>NW_026947494.1:48260245-49510245 GCF_034190915.1 Cavia porcellus
GGACCCGCTGGAGGCGTAGCGGCCGCGGGCAGCCCCGGGCGGCGGGGGCGGCGGCAGGGGGGGCGGGGGCAGCGGCTGCAGTGGGCACTGGGGCTGGGGCTGGGGCGAGGGCGGCGGCGGCGCGGGCAGGTGGTGGTGGGGATGCAGCAGGCGGAACTGGGGCTGCCGGAGCGGGTACTGGGGGTGCTGCTCTTGCCTCCAGAGGTGCTTGGGGGCTTTGAGGGTGGCCCCTCCAGCGCCGTCGCTGCCCTCGCCGCTGCCCGCCTGGCCCGGCACGTTGCTGCCCTCTGCCTCCATGGTGGCCCGCAGCTCCGCGCCCTGCTGCCCAGTCCAGCCGGGTGCACCGCGCTGGCCCGCGCGCCTCCCCGATGCCGCCGCCGCCGCCGCAGCTTCTGGAGGCAAGAAAAGGCCGAGCTCAGTTTCCGACTGGAAGCTGCCCGAGGCTGGAGGCTACCGGGAGGGGGCTCTGGCAGCGGGAGCGCCCGCAGAACGCGGCAGGGCTGCTTTCCCACTGATCGCGGCGGAGACGCGCTCCTGTGCCGCTGCCCCAGTGACCAGGACTGTGGAGCGCGGCGCACGGCTTCCCCAGCGGCGGCTCCCTCCTTCCTCCCTTTCTTCTTTCCTTCCTTCCCTGGGCGCCGGCGGCCAAAGCACGAATTGTTAGAGCTAGCGCTGCAGGAGCAGCGAGGAAACGGTGGTCTCCTCCGTCCAGAGCACCCGAAGCAAACCGGATCTCAGAGCTGCTGAAAAGTTGGACAGCTCCCGGCTGGCGAGCCCCACCTCTGACTTTCCAAAACCACTCCAGCCAGTCAGGAGTCAGACCTGTGCTCCCGGCCCTTCCCCTCCCGCGCCCGCGCCTCCCTCCGCCCCGAACTGCTTGTGGCTGCCCGGAGCCGCGCTCTTCACCTCCACTTGTCTCAGTCCTCTCTGAGAAACGGGGTTTGGCGGTTCTGTCTGGCTCTCAGAGCCTGTGGGCAGTGAGCTCTAATGACCAGCGAACAGGGTTGTGAACTATCAAAGTTGCTGGTAGTGGTGTGCGCGGGTCGTTCCAAAATAATGGATCGGACCAAAGATCCACTGCGGGAGATGAATTCAGTCTCTTTTCCTGATTTGCGATTATATATTGCGTGCGTTTTTCGCATAGCAGGAGAATGCTCAGTATTCGCTTTTGAAGATCCGGAGTAGTCTTTAATTAGAGAGCCACACCTGAGGTCCACGGCCACACTGGGTGTCCCAGCACTTTTTCCATTGTAAACCTCTGACTGTTTTCAGCAGTTACTACCTTTACAGCTGCCTGCAATTTGCCTTTCTGCCACTTCCAGCAGAATACAGCTCTATTACCAGAGAGTTTTAAAGCACGTTGTGCCGTTATTAGTCCAGAGAAATTTAAGTTCTATAAAATCCTATAATCAAAATTCACCTGCTATCTTTCTTTACTTTGCACTTTCCTGCAACATTGAATGCTTCTAAAGAGCCAAGAGAATTTCAGAGAACAATATATATTTTTTATTACCACCTTTTTTATTACCATTTTTATATTACCATCTTGCTTAAAAAGCATGTTACTTACTCCTCGGTAAAATAGTTCTAGAATCAGCCTTTTAAAAAGTCACCATCACTATCATTAATTATGTAACTTACATTTAGGACTCATGATACTTTGTTGGCACCTAATTATTCTACTCTTTGCATGCAGTCTTAGCATAATGGAAGATGTACATTTTATACATTGCATATGAAGAATACTAAAGTAACAGAATCAGGAACCATGTTTGAGACCCTCCAGAGTGCTGAAAATCTGATGCTTTTCACACAGTGTATGTTTAGTATAGACATCATTGGAAAATAACCTCAATGAAAATAAATACTCACTTCTCATCAATAAGAACAGTCCATAAAATCTGCAAGTGTCTTTAAGTGGCAGCATTTATAAATAATACTGTGCAGAAAGATCCTCAGTATTTCATCATGTTATTAATGGCTGGTGACTTCCTTTTCCTTCAATATTTGGATATGATGATCACTGTGATAATAAGTGGTTCATGCACAAAATATGAGGAAGGCTGTCTTTCAAGGAATAAGGCAGAAGTCTCCCAAGTACCACTTCTGCAGGTAGGACTGAAACTAGCACTTGACTGTGGCATTGTCCTTTTTACAGACATGAGTGTGACTGTCAACAGTGGCAAAAATATTGTCTGTGCTGTGGAGCCACTGGACCAATATCTCCCCAAATATAAAATGAATGAAAAGAAGTGTTTTGAAACATAAACTTGCCTTATTAAGATTTGGAATTGTCTTAAGGAAGTATAAAACTTTCTAATTTATTTATGAAATGTTGGTTACATTTTTACTCACCAAAAGTATAGCAAAAAAACTTTATTTGTAAATATCTTTCTAATTTTTCAAATATCAAAAGTGCAAGTAGTCTATGATCTTCCTTCTAGATTAAACAGAATAATTTATACCTAGCATAGTTCTCATGATGGTTTACTCCTTTTCAATTCATGAGCACTTTCTTCCTTTTCATATTCTTTTTAAAAAAATATTTATTTATTTTGGGACCAGGGAGCAAACTCACAACCTCACATTTGCCAAAGCAGACACTGTGCCACTGAACTATATCCCCATTAATTGTTAAAAATAATTTGCTTTGTTTTAGTATATAATTATAAGTCAGGAGGTTTTCAAAATACAAGAAAATCTTTTACTATACTTCCAATTTGTAAAAATTTTACATTTCTATAATTCCAAAAGTTTATTGACAATAATAGCTTATTATTATAGCTTGGGTGCAGTCCACCACTTCCTACCCATATAATCTTAGCTAAATTATTTGCTTAACTTATCCTTCATATTCAAAGTAATACTTTCATCACTTATGACACAGATTCATCTGATTATTCTTTTAAGAAGCTATCACTCAGTAGAATTATGTATACCCAAAATGCTTATTGATGATTCCTATCAACTTAGAAGAATCCTAAATATCATCTTCATGAGTAGTGACCAACACTGCCTGCACCTAGGAAACATCACCTGTAGAGCTTGGAAAACAACTAATGAAGAATTTTACACCAGTGATAACAAACTTCGATGTCAGCATCAGCTGGAGAGCAAATTCATAACACGCAGTCCCAGGCATCATACAATGGAATAAGACTTGTGGTTTCATACTTTTAGCAGATTTTAAAGATGATTATGTTCCTGAGTAAAATTTGAGAGCTATTGCCCTACTTTGACAAATGAAACACAGGCATCAACATTAAAAATAGTCACTTTAGGTGATTTTATATATGAGTAACAACTTATCCAACCCTTTTGTTTTCTTTGGTTGCAAAGACAAACTGATCCTGTCAGTTGACTTTTTCATGTGTTTCAAATACTTTCAGATAAAGCTAGTTAAAAAACTCAACACTTGGGGCTGGGGATTTAGCTCAGCAGCATAAGCGCCTGCCTTGCAAGCAGGTAGTCGAGAGTTCGATTCCCGGTACCAATAAAAAGGAAAAAGACAAAAAACAAAACAAACAAACAAAAAAACCAAACAACAACAACAAAAAAACCTCAACACTTGTGGAAATAGGCACTTTAGTTTCTCATTTTCTCTGCCCTAACAATAACTTTTGTAATGTTAAAAACTGAGCATCCCCAGCCTGCCATGTAAAAAGTCTTTTATTAAAGATTTCCTACTTACAGTTAAAGCAACAAAAAATGTGAAACATCCTTTGTCTCTCTTGGTTTATATCTCACAACAATTACTCACTTTTCTCATAGGTTGCTCAAATAAATTTCTCACTTTTACTCACTGATTGCTCATAGCTAGATTTTAGAATTTTATAGGGTACAGTGTGAAATCGCAATTTATTTTAATATGGGGCATCTTTGAAACCTATCACTAATCATACTCAGCACATCTGTATAAAAGTGAAAAATCAGGTAAATGATTGCCACTTTCTTTTACAAAAACAAACCTAAAACACAATTGGCGCCATTCCAATGAGATGGAGATTATAGAATACTACCTTCTTCTGTCAACACATTTAACATCTGCCCTAATGACACAATCATTTGCCATTTTGCTTTTGGACAATTAACAAGGGAGAGCATTCTTGTCAGTAACAATGGGGAGTTCTAGCAGAAATGATGTCAATTAAAAGCTAGCAGACAGCAAGCACCATTCCTACCCAGAATCCAGAATGCAATGGTTAGTTGCAATAATTATGAGTTCATTTCTGTCTTGGTAATGGGAGAAAGATTACATCCAATATGTATGTAAAATACATATTGTGCATGTGCAAATGTATATGTTACTTTTTAAAGGTGTAATAGCTAATAATTGATCAACCTTAGCTTCTGATGTTTTACACAAGGCCAAATGCCTATTAGCTAGAAATACTCAAAAGGTTCAGTGACAGTTCGAAATTTCACCTGTCTTCAATATTAAGTAAAAACAGTCATGTCATATTTCTTCAAGTTACATGACAGGCTTATAAAATTATAATGTTATTACATACACAGTATCATCACTATAATAAATACTAGCAAGAATGTTTCTATTCCATTATTTCTAATGTATTTTCAGTAATTTTTGTCTAATATGAACTAAATGGAAACATGAAATTAATGTTATCGTGAGAAATGCTGCACTTGAATGCATGTTTAGCACACCAAGGCAAATTTAACAGCCTATGAATTTCAGACTAGCTGGTGGTTCAATATCACCAGAATCCAATTTCATAACTTTCCAACAACACTTGTCAGTTTGAGTTGAAAATATTGCTTATCTAAAATATGCCAATTCCTATGCAGACTTTAGTATTTCACTCATAAATATAAATCAAAAACACTGACCTGCAAGGAGCTTTGTGTCTTCTTGGGGAATAAGTAAGCAAATATAATTTAAAGCAGGTGTGTCCACCCAGGACCTGTGGTCTGGATATGCTTGCCTTGGCTGAGCCTCATTGATAAAGAATTGTCTTGGGCTACATAGGAAATGTATATTATAGCCAATGTATATAAGTAACAAAATTTCCTTTATTTTTAGATGTTTTCAGTATAACATTAAAAAAAGAGGGCAAGCAGCCCATGGGTTATGAGTTGGACATGAGAGGGAGAGTGGAAATGACAATGAAAAGTGTATGTTGATGTGGATAGAAAGACTTATGATAGAAATACAAAAGCAATGTTCAATTTTTAAGCCTCAGTGACTCATAACAAAGAGTAGCATCTAAGCCAAGGCCAATACTTCATAAAGTGAAACTGGCTATTCTAATTGTGCAGAAACACATTTGTGCACATGACTCTGTGTGTTTTTTCAGAAGGATCTAGGATGAAAGGCATTCTAGGGAAAGGTGGCTTGGACAAAAACTTAAAGAGGAAATGTAGTGGCACACTGGCCAAGAAACACCAAACAATTCTAAAAATTTATAACGATGGCAATGAATGTATGCAGAATCCTAGAGAAAAATCATCTCTAATGCAGTGTCCTCTGAGGCAAAGTGGTGATTTTGTATATATTACTAAAAGGGGGCCTTTCTGGGTGAGTCACGTTTAAGATTGCTAGATAGGAGACAGAGAGGGGCAGACTAGGGATGTGAGACGAAGTGTGTTATCTCTGAGAAGGGGGATGAGGACAAATGATAAGGCACAGATGAAAGGAATTTCCCTAAACTATAAACACTGGCTTTGTGACAGAAGAAAAAGGGGCAAAATAGAAGTTTATTGCATTTATTGAATACTTAATGTTTCATATCCTACAAATTTTCATGAATTATGTTATTTAACCCATGCAACAATATAATTTTTCATATTTAACATATTGAAAACCAATCTTGAAAAAAAGGTTTAAAAGAACAGTGCTAGCCCTCACAGATACTGAATATACCTAGTTGGTAAGACCTTGATTTACATGGAAAACATCTGTTCTTTAGATTGTCCCAACATCAGTTCATGCATTCAACCAACATTTATTAAGCACTTAATAAGTATGAAGCATTAAATTCTGGAGATACAGAAGTCAATAAAGAAAACAAAATCAACAAGTCTCTAATTCTAATTGGAAGACAGAATAAAAACCCAAACTCCCATATAAATATGTCAGGCGGAGCTAAGTTCTATAAAGCAAATTGAAGCAAGAATTCAGAACATGGTGCCTCCATGTGCTATTTTTCAGTGGGGTGGCCAAAGAAGGCTTTGCTGACATGACAATATTTTCCCAGAAACCAGAAGGAAATAAGATATGCAGCCAGCATCCAAGTTATGGGAAAAGCTACAGGATCAGCTGCCAGTTAGTTAGGGCTGAGGAACAGTGATGTATCTGGTGGGCCAGGACAAAGTAAGGTGGAGGCTCTTTGGAAAGAAGACAGATCAAAGAAGTTCACAGCTTCAGGCTTTTTACTTGTATTTATATAGCTACACATGGTTGAACTATGAAGTTACGTGTAGATGCTTAGTATTTACTTAAATTTTTTGCAAGATTTTACTGTAATACCTAATTGAAGAAAGAAGTTTTTCTGTATTAAGGGAGAAAAGTATGTCAGTTAAATGTTTGTTATCAAGTGAAGAAAATATTTTATTTTGACAGAAGCCTACACTTCCATATCTTAATGAAAAGCAAATAGATATTAATATTTGACACTCCATATTGTTTTATCATTGAAATGACTAGAAAGTCATGGTCAGTTGCACAGTTCTCATACCCTTAAAAGTGAGGAGATACAGTATTACCACTCCTTTTAGAAGGTGTCACAGAACACCTAAATCTCCCAGCAGGATTGACTTGTGAGACAGGAAGGATGATTATTCAGGTGCTAAATGTCCATCTGTCAAAAGCTTTGAATTGACATTTGTGAGAGGACATTAATCTTTTAGTGGTTGATAATCAAATTTAACAAAAGCATCAGTATGCCTTGAAATGTCACACTCAATCTCAAAATCGCAGAGATTACAAATCAGAGTCATTATGAAATGCAGGCCAACCACCAAAGATGAAAAATTGCTAAGAATCTTTACATTTTTAAAGTGAAGATCTAATCTTATACTTTGAAATGTCAGTGGATGGGTTATTTAATAATGTTAGCAAATGGGAGGTTTAAAATTTCAGCTAATATTATTTTAGCTCTAATTCTTCATGAAACAGCTCATTCATTTTATTAGAAGACTGTTATACAATTCACACAGGAGATAATTTACTTTTAAAAAGATACAAAATCACTAACAGTGAAATATTAATATACCAAGCCATACAAACATTCAGAATTTTTATTCACCAAAGTGATCAAGAGAAAACAAAGTGATGCAGAAAGTTAGAGAACAATAAACTGATAGAAAATATTATAATACATGTAATTTGCCAAGGCTGATTTCAAATGAGTATTCCTGTGAGTAAGAAATAGCAATAGAAAATGTTCAAATGGGAAGGGGAACAAGGAAGTAGAGGAAGGGAAAAGGAAAAAAGAAAGAATGGGAGAAAAATGAAAGAAAGCCATTGTAAATAAGGAAAAGGAGAGAAGTCAAAGGGAGGATGGGAATGGGGTTTAAAAGACTCAAGGTGTATCATGTACAGGTACAAATTCCCAATGATGCATGTGATTACTATGTATAGCAAAAGTGTAACAATAAAATTAACTTTTAAAAAGATACCAATATAAAAATAAAATATTTTCTAAAATTCACAGAACAGGAAATTAGAAAGGGGATTAAACAGAAGAAAATTGACCAATTTCATTAATAATCATAGATGCCAGTAAAGACTATATGGAAAGAGCATTTTATATTCAGCAAGTCAGCAAAAGAGCCTGATGATATCATACTTTGGAGAAAATGTAGATCAGTGGAAATTCTTAGAGGCTCCTAGTAGAAAATAATTTGACACTGTCTGGCAAAAGTAAGCATTTACATATATGATAATTCATATTCCATTCCCTGGTATATAGCATAGAAATTATCTTACAAATACACATGGAAATATGTCCCAGCATGTTCACAGCAGGATTATGTATTATTATACAATAATCTGGAATCAAACTAAAATGTCATTTTTTAAAAAAATTTGCACAAATATTGCATCATACAGCCATGAATACAACAAATAGCTTGGATGCATCTTAGAATGAACAAACAAGTGGCAAAAGACAGTGTAATTTTTCTTTCTTTTTGTAGCCAGGATTTGGTATCTAGTTTGCCTGGCCTTGAACTCAGTATGCAGCCCAGGCTGGCCTCAAATGCTGGAATTATAGGTGTGTACCACCACACACCCAGATGTTTATCACTAGTATAAAGCTCACAATCAAAACACAAATAAGACCAAAAAGAAAAAATAAAACACCCCAAAGAAAAACAAACTAATGTACTTTGGTGTAGTACTTCTCAAACAAATGTACATATAAATGTACATTTCTGTTCAGTAGTTTGGGGACAGGGCTGAAATTCCATATTTCTGATAAATATTCAGTGATGTCGATGTTGTTCTGTGGATCATCATTAAGTAGCAGAGTCCTAGAGTATTATATATCCTCTAATTTATATATATTCACACACATACATATATGAATTGAAAACCTGAAAGGCTATATAATTCACACAATTTTGGGGGGCTATTACCAGGAGGAGGGGAAGAAGATGTTGAATGGGAATAGGAAGAAACTCACAGAGGTAATTCATTGATAACCTTGTAGTTCACAAATTATATGCTCTCTAACTACAAGTACGCTATGGTTACTCTTTTGCATATGTTAGATGTTGTATAATAAAAACTGTTACAGCAATAAAAACTTACAGGGCAGGAGATTCACAACACCACCACCAGAACAGATAAATCTAAGGAAGACAGAAAGCTACAACACACAACATTGAGGGGCATTATCCCACTTCAGAAGAGAAAACTGCAGCCCATTAATAAACACTCCATACTTGTAAGGTCAAATTAAACTACTGGGAAAACTTTTCTAATTCTAGTAGAAAATACTGGGACTTCAAATAGAACTCCAAATTAAAAATATACACAAATTCCTTTAAAATGCGATTCATCCTCCTCTCAAAATTTAGTTTTTAAATTAACACTGAATTAAGATTAAAATAATTATGAAAAGATGTGTAGCTGTCAAATACAAGAACTTGCTCCATCCTTTGGCTGTGACTCTCCATCTAGACATACATATATCTTTAAATATCTCCCCTTACATCAGCTAGATTTCCGGAAAGCATCTTCCTGATGATCAGAAAGTGGTTTTATTTCTAAAATGTCTTCCATTAATATTCCTTGTCTTCTAACACTTTAGCTATTAGCAAGCATCATAGCAAGGATTAGTAACCACTAATAATAACTCAGGGTGACTACTTAAGGATTGGAAAGTGGGGTTGCAGAGTAGAGAGGGAAATTCGGTTACAGGTAGATGAATAGAGACTGAAGACTTTCTACTTTCTCAGTGTTATCTCTGATGTTCCAAATCATTTTGATATGTGAAAAATTTCAATAAATCTCTGAATGAGGGATTTATCTAATGTCTAATGACACTAAGGGCTAAAAAAGTAATGAGAGAAGATAGGGCACCTAAATTCTAAGGATAACTAACATTTATTGAGTTCTTTTTGAAACAAGTATTGCTCTAAGTGCTTTTTGAAGAATCAATTTATTACTATCTCCATGCTACAGATAAAGATACTGAGGCACAGAGAAGACAGGGGCTCACGGTCTGCATTACCAAGGCCAGAATACTCTTAAATTATTATTTTAAAGAGAATATTTTTTAAAAGACAAAATATCAACAACAAAAATAAGACAGGATTTCAAAACAAGGTGGTAGGAAATTAACAATTTATAAAAATATAGTAACAATTTATTATATTGCATATTGTTATTTTCACAACAGTTGTTCAGATTACTAGATATAGGCATGCAAAATTGATCAAACAATATAAATGTTACAGGGAATTGAGTTAGATAGAAATATAGGCAGTCAAGCAGGGCTAGACCCTTGAAGGAGCCAATGCAGAATACAAGATACCTTTCAACTGTGGGGAGACAGATACCTCTGTTGTGAGCCAGACCTCAAGACAAAAGATAAAACAAATGCACCCACCCACTTCCTAAGGATACACACCAGGCATTGATATTCTAAACAGGTCTAAACAGGTCTAAAACCAGTCGCTAACCCAGCCTCCTACAGGAAAAACCACTGCTCTATATGTGTTAAACTTGCTTGTGACTGGCTTCCCTATTTGTCCCCGAGTTAATCAATTTTGCCTGAGCAATTACATTTATAATCTTACTGGTTGGTCATGGTTCTGTCCTGCCTCATGCCCACCTTGGGAGTTCCCATTTTTTCCCCACTTTGGACCCTTTCACGGTGGAGTCTTGCTCTATAAAATTCCTAGAAAAGACAGGGCCCCTGGCAACTCACTCAGGACATTTTCTATCAGACTCAGACAGAAGCTTTCTTTCTCTCAATAAATATATTCTGCTCTTAACCTCTGTTGTTCCTAATATTCATTCTTTGATTTTAGAGAACACAAACTTTTACCAGACATTCAGTAGGTTGAGAGTTTCTTTCCCTTATATCATTAGCACTTACTGTTCTTTTCCGTGAACTGTTATAATTAGTAAAATTATTATATATATTTATATAAATATTCCTTCCTCCTTTCTTTTCTCCTTTCCCCCATCCCAGTTTTTGTTTTCTTTTGAGCAGCTTCTTCCCCTTTCACAATATCTATTGTATGCTTTGAATCTTCTTTACTCTCAGTTTCTTGCATTAAGGAGATAATATAATGTTCACACATGTGATTTTTTGATCATTCAAGAGATGCAAATTAAAACAACAATGCAATTTCATCTCACCCCAGGAAGAATGATTATCATCAAGAAATCAACCAATAACAAATACTGATGGGGCTACAGGGGGAAAAAGGAATTCTTCTCTACTCTTGGTGGGAATGTAGACTGGTGCAACCACTGTGGAAATCAGTATGAAAATTCCTCCAAAAATTAAGAGTAGAGGTCCCATTCCACCCAGCTATTCTCTTTCTGAGTATCTTCCCAGAAGAATTAAAAACATCATACCACAGTGATATATGTGTCCATGTTTATAGCAGCACAATTTGTAATGCCTATCAGTCAAGGAATGGATACAAAAAATGTGGTATTTTTATATAATGGAGTACTATTCAGCTATAAACAAAGACAAACTCAAGGCTTTTTTTGGGAAGGGGATGCAACCAGAGAACATACTCAGATCAGAATTTTAATTCCTATTAGCAGTTCCAGTACTTACACCCTAAGCAGGCTTTTCCTGTTGGCCTCTCTGAAGCCCCAGTACCTGGCCCTCTGTTAACACAACCTGTATTCCTGGACATTGCCAATTTTCTTGGGGAATAAAATTTTGTATTTAAGAGGAGGAGGGCAAGACAGAACTTATTTGAACCCCCAAAGTTGTATAGTACTTGGGAAGACTTTTTTTTCATTGCTGAGCCTTAGAGTCCTCATCAGGTTACTGACACAATATACATAACAGAATTTTGTAAGGATTACATAAAGCAATCCATTTCATACACTTAATTAGTATCTGTTGTGGTTGTTACACTTATTATTGAATGATATTTTCAATGTTAACCCAAATCTGTCTTTACTTCAGATCTTAGACCAAAAAAATTGCTATGCCATGTACATATTATATATATGAAATAAACCAGACGTTTTTGTTTGTTTCTTTCTTCCTCACTTAATCAATCAGATGCCCATTAAGTTTGGAATGCTTAAAGGAGCTCTGGGTGCTCAAAACAGAAACCTTAAATAAAAAGGCGAAAGAAAGACTGCTCCCACTTTACAGGAATAAAAACATTGTAGGATTAACCTTTCTATTCTAACTTCATTAGCTTCCCAGAGGTCTGTGAATATTTTTAGATAATTATCTAAGGCCACTAATTTCAATTCCTAATGTAGTTATAGCTGTTCTTAATTGAAAGATGAAAAAGTCTAAATCATTAAATTGAATGGCTTTTTCTCAAGGATGTTACTTTTCAGCGGTAAGCACAATTGTCCCTTAAGAATCAAGGTAAATAATACCTCAGAGAGGCTTCTGGCATTGAGGGAGGATTGTTGTTGTTATTGTTTTGTTTTTTTAACTGTTCTCAAGAAGTACATGATGTTGTCTCCCAAACAGAAAGTTAGGATTCATACCTTGGGCACACTCAATACTAAACTGGATTGTGGCCCAGCTATCCACTTTATTTGAATGCAAATTTTTTAATGAAATAGTACTTAAAAACACATTGAGAAAAGGCACTGTGTGTTTCAATGGAATTGCTAGCTATCCATGTAATTTGTAAAGATCATAGATAAAATAAGAACTTTAGAAGAGGCAAAAGTTTGAGAATTTACAATTCAAGATAGGCTTTCCAACATGTTAATTTTTAACACTTTTGCTTGCTTACTCTGTCTTCTTACAGAATTGGTCAAATAATAGAAGATTGTATTTTAATTAGTATAGTTTTGACATAGTATCTGGAGGAATGAAAGGGATATCAACCATTATTCTCCTTAGCATGATACTACCATTTAAAAATAGATGGAAATCCATAGTCTAATATTTCTAAGGCTGAATCATATTCCCCCTGGCTCAGTGTATGGAAAATAGCATATTTTCTTGCTGCATAAATAACAGAAGTCTTTTGAACACTAAACTGTTCAAAATGATTTCTGGAGTATACAATTGTAGATTTAGATTTATTTTTAAATGGTCCCTGCAGGTTCAAAAATGGGGACTTACTGACCAATTATAAATCCCACATTGGGTTAATTAACCCAGTTTTTTCTGATGTTTGTCAAATTACTCATGTGTGGTGAATTTATTTAGTCAAAATGGCTGAATCAGTAGTCTCACTGGCATTAAATATTACTTTCTTGTTTTAATATGCATGCCATTCATCACAGGTATTACGGAATGTGCAGGATACCCAGAGGTCCTTGATTATGAGTTCCAACTGTAAGATTTTTTAAGATACCTGACGGCAGGTTGCTTATGCCAAGTGTCATTTTTTCATCAATGAGGAGGATAATTGGACCAAATTTTCAAAGATACTTTAAATAACGTTTAAATTGACATGCTTGGCACAGTATCCACTACACAAATATATACATCTATACATGCAAGTATGCACATAGATGTATCCATATGTATGTATGTGAATTTATCTGTACAAACATAAAACTTAGGAAATTAGGCAAGCAGAGAGACAATAACCTGTACTATACTATACTAAATAAAGAGCTCTTGAAAATAATGAATTACGTTTGAGTTACAATAAGACTGTGCTTTCAGCCAACAGGTAGTGTTTTATTGAGATAATGAATATTGTTATTGTAAAAGTGAAGCTAGTTGTCTTCTTCTATCATCTGTTTCTATTTTTAATTCTACTTCATAGGTATTTTCTGATAAATGAAGAAAAATGGAGAAAATGAATGTTCACTCAAAAGCTACTCAATCAAATGCTGCTGCAATAAAAATTTCACTTCTGTTATGGCAATTATCTGTTGTGGCCTTTTCATGAAGAAAATATTATTATTCCTAATTCACTGATGAAAAAGAAGTTTCCTAAGCAACTGGTCACCATTTATGTAATTTGAAAATACTGGAACTCATGTTTTAGCCACTATTTATGTATTTCCTGATCCTTTATGTTTTAAGGGAACTTGCTAGATCTAGTTTTGGGTTGGGTACATATCTATTTTTAATTTGGAATCTTGTTAGTTTCTTAAACAAGAAAACCATTGTTCTATGCCCACCTGCTAATCCACAATAGAAATGTTGTGATAAAACTACTTGAGCGAACTAACTGAACTAACTGTAACTCTGTGACAAACCCAGCTCACCTCCTGTTCGTATAATCACCAGCACAGAGCCAGGCTCACACTTCCACTGATTGCCTGTGACTGCGTTCATCTCTGTCATGCTATAAAGACAGAGATGAATAGCTGAGACAAACACAAGGCAATCCTTGAAGTGTATGAAGTTTACTAAATGAATCTTAACGGAAACAGTTTGCTGACCACCCCTGAGTATAAAAATACTATCTGATAAAGTCTACCATCAGCAAACCATCATACACAATATGCTTTCCTTGGTGTGTTTGAGCAAAAAGTAAGTGTCAATATACAGGGAGATGCTTTCAGCATTCCCTATATCAGTGTCAACCATGGCAGGGACCAAGAAAATAAGACCGTGTCTGAACCAAGGGCATGGCTCTGACCCAAAAGAGCTCCTCTGCTCCCAGCAGCCAGGTACATCCCGTCCCACCCCCACCATCCTCTGCTGCTCACTCTGCCTCTAGGCCTGAAACGTCTCCCAAGTCACCCTTCTCCTCTCAGTTCAGCTTGTTCATCTTTCAGAAGGTGAAAGTCCTCCCTCTTTTACAGCAAACATTCATTTCTAACACATGATTGTTACACTTCACTGAAACTATTCACAATATTTTAACTTTTTGAGGTTCTTGACTTCCTTTGCCATTTTCCTTTTGTTAGAATTAAGAAGTTTGTAATTACAATAGTTTCAGGCAATATCCATGTGAAAGAATGATGTCAGTTTCCTGATACTACATTATACCTTACATGAACTATAAATGTAATCTGTAAAAATACTCAGATGTTATTAACTCTTGAAAGCCAAATTGTTAATATATGTAAAGAGCAGAATCTAAGCACAAGAAATTCAATATTAAAAATGAGATTACTTATGGCATTGTTGTTTTTAAGTATTGGTTACTGTTTGATGAAAATAAGTGGAAAAACTATGACTCAGCATTTCCATCTATCTAAGATTGAAATGTTTTCTGTGATAATTGTCATTTCTTTGAAAACGTGGGTTTCTTTATACCTTCCGTCGGTACCATTCCTGATGAGTTGATGTAAGCTAAGTCCTAACTGTATAAACCTCAAGATTTTCTTTTTTCTAGAAGTTCTCCCTCAGAATAAGACTCTAAGTAGTACTAATTAGCCACTATGAACTATAATTCAGTAGCTATACTGTTCAAATCAAGAAATGGGGGTAACAGTGTGATAGAACTTTAGGAAATAGGTGCTAAATCTTCTAAAGAAGATTTAGATAACTGAGAATTCTATTTCTACTTTTAAAAGCTAATAAATAGGAAAAGGAACTCAGGTGCCTTGACTGAGAATTACTGAAGTTAAATCCATAGAGGGGAAAAAAGAAACATAACAACATATTTGAATATAATACAAAGTGGTCACTTGTTTTTTGGATTGCTTTTTAAACTACATCTATTACCATATTCATTATTTCCTGTTGTATTTTCTTTATACTTCTCATTTTGTTATTATATTTATGTGCACTGGTTATTTTAAATTGCATAAACAAATCCAGTTATGTGAACAAACATATCAAAGGTGTTGAATAACAAAACAAAAAATATCAAAGATGCTGAATGCAATAATACACTAATGTGATCTTTGACTATTTCTTCCCTTTTTTTACTTTCAGAATTGTACTATAAACTCTGACCAACTCACTCCTGGATTATTGTGACAGTTTTTTAATTTAACACTATTCAAATTGTAGTCTGAAGACCACTTAAACCTGAGTCACACTGATCTTCATTAAAATGGAGATTACAGGCTCTCTTCAGATTTACTGAATCAAGTCCCAGGAGGAAGGCTCAGGAATCTGCAGTTTTAGCAAGTTCCTTAGGCAGGTTCTTAAGTACATTAAAGTTAAGAATTTCTTTCTTTCTTTCTTTCTTTCTTTCTTTCTTTCTTTCTTTCTTTCTTTCTTTCTTTTCTTCCTTCCTTTCTTTCTTTCTTTCTTTCTTTCTTTCTTTCTTTCTTTCTTTCTTTCTTTCTTTCTTTCTTTCTTGTCTTATCTTATTTTCAAGAAATTGTCACATTTCTACTCAATTAGCTATAGGACAAATGTCCTTGTAACTTGTTAATGTCACTGTTATAGGACATTTTGTCCTTGTCCTACCTCTCTCCTATTGAAAACCTTCCATGAGTCTCCATAATCCTCAGACTAAATTCCCAATATCTTAACAATGAAAAACCCATACATCAATGCAAAGGAATTACTTTTTGTGGTTTTTGAAAATTTTCCAAAAGATGACAAACCAATTCCTAGTTTCATACATTCAAGTCCCTTTTGACTGCTTCTTGTTAATCCTGCTCACCAGCTGGGAGTACCCCATACTCCATCAACCTCAACACATTCACCTCCAAACAAAAGACAATGGCATGGTTTTGTATAGTTTCTTTCTAGATCTTTCCTTTTATGAATTCATATAAATTGTTGTTCATACTATTCATAAGGTACTTTATCATAAAATACCTGCGTTGCCTCAATTACCATTGGATTTTTGTGTGCTTTGTTTTGCATTTCAATTGTGATGTTCCTGAGGATAAGAACATTGTGTATGCTACTATGCTTTTAGTATATCTATGGACAATAAATAGACAATTTTTATTAAATGAATAAAAATTGACTAAGTCTCCTTGTTTAACCATTTTTTGGCTGGTATAGTTGACAGTTTTTGAACTGAATTATATATCCTGCTATAATAAAACAGATTCCTTTATTTTATGAGATTATATCTCTAATTTTCATATGCCAAAGTGCTAGACATATATTCATGACTACTGAATTGATCGTGGGCCAGACAAAATACCTACCATAAGAGCATCAGGTGCTGTGGTCAAAGTATTGTATGAATGTGTTGTTGCCTGATGTAACTAAGAAGAAAATTTAAATTTTCTAATTTTAATTTGCATACTTGATACCCACCAACAATTTCAAAGTGTCTCACTTCTCAGTTGCTGCTCTCAATACTTCAGTGTGATGCTCGGAATTTGGGTTGTATAATTGCCATATCAGCAGAGACACTAGGTGCCCCATGATTAACATACAAGCATTTTTTGACTTAAAAGACTAGCTCATTTGTGTCCTAGAGTCTGGTGTCTATTTTATTAAAAACCATAGAAGAATTAGAGTTATCAAGAACACTTTGGACAATCACTGATAAACTTTATATTTGAACAAAGATTTGATTAGATCTAAATTTTAAACTTGTCTTTTAACAGTCTTTTAATTATGTCTAATTTATACTTTGTCATATTCTGCAGATGGTTGTAGTAATATAAGATGGTAATGTATATTCTACTTGGCTTGTACAAACAAAATACATAGCTCATTTATCTATGGGAATGAATAGTTAATTTTTACATGAATTATAATTATTTTAAATTTTTATTAAACAAGGTTGTTATTAATTTCTTTCTTTTTCATTTATATATTTGTATAATACATGGTAATTACCTTCATCTGGGGGGATTTATACATATTCACATCACATCTTAATCATTTTTACTTCCCTCCCAGCCCACTTCTGTCTCTGCATTCCCAGAATCTCTTCTCATCTCCATACATTGTACATCCCTATTTCCTATCATCCAGCTTTTATTTACTTTAAATAATTTATATTTTCAATTTCTAATATAAGAGAAACCATAGTTACATTTTTATAGAATGTTGTTTTTCCAGATGATAAAGTACAAGATGAGAGATGAGAGTGTTTTAGGGTAATAAAAACTTGTGTTCAAATCCCAATTCTACCACTGCCAACATGAGTTTGGGTATTTTGTATCACTGCTCTGAGCTTAATTTTCTAAGAAAAAAGGTAATTCCTACATCAAAGAGTCATGGTAAGACTATAATAACACAAAGATAGATTGCAAATAGAAGAAAATCACTTCTTATTATTTGTTCTCTCTCATTAGGATCCAAACCCAATGAGAAAAGAGCTTAGTACCTAGTAGGTTAAAAATTTATTGATTGAAAATATAACTAACATATTTTTCATTTCTTTTTAATGAGTGAATATTAAAATTTGGTTTCTTATATTTTAATGCAACACATCTGAAATACTTGACTAAAATATTTCTCAGAAAGGAAAACATCCAGGGGTTTAATAAATTGATCTCCTCTTTCTTCTTGCAGATGCAATAAAGGAAAACTGTGCTTGATAAAGTGAGATGTATATTATTGGCAAACTAATCAATATAACATGATTAACATGTTTATCACAGAGTAGTCTGACAACATCAAAAACACCTCGACATGTTATCTTAATAACTTGTGAAGAACAAGTCAGTTAATTTTGTCATTTGTTAATGATACCTGTGAGGTTGGAAGAGTCTGTTTTTGTTGGGTTCTACATTCTTAGCCACTGAATGCTTTTTAATCATTAGTGTAAAGATGATTAGTGACAGGGATTACATCATTCATTTATTGAATAAATAATTATTGAGCATCAACTAACTGCCAGAAAATGCTTCACTAGGGATACAGTGAACAAAACAATCCAGGCTGCTTCTGTCTGTATTAATGTGGCAAGATGAACAACAAATGCATAATAAACATAGAGACAAACACTCTGGAAGGAAGACAGCAAGGGATGCTATGCTAAGAATTAAAATAAGGAACATGCTGACAGGTGACAGAGGCTGCTTTAGGTTAGGTCACCAGGAAGACCTTTCTGAGTAAGTGACCTTTACACTGAGATTTGAGTGACAAGGATGGAGCCAGGAATATAATCAGCAGGGGAAAGCATTATCAGGAGAACAACAAAATGAACTCAGCAGCCTTGGAGAGTGGCTTGGACAGTTTGAACGACTAGATAGCAAAGCACTGTAGGTGAGAGGAAATTAAGCCAGTAATTATGCAAAGCATGAGGAATATTTTAACTTTTCATTGTTATATGAGAGGGGTTAGAAGAGATAATTGCCAAGAACTATTTTCTACTAAAAAAAATCTTCCAAAATTTTATGGTGAAGTTGCTTTACCAGCACTTGGGGTGAATCCCAATGTAACACTTGGTGTCACATTGAATTTTTGAAGAGCTTTAGTAGAAAATTCTCCCAGCCTGCACCTCTGACCCCATAAGACTATAGGTATGGAAATTGTTTCAATGTTTTGTGTATAGAAAGTTGAGAGCATGACTTTTTCATGAATGTGAGAGAGCTGGACAAACACTTTCACTGGAGAAAACAAATAGAAAGATTTACAAATTTCAGTACCTAAAAAGCAAAGTTTTTTAGGATTTTATAAATATTAGAGCTTTTGTAGCAACAATTCAGGTAATTAATTCCTATGTTATTAAAGATCCTAAGCTATATTTGTATCTGTCATAAGGTGTAAAGAGCATATTTTCCTATAGAAATTCCAAATTAGAATTGACTCTCACTTGCACAAATTAGTTATAAAAATAGTTGGGTGTTTTAAATATTTCATGTGTAAAAATAAAATATAGTGAAACAAACATGAAATGCCACTGCTAGAATCAAGAATAATAAAATCTTTAACGATGATCAGAGTATGGGCTGGGGATATTTCTCAGTGATACAGTTCCTGCCTGGCAAGTGCAAGGTCATGAGTTCAACTCCCAGTATGCCCCCACCAAAAAAAGATGGTCAGAATAATGTCTACTGTTTGGAATGAAATTGCAGCTGATAAGACACATACCCTACATCCATCATTAAAAAACAAATAATAAAATCCATCAAATAATATCTCATTCTATTTCAGTTTCTTAAATATATGGTAGTTTAGGAATAGCCTGAGTTACAATGGATATAATATACACATTCTTCTATGTAAATTTTGAGTTAAAATTGGCATACTGACTTCCACTTGTGCAAATCAGCAAAAAAATGACTTACTTAACATAAAAACATATTTACATATAAATACTACATGTTCTAGATACTAGAGTGTGGCTAATATGTAACAAACTCCTTGAAGTAGATAATTATTATTAAAATAGACATGTTCTATTAGATGATGTAAGTTCTTTAGAGAACAGTAAAGATGTAGGAATAAGGAATATACAAACTGAACTGTGCAATTTTACATGTAATCAGGAAAGTCCTCTCTGGTCAAGTGATCTTTGAACACAGACCCTAAGGATGCTAGGGAAAACACAGTAGATAGAGAGGTTTGTCAAGACAAAGGTCCTGGGGCAGAGCAGGAAAGCAAGGAAGTATGAGGCGTCTGAGTAAAACTGAGGGAGAAAGGACAAGGGACGATAAGCCTGGGAGGGAGAAAGGTGTGTGTGCATATGGGTGTGGGTGCATGTGTGGGGGGAAAAAGATTTTATCTTAAAATGATAAGAAAGTTTTGGGTAGGTTTTGAGCAGAAGAATAACATGGCCTGAATTATGTGTCACAACAATCATACTTTGGCTGTCCCATTGCAATAGAAAGTGTAGAGTTCAACATAGCATATAGAAATCATTTAATTGTCTGAGATCTGATTGGCTGGGGCCTGGGTAGAAGTGCAACTACTTAAAGAACATTTGCATGTGGCGTGAGAAAGAAAAAGAAAACAAAACAAAAGAAGAAGAAAAGAAACCAAAGCTGTGTAACCTTAGCCACAGGAACTACAATCCTGTTAAACTAGTAGAAGCTCCAGGAGAGAAGCAAGTATGGTAGCTAAATTCAGAGTTTTCTTAGTGCAAGTTATTTTAGAGACACCTATTGGAGTTCCAAATAGAACGTAAAAATACACTACATAAATGTTTGTTTACCTTGGGTGTAAAAATGTAAATTTCTGTTTATAAATTCTGAATTAGGATGGATATAATGATGCCTACTTATGGTTGGAGTTATAGAAATAAATATGCAATTTGTCATTTAATGCATGTCCAATGTATAAAAGACTACAGGCAAAACAGAAAATGCATGATGACTGAGTTGGGAAAATCGAAGGAACCAGAAAAAGACACTGAAAAAACACAGGGAGAGGATTAAGAAATGGTGCTAAAAACTACTGATATTAGCTAGTTGCTGAAGAGGACTTAGTGCATATGTTCCAGAACACAGAATAAGCTTTAGGGCAGTGACTGTTTTATATGGTTCTTGGAAAGAAAAATCATTCACTGTAGTATCAGGATAGTTTGTCTTGGGAATGAAGACTGCATTATTGTATTATTTCTGTGTTGCAGTATAAATAATTCGCATTGTTCCTATACTCTCATCATAATGTGAACTGAACATTCATCTATTCATACATTTTGCTTTACATAGGACTACGGCTTTGCATGATGTTAGGATTGTATTGCTTTCTGTCATTTAGTGTTACTCACACTTAATAGGAAATACAATTAAATCAAATATTTCTCTGAATGTATTCTTTGCTTTTTTTAGCTTACATTTCTTTTCATTGGCAAAATTTATCTGGAATATTATCAGTCTAGAGAAACAAAATGGGAGTTATCTTGTACGTAACAATTTAAATATCACATCAGTCAACATGAAATCTGTAATATTTATTTCTCTGAAATACTTCTACAGAAATATTTATCCTTGGTATCTTACTTTGCCTTTAATCATCCCTCCTGTTAGCTGTTACCATTAAGTGTTCTGTTCTTTACATTGATTCATCACTGCACACTCTTGCTCAGTGCTGAGTCGTTAACTGTAAAGTATAACCCATAGCAAGGATTTTTCCCCTTAACATTTATATTTGACATAGAAAAAGACAGTAACAGACCCTGAAACCCTGCATTCTACCTACTCTGATACATCCAACCTAAGGTAAATAAACTATGCAACAAGCTCACAGGATTACCAAGAAATACTAATTGGCAACAGCTACAACAATAAAACAGTTGTATGTAGATGAAACAGAATTACGGAGAAAATCTTGTATGCCTTCATGAGGCTTTTTCCAGAAGTTTCCCTTTTTTATGTATTATGCAATTATGCATTTTAAACAATGAAATATTTTAAACAGTTGACAAACAATATTACATATTTTGGACGTGCATAAATTCCTGGTACAGTGGAATGGTTAAACCTGGTTTAAATAATTAAAAATACTGTAGTGGTTGAACCTAGTTAATTAACAAATGCATTGATTTACATAGTTATATGTCATGTGATGTCTGACTATGAGACCAGAAGTTTTCTTACTATGGGAAAAATTCAGTTCATGCAGCCAAATTCATACGAAAAGTGAATAACAGTAAATAATAAAACATAGTAATTATGGTCAAAAGATAATTGCCAGCTGCACTTATCAGAATGTAAACTGTAGAGAAGTCAGGGTCCTCCCAGTGTGAATCAATGCATTTAATGACACTGGCAAGTCAGTTCAATGCATATGTGATTTATCTTTAAAAGTTGCTTAAAGGAATATTTAATTGCATCGTTTCATTATAAACTGGTTAACAACTGATATGACAAAGTAATTTCATAAGATGACTTAGATTTTTCTATTTAAAGGAAAAAAACCAAAACGGTATAAGGGTACTAGTAATACAGAATTACAAAAAAAGGTATGAAATCACTAATTAATAGATTACATATTGTCATCTTAAAAATAGTTGTTCAAGTTATAGGATTAAAGCATACAAAGTGGACATTCAAACAGTGAGACTGCAAACAGTTGTGTTCACTGATCCAATAAAAACTCAATAATATAGTCATCTATCTTAACACACCTAAACACACTTGAAGTTGTATCCTTTAGAGCATTTATGTTTCCTCTCTTTTTACAACAAAATGTACACATTTTGGGTTTTATTAGTCCCATAGTTCTTATTACTTTTTTTTGAAAGAGAATAAAACCAAATATGACAAAACAAAGCAGTCAGTCAAAACAAAGGATAGACATAGCACATGATGTAAAAACAGAATACAAGGTTATCAACAATGGTTACCATAATGCCTCTTGCTTCCTTAAAAAGAATTGCCTATATCATTAGGTATAACAAAATTGAACAAAACAGTACAGAACAAGACCAATAAAACCTAAACACTGAAACATTACAGGACCTCAAAAGAAGATAATAGTCAAACCAGAATGGGCATCATAGTGAATCTTATTGTCTTCAAAGTAGTTGCCTATACCACCATACTTGATACTACCAAACAGAACGGAACAGAGTAAAATCAGTCAAAACAAGATAGTGGGGGTAATACAGGGCTTCAAATCAAGTTAATAGGAAATCAAAAAAGTTACTATATCTTGCTAATTTTTTTGATTTTCCCTTAATTAAAAAATAATAATAATAAAAATAAATATTTTTTTATGAATAAGGGGGAGATTGAGATAAAAGAGGACATAACAACATAACAATACAGATCAAAGCATGACAATTTCAGCAACCTAGTGCTTCACCACCAAATAACTCAACTTAATAGTAGTTACCAGAGTGTCTCTTTCCTTGAAATATTTGAATATAACTTCGTATACTATAGCATCAAAAATATCAAGACAGTGTGAAACTATTCAAGTGGATGAAAGTATTGCAGGGTATTTAGAACCAGCTAACGGAAAACGAACAATGGTTTCTATATTATCTCTTTGCCTATAAAAATTTTTGTTTATACTATCACATATAATAAAATCCAGTAAGATACAACATGATAAAACCAATGGAGACAAAAGAGCAACAGTTTGGTGGGGCTTCAAAACAAGATGGTATTAAATCAGCACTAGCTATTATGATGTCTTGTGTTCTTCAAAATAGCTGTTCATTTCATCACAGGCAATAATATCAAATAGTCCAGAATAAAGCATTCCAATTAATGAGTGAAAACTTTATAAAGCTTCAAAGCCACATAATGAGAAATCATGATTACCACATACATTTATATATTTGAATCATTTCTTATAATAGGGAAACTATTAGGTATTCATACATGTGAGTTTGATTTATTTCACTTATAAGTATGGTCTCAAGCTGCGTCCATTTATTTATAAATATTTCAATGTGACCTTTCTTTATAGCTGATTAATACTCCATTGTATAAAAATACCACAACTTTTTTATCCATTCCTCAGTTGATGGACACTTGGGTTTCCAAGATCTGGCAATTACAAATTGTGTTGATATAAACATAGGTGCACATATATCACTGTAGTATGACACTTTCAGTTCTTCTGGGAATATGCCTAGAAGTGGAATAGCTGGAACAAATGGGAGTTCCAATCCCAGCTTTTTAAGAAATCTCCAGACTGACCTCCACAATGGTTGCACCAGTCTACATTCCCATCAACAGTGCAACAGTGCGGAAGAGTTCTTTTTTCCCCACAGCCTCTCCAGCATTTGTTGTTGATGGTTTTCTTGATCCTGGCCATTCTTTCAGGAGTGAGATGGAATTTCAGTGTGGTTTTAATGTGCATTTCTCTAATGAGTAATGATGTTGAACATTTTTTCATGTATTTATTTGCCATTTGTATTTCTTCATCTGAGCATTGTGTATTCATCTCAGATGCCCATTTTTGGATTGGATCTTTGAATTTTGGGAGTCTGATTTTTTAAAATTCTTTTATGTTTTAGACAGAAGTCCTTTGTCTGAGGGAGAGTTCATTAAGTTCTTTTCCCAGTTTGTGGGTTTTCTTTTCACTATGCTGGGTATTTCTTTTGACATGCAGAAACTTTTTAATAAGAGGCGGTCCCAGTTATTGATTCTGGGAAGTATTTCCCGTGCGATTTGAGTCTTGTTCATGAATTCTCTACGTACCCCTGTGTCTTCAAGCTTTTTACCCAATTTGTCTTCCAATAGATTTAGTGTTTCTGTTTTAATATTCAGATCTTTGATCCATTTAGATTTTAACTTAGTACATGGTGATAGGCATGGGTCTAGTTTTAGTTTTCGGCAAACGGAGAACCAGTGTTTCCAATACAATTTACTAAACAAATTGTCATTCTTCTAGTGAACCTGTTTGGCTCTTTTATCAAAGATAAGGTGGTCGAGTGTGTTTGTAGTTGTGGTTGTATCTTCTAAACTATTCCATTGATTTTCGGCTCTGTTTTGATTCCAGTACCATGTTGATTTTACTACAGTTGCTTTGTAGTATAACTCCAAGTCAGGGATTGTGATGCCTCCTCCTTTGCCTTTGTTGCTTAGAACTGTCTTTGCTATTCTAGGTCTCTTCTTGCTCCAGATGAATTTTAGGAGTGATTTGTCTAGATCTATGAGGTATGTTGATGGTATTTTTATTGGGATTGCATCGAATCTGTATAAGAGTTTTGTAGAATGGCCATTTTCACAATATTTATTCTTCCTGTCCATGAGCAAGGGATGTCTTTCCATTTTCTGAGATCATCTTATTTTCTTTTTTCAGTGTATTATAATTTTCCCTATATAGGTCTTTCACTACTTTCATAAGAATCATTCCTAAATATTTCATTTTTTTGGTTGCTATTTTGAAAGGTGTGGTTTCTCTTATTTCTCCCTCTGTGATTTTGTTGTTAGTGTAGGAATGTTATTGATTTTTGACTATTGATTTTGTATCCAGCTGCATTACTGAATTTATTTATTATATTTAAGAGTCTTTCAATGGAGTTTAGGGGGTCTTCTATGTGGAGTATCATGTCATCTGCAAACAATGATAATTTAACTTATTTTCCTATCTTTACCCCTTTTATTTCTCTCTCGTCTAATTGCTCTGGCTAGTATTTTCAGTACTAAATTAAATAGGAGTGGTGATAAAGGACATCTTTGTCTTGTGCCTGATTTTAAAGTAAAGGCCTTCAATTTTTGGCCATTTAGTATGGTACTGGATGTTGGTTTGTCATAGATGGCCTTTATTATATTGAGGTAAAGACCATCTATTCCAATTTTCTGTAAAGTTCTTATCATGAATGAATGTTGAACCTTATCGAAAGCTTTTTCTGCATCTATAGAAATGATCATGTGATTCTTACTTTTGGCTTTATTGATATTGTGAATTACATTTATTAATTTACATATGTTGAACCATCTCTGCATGCCTGGGATGAATCTCACTTGGTCATGGTGTATAATCTTCTTGATGATTTACTGCATCCTATTTGCCAACATTTTATTGAGGACTTTTGCATCTGTGTTCATTAGGGAGAGTGGTCTATGGTTCTCTTTTTTAGTTGGGTCTTTCTCAGGTTTTGGTAGTAGAGTAATATTTGCTTCCAGGAATGACTTAGGAAGGATTGCTTCCCTTTCAACTTCATTGGAGAGTTTGAGGAGTGTTGGCATTACGTCTTCTTTGTATGTCTTGTAGAATTCTGCAGTGAATCCTTCTGGGCCTGGGCTTTTCTTTGTAGGTAAGGACTTAATTACATTTTCAATTTCATTAATAGAAATTGGGTTGTTCAGCAGTTTTGCATCCTCTTGACCCAGCTTTGGTACTTCATATGTTTCTAGCAATCTATTTCTTCTGTGTTATCAAACCTTTGAGAGTAGAGGTTTCCAAAATTGGTGTTGATGAGCTTCTGTATTTCTATAGAGTCTGTAATGATTTTACCCTTTTCATTTCTTATTACATGAATTTGAGTTTTTTATTCCCTTTTTAAAATAAATTTGGCTAGGGGCTATTCAATTTTATTTATTCTTTCAAAGAACCAACTCTTTGATTGGATTGTTTTCTTAGTCTCTATTGCGTTGATTTCTGCTCTGATTTTTATAATTTCCTCTCCTCTTTTGGCTTCGGGCTTGACTTGCTCTTCTTTTTCTAGCTGTTTGATGTGTAGCATCAGGTTATTTTTTGTATTCGTTCTATTTTCCTGATGTTGGAACTCTATCAATAAATTTTCCTCTGAGGATGGCTTTCTTGCATCCCAGAGATTCTGGTAAGTTGTATTTGTATTTTCATTTTCATATAGGTATTGTTTAATTTCTTCTTTAATTTCTTCTGTGACCCACTGATTACTCAAGAGTGTGTTATTCAGTTTCCATGTGTTTGTGGGATTTTTGTAGTATCTTTTATCACTAATTTCTAATTTCAAAGTGCTATGATCTGATAACATGCAAGGGATAATTTCAAGTCTTTTGCATTTATTTAAATATGTTTTGTGAGCTAGTATATGTTCTATTTTAGAGACTGACCCATGTACTGCTGAGAGGAATGTGTATTCTGATGTTGTTCGATGGAACACTCTGTATATGTCTATCAAGTCCATTTGTTCACATGTGTGATTCAGTTCTGTTATTTCTTTGCTGATTTTCTGTCTGGTTGATCTGTCCATTGGTGTTAATGGTGTGTTAAGGTCTCCTGTTACAATTGTGTTACTGATAATTTGATTTTTCATTTCTGTTAATACGTGTTTTATATAACTGGGTGCTCTGGAATTTGGTGCATATATATTTAAGATAGTTACCTCTTGCTCTTGAAGTTTTCCCCTAATGACTATGTAGTGACCTTCTTTATCTCTTCTGATCATTATTGGTTTAAATTCCACAGTGTCTGCAAACAGAATGGCTACTCCTGTTTTTTTTTTTTTTTTTTTTTTTTTGTTGTTGTTGTTTTGGTTCCTGTTGCAAGAAGTATTGTTTTCCATCTTTTGACTTTCAGTCTGTGAGTATCCTTCTGGGTTGGATGGGTTTCTTGTAGACAGCATATGGTTGGATTTTGTTTCTTGATCCATCTGCCAGTCTGTTTCTTTTAATTGGTGCATTGAAACCATTTACATTAATGGTTATAACTGTTATATGTTCGTTTATTGTTGACATGTTATCTTTCTGCTGTTGCATCTTTATCTTTCTGTTCTGTTTAATTATCTGCTTTGCTTAGTGGTTTTTTCCTTAGTGTATCTAAACTGTCTTTCAATATTTTTTGCATGATTGGCTTGGTGATCATGAAGTTCTTCAGCTGTTATTTGTCATGGAAGTATCTTATTTCACCACCAATTTTGAATGATAGTTTTTCAGGGTACATCAGTCTAGGTTGGAAATCATTTTCCTTTAGGATCTGAAATACTTCACTCCATGCTCTTCTTGACTTTATTGTTTGTGCTGAGAAGTCTGCTGTGACTCTGATAGGTTTTCCTTTATAAGTGATCTGTCTTTCCTCTCTAACAGCTTTTAATAATCTATTCTTGTGTTGGATTTCTGCGATGGTGATTATTATATGTCTTGGTGTAGTTTTATTTTGGTTATGACTATTAGGAGTTCTATAGGCTTCACTGAACCTGATGTCGGTTTCTGATCTCATGCTTGGGAAATTTTCAGCTATTACTTCTCTAAATAGCCTTCTAACATCCTTTATGTCATCCCCTTCATTTTCATTAAGCCCTATCAATCTTATGTTGTTTTTCTTTGCATAATCTTGCAGCTGTTGAATTGTTATTTCCTGATTCTTTGTTATTTTTAAAAGATCTTTCCTCTCCTATTCACTAGCTGCAATCTTGTCTTCAAGCTCTGAAATTCTATTTTCACTTCCATTGAGGTGGCTTTTACAGCTTTCAGTGTAGTTTTTGATTTCCTGTATATCTCTGTGCATCTGCTTTATGTATTCTGTTTGTTTCTTATATTTCTCATCTAGGGATTCTATCTTTTTGTTCAGTTCCTCCAATTTTTAAACTGTGTTTTCTTTAGATATGTTCAGCATCTCTTTCATTTCTTTTATCATTTCTTCTTTTTCCTGGGAAATTATTTCTAGTTTGAATTCCTTTAAAGCTTCCTGGAGTTGCTATTATGTCCAATATTTGAGGTGCATATATTTTTTTCTATATACATCACTCCTAAGGTTTCTTGGGATGGACTGGAGGTTTGAGATTGTAATTTGGTCTTTCATTTTGTCATTTTCCTATATTTCTGTGTTTCAAGTGTTTCAAGTGTTATTTGAAAGCTTCCTCAGGGTCTGCTGGAAATCCATTTCTATTCCCTCAGCTCCTGGGACTCTGACACCCAGTTCCCCCAGGCCACTGGGCCTGTGGAACCGGTGGTGCTTGCCTGCTTGCTTAGAACTCCCCAGTCCTCCAAGCACATGGGGAGGTGGATGCAGGCAACCCAGACCCACCTAGCTGTTCCAGTGCACCCAGAAGATGCAAGGGTCCCAAACAAGCTGGGCTCCAGGGAAAGTGGGCACCCGCCTGCTTGCTTAAAACTCCACAGTTCTCCAAGCACAACCAGAATGGGAAGGTGGATACAGGCACCTCAGACCCACCTAGCTATTCCAGTGGCTCGAGGGTCCCAAACAAGCTGAGCTTGGGGGAAAGTGCACAGGGCACTTACCCCAGGAGCTGGGCCACTGGAACCAGTGGCACTCACCTGCTTGCTTAGAACTCCACCGACTTAGGTATTATTAACATTTAATAAATATTTTCAAGAATCCCTGCATATAGACTATAAAAATAATTTTTTAAAAACTTGTGAGAGTAAATAAACAAATTACTTTTTAAAGATGTCTTTCACTACATGTTCTAAAGAATGGATTGAAGGTTAAAGGAGAAGAAGAACCACCACTGTGTAGACTGAACTCTGTACTGATGTGTGTGACTGGCTAGCACAATTAGATAGAGCACCGTGCTAATGAGGCCCAAGTCTCAGGCTTGATTTTGATATGTGTCAATTAGCCTTACTCTGTTTCATATTTCCAGGCTGAACTCTGTCACTAGCTGACTCATAACTTAGCTGGTCTCAGTGGAGGCCAAGCCAGAGATTTCATATAGATTAACACAAAGCTTTAAAATCTTTAAAAGATGTAGCCTCTCTATAGCAGGTCACTAACCACCTTCTCTGAGAATAGAGGTGATGTACTACCCAGCAGCCATTTGGAAAGGGCATTTACCAGAGCATTATACTGTAATACAGAAGACCTGGGTTCCAGCCGCATTTCTAGAGTGATCTACTATACAGCAATTAAACTTTGAGACTTTAAATGTCTTCATTCATTATTTCATAATAACACAGCTTAGTCTTGAAGGCATCAAATAAGATGGGACTAGATCACCCTTGTGTATTAAGCTTCTAGAACCTTTTGGCCCTTGTTTAATAAGTATTTGTTAGATAAATCTTCTGTATGAATTTGGATAATGGAAGCACACTATTTCAATGTAATTTACTTAATCCTAGATAAACATTTGTAGACAATGAATGTGACCTAGTACATTTGAAAATGTTATAGATTTTTTGTATAAAATAAGCATATATATTTATTAAAATTATATAAGGTAAAACATCACAACTCACTTTACAAACTACTATAGTTAATATAATTAAGGTATGCTTAATTATCAAAATACATAACTAGTATTCAAATGTAATCAGTTGCTAACATACTATCTGGTGATCTAGGGTTTTTCAAGGCATATAATCAGTTATGAAAAAGAAAAAAATTGAGGAACAAATTTGGAGAAAAATGTATATAATACTGAAAATACTGTATAATTATTTGCAAAAAGGTTTTCCAATGTAATCTGGTAAGCTACATTATTCCCCAGGATCCCTACATTTGGTATTCACCATTTTGAATCATTTCCTTATCTGGTATACAGGCAGGAACTCTGGCTTGCTTCTAACAAAATGTTGCAGAAAGCATAGCCTGTCATTCCCAAGCTTATATCATATTATATAAAACTCAGCCATGCTAACCAAACTCAGCCTTTATTTTTTGCTGAATTTGAAGAAACAAGTTACCATTTGGTAAAGGGTTTATTGAAACACCAATATAGTAATGCACCAACCATGGCTTCTAGGAGCTAATAGTACCTACCAAGAAGCCAGGTTCTTGGACTCACAATTGCAAGCAAATTAATCCTGTGATTAACACAAGGGAGCTCAGAAATGAATCCATTACCAGTTGAGCCTCCAGTGAAAACTAAGTGCTCATTCATACTTTGCAGGCCCCAGAGGGATTAGCTAATGATGCTTGGGCCCCGATCTGCTAAGGATGACTTAACTATTCCTGGACCCCTGACTTACAAGGATCAGCCAGTCAAGTTTGGATTCCTGTCTTTCAAAGGTCAACTGGCCACATCTCCTGATCCTCAGGGACAACTAGCCAGGCCTGGGCCCTGATTCCGAAGGACCAGCCAATGCCTGGACTCCTGAACACTGACCCAGAGAAAATCTAAGGTAGTAAGTGTGCATTTCTTTAAGCCACTAAATATTTAAATATTTGGGGTATTTCTGGAAGCGATAGTATTCTGACAAAAATAACAGATTCAAAACATATTTATATAGAATAGAGGTACACAAATAATCAAATATAACAATGACATGTAAAAATTTGGTTTAATTTAAATAAAAAAAATGTCCCTAATTGTTTACATATGAATAGATTCATTGAACTACTTACAGAGCTGGCCAAAGAGGCCAACAGTCTATTTAGTTTATATTGATGGCTGAGATAATTGCTAAGGCCAATTTAAGAGTTTTACCCTTGCTTTAAAATGTGTTTTTAGAATAAAGTTATAAATTAATCTTTAGGCTTAAGCAGCACAATATTACTGAGTGTTTCCCTTCCCTTTCCAACCCTAATTGTTCCTAGGGACCAATTAAAATCTGCACTATAGAATCTACAGATTTTCTGGGAGGTTTATCCTTTCACTATCTGTGCCAGACCTTCGATATCAAACTAATGCGATAAACAGCTATACCCTCACGAGTGCCCTTTTTCATTTAGCCAGCTAGTACCCTTTCTTAAATTTAGACCACATTCTCAACTGTGGAAAACCATCTAACAATGTTCCATTTAGTTAGATTTAGATGCTTTCATTTTAATTTCATTACATATGTAAATTGTATGTATTACTGAATTCAGAGGATAGTTCAACATATCCATACTGCTGGCACTAATTAAATGCAGTTTCCCTTCATCTACCCTCCTTCTTGTCCCTTCTCAACCTCTAGTAATCACTATCCAGGTCAATTCTTGCAGTTTTCATATGAGAGAGAACATCCCGTACTTGTCTGTGACTAACATATTTCTCATAATATAAGATTCTCCAATCCTCCTATGTTGCTTCAAGTGACAAACTTTATTTCTTCTTTACGGCTAAATACTACTTTCCATTATGGATACACACTACATTTTCTTTATCCATTCTCCTTTTGATGGATACTTATTTTTATTTATATTTTAACTGTTCTGAATATTGCTGCAATAAGTATGGGTGAGTAGGTACCTTAAGATGCTGATTTCACATCTCTTGGAAATATACCCAGAAGTAGCATAGCTGGATCATATGGTAAATCTACACTTAGGTTTTTTAGGAACTTCTATACTGTTCTTGATAATGACAATATTAACTTACATTCCCATCAACAATGTATGAAAGGCTTGTTTTAATACTAGCCATTCTGACTGGGAAGCTGTGCAGTCTCATTGGGCTTTGCATTTGCATTGCCCTAATAGTCATCTTTCCATCTGTACTTGAAAAGTACACCCTGCAAACCAGTGGATGTAATAATCCTACATTTCTGGATCAGTTCCTTCCCTCTTAAATGACAGATTCTGCCTATATTCTTCTGCCCACTGTTTATGATAAATATCTTGAATGTCAGCTTGATTGGCCTGACAGATGTCTAGAGCATCAATAAAACATTCTTCTGTGTGTGTCTAGACAGGTCATAGGGCATCATTGTGAAAACTAACTCTAGTCCCTTTCTCTGTGGCTCTTCCTTTCTTCTTTGCTCCTGGGATGCCATGAGTTGCATATCTTTCCTCTGTACACCTTTCCTTCACGATTCTGCCTTGGAGCCCACCAACCATGGACTAAACTTTCTCAAATCATGAGCCAAATCATATCCCTCCTCCGTAAGTTACAGATGTCAAATATTTTGTCTCAGCAACAATAAGCCGAAAAATATAGTGCTTGCTGTATCACGGATACTTAATAAACACCTGGAATCTTTTATTTTCTAGAGACAATTTGACCTGTTGAAGAACATCTACTTTATTCCCCCAAATGTGCAGGTAACTATCTGGCCAAAGGTTAATTTATAACTTTGAACTGTGTTGGTCTGTTTAGTGATACAGCAGATGCATTCTTGCAACAGTGTTGCCGTAATATTGTTATGCACATGTTAAATTGTAATCAATATTCTCTTCTAAAAAAAGATATAACCAAATTGAGAATGATATAAAATGAACATTTATTATTTAAGTATTTAATACCTGCATTGAAATAATAATAAAATTCAGACAAAAATCTTAATATTTTACTAGTGATAACTGCTTCTGCTGCGACATTGATGAGGCACATGAAGAGAAATAATCCCCTTTCTCTTATTTCTTCTCTAGGTATAACCCTATAATCAGCTTTAACATTTTATGCAATTTCAAAATCCTATTATAGCACTATTTATTCTCTCAACTATAACTAATGTGGAAATAGATAAGCTACTCATAAGTGAATTATAATTCCTATGTCTGCCATATTCCAAGTTCATGCTTCAAAGGAAAATAATTATATTTATATGAAGAACATTATTTTTCTTATATATTGCTTTTCTATCCAAGATCTGGCTATTATAAATTGTGCTGCTATACACATGGGTGTATATATATAGCTGTGACATGATCTTTTCATTTTTTCTGGAAAAATGCTCAGGAGATGAATAACTGGATTGAATGGAACTTCCAATCCTAGTTTTTTGAGAAATCTCCATACTGATTCCCACAGTGGCTGCAGCAGTCTACACTCCCACCAACAGTGGATAAGTGTTTCTTTTTCCCCACATGAAAAAAGCTAGTTAGTTGACCTCTGTGTGATATAAATTACATGCATGCAACCATCAGTAGCTGCTAATCTTGGGTAACACTGGGATCACTAAGAGTAGAGAAATGGCACTTTAGTTTGCAATAGGGTAATTAGACGGAATCTAGACTATCACTTTGATTTCTAATTTATATTTTAATATTAGCAAACAGTGACAATATTAAGATCAAAAGTCAAAGTTTGGGAGTATAATAAAAATTATGAAAATTTGTACCTACAGATTTCTCATTCTAAATGCATGTTTGTTGAATGGGTTTTTAATGGAAAGAAAAGGAAGGAAAGAAGAAAGGAGAAAAGAAATTATGGATGTCATCTTGAAGAAGAAAATTATCAAAGGCAGGAATAATAGCTATTTTTTATGTCTTCATGGAACATAATGTCCAATTTTTGGACATTGCTAAGAGGCAATAATCAGTATTTAGAATGACCATGCAAAAGGCATTGTTTTATAAAATTGAACCAGATTTGCTTGGGAGGGGATGGGTTCTTAAAAGTAATCAGGGACAGAGGTGGGCTGACCATTAATGCAAGAATGTGGGAAGAGTTAGATTCTAGGGAGGTAATAAGAAATGGTATGGGCTCTTCTTTTAAAGAGATCACTGTCAAATTGGAGGACAGATTTCTTCCAAACAAATACAAACCATGGAAATGAATGCTATCACTAATGTATGGAAGTGTGAACAAAGGAAACTTCAGACAACATAGAAGTGGTAACACAGAATGTCAGAGATGAGTTGAGTCTTGCTTGTTTGATGACACTTCTGAGTTTGTGAGTGAAGAGTAGTTACTTCTGCCTAATGATTTTCTCTGCTCAATGATACACTTTTTGTCTCAAGCCGCAGGCATTTCTTATTTTCCTTCTTTCTTTGGTCTCTTAAGGCAGCTTCCAAGACTGGGGCATTCACGAACTTCTCTCCCTACCTTCTAATGTGAAACTAGTTCATGAACACACGACATGAGTACAGTGAAGTCATCCTGAATTCCTGTACTTGAATTCAACTGGCAACAAAACAAAGTATATTACAACGTAGTCAGAATATACTCACATAGTAGATTCGTGTAAACCCAAAAGAATTATACATAAATTCTCACACATGAAAGAGACACAGATGAATGAATGAATGAGAACATCAACAGAATACATCATCCATTTTCTTAAACTGAACATCTTGCAGCCTATTTTTCCCCCTTTACAAACAGTGTGACATGGTTGAATCTGAAGGCTGCTTTTTGAGCACAGGTGCACACAGTAATTAGAGCGAAGGAACAGAAATCTGGAGTGCAAGGTAAATGAAGAATGAATAGAAATAGGAATAGAATCAAAACAAAGTTATTTTTGATGATATACATGGCTTAAAATGTTTTAAAACAAGAGTGTAAGCTGGTGTTGGGAACTTTCTACATTTCTCATATGGAAATAAAGTTGGCAAGACAAAGCATTTATTACTAGGAAACGTGCTTGTCTATTCACTACTTGAATATTTATGAAGTTTACAACTCACATGTGACATTTCCATAAACTGCCTTGACTAATGAATTTAATTATAAATGTTATGAACTTATTTATTTTAAATTCTTGTTTCATTTCGTTTGTATGCTTGATATAAAGTAAACACTCAGGTTGAATAATGCTCGGTGGATTTGAGTGGGTTGATGAAGCTATCCAGTTGCATGACACAACCAGTGTATGTGGCGACAGAGTATGGAGCCTGGCCACAGTAAATGATTTCCCAAGCTGTCTCATTCACACACCCAGGGAACCTCTTAAATAAGTGCCAAGGCCGGTTATTTAAAATGAAAAACTGAGAACAAACTTTCCTCTCAGGCCAGTTCTTTGAATACATAGGATCTGATAGAGAGCTGTAAATCTTGAGCTTTTAATTAGTAAAAGAGGATAAAGGAAGGAAATAATGGAAGTAGAATGCCAGTTACCTTTCCCACCCCCTTGGATATCTATTTTGTCCTGTTAAAAGATGAAATAGAACAAATCAGGGATTAACGCAGGGCCAAGCATCTTCCACACTTCCAGAGACAATCATCTGTATTTTTATCTCAGTTTCTTTCTCACTATTTCTTCCTATGACTTTTTATATCTTCCCCAAATGTCAAGACCTTAAATCACTACCTCTAATTAGATCAAATATTCTTGTGCATTTTATAGTCGCCATCTCGAAACATGGAAGAGTGAAGTTCATTAATTTAGTGGTCATTAACATTTTTGGCTACAATAAAAGTGCTTAACTAAGGATTCTTTTCTAGGTCATAAAAATAAAGATGTTTTCAAAATTCATATAAGGTTTTTGATTTATTTTAGCTTAGCATAGTAGAGGCCAGTGAAGGAGCAATGTAGACATTTAGACATTTTGTCTTTAGAAAAATTATAATGCATATTTTAGTAGCCCCTGATAAACTCCACCTATACCCTCCTTACTTCATAAAATACCCATCCATTCTTTTTATTTTAATGCCAATTCCACTTCTCTCAAAAGATACCTCATACTATTTCATTTTGGTTCAGCTTTTTAAAGTAGCCTTTGGTATAAGAATTTTGATTGGCTTAAGGATATTATTTCCCTTTATTCAAAATTGGTTTACCCTATATCCAAGAGAATCTGCCAAGTTTTACATTATGTCTTCTTTAACATTGTTTCCTACTATATGTTAAATGTATGGAAATTAAAATATTTAAACAACCACCTGGGCATTTCATTAATAGTGCAGTAATATAATTCTCTATGGAATGCTCCCTGTGTGTTTTTAGCCATCATATTTGAAAATGATTTCTCTCACATGGCATCTTGATGATTTACTTGTAGGTGTACTATAGGCTTAGTTACTAATCAAACCAAGCCATCTTTACAGAAAAATCCACAAAAGAATTGGGCCCCCTTTTCCTGGTAAAATGTCTTTCTTTAAAGTCAGTGGTTGTAGAAATGCTAGTTATCTCTAGAAGGTATAACATGAATTTGAACAGCATGATTGAGTAGCAAGGTGATGTTAACTTCATGTCAATGCATGCAATTTTCTCTACCCAAAATATAGCCAGCCTCTGTGCAAAGAAATGTGCAGTGGCTTGAAAAACTGGTCCCATGAAAGACATATATTTGAACCTGTGAATATTAACTTACTTAGAACAAGCATATTTGTAGATATAAAGATCTCCAGATAGATCATATTGTATTAAGATAAAGTTTAAACATAAATAAGTGTCATTGTGAAAGAAAGAAGAGGAGAGACAAAACATAGAAAAGGCCACATGGAGATGGAGCCAGAATTTGGGATTATATTACCTCATACCAAGCAATGCCAGAAACACCAGAAGATATAGGCAGGAAAGAAAAGGGATCTCTCTTAAAAACTTCAAATGGAAAAATATCTTGATTTCAGGCATCCAGCACACAAAATTCTGGGAGGATAAATTTCTTGGCTTAAGCAACCTGGATTGTAGTATTTTATTACAATATCCTTAGGAAGCTAAGAGAGAAGCAGTCTTATCCTGGGGTCTGAGGCCTGCCACTGGTAGGCCTTCCTGTGCTGAAAGTTAGACAAAACAAGAAGAAAGAATCTTCCTGTCCAAGCAGAAGACACTGGTGTTGATCTATTTGGAAGGAGGTGCAGAAATTTTATTTAGAATTCTTGAAAGAAATGATTGGCTTGAATGATAAAACATCCATGTATTACTAAGCAAACCTTACATGTTCTATAAGAGTGTTATAGAATATTTTTAAGTTACAAGCAAGAGAAAACCATCTTTAACCATATTAAGATGACAGTAAAAAATTGTAATAACAAATGTGAAAGATTTCTAATATTTCAAAGATTGTTAATCTGCTCTTCCTTTTTCAAAGTTTTCAAGGAATCCAAACACTGTCTTGAAAGAATATGCTCTGTATTTACCTTGTCATTCATGAATTAGACAATTTTGGGAAAATAAAGATTTTAAACTATGTGCCACATTTTAAGAACTATATAAAATATTTGTTTTTCTTATTTTTGTGCATTAACATGTTTATATACTGGTACCTTGGCTCACCAACTCAATTCTCTTTGTGATTCTGGTTGTAAACTCAACTTGATGAGAACCAAATTAAATTTCCTTGTAAAGTCAACAATGACCCTAACCTTTGAATTTCATTTGCTTCTTGCCCAACTTAATTTATGGCCAGAATCATGAAGAGAATCAAGTTCATGAACCAAGGTACCAGTGTATAGGAAAAACTTTATGAACCTCTATTTTACATTTTAATTATGTTTATGACCACTTTCTTATGTGTTTCTTTGAAAATAATGTTGCTTTAGCCTTATTTTGTTTAAAATATAATGTTGCTCAGATTTTCATATGTTGATTAGTTTGGTTCACATATATTTGAATCCTCACATACATTCTAATTATAGAATTTAAAGCTATTTAGCTTTTAAATCAAGTATTAGAAGCACAATCATATGCTTTCATGGCAATATAAATTATGAACTGGAGTTTTAAAGCCGAGGTGTCTCCAGTTTAAAATGCATTTCTATTCAGAAGATCAGTTGAAATTGTTGATTGGTTACATCAGCAAGGACATAAATGTGTTGTGGTGGCTCTATTGAAAGCATTATACATAGCATGGCCAGAACTCTCTGTGAGAGATAACAGTGAAACCTAACACTGCCACTCATTATTTAGTAAATACTAAATATTACATACTAAATACTAAATAATAAAAAATTCCTGTGCAACATTACATTTAATAATGCTAGAATTATGAAGTTTCAAATATTAGTAAATTCACTTTACAGAAAGGCTGAGTAGGGTTAAATAAATTGCCTAAAGTCAAACAAGGAGCAACCTGCTTTGAGTCTGTGCTTTAAGACATTATACAGTAATAAGTTTTCTTACCATCATGAGTAATACGAGACTGTGGTAAGTGCTTCTATTTTTGTGCAACAGGAACATAAAGAAAAAATGATTTACTCCAATTTGAGTGAACTTAGAAAGGCTGCAGACATCAAGTTGATTTTACAGTGAACTTAGAAAGACAGAAAAAAGTCTTGCATGAAGGAAAAAGCATTTCAGCTGGAGAAATTGGTCAACAAAGCTGGAAAACCTGTAAAGAGCATTTCTCCAGAAAGGTGGTGAGTAATTCCAGGGCACAAAGGGAATTCCCACTTTCTAATCACCACTTCCCACTTCTAATCATCATTCCTAGAGAGTAGCTACCTTTTCTAGAAACAGAGAAAACACCTTTTCCTCAAGACAGTGTCAGATTTCTTGACTCTTGACCAAGTGTTGTATGACTCAGAGGCTTACAGCTGGATGTGTGTTCTCCCACAGCACTGCTCTCAAATAGGATACGGAGGACTTGTAGCTGGAACATGTAATGCCTCAAATTCAAGTAATTTTCCTCAGATTCAAGGTCCTGACCTTGCTCAGATTAATTCAGTGATTTTGATTGCCAGCACTAAGGCAGAGGAAAACATTACGATTTGAGAAATTGTTTCCATAATTACTGATCTGCCTCTAAGCTAATGTGTCATTTGCTCTTCATGTTTTAAGTTTTAAAGTTGCGATTTCCCAACTCTTCAATTAAGGGTAGAACTCTATGAATCTGACTCAAGAGTAAATAAGATGATATTGAGAAAGGACAAATCATAGTGTGAAATAACTCTTGAGATGCTGAAATAAAATATTATACACATACCAAAGTTCAAAAGAAGAGATAGGAGATGAAGTGTGTGGTAATGGAGAACCCATATCCATGGACTGAGTGGCTCAGAGCAGATCTGATGAACAGCTATGAACACATTCTAGCATACAAGTTTCAGGTTATTTTGGCCTGTGCTACAATTGGCCAGCATCATCCCCCAAAATTCAGTAAAATAACCCTGTGTGAGTGGTCAGTGTTTGGGTAACAGTGAAGAGATAGTGTCCTGCAGTTCTAGAACAGGAGAGATACTTGATTAAATCTGTAATGTGGAGCACAACAATATGTATTCTAGCAATACAGCAGAGGTAGCAGTCACTTTCAGGTAATGGAACTGAGCATACATCACAAAGGCTGTAGCATTTCATGCAGGCCTTGATAGATTGATAACATTTGAATAAGCAAATTGTTGCAAGGGCTTTTGATTCAACACAAAAACGCATGAACAAAGCCAGTCACATATTTAAAAACAATGGAAGATATAGGTAGAATAGAAGGTTGGATGAAGATTTTCAATATCAGAATTTTTATTCCACAGTAAACAGAGTCACTGGAAATTTTGCTAACGTGAGTAAAACAACCCAGTGGTTGTTCACAGATGATCTTGGGCCTTTGAGCTAAGTATGACATATAAATAAATCTGGAAGTGAGTATGGGGAGTTTTACAACATTCTATTTGAACTCCTGACAGGTCATAAATACTAATCTATGGGCAGAGAAGACTAAAACTTGGGAGAGACTTGAGGAAGCAAGATGTTTATTGAAGAGTGATTTCAAAGGGCTGAATTGATGACTAATTCTGGAGCACTGAATAAGAATTCCCAAAGATAGAGTAAGAGGAATGGGAAGATGCCAGAGAACAAGATTTAGGCAGAACTTAGGGAGAAAGACTTGGACAGTGAAGACCATGTAAGTTAGAAAACAAGGAGAGCTTTTTAGGAAGCATAAAGTGATTTAAAGCACTATGGAGGTTAGACTTAATAAAAAAATCACAGGAGCATACTTTCGCATTTGATGGAAAGAAATAGAAACAAAGCCACTGTGAATAATTTAGGAATGTGCAACATTCAGATAAACTAATGGAAGCATTTCAGTTTAAGATGTGTGCTATTTGACTCATGTCAACTTGGCTTTTAATTTTTTCCTATTTGTATTAAAAAGGCATGCATCTTCAATGGGGAGTACAAAAAAAGGGTACATGAAGAAAGGAATAGCAAAAAAATCTTGAAAGTCACTATCAATAAAAACAACTCCATTTTTCCTTCTGGAAGGGTGGTTGGAGGAACTGGTTACTCAGCATCATCTGGAAACTGGCTAGAAGTGCCAAACCCAAAGGTGCGGCACTTCCTGAATCAGAATCTTTGTCTTTATCTTCTCCTGTTGCATCCAGGCATGATGCATTTCTTAAAGTCTGAGGAGGACTGCTGCATAAAATACTATTCAGTCTGCATACAAATTTAAGAGTATACGTGACCACCAGGTTGTTCAACAATACATTTATAGATCCCTGACTTCACGTTATAAGATGAGAAGCAGGTTTTGGCTGGGCATTGTGTTATACAGCTGTAATCTCAGCTACTCAAGAGGCCACAGCAGATGACTTAAAAGCTCAATGTCAGCCTGGAAGATTCAGGGAAGTTCTATATATAAACACACAACAAAACAGAACCAGCCTGAGACTGAGTTGTACTTATCAGTTTTCCCACTCAATAGCTGTGATAAAAGTTCACTCACTAGCTCTCAGTTTCATTACAAAAGCAGTAGTTGCACCAATTTTCTAATTTTATTATTTCATTTATATATTTATTGGTACCTCGTGCTTACTAGGTAGGTGTTGTACCACTGAGCTTCCCCAGCTAATTGTATTATTTTAAACTGAAACATTTTTAAAGCACTAAAGCCTCTGTTATTTATAATTGGTAATGTAACACTGACATTATAAGGAAAAATACATTAGGGCATATATTGAAGAAAAGCAAAAAACACATGCATGATGTGTCTTTTCTTTCTTTCTTTCTTTCTTTTTTTTGCTTGATGTGATGTGTCTTACAAGACAAAATAAAATTACAAACAGCTCTTTCAAAAATCTCCAAGCTTGAAGAAAGATTGCTGGCACTTGAACCAAGAAGTTCAAGGTTTTCTGGAGAGAACAATGTTTCACTTAAATAATTCAAATAAGAACCTCTACAAATCTCTAAGATTAAGATAGTGTAGCACTTAATTTAATGCATATGGTGCACCAGGAACATCTGTATGTGTGTCTCATTTAACCTCACAACAGCACTAGGGGACAGGTGGTACTGCTTTATTCCCAGTTACAGACAGGAAAACCAAGTCTTAAAAAGTTAGGAATTTACACAAAGGTGTACATTTTACAAATCAGAACTGAGAGTCCAATTCAGGTCTGTCTCACTTGAAAAGTGGAATTCTTAAGTATAACATATCAAAAGAGGAATTAGGGATGGAAACAAAATAATATAAACAATATTAGTAAATATCTATAAGCTCCTACTATGTACGAAGCACCACCTTTGTAAACCTGGTATATATTAATACATTCAGTTGTAACAAACACACTTTTCAAAAACACTATTGTTAGTCTTGTTTTACAGGTTAGTATGTTACTCAGCACATGTCATAATAAAATGCCATAGCCTGGATGGTTTAAACAATGAAAGTTTATTTTCTCAAAGTTCTGGTGTTTGGAAATCAGGGTACCGGCATGACTGAGTTCTGATGACTCACTTCCAGGTTGCACGTGGACGTGTAACTGCATGCTCACGAGGCCTTTCCTAGGTGCAAACAGATAGAGGGAGGGAGGGATGAAAGGAGATAGAGAGAGCAAGAAATTGAGAGTATATTTTTCCTTTTCCTCATCTTTAAAAGCTGTCAATCCTATTGGTTTAAGACCTCACCTTTATAACTTCATTCAATTCTAATTACTTCCTGAGGTTCTGTCTCCAAACCCAGTCTCATTGTGGGTGGAGAGATTGCAGAGGTGGGGCGTTCAGTTCATAGAGTGAGGAAAATGATTAAATAATTTCCCCCAAGGTCATAGGGTGGTGAGTTCCACTTTTTAAAGTGGCAGACTGGCTCAAGAGACCGTACTTGGCCACTCTGTTATGCTTCTTTGAAGGATCCATGAACACAGGGCATTTAAACATGACATAGCTCTCTCTATTATTGATTTCTCTGTACATTACTGTGATGCTTTTGCTTAACAAAATACTTGTATTCCAATTGAATTTGTCTCCAAATACTCTTTTCTTATTAGCTGAAGTGTAGCAGTATGACTTTTCCTTTTCCAAAACTAATATAATTAACAGATATAACATGGAGAAAACAGCTTTACAAGTATTGACTAAGTGCTACTAGCTTCTAGGGATAGATTTACTGCATGGCACCCTTCCAATGCATCTTGGCCTGTATAAACCTGTTTGTCTGTACTATCCTCTACTAAGTATTTTTGCTAAGGGTCTTTCCACTCAGTTAAATCCATAGAAGTGCCAATTAAAGGTGAGATTAAAGACACTCAGCTCCCACACTGTCAGGGAGTCGGTGTTTACCTACTTGTGAATGGACAGTGCACTGGAAAGAGGGATTAAAGCTGTTTTATTTTCTTAAATCAGGTCCAGAACGGACTGAACTGCCATGCCAACCAACAGAGCCTGGGAAGAAAGCAGCTGACTACTTGGAATTTCAACAATACACAAAGGCTCAGGATGTAGCTTGATGGTAGTGTGCTTGCCTAATATGAAAAGCCCCGAATTCAATTTCCAAAACCACAAAAAATAAAAATAAAAAACTGGATACATACAATTGAGTCACGGTGGTTGATTTGTCCAAAGACTTATACTGAACTCCCTGCTTCCTGCTCCCTGCTCCCTGTTCTGAGGATGTTTGCTCATTCTGATCAAAATATTTAAGAGAGGAGTATGGATATGTTAAGGGTGAAATCCATCAACACCTTCCTCTTCACTGAGATGCCACTTCTCACTGTGCACTGGGCAAATGTTTACACATATCCTTTAGATTCTATTTACATTGTTTCCTCTACCAGAGCTGCCTATTCACCCAGACTGTCCAAATCCCATTGTTCAGCCCAATTTAATGATCATGTCCTCTGCAGCAATCATTCCTTCTACAATCTACAATCATTCTTCAAATTCAATGTTATCTTTAATCACACCCAGCATTATCTCAATACACTACTGGGAAGATCTTCCATAGTCACACACACTTGATTCTTCTTTCCAGTTTGTAGTAGGAAAGGATTACATTTCCTGGCCTCCTTACTACTGGGCAGAGCCATCTGACCAGTTTAGTTCTGTTTGAATTGCATATGGATATGAAGTATCTCACTTCCTGTTGGGGGAACCTAATTACCAGTATGAAACCAACCATTTTTGATCCTGAAAATAGATAGTGTTCTAGGTAGTTGCTCCATTAGCCTGTTTCAGAGTAAAAACTGAGTACTCTGCTGAGGCTCCTTTGAAATAAAGAATGAGCAAGAAATTGTGTCAGGCACTGAAATTTGTGAGTCTATGTGGTTGTGTGCGTGGATGGTAGGCAATAGTATATAGCAGCATATATAATTTATAATATAACAAAATATGAATAAGATATTAGCTTAGTCTAACTAATATAGTATACTCTTTGCTCTGAGATTACATACATATTTTATGCTCTTAAGGTTCCCTTTTCCACCCTCAGCAAATATTTATGAGTAGATCTGCTGGGGTCAATCAACAGCCAAGGCACTGATGATGCAATGGTGAGAAAAGCCCACAGTTCCTACCCTTACTATGATCATTGTCTAGAGAAGAGGCGAAAGTTCACCAAACCATTACATGGATGGATATCAAGATTAAAATATAATCACTGCAATGCTGAAAAAGATTTATTTGACCAAATCTAGGGATGACTGTGGTGAAATGTCAGGGAAGGACTTTTGGAGAAAGTCATCTTTGAGCTCAGTTGCAAACTGAATGAATTCTGACCAGATTAAGGCTCCATTTCTTGACGGTCATAGGTAGGAGGGGGCACTGCTGTCATGGTAAAAGCCGGGAATGCTCCTATACATCTTAAAATATAGAGTATTTTAAGTAAAGAAATGTTTACTCTAACCAAGAACTGTAACAAATGTCCTTCCTTTTGCTCCTTGCTAATTGAAACACTGAAACAAGAGGATCACTTGAGCCCCTGAGTTTGAGATCAGCCTGGGAAGTATGACAGTATTCCATTGAGAGTAAAAAGAAAGAGAGAGAGAAAATAAAATTATGCGACCCTAAATGTCAAAAGAACAACCAATGTAGAAGAAAATATAGTTGAAGGTGAGGATTTTTTTGGTTTTAAACAGAAGATACTTTAGTAAGTTTTGATTTTCATGGAAAGTGTCAAGGGGATAGTGGTAAATACAGAAAAAATATACTTTTCTGTGGGTAAAAATGATTTCCTTTTATAAGTGAGGAGCTGATGGTTCTGTGAAGGAAGTTGGCTGTGTAGAGAGAGAAGGTCAGTGAGAGATGGGGGCAGATTCCGACTTTAGCTGACTCCATGCTCAGTCCCTGAGGGAGTTTTAGATCACCTGCGCGCTGCCCACAAAGGCTGTGTCATCAGCAAACACCCCAGTACACACTAATACCAGACTTCTCTTACTCACCTTCTGAAAGCTCTGCTCCTCCTCCAACCCACATTGTCTTCACTAAAAAGCTTTGTCTCTAGGCTGTTACCAAAACTGAGGCTATCATTTCAGTGAGAAGTACCTTGACCTGAAGTTCAGGATTCAGTATTCTCTGTCCCCTTTGCAGCCATTTGGTCTCTGCCTCTTGCAGCCATCATTTCCTCTTTGGGACCAATCTGCCCAATGACCGCCCCCCACAACACACCGCTGACACTTTCACGAAATGCTCTGCAGGCCTACAGCATGAAGGTTCATATGTGCAGCCCAGAAAAGTCTTTTCTTGAACCTGTTTGAGAATTTTGAGCCTTTATCAGACAGTCTACTTGCCTCTCACCCCAAAGGAATTATGTTGCAGAATTCTAAGCATTGCCACTTCATATCCAAGGGCCTTAATTATCATCCAGTCAACAAAGCAGTTAGAGGAGTGCCCAGAAACACTCACGCTATGCCCTAGGGACTATAATGGAAGGCCAAGCAAGCAAGACAATGAATGGCAAATGAAGAAACGCAGGGAGGGGAAGTCATCAGGAGCAAAATAACACATTAACATCCTGACACATCTGTGGGAGAAACTTCTAAAATCTATACCCATAGGGCACTGCCAAACACTTTGAAAGTGTCCAGGGAACTTCTGCCCTCTTCTCAAGGACTCAGGGGAGTCTACAGAGAGTTAACTTAATGCTGTGGATTAAACTATGAAAGATGAGAAAGAGTCGTATGTCCTCTTGCTTGCTTTAACAGATTCCATACCTGAGCTATTTTTAAATCTCTGGTTAGATTTTTCCTGTATTCTCTTTCCTACTAATTCTAGCTTTTAATACTTTTATATCCCAGGAAATTCCACATTCAGATTGTATCCAGACCTTGCAATTCCTTGTTTACTCACGAAGATTAAGATGCCCTTTTACACATTTGTGAGATAACCAGTCCTTCACGGGCTCAAGATCGTTCATCCTCCCTTGCATCTTACTTTCTCTTTCCTACTTCTTTCCTACTCTTCTTTCAACCCTACTCTCTCTTCTCCTTCTAGTCCTCCTCTATCTAACTCTTATTTTCTTTGCATGCTTAAGATTTTAGTCCAGATGTGTGACTCAAATTCACACAAAGAATATATAGACCTCATAACATGCTATAACTATCCTAGGCTATAAGATTATTTTTATTTAACATATTCATTCTTGTCTATTCAAATGTAAAGGTGCAAAATTTTCTGGGATAATATCAAACATTAACTTATTGAAATGTAGTACAGTTTTACTAATATTAATGATGCTTCTTTTAAAAGTGCACAAAAGTATATTAGCTTATTTCTACCACTTTCATGTATTAAGTGCTACATTTTTGAAGCAGAATAAATGGCTGAAATGGCAACTTGCCATGAACTTTTCCACCACTCTGAAAGAACTGTATCAGAAGGGAATATTATTTATTGTTGACTAAAACATTAAAAAGAAAAAAGAATCACACTTGAATCCATTGCTTTTCATGACAAATCACTAAAGGTCTGTCAGAAAAACACTGAAAACATAACTGAGCCTTTTATTTCAGAACCTGAATTACTATTTAGAGTTGACATTGTTTTCCAAAGAGGTTGAGCTTAAAATGCTTGAAGCAGGATCCAATGACAATCTGTAATCCTTAAACCTTATACCATTTCATATCTGGGCAGTGACTGATACAGTTATGAACAACTGACATCCAACTAAAATTGTGCATGGAAAGGTGCCCTTCCTGTTTCTCTTCCCATCCTGTACACAATGGTTGCTTTCCTTCTTCCTAACATTTGCGAGTCATAGGCTTTGCTAGAAATCTTCATAAGGCATAAAAGGGAACTTCATCACAAGCCTAAACATTGCATGGTTTCTTTTATATGAAAGCCAAAAAGTACTGTATAAACAAAGAGCAAAATAAAAGATAATGGGAAAATGAAATAAAAGACAAAATTAAAGATAGCCAATAGGAAACAGAGAGACAGGACTTTTGCTAAAGGGAAGGGAACCAAGAGATGAGGAAAAGGGATTTAAAAATTAAAAAAAAAAAACAGTTATGTTAAAAATATGTACCACCCCCTGCTCCTCAACAAATGCAATCATCAGGTACTGCAAACATTTACAGATGAGCGAAAATAAAAGGGAACGTCATTCCCCCGGAGGCCATGTCCAAAGCCTAATGCCAGTCAAGTGAAGGGAAGGGAAAATGAGCAAGTGGCAGCGGGGAGCACTGTCACAGTTTTGAGACTGCAGACACAGAGTCCTGGGCTTCTTTATTAAAAATAGCTGCTTCTCTTAGCTTCCCTCACTTAAAAGACTGACCTCAGGCTGTTTTGGTGAGGCCATTTGTTGTGTGACATGTTTTGAGAGCAGCAGTATAGCTCTAACAGCTGAGCATTCAGCAGGGAGCCCTGTGGACAACATAATCAATGCAAAATTCAAATCTGAGGCTGAGAACCTTCGAAAAGGGAAGGTGTCTTAGTCAGTTTCTCCTCAGTGAGACTCAGTGTTAGGCATTCACAATATAGAGGAGCAGAAGCTTATTTTGCTTTACAGCATAGAGAAGTTTCAGTTTTTGTCCTGTAGCTTAAAGGCAGGACAGCATGGCAGAGAGACACAGCCAAGGAATAGCTGCTCAGAGAATGGTGGATGGAAAGCAGAGATTAAAGGGAGGAGCCAGAGGGGGAAAGACTTCTAGGCCAAAGACTCAGTGGGGCTTCTGACCATGTCTTTTTATTTTTCTGTATATATTTATATGCATAACGCAAGACATTTGTATTTTGTGGTATTTATAAAATTAATTTAAAGAGAAACATAACATAAACAAATCTATTATAATGACAGAATAAAATTTCTATGTTCAATTTATATGTGATTGATGATATTCAATTAAGTCTTAATGTGTTATTATTGTTTGGCTTCCACAGAAAGTGGTTTTTTTTTTATATATATTTCTATTTTTTTGCTTTGTTTCTGAGTAATTTGTAATTTATATATTATATATACAATATAAATATTGTATGTATTAAGTATAAAATTATAAATATATATATATATATATATTAAGAACAGTAGTTAAAAAGATAAGTCTAGATAAAGCACTAAGGTATCTAGCACAAAACAAACACAAGAGTCATTATCCATATCACCAACAGCAATATTTGAGTCCATTTTGTGTACCAGTTACAAATCTAAGTTCACTTAAGTATTTACTTATTTAGCCTTTAACAACAAACCTACAGGAGAAAGAGCATATTGTGCCATTTACATGTAATTTCAACTTTCTTGATATTCATAGTAGATAAGAAAAATAACTAAAGAATAATTCTTTGAAATTATAAGAAGTTATTTTTCTGTGGATGAAATAAACCTGCACTATCCTTTTATAACCAGTACCAAATATTCTATGCAAATGGATTGAATTTTTTATCAAACATTAAAATTTACAGGAGAAATGAAGTGTTCCAGGCATCAGTATGGTGGCCAGATCTTATGTATTTTTCAAAATATGGATATTAGAAATCCAAAACATATGTATCATCATTTCATAAAAGATATGTCGTTTTGAACCAAAATCATTAGAAAGATTTAAACTCATAATGAAGATCATTTTCTTTAACTGAACAAATTTAGCTATGTGAAAGGTGCATGATAATATCTAACTTCTGATTTCAAAGTTTGCCAAAAAAAATTGATCATGTTCTGACACCAGGCTTTGTGTTCACATTTGGGAGCCACAAAACACTAGGCCATGACAGTCACATTTATTTATAAATTGCCCTGAAAGCAGATGTAACCTAGATTTAGTGGACCTCCTCTTTATCCCTCTTTCTACCTAGAGAACAATTTCAGCAACTTGTTAAATCTTTTCCAAAAATAAATTCAACTCTACCATCAAAATGGAATATCATTTTTAAAAAGGTTTTAAGATAGAGAAATAAGTTTATCTCACATACCACACAGTAAAGCATCATAAATAACCTCTTAAAACAATTTCTGCTTTTCCTTTAAAATCTATCTCAGAATGACAGATTCTTCATTGCCATCACCAATTTTTTTCTCATTCTCTCCTTCTTTCTCACCCTCCCCTTTGTAGTCACAGATTATAAGTCTCATCCCATCTCACCCCATCACCTGTCTTTTAGCATTTCTGGCCCTTGCTATCCACTTTCTAAAATTCACGCTGCAAAATAAAATATTAACTCAGCATGAGTTAAATCCCCATGCGCAGAACAGACTGTATTTTCCAAATATGACTATATAGACCCCCTAAAATGATCTCATTTTGACATTCCCCACACAGAAAAGTGCAAGTTAGATGCTTTCCCTTTGGATGTCCGAGGAGGACTCTGATTGTTTTAAAATTTAGTTGAAGTAATGTTCAGTGGTTTCCAAGTCAAAGCATAAAAGGGACACGGCTTCTACAGATGCCTCCTCTCTGGAGATGCGTGGTCTGGATCTCAGCCACTGTGTATGAGGGAGCTTGAGCTGACCCTCAAGGAGAACACACATGGAGAAAAACTGAAGCCTCCAGTCTACAGCCAACTTCAACCACTACATCTAAGAGTGAATGACCTTTCACACGACCAGAGCCCTTATCTTTCACAGTCTCACAGCTCAGGCCTTAGACATATATTAGAGAACAACCATTTTCACTCAAATTTGTTCAATTTCCTGATTTACAGAAATCATGAAATGATAATGTATCATTGTTATGTTCAATCACTAAGTTTGGAGTGGCTTGTTATTTAGACATAGGTAATTAATCACATTTTGTTAGAAAGGAGCCCATGATGATCTAGTTTTACTCCTGTCTTCTCCTCACTGGTGGGAAGCTGCTTGTGTTTCATTATGATCTTTCTCAAACTGAAATTCAAAACAGACACCAAATAAATGTGAGACTTTTGCAATTAAGCCTAAGACAGTATTTATTCTAGTTGCTTACATAGAAATGTTTAAAAGTATTTAAGAGATCATCTAATGTTCATAAGAGGGAGATGTGATTCAGAATCATGTCCTAGTTAGTCAGAAGAGAAACACTGCAAGTGTAAATGATAATTTGCTCATTAAATGTTTCAAAATATTTACTTGGTAATATCTATGTTATACAGATTTTTTAGAATTTTGAAGTCAAAAACATGGCTATCACTTTAAGTTTAATTCATATTTTTAATAAGAAAAGAAATAACTTCATTGGTGCAATCTAAACTCATTAACATTCACTTGATAAAACTGGAAATAAAAGTGAACATTAATATGATTGCAAAAGCACCCCTAATGCTCCAGAATATTTTCTTCAGTTGGCTTGGAAATATGCATGTACTATAATAATTTCACAGTTCTCAGTCTATTCTTGGCAAGGAATTACAAAAGCCCAACAGGGCTGGTACTTATCAAATTATTTATATTGTTCACAGTACTACAAATTATGAGGAATTTATGACATTATAAAATATGTCTGCATACATGATAACTGAAAAGAATTCCTTTCCCACCAGCTTTAGCTATACAATTAACACAGTATATACTTACCAGGTAGTAGGTAGGCTTGGTGAAGGGTAGAGTTACCCAGCAGAATTTAAATGTGAGCCTCAGTAAAGCTGAAGTGTATACAAGGCTTTGCTACTTCTTAAATAAGAGAATAGCAAGAAATGATTTGGTAAAAATTACTGTCACAGATTTAAGAAAATCTAATATTTCTAAGAAAAAGAGACTGTCCCCCAAATTATTTTAAAACAGAAAGCCAATTTGCTGGTTCAGGATTACTGACCTAATATTTTGGCAGTTACGTGAGCAGCATTAAGCATGGTGGCACATGTGCAGGTGAAGATTCAGACCCTCGGGTAATGAAGAAAAAAGTAGGAAATATTAACAAGTCAAAGTGGCCATCACGACGAGATGGCAGGTCTGCAGATACTTTAACCAAGACCGTGGCACCAGCATATTGAATAAGAATTTATTCTCATTCCCAAAGGCCCACCTGCAAAATGGCTCTGCCCTGAAAGTGCCCTCCTTCTCTTCAAGATATTACTTCAATACCAAGCAAAATAGCACTTTTCAAAAAGACTCAGAAGACTGCAAGATACGTGCCATAATTCCTTCACCTCTTGGTTTGCATTTTGCATAATTTCATTAAATGTTTATATATATATAAATAAGGTACAGGAAAATACCTGGGTTATAGTAAGCACGTAAAAATATTTGATTAATCTGAAAACACAATACTGTTGCTTAAAACTATAGGAATATATCCTTTACATAATAAGCTATCTTTTTGGAATATTTTTATGGAAAAAGCAGAGATGTGCAAAATAATTACTGAATTTAGAAAATTTCCTGAGGGTAATTTGAAATGTTAAAAAATTCTGAAGGAATTTTTATGATAAACATGTTAAGAATATTTCATAGCAATATTAAAAACAATGTGTCATGAAAATAAAGTTACAATATTATCATAATCTGCAAAAATGTGGTCATATGTACAAAATATATAAGCACAAATAACATAATGAATATAAAATGTTGATAGTTTCCTTTGTTTCACTGAATTTCAGTGTTTTCTTTATACTTTCCTGTATTTTCAAAATCTTCTAAAGTGAACATCTTACATGGATAAATTTTTTAAAATAATGAAAAAGTAACTGATTTCTAAGATTACAACAAAAACATAGATTTTCTCTTTACTAGATTTGCATAAGATTCAAATTTACTGATGTTTTAAACAAAGCAAGTATACATGAAAAAGAACATACTTTAAGGTAATTAGTTATACATTAAATGATTTCATTTGCTTATTCTAAAATCATCAATACATTTAGTAACTGAAAGTGGTTAAACACACTTACGTTTGTATAGACTCTGTAGCTTTACATTAATGGTTAGAAATTATTATGCCTTTGTGGAAGGATTTGGAACTGAAAAATAGGGAATACTAAGTGGCATCCTAATACTATGCTTATTGTTTGAAATTTTATCATATGCACATCATATTTTTAAAAATTAAAACACTGTATAATGATAGTTGACACTGATCAATGTCTAATCCATCTAACTAGTGATCATTTCACCTTTAGCAGGTATTTCCCCCAGGCAGTGTCTGCTTGGCAATTCAATTGGCATGTGGAGCCTGAGAGGAAAATCAGTGACTCTGTTCAGCGAGTGCCTGCCAACTAGCAGGAACATGCTGTCCCATCCAAGTGCATTCCTCTGCTCAAAATGGGAGGGAATCCCTAAGGATACCATACAAATTTGAGGGAATCTACTTAGGCTTCCAGCTTTCAAGGCACATTGGGCGTTACTCAGCTCCTTTTTGTCCAAGCCTGAGGATTCCACCCAACATAGCTGGGAGGAATTTCTTGTGTAATGATCTGATCCCAGTCATTTAACTTCAGCAAAAGTCAGCCATCAGTGTGGCCTCTCTGTAGTAGAACAGTACATGGCAGACTACTTTCACAACATCTTTTGGTCTCAGGTATTTCCATCCCAGTTAGAGAATTAATCCTTTCTTTATCATGACCCTTCTCATCTGCCTGGGGGGGGGGGATGGTCTTTTCTTTTTAAATTTTTAAAAAACTTATCAGTACATGTTTGCAATATATAATGACTACATTCAATGTTGGGAGTCGGTATGCACAGATAGCACATTCTTTTTTCACAGGGAAATCACTACCAAACAATAACACACTCTTCATTGGAGCTGCTGCTACTTATTAAAAGGAATAACTGCATAGTTTTGAATTCTGCTTCCATACAAATGCCTCTTAGGTTCCATTCAAGAGACTGTGCTTCCCTCCCTCACTGACATGGCTACCTGATACTCTCTCTGCAAGAAATAATAGGAGTTCAGTGTGATAGGCAAGTTATCAGCTTTCTGACACACAAAGACAAAGGTAGTGTATTAATAAGTTTCCTTGTTTGTGGCTCATAATACCTGAGACTATCAACTTACAGGACACATTTCATTTGGCTCCTGGGTGGCTGCCTCCAAGGCAGAAACATCATGGTGGAAGCAGGTGTGGTGGGGGCAAAGCCACTTAGTTCCTAAGAGCCAGGAAATGGAGCAAGGGAAAAATGCCAGAAAGAAGGGACCAGGGACTACATAAAATATCCAAGGTCAAGCCTTCAAAGACCCACTCAGAAGTATACTTTACAAAAACCCCAGGAGGCTCCCAATTCAATCAAGATGAAACAATGCTGCTTAACTACTATTATAAGCAGAAAGGTAATTGACCAGATTTTGCATCAGACAATATCAAAGAATTAAAAAATCTGAGTGAATGGGTAAAGTTTCTACACAGCAAGTAGGTGATCATCATATCAATAGAATGTTGACTTCAAATGGAAGAAAATGAAGTTCTGAGTGAACTCAAGCAAACACTATGCTCCTTTTCCAGATATTCAATGACTCTCAGAATGCAAGAAAGTCCTCTGGCCCCTGAAAATTTTGAGACAATTCCTATCCCTTTACCCTTTTTTGCAAGAATTCCAGTTCTCTGGCCATTCCTGCTAGTGTCGATCATTCCAACACCATGACTTTATACTGCTATCATGTAACCACAGAAGAAGCATCAGTTCAGATAGATGTGTTATAAATCCTTCAATGAAATTATAGTATCTGTGTAGTCACAATGGAAAATAAATAAAAAACAAGGAAATAGTATGTGTATATTACACTGAACCAAAGGCAGATAGGTCCCTGTGTGCTTATGGACCAAATACAATCAAAAGTTTCCATATGTGAGTCCAAGGTTCCTGGGAAATTGAAAAGATTTTGGTGTGTCTAAATGGCAAAATGGACACACTTACAGAATACAGGAAAATAATCTTAGTCTTTTTAAACATTTATTATATTAGGGTTAATTTTTTAAAAACATATGCTTATTTTAAATGTTTTTAAGTATTTATTATGTTTCCACCTAAAATCTTGTATTTTATTTTTCTCCTCTGCAATCTAAGAAGTGGAACTGACTAGCAAGAAAATTAAACCAACTAGTTCAGTTTCATTGCCCAAACTAACAGAATTTTCAAGATATAGTGTAAAGCAGGAAAGAAGGTAAAAAAGTTTTGAATTTTAAAGTTCTAAATTCTAATGAAAATAAGGCAATATAATTTACATGAGAAATCATATATGTAAATTCTTTTTATGCACCACCTACTACATGCATACATGTGCATGCACCCCCCTGACATCCCCCTACCACTTACTTCAGAAGCTAAAACAAGCCTGGCTCTGATTTATAGAAATCTTTCTTCTTTAGCTGACAAAGAATAAAAACATTTCCTTTGCTGGAAGAAATGACACCCATACTAAGAAAGCATCTGAAGACCATTCATGTAAATTAGCCAGTATCAGATTTGTGGTCCTAATTAATAATAGTCCATAACAGTTTCATTTCTTTCTCAACAAGTTTTGAGAGTAGCAGCTTTCTTGGTTATAGTATTCATTTTGAATACTGAGTATTGATACAAAAAGATCCATTTTACGTGTGACATTTTCCATTATAGAATAAGAAAGATACTTGTATGTAATTTTGCTTCTTTATAAAGATGAGTTTTTTGGTTACTAAACCAATAAATTAATACATGTCAGGCATGAAATGTGCATATGTGACTAAATTTTAATGACTAAGGAAAGATTTAACTTTCTAGACTGAGATTTTAGATCTGAAAATGGCCTATGTGATATTCAAGACTCTTTGCTGCTCATATGAGTGCATGAGAAGGATTGGCTTCTGATAGTATGAAGAAAAGGAATATAAGCTGTGTATCTCTAATTCATTATATTTGTAAAGCATATAAAATTTTAAGGAAAATGATCATTTATTTGCATGTGAGACTTAATTCTACAAATTAGAAACTAGACAAATAGAAATTAGGAAGCAGACTTCAAACGGTATATGTCCCTCCTTTTTATCCAGAGAGATTTTCTTCAAGACAGAATGATGATAATTTTTTTCTGAAAATATCTGAGCTGTCACTTTCAACATGTTTTCAAACTCTACATTTATTTCCTAATTAAGTTATGAAGTGGTGGGTGAATACATACAACATAACCCAAAAAGGTTATTCTATCATTGCTGTGTAACATTTGCAGTGAAAATCTTGGATAGTTTTCCTGATTTATAAGAGCACAGAGGAAATAGGCAATTTGGGGAACGAATTTACTGATGTAAATTTAAATAAACAAATTAGAGTTTTTGACATTTCTAGCACATAGTCATACAGGAAAAGGGTGAATTATTTGTAATAGGTTCTGACTCCTCTTTTTTTCTGATTTTTAATTTTTCCCATTGGAATTGTAAGTTTTTAACATCCAAATAGTAGACAATATGAATATAATAAAGTTTATATCTTATGATTATTTATTACAAACTTCATCATTAAATCGACCTTATAAGTTTATTTAGGATTTTATTTACATATTTCATATTTCTTTCAGACATTCACAGACTCTTAAATAAATAGAGCTTTTAAACAATGAAAATGTCTCTCTCTTTTGGGAAGAGTTCTTCCTCCAGAAAGACATATTACCAAGTATGAAAGAACAGAATTATGACAAGCAAGATAAACTCAATCAATAGTGATCCAAATGACTCGCATGCTCATTCAAATGTTTGTTATTTGCATATCACAAGTTATATGCATAGCATTATTTTAAGGAATCCAAAGTATTAAAAACATCATAAAAGAGTTTTTATAAGTATAAGTGAATGGAAAGAAAAAATAAATTATATGTAAGGAATAAATTGCATTGTTCTGAGTACCTAATTCAATGTCTGGCATATTGTAGGTTTTCCATATGTTCATGGAACAAATGTTTTCTTAGCACTTACTGTATTCTAGGCCAGTGATGGCCTATTAGATAGCAGTGCTCAAACTGTAACCCAAACCCCATTTATTTGTTTTAAGAACAACACTGCAGGTAAACCTTAATGCTGAGGTTTCAGTTTATAAAAATACATCAACTCATACATCAACCACTTTTTGTCTATAACATGCATTCCACAGGTTTCCCACCACTGTTTTAGGCTGTGAACCAATTGCTAGAGATACAGTAAAGTGCACAACAGGAAAACTGAACCAATTGTATGAAACAGTGGCCCACAAATGTCAGTTCACCTGAACAACAATATAATCCTTCGCTGTAATAAAGATCCTTGTAGATTTTATTAAGGTCAGAGTCTTGAATTCAGATAATCCAGCATTAGGGTAAGTTTAAAAGTAACCTGTTTGGAAGTTGAGGGAGGATTCTGGGAAGAGTCTTTCCAAATAGTCCAGATCAACCTCAAACTCACAGTACTCCTGCTTCAGTCTCCATAGTTCTCAGACTGCAGGCGTGCATGCACTACCACACTCTGCTTAAGGATATTCAAGAGAGAAAAAGAGAAGATATAGAAGCACAGACAGAAGAAGGCATGCAAGAACAAAGGCAGGTAGACCCCCAGGCCGAGGTATGCTGAGGTATGTTGTCAGCAGCCACCAGAAGTTATGAAAGAGGCCTGAATCAATTATCCATCAGAGCTTCCAGTGGGAACCAACCCTACTGACACCTTGAGTTTAAACTTCTGGCTCCCAGAACTCAGAGCGAATTAATTTCAGTTGTTTCAAACCACTCAGTTTGTGGTGGTCATATATGGCAACCCCAAGAAACTAATAAACCTACCTTTGTTAAGCTTAAATTCTAGTGTGGAGAGGCAGAAAGTAAAATAAATCAGTAAAATGTATGTTATGTTTAATGGTAATATGTGCCATGGTGATAAATATAGAAGAAAAGTGTTACAAAATAATCGCATGTGTTATGGATGCTTGCATGTGTTTGTGGGAGGAACTGGAGGAAACGTAGAGGAGCAGGGGTAGATTAGGGTCAAGGTAAGGACACTTAAGCTTCAGGGTTTACAGCTTGGATAAGCCCACACCACAATGCCAGGCTGGAGTCCTGGCAATATATTTATTTCACCATATGCTCTGGTAAAATTTGCAAAAGTAAAATTAAAAAATACTACAATAGTAGTAGAGAACTTAGAGGCTTTGAATGTTTCAGTAAGAAATTATCAACTCCTTGTGTGTATATATATGAAAGATGTCATTTTTTATCCTTAAATTATTTTGTAAAAGAATTTAAAATCAAATAAATGTCTAAGATAAAATTTCAAATACAATTATTGAGATAATGAAAAATTTCAATAACATCAAATGATTAAATCCATAGAAATTATTCAGATACTAAGCAACAAATTGGAGCAGTTCTTTCAGAGCATCTCCAAAATGATAATTCATTAAGAGAAAGATTTATTTCAAACTGATATGATAAATTGGCTCTTGGATTGCTGAATTGGCTCTTGGATTGCTTGACAATTATATTAATGAAGAAGACTAAATCAAAGTAACACATTCAAAATGTGTTTAATTTTTTTCCTGATTGGACATAAAGTGCTGACAGTAAAGAAAATGATCCAAACTTGTATTATGGCATGAAAATGAGAACAGTGACAAACTGCCTAAATACTGAGTATATATGATTAATCACTTCACGCAGAAACACACAACAAATGTCCTGCAATCTTGGGAATTTTAATAATGTACCAATTATCACTTTTTCTAAACTACTACTCATTTTTAAATATTGTATCTTCCCAGAGAAAATTATGAAATATCTTTTTAAATTTGCCAAAAAAATTACAATTTTACTTTTATTTAAAAGGTAAATCAAAGACCATGTAGTAAAAATGTAGAGGAAAACTATTACCGAATTATGTCACACAGCTAATAAAATATGATTTGTAATATTTTTTGAAACCATGATATATATGTCAGCTTAAATTTTTTATCTGTAGAGAGTTCTTTTCTCATTTTAAATGTTCATTTAAAATGAATATTTTAAATGTCTGATTTAAACTGTATTTTCAGTCTTAAAGAGAATGCTATAACTGACTCAGCTTCAGAGCCCAAATTTAGCTACACTCTCCTCAAGAAGCTGCATCTATCTGTTCTATAGAACATACTGGAAGTCTGAGAAGAAGAGGAGAAAATATAAATATAAAAACCCTCTGGAGATCACAAATGTTGACATGTTATAGAAAGAGACAGAATCAAAATTAGTTTTCCCAATAAAAGAGCAAAAACATTTAAGAATAGAAAGGAGGGCTTGTTGACCAGGTTGCCAAAGCTTCTTTCTTCTCTGACCATCCCTTGCATGTAGCCTGTCAAAATTCTTTCTATATTCCACTCTGAATCTCAAGGGTATATTCTCATACTCTGCTTGTCAAAAATCCCAGATGAATGAGAATCAGATCTAATTTTCTTTTGTAAAATAACATTCTAACTTATTTTTTCAAAACTTTATCTCTTGGATTTATATATTTGGATCAAGAGCATTTTCCAGGTTAGAAATATAATGAAACAAAAAAGAAACATGAATAAAATGAATTATCACTCTCCCCACACACTTGGCCATACTCATAACACTCATTCCCTGCTTTACCGTCCCAGAGCCTATCAAAGGTAATTCTTACTAAAACATCATGGTGTCAAAACATCCCAAAGCAGGGAAGCTACTGAAGATAGAAACAGGCTGGTTTCCAAAGCAGACTGCCTACTCTAATACAACCTTAAAAATCTAGAACTCTGCATCAATTAGGATGCTCTATTGTGAAAACGCACACCTAGTTGCTCCTATTGGTATTTTTATGTCATTCTTTTCATTAGTAAATTGTACACATGGTTAGTATACACTAGTCTAATTTAATGTGGACTTTCATTAAAAATATAACTCTTTCTTCCCAGTGTTTAGATGAGAGAACGGTTCTGTTTAGATTGGGGTGATTTTTTTTTTTTTTTTTTTTTTTTTGCTTTGGGTTTTGTTTAGCTTGAAAATACCTCTAACATCCCAAAACTTCTTAGACCAACTAACATTGACTGAATTTCTGAGACAAGTCTTTATTCTATTTCCAAGGTCATTTCTGAGCTCCACCTTAGACTACAGTTTTGGATACTCTGCAGTAGTTCTATAATATGCTCTAAGGCAGAGGCAGGGGACACTTGGCCTGCAGGTTTTACTGTACCAACCCCTTGTCTAGGTTGTATTTGAGGATAGTAACTGTAACGGTTGATACATTGTATCAATTTGAGAAAATCAGAAGTTTAAATGATTATCAGTGGCCAATGTCCTTATTTTGTAACATCCTCAGCCTGTACAAAATGAGGGCATGCAGGTGGTGTGAGTGCTACACCCACCGGAAGTAGCCTGCTCACAGTAAAAGGCAAATGAGGAGGGACTGATTTATGGTTCTTCCAAGGAGCTACAATCTTTGCCTCCAGCTTGGACATGGTTTTCTAGCTTCTGGCACAGACTATTTAACTTTTGCCTGGGACTGTTCTGCCTTTAGAGTACCTTTCAGCTGCTGTAGATTCCGCAGCATTTCACCGCAGACTTACTTACTTCCTCACTGGACTCTGTGGCTGATCATTATAATCTAATCTTGTAATTTCTTTTTTTTTATTATTTAAAGAAAAACAAAACAAAATACAAAACAGGCAGAAATAGTACATACTTTCAAAGAAAAGAAATAAACATTAATAAATCACTAGTTGATGTGTACATATTGTCCCTCCACAATTAGTTGTTCAGGATACAAAAGTGGAACATATAAATGGGAATTCATCCAAGGAGACTGCAAACAGTTCTGTTCAACTATCCAACAAAAATAAGTAATTTGGCTATCAATCCTATACTTAGACATGTATGCATTTATCCATATCTTCATTTATGTTGAGACCTAACAAAACTTATTAGATTAAAATCCTTCTGAATAAAGATTAATAATTTTGCTGGATTTCACATATAACACTCCAGAATCAGCACTGGGTACTGCAGTGCCTCTTTATTTCCTTCAAACTATTTGTTCATTTCATCATGTATCATAAGATCAGTTCTCATAAACTGTTTATAGGTTTTACGCAAGCATGAGTGTTAACAGGTATTTCTATCCTTTCTATATTAGGGGGAGAGGCAGGACAGACCTGTACATTTTCCTATAGACACATAAAACTAAAAAGACATATAAAACTGTCTATAAGGAGTTCTACCATGGTCACTGTGCTGTTTCTTGTTATCATCAACAGAATTGGCTATATCATCAGATAAAGTATAATTGAACATATTATTATATAACAGATTAACAGAAATACAACTTTGTAGATAATGTAGAGCTACAAAAACAGGTAGTAATCAAATCAGAATGGTATCATAGTGAATCACTGTCATTTTCACTATAGTTGTCTATACTCCTCAACTTGATACTAGCAACCTAACAGTTTTGAATAAAATCTGTCAATAATAAACAGCAATCAGATATGTAAGATTTAACTAAGATCAGTCATGATACAACAATATAAGTCATAAAGGGATCCTGACTGAGTTAATAGGAAATTAAATATGACCGCTCTGCTATGTCCTGATATCTTCGAGACAGCTGTCTGTGCCCTCAGATCCAATGCATGTATACAGAGTAGGATGGAGCTAGTTCCAACCAAGCAGAGTGGTGCGAGTAATAAGGGTTTTAATTCCTGATACACTATTAACTATATATTCTGCTGCTTTTTTTGGGAAGACTATTCCTCTCCTCTACTCCCCCAGAATGAACTGTGTGTTTTTGGGTCTCCCCAACACTCATGGTTTTGTATTAGGGGGGAATTTACCTGCTATTTACCTAAGTGTTTCCAAACACACTGTCATTAGTTGTCTGTTTATCTTCTTCATTCTCTTTCTGTTCCATTCATTGTGCCCTCTCTGCCACTGTTTCTGGAATCCTGGTACTTTTCTCTCTCTTTAGAATGTCCTGCAGTATTCTTCTTAGAGTTGGATTGGTGGTTGAGAATTCCCCCAGTTCCTTTTTATCTTGGAAGCACCTTGTTTCTCCATTAATTTCTAGGGACAGTTGTGCAGGATATATCAATCTTGGCTGGAGTTTATTGTCTTTCAAGGCTTGGATTATTTCACCCCATGGTCTTCAAGATTTGATGGTTTGTGCTGAGAAGTCTGCTGTAATTCTGATGGTTGTTCCCTTGTAAGTGATCTGCTTCTTGTCTCTGACAGCTTTTAATATTCTGTTCTTATATTGGATTTCTGGAATCTTGATTATTATATGCCTGGGTATAGTTCTGTTTTAATTGTAGGTGGCTAGAGTGCTGTATGCCTCATACATCTGAGCATCTTTTGCTTTTCCTATGTTTGGGAAGCTTTCCTTAATTATTTCTGTGAATAGCCTTTGCAGTTTCTTTGTTTGTACCCCTGCTTCTTCATTCACATTCTTTATTCTTAAGTTATAGATCCTCTTGTCATCTTCTAGCCTTTGTATTGTTACTGCTTGTTTCCTTGTTACTTTTAAGAAATTTTTCCTTTTATGTTCTCACATTACAAACCTTCCTCCAGTTCAGATAATCTATCCTTAGTTTCTTTCAAGCTGTTATGCCAGCTTTCAATAGAGTTTTTAGTTTCCTGGTAATCTCTTTGAACCTGCTTCATGTATTCTACATTTTCTCTATATTCTCCATCAAACAATTCTCCCTTTTTTGTTCTTCCATTCTACCATCTGTTTTTTCTTGGGAGGTGCTTAGCATTTCTTTAACTATTCTACTTATATCTTGCTTTACTTGGTTAAGCACTTAACTTTTGAACTTGTCAATGAGGTCCCGGAGATATCACTTTATGTCTGTTGATGCCATGCCTGATATTGCATGTTTTTTGTCCTTATTCTCCTTTGCATTTATCTTTCCTGGATCAGTGTTTTCAGGATTGGGGACTGAGGACCCTTTCTTGTTGCCTCCTCTTCTCATATTTTTTGTTCCTTCCATACAGGCATATATAGGAGGCCCAGTTTCTTTCTTTGATGGTTTCAGTTTGTCTGAAGCGTGCTGACTAGGTGGTCCCACCCACTGCAGTGTAGTAGGAGGTACAGACCTGGGCAGCCTATGATGGGTCCGCCCCTCCAGGTCAACCTACTGAAGGCTTCACTGCGTTAGGGTGCACTGCCAGGTACAGGGACCTGGTTGGGCTAGCTTATTGGGCCTCAGTTTGTGGCATCACCCAGGTCAAGTGCTCCCCACCAATTCCACTTGAGAGGGGAATATGTGACTGAAGTCACTGCAGCACCCTGCTCTGGCCAGTCTGCCAGGTCCCAGAATGTTCTCTGTTGGAGTCTCTTTGTCTATGGGAAGGTCTTTATTCCTCTTACCGCAGGTTGATGCAGGGTTCCCTGCCAGCTCTGCTATCAATTTGGTTCGCCTATTCCCACTCTCAGAGTGTTTGTGTCTGCAGTGAGTTGAAACTAGCAGGCTATCCTGGCTGTGCCAATTCAGGCATGGCAATGGCAGTGAGTTCAATCTGCAAGTTCAAGTGGTGGCACCAAGACTTTAGCTGTTCCAGTCGTGGCACTTGAACTACATTTCCAACTGGTTTCTCTCAGCTTAGTTCATTCCTGGGTTGGCAGGGTATATCTTCCTCTGCTTAGGACTCCCCACACTGCACCATTCCTGGAATCTAAGCTGGCTATCTCAGAGAGCCTCTGTAGCTGCTGTTATCTATCTGCCATCTTTTCTCTATCCTCCTAATCTTGTAATTTCTTATGTATTTGTGTAGCTTGTGCTATATCTGTTTTTCTAGTAAACCCTGACTGATACAATAAGAACAGTGGCATAGCTCTCCTCATCTAAGGCTCAGAGTTAGTCTTATCTGTTGCCTTATAGGTTCTTTGATTCTACGCAAGTGAAGATGTGACCCACTAACCCCACTTTTAACCTAAACCTCCTGCTCTCTACTCACTTAGAGGAATATAAATTTATGTTACAAAGGCAATTACAGCCAAAAATAAAGGTGATGAGTAGGAAAAGGAATATATCTACTTAAAAATGATTTTTATCCCCTCAAAGCCTCCAACCTCAATTTGTATCCTTATTCCATACCTCCAAGAAAAATAGATTAGAAGTTCCCCTTATGAGAAAGATACATTCTGGCAGGAAAAAAAATTAAGATCTTTATAAATCCTTTTTAGAAATTCTCACTAAAACCTAGATTTTAAAAATTTGTAGATAGTATATCTCCATCTCAGATATACAGCCTATGTCACTCCAAGTAATATTCTGTTCTCTTGTACTTACAAAATGCTGTCCTGGGAAAAATTTAAATGGAAATTAGAAGCTTTCAGAGACAACTTTTTTGGTGTTGTGATATGAGGTTTATCTGAGTAGCCAGTCATTTTCCTGGATAAAAATGTCCTTTAAATAAGAAAAATGGTAGGAGCACTTTAATTGATGCCAATTTTAGTTTTTGAAAATGCCATTTGATTTCAGTTCTCTTATCAGTTAACATACTCTAACAGAGTTCTGTACAAAGTTATTTTTCTAAAACTAATTGTTTTTGAACTATTAGAGCAATAATCTGTGGCAGTTTAATAACAGACCTCAGAGTTATATGACAACAAATATGAAACAAAATGAGCAGGGCTTTTTTTTAAGCATGCTAATTTATAATAATGGCTTTATGTGATGAATATTAAAGCAGATTACCACTATGTTTAAGCTACTTCTAGGAGAAATCTTTGATATTTGCTAAAGGTACATTAGCCTTTTAAAACCAACACATCAAATACCACTTGATTCTGAAAGTACATTTACTAATTGGTTAATGCTCCTGCAGGTGTGGAGGATCTATATGGAGAATTTACCTGGGATTTTCTCAGGATTTCAAAGGTTCCAGGAATTCTGATCCCCTCCATTTTCTTTTGCACTAGGTAAGGGTGGACTGGCCCTGACAATATTCAACCCATGCTATCCACTCAGGCAATTAGATGGTATTAGGACCTTCTTTAGAAAGAAAGGGTAACCTGGAAAGAAATCACAAAATGTTCAGATATTTATAAGGGAGATGGGAATCAAACAAAAGTTTTCTAATCATTAGCAGCTATGGAAATTGAAGGAGAATACAGAATTGTACTAAAACTGAAATTGAACATTCTGATATATCTAGTTAATATCAAAGACTTTCAGAGGTTTGTATTTAGTTCTCTTGATGCTGGAGAAATTAACCTCTTCAGGTTTCAATTTTCTCATCTTTAAAGAGAAGAGAATAGTGGCAACTACCCTATATCATCTTGAGTATCAAACACAATAAGACATACCCAGTGTTTAGCATGAGATTTGGTCCATGATCATGTGGTATTTTTCATTCTTTGACTTTAATAATGAATGACAGAGATTAAAATTAATAGACAAAGAAGAAAGAGTACTGTGTTCATCCAAGAAAGTGTATATATATATATATATATATATATATATATATATATATATATGCAGTGTTTGTAATGCGTAATTTTCTCAATGTTACTTTTGCTGATACATTCTGTTTCCAAACTATTCCAATTGCACGTTTTGTTAAACTAATCATACTTTTCTAAGCTATAAAAATAATACTGCATATGCAATCAACATTCTGAAGAATTTGTAAATTCCAATATCCATCCATTTCTTCCACAATATCATCATTAGCAGTTAAACATGCCACTAAGTTATTTGAAATGATTTATATCTCACAAAGAATAGCCTTCTTAATTCCCTCCTATATTACTAAAAAAGACTCCATAGTGAATAGCCATTTTCTAAGGAGAGAAGCTAAAAGAAGAAAACAAATTTTGAAGCACAGAATTATAATTGAGAGTAGAAAGCTATGTAGATAGTTAAAACTGATGCATAAAGGTGAAAGAATTTTCAGGAGGCAAAGGCATGCACTTCAGTTTTATTTGAAGTTTTGAGAATGATCTATACTTGAAGTACCTTCTCTTAAGTCCCTCACATTCTTGTGTACTGTTAGATAAACATACTGACACTATAACAAAAAGACATTACTACTAAAAGATAAAGACATCCATAAAAAGTGTGTTTTGTGCGTTTGTTTAGGTTTTTGTTTTTGTTTGTATTTTATGCTCGGGAAGTACTCTATTACTAAAATGCATCCAGTAGTTTTCTTTTTTTAATTTTTGATACAAGGTCTCACTATGTAACTAACCTGCCCAGGTTGGTCCTGAATTTTCAATCTCCCTGATTTCCCGGAATCTGAGATTACAGGTGTCCACCAATCTGTCCAGTTTAATGCAGTTTCTCATCTTTTTTCCTCATGATTGTATTGAAGATATTTGTACCAGAAATGCCTCTGATTAATGAATTATTAAAAAGAGTTAAGACAAAGGTGTGCTCTGTATACAAAGGGGTTCCATTCTTAGTAAATTAATAGCAATCACAGATAATTTTCCTTCAGGGACAACTTCTAAAAGAGAGTGAGACAATGAGCAAGAAATAGAGGGACCAAGAAAGAAAAATTAAAACAAAATGAAACTTATAGAAGAAGAAGATTATCCAAGGGAAAAGACATGCGGTTTGTAATTTCATGCATTTAATTAATTGCAGTGCAAACCACTCTCATTAGGAGTTCATTTTAAGCCTACTAGCTTGAATAGTCAAAAGGGAATAATTACAACAAAACTCTGTCCTTATCTCCTCATTGAGAGTTTTATGAACTTTGCCAGTGATATCTCAAGGGACTCTTCTCTGTACCCTCTTTTTTGTTGTCCTCTTATGTAAAGCCTGCACTGAAACAAGAATAAATTTTTCCCTTTGGTTCCTCCCTACAAATTTTAAATACTGTTTTTGCAATTAAGTTCTTGTAAAGTCAGGTTACTTCTTGTCCCTTGATGAGTAGAGTGATAAAGCTTCATGGTAAATACAAGGGACAGGGTTATGGGTTACAAAAAACAGAAATCAATGCTGATGAACATAGACAAGAAGAGAAATTCATCAAAAGAACACACTTAGAACTTAAAATGGACAGAGAGCTTCAAGAGCTAGGCTTGTCAAGATGCAGCAAAGGCAATGAACAGAGAGCATGCTGAAACAGTCAACTGAAAACTTTCTGCTCACTAAATGTGCACATACTGTCCCGGCCATACTATTCCATAACCATACACTGACCTTTCTACTTGGTAATGGCACATGCGCTGCTGTGCATTTGAGCTACTCTGTCAGGTTGGTTCTGGTTGGGAACTTCAGACTGACTACCACTGTCTGAGAGCTTCATTGTAAGTGCCAGAAAGGTAAGCAGAAGGAATACTGGTGTCTTGTATCTTTCCTTATGGAAGGATGAACCTTTCTTCTACCCATTCTGAGATTCCTCAAAAACTATATGGATTACCGAATGGACCAACCACCCATCCAGCTCAGAATCTTACCTCCCTGAGTTCTCATACCCGAAACTATTCTAAGAACCATGTTTTCTATATTTCCAAGGGTGACAGTAGTTTAAGTTTAAAACTTTTATTTTAAAAAGATGCAACAAAGAACTGTTCTTCGTGGCTGAATGTGCATCCAACCCAGCCTTACTCACAGGAAGGTAAGGGTGGTAACTGAAATACTTTCAGTCCCAGTACTAAATAATTTTGGGTCAATGCTTGGTTTGGTGCTGAGCAATTGAGAGACTAGGAAAAATAAGTCAAGCACTTGCTCCAAGAAATGCTTGCTCCTGAAAAATAAGACTGTCAACCAACTAAAAGTGCTTATTTTATCAAGTCTAACAGTTTAATAATCAAGACTTGCTTTGTAAGCCTCATTCTCCATCAAGGCACCATTATTCCAATGCTACTAAGACCTAAATTCTTCATAGTTACAACCATTTTTTCTAATGGGCAGACTTGGATCTAACACTCTGTAAATGACCTTCTTTGCTTTACTTTTCTGAAAACACACCAAGTTTAAATGTGATCTCCCTTATCTTAGTGAGACTAATTCTTAGCTTTGCATGGTCAGTGGTTTCTGTTGCAAACTTTTTATGGGAAGTTGGTTGCTAACAAAAGAAGAGCTCTATAAAATTATGGAGAATTATAAAAAAGCCCAAGTATCCCATCTATCACATAATTGCTAAAATTCTCCATTATATTGCATCTTAACAACAAAATATGAATTTTGTTTTTATCTGTTCATAATATACTCCAAGGCCCTCAAACAGTGTGGGTCATATACATTATACTCAGTAGATATTTTGCTGAAAGTAACTGAAAATAAATAATGAATAATCATTAATGTAACCTATTCATTTAATAAGCATGTATTTTTATCCATAGATATGAAATTGAGAGAAAAATAATCACAATATTACTTTCCATTTCTTAGTCACATGAAGGCATTTTATAATACTATAACTTCAAAGTGGAGACACTTGTGTATTTTGCTTTTCTCCAGATAAACCGTAAATACTTTCAAGTTGCTATGGAGTTATCCTAATGATCATCCTAATGACTACATAATGACTCATAAATGTGAATCTTCACAATCACCCATTCATTGTTTTGTCAACAGCAAATGATGCTTTTGACATAGTGAAGTTTCATAGAAATAATTAATTCAAAGTCATTAGTTCTCATCTTAGTTTTTTCAGTAGATATTGAACAGAACATATCAGAGTTTATAAATCACAATAAGAAGATGTGGATTCTAGCTTTCACTGGCTGTAGTAACCCTCTAGAAATCAATTAACCTTTAAATTTCTTACAACAAATATAGTCCTCTGTGCTTAGATCTCTGTGAAGCATAACTAATACTATTTGCAAAGGCATTTTTTAGGCATGATATACTTTATAGTTGGAAATTCTAATTCACAAATGCTATTTCAAGGGGTATGTGTTAAAATACAATAAAAAATAGCCATGATAAGGTCACAGATATCAGAATAAGCCACTTGCCATATAACATTTATGGCAATAAATGTTATATATAGGCTTTTAGTCCAACATTTCAACAATGCAATTCTGTCGAATAGTTTTAAATGAAAATTAGCCATTTGATGATTGCTGTAAGTTAAAACCTGCAAAAAATATGTTGTATCCAAGACAGGGGAAAAACTATATGCACTGCCTTTCTCTTGTATCACTAAGGTCACAAACATGACCCAATTTACCAAAGGATATTTTCTACAAATAGAAGTGTCTACCTAGGATTCAATTTCATTCTTGATTTTACTGCTAAAATAGGCATGAGGGTGAACTGGAATAATGCCTGTATTCCAGAAATAGCATTTTAGAGTGTTTAAGAAAGCAGTAGTATGTAAGTCAATGGTCATTTTTAAGAAAGGACATTCTCGGAGGAAAACTTAGAACATCTAAGTTGTTATAAAAACTGGTGAAATAACTAGAATTAGATATAAAAATTGTTTAAAATAAAATAATACTCTGACTGAAAATGATAAATCACATCTTAGAAATATCAATCCCTCTCCACATTCCTGGGCCAATGATAAATTTAGGAAGCAACTGAGCAATGTGGAAATTGTGAACGTGTCCAAACACCAAAAGCTGCTGCTGTCTCCAACCATCGAGGAAAGTATTAGGAACTACATAGTACCACTGTCAACTCATTTATCTGTATTAGGACAACATCCATAGTTTCTGAAAGACTTACTAGCTGTGGTACAGTTGCCCTTCCACCTGAATGAAGATCTGCCAGAGAACAACTGGACCAACTTTAAAAAACGTATTGAATTCTCATATCTCAGAGAACCATTTGAGATAGTTCTTCCACTGTGTGTGGGCATGTTTCTTTAGTTTCTCATCCTTACTTTACTCTAGGATTTCTATCCTCTGTCTCAATTTCCATTCTGTTCTTCTCTGATTACTCAGGAAGGTCCTCTGGAGCCTCTTTACTAACACAGACACCTCACCTCCTGATTTGTTTTAAACTGGGCTTTTCCGTGCTGATGCTACTTGCTATGATGCATGGAGGGGAGGCTTCTTCTGTTTTCCATGATAAGAAGTGAAGCATACTCTACACATTACCTGATTACTCACATCAACTCACTGAGCATTGCTCCCCCTCTCTTTGAAATCTTCCCAGTCAATTCTTCAGGCCAGACTTCTGCCAATCTCCTGTTTTTCTTTATTTCATCATTGAAAACTGGCTTTTTTTCTCTTAGAATTTTCACATCATGAGTCCTGCTGCTCTTCTGAGTGACTTACAATGTTTATGTGATGAAGCATGGCATACCCAAATCTCAGTTCCTTGACTACTTCTTTTCTATTGAACTCATTCCCTTCTCGGGCATCTCCTACATCTTGAAAACACTGTACATTATGTTTACCAGTTAATTTTAAGGTTCAAACATCATACTCTTGAAATATATTTCTATCTTTTCTCTTTTCTCAGTTTTCTAGTTTTGCTTGATGCATATCATGGAGACTTCTGGATTACACTGAACACTTTCATATCAGAACATAATTATAGTCCTGAAAGTCCGTATCTACTTTGCTTACCACAAGCAGTCCCTGCCTCCACTCTTTTACCAAGAGCTTCAAATTCCTTCCCTTGTTTTCCTTGCATTACAATTACTTTTGTAGCAGAACCTGCTTCCCCATCCCAAGCCAGTGTACTTCAGTCTGTTAGTTGCCCAGGTCTAGTTCCAGTTACTTTTGTGACTGGTCACCATGATGCATATTGTAAGAACAAATCCCCAGTAGACAAGCCATTCCGCCTCTTTACTTTCTCCTTGCTTACCCCATATCAGCCCTAGACCTCCAGAGATCAGGAACTGATATTTTGGGAATGATCCCAGTCATTGCCCATTGACATAAAATAAATCTGCCTCTGAATTCTGGGTGTTGTTTTGGTATTTCTGCTTGCTGTTGCACTTTCCAATTTTGGATTAACCCAACTCTTAACCTTTTTAGTGTTTACACTGTGGATCCTTAGTAGTAATGAGTTATTCCAAGCTCTCATATTTTGGGTATACACAAAGTTAGTAACTATTGACAATTGTACCTTCCAAATGATCTGCTGGTCCAGCTGTGCTTTAACAATTTTTATTTCTAAATGCAGACTTTGCTTAATCTCATCTCTGGACTTTATCCCTGCTGTTCTCTCTGCATGTGTCATCTTCTTTTAAGAATCTACTGAGATTTCAGTTTCTCACAATCCTAGATTAGTCTTCTCCCCATGATACTCACTTAGTACCAAGCAAGTAAACATACTTGGTCTTATTTATATGTAAGATGTAACAAACAAGATTGTCATTGTATGCTTTCCTATATCCTGCTTCCTACTCAATGCAATACTCTATGAAGGAGGAAGCTATTTTGCCTTCTTGAATCTTCTCTTCAATTGTCTCAGTATATAGTAAATAACAGACACTATTTGTTGCATGAATGTAAATATATTAATACAAGACTAATACATGATTGAGCTGATTGCTTATACATTTAGTAGCCTATGGGTAAATATGTGGTTTCAAGAAATAAAAATACTCTGAATTAAATAATGTTGGGAAAAAAAAGCCACAACCATGTGTTAATAGGGACCGTAACATATGGAGTAAAGAGGATATTGGAAGAACAAAGAGAGAGTTCACTCCTGAAATACAGAACTAAAAGATGGATTGGAAAGTTCCAGAATGTCATTAGTAAGATTTATTTTTTTTGTATAAACTATCTTTATCCTACTTATGTCTGTTAAATTCTTTTTGTGTTACAAGTTTTAATTTCTATGAGTAGCACCCACACAGCAGTGTGTGTGTGTGTGTGTGTGTGTGTGTGTGTGTGTGTGTGTATGGTGGTGTGTGTGTGTGTGTGTGTGTGTGTGTGTGTGTATGGTGGTGTGTGTGTGTGTGTGTGTTTATGATATTCAACATTTAGTCATAACTCTTTAGGAACCACATTATGGTAAAAGTCAGAACACTCTATGATGAAGCTTATCTGGAAATGAGGACAAAGGTCTCATCTTTCCTTATCTCAGAGCTAGCAACTTCAACATAAATGATGCTACCCATCAAATAAACAAAATCCATTATCCAGAAATGTCATAAAATGCTATCAAATATCTGAAATAAATGGAATCTTTATTGAATTCCACAGATTTGGAATGTCATAATACACTTGAGTATTTCTTTCTTTTCTAATAAAAGGATTTCCTCATAAACAAGAGAAATAAGCATGATACATGGTATCTAAATTATAAATTGTTGGAATGAATTATAACTAATTACCTAACATTTTCAGAGAAAAAGGTGCTTTTAACATAAGAGGTCATGCATTTTTTTCAACAGTACTTTTTCTACCTGCAATTTTTTAAAAAGAATTGTTTTGCCCTTTACTTTTATTATTATTTTTTCTTTTTGAGACAGAAATATTGCCACTTTGCCTAGCGTGGTCTTGAACCTGTGATCCTCTCACTTTAGCTTTTCTGAGTATCTGGAATTATTGGCATATGTCTCAATGCCTAGCTCTTGACCCTTTCATAGTGTTTGATAACTCCATCATTTCTTGAACTTTAGCGCAGCACATTTTTATTGTTTTGGGGTTCTTCAAGTGATGTACTTGGGGATTCTTAAAGTGATGCACTAAATTTGAACTTATATACAATACACATACATGTATACATAATAAATATTCAGCAAGAATGATCTTGCTTACATTTTTCATAAACAGGATATTATAGGATGAAAAGCAGAGTCTTCAAAGAATTTAATGTCCCCATAAACACTTCAGTGATTTATAGTTTCACTTAAGGATGGTCAGCAAGTTAGTGTTTGTGGCAAAGAAAATACTATCTGATAAACTGAAGTGCTTTCCTCAGTTTTGTTCTGAGCTTGGCATATTATTGTTCCCTACCACTTTTCACTGTAAAATAAACTTTCCAGTGGGCTCATTGTTAGAAACTGAGAAATCTCCAACTAATCTACAGTACTAACCCAACTCAAATTAACAAGAAATTCTTGAAACTGAAGACCAAATGTTCTGATGTGTGTAAACCACCACTATCTTTAGTGTTGGCAATAATATGGAAATCTGATGAAATAAACTTTGATTTATAAAATAAATCTGTCCAGTAGTACAATTATTAGGTAAACACAGATATAAACTAAAGTGTCAAAGTACTGTATATTAGTTCAGTATACTATATATTGGTGTATCCTTAATGAAGATGCCAAAGAGTAGTACAGAATGAGAAGGCTGAAAAAGAAATTAAGTTTGATAAATACCTAATAATTTTGCACAGTGAAGATATTGCAGACAATCTAAAATTTATAGAGATTCTATGATATATGAGGCAAAATAGTACTTTTTACAGTTTATTGTAAATAAGAACTGCTATTGATTTTGGAAATAAAATGATGTTTATCAATATATTATAGAGCAAAAAATAAAAAAAAAGTTCTCTATGACTCTCAGAGACTAAATTTAATCTTAAAATAATAAATTTTAAACATAAAATGAGATTAAATTTAATTAGACCAGTTGGTGATTTAAAATAAAAATGCCTGTAATGTTTTGTTTCTTGAGAAATTTAAACAGTATGCAATAAATTGCATTTAAATGAATCAAAGACAAAGGAAACCAATGTCTTTTACATTGCACACATCTTCAAGATTATTGGAAGTATTTTTTCTTGATTGCTTTGCAGTGAGTACTTTTAAACTTATGTCTACCTCAAGAATACTATTTCTGAACAGTCATTCAGAATCACAAGTATAAGTTCCATATTCAATCTTGTTTAGCAAGGTATTGATTTTTTCACATAATATCCAATAAGAATTTATCAGCTATCTCTTAAAACTTGAACACAAGAATCCCTTGAGAGACTGAAATATAACCCTCTAGCTCTATAAATCCTTTTAATCAACATATCTCAAATCTGAAATATGTACTTTTAATACCTCTTGAACTTAAAAATTTGAAATATCAGATATGCCTATTTTTCTTCTTTTCTTTTGTTTGGATTTCAATTTAGTGATAAAATATTGCAAGTTGTATTTTGTTTTATGTTTACTCTAGTGTACTGTTTGTACTCAATAAGGCTAGCTGATGAGTAGTTGATCAAAGAATGTAATCCCTAGCTAGCATTTGAGCCCAGCCCCTCCATGAATGGCTCACAGCTCAAAGGAATACTTCTGGAGGATCCTTGTACAATGAAGCTATATATGGAGCAAAAATCTTTCCCCTTTGTTGAGTAGTTGAATCCATCTCCAAGAGTGAGCACTGTTCCTTCAAATTCTTTTCATTTCCTTTTTTTATAGTACATCAGAATATAAATGCACCCAATGTACTCCACCAGACAGGTAATAGGATGCCAGTGATGAGAAAGTGCTTGTAATATCCTCCGCCCACACATACCCCTGAATACACATCTATCCAGAGCTGTGCCATCCTGTCACAAGGGAACAACTTGCTGCCTGGTGCTCCTTTTATTGTAGCTGATGCATAGCTGGAGTGATTTAGTCCGCCTCCCTTTTCTCTTTCTTCGTTCCACCTCTTGTACAAGGAGTAACTGCCATCTGAGTGGCAAACTAACCCGTCCTGAGACGATCTAGGGCTGCATGAATCTTTCAGAAAACTTAAGCCCCTAAATTGGGGCTGGAAGAGGTTCCGGATTCTTTCTGGGAATTCTGGGCAGGAAATAATTGGAAGTCAGCATTTCCTTTTGGAAGCTATGTGGAGGTAAGAAGGATTTTCATGGTCATTCTAGACATAACTGAACAGCACAGAAAAGAAGGATACATGGGTGAACAGAGGCCAAGAGAAAGATAAAGACTTCATGATGCAAATGCCACAAGTCAATAGTTCGCATTCTGAACTGGGAACACATTTCTGACTGATTCCCACATCTGCTAGAACATCCACTGCCACCCAAGAGTTATTCATATGGGACATTTGAAGCCAGTTACAAAAGAAATCAGCAATACAGTATTATCCCAACATAAATGGCTGGTAGTAGCTGTTGCTACTATATATGAAGCACTTATAACACTACAAAAATAGCACTGAATATTTTCACCTTTATATAAATTTCATAAGGCTGACACCCTTGTTAGTCCTACTTTTGCCCTTGTAAAGTTAGAAACTAGGAGATGCTTAAGTAACTCTTGAAAGTGACCTAAATAGTGTTTGGTGCAGCAAGACTGATTTTTATATCATCTATGTCCAGAGCCCCCACTCTTGAGTATTTCCTGTCTTGCTGTCAACCATCAGTGCAAATAGTGGGTCATTTCATTCTCAAGTGATTCCTGGACATTCATGCCTGGATGTCCTGTTTCTATTATCCAGTAACCAAAGGACCAACTGTCTTTGCCCTGGAGTTCACTGCCATATTTGTTATCAGCTTTTCCCCAATTAAACTGGGTCATCTTCTGCCTTCCGTCTCTTTCTCTATCTGCACAATTTGCTCTCTTCTTTTTTGTTGTTTCCCCCCTTTATTTGCCCCTCCTCCCACCTCACTGCATTACTTCAAGGCATCTTATATTCTTTTTATCCTGATTATTTCACAGTGATCTTTTTTTTTTTTCCTTCCAGGCACATATGCATACACACACACACACACACACACGCACACACACACACACACACACACACACACACACACACACAATTCAGCGACCTTAGCCTTAACACCATATTAAAAATAAATAGTAAAAATGTAAGTTACTGACTAGGAGAAAACATTTACTTTATAATACATCCATTATGTGTTCCCATTTCTAGAATATATAATGAATTAAACCACAGTAAGATACCACTATGCATTCAACGGAATGAGCAAAAATATCATCTGTTGAGGAGATAGAAAAACTAACTTCCTTACATTGCTAATAGGAGGGTAAAAGTAACTTTGTTTTGAAAAGCTGTTAGGCAGTTAAAAATAAAAAAAAAATGCCTATGACTCAAATTCTGTTCCTTGGAATACACCCTAGAGAAATTAGTATATATATTCATGAAAAGGCTTATATAAGAAATATACAACAGCCTTATTCATAATATACCCAAACTAGAAACAATTTAAATGTATATTAGTAAAAAGGGTAGCATGGAAAATAAGTTACAATACAAATAGAATGTTGAATGTTATACTATGTAAAAGAAACAAACTGAAGAAATGCACACCAATACAAATAAATATTTAAAAGTTGGTGATAGAAGCCAGATACAAAACATACAACAATATTATCCCATCATACAATGTTCACAAAAAGGCAAAGCTAATATAAACTGACAAAAGTCAGGAAATACGATTATATGAGTACATAAATATCTAAAAATTAATCAAGATATACACTTAAATTTTACATATTTTACACCATGTAAATTATACCTTAATAAAATGATTTTTTAAAATAAGTGGATAGGATATTAGTTAGGAGGAATATGGGTAACTATGACATTCTAGGTCACTTTTTTGTTAAATTCATAACATTCCAAACTATCAGTCATTGTTTCTCCCACATCAAGAAGAGTTAATAAATACCCAAGAAGCATGAATGATCTTACACTAAATCAGAAACTAATCAGTGTATGAATTCAAAATTTTTATCATCCCACGTCTTAACAATTCTGTGCTATGCTTATTCAAATGTTTTAAAGGTTGCTGAATCACAACAAATACAACCTTACAGCTCAGAGATACTGAAAGGAAGTTGTTAAAAAGTATACATCTGAAAACATTCACACTGCTTAGAAATAAGCTCAAAGTAGAGTCATGGAAGTGTACATAATTAAGAGCTCTATTGAACACAGTCTCCTAAACAAGGTAATTCATGGGGAAGCTAGTAGCTGTCATCTGTAATACTCATTGTTGCAGGCCAAAGTTGCTTTCAGACACAATTACTTTCAGGACCATAGCATGGCCTTCTAAAGAACAGTTGCTAGACACATTGCCTGACACATGCAGAGCAATGCGGTCTACTCATTTATAACAGACATATCGATATAAAAGAAGAAATACTAAATGCTGTAATGTAAATAATGGGAACTAAATCCATTGGTATGAAAAGCATCTTTTACTTCAAAGTGCAATTGCTAACGTCTCATTGTAGGCTGACAATGGGACATGAGAATAGTTGATGATGAATCATTGTTTCTTCCTGGAAGTCCAGAGTTTTGGTATGTGGTAGGCAGAGGGTACTTTGGTGACTAGCTCCCAGTGGAAAATGAAGATACTGCATTCTTAGTAGGTGTCCTTTATTGAAGGTATTACCATGAAACCATATCATGTGTATTGTTGTAAGTCATTACTGGAGAAATTAGATGCATTCCCTCTTATTCCAGTTGACAAGGGACTGTTGGAATCCTGGGTTTGGTTTCCTCCAGACTTTTCCCATGTGTCTGTCCCTTTACTGATTTAGCTTTGAATCTAATCATAAAAACCATAGCGCATCAGGGAGAGAATAAGTCAGCATCTCCTGAGAATCAGCCATGCTGGAACTTGAAGGACCAACCAAGAAAGCAAGAACCAGCCTTTCTGGTAAGCAAGGTGAGCTTCAGGCACGCCAGGAAGAGAGTAAGTCAGTGTCTCCTGTGAGCCTATTGGAGTGCAGCCTGAAAATCAAATGTTCTGTGTGCGGGGCGGGGCTTGTTAGCAACTGGATGGCTTCCAGGTCAGCCAGAGTTGATAACAACTAAGGTACATAAAGCAACTAAATGCTTGTATTGTTGGGTTGATTATGCTGACCTGGGGCCAGAGGTCTGAGCATCTCTTGGAAGGATGACAGTACACAACATAGCAAAAATGGAGGATTTCCTACTATTTTGTCTTTGAAGGCCAAAATAGTTTTCACTGTTTTGTTTTGTTCTGATTAATTGATTTGCTCTATTCATATTCTGTTTTGATTGGTTTTATAGTGTTGTATTTTTGGTTTGATTTTGCTATACCTGATTGAATGGACAACTATCGTGAGGATAATAAGATACACTATGACACCTATTACTGTTATCTCAGTATCCTGCTCTGAAGTTCTGTACCGATTTCACTGCATTGTCTTGATTGGCTTTGTTCTGTCTTTTTAAATTGTATTTCACTATCTTAAAATTAAAAAAAAAAAGAAAAATGAGTGAACACTTGTTAAAAAAATTCATAGTAATGAAATGAGCATTGGCTGAGTTCTGAGAGTTGTCTTGCAGATTGTTGGACCTGGGAGTGTTTGAGAGACATAGTTTATGTCTAAGGATACCCATACAGTTTCAAATGCTCCTAGGTGGACTTTTGTAAGTTGATTGGACTACAGGGCCATTATAGGTGATGTGGAAGAGGTGGATCACTGGGAATGAGATCTGGAAGGGCGTGTTCCTATCCCTTTGCTTCCCAGCTGCCATTGTGTGAGCAGTTCTCCCCTTCCAGAACCTTCCATTATTTCTTCCTGCCTTGAAGCAGCCAACCATGGATTAAACACATAACCCAAAAAAGTTCTCCTCCTTTACACAGGGGGTGATGGGTATTATGTTTCACCAATGAGGAAAGTTACTGAGACACTAGGAAATTTGACACATCATGTATCTGTGAATCCTGCCCTCTACTCAGAAGAACAACAGTTATGTTGATGCCAAAGATCAGGAAAATCATTTTAGGACAACAGTAATTTTCAAAGAATGATCAGGTCAAGTTGGCATATAAAATTCCTACCTACCCTAGTAGGAGATTAATGAGACCAAGTATATGTATGTTCTTCTGAAACTTACCATTTTATTTTTCCAGTATATATTTTATGAGTTTATATGTATTTTTGCAGAATACTGGTCTTGTGGCATTTTCATAGATGAATGTAACATACTTTGATCCTTTCCACTCTCATATTGCTTTCCTTATGCCCCTGACCACGTTCTTCCTGAATTCTTTCTTTTGTCTAGTATCATTCCTTCTATTTTCATATCATCTTTTTGCTCCTAGGTTCTACATATTAGGGAAAATGTGATGTTTGACTTTCTGAGTCTAGAGTCCTTCCCTTAACATGATCTCTAGTTCCATGAATTTCCTCGTACATGATACAATTTTGTTGTTCATTATTATATACTCCATTATGTATGCATACCAGATATACTTTACCTATTAATCCACTATCAGGTATCTAGGTTGATTTTGTATCTTCCCTCTTGTGAATTGTACTTCAACAAATATAGCTAGACATTCAAAATATAGACATTCAAAATGTCTATAGAATACTGATGTTAATTCCTTCAGGTATACACCTAATTAGTGGTCCTTTATATATATGTCATTCATTTTAAAAACATATTTGTTCTTTTCATTACTTCAATGTGAGAGTTCATTTCCTTCTTATAAACTTAGTAGTAATTTATTCATATCTATTAATAACACAGGGCTTTTGGATTGGTCAGGAACAACTTAAAACAACTAAATTCATTGTCTTACAGTTGAGTTACTGGCCATATTTCTCTTTTGAGCACAAGTTTTCTAGTGATTTTTAGCAAAATGAAAAGGCATCTTCCCTAGAAATACATTATACTTGGCAGAGAATGAAAGCATCTATAGCATAAATTGACTCAATCCTATAAGTCTTAAAAAAATGCTCGAGAGTCTGTCCATTTAATGGTCTCTTCAACGTCTTTCCTTTCTATGCTGTTTAAAAATGCAGCTGAACAGATAACATATATTAGATGAAACAGTTTTCTAATTTTCTCCCACAACTGTAACTTGGTGATATTGCAACTAGAGAGTAAAAACTGTACTAGTAAACACGAAGAAAAATGTTAAAAACTCTACTCTGCAGTGTAGCAAGTTATTATGAAAATGTCACTTTGACTGATATTTTTATAAATATTAATGCTAAATAAAAATGCCATATGTTAGAACTGAAACAATATTTTGGTTAGCCTCATCTCAAAGTGACAAAGGCCAAATAACTAGACTCATTAATATAATTGCATATTTCTGTTGATCTTAATATAGTATAATCTATTCTTGATTCCAAATCATTTTCTATCAATAAACATTACCCATTTTTTCCACATATGTATGCCCATATGATAATTTGTCCATTAGTTTTCATTTGTTAAAATTTTTTTTATTAAATTACATATGGCCAGTATTAATTTTCCAGGCATGATTCCATTTTCCTTGATGTTTATTTGCATTCACCAATACCATTTTCAATGCTTCTTTTTAAAACAATTTAACTAAAATATCCTCATCTTACATAGGTAATACTACCTGAGAAAAATCACCCTTTTGCTTTTCTAGAAAGACCATCGTCCTGTCACTCAAATCAAGCAAGCTACTGAAACTCAAAAGACCATAGGAAACAATTACCATGTATAATATAAAATGGGGAAAAGCCATCCAAGGGCACTCACCCACTGGAATCTGCAGAGGTGATAGCTATCAAAGGCAGAATCTTCAGAGGGAGGCTGGTTGGTCGTGGAATGTTCTCTGATTCACTTTTCAAATCAGCTTGTTCCAACTGTCTGAAGGCAAGAGGAGGAAGCTGAATATTACGACATGAAAGTCGTCGAACAAGGTAGGGCTCCATCCCTCGAAAAGGATCTTCCTCTTCATTAGTAGAATGCAGTGTTTCTTCAGAGGCCTAAGGCAAAAGTTTAGTAAAGTAAAAGTTCAGTACATTATCATTATATGAAGAGATTATATTCTGCTGAGGGAGAAATTAAGTGAAACATATATGTGACAAATGCTAACTAGATATCAACAACACGAACAGGACAACATTTGGTGAAAAGATCAGAAACCATACCTGAAATCCAGGTTCATTTTACAAGTAGGTTATTTACAATATATGCTTGGTTGTAGCAACTAAATGACATCCCCAGAAATCTTAGAAAATTATGAACTTTGTATATGACTTCTACAAAATCAAAGGAAACTACTAGTTTCATATTTTGTATGAAATAAATTGCAAAAAATAATTTTATTATGTATTTTGATATATTTATATGTCAGAATATGTAGATTTCTTACAGGCACATAGATGCCTATGAAAAGAGAAGAAGAAAATGAGTTGTATTTTTTCTTTATACTTAGGACATTGTTTATAACATGTTTTAATATTTCTCTAATATCCTCTTGCCAATTGCTGTAAGACTTCCTGAGAAGGTATTTCTTAAAGTTATGCAAAGAAAATTTGAGAATCCAGTAGAATTTAAGCCACATTTAAATTTTGCAAATTTGATCTGCATTATTCACATGAAAAGGCATATCAATTCTATAATAAAGTAGAAATTTAATATTTTGACTGTAGCTGGCAAAAATTTACTATTACACGAGAGATAGTCCTATGTGGTTGGAAATCTGCTCTATTAGTATTTGTCATATTCTATATTGAAACATAGAATCGTCAAATATATTAAAAACATGCCTTAAAGACTTTTTACTTGCTTTTTTCTTTTTTCCAGAGCTAGGGATTGAACACATAACTTCCTGAGTACTGGGCAAGCACAGTAGCACTGAGCTACATTCCCAGCCTTTTTAAAATTCTGAGACAGTATCTTGCTCAGTAAATTGCTCAGGTCGGCCTCAAATTCACCATCCTCCTATCTCAGTCTTAAGCAGCTGTGATTATAGCCCTGTGCTACACTGCACTCATTTGAGGGCTTGGTTTTTGAATTCTGACATTATGATGTAAGAATGTTCTTACAGTGTTGCTTAACCTCTCTTAGTGGTCCATTTTAAAAAATAAAATGAATATTTACCTAGGGGAATTAAATGAGGTCGTGCATGTTATATGCATAACTGACTGCCTGCAATGTAATAAGCAATATTTTTTTCTTTTTTTCTGAGTAATCTCAGTAAAGAAACTCACCTAAGGAGACAAAGTAGTTTCCCCTAAATTAGCTTGTTGACTATAAGTCAAACCCATATAAACTTTGGTTGATCCAGACTTAGTTTAAAACCTTTATTGCACTTCTTATTACACTACTATTTTTGAGAAATTAACTTAGGTATGCTGAAATTGTTTCTCTAAAATTGAGATGATTTTCTCTGAAAATTGAGATAATATCTACCTCTTATAATCACGTCTAGATCAGATGCAAAGAATCTGAAGCACCAATATCTAACATGGAGTTTGTATTCACCAGCAAAATAGCAGCTATTTTGATTAGAATACAGGCTATTCCCCTTTTCTTTCCATTGCACTCTGCTGCCTTTGATGCTTATTCTCCCTGGTTTTCAAGTAGAAAATGTTTCTCTTCCTTGTATCTTGAAAACATGAAAGGACACGCAGTGGTGGACTCATTCATTCTGCTCTGCATCGTATTGTCTATCACTATGAACAAATAGGATAATAGAAAGATACCCGTAGCTTAAAAAAAAAAAAAAAGACAGAAGTAAAAATACTCTTTTATTTCCAATCTTAGATTTAAAAATCTAAATTTTTCAAATCTGTGCTGAGGAATCTATTTGCTTTATAAAATAATATTTTTAAAAACCCAACAATAATAATGGCTAATATTCACTGAGTACTTATTAAGTGGTACTGTTGTATATGTTCTCTCCTTTAATTTGTATTAAAATCTTGAGAGTTAATTCCTGCTATTTTTCTCATGTTACTTATGAAGAAGCAGAGATCTACAAAACAGCATCACTACATAGCAAGTAGGATGATCAATTATTACTGTTTACCTAGAAGAGTCTGATTTTAGTGTTTGGAGTCTTGTATCCAGGGAACCTCCCTGGTTCCAGACAAACTAGGATGGCTAATTACTCTAAAAGCAAGGATTCAAATTCAAATCTGTATTGGTGAAAGCAGGTGTTACCAACTATTACTTTACAGTTATATACCCTTGACAGTGTAAATACTACTAGAAAAAAAAGTAAGACACACACTAATGGAGCACAATCTAATATGCCTCACACTATAATTAAAAAAAAAAACTAACAGAACTAAATTAGAACAAATCTAAATAAACATTTGAAAGTAATGATAATTTGAGATTAAATCAGGGGATAAGAAATTCTGAGTCCTACTGTTTACCAGTTACTCATGCGGTCTTAAGAAGTCACTCAACTTTTTCAGACTTGTTTCTTTAGGCATAAATCAGGAGTTTGGACAAAATAAACCTTAACACCACTTTCAGCTCTGAAACACTCTGATTTTGTAATAACCCACAACAAAATGAATGCTGAGGGAAATGGCAAGTACAGGAAACAAAGAATAATATTGTACGCATATAATTTTCTTATTTGTATTTAATATACGAAATTTTTGTTAGTACCTGTTTGCAGGATATACTGATGACATTGATTTGGGGGAGCTGGTACAGTTACGTAACATATCATAACTCTTTTTACTTCCCTTTCACCACTCCTCCCCTTCTTTTCCTCTCCTATCTGTAGATTCCCTTCCCATTTACAAAAGAACTCTTCCTGTTTTCTATTATGTTGTTCTTATTTTAAATTATTTATACTTTGAGTTTCTCATATCAGAAAAAAACGTGATATCTCAGCTTGTGTATCTGATTTATTTTGCATAATATTATGGTCTCAAATTGCATCCATTTTCTTACAAATGACTGAAAATTGTACTCCATTAGGTTTTACACTGGGAGAAAGAGGCTGTTTACTGGGGAAACTCATGCAAGGACAGAGCTGCAAACCTAATCCAGTCTCTTAGATTATTAACAAGTCATAATTGAGTTAATGACTTAATAGCAGTGAACAGAATTAAGAACAAAGATTGAGTCCAACAAAGCTATAGTCACCTGAAATGTAACCGACTGAAATTAATTAACTTTCTTTGTTAAGTGTTTAGCTGTCCACTCTGGGTATCAGCATTGCAATTGCAAAAGTGCTTCATATAATAACCCAGTTTACTCGATGAATGATTTAATGTCTGGGAGGTTCTCTTTTTGGTAAAACTGCCTCAAGGGATAACTCCTTTTGAGAGAATTAGCTCTATTAAAAATAAAGTTTATGTTTCTGCTCAGATACTGTCAGTTTAAGCCCCAGTTTCCCGTATTTATATCTTGATTTTAAAAATAAAACATTAGAGGTCTAGATTCAGAACAGTACAATATGTGATTTTTTTTTTCACATTGCAGTGCATCAATTATCCTTTAGAAATAAAGGGACAGCTTTATCACGGTAGACAGCAGGAGGAGGAATGCCCTTAATTTTAAAAGAAATATAAATCTAACTAGCAGAGTAATATGTATATTGTGTCATTGCTTAAAAATGGCATCTTTGCAAGGAGTTGAGAAAAAAGATAATATTTCTAATGTCTCCAAGCCATTATTTCTCAAAATGTGGTACTTAGGACCTCTGCATTAGAAACACAGAAAGAACTTTGTGAATTTCAGACTTTCAGGTCCTCTGATAGATCTGCCTAATAATAATCCCTGTGGGTCAGAGCCTCGGGGTCTTAATAAAACTCCACTATGGTTTTTATGTATGCTAAATTTTGAGAAGTATAATTTTTATGTGCATTAACTTTTGAGAACTGATTTTTTTGCCATTTTAGATACAGTCTAATAAGATTATTTGGCAAAGATACAGCCACAAAGACTTCCATTGCTGCTCGTTTATAATAGTAAATAAGCAGATATAATCTAATTTTTGCAGTGAAGGATTGGCTTAATAAATTTTGATATATCACATGATGAAATACTATGAAGTTAATAAAATAATGTGCAGAATTATGTCACTATGTTCATGACATAATGTTAAATGAGAAGAAGAGGTTATAGAGTGATCTCACTTTTATAAAATAATGACAAAACAAAACAGAAAAGTCATATTCATAGAAAAATTCTGGAAGGATATATTCCAGTTCTCCAAAGTACCTGTCTGCAAGGGTGAAGTATATTTTTTAAAATTAAAAGCACAATGTAAGTCATAATAGCAAAATGAAATAACACCTTCCTATCACTAATGTTAAGAAATATCTCTTAATCAGTTTCAAGATATACAATTTCAAAAGAAAGGAAACACTGAAGTATTTGAATGAATTTTAAACAAATTTTTGGATTATAATAAAGAAATTCTTTGTGGTAATTAGAAACTTATATAGAATAGCTGACAGATGAGTAATTTTAATGTGATAATTGTCAACATTAGAATATACATCTCTGTGAAAGATATACTTAAAGCAATTTCATATTGATTGTCCCCTACAATGGATAAGCATTAACTACTATTATTATTATTTTCCTTTATTTATTTTCTGTTGAAGGTATCCAATTATATTTCCTTCAATCCTGAGAACAAATCACTCATTTGTCTTTAGCATAGGGATATATATATATATATATATATATCATAAAACATTGGGATATATATATATATACATATATATATATCATATAACATTGGGATATATATATTGTTTGATAGAAACATGGTTAACATTTACATTTTTTAAAAGCTACAGTAAAAGAAACATTAAAATTAATCCCTCTCAATATAATTCAAACGCATTTATTCTGCCCTTCTTGAAACTTTCTGAAATACTTCTGGAAGTCCTCCTTTGTGAGCACCTTTAGTTGTGTTTTTGTGGCAGGCTCGATGTCTTTAATTGATTCAACATGTTTACCTTGCACGGTGATTTTGACTTTGAAGAACAGCCGGAAATAGCAGAGCGCCAGGTCCAGTAGACAGGCGGATGAGGGTACATCAGTGTTTTCAAGAGCCTGCTTCTCTCTTAGATGGCACTCAGCAGCAGCACTCACTGTATTTGTTTTTAATTACACCTCATAAAGACCCACACAAAAGAAGACTTCCAGAACTGCATCAGAAAGTGGAAGGAATGATGGGATAGATGTGTTCCAAGCACCTGAGAGTATTTTGCAGAGGATTAATGAGGAGTCTTCTATTGTAATAAATGTTTTAAAATTTAAATCTTAATTGTAGCTTTTGATCACACCTTGTATAGAACTTGTATTAATTTCTATAGTTGCTAATCATCTCATAGCTTATGATATTTGTTTCATGTGGATATATAAAAATAATGTAGTTAAATTCCTTTAAAAATATACACAAACACAACAAATGTACCTACATACACAGACACAATGTATACACACAAACACACACATATACCATTATTGCCATTATATGGAAGAATGATTCAAAGTACAGAGAAAGATCACACAACTTTGACATACACTTACGGGTAGATATAAACACATCAGTGAGTGTTATGTTAGAGGCCTTGTGATTATGTACTTAGGAAATCTGTGCACTTTCATACTTAGACTCTCAAACTCTGTGAGTACAATCCTATGTCTCTTCTTCTGTAGTTTTACCACATGTTCAAGATGGAGTCACAAGAACCACTTATAGTTAATTTGACATACATCAGCAAAAAATTATCATCAGGGGTAAGTCACTAAAATTAGGCTGTTTCTTTCAGGGAATTCTATTTTATATGTATAATCACATTTTTATTTTTAAACTAATTATCTTGTGATGTCATTTCCTAGTTCACTTCCAAGTTACTACTGCATGTTGGGAATCCAGAAGTGAATTAAGACCTGCCTTTTTCTTTTGTGCTTCCAGTCCAGTAGAATGAGTAGATGGATAGTCACCAATCAAGATAAAAGCTTTTTAAAGACTTAAGGTTCTGTGGTCATATACCAAGATGGACATGTTCACAAGTGAAAGGGTGATGTCAAACAGATGTGGCATCAATAAATGACACAGTTTGGGTAGTCTCAAGAAAATTAAGGTGTGTGATTATCCTGTGAATTAAGCATTTTTTTTTGTTTTGTTTATTTCTTATCTACTTCTTCAGTCATTTCTGTTTAGTCTCATTGCTGGTTCCCGTGTTAACTCTATTAAATTTAGGCAATTAGTATTATGCTTCAACAATTTCTTTTTTAACGCTACACACTCATATGGAAAATGTTACTCAATAAAATAAATAAAAATGTTTTTCTGCCTCCAAGTCAGTCCTCAGCTCACCAATGGTAGCACAATGATTTGCTCGTAGATTTGTTGCCTTCTATGGCTTAGATGCACAGCCACATCTGGAAGGAAGGGCATATGCAAAGCTAGCTTGTGTATCCCTAGCACTCAGCCAGGACCTGGCATGAAGTACTTGAGAAACAAATTTTGTTGGAGGAATGCACGAACAACATAGACACACTTGTTTTTATATCTTCAACTGTAAAATATGGGAAATAGTTATACAATATTAGATGTTGGGATTACTAGTAATTATGTACTTTAAACTACTAATATAAATTATGCATGAAGTTTGAACACATAATAAGGAATTTCTTTTAGAATTCCAACTTTTGTCACTCAAATTGCTTTGATCCATGGTCTTTAGTATTTGTAGTTTCATCTGTGGATGCAACCACAATGGACTGAAAACCTTTAGAGAGAAAAATCTCTAATGAACTTCTATAGACTTTTTCTTGTCATTATGCCATACATACTACAATTTTATAACTGATCTTGTAGCATCTACCTAATATTAAGTATTATAAGTAATTTAGAGATGAATTAAAACATATAGAGGAATGTGCTAGGTTACATAAAATATTTTATTTTATATAGGGGTTGAAACAGCTGCAGACTTTGGTATCTACAGGGTTTCTTGAAACCAATCCGAGATAGATATTGACAGACAACTGTTAATGGACATTATGATGTACTTTCCCACCTAACTGGAAGAAAGATTTCAAGTTTCAGTGCCTTCAGAGGACCTACATTGAAAAGACCATTGCAGAGATCAGCATATCAAACAGTTGCATACGTTTCCAGGAATTGGACAGCTTAAGCTGAGGACAGGATTTTTTAAAATCACTTCCAATGGTGTATTTCTTTTTGCCTATATAGCTAATTTGATATCATTTTCTACAAAAGTAAAGGGTACCTATGCTTGAATTTATAGCATTAAAAAGACAGTTTTTGAAGTCTGAAGTACCTCATTAGGACTAGGATACAATTTAATGGGTATCTCTGGAAACTGAAATTCATACTTGCAATCTAAATGTAATATAAGTCAATAATAGATATTGCTTATATGTATACTATTCTTTTACATCTCTATGAAATCTGTTACCATATACCACAACAATAATTGAGAATCAGCTTTATAATCTCTAAGCCTTATGCCAAATGTTTTTCTTATCACACTACTCATTACATATATATATATATATATTTTTTTTTTTTTTTTTTTTTTCTTTTTCCTTTTTATCGGTACCGGGGATCGAGCTCACAAATGCCTGCTTGCAAGGCAGACGCTTATGCCGCTGAGCTAAATCCCCAGCCCCTACATATATATTTTTAAAAATTAAATACTAACATTGCCCAAATAATGTCATGTAAAACTCGCATAACAAAAGAAATAAATACCTAAGGTCATTTAATAATGAAAAGGTCATTGTGCTCAATTCACCTAATAAATTTTCAAATGGAAATTTATGTATTGATGCAGAAGGTACTTTTACAAAATAAATTCCATGTAAAAGTGAAAACTTCCACTTCAGGTTAACACAAAGATACAGGATAGCTCTCAGACATCTACAGAGCATAATCCAAATAAGACTGTGAATCAGAAGAGACAGAAAACACTCGAGTTTTCAAAAATCATTTCCTGTCACTCATCAAAACTTCTTAAAAGTTTCTAAAAGGAATATAAAAAATTCTCCTTCAATAATATTCTTATCAGCAAGAAAATCTATCTGAAACCCTAGGATTCAATTAACCTTCTGAAAAAGTATTGTACTTTTTCTAACTGACCTTGAAAAATGATGTTGATTTTATTTTGTCAGTTCTGGACAGAAAAATAATAAGCAAAGACAGGAATTCTACAAGTTACTTACTTCACAATAGTACACATAAGTAGAACTATAAAAAAGAAACTAACATAGCCTTTTCTTTTTGTTCCCCAAAAATCATATATTTCTGGGAGAATATGTTAAAACCCACCTAGTTTACTCTCTTGGCATTTTGAAAAGTCTTTCAATTGATGAATGAGGTGTCAACTCATAAGTCTAACATGAATATAAAGAATCTATTGCCTCATTTTCAAGTTTTAGTTATTACAATGATGACTCAAAATATAGTTGCAAACATGAAATTACAAACTAAATTTATCATTTAAGTAAAGGTGTATTCATAATAAGAAGTAAGTTTATACATTTAAAATAACAAATATTGGACTGGGTAGACAACAGTGGAACCAAGTAAAATGAAACTATCTCTACATGGAGGGTAACAAAGATTTTTTTTTTTTTTTTGCTCTGAGCTTTGATGTTCAGATTACTACAAAGTTTTTCAGTGACAAACTATGAATTAAAAGAATATTTATTTGAGACCTGTATTAAACATCATAGGCAATGATATTATGCAATGTGTAATCTTTTTAAATACACGATAATGATTCCCTATCATCCTCTTATTTAGCATTTTAGGAGTACTTATTGTGTTATTTACTTTGTATACAGTAAATACTGCCCATTCCCAAAATGTATGAAACAATTTTATCTTCCTATTTTATGGATTTTGAAAATGAGGTTTTGTGAGTTTAGTATGCATAGATTGAGTCTATTAATATGTGGTAAAGTCATTTTTAAAAAGATTTTTAAAAAAGACATTAAATCTATCATACTTTCCTTTACCGGATACCCCAAATACCAAGCCACAGACCTGTTCTGTTCTCCTTCTAGAGTCTACTGGCACATTCTTCATCTCACCTGGGGTAGTAGACCACCCGTTCCTTTCTCCCCAGCGACCCTAGGATCACACAGCTCCAGCGACACCGAAAGTGCTCAGTAAGCATTTGTAGAATAAAGAAATGAAATGTTGGGTAATTTAACTTTTAATCAGTCAGTTGCTAAGACAAAGGAATTTTGGGAAAAGATATTCATTGTGAATCACCAAATGGTTCGCTGAATTTATGCCTGACCATCCCAGATCCACCCACTGCTTTCCACCAGCAGGTCACTGTTCTTGGGCTGTATGTTTCTAATAAAAATGCTGGGGAACTAAAGAAAGCCTATTAAAAATAAAAATGCTGGCTGAAAATTTCCAAGTTCACAGGAGACATAAACATTCAGGTTCACGAACTCAAAAACTCCAACCCCAAAGAAAATATATATTGGCAAATATAAAATATATTTTGGCAAAAATAAAGGGGATAAAGACAATACAGCACCAGTAAAAAGGATTCATCATATACAAGACTACCAGCTTATGTCTTGAAAGAAGCCCTGCAGGACAGGAAGGAGTGGAATGATATATTCAAAGTGTGAAAACGCAAGAAACTACCAACAAAGAATACAATACCCTGCAAAGCTATCCTCAAAAACATGGAGAAATAAAGATTCCTAGACAAACACAAGCTGAGGGTCTTGATAATCATATGAGAAATGCTAAAAGAAGTTCTTTAAGCAGAAACAGAAGGTTGTTAATTAATAATGAAAACAAGAATACGAAAAGCATTGAAAAGTATAAATGTAGTTGAATTCTGGGTAATAGAATAATGATCAAGTGGCTATTTTAACTCTAAAATAAAGATAAAAGGCAAATGTTAAAAGATAAAGGGGTTAAAAATAACTAGAGCAATCTGTTAAAGGAAAATATAAAAGGAAGGAAAGTGTAATGCCGTTGCATAAAATGGTGGAGTTTGAATTTTTGTACACAGTTGAAATTATCAGTATAAAATAATGCTAAAACTATCAGATGGTTTGGGAAGCTCTATGGTAACCACAATGTAGATCCTATAGGAATTGTAAAAAGACAGTAAAAAGGAGTCAAAGCATACCAATGCAAACTATCAATAAATCACAAGGTAAAACAAGAAGAATGGAACAAAGAAACTATAACATAATCAGAAAACAATGAATAAGATAGCAAAAAACATTATCTTCAATGTAAATGAATTAAATTTTCTAATCAAGACACAAACAGTTGAATGTATAAAAATCTAATAATATGCCGCATTTAAGACTTAGGCCTGGGCTGGGGATTTAGCTCAGCGGCATAAGCACCTGCCTTGCAAGCAGGCGGTCGTGAGTTCGATCCCTGGTACCGATAAAAACGAAAAAGACAAAAAAAAAAAAAAAAAAAAAAAAAAGACTTAGGCCTTAAAGATACATACAGACTAACAGCAAAGGGATGGGGAGAGATACTCAATAAGCAATACAACAAGTAGAGTAAGAGATAACAAGATTACAATGCTGTACTTTTAATAATGGATATAACATACAGACAGAATATTGTAAGAAACAGTCAACTTCAACAACTTTCAAGACCAAGTGGGTCTCACAGACATAAAGAAACATTTCATCCAAAAGCACCTGAATACAGTCTTCTTAACAGCACAGGAAGCATTCTCCAGACAGACCATAAGGCGAACCCAAGTCTTTACAAATTTAAGATTGACATCATCCCTGCCCTGCTCCCCAGACAAGGTCTATTTAGTTCATGCTGGGTTTGAAATCACTTTATATTCCAGATTAAGCTTGAATTCAGAACTCAAGGTACCCCTCCTGCTCAGTCTCTTAAATGCTGGGACTACAAGTGTGTATCACCACACTTTGTTCAAGTTTCTTTCTTTCTTTCTTTCTTTCTTTCTTTCTTTCTTTCTTTCTTCCTTTCTTCCTTCCTTCCTTCCTTCCTTCCTTCCTTCCTTCCTTCCTTCCTTCCTTTTTTTCTTCCTTCCTTCCTTTCTTTCTTTCTTTCTTTCTTTTTTTTTTTTTTTTTGTCTTTTTGAAACAGGATCTCACTATGCAGTTGAGGCTGGCCTTGGGCTCACTTTGTAGCCCAGGCTAATCTTGAATCAAGTAGCTTTTTTGATTTCAATGGTTTGAAACTAGAAATCAGTTACTGGAAGAATTTTGAAAAGTTAAACCACGTACTCTTGAATAATCAATGGATCAAAGACAAAAGCAGAAGAGTAAACAAAAATTACTTGAAACAAATAAAAATTGAATCAAAACATTCTAAAACCCATGTGATGCAGCCAAAACAATTCTAGATAACTTTAACAATAAATGCTTACTTAAAAAAAATGTCAGATAGATGATCTAATTTCCAATCTTAAAGCCCAAAATGAGCAAAAGAAAATAACAAAGCTCAGAAAAAAACGAGAGACTAGAAATCCAAGACTATCAAGTTGGTTTTTAAAAGATAAATTGCAAAACCTTTACCCAAGGTAATCAGAAAACAGAGATGAATCAACCAAATAGAAATAATGAGTGAAAGAGGAGACATTACAATTGTATCACATACATACAGAAGAGTTCATAGAGGATAGCAGACTACATTGAACAAATTACAGGCTAACAAAGTGGACAACCTAAAACACATGGGCAAAGCCTTGGAAGCATAAAGTCTGTGTGCCTAATCAAGAGGAAATGGAAAATAACTGTATGAATAATCCTTAAACAAGAAAGGAAATTGAATCAATAATCACAAACCTTCTAACAGAAAAGTTTTGCACTAGATGACTTCATGGGTGAAGTCTACCAAGAATTTCAAGAATTAATGTCAATTCTTTTTGAATTCTTGTTAAAAATTCAAGTAGAAGCTATACTTTTAAAAGCAATTTATGAGGCCATAGTTACCCCCAACCAAGCCAGATAAGAATACTACAAGAATAGAAACTTACAATCCAACAGATGCAAAAGTCCTTAACAAAATACTACAAACTGAATAAAACAACATATCAAAAGGATCGTTGCCTGATCAAGTGCAGCTATTCCTAGGCAAGCAAGTAGAATTCAGCACAGTCTTTATTCCAATACCTCACACTTATTGATGTGAATGTTCTAATCATATTTCTTGAATTTAGACTACATTACAAAGCAATAGTAATCCAAGTATGGTACCACCTTAGAAACAAAAACACAGATCAATAGAACAGGAAAAAAAATCTCAGAAATAAACCCAAGGGGGTTGGGGATTTAGCTCAGCAGCATAAGCACCTGCCTTGCAAGCAGGTGGTCGTGAGTTCGATCCCCGGTACTGATAAAAATGAAAAAGACAAAAAAAAAAAAAAAAGAAAGAAAGAAAAAAAAAAGAAAAAAGAAATAAACCCAAGGATACAATCAGTTAACTTACAACCTGTGCACCAATGATACATGATGGGAAGAGGGGAGATTCACCAATAAATTATGCTGGGAAAACTACTCATATACAAATGAATGAAATTGAATCCTTATTATATACTATATGTAAAAGTTAGCTCAAAACAGATTAAAGGTGGGAAAATACAAGACTCACTGAAGAAAATATAGAGGAAAATCTCCTTGCTATTGGTTTTGGTGATGATTTATTAGATACACACTAAAAGAATAGGAAGCAAAATTTTAAAAACCAACCAGTGAGGTATTATCTTATACCTGTTCTGATGTGGTAACTGTTGGTGAGGATATGAAAAAAGGAGGAGTTTTATACTTTGGCAATGAATGTTGGTAACTTCATGTTGGAAAGTACTATGGTGGTTCCTTGAAAAATTAAAATGAAACACTTTTGATTCAGCAATCCCACTTCTGAGAATACATCTCACAGAAATGTAATCAATATATTAAATGTTCATTATGATATTATTCAAAATAGTTGAGATATTGAGACAACATAAATGTCCATCAAATAGACAAATGGGTAAAGATAATTTAGTATGTATTGCAATGGAATGTAATTCACTCAATCAAAAAAAGACAGCTCTGCCATTTGATTGAATGTGGGTAAATCTGAAGGACTTTATGCTAAGTAAAATAACCTAATCACAGACAGACAAATGCTGTTTGCTATCACTTATATGTGAAACCTAAAAGAGCTGATCTTACAAACACAAAGTTGCTCATGTCTGTGGTGGAGAAGATTTGGGTCAAAAGGCACTACCTTTGAGTGGTAAGATGAACATATCCTGAGTATGTAAGGTACAGAATGTGACTACCCATTAGCAGTACTGTATCATTTCTTTGAAATTCGCCAACAGAGATATTAAATACCCTCATTATATATACATATGCCTTCACGGTCCAAAGTAACCATGTGGAGATGAATGTGAGGACTTATTATATTGTGGTAATTATTAATGCATACTTACACATATATATCAAAACACCCCACTGTACATTGTGAATATGTATGTATAGATATCTATAATTGTCAACTATACCCCAGTAAAGCTAGAGAAATATGCTTATCTTTTGAGAATCATCCAACAGAAAATATTTATCATGTCTCTAAATTTAACTATGAATTAGAGAAAATCCAGAGGCAGGTGACTATTTTAAGGGGGGACCCCAGAGAGATGCAGTCAGCAAATTCCAACCTAGAAAACTTCTGCAGGATTTATGACTTGTTTTTTTTTTTTTGTTTGTTTGTTTGTTTGACAAATTTCTACAGAAACAGAGGGGCTGAACGGGAAATGACTGGTTTAAAAGATAAATTTAGAGGCAACTACTTTCATCTCTTGATCTTGTTTGGAACCATTTCAAATAAAAAGTTTAGAAATTATTTTAAAAAGTAGAGAAATCTGATATTAAAAATTCTGGGGAGAATTTATTAGAAGTGTATATAAGCCTTTTAACATGATTGGGACCACTTTTTAAAGATTACTATTAGACATGTCCTTGCATAGAGACAAAGGAATATTCATTGAAATTAGCTGGAAATATTCCTAACCCAGAGAAAAAATTGATGAGAATAAAAAAGGAAGGAAAATAAGCTGTATATTGAGAATTGCTGCACTGGAAGAAAAATCTTTAAAGTGTATTATACTGAACTTTGCACTTCTCTGCACATTTGAAAATTTCCATTATATGTCATTTAAAAATGAAAATTAATAAGGATTTTTGTCTTAAAATAAGATGTTAAGCAAAAGGGGCTGGGGATTTAGCTCAGCGGCATAAGCACCTGCCTTGCAAGCAGGCGGTCGTGAGTTTGATCCTTGGTACTGATAAAAATGAAAAAGACAGAAAAAAAAAAAAAGATGGTAAGCAAAAAGAAGATCCAGCAAGAATTTTCTGAAATAGAGCAATGCTTGTATCACCACTTTACTTTAGGCTGGCTCTAAAAATTAGAGTTACAGCTTTATGCTCCTGATGCCCTATGAGGAAAGTCTGAAAACTAATTAAAACAAATTTATAAATTGCTAAGTGCTCCTCCGAGACAGAGCCCCGTGCACTCTTCACATGATCACAGTGATGATGGCAACAGTGATACAGGATTCCAAGGCTCTGTGGTATCACCCCATGAGAGGAATTCTTTCATTGTTTATTATCTGTGCTGTAAAAGGATGATTCACAGCTCTAATTCCAACACTAAGTATCCACTAACCTTTTCAAAGCTAAGTGCTATTTTTCTTTGTCCTGAAACTAAATGCTCAGAGGAAAATACTATCAATTATAAGCAATGTTTAGCAAAAATCAATCACTTTTGAATCAAGTCCCTTCAAACAAAGAGGAAGTTTCCCAGAATTTAAAAAGCCATTGCTTTTTAAAATTGCCATCCAGCCCTCAGGACTGTATCCTGAGTACCTTTATCCCTAGCACTCAGCTGCAGGAATTTAGATTTTCCTTTGTTTCAAAGTTATAAAGCAGTTTCTCCATTTTCCTGAGTTTGAGAATATTAATAGAGCTTAACGAAAGAAGGCATAAAATTTTACAAGAATTTAAAAACTAGGTATTTAGCTATATCTTCCTTTGTAAATAAACTAGCCTCTAAATACTACTGTTTAGGTTAGTTTTACGATGGTTTTTCAAAATGTTTTTAGTTTGCCATGCCAAACAATGAAAATCTAAATCATTTCCCAATGGCTTGATTTATTATCAAGGTTTCCCTTGAAGGATAGAATAACAAATCCCTCCAAAACCTCAGGCAACAAACATTTTATAAGTTAGATTACAAATATCACTGGATACGAGGCATTTCATCACAGAGGAATGATTAACCATTACTTGACTGGCAGAAAGGATTTTAAAAATAGAAAAGTCACAGATGTCTACATGAATACAAGATGGAGTCTGTTTTTGAAAAATACAGAGACAACTGGTCTCAGTTCTGGTATTAAATATAAACATTTGAATTTAATTTTACTCCTGCTTGTTATCTAATGTAAAATTTACACTCTCATTCCATGTCCCTAGCCTGATGAACTCCTCATAATGCCACTGGTGAGCCAAATGACACCTAACTCAATAGGCCACTAATTCTGTGATCTTCTCTACTTGTTTAGCTATTAATTTTTCCTACAGTACTTGTAAGCAGACTAGGATTCTACATTTAAATATCTCCAACCATGAAGTCTGAAAATATTTAATGGACACCCATCATGTAGCAGGACTGGTTTAGCTTCTGGGATACAGTTTTAAATACAATAAACAAAGCTGTTTGCTCTCAAACTGCTTACATTCAACCAATTCTTGGAATGGAACTGACCACTCTACCTTTTTTACTTCATTTATTCATGAGTAGACACAGCAAGTCACTATGAGAAATGAATCTGCAGAAGTAATGCAAAAATGCTTTTAATTATCATCTATGGTTGGCTTTTATATGCTGAAATTATAAGTGTTTCAGAAAGAAATAGGGACAAAATTTTGGTCCTAGATTCTTACTCTAAAGGTCAAAGGCAGATACTAGTGGGTGGGAGTCGTGTTAGGTTTAAAGTGTTAGACTCATGCTTCTTATTATGTTCAGCATTACTACTATCTTTTTCAAGTCTAAAAGTTTATTTGCTCAAAGTAGATTTTACATGATAAAAAGTCACCATATAGTAAAAACTATTTATTTTTCTCAGTTGGCCAAAAAGTGCTCCTAAAGCTGTGCTGACCTGTTACATTCTTTTTAAATAGTACAGTGTAGATTGGATGTTTTCCTACAAGACAGTATAGTAAATGATGTGTAATTTTGAGATGTAGTTCTAATTTATTTTATTTTATTCAACTTCGTGGACAGCAATGATTTGTCAAATCTTACTAGCAGGTCATCTGGTTATTAGTATTATATAAAAAACACTCTAACCTTTTAACACCATCTCAGTTTCATGCATATGCAGGGTAGATGCTTCCAGCTGACTTGTGTTATTTCGCAGGAGGAATTTATTCCAATCTGCAATAGTTTTCAGGAGCAGACTGCCGCAAATAGTGATTATGAGGGCGAAGCTGTCACTCAGGTTCTTGACCAACCCTGCTAGCTTCACTGAGGAAAGCAGATCTGCTCCAGCAAGCATCTCACTAAAGATGCTGTTTTTCATAGGAAATTCCAGATTCAGAGAGTGTACACAGCAACCTCCACCAGGACAGCACTGTTGGGAAGGAGAATGGAGCTTCAAGAGGGTATGTTCGGCTAAAATATGGGCCAAATTATGCAGAGCATCACTGTTCGCACAGCTGTATGACAAGACAAGAAAAGACAAAGTGTAGGATTTAGGCTGTGGCAGTTGCTTGCTGACATCCGTCCTAGGCCATTACTACTACGTAAAAGCAAATAATACCGTTTGGAGAAAACTGAGATGTCTGTTTCAAAATGGAATTCAGTTATACTCAGGAAAACTAGAAAGTGGGACAGAAGCTTCCAAACATTTTTATAGAAATGTCTCTTTCTACACATTTCTTGATTTTATGATGAAAGGACTGTACCTTGTCTGTTCACTCATGTTAAAGACACAGTAATCCTCTTCTATCCAGGTGTCTATACCTGCTACACTCTAAGTACAGTCTTTCCTGTAAAATCTAATTATCAAATTTAATTTGAGAGGTTAACAACAATGAGAGGTTAACAACAAATAAGAATCATAACCAAATACTCTAACAGAATCTATTTCCAACTTGTGACTGTATGCTGAAATATCCCATTTCATATTTTCAGAGCACAGCTAGCCATAGGTAACTAAACTACAGCAAGAGGAAGCCATGGAGGAGAGAGTCGCTCTGTATTCAAAGCAGGAGTCCATGCTCAGGTCACTGATTCATGCACCAGCAGAACATGCCCTTTCTGTGGTCAGGCCACAGGGCAATCTGCTGTTTGTGACAGAGATGTCTGGCCCACAATGCTGAAAGCAGTTCCTATCAGGCCTTGCTGACCTCTGGTCTAGGATAGAAAGCAATATCAGAACAGAGTATAAACAGCTGGCTTCCTAATTGGTGATTTCATTTTCATAAAAACATTAATTATAGCATTTTAAGAAATGGTTACTCTGATGAACAGTTCCCAGACTTAGACTGGGGGTCCAAGAAAAACCTGAGTAAGACAGAAAAGCTTTAATAGACATTAAAAACTTTGTCTTACATATTGGATGCTGTTGATCTTCAAGCTACGATATTTGCAGGTACTATGCGAGTCATTACCAGGACAATGGTGCATGAAAAGAGGACTGATAGAAATTCTGCTGTGTGCTAGAAATGCTTGTGTGCTGACACACTTCTCAGGATTCTTAGAAAAGCTATAAATAGAAAATGCTATATAAAATGATACCATAATTTAAAGTACTCCCTTACCAAGGCATGAGATGGATTTTTAATAAAAATCTTCAGAGGAAATAAATCAAAATTATAAAAAAGATCTTTTTCTAGTAGAAAAAAGAAAAAAACTATCTTCCCAGTAAGAATTGCATGGATATATGCATCTGCTTTTTTATTTCAATCTATTTCTTTAGAATGTACTCACAATTTCTCCTTTCAAGCCAGAAACCTTATTTTTCTTAAACATGACTTTAAATGATTCCATTTTACTCTATTCAGATTACTTCAATGAAAAGGAAAAGTATAATGTGACTTTATAAGATAGCATGAAGTAATCAGCATGAAGAAAGATAAAATACTCAGGAGGATTTAGAAAAAATCTGATTTCTGCAACTGAGACTCAGGAGCATCAGTGAATATAATTTCCCTCTAGGTAGAAGCATATTCAAGAAAAAGCCCTGCTACCACAAAAGAATCCACTTCGCTTCAGTCGAAACAAAAGCTAATGAAACAGTGTCACTTTAATTGACCCATAGGAGTACTACAAATGCCACCAGCAGTTCTACAGACTGCTAATTTCTATGTGGAGGACCCTCCCTTAGTAAAACATTATATTCCAAGCAATTAAATATTAGATCATTGAACACATGGAAGGATTACTAGAATCCCATGATCATAAAAGAGTCCCAAAGTATGTCAGACCTACTTGTTTACCTGCCTAAATCCTGATTCTAACAAATGTCTTTTTCTATCTGTGGTTCAAGATCCACAGATGAGACCAGTTATCACTCTTGGCTATAATAATTTTTGGAGTTTGACTCTAAAACCTTTTCAACTATGTAGTTCCTACCTCATCCCTGGATAATAACCATTTGCCTATAAGCACTGACAGTATCTAATTGTTGACATCTTGGATTCCTTGCCTAGATCTCTGATATTTAATATCAGATTCCATAAGCTCTGTTTAGCTGTCTGTACTTTCCTGACCCTACCTTTTAGAACCATTTAGAATCTTGAATTGTTATCTGGTTCCAATCTTCATCATCATTGTATACTCCACATCACTGTGAACTCTGACCCTAAAATCCAAACTCTACCACATACAATAACTTTTGGCCAATAATTAACCTTATACCCACTTTCCTTTCCAAATTTTTGCCTTTAATTAACTCTTTTTACTTGATCTAAGCAAGTAACAATTTGCTATGATGAAATCACAGTTGGTCCATTCAATATCTAACTACTGGTTTGTCAATTACACTATAAAAACAAGGTAACATTTGTTAAGGACCACTTTGGATACATTGTATATGTAAATATTCAGAATTATCAAAAAACTCTAGTGGTGTATGTGTCATGTTTGCTATTTTACTGGCAGCAAGCAATAAACACAAAAATACAGCAATTTGCTCCAAGACACACTACTAATGAGAGAGATGAAAAATCCATGTCTAGCTGGTTCTAAAATCATTCTTCATGAGAAATTACTACATCGGTTAATCTTTTAAAAATTTAACTTTTGGTTTTTCTATCCTTCTATAAGCCCTCCTGTATGGGCTCTGGTTTGCTAATATGACTTGCTTTAGCCAAATAAATATTATAAAATAGGCTATAAACAAAGGCTTGCACACTGAATAATCCATGTTATCTTAAACACCTGCTCTTAGGGTAAGCCACTATAGAGAAGTCTGAATGGTATGAATTTGCAATTACTATAAAGAAGCTCAAGATTGCGACATATAGAGGCCAAATGAATGAGCTCACAGGTACCAGAAACATGAGTAAGCTTTTTTTTAATGCCTTCTATTCCAGGCCAGGGCAAATATGGCCAAGTAAGTTACCTAATCAGTACCAAATTAAGTGAGAAGCTGCCTTATTCATACACTCGATGAGAAAGGCACAAATGACCACTCAGGACTTTCCAGCTTAGAAAATAAAATTATTTCTCAGTTTTAATCCTTCTCAGTGCCAAAAGTTTCTCAGAGCAAAAAGTAGCTTCTGATAAATTTAGAGCACTGCTGGGAAAATATGCCTGTAGGGTAATAACAAATCAAGTCCATAATAGTAAGATACCTCTTAAAACCTTTATGAAATACACAGAGCTAGAACACAAGTACTTCTAAAAGTCTTAACGATGTGTCATAAAAAGATTTGGAAGAACATGTTTTGCTGAATGGAATGAAATATAATCAGATACACGGGGAAACCACAAAATTTTTAAAGGAAATGTACCATCTTGGAATAAAGAGTGGAAGAACAAAATTAAAAAGTGACCACGGCCTTCCAAATTTTATTGGCATAGAAAAGGCAAAGAAAGTGATTCATTTTGCAAATTTAGGCCATTTTTAATGGGAGAAAGAGAATGACTTGTAGGACAGAGCTGAGCAGTGCTGGAAGCAATGAAATAGAAAACTACATCCGGGGAACAAGCACCTTTTAAAGAAGCACTACTTGTCTTTGGATTTGGGAAAATTGCTAACATGTTCCCAGTAGTAGCTCTCATTTTCATCCCTTTGATTGACCAAGTGCATTACTAAGGATATGCCAATCCCTGTCTCATTAGTGTATGTTCAGGAAACAGGGTGAAAGTACACAGAATATACGATTTCAGTTACAAGTTTCTGGGTCAAGAGACGCTGTGCATGAAGAATCTCAATATCAAGTGTACATGATTTAGATGATGTGATCCTAGATTATGAATGTGAGCTGAATGTTGCAACATGATGACACTTTGAGGAAAAGGACATTTGCTTTGCTGTGTCAGAGGGAACAAGTCTTCAACTAATCATTTCATATTTGCTACATATTTTGCTCTTTATATATGGAGATTATTTCTTCCTTTGACTATGAATGAAACCTGTGACTTGATTTGACCAACAGACTACAACTACAATAATGTTCTGGAATTCCTGAACCCAGGCCTAACAGATTCTAATTTTTCAACTGGGAAAACCAGATGCCATGCTGAAAAGAGATTTTTCTCTAAACTGCTGAGTGGAGAGGAACCACAGGGAAAGTTTGATAGTTAATTTTATGTGACTTCTCTATGCCATGGAATTCACATTTGATCAAATATATCTAAGATGTTGATGTGTGAAGGTACCTTTAAAGTAAGATTAACAGACAGTAGACTTAAGTAAAAGTCAATCAGCTCCATAATGCAAGTGGGCTTCATCAAACAGTTGAACAATTTAAGAAAAAACTAATGTGCCCAAAGAAAAATGGAACTTCATAAGCATATGGCCTTCAGACTTATCGCCTCTACTCCTTCCTCATTCACCAGCCTATGACCCTCCCCTCAGGCCATGCAGATTTTGGATTTGCCAGCTTCCTCAATCCTATAAGCCAGTTCCATTAATCTCTCTCTCTCTCTCTCTCTCTCTCTCTCTCTCTCTCTCTCTCTCTCTCTCTCCCTCTCTCTGTCTCCTCTCTCTTTCTTTCTTTCCTTGCCTCTCTCCCTCCCTCTACACATCTACACACACACACACACACACACACACAGAGAGAGAGAGAGAGAGAGAGAGAGAGAGAGAGAAATATACTCACAAAATTTTATTAGTTCTATTTCTCTAGAAAACATTGACTATTGGAGGAGAAAGAGAAAGTGAACACAGAGGAACCAAGAAGCCCCATAAATGTAAATGAAGCTATCTTGGACTTTCTGGCCCAGACCAGCCACCAGTTAAATACAGTCAAGTTAATGTACGCTGAACAGAAGACATTCCCAGGTATTCCTTGATCTGGTCCAACTAATCTTGAGGCAAAAATAAATCTTTGTAAAGCCACTGAGTTCGGTGCTCATTCCACAGCACAGAGTAACTGAAATTTCTTTCTTTCCATTCATTCTTTCACATCCAGGCAGGGGTTTCTTCTCTGACAGCAGTCAACATAGGGTCAGTCAGTTACTTGAGAATTTTCTAATCTCTGATCAGTGAAGACCCAATTTGATTCAAATCAATTACTTGGGAGTGATGTCTGCCTCTGCATAATGATCATGTATGGATTTTTAAGAGACATATGCCTGCCTTATAGCTTCTGCTTTTATTTCTGGGTCTATTTATAAAAACTGGAAAAGTGGCACAAGACAAAGATACTGTATGAGGAAAAGAAAAGCTTAATCATCCTACATAAAACCCTAGAGGTTCCTAGAGGCTCCAAGTCACAACAAATTCAGGAATGGAGTCATTGGAATGCAAGAAGGGCTGCTGCAGGTGTCACAGAGTCACTTGATGACATGCAATAAGAATAATTGGACACAGTCTTACACCCCTAGAGAACATGGCTCGTGAATGGACACAGTCACAGAAACCTTTGAGAATCCCAGAATAATGAGATCAATTAAATCCTGCCTATCACTGTTGAAGGAAAATGTCATGCTGCAGCTGCCTGGAGACCTAGGCTCAGGAGACAGGCAGTGCTATAACACGTGTGCAAAGAATCAAAGTGGATACAGAGTGCTGTGCATAGCTCCTCAGAATATCAGTTTGCTACAATTTTCAGCACGTGATTTAAATTTCAATAAAGCAAAAATACATCTGAGGGTATGTTTGTTTATTTAAAGAGTGCATTTAATTATCTCATTAGCATTCTGAGTGGAGAGCTGAATTTGAGTCAAATTTCTGGAGCTCTACGATAGGCGAAAGAGTACTAAATAGACCAGGAATACTTCATGTTAACTCTTTTATGTTCTAAAAAGTGTCCTTATCCTAAGATACAACAGAAGCATTCTCTGTCTGTAATGAGTCCTGATGGTAGAACATTTTAGGGTCCTCAACAGAAGCAGATATTAAGAGTAAACATTGAATATTTTCAGTGATTAGTACGATGAAATGTCACCCTTCTTTACCCGTGAAGCTGTATTAATGGTAATTATCTGCAGCTAGGTTTTCTCAATGATTCCAGGTTAGATATCCAGAATCAGCCATTTTCTAGCTGTGGTTTTGTTTTAAAAACTTTCCTTATATATCTGGAATCAGGGCAGAAAAGCTTAAAAGGACATCTTGGTAGCTAAATTCTCCCTAAAAAGAATTAACTTAGAAAATGATATAAAGAGCCTTCTGATAAACTTCTTTCCATCCTTACCGTCTCTTAAAGTTTGCTATAATCCTTTCAATAACAGTAAAGTCTCAGGATTTATTGAATTCCTATAATATGAAAAACAGCACAGGAGAAGACCTGAAACATTAATTGAAGATATGGGGAGTGGTTATACTTAGGAATTTTATAATCTTTTAGACAAGATCATAAAAGTCTTTCCTTTCATCATAATCCAATAAAAATTGTGCAAAGCAATTTTTCTGTAACTTTTTCCTACACTTTCCTCTTTTTATTACAGAAATATATATTAATGATGCTCCTGAGAACATCCCCAGCTTCATGACTAAGCAGCCACAGTTCTTTGATCCATTTCAATGTCTTCTTCCTCAGCCTGTGTACTCAGACTCCAGATAGAGCTGAGGAGATAAATATGTCCTCTTGCCTGTGCTGGCCCCTTCTTGGTGCTGGTAATTACTTCTTCTCACCTTAGTTATCTTTGGTTCATGCTCCAGAGAGGTTATTCCATTTTCCTTAGGCTTCTCTTTTGTTTTCCTGGTTCTCTATATAGTTCAGGATTTCTGTCTGTACCAAGTATGTCTAAAGCACCGAGTCAGTACAGCTTTCTCTAGTTCCTCCCCCTTACTTTGACTCCTTATCTTATGTGCAGTGTCATCCCTTCCTGTGGTCTGTTCATGGGTATTCATGCTCCATTGGATGGCCTTTCTCTCTATCCCAAGGAAGAAGTGTGAGCCTCTGGAGTTAAAACCTCCTGCACTATATCTAGATACCAACCCTTATTTGTGTCACCTTATTCCTCTCATCCAAAACGTGGCCAATAATGGCAGTATATCTCATGGATATCATACAAAGATTAAATTAGCTAAGGCATTTAGAACTCTACATGGTATGTAGTAAATCCTCAAATGAATATAGCTACTGATACAGTTAGCTCTCAGATGCTTTCTCTACTTCAACTGTTTTCTTAATTCCTCAGTGTTCTTTAGCATTTGTGTTATTTTTTCTTCCTTTGATGCCAATGTTCTTTGAAAAGTGGCTTGTTTGTCACAGAATGTGTTCATAGTTGCCTGAGCCAATTCCTGGTAAGTTTATGTACAGCCCCTATAACACGAATTTCCTACTTAAATCCAAAAGGCCTATTGTTGTTCTTATTCATTTCTCCATCAACCACTGCTTTTCTCTTAGAGATTTTCTCTTGCTGTACCATCCTCCATAAGTCTCCATGCTCCTGATTTTATTTCTGTTTTTAATTTATTGGTACCTGCTTGCAGTACATGCAATTTACATTCACCTTAGGGAGCAGGTTCACGTACATAACATAGTTTGTTTCTTTTCACAAAGCCTCTTCCCCTCCCCAGCTACCTTCCTCCTTCTGTTACTAAATCCACTTTTCTCGTTTTCATTTTTGCTGTTACTTTTGTAGCCTAAGTTTATGACATACAGCATTTACATTCATTGTGAATATTTGGTACCCATAGATGGCATCTTAAATCTTCTTACTGCACGCCCCTTCTCTGTCTCTTGAAGCCTCCCCATTTGTAAGACATCTATCCCCTTTTTATTGTTTTCCCTTTATTTTGTGCTTTTTCTGTACATTACTTTGCATTACTCATATGAGAGACATTATACATTATTTAGGCGTATCTGTCTGATTTATTGCATTCAACATTATATTTTCCAGGTCCATTCATTTTCTACGTGTTTGAATTTATCCTTCTTCATAGCTGAGCAGTATTACATAGCCGAGCATAGATACCACGTTTTCTTTATTCCTTCATTTGTTGATAGCTATACTAGGACCATATTTGATTCTCTTTTATACTTCTAAGTCTTGGTTCTCTGGTTCTCTGATCTATTCCTTCCCTTCAATTCTAAATTGAGGTGTACTCTGAGGTTGGACTTTATTTTCTCATATTGCGTGTATGACAAACTTGTGCCTATAGCCTTCAGATAAACAAGATATGTTTGAGCATTTTACATATCTACTTTATTAGCACCTCTGATTAAAATGCCCTAGATTTAAACAGCACCACACTATTCCAGGTAGTAGATTTTACATTTTGAACTCCTTATGTGGAAAACATTCACATTTACATGCAGTGAAAGATGGGTTAATATCACTACAAGTTGTTGGAGAACCAAGTACCATTATCACTATAGCCAGATCAAAGAAATCTTATGAACTACTATAATCACAGATAGCACTGACAACACCAACTATACAATCATAGGGTCAGTTTTTGAAGCTATACTACAAACCAGTGAGTTTTACTACACACCACTAAGTTTTCTTATGAATCAAAATTTTATTTCCCTGTTAATTGAACACATACAACCACTGCCTTCCACACACTGGTTCAACTTTCTACCACAAGAGTACTTGGATTATTTCTCTGTTTACAAACATGAAACTGTGTCTAGTTACATTTCTTGTTGAAGTTAGGCTGAAAACAAGAAGAAAAACAGAACTGGCTTTAGAAAACTAAGTTCATCATTTATTGTTTCAAAGACTTATTTATTTAAAGTTAAAGCTTCATTTAGAAATATTAAGGAGTGCTTCCAAACCCAATGTAGTTATGTTTGGATCAAAGGTTTTTCAGTAGTGCAATTATAAACAAGAAGAAGAAAAATTCAGAACAATTTGAAACATGGGGTAGATTACAAGGATTTTTGGTTCAAATGGTCATAGTAAAATCTCAAAGCACAACTAAGAAGTCCACATATCACTACAGTCTAGTCAAAGATATGCAAGGTATATATTGATGCTCATTTAAAATATAGATTTTAATCACTGTGAGAATACATGAGCCTGATTTGACAGCTGTTGAAAAAAATTGAGAAATATTTCCATGAAAACATCTCATTGACTATATAACATTTAAAACAATTTCAAAAACAGTTTGAAATTAAAAGATGAGAATGAAATCTTGGCTGTGAACAACACTTTAAAAGCACAATCAAACAGAGAGAGAGATAGAGATAGAGAGATAGATAAAGAGAGAGAGCTTGAAGAGTCATCAAGGTTAATTTCAAAAGCAGCAACCAAAATACAATTGCTAAGACAAGGACAGTTGAGTGGAGCCCCAAATGGAGCCAAGATTTTATGTGTTCTGATAATGAGCATTTTTATAAGGCAAAGCACTATTAAATAATCAAGTATTCAAAGATAAATTAGATTTACAGATATGAATGACACAAATACTTTATTAGTTGACTAATAGTAGTCTGTCTAGATATTTTATTTGTTTAAATAGTTGAAGGACAAACTGGTGAAACATTTTTTCCAGATATAAGCATTTAACTAGAAAAAATCTGAAATCACATCTGTGTTAAAAAAAAATCAGAAATATTAGCATGCATTTAAGTTACTATTCCCCTGGTGACCATGCCAATAGATGATTTTATTCATGCAAACATTTTTTTAGATTTTGATCTACCAAAATGATGCTAGATCCAGAAGATTTGAAACTAAATCAAGCAGACATAGCTTCGCACTTAACTGTGCTTCCATTTACCAAGGTTCTATCCAAAGAACTTTTTCTTGATTTTCTCAACATATATAGTGACTTAGTAAAACATAAAAGCTTTTCAAAGTACAGCATTTATAATATCCATTACTGTAATTAAAATTATAATATAATAATGAGAAAAGACTCAGAATTCTTACTCTATTTCCTGAATTAATTGTTGCTAAAAATAATACTCAAGGTTAGAATTTTCTAATTCAATCCTAAATTAAAGACCTCATGATAAAAACAGTAAAAGTTCATAGCATGTTACTTTATTTTTCACACTTGTAACAAGGGATTGTAGATTTAGGAGACTTTCTCCCAAGATATGAATACTCTCATTCAGCTATAGCAAAAATTATAATGCATATTTTCACTGGAAATGTCCTTTCTGGGATTATTAGGGGCGAAAGCCTTAAGCACTAGATCAGAGATTCTCCTTGATCCGGCAATGGACAAGTAAACAAGAGCACAGTGAGTCAGCAGGATGCACTCAATGACATTTTTGATAAGAGCAGCCTGACATCAGGGCATCGTCCTTCCATGTGTGATTCTGCCTGCTCTTTGAATGGTATTCCCTGCACACAGCTTACAATAGTTTTTAAAGAAAAAGAATTTCCGAGTGCCCACATGAACTTAGGGGTTTGGTTTGTAAGAAGAATTTCATGCCAACACAGAAAATAACCAGATAGCAATATGAATTTAATGTATGTGATTAGTTGTCATTAATTTACTCCATTGAACACAACAGGTAACAAACTTAATGAATGGAATCCTGATAGAGGTCACATTTTGGTCATTCCGTTTTCATAACACCTACAGGAATTCTTCAGTCATTTCCTTCAACTCTTCTCTGGATTTGTGCAATCCACTTTCCACACACCAGGCAGAGCGATTGTTTTCAAACCTACATCAGATCATTTCATCTTCTTACTTACAGCTCTCTGATTTGCTGTGGCATTTAAAATCAAATCCATTCTCAGGAGGTTATGCAAGGCCCCTGCTAACTATTTCAGTTTTGTTCTGTACTGTGTTTCCTTAGCCTTCTTTTTGTTTTCCATATTATCTTCCATATGCACGAAGGCCTTTACTCATAACACGTTGTTCCCTAGTGACCTATCCTTGGCTCTTTGCATAATTGCATCCTCGTTATTAGCACTGAGTTCAAAGATACCTCTTCTGAGAAGTTCCTTTGTGGGTGGTGGTGATGACATGTTAAGATAGGGTAAGCTGTGAGTGCAGTATTTTGGGGTGAAGCACTCCTGTCATTATCCTCAGTGAAAAGGGAATTTCTTATACTATGAATTACACTTCCCACTTTTGGCTACCTTAAGTGCCCAGTCAATCCAGATATCTGTACTACTGAGCTCTGAGACCACAAATGCAAGCTATAAAGTGCTTCAAATCCTCACCCACTAATGCCTAAAGCTCTTGGCTGAAGCACTAGACAGGAACCAGAGAAACTGACCTAATTAGTGTCTATGAGCTAAAATCCTAAACACATACAATGTATTTCAACAACTATGACCTAAACACTGCTGAAGGAGTTGGTTAATATCCAGAATCAGTAGAGTTGAAAACTGTAAACTAGATTTCTGCTGTAGAATGTGTATCCCTATACTCAGACAAAAAATATAGTCTCTTTTTGAAGTTCGTATAAATCAAACTATAAAGAGCTACATGATTTTTAAGATATAGTTTGTATCATATTTTATCCACAGATCATGTGGCATCATAACATTCAATTCCTTCATTAGAAATGGTATACTGCAATATCATGCAGGCAAATATAGTGAACAACCTAGAAATTTTCACATTTTATTTTTGAAACAGAGAATATTTCCTTCTGTTCAGATAGAAGTATCTTACTTGATATTATTAGAACCACTGAAATTTATTTGTAGAGAGGGGTAAGGAAAATTAACCAACTATGTTGAAAGAAATTTTGCTCTATTTTATAGATACCATAAAAAGCATTTGACTTTACAAGCATTAATTATTAACAAAAACTTTAAAGGTCTTTCATATGGCAAATAGATTTTAAAGGAAATCAAGCATGACAGGAGCTATCTGCCTCCTTTTATTTTATCACCATATCAGTTCCCAGCATATCTTGCCATGGTAGAATAAATCAAAACAAGAGCCAGAAAAATACAAGATCAAAAAAAAAAAAAAAAAATGGCAGATCCTAAGTGTAAGCCCACAGGCTGCTGCAGAAGTTCAACACAGCAGCAGTGAGAATTCCAGGGATAAAGTATTAGTATACTTTCTCTCTAAATGTGAGTTTGAATTAAAACCAAAGTAGTTTTCAGTCAACAAACCCAACTTTGTGAAAAACAGGACGTTTGCATATGTTATTTAAATCAATCTTTTTACCTGTGGCTAAACCAATGAGCAATTGGGATTTCCACATGTAAAAGTTGCAAGAAATATATGGTAAGAATATTAAACCATGAAAATACTTAAATAAGTAATAAAATGAGAGAGATTGAGAAAGAGACAGAAATAAACATAAAGAATCATTCAGTGCACATTAAAATCATAAATTTGTTACTCCATAGAGAAAATGATCAAAACCTGAAGTAATTATATAGGAAAAATTATACAAAAGACTGTTAGTGAAACTGAATAAAATTATAAGAACAGTAAAAAATGAGCTTCATTTTCTTGCTTTTATCTTGAGAGCTTATAAACTGATGAATGAGCAACATAAATTATCTTTTTAAAACAGCTTTGGAAACATAAGAATTTGGTAATTTAAAGAATTACAATAAAACCTTATTCTGGATTAAACTATGCCTGAGATAAGTGATGACCCTGCTGAAGATGATAATACATAAATTTAATGACTTATTTGAGAGAAAATAAATCTCATCCTCTTTAACTGTGGTAAACTGACATTCATCCATTTAACTCAATTGATGTGTATAGTTATAATGAATAATTTAGACTTTTTACTTTGATAAAATTAACCACATGATTTCTACTTCTCTACTCTGCTCCATTCTTGTATGTAAGCTTACAACACTTAAAAATTTACTTTATTGCCTCAACTCTATTTTTTGAGTGAATCCATAAGTGAATATGATACGAGTTTACAAGGACTCAAGTATTCTAAATGGCAAAGGTGCTTCTTCCAATAATGCCTTGCTTTGGGGTCATGCAAAGCACATGTGAGCTTTGGAATAGTACAAATCTGGGTTCAAATCCTGTTTCTTTGACACAAGTTACTAACTACTCCGAGATGCTTATTCAAGAGTAAAATGAAGGATAATCTAATGGATACAGCAGTTTTGAGAATTTAATGAGATAATATGCAAATGAAGCCCCTCCCATATGTGTTTCCACAAAGTTATTGTTAAGAATATGTTGCTTTTTTGCTTTTGGTTTCTTGTCCCACATCCCTTAGGTGAGGATGTAAAACAAAAGATACCGAATGCTGTACCCTAGCAAAAACAGCTTTGTTATTGCTCATTATGTTTGTGTTATGCCAAAGTACCTGCCTACTGTTCTGTATGCCCCCCCCCCACTCTGGGTGACTTAATTGATATGTTAACCATTGTTGCCCTCTACAAATAACAGATGAGGTGCTAGAATAAGCTAACAAAAGATTGCTAATTACTGCTAGACTTCTCTGTTCTCTGCTAAGGAAAACAAAGATCTTCCTCATTAGCAGATTTTCTGATCCACACCCAGAACCCCTTACTGTGTAAAATGATATGTACATAAAGGCTGCAAGTATGGCAGAGCAACACACAGCTTTTGCAATCTCCAACTACACTGTATCGCTGGGCCCAGAATAAAATAAATCAGCGCTGCTTTTTAAAATATGTTTTTGCCTCATTTTTGAACTCGAGTTTGGGAGCGCATTTGTGGATTATAAGATTTGGGAGCTCTCTCTGGATTACTAGGGACCCCCTCAAAAAATTATTTTTTCACCAATTGATTGGCTAAACATCTGTAAGTATTTGGGTTTTTTTGTCTGTTTGTAATCTGAGTGTGCACATTTGTAATTGCAGATAAAATGAAACAATTTCTGGCGGCCTTTTTTTGCCTGTTTTGTAATTTAAGGCTTTTGTGGCCCATTTGTAACTTTGGGCTTCAGCCCACGTTGGGGTTTTTGCCCATTTGTAATTGGATATGCGAAGTGACTGCAGACCAGCTAGGGCTCCTTCCGCACCGACTGCGGGGGCTTTCGCCCATGTGTAATGTGTAGGGTTTAGACCCATGTGTAGGGCTTAGGTCCCTGTGTGTGGCCTAGGCCCATGTGGGGGACCTAGGCCCGTGTGGGGTGTTGGGGCCTGTTTGTGTTCCTTTAGCTTGCCAAACTGGGGACAGAGAAACCTTCTTTTGTGTCTTTAATGTTGGTCTTGTCTTTTGTGGTGTCTTGCTTAATGTTTTAGTCCTCAATTGATTATTGCAACCTTGGCATGCCTTTAAAAAGTATTTTTCTTTCTGGCTAAAATGTGAATATATGTGCATATATATATATATATATATATATATATATATATATATGGTTTCTAAAAATTGTAGCAATTTTACCAAGTAAAAACCAGGTCATACTATAATTGAGCCAGTTAAAAAAGTTACAGTTTTTTAAAATGTAGCGTTTTAATGTGGTAAAAAGACATAAAATGATTAAATGTTTTAGACTACTAAAAAGGTTGCTTCAAGGATTTTGTTAAAATTTCAATGTTGTCTAAAAAGCAAAAAAAAAAAAAAAAGGCAATTGACTGGTAATAAGTAAAAAAAAAAGTGGTTTTGTCTTAAAGTAAAAATGTAAAAGAGAAAATGCTTTCTTTCTGTGGCATGGCTATGAAGAGCAAAGAGCCCAACTGGATAATTTGCAATACTATGAGTTTGGGGGAGGAAAATTTCCAGGAATGCTATACATTGTAAAGACAGAGTTGAGATTTTGTTTTGATTGTTGTCTTAAAAAAAAAAAAAAAAAAAAAAAAAAAAAAAAAAGAGGAAAAAAAACCCAATTCGTCTTGTACTGGAAAAAGCCAATCTAAATTTAAAAAAAAATAACTATTGTGCCTAATGTGATTGGTGATTATAGAGATAAAATACAAGTTCTTACATGTGCTGTGGATATCTGGGAGATTATGTGGCACAATTAATTTTGTTACCTATGAAAAAGCCCTTTTTTTGTTAAGTATGTAATTTCAGTAAAACAATGGCTTGCCACGTGGCACCCTGGACAAAAACAGCAGTGTGCCATCCAGATAAAGCCTTCCCTCTGATCTGGAATGCCAGAACCATGTTTTCCTTTTGTCCCACCCCAATTGGACAACCAGAGGTAAGGAGGTTCCTGATCAGTATTGCCAGTTGTTCTTGGTAGCCATTAAGGCACTCCAGAAAACCCACCAATATGCCCAAAATAGCAGAAGTGAGACAGTTGGCTAATAAGTCTCCCTCAGGATTCTCTAAAAAGATTGCAAAAGGCCTATCACATTTATATACCGGTAGCACCTAAAAATACAAGGGCCATTAATATTGACTTTGCAACTCAGTCGGCCCTAGACATTAGACAAAAAAAAATTGCAAATGTTTGAGAGATTTGAGGGAATGCCCTTCAGTCAGTTATTATATGCTTAAAAGAGATGTGACAACCGGGACCCTGAAGAACATGCTTAAGAGGTTTCTGCTGGGCAGAAAGACTGCATTGGTAGTTGGACTTTCCATAAAAAAAAAAAAAAAAAAAAAGAGACTCTTCCCTCCCAGCGAATGCAAGCCATCCATCAGATTCTAGTCCCTGTGACTAAAAAGCAAATGCAAGAATTTCTAGGAGCCATAAGATGATCCAGAGTTTGGAACCCTGGCAGAGGCCTGTTGCCTATCATTCCAAGACACTTGATTATGTGGCAGCCAGATGGCCACCTTGTCTGCGGGTGATTTCCTTGGTGGCCCTCCTGGTAAAGGAGGCTTAAAAATTGACTTTTGAACAGAAACTCTTAATTGTCCCCTTCTATTCGCTGGAGACTCTCATCAAGGCTCTGCCGGACTGATGGTTGACTAATGATGACTCCCAAGTCATACATTATCAGGCATTACATGTAGATCTGACTACTGTCAGTTTCAAGGGAACAGCGGCCTCAAACCCTGATATTCTGCTGCCTGATGCCCCTCCTTGCCCCTCCATGACTGTATTGGGGACCAGACTTGACAGATGAGCCACTATTCAGAGTTCCTTTGTATTTCTCCAGTGGAAGCAGTTACATTTATCAAGGTAAGCGGGTGATGGGAGCTGCCACTACCATAGACTCTCAGATTCCATAGAAACCAACCCTGGAGCCAAAAACATAGGCCAAATGGGCTAAACTCATTGCCCTCACTGAGGCCTCAAGTTGTCAAAGTATGCATTTGTTACTGCCCATGTTCATGGGGCCATTTATCAAGAACAGTGCTTATTGACTTCTGGGGCCAAAAGATTAAAAATGCTCCCCAAATTTTGGACTTGTTGGCTGCCATCTGATGCCAAGGAGAGTGGCTATTATCTGCTAAAGAGCCCATTGGGCAGGAGATGACCTTGTTATACAAAAAAATAATTTGGCAGATGCCACCGCCCCAAAGGCAGCCACAAAATCAGTGGGGATTGAGATAGCCCTGACATCACTGCTGACCCCACCTACTTTGTGAGAGCCTATTTGCACTTAAAAAGATTGCACCTGGGGGCTAATATCAAAGCTTGCCCAGTCTGTGAGCCTCAGATGCCCTCAGTGCCAATTAGTAAACCCAAAACAACTGCAACAAATAAAAACCACTTGCTATGTGGGACTATGCCTAGAGAACATTAAAAAATAGACTTTACAAAAATGGGCAAGCCTAGACTTCAAAAAAATAAGTACTTATTAGTAATGATAGATATTTTTCACTAGATGGGTTAAAGCTTTGCCTACTAAGTCTGAGTCAGCCCAGATAGCAGTTTCCCCAATTTGGCCTCCCCTTATCCATGGAGTCCGACAATGGCCTGGCTTTTATAGCCCAGATAACTTAAAAACTAACCTAAGCTTTGCAGATCAATTGGAAACAATTATGCTTACCTGCCTCAAAGTTCAGGACAAGTAAAAAAGATAAACCAAACTTTAAAAATGGTAATTACTAATGGCTTTAAAAACTGGTGAGAACTGGGTGAGTCTCCTTTTTTTTTTGCCCTCTTGTGTGCATGATGTACCCTTTATGTTACTGGTATTTCCCCTTTCGAGGCTTTATATGGGAGATCTCTTCCTCTTATCCCTAAGATTTCTAAAGAAAAATTACCTGATTTAGCTAATCAAGATCTTATTAAGTCCCCCCTCAGACTCTTCAGCCAGTTCTGACTTCCATTCACTGGTTGTTTTGACAAAAACATCCTCCACCTGATGCCCACTGCAAGGACAAACTGCTGTGCCCTGCTGTAGAGCCTGAGACACCCGTCCTTATCAAGAGGCATCACCATAAATCTCTTGAGCCGCAATTGGGAAGATCCCTACTAATGTATAATCTATAATTAGTCCTCAACACTCCAATCACTATCAAAGTAGCCAAAAAGCCTGCCTAGATTCTTCATTTCCACTTCAAGCAATTCCCAGCTTTCAAAGGCAATCAACCTACAGATAAGTAGACTGTCATTCTCTCCAAGAACTCTTTAAAGCTTAAGATTGCCAAATGTAACTGATAATCTTGTGAGGAGACCCCAAAGAGGCCTCTGTCTGGCTTTTAAAAAAATTGTTACTTGTATGACAAAACAGAGTAAATTTAAATGTTGGTTTTCTTTCTCCTTTTGGTTAACAGCTTTAATAATGGCAGCTGCAAGACCTTTGTTATTCCTCCTATTGGGCCTTATATTGTAAACAAATCAATAAACTATGTCAAAGATTGGGTTCAAACTATAAAAGCTTATGATTTTAAAGACACAAGGTTATACACAGGTACCTATGTCTAAAAACCCCATGGGCCAATGATTTGGTTCACTGACTAAAATCAGTGGGGAATGCTGTACCCTAGCAAAAAGAGCTTTGTTACTGCTTGTTATGTTTGTGTTATGCCAAAGTACCTGTAACGCCACCTACTGTCCTGTATGTGCTTCCCCCCCCCCGGGTGACCTAATTGATATGTTAACCATTGTTGCCCTCTACAAATAACAGACGTGGTGCTAGAATAAGCTAACAAAAGATTGTTAATTACTGCTAGACTTCTCTGTTCTCTGCTAAGGAAAACAAAAATCTTCCCCATTAGCAGATTTCCTGATCCACGCCCATAACCCCTTATTTTGTAAACTGTGATACTTAAGGGCGGCAAATATAGCTGAGCGACACACAGCTTTTGCAACTCCAATTACACTGTATCGCTGGGCCCAGAATAAAATAAATCAGCACTGCTTTTTAAAATATGTTTTTGCCTCGTTTTTTGAACTTGAGTTTGGGGGCTTGTTTGTGGATTATAAGACTGAATAAGTTTGGAAAAATGTCTGTGAGGTGCTGTTTAGAAATCCTCAGAAAGAGAAATCACATACATCTATAAAACCCATATTATATCTTTTCATGAACTGTACTTCTTGCAAAATCTTTGTCTTGTTAGGAACATGAGGAAAAACTATGGCCTTATGTACATCTGACAAGGGGTTAATATCCAGAATATATACAGAACTCCAAAAATCTAATAGCAAAAACAAATGATTCAATAAAAGTAAACACTAAATCCAAACAGACATTTCTTTAATGAAGACACACAAATGTACAGTTTACATGGCTAATATCAAAAAAGACTAACAGTTTTATATCAATGCTATTTTTGTCATGATTGGTATAACTTTATGATAAGTTGTGGGATTGGGGAGGGTTGGAGCTCTAATTTTGTTCCTTTATCAAAGTTGTTTAGACTATTCTGAGTCTCTTCTGTTTTTACAGAAATGTAAAAATCAAAATGTCAATAGTTATGAAAAAGAATGTTGATAAGGGATTTTGTTTTCTGGTCTTTATACTTTTCTTCTATTCATTTTTTATTCTTTTATTTTTAATTTCTCAAGGAAAGATATGAGGATATTTCATAACTTTCCTCTTTTCTAATAAATGTACTATGTGTTTAAAAATGGCTAGCAGTAACTGTTGATGTACAAGTGGAGATAAGAGAATGCTGCACACTGTTAGTGGGCTGTGCATTAGATAGTCATTATGGCAGACAGTAGGGAGTTTCTTCAGAAAACTAAAACTAGAACTCCCATGTGACCTATCCCACTTCCACATACAAGCTATATCTAGGTACATATCCCAAGGAAATGGGATCAGTGTGACAAACAGTCATCTACACTTCCAGGTTTATTGCAACATTAGTCACAGTATTCCAGAAAATGGAGGAAATCTTAGCATCCATTAATTGGTGAATGGATAGAGAAAATCTGTTACTATAAATGATGCAATACTATTCAGCCATTAAAAAGTGAAATTGTGTCATTTGTAACAACATGGATAAAACTAGAGCTCATTACTTTTAAGTAAAATCAGTCAGACACAGAGAGACAAGTATCACACAATCTCATTTTTAAGTGGAAACCTAAAAGAATTGATCACATAGAAATTGGTGATACAATGGTGGTTATCAGAAGCCAAAAACAATGGATTGTAGGGTGAGAACACAAAAGTCTGTGGGGTTTGTCACTGATCACCACATCACAGATGACTACTTCAGTCTTTAAAGAGCTTTGGGTTAGGAATTTCAAAGAAAAGACATTCAATTCTCTTATCAAAAGTCAGTGTTAATGGTTAAAGAAGAAGCTGATTCAATCTGTCACCTTTCTGATCTAGGAACTTAAATAGTTGTACTTATGAATTTTTTTATCACAATAGAAAAAAAGCAAGAGTAATGATACTAGCTAGTATCATCTCACTGTCAAAAGTCAGGACTGCCATTAGTTTTAACTGTTGACCTCAAAATTAATTAATTTTATTCAGCTGAAAAGCAGATATCCCCTCCCTTTTCACAATACCCAAAAGAATCACCAATTTTGCCCAGTACTTGTAGCAAACTGGTGTTGGTACTGTGGAGTGCAACATTTTCACACCATTAGCATGAGTCAGAGGGCTGCCCTGGATCAGTCAGTTAAATCTATAGCATCAGCAAGATGAAAGTAAATTTTAGCCAAGAAAGAAACTTGGCAATAGGAATGTAGGAAGCAAAAATAGTTTGTTCTTAGTTTTTGTTTCCCTCCAATAGAAGATATTTTTAAGTTCTTGGAGAAAAGGAAAGGAATAGTTCCTGTTAAGTTGGAATCTTTTTCATGGGCTCAAGGTTCCAAAGAGTCTTAGAATTCTTTTGCTTCCTGGCGAACTGGACTTTCCATGACCTGGTCTCCTTCACAAAGGATAACAGGAGATTGCTAGATGGAAAGAAAATAAGAAAGCAATGATGCAGGAGGTCAGGAAGAAAGGGGAGGAACAGAAGATGACCAAAAGCAAGAAGTTTGTAAGGAAAATCAATTTCTGGGGATGGTAAAAATTTTAAAAAGCTATCAAAGGGGTTGTAGACTGAAAAATGCCTTTGCCTCTCATTTATATCTCATCCTAGAGGCTTAGAACACTCATGCTTTTGCAGTTCTGAAGGTCAGATATCTAAAATTTGTCTCACTGGACTGAAATCAAGCTGTCAGGCCAGCTGCTTCCTTCTGGAGATGTCAAGAGGAAATCTATTCATGTCGTCTTCCAGCTTCTAGAGGCCACCAGGAGTCTGCATTGCCACACTGCCCTCTTTCCTACTTCTGCTGTTATTTGTTTCTTTCTCAGTAAGGCTCTTCATGATTATCCATAATCTTGCCATGAAGAAATATTTAAATTAGTTCTTTTGCCAGTATGTTAGTCAAGTGTCCATCACTATAACAAAGATTTGAGATAATCAATTTTCAGGAAGAAAAGCTTATTTTGGCTTACAATATTTTGGAGGTTTAAGTCCATGGTCATTAGGCTATTGCTTGTTGAGCTGTGGCTAGGAAGCACATCATAGCACGTCAGGGAGTCAGGGCTCACCTCATTGCTGAGAAGTGAGAGACATGGAGATATGACACCAGAGACTCCTTTAACACACCCACACAGACCTAAAAGACCTTCCATTGAGCTCTACCTTTTAACATTCCGTAGTCTCCTAGTCATGCTGAGGTGGAGACCAAGGCTTTACCACATAGATCTTTGTACATATTTATCTAAACCACGGAAGCAGCCACACAAGTTTCTGTATACATAGATTCCAGGAAATAGAACATGGTCATGTTTTTCTAGGACAATTATTCATCTAGCCATAAGTAGTAAAAAATAAGTAGTAAAAAAAAAAAACCCTAGAAGAATATCTGTCATTGTTATATGTTATGTGTTACACTGCACTGGACAGCCATAACACACTCTAGCCAATCTAAATGGATTTCAGACATAATCTTAAAGCCCTCACAGCTGGTAACTCTCCTAGATCAGGTGACTTACAAATGATTCCAGGAAAGCACTCTAAAAGCCCATAGTGCATATACTTGTATGTACTGATTCAATATTAGTCTTGCTAGCAGCTTACTGAACTAGGGCCTCTGTTAGGGTATTTTACATACATCTATATTTTATCGTTAGTCTACTAAGGGCAGGATTTCTATTTCTGTTTTTCAGAGGAAGAAATAAGGCTCAAAGAAGTTAAATAACTTGCCTGTGTTTAAATGATTTTGCAAGTCACTGTAAGAACCGGAAGACAAACTTCCACCAAGGTATGCTGAGTACTACTCAAAAATTTCAAATAATAATGTAATCCAAAGATACTTAAGGATTATCAAACCAATATGACAGCATGTAAAGTTAATTAGATATTAGATTAGATATTATGAGGGATTCATCTTCAATGATAAAGATCAGGCTGTATGGCCACTTCAGTTCCCAACTGGAAAGGTTCCCAATTATTATATCAAATACCTAAATTAACCCCTGAAAGTAGCCCAGAGGGTTTATACATTGGATCCCAACAACTGCATTCCAAAAAAATCGGCAAGCTATCCTGTGGGTTTTTCCTGAACACTCAATGCAGAGATCAGGACACAGCATGGGATGGATTTTGATTATCACCATCCCCTTGATGCTGGTTTCTCCACCAATGCCACATGAGCATCCCCATGAGATGTAAGCTGGCATTCTAAAAGTTATACAACAACAAAGCAAGTTAAATATGCCCTTCATGATTTGCTTAAACAAATAGAATTTAACAGTCACCAAACATTCAAAGCAATGAATAATGAGTTACAAAATAGAATTTGGCCAGAAATATTACAGTCATCATCCTTCATCACTACTTGCACATAACATATCACTTACACATATGTCATATTCATGAGCCAGTGTGTCATAGATAAATTTATTCATGTGAACATAATGGAATTTGTTAGTTCTCTAAGAAAACATTATATAACAACCATGAGAAATCAACCACAAGATCATGACATAATAGTGCTTAAGGTATCCCAAAGAATGTATCACCACTGATGCATGTACAATGTCCTAAAGCACTTTTTGCACATCCTTGAACAGACCTTTAGCACATAAAGAACTCACCAGTCAAGTTGTTATAATGAGGAAGTTAATGTTTGTTTGGTTGGTTGTCTATTTGTTTTTACCCACATTCAGGCCATTGAAATATGGTATTTTGTATATTGAGGAAATTAAGGATTATATATAAACCCATCTGCAGAATGAATCACATGAACTCAGACAAGGTGGCTGATGACATACTGAAAATGTATTAGTGAGTTTACACAAATCATTAACCTATAATTTATTCAATTTTCCCTGCAAATGCCCATGAATATACCCAAGAAGTTATATAAATTCACATCTTCAAAATCTTATTAAATGAGCAATGAAGAATTCTGGAGGAAATATAATAATTGCTAGGTTTCTTTTAATGAACTAACACTGAAGTCAACATTGTAATTCTACCAAAAAAAATTAATCATAATCTTTCCCATTACCTGACTGAGGTATCATAGTTTGTTACCCTGTTAGCCTCATTTTCATTGGCCAGGGTCATCTACCTCTGTAAGAATTAACAAAATCTAGTAAATGAATCAAATGGCCCTACCTTGGACAGCCTCTCTTTTATTAAGGAAGCATAAGATATAAAATGCATAGTGTTTATAATATAATAAACATCACCAGCATCAAGGCCAACTGTGATACATAATCAGAAACCAGAGGCATTATATGCATTTTAATAAACTGCATTCCATGTTAATATGAATAGGATATACATTTTTTAAAAAATTGTAGCTGAAACTTAAGGCAAGAATTAATAGATTGATAAATTTGATACATGGATAGATAGACAAAAAATCTGGTGCTCTGAGGCAATGAGAAAATAAAGCATTATAAATCTTGAAGTCTGTGGAATCAGTGAATATAATATAACTTTTAAATGTTTAGCACCTCTATTCTAAATACAAAGCACAAAACTACAAAACTCATTTGAATATTTTCCCAAGACATTCCTACACTTCAGTGGAGAAAAAGGATGAGCTTTATTATCTTCTTTCTGTAGAGTAGATTGTCACAAAACTTGAAGGTTCATATATCTCCTTATCTCAGGTTCAAATTAGAGATTAGCTCATTAATTTATAATTGACTGGCACTGATAATTATAATTTACATTTTTAGTTTAGTATATGTGCTTATTTATTCATGCCTTCTCACCCATTGGTTCTGTTAATATTCGTGTGCTAATCACTGTGCCACGTCCTAAAACTTCAAGATAAACAAGATGAAACATGCTCTCTATCTTTATGAAATTTCTTGTGGCTCAGTAAAGACATTAGACAAATAATTTCAAAAATAATTAATAAATTAATTAAATAGATGTACAAAAGAGACTTCAGTACATTATAAAAGTGTATGACTCCTAACCAATTTAAGTGCAACATTTTTCAGCTGAAGAAATAAGATGTAGTTCTGAAACATGAAACATAGGTGGCCAATTTTCATTTTGACACTTTATTTTTCAAGTGACTTCTTGGGAGCTGGGGGTTTAGCTCAGTGACACAAGTGCCTGTGTGGCATGCACAAGGTCATGAGTTTGATCCCCAGTGCCCCCCTCAAAAGTGACTTCTGCAGCAATTCTAAAAGATCAGAAAGTAAGCTGATTTTAATCTCGTGTATGTCATTAAATACAAAATGTTATATAAAATAATAAAAATGACGTATTTATAGTATGATCATTTTGAAAACTTGGGAAAAATTGGTGGTTCTATTTTTTTTTCCTTATAGATCAAATTCACATTTTTCCATCTCTTTGAATACCATGGTTTATTCATCAAGAGGCTAGCAGTTTGTTTTAAAGTAACACAGTGGCATGTTTGAATCTGGGAAGACATCTTACAGAATGTAAGGGAAATATTTTTTGCAGTCTGATTGGTCGTGGTTTTCAAATGGGAGGCTCATACTTTATTCATTAATTCCTCTCATTGTCTGAATTTAAATAGTTATTCATTTTAACTCATCACTGAAACTAATATGCTGTATCCTTCATTTCACACAGTTACACACCCATTCCATGTAGTAAGAGCAGCTACGATTTACCAGATTGGCAAATGACTTACCAAATCAGCAAAAATCTTGACTACACTATATTAGTAACTACTGTGTAGTTTTTGCAATGAACATTATATCTCTAGATTTGTTGATCCTACTGGTCTGCTTTTTGTATCCATTGATCAACATCTCCTTTCCTCCCCAACTGTTTTAATATCAAAACATATCTGTGACCCACTAGTGTGTAATCTTATATCCTGAGTTTAATCTACAACAAAATACTCATTTATAATTTTTGATTCTCAAGATGTTTTCTTGACTAATCAAGTAAGGCCTTTTCCTCAGTGGTAAATGATAGAATTTTTGGTGTGGCTAAAAAGATAGAAATACGAAATAAAAGTGACCTTTATTTTAAGAACGTGGAGAGAGAACCCCCAACCACTGAAGTCTGGCTTTTCTCTCTGTGGGCACGTGTTGTGGGGGGCATACATGTAGCTTAGGTTTGGGGTGGTGCCTAAGGGGCATTACTGATGCACTGGTAGCCCATTGGAATTCATTTTGTGCCACAGGTAAATTGCCTAGGGGCGGGGAAGGTGACCTCAAGATAGAGCCCCTTGGTTTCGCCTCCCAGCCTCTCACCACTGCAGTGTCCCATTAGGGCAAAATCCTTTCAGTAAAATTATAATAACTACCACAAAAAAGTATGCTCCTGTCCTGACGGTCCTTTAATTCTCTTTTGAATGAAGACAAAAAGAGCCTGTGACATCACAGTCACTTTTCAGGTTTCCCCTGAACTTTCTGAACACTATTTGTTGTTAAAATATGTTTTAATTATTTTGTAAGTGCTATATTTTTATCATGTGTTTAGAAAGAGATTTTGAATTCCTCACCCAATCTACTTATCAAACCAGAAACCTTTTCCTTTTCAATTTTCCCAACTTACTTTATTTCTTGGAAGCAACATTCTTTAAATGTCACAAGTAAATGATACTGGATCAATTTATCTGTCTATAATTTCAATCAGCCACAAGGCAATATTGTAGTAGGTCTCACTAAAAATTTGCTTTTGAGTTTATCTAACATAATGCCTCATAACACACACATACACAACACAAAAAAGTGTCTTTGTAAGTACAAATATGTCACATGAAAGACAAGAAGACTGACACACCATCATCTACACAAGAGCTATAGCTTACTCTTCTCCATGTATTCAAGGGCACTGAGGTTTTCTCTTTCCATTTGCACCAATTACCTTTGCAAATAAAAGGTAAAACAATCCCAAGTGAGTCCGTTGTTTGGGCAAAGATTCCATGGAGGACAGATAATTATGTTTTCTTAATTAAAGACGAGTATATTTGCAGTTTGGGACACTTGACACTTCCTTCACAATAAGTTTGATTAACTGAATGAATAATCATTCATTTTGGTTATAGCCTACTAGTACTAATAGCTGGATGCTCAATGGGAATTCTTTCCATACACTTCACTATATGCCTCTTTTGCATGAGGTAATTTTGTTTTAAAATAAACTATACCTATGATTGATATTATGAACATGAAAGATAAATTCAAAGCTGAGAGCCTTAATATTAACCTGCAGTCCCAGCTACTTGAGAAACTGAAATGGGAAGACAGCTTCAGAACAGGAGTTTGAGACCAACCTGAGTACAAAATCTGAGTAGATAACAAAACAGACTTCACAGTGTACTAAATTACTTCCTCTCTACTCAAGTGAGCCCCTAAGTATCATGTCAGGCAGTAAATGAAAGACATTAACTCTCCACTCTCTGGTTACCTGTGTTCCATACACTATGAAACATACAAGGTAACATTTTAAGAGTAAGCTACTTTCTTAAGATTTTAAGAGAAGAGGATCAAGAAACGGAGGGAAGGTAGAGGAAGAATGGAAGAGGGTAAAGAAAACTGAAAGACGCACCATGTACATGTACTAATTGCCCCAGGAATATAATCATTATGTAATGCAAACAGGTACTAATAAAAAATAAAAATTGAAAAAAAATTCTTATAATTAGATGAATTGGAATTCTTCCCTTACTCTGTGGAAGGAAAAAAACCTTTCTCATTATAAGTGAAATATTTTAGCTGATTAATATAAAAGTTTCTGAAAGGCCCTCTGATTCATGTAAGTAACTTTAGTCTTAGAATTCAGTTACCATTAATAACTTTAAAAAAAATGCCAATCATGAAGTTGTAACCTGCTCTGAAGGTTGTTTTGAGTTGTAATCACCCAATGTTCTCATCTCTAAAATTTATAAATTACATTTATAAATAGTATCTACATCTCAGTAATTGAAGCATATAATTTTTGATCAAAGTCCTGTGGCTTGGATAATTTTTTCATAGACTTTTATTAATGTGCTAAATACCAGCATTTTTTTCTGGTATTTTTTTTTCCAGACACCCCATTTCTCTTGAGGAAAAAGCAAAGAGAGTCACTCTTTGTCATGTGTCAGTCAGTCTCTGAGAAGTCACACACAGAACTGAATTAATTATTTTGGGCAACGTGAGACTCTTTTGTATGCTGCCAAGAAAGTATCAGAATTTTTTGATATTAAACATTAATAGTAAATGTTGCAAATAATTGAATTATAAACTAAAGGATAATCCTTATGGCTCCATACACCTTTTGTTTTAAATATTCACTCTCTTAAGAAGTATATTTTGCTCTTTATCAAGCTTTTCTCTTTCCTAGATGTTTCTACCTGCAGGAAACAGAACAAACAAAACAGGTAGGAGAATTCGGTTTAAACATCTAATACGTTACAAAGAAAATTCCAAAACTTATCTCTGATCCTAAACTATCCAGAGTGTTACACACATCTATTCATAGACTAAAAGTAACAATTTAATCAACACGAAATAATCAGGAGAGATGTAAAATCACTACCAATAATTAAAAAAGTAAACGATTCAATTGTTTGGAACATCATGAAAATAGATGGCATCAACAACCCTTGTCTTTGTGTTCCAAATTTCACACACATTGGTTTCTGAAAGGCACTTCTTAGAGGCCTGGGTCAGTCTGTATGCTTTTGGATTTATCTTGATTACAGCATACTGTATTATAGACTGGAGGTATCTGTTTAGATGAAGAAAACATATGGCACACACACACACACACACACACACACACACACACATCCCTCATCCATTTACAAAGAAAGGTTCTGCTGACATACTGGTACTTCTCTCTATAACCTCATAAAACCCCCACATTTCAAACAACTCACACAGGAATGGGGCCAAGTAGGAACAGAGAGACTTAGAGTACTCATTGGTCTCTAAGGGATAGACAAGTGTCTATGATTAATTTACTCATGGCTTTCTTCAAAGCCAAAGTTGAATAATTACAGAAATTTGTTTAAAACAGCCATCTTTTAATTTGTATTAAATGGTTAAATCACCCACTGAACATTATACAAGAAAGTCCAAGGCCTCTGCAGAAAATGTATGTATTGGTATGGGCATTGATGTAAATTATATAGGTAAAAATCCTGATTACGGATCATAGTAATCCTTGCCTCTTTAATGCATTATCTCTCTTCAGCAACATAATAAATAATTGATGGAATTTCTTTTTCAGTAAGACATAAGGAAACTGATACAACTTGGAGTTCACTGACATGCTCAAGCTAGCTCAGTCAGTTTGAATCCCAGGTCAGGCAATCTGACCACAAGGCTGGTGAAGCTCCTCTTACACTGCGGGTGAAAGGAAGAAGCCAGTTCAGGTCTAAGGAATGATAGACAGAAGGGAGGGGAAGCTTAACAAAGAAACCAAAAGGAGAAAAAGAAAGGGGAGCCAAGGAAGAAAAGGAAAGACAAAATTAGTAAGGAGAGAAGAAACCGGCACGAACTTCTGTGTCCCTGCTCTACAGTTTGGCTAATGAAATTGCAGGGAGATGAGTAACCCTTCAGCGGCGCTGATGCCTTTCATCTCATCTCGGCTTAGACCCGGGAAACTGCCACATCACAAACTCATAAAAGAAAATTCCAATTTATGTATGAATCACTTCTACTCTTGAAAATTGCCTGATTTCTTCATTTTAAGTAAGATGTTAGGTCTCCTTTGAATGTACTCATTGAGCATTTTCTTTCTCAGTTGGGGGATTAAAAAAACCACCATTGGCCTGTATTAACCATATTTTCCAAACGGGGCTTAGAGAGTGCTAAAACTCAGAAGCACCAAGCCCCTAACAAGTTTTTACTGAGACTCTATTCAGATGTCTGTCAGGGTAAAAGAAGAGGAGCAAAGGGAAACAGCAGTTACAAGTCAGTCTGTCAAAAAGCCTGCGCGACAACAGTGATCAGTGTGCTTAAGCTAAAAGAATTTCCCTTGCAAATGTGAGTGGAACCCAGACAGCAGAAGGTTTTTAGCGTGGGAGGCAGGAGCTGTAAATGAGCTCCGGATAATCATACGGTTTCTTTTCTTTCTCTGATTCCATACATCTGGAATTTGAAAACATCATGATGTATTTCTAAAAGGGGTTCTGGGCTCTGTTGTCAGTTTTGAACTACTATCCTTATTTTTCTTGGCTCTGGCCATCCTTTTTCAAATTTCTCTGTCAGCTTTTGTTATCTATGATGTTTTGATAACATCATCTTTGATAATCACCATTCTTTACATACAAGCTAGCATGACAAGTGTGTGAACACATACACATATGCACTCATAAGCTCCAACTTGATGTTGCTTTGATTTTCTATCTCCAAATAGAAATACATCTACTTCATTCAAGTTCAGTGTTTATTAAACCTATAGATTTCTCTAGCATATTTAATATCCTTCTACAAAAGCTGTTCCAATATGTTACGAACCCAACTAAAAGGAATTTTCTCACACAATTAAAAAGTGTGCTAGAACTGATATTTAAATAATATATTAAGTCAAAGATAAGTGTTGAATCCTTTGACTTAGTATGTAATTGAATGCCAACTTATATTCGATGAAATCAAAATCTCTACACAGAAGAAATTGAAAACTCGGAGACATTCAGATGATGAAGGTAAAAATCAAATTAAGCCTTGAATAACAGTGAAAATGCTGTAGAAAATCAAATACAGACCTGTAACTAACCCAGCAAATATTCACATGTTAAAAATGTGAAAAGTAAAAACCGAAATACAAATGTTAGCAATACCTATCTTCACATAAAGCATGTAGGTCATCTATCACGAGATATTTGAGAGCATGCATGCATTAGGTACGAATTATGCTAGTGGCATTTAGTCTGGAAAATATAAAAGAATGGTCTCTGGACAAATCTCTCTCATCTTTTCACGCATAGCACTGGCACTATTTCTTCTCACTTTCTCCATGGCTTTTCCTCACTGCCTGCCCAGCTCCATCTCAAACTGAGAAGACTGAATTGCCCTTATTTCTTATTTATATGGTGGTGTCTCTCATTAGCAATCTGAAGGCTCTTTGAAGGCATACAATACGCATTATTTGACTTGCACAGTACTAAGGACTTTTTAAATATTGAGCTGAATAATTCATTAATGTAAGTATCGTACTAGATTCTTAACTCTAGTATTTTGTTAATGTAAAGCATGTTGAAAAGATATTTATATATAGGTACCAACAACGAGAACCATTTTATTTGAAGAAAACAGATGTTATATTCACAATGAATTAGCCACTTCTGTGTATGTCTTAGAAACAATATTACAATGATTATAATAATGCAATAGGCAAATGAACTTAATTCTTTTATAATGCACACACATGTTTGTATGACTCTCCTGGAAAGACTTTTAATCACACTGTCCGAATCCATTGCTTGATAGTTTACAGTTTGAGATCCTCCATATCTAAGTGTACAAAAGTGATAAAGAATATATCCTATGATTGGCCTTCAGCTTAGCCAAACCCATTATACAGCAAGGTATCAAACAAGTTTAAAGCATCTTAAAAATGATGAAATTTTAAAGGTTCCTGAACATAGAACAAAAGTATTGAGAATTTGAGCTATGTTGATTAACCTCACATCTGTCTCTTCTTGGACTCACTAAAACTAAGTATAATTTAAATGAGTAAGTGTACTACAGCCTATGCTTTCCTGATTTTTTTTTACATTTCATCGGCTGATTTTATGTTGTGCCAACAAAATGCTGTTCTGGAAGCAGTCCCTGCAAACAAAGTAATGAAATAAAAAAATAAAATAATGACATTCCCATAAGAATGTCAAACTCTAACCCTTTTGGTTTTGTATTTTACTATCAAAATTTACAAAGGTATAAATGAAAGTAATATCCCCACAAAATGTGATATATCCTAAAGTTGTCTCCTGGGGAGGGAAGATGAAATAAACTGAAGAGGTGATAAAAAGTATATTTCTACAAGAAGCTGTTTTATGGAAGGTGGCTAAGTGAGAATGATAAAAGAAAGTCTATAAAAGTTATAACAACCCCATAAGGGTGTACAAGTTCACCCCTGAAATACAGTTAGAAGCACAGTTTACATTACCATTCTTATTTTTCTATAATATTTCATAGACAAGAGAAAAGAATGGTATTGTCATCCATTAGATGGATGTCACCACAAGATGGGAATCGTCTTTGTTCATTTTTATCAAGGAAAATAAAAATAAACCTTTTTTTTTAAATTTCAGTAACATCTTTATGTTTTATAAAAACCTTTTACTGGTATATATTTGCAGTACATGAAGTTTATATTTATCTTTTGGAGTGGGACCACAGACATGATAAAACTTGTGTCGTTTTTATGTGAAACAACCTTTAATTTCCCTCCCCCATTGCAAACTAGACATATAAGCTACATAATACCCCTCAATTGAGTAAGGCAAAGTAAAAACAAGGAAAATAATAAAAAAGATGAGCAGAAGGAGATGGGGAATGAGTCTTTTGCAAACGAGAACCAAGAGACCAAGGGTGATGGATGAGAAGTACAGGAAAATAAATAGAATAAAGATTAGCCATTTATAGGAAACTAATAAACTCAAGAATGTTAACATTATATGCCATAAACATGTAAAAAGAATATAATATCAACAAAAATTAAAAGTAGAGAAAAGGGAATACAGAGGAAAATAAGTTGTTCTAGAATTATTCTAGTCTAATTGTTCTAGAACCCTGAAATCTTTATATCCAAATGTTTTTTGGAAAGTACCACTCATAGCAGTACATTGTTTCTTACTTCTATAGGGAATTAAAAATGATAGAATTTTCGGTGTGGCTAAAAAGATAAATATGAAATAAAAGTGGCCTTTATTTTAAGAATGTGGAGACAGACTCCATGAACTCCAGGGTCTGGCATTCCCTCTGCCCAACATGTGGTGTGGGGGCATACATGTAGCTTAGGTTTGGGGTGGTGCCTAAGGGGCATTACTGATGCACAGGTAGCCCATTGGAATTCATTTCGCACCACAGGTAAATTGCTTAGGGGCAGGGAACGTGATCTCAAGATAGAGCTTCTTGGTTCCGCCTCCCAGCCTCTCACCGTTGCAGCTTCCCATCCAAGGCAAAATTCTTTCAAAAAATATCAATGAAATTAAATTTTCTATCTGTTTTAGAATTTTCATGTTTTTTAATAGCAAAAACTGAAACTTATTTGTGTCAAATTATAATGGAAGATACACTATGTTATGTCATTGTTTAAACTAATGGAACATTTGATATTTTGCTGAGAATTATCCTTTTTTGTTCTGTGACTATTTGAGAACTCGATGGCCAATTCTTGTAATCCTTGCATCTCCTGTTTTCTTGAATTCTCGTTGCAGCTGTCTTGATCCTTTAACTCTGCAGTTCCGGTTATTATGTAAGCTTCTAATGACCTGTAATACACTGTTCTGTAATGTGTGAAATGTCTAGAAGGAGTTCTGTTTTCCCTGCTAATCTGGTCATATGGATGTCTCGTGACACTAAAAGGGGTAACATAAAATCATGACTGTAGTAAGGAAATGGATGAGAATCATTAGGAAACAAAAGTTTTCAACAGATGTATAAAAGGCAAAAAGATAAAGTATAGATAACTACTGGAATAGAGGAGACCACAGTCTAGACTGTCAGAAAGAGATAAAAGGGGCTGGCACAGAGTGACTGAGATTTGCACAACCAGAAAAGCTTAACATTCCACAACACTTATAAGAAAACCAGGAAGGCATGTGGGAAGGATGGGTGGGGGGCTGACAGCAGGAGTTCCAAGTCTTTATATCTGGAAGTAGCCAATGCCCACATCTGTGAGCTTTGAAGATACTCTGTAATGGGGAACTATTTGAAAATTCTTTATCAAAAGCAAAAATGTCACAAAAACAAGCAATCAAAATAGTAGCTCCAAACAAAAGACCCTCTAACAATCTGGAGTGTTCTTATCCTTGAAAAAAAGGATGATCCTGGGTCATCAGATGTCTTGAAAGACACAGCCCTAGGTATACAACTAATACAAAGTGACCTTAGATAAATTGAACAAGAAAACAAAGTTTATAAATAAATTTAATGTCCATCTTAAGAGAGATGCAAGCAAATATTGTTTAGTGAAACAAAAATAAGATGTCATAATCCTGGACCAATCAGAGAAAAAGAAGTTCATAATTACAAATAGGCTGTCAAATAAAATGGTTAAAACACAAGGAAACTGTATAATTTCATATTCAAATTTTTATAATTCTATTTAAACATTTTATAATCTTAGATTTAGTATCCTAAATATAAGAAGTTCTCTAAATCAATAAAAGACAGCTCAATGAAAATAAAGTAGGCAACCAATTTGAAGAAGCAATTACCAAAAGTGAAAATGCAAATGACAATTAAATATATTGTGTTATACACAATTTCACTGGCAAGAAGATAAACACAGATTTAGAAAGCAACAGTGAACCATTTCACAAACATAAAAGTAGAAATATTTAAAAAAACAGGAAAAATATATTTTCACATGGCAGTTTTCTGGGGTGAATGATGCTTGAAATGACAATTGTCATCATTTATATTAATTAAAATATATATTCTTTTCACTAAATGATTCCCAGTCATATAAAAAAACCTCAACTTGACTCACTAATAGAATATAAAAACAAGATTCTTGATTTATGGTTTTTATGTAAAATTTAAAAACATAGAAAGTATGGGTCTATTCATAAATAGGAATTTATTACATAAACTGTGGCTTACATTCTGTGAAACATTATTTAGCTGTTGAAAATGATTACACCTACATTTTACAATATCAAAAGACTTTCAAATACAATACTGGGGGCCAGGAAATGCACATTTACAAGATGATGATTAGGAAAGTCTTCGACCTCAATCCCCTTTCATTAAAAATTACTCAATATTACATATATAGGTATGTGCTTAATAGGCATGTACATATGTAAGCATGGATAAGAGTCTGGAACTGTTACATGTAAGATTTACGATATTGTCTCTAGGACAGAGGATGTGATTTTATTTTTCAAATTGTGTCAAATTTCACTTTCACTCAAGCCTCACCTGTTTACCTCCCTATCCATCAAAAATAATTCAATTATAACTACCTTATTTATCATGAACAGTACTTTAACCTAGTATAAAGCACATCAATATGGTATTTTCACTTTTCAAGACAATTTTCAAGGGAATTTTTGGAACAACATTTTTGGTATAATTATTTCAATTGCAATCAACTTAAGAAAAATTGCTGTTCAAAAATTTGATATTACTTTACTTAATTTATATATAAAGGAGGACCAATGATAAATGATGATGATAGTAAGCAAATTTTTATAACCACTACCAAGAAAATATTAATATGATTCTAGACATCTTTATAAGAAAGTGTTAGGATGGATGGAGGGATGGATAGATGGATGGTTGGTTGGGTGGATGAAGAGATAAACAGAGACGGAGGGAGGGAATGAGGAAGAAAGGAAGAGAGACTTCAGAGAAATATTATTTCTAAAATATGAATTATTAACTTGTTATCATTTGAGATTATAAAATTTAATTTTAATAGATACCAACAAAAGATAAAAACCTTGAAGTATAATTATTAAACTTTAACTATGAGATATCATATCTAAATAAATACCATCATAGGATTAAGAAAATATATGAAAATTTTGAGAATATTAAGGTATTGAGATTATTTTTTAAAGCTATTTAACCTTTTGACAATTTACTTGCATCTTTTTGAATAAAGAGCATTTTATCTCTCATGTAATCTATCTTCCTTTCATCATATCTTCCCTTTGTCCTCACTGATATTCTTACAATAACATGTATAACTTCTCTGCAATAAGCGTCCCTATAATTATTTATATTTCCTTCCATAGATAAATGTATTATAGAATACACTGTTCCTTAGAAAACATGCCACTACTTGTAAATTATATATGTAAATGTGCATTTGTTCTCCCACAAAAACTTAAAGTTCCTTGAAGGCAGGAACTCTGATTCTGTGTTCTCCATGTGACGTCACACTTCAAACAGTGCCTGGCACAGAGATTCAAGAAACTTTCATTGGAGGTGAGGCACATGTGTTAAGGGCCTCATGGAATATCCACACGGAATAGTAAGAATGGGATTCAAAAGAAGATACAGCATTCAGAAAAAGGATTATAGAATATACTGCCTTTGAAGTATGTGGATTTTGACAGATGAATCTCATGGGTGAATATATATGTTTAGTGGTAGGAATAAAGGGTCAGCATGAGACTGATCTAATGCAATATGAATAGTTCTTTCTGTAATACATATGCATTCAATGCACAGAAATAATTTGTGAGGGTCTACTTAATGTTACCTGTTACCTTAAATGTTATCTGAGGAAAAATTCATTCCAAGTAATTTACTCTCTTTGTGATTTTCTCTATCTTTTGTATAATAAGAACATAGCACTTACATAATCAGATAGAAATAATACTACTTTTGAAAAAGTGCATCCATAACATCTAACAGTTATAGGGGGCACATTCTGCTCCAGAAAATTTCTGTGTATAATGATGTTGATTTATTTCATACTTGAAGCAAAACTATAAGGTAAGTTTATTGTTGTGTCTGTTTTCTGAGTGAGGAAAATAATGGTACAGAGAGATTAAATACCTTATACGAAGTCACATAAAAAAAAAGTTCCTCTAAAGAGGAACTAACATTTGTAACTAAGCTGTCTAGCTGTAGTTTTACCATTATTTGTAACTATCTTTCACATCAGAGCCAAATTTGGATAGTTGAACTTTATTTGTACAAGAAATCCAGGCCGCATAAATGACAGGTATAGGCATTTTACACTTTGAAATCTTCATATTTTTTCACTCTTACACTTCAAGAATTTGGTTATTTCCAACAAAATCGTTTGACCTCTTTTTTTGGCTGTCACTATGAGCATCAAGGCAAGGGAACAGCTGGCCTCCTGAGTAAGTTGAATCTGAAATCAAGCCCCTCCTGTATATTTCTCTATCTTCTTCTCTTAGATTAAATCAATGGATAATTCATCACCAGGTCTTAAAGGACTGTTTCAAACCCTTTCAACTGTACTGGCATTTCTGTTCCCAATACAAATGTCATGCCTCATCAAGGTCAGGTAATGAAATGCGATGTCATCTATTTGCTTGAGTTTTCAAGGGCATTTGGTGAAACTGCTCTTCTATGCACACTATCCATCATCTAACATTGCTATGACTGCAAAAAGAACAGAAAGTTCAAGTAATTCTTACCCTTAGGCAAAACCTGTACCCTGATGTAGGAAAGAAAACCAAACATCTGCAAATCGTTCCTAACAAACCTTGAATACACACATTGCATTGTGACTTCTGGGTCTCTCTAAGATTTTTTGTGCTGAACCCATGAAGGTAGAAAAGCAGGTTTCCAGGATATGCCTCTTCCTCTCAAGAAGCTTTTATCCTGCTATCAAGAAACTGTACATATGAGATAGGATTTATACTCTTAATCCTGATTTTCCAATAGCTAAACTATTGCAAATATAATACATGAGCCTGTATGTTTGTGTGTATATATGACAGATTCTCTTTTTCACATGTGAATTCTTTATTTTTCATGAATATTATCTATCTTATCTATTAATTGTGTGAATAGGTTACATGGTCTTGTTACCAATAACGTGTAAATATTATATCTCCCTATATGTGACATTTCTTGCTTGATAATTCTATTTAGTACATAGAAATATTTCTGAGTCTCCTTTTGATAAGGTGGTATTTAAAATCATTTACCCTCAACACAAAGTGTAGACCATTTTGACCTAGAAAATGAACTGAGATACTCAATTATTGGTCTAGAATCAGTTAATTGAACAAGTAATTACAAACTCTGTCTCATTTTGTAGTGTTTAGTTCCTTGCTAATGGAAAAAAAAAACCACTTCAGGAAAATAACCAAAAAATGCTAAGATGAAACAAGTTTTCTTTTTCATGAATTTAGTATGTGAGACATCTCATTTGTAACCATTACTCTGCTTTAGTGTATTTTATTTAAATCCCTTTTCATAAAGCTAATCTCATTTGCTTCTATCTATGCTGATATGTATTATTTTCTCTCAAGACACACCGGAAAGGAAAATTATTGTGCTTTTATCTACTCTTGTGTTCTTTCTGTAATCCAACAGGGAGCACAATACTACACACTGCATTTTACTGTTACAAGATTATGTCGTCATCCATCACCATCTGTAATATTTCCAGAGAAACTGTTCTGCTTCTCTGAAATTTGTGATGCTTTTCCACTGATCACAAACTAGAAAATGATAAAATGAAAGAAGAAAAGGAAATCTCAAAAACAAATACATTAAAAGGGTAACATTTACCTCCTCTTGACCCAGCTAACTTCCTCCTCTAATATCTGATATATTCTCCAATATGAGTGCACAGTTTTCTTACTTATATACCGGGGGTCTCCTGTACCAAAGGGAAAAGTTAGACATCCTGTATCCTCCATTGCTAGACCCAGCAGTCTTCTCCCCTGAGGTACAGCATGTGAGTCTTCAGGTAAATTGATGCGGCTGACGAGGGAAACAAGATAGAAGGTTGGGTGGGTGGGCACAAAAGTCTGCATTTTTGTAAACTGGTCTGTTTCCTTTAACATGATGGAAGAAGACATACCAGCATTTCCTTTTAATATCCTCATAAACTGTTCTGAGTCTCAGAAGAATAAATGAAGTGTTACTTCTTGTACAAATGTAAGAACATGCCCAGAATTTAAAAATTCTAATTGAGTTTAAGAAAAGAAAGTACAATCATTGCATCTATTTTTTAAAATTATGATTAAGAACTTAATACAAGATCTACCTCTGAAGCAAAATGTTAAATAGCCGCACACCACGGTGGACTGGCAGCACACTACTGCACCACAGGTCTTTACACTGCTCTTTCTTGACTAAAACCATCATGTCCATTAACTAATAATTCCCATTTCTCTACTGCTCCAGCATTTGTTACCCCTAACTCTACAATTTCATTGTTTGATGTGGCTATTTTAGATAGCTCATAAAAAGCACTTGATATTCTCTCTTGTAGATTGGCTATTTCATTGAATAAAATATACTTAAAATTTATCCATTTTTGCAAATGTCCAGACTTCTTTTTTAATGCTGAATCATATTTTATTACATGTTTATCCCACATTCTCTGGTCCGTTCATCAAAGGAAATATAGGTTGTTTTTTTTACTTTTTAAAGATACTTTAGTTTTATTTTTCCTAGATTCATTTCAAACACACAGACTCAAACTCACACAGACTCCTGTCTCAGCCACCCAAGTACCTGGAACAACAGGCACATACCACCATACTGAGGTTTATACGGCCTGTTTCTACATGTATGTCACAAATACTTCTCTTTAGAAGAACATCATTATGAGAATTATTCCTGAGATCTGTCAGGTAAGTCATATAACTTCATTTTATTGGGGTCAGTTTCCGGAGACTTATTTTTTTGGTGTGTTTTGGAATCTTTTTATGGCTCTTCATTTTTCTGGATTCTGTATTGGTGTCTGTGTATTACACAAGGCAGGCACCCATTCCTGTCATTAGCCCAGCTAATGATTCTGGGAGGCTCTATCAATTCTTCCCACCCATGGAAAAATGGGCAGCTGTGATGGTGGTCTGCTCACCAATTTCTGGGTCAGATGAGGTTGCTACAGCACCTACCAGCCCAAACTACAATCCTGTCCCTGCAGTTGAATTGTGCAGAGCTTCAGGATTAGTGAGCCAGATGATGGCTGTCTCAGCACCCCTGGCAGAGTCAGGACACTGGGCTCATGGATCTACTCTTTTCCTCTATTGGGGAAAATTGAGAGCTTGGATTTTTCACCTACTCACTGTGGGCTGAGTTGAGGGACAAATCAACAACATCTTCCCGCCCAGTTCACCACCTCTGTTCCCCCAGGGCAGCTCTCCTGTGCTGCAGTCTGTCTCTAAACATAGTCACACTGGAAGGTAGGGTTTTGAAATATGAATCTGGGCAAGGGGACACAATTCAGTCCATGGCACACACTATTTTTTTTGTCTAGATTCCCCACCACCACCACCACTGATGCTGCTAAGTAGTGAAAAGAAAAGTTATGCCCAAAGATTTTAAGGGAAGAGACACTATGGTAACTACTATTATGTTGAGATTATCTTGTGGTGAAACACTATTTTGCTTAAATGGCTATGTTTTGACCTGCGCTGTTTTGTTGTTATGCCCTCTTTTGTATCTCGATCTCCTTTTTATTATCTACTTTTTCATTTTTATCCTTTTAATTAAGGGAAAAATAAATTAAAAATAGCAGGATATATTATAGTAACCCACTTTGATTTCCTGTTAACTTGACTTGAAACTCTATTGCTCTCACCATCTTGTTTTGACTGATTTTCCTCTATTCTGTTATGCTTGATAGTACCAAGTTTGAAAGTATAGGCAACAATTATGAAGACAATAAGATTCATTGTGACGCCCATTCTGGTTGACTATTATCTTCTTTTGAAGTCCTCTAATGTCTCCAATGTTTTGGTTTTATTGGTCTTATTCTTTACTGTTTTGTTCAATTTTATTATAATTGATGATATGGGCAATTCTTTTTAAGATAACAAGAGGCATTATGGTAACCATTGTTGATCACCTTGTATTTTGTTTTTACATTATGTATTATGGCCATCCTTTTGATTTGACTGACTCTGTCCTGGTATGTCACATTTGGTTTTACTTTCTTCAAAAAAAAAAAAAAAGTAATAAGAACTGTGGGAGTAATAAAACCCAAAATGTATAATTGTCATTGTACAAAAGAAAGGAAAAGAAAGTTCTCTTAAAGATATAACTGCATATATATTTAAATGTATAAGATAGATAACCATATTACTGAGTTTTGTTGGATCATTGAACAAAACTGTTTGCAGTCTCACTGTTTGAAAGTCCCCTCTATATGCTTTAATTTTGTAACTTCAACAACTATTTCTAAGACGACAATATGTGATTAACTAGTGATTTCCTACTGTTTATTTTTTCTGAAATTCTGTATAACTTGTACCCTTTTTCTGTTTTTTTTATTTTTTCTCCTTAAATAAAATAAAAAAATAGGTCCATTAAAAAAAAGAAAAAACAAACCAACTAAAATTAGCACTATCAACTGCTAATCCCAGTATAAAACTCCTTCTTAGCTTATTTCTCAAAGTAAAATGGCCATGCCTATCAATTCAGAGACAGGAACCTGGTAGGTGCTGCCGTTGCAGATATTCAAATTTCAAACACATTTCAGAAATAGTCAGAATCCTGTACCTACAATGGACCTCACAATATTGATGACATACAAAACTTTTCTTTCAGGAAATTCTCTATGTCCATACTTTCTTTAGAAATGTTGTCTCTTAAAAATTCTGTGATATAGTTTTCTACTGCCCACAGTGAAGTCTTTATAATTAAGATTAAGTCCTTTGTTATGTTTAGGAGTTGCAGAAAGAACAAACTTAAGGAAGAAATTAAAACTGACTCTAAATGATGACAAAATTATTTATTACCTGACAAACATCGACAAGCTATTTACTTCTCTGCTATGGTTTAGAAGTAAAACGTCTCTGAAAAGTCTCATATGTTCAGAGGCTGGGCTTTTGTAGGTAACTGCATGAATGAAGGCACTATACTAATCAGCGGATTAATCCATTGATGAGTTCATAGCTGAGTGTGTTATGAGGAGGTGACCTGGAAGGAGATATTCCTGTCTCTGGCTCCACCATGCTTCTTCTTTCTCTATTTACTGGTTCCATGGGTTGAGAAGATTCCCTTCACTATGCCCTCCACTTCTACCATAGCATTTCTGCTGTGTAGCCAGATGATTGTGGACTGAATCTCCCAAAATAGAAGTACAATTATACCTTTCTCTTTTAAGTACAGGGACCAGGAATTTTGTCCCAATGGCAGCAAAGCTAATACACTAGGTTCCACTCTTTGGCAAAGAGATCTAATAAAGGCCATATTACAAACTGTTTGAAAACTAGAGGTAGCAGGCATGATAATCTAGAATTATACCTGGAACATAGATTATTGGTTGATATATGTTGTTTAGAGAAGAGGTGATGATGATAATGACGATGATGATAGTGGTGGTGGTGATGATGATGAAGATATGTGCTAATCTAAAAAGTACTGTAAAGTAGTCAAAGTTATCTTTTTTCTCATTGTAAGAAGTTGTAACATTTGTAGGTAGAGGAGGTTTAAGAAATTATTCTTCTCAAGACATCAAGGTACTAAAATTCTCAAGATGTTGGGAATTTGGAATACTTCAAAATATAGCAAAACGGGAGTGATGTGGCATGATGGAGTGGGAAACCATCATTCCCATCAAAGCACTAACTTGGCAGCAATCATCTTTTGTAAGAGATCAGACACTAAGTGAAAGCTTCCTGCTTCCCATGAAACCAAACTAGACTTACCAAAGCCAGTGTGGAATTCAAGACATAATTTTGCCATAGCCCTTCTGCTATTCAGCATCTTATGATAAAGAACAGTCCTCTGTCTCCCAACTTCTCTTAGAGGATGGACGGACTAGGTGAATGTACCCAGAGACCTAACTTTACTAAAGTAGCATCTCAGAGATCCTTAAGGATGGAGTCCTAGCAAATAGAGAAGGTACACTGATCAGTAGAAAGTACTAGAGTTCTTATTCTCTTTTCCAGTGGGCATACTGTAAGAAAGTGACCAACAGCAATCTGGAAAAGAGCCCTCACCAGAACCCAAACATGCTGCTTCTCTGATCTCCTGTTTCAACCTTCGGAATTGTGAGGAAATAAATTTCTGTAGTTTCATAATCTGGCTATGGGATATTGTTATGGCAACCCAATATGTATTAGAGTACCGTAAGAGTATGGGCAAATGTTCAATTGTCTACAACCTTCCTTTCCTCCTCCCCTCTCATGATGGTTTCATTATTTTTCTCTAAATGAAGACAGAAGTTATAGTAATCATAAAACCTACAATAACACCAAAGACCATTCTGCTCTGCTTTATGGCCCCAGTGACAAAACACTGCATATAGTTGGGGAGAAGGTCTAGTCCTCCATCATGTCTTAGGTATCAGGGCCCACTGATGCAACGCTGGTAGTCAGAGACTCCAGACCCCATCTGAGAGTGGCCCTCCTGGCAGGACACCATTTTCTTGCAGGGTGGCAATTGGAGGGATAAGGAGGAAGGATTATAAAGAATGTAATTTTCTTATGTACATTTCAAACATCAGGGACTCTCCAAAATAATGGAAAGAGACTTTGACTAGAAAAGGCAATGAAGAGGATGTGAAGATACCACAGAACCACAGCTGTGCAGACTAGGAAGAGACACATTCTAATCAGGACAATGGTGCTAGTGTGGTCTCGCTTGTACTCAAATGGTTTTTGAAGTCTGGCAATACTCATGTTTACACATTGAAATCTTACAATATATGTGAATGCTTGTTTCTTGTAACATGTCTATAATAACAGATTTTTTCAGTTCTATTATAAAAGCAATAATAGTACTAAAATACTAAAATAAAATGTCTATTTTTTAATTCATTGTCTTTATGGAAGAAATAGTTTTCTTATCCATATAGACACATTTGCCTGGAATTTTCAGGAAAAGCTCTGATGTAATACTAAAAAGCACACATTTGTATTTTCACTTTCATGTAAATGTTTTACTATTGTTGAATATTTCTCTGCTTCATGGAATATATATCTTAATTCAATATAACCTTTCTGTGAACCAAATAGTACCAGAAAACATACTAAGTTACTTGATGCTTACAAGACAGGCAGCTGGAGAAGAGATAATAGAAGGAATTCGACAAATTACTGTCAGTTTTCCCATTTAAGAAATACTGTCTGAAAGTGGCATCAAATTCCTCAACATACCAGCAGTTGCCTTTGAAGAAACTGGTTCATGCTTTTAGGTTATTTCACATGCATATCCATGCCTTCTCTAAGATGCATTCACCACTACTGAACATGGCAAGGTCCTTACAATAAAACGATACCTAGGCTTCAGATTCTCTTTCATTGCTATGTTGCAAGGAATGAAAAGTGATGCTAGAGGCTGCTACTTCAGTTATGGACATCAACATCTGGAGACCCAGACTTAGAATTTGGTGATAGAGAAGAGGAAGCAGGGCTCTGTTTGTTGTACAGCTGTTTTGATTCTATAGGAATTCCTTTCTATTGGTTTCCAAAGATAACCCTGAAATAGCAACTGGACCATAAGCAAATTCAGCATCACAAAAGAGGTATCCTCTATCCCAGCTTCTGCCACTCTGATCTATCATACATCACTTCTTTCATCTGGGTAGGAGGATCCCACTTAATAGCTGCATTTCCAGCAATTTTTCACCCTCAGCAGGTTGTGTTATGGGAACATGGGTGGAACAGGTGACCAGGCCTTAATGGATGGAGGGGAAAGAATAGGGCCACAAGCTCTCTGTTCAGCACTAAGCACCACGTTCTGAACAGTTGTCCTCCACTCATTATTTAAATCAAATTTTCACTTCCAACTCTCTTATAGTTTATTTTTCAAGTTTTAAATTTTACATATTTTATATTTGTTAGTTCTAAATTTTTTCTTTTTTAAATCCTTAATTTCATTTCCTTTGCATGTTTATTTTTCTAATATGATTCTATGATTTTACCTTTTCTGTTCTAATCCTATTTCTAACCTTCAGCCCATTTATTTCTAAATTTTATCTACTGTTTTAAACATAATATATGTTAACTTGACATGCATTTCACATGTTTACCTTTCTCTTTGTTGGGATTTTAATCTCCACGTCTTCTCTTACCTTACTTTCTATTTAAAGAACAAATTCCATCCCCTTTTAATTTGCTATTCTCCATTTGCTATTTTTGAATCAAACATGTTTTTCTCATCTTAAATTTTATCAGTCAGCTCAAAGAATAGTGAACCTTCATTCTGACCAGGAAGGTTATTTACTTTTTCCTCACCTTACTTGGCAGGCCTTTCCTGACCTTTTCTAGTAGATCTCCCATAATTCTAAACCCAAGGAATTCAAAGACTAAGGTTAATGCTTCTCCCTAAGGTCATGATTCTCTCTGGGTTATTGCTCACTGGTAACATTTTGTGCTATTAAGTCTATGTTCTATAATGTCTATATATCTTCAGGATGCTAATGATAAAATTTAGGTAAACTATGGCCAGGATCAACAGTAATCCAAAACTTTTGGAACAAGAAGTCACACTTGGTAAGAAATTTATTATGACAGTACCTTCAAAATTTCAATGCAATATTATCTAAACTAATTTTTGTAAACTATGTTTTTACTGCTTAAATATTTGCAAGATATCAATTATCTAATTGTAAAACTGACACTTTAACATAAAATTGTTAAATTATTTTCTAAAAATGTATTCAATGGAATCTTAATGCTACTGTGATTTGGCAAGCCTATTTTCCATCTTAAAAATATGAACAAGGACCCAGGATTTAGCTCAGTGGCAAGAGCACCTGCCTGGAAAGCGTGGTCATGAGTTTGATCCCTGGTACCCCCGCAAAAAAGAAAAAATATGAACAAACACTTCTTTTACAGTTAGAAAGAATATTGTAAAATATCCTCTTAATCTTATGTTTCCTTGGAAAATGTTATCAAGCTTAAACATATTTAATGTTTAAAGCAGATTATATCTGCATGATATTCCTTGGCAACATAAAAAAATGAATAGAAATTAAATTTTCAAGCAATATACTGTAAAGGGTGTAGTGGTACATGCCTACAGACCTAGGTACTTGGTAGACTGAGCCAAGAGAATTGCTTGAATCTAAGATTTCATGTGCAGCATGGGGCAATATAGCAAGAATTACTGCATTTAGAAGTTAATTATATAACTTAAGTTTTAAAATTTTTGTTTGAATGATTTTCATTATAACCATATAGTTTACTATATAATTATTCAGATTAATTTGTATGTTTTAGTAATTTATCATAAAAACTAAAATTTCATTTGAAGTGTAGCTTTTAATGTACGCTCTTGAGTTTCTCAATGTGCTCATTTGTTTGTGAGTGAACAGATTTCATTGCTAGAATGAGATGGAGCTTAGTATAAATTTTATTCCTATTTTTTCCTATGTTGTATTTTTATAGCAAGTTCATATAAATAAACACATGTGCTTGGAAAAAGTTTTATTAGGGTATTGTTAAATTTATTGAGCTCTTGATATATGCCCCTGTGAACCAGTAATGTAATGTCAAAAATTATTGTGAATTATCAGCTTTATATTTGATACCCATCTACTTTGCCAAAATAATTGATAGTTTTTCTTGCATATGAAACTTTTACTCACACATTAGAAATGTTCATTTTTAATAATACTATAGAAATAAACCTTTTACACTGTACCTTTCATTTCCACTGGAAATATTTTAGACTTCAAACCACAGTGCAGAGCTTTTGTCTAGAATGCATGAGGCGTTGAGTTTGATAGCCTGCACCAGCAAAAAAGCATGTGGGAAAGAGCCAAGTATTTCTTTTATAAAATGGGGGAGAAAAAATATGGGAAGGACTGTTAGGAAGCAGAATTTGCAATGCCATCTGGATTTGTTCTCTGGCAGCTCTAAATTAGGAAAGAAAATACACAGTATTGGGGGTCTAAAAATTATGTTCATAAAATTACCCATGTCCAGATATCCTATAAAACACTCTCACACACATCTAAGTACGCATACCTGCTTTGAATATCACAGCTCAATATAATTAATGTACTGATCTGATTTTCATGAGAATATACAAAGTATAAAATCTGTCCAAAGATATTAATGGGAGAAGCTTCAATATCAAGTCTCCAGCCAGACCCTTGCCACAATCCTACAACAAGTAGAATCTCTCATGTATTGAAAGATGGGGACATCTGTCTTCTTGACAGAGTGACAGGTTCTCGAATTCTAGGGAGGCAAAGCTGACAAATTGCCTGCGACACTGGCTTTGGGCCCCTGTGTATAACTCCTCAGTCCACTTGAAAGTGGCTTATACAAGTCTTCTCAGATTCTTTCTTTCTAAGGCACAGTTACAGACTCAGAAAAGTAGCTTCATAAAAGTCATTGCAAGTCTTTACAGATTTTCTTCTCATTAAGGGAAGGTTACCCCATGTACTTTCTTCTCTTTTCTCTAGCAGAACCAATTACAAGAATCACACAGTCTACCCTTACATACCAATTCAGTCTCTGAAACAGACCTCCCCTATCATATTCCCAACCCATTGTGTTACTGACAGAATGTATGTGTGCTTCCAAAATTCACCTTTCAAAATCCTAACCTCCAATGTGATTGGAGTAGGAAGTAAAGCCTTTAAGAGATAGAGTCCTACTCAATAGGACTTGTGCCCTCATTACAAGAGACAGAGTGCTTACTTCTTTCTGTTCTCCATCACATGACAATAAAATAAGAAAGCTCTTTGCAAATGAAAAAGAAAGCTTTTGCTAAGCACTGAATCTTCTAGTACATGATCTTGGTCTTCCTAACTTCTAATGCTATGAGAAAAATATTTGTTTAAGCCTAATCAGATGGGTACTCCACTCCTGAAGTGTTCTAATCCATTACTAGCCTTGTTTTCTGGAACTGGACGGGAAGTACCATGTATCACTCATGCTCATTGCTAAGGTGTAATAGCAAGGCTCCACCCAAATACATGTGGGCCAAGAAGTGTACTCTACCTTTATCAGGAACGGGGAAGAATATCCCAGACATAGTGACCTGCACTAATGCTGTAGAGTTGACTTCTGGCTCTCCATTTAGATTTCTCTCATCTCACCTTGGCCCCAGTTCATTCTGAACTTCATAGCTAAAATATTTCCTGCTAAGAAAAGGATGCTACATGCATCTATCCTTCCTCTCTTTTTCTGTTCTCTGGTCTACTGCTTTTATAGCTCTCATATGCAATTGTAATTATATGGTTATGTGTTTACCTGATTAATTTGTGTCATTCCCCTCCATTTAACAGTAAATGACCATTTAGCTCACTGCTGTGAATACACCTGATGCCCAACTTGCAATTGTAAAATTCATTATTTGTTGAGTAAATTAAGAAACTCTGGACCTTTCAGGCTTTTACTTCTAGTAACTTTGGAATGAAATCTCTCCCTTACCTCATGCAAAAGAATTGCACAATTTCAGATGCCACATATAGAATTAGTGTTATATTTGATGGTATATGTTAGATAACAAAAACAGGAATAAAAAATTAGGCTGGTTAGAACATAAACATGGACAAGGGAAAAGTAGAAAAATTGCTAATGTTTAATGGAAAGCTATGAAATTTCATAGTCTTTCAAAAGAAACTTAGCTTACTAAATTTATACAGGAAAACCTGAGAATGATCATTAGATGTAATAATCTAAAAAATTGAAAACACTGTGTTTTACATTTTAGCTATCATTTTTGTCTTCTATGGCTTTTTGTTTTATTCTGTTTTCCAAGGTCCTTATGTGCTCACAGCTTTGGCCTAAAAATATATAGGCCTAAAAATATATATTTTCAAACTATATAGCTACTCCTAAAAGTTTCAAAATGAGTAAATTATACACCGCACTTCTTTAAAAAGTTTCCCTAGAACTGTTCAAGCATCAGCCTTCATAATGGGTCTGTTCTGCCAAATGTTTATCTTTAGTAACTCTAAGGGCATAGTCTTTCCTGACTGGAGCCAAAGGTTGGATTTATTATTTGCCAAAGAGACAGCTCTTGACCCCACTTGGCTTTTCAAACTTTATGCTTCTCAGGCATTCCGTCCACAGTCTAGGCTAGTGTTCTTCATCATGAATTGGAAATTGAGGATTTCCTACCTAATGTTTTATAAAAGTAGAAATGCTCTTGGGCCAGTTTGTGTCTGTGCTTGTTTTCTTGGGTCTTGGTTCTTGGTTTTTATTCAGCACTGGCTTGCGACTTATTACCTTGTACAAAAATTCATCAGGAATAGTGCAAGAATTTTGTTCATTTTACCCATGAGCTCATGAGAACAGGGATTGGTGATGGGCTAAGCTGAATGACCACAAAATAAAGTTCTGGTTTGATGAGAAAAAGCACAGAAATGGTATTTCAAACCTCAGAAAGAAAGTTTCAGTGGATATCTACAAGGATGGCTATGATCCTCTGCATTTTTAATTGTACCTTAATTATTGATACTACTCTCATATAAACAATATATTCTCTGCATTTATAGAAGTCTGAAATAATTCTAGTATTTTATGACAGTGATAACATCACAGAATGTGTGTGTGTGTGTGTGTGTGTGTGTGTGTGTGTGAGAGAGAGAGAGAGAGAGAGAGAGAGAGAGAGAGAGAGAGAGCGCCAGGCATACAGACACAGAGACACAGGGATAGAGACAGAAAGAGGGTAAAACAATTCTAAGATTGTAGTGACAATGATATTCATGGTCCTCCCCATTCCCATGAAAAGCGTGCATCATCTACCCACCAAAGTGTACCAGCAATTTCAAGGTATTCAATGATCTATTTAAAGTACACAGAGGGGTAAATTACTAGAGAACAACTATTTAAAGGCTACATGATATTTGTTCAATGTCTCAAACATTTAGCTCATAAAATTAGTTATGCAGGTCCTTTGAATCCTCAATAATCTGCCTCATTGCCAGAATCCCTAGACCTTTAGGTTTTTTAGGTTTTCAGAAATATTTTAAATATATTCAAAATGGGTTTACTGATCTAATATTTCCTAAGAATAATAATCTAACCAGAAGGAGAGAGAGCATTCTAGAGACTTTCTTCTGTCCACTGAATTGAAAGCATTAAGGAGCAGTTGATTTTGCCCTGATGTCTTTAAGGGTAGGAACCTGAAAAGGTCACATATGGATTAAAATTCTAGTAGAAATAGCAAAAAGAGAGACAGAAATTGACAACAGGAGATTCTTAGGACAAGGAGTGATGGAAAAAAATATCACTATAGGGTATGTGGCCACCTTCAGTGTATCTGACCCTTAACTTTGTCTTTCAGGAAACTAATACACATGCATTCTGGTAAATCAAAAAGGGAATTTACTACTGTTGCTCTCTTCCGAGTTGCCAGAATAGCCAGCCACAGTGTAAACGGCGGTTTAATTGGTTAGCTTATAAGTAGGCAAAAAGGGATAAGGTCTAAGATGGAGTTGGCTGGTTACAAAAAACGAATTCAAGCCATACAGCCAGTTAAGCTTAGAAATGTAAAAGAAAACACAGGAAAAAGGATAAAGAGTTAAGAACCCTAAGTCTCAGGAAGGAAATTTCTTAGGTTGAATATATTTAAATTATTTAACAATTTTTTTCCTACCAGGAATTTAAAAATGCAGAATAACCAGTTTTCTTTAAAGTATGCATTAGAAAGCCTAAACTGCAACTGGTTGCTCTAGATCACAGTCACCTATATTAGGTGACCACTGTATAACTAAACAAGTCCCTGCTGTACTCTGCTTATTCACAAAAGATGATGAGAAGAAAGCACTCTGGAATTTCACTTTTGGGGACTCCTGGATACCCACTAGTAGCTATTTTTCTTCTTACACTCCTCTAACCATCTACTTTTTAATCCATGATTTTATTATTTGATGTCATGAGATAACAAGCTCAGTCTGAATGTTGATAGCTGTTTCAAAATTATCTCACTTTTCTATTAGCAATAATTAACTCACTTTCCTATCAACAACATATATGTCTGAAGGGTAAAGATACAATAATCAGTCACACAGAGACCCTCTCAACTCTGCTGAAGAGCAGTACTGAGACAGACAGGGGAAAGAAGCTCACTCCAGGGAGGCTGTCCTATCATTTCCCTTCCCAGTTGCAAAATATTATGTGTAGATAAAGTTGAGAAAAGGCAACAGGCTAATAGAGGAAAAGTTCTTCTAAAAAAGGTCAGCAGTCCTGATTTTATCATTATTCTTTTTTATTTGTAAGACTCAAAAATATCCTTTTTGCTAAGATAATAAACTGACATCAATATTACTGTCATTATTGAAGTTACTATAAATAACTTACGTTTATTTATAATTCACAAACAAAAGAATTCTGATTTTTTTAGAGTGTCAAGGTAGGTCATCTCTATGTTTTAGAAAAGAGAGACTGTAATCTATAAGTAAGGCCACTAGCAGAGACTAGATACAAAATTCTGAATGAGAAGAGACTCCCAATACAAAACACTTTCCAGGATTCTGTATCATTTTTAAAAGTATGTGCCCTAATGTGTTTTAATTGCTTTTCAGTTGTTTGTGATAAAAAGCTTTGAATGTCACCTCGTATACTCACTGAAGATATTCTGCAGGTTAGAAATCCAACAGTACTCAATAGACAACACACACACACACACACACACACACACACACACACATTCACACTTGCACACACATACACTCACACTCAACCTAGTTAAATGTTGGCTAGAATAAACATGTAGTTTTGACAATATATACAAATGAAGTCTTAAATATTTTAGGTAAAACAGTAAAGTACCTAATGAAGAATTTTTAAAATACTTTCTCAATGAAGTACAATGTTTGGAAGCTTTATTTCTGGATGACTATTCAAGCATTCTGATATAGAATCAAACATCAAATGAATGCTTTGCTGAATTATTACTCAATAGCCAAGGAGTGTTAGAAATAAGAAACCATTCAACATTATGGCTCTTTTATCAGTGCATTCTTTCACACTTAATAATCCATATTCAAGCTTTCCTAGTGACTAAAAAAATCTTGAGTATTTTTTGATCCAGTGCATAATTATTTCCATTCAGTAGTTATTAAACTTCATTGTATTCACTGAAATCAGAGCCATGAATAGAATTTTCCATAAGAATAGAAAATTCATCCCAGTGATCTGAAGAGTAGACTATAATATATTCTAAGGGCAAAAGCTTAATGAAGCCAATTTGAAATGATTTCATCTGCTACCTGAATACAGACATATGATTATCAACTCAAGAGATCACAGAAGTTTATAGCAACACACTCTGGAAGTTCACACTCCCCCAAAAAACTTTAAACCACTTTGGAAGAAGCAAGATAGAGATCTTCTCACTCTAACAGTGAACTTCCTTTAACTCTACTCCAATGAGGGACACCATATAATGTGAATCATTAAACCTGTATCACCCACAGCTAAGGAACTGAGGCTAACTTTAATATGAACATGGTTATAGTCCAAATTATAATATGCTATTGCAGTTTTCATGAGCCTGGGTCATTTTAACAACTGGAGGTATTATAAACAACCGAATGAGTAATGGAAACATTAGTGAACTATATCCAGGTGAACTCAGGCAAGATTCAACAGAACAGACTCCCTGCCTAATTTAAGCATGTCAGTAAGATGGATTCCAAACATACCATATTTAAATCAAAGGTTACAGTGGTTATATGCCTGATAGATTAAATGTGTTCATAAAAGAATGTTTCAGGCTTAAGTGTGCAGGTCACACAAAGAAGTGACAGGGCAACATCCAAAGTACAGGAGACCAAAGCAAAAACAGACAAATAGAATTTCAAACTTAAAAGCTTCTGTATAGCAAAAGAAGCAATCACCAGAGTAAAGTGACAACCTATATAATGCAAAACAATCTTTGCAAATTATACATCTGAGATGTTAACATGCAGAACATACAAAAAGAAATCAACTCATAGCAAAATCCAATTTAAAAATCCCTAATCCAATTTAAAAATAGACAATACATCTAAGGAAGCATTTTCACAAATGACATACCAATAGCAACCAGATTCATGAGAAATACTATTTGACATCACTAATCATCAGGAAAATTCAAATAAAATAAAACCAATGAGATACCACCTCATTTCATTTAGAATAGCCATTAACAACAAAAAAAAGAAATATTGAAAAGAATATGGAGAAAAGATGATCCTTCACAAACTGCTTACTAGATTAATTTAACTAAATTAGCTCAGTCTTTAAGGAAATAAATACAGAAGTTCCTCACAAAATTAAAAATACAACTATCACATAATCTAGCAATTCCTGCATAATCTAGCAATTGAAGCATATAGTGAATATTTTTAAAAAATATATTATAGTAAAAGACACTCTATCATTAATCACCCTTAAAATGCCACCTCTCATTTGAAATATTCTCATCTTGTTATTCTTGCCATTCTGAAGCAGTTTAGGAAAACTGTCTTTCATGGATGTCTTTAGTTATGCTGTTATTGCTGCCTGAAGACAAGGATCAATTCAAAATGTTTACTTTGTGGTCATTTTGACATTGGGGAAGGGTCAAAAATCACACAGTGTCAAGTTCCGTGAACAGGGTTGATGAGGACACACTATACTGATTTTACAAGCCTGCCTTTTCTTTGGATGGCACTCAGCAGCAGCAGCATTGATCACATATATCACAGTTTCTAAAGACATGCAAGAAAGAAGACTTCCATGACTGTTTCATGTTGGGAGCCGCAGCCCCGAGCCCGGTCGCCTTACTTGGCGGACGTGAGGCCTGTAGGAAAGAGCAAAGCCTGAGCTAGATTACCCCTCCCATCGAGTGTGCTAAGATGGCGCTTATCTCCTGCTTGGTAAACAACCCGCCCTGTAAGATCTCCTGCTTCCTGCTTGGTAAACAACCCGCCCTGTAAGATCTCCTGCTTCACAACCCGCCCTGTAAGATAGTCTGCCTAGCAACAACTGATGTTAGCCAATCAGCCCGCATCGCGCGCTTTGAACTGATTGGCCACTGTAACCCTATAAAAGTGAGTGCCTCTCCCGCCACGAAAGAAGAAGAAGAAGCAAAAGAAGCAGAAGAAGCACGCAAGGAGCCGCGGAGAGCGGACCGGTAGAGGCTTCGGGACAGACTGTAGGGAGAAGCACGCAAGGAGCCGCGGGGAGCGGAGCAACAGAGGCTTCGGCCGGGAGGATTCCCGGGGCAGGCTGTACGGAGAAGGAAAATAAAAGAAAAGGTTGTCCACTGCCAGACTTTGTTGTGTGTCCTTCCTGCCGGCCGGGAGTGACACCGACAGTTTCAGAGAGTGGTAAGAACCATGAGATGTGTGTTTGAGTGTGGGGGAGGGATTTAGGGGGTTTAATCATGTGTCTTTTACTGTAATGACCTTTTATTTAAACATTTACTACATAGTTCACTTGTCTATTGTATATTCTAAGGAAGTGAAACAGGTATGTTAAAGAAATACCTAAATGCCCGTGTTTACTGTAGCATGCTCACAATAGTCAAGAAATAAAGAACCCAATTGTTTATCTGCCAATGGAGGGATTTTTTTTTTAATGTTGTACATATACATAATGAAGTTGTATTTAAAGGACAAAAACAACATGCAACTGGAGGGTATCAGCTTAAGTGAGCGAGGCAGATACAGAAGACAAGTACCACAGGGTTCCATTCAAGTGGAATCTTAAGGTCGATCTTATAAAAGTTGAGAGTAGAATGGAGGGAAAGGGCAAAATGTTTAATAACAGTACTAAGCTATAGTTAGATTAGAGAAAGAATTCTCATATTTTGTTACATAACAATAATTATAGATGACAATAATGTACTATATAGTTTTAAAAGTTACAATTACTTGAGATGGATACATTTACTGTGATTTGAATATTACGCAAAATATACAAGTATCCAAATATCTCATGGTACCCCATAAATAAGTAAAATTTTCTTTTCATTTGAGACAGGATCTCACTATGCTGCCCAGTGTGGTTTCCAATTCCTATGTTAGACCCATCTTTGTTCCTCAGCCTTTCAAGTAGCTGGGACTACACATGTATACCACTTACTTCCTTCGTACAAGTTTTCCTTATCAGTTAAAAGTTAAAAACACAAAAGTACCAAAAAACCAGTCAGACAGGGAGGCAGGCACAGAATCTGCCTGGAGATGCTTTAAGTGACGGCGCCATCTAACAGAAAGATGTACAATGTGTAAATTGTGTTCTGGGCTGGGAGATGCCTTCTGACATGAGTCAAGTTCCCTTCTTGTCCTCCAGAAGGATGCAATTCTGTGGCCCCAGCATATCTTTGTCATGGAGACCCTCCTCTTGTGGGCTGTTCCCTTTATATTCGGGAGGGTGGGCAAAGCAGGATCAAATTGCGAAGTGTCCACTTCTGCTTTTCCCTGTTATTGCCTCTGCTTCTGTTAAATTTTATTCTTTTAAAAATTCTTAAGAAGCATACCAGGTTTTATATCAGTATTAGAAAAGAGACAGGGCTACTTATCTGAGTAAAAGCCACCGCTTCAGAGGTGAACTGCAGTGTAAAGTCAGGTAAAGGTAAAGTAAAGATAAAGTACTGCCTGTTCCCCAGCTTTCCTCAGGACTCTAGAGATGCAGTAAGAAAACTAAATTTCAGCTACAACTTGTAGGTTTGCCCCATAATTTCTACAGAAGAATACAAGGTGAAAATGCTTTCCTTTTAAAAACTGGACAATAATTCTGCATTAGAGTAAGGGTGATTTAAAAAAAAACTGGGCAAATGATCTGAAAACACTTTTGTAAAGAATTTTTGGTGATACATGAAATTATAGATGTAGTTGTACTGATATGTGTATATAAATTGAATTATCTCAATGTTTATTCCTGCCTTCCATAAAGTAGTTTACCCATAATTATCTCTGGATGGTAAACATTAAGGGTAATTTTAATATTTATTTCTATAACCTTTTAGTTTTCTCCATAAATTTTATTAGATGACCACCGGATACATTGATAAGAAAAATCAATACTCTGAATAAACAATGAAACACTAATAAGCATTCTACAATAAAACATTGTTGAACATGTATACAATATTAATCTTAGAGTCAAACAGAAATAGGTTTGAATCTCATCTCTGCTATACACTATGGGAGTTTAGCTTGAGTTTATGACCTTGGTGAATATCAAAGTACTGAACACTGGATCTATGGGAAATGATCTGTCAGTAAAAAGAGGGAGAGTGGTTAAAGAAAGTCATTTATATAGCAGATTATAAAGCATCACACACTAAGTTGAAGATAAACTGAATGTTAATAAAAATGTACAAATTCTGTTTAGATTATTCTAAATAGCATACATTAAAATGTCCCCCAAGTTTTCATGCATGTAAATGATTTGATGATGGCAGTTCTACAGTCATCACTGGGTTCAGCTGCTGATGCAGGCAGTAGCTGATTGCTCTGTCAGGAGGTGGAGTCTTGCTGGAGGGCTCACTGGGTACATGATCAGAAAGGGGGTGTTCTTGTCTCCAGTTTTACTGGCTGTCTGCTTCATGGCTGCCATGAGATAGACAGATTATTTCTACCCATTCCCATCCACCATGCTGTTTCTGCCTTGGAAGCAGCCAACCAACCATGGACTGAAATTTTGAGTCAAAATAAACGTTTCCTCCTTTAAGCTGTGGCTATCAGGTGTTGTGTCCCAGTTAGGGAAAAGCCACTAAGACATTATGACATTGCAACTGTAAAGTGCTGAATGATAAATAATAAATATATTTAAATGATCACTGTTAGGTCTAAATTGTATCTGGCTAAAATAAATACAAGGAAGACTTAACCCCAAATGTATAAAAATGTGGCCTTATTTAGACACAGGGGTTTTATATAAGTTACCAATTTAAAGTGAAGTCAGGAGGTTGGGCCTACTTCAATACGACTGACATTCTTATTTTGAAACAAGGAACTGTTAAAATTCAATACAGAGAAAGAGAAAGATAGACAATAATGTGAAGAGACATAGAGGGAAGCTGTCCACCTAAATGTCAAGGAGGAAGCCTGGTATAGATATTTCTCTTACATCTCTGAGAAGGAACCAATCATACACACACAGTTTCAAATTTACAGGCTCCAGAAATAGGAGTCATTATTTTTCTATTGTTCAAGCCATTCAATTCTTCATAAATGGTTACAGCAGCCTTAGCTGAACAAGTTACTTTATTTTGCTACATATATATTTTCTGTCTACTATTCATTTGTTCTTACTTTAATGAAAAGCAACATTCATAAATGGAAGGAATCTAATGTTTACATAAACACTTGGCAAGAAACAAGGAAATTTTTAAAAAATACATAATCATATTTAAAAATATTATTTAATATAATTCTTCACAGATGGAATCTCTGAATCAACTATTCATTTTCTTTGAAAACTAGAAAATAAAGCTTTAAATATTATAAAGACAAATTGTTGTGTGACTCAATTTTACCATGCAATAAGAATAAATAAGAACTTACACAATAAAAAGAAGAGACTTTAAATTGTTTCCGTCTCATGCTGTCTATTCATTTGGATGTACTTTACAGTGTAGGCACACAAAGCAGTCTGGAAGGAAGTTTATTTTTACAAGTCACTGAATGCCCAGGCATAGTTTTAATGAAGCCAGAAGCATGTTGGTCAAGGTTGAGATCTTAAAACCTAGTGACTGAGTCAAAGGTGAGGCATCCTAGAGGAATAATGGAATTTGGGGCATTTATAGTACTTAATTACATGATGTCTAAGTAATTAGTTTATAAAGACACAGCCAGGTTTATTTTTTTTAAATCCCTTTGCTAAGTTTTGGTGCCAACTTACTTTTTGCTTTTCAGAGTAACGGCTAATTCTGAGAATGGGCACCATAAGAATGGGCATCTCCTCACACTGCAAGGCTCTTCTAGCATTAGGCAAGTAGATTCTGCATAAAACACACATTTTCAGGAGTTACAGTGTGATACAACTAAATATGGTGTCATTTACTTAGAATAATAGTGAATTTCATTCCATTTTGAAATTTACGTTTCAAAAATCACAATCACTGAATAGCGCATGGAACACGGTAGAGGTTAGAAATGCACATGACTGACCAGTTAAGCATGCCAGGTACTGTTTCCTTAAATACTGCAAACAGTTTTAGGCTTATTTGCAAATAATAACAAAACAGTCTCACTTGATTTTGTACCAAGAATTCTTTAATGTCTTTGAGATGATCAGTACTGTAAAGGACCACTATGATGTGAAAATACAGAATTCAGTGAAAAGTGAATCAGACCAGGAGATAAAGTGGTGCCCAAAGGATGTGAGATGATACTAACAGACTTCTGGAATCTAAATATAAAGAAACGAAAGTCTTCTTTAAACCAGACTCCAATTCTATGACTTTCAGATAAAAGACACAGTTGAAACTATATTAGTCAAAGAGGAAAGAAATGAGAAAGCAAAGAAAATAAATAGGACTAAAGAAATAATTCTAAAATATTAGAAGTATAAAGAAAATAAATACATACAAATAAATAAAATCACTGAATGTGAAAACAAAGATTTATTAAAATACTTAGTCATAATTTAGAAAAAGTTCCCAACTCCCCAAGGGGAAGGGGAAAATTGATCTAAGTGATCACTATGATATATTCCTAAAATATTACGTGCTTTAACTAAAGAAGTAATTTGAATGACTTTCAAGCAAACTGCCTGGTTATCACTAAGAAAACTCAAATCATCTTTGCATAGTCTTTGTAGTAGAAAATTTCAACACCAGAAAACAGTAAAGTAACATACAAACAGTACTAAAAGTAGAGAATCATGACTCAAGCTACTCTTCAAACATAAAATGCACACAAATTCAAAACATACCATTCCTATGAGCTGTAGCTCATCCATTGATGAGTTCACAACTGAATGAGTTAAAAGGTGAGACTTCACTGGAAAATGTAGGTCACTGGGAATGTACCTTTGAACCATATGTGTTGTTCCCAGCCCCTTTTTTTCTTGGCTCTTTCCACTTCTCTGCTTATTACTGCCATTATAATGAGCCACGTTCCTCTGACATGGTCTTTCTGACTTGCTGCAAGTCTAGAAGCAACTGAGGGAAGTGAGGACAGATTGAAAACCTTTGGAACTATGAGCCAGAATGAATCTTTCATCCTTTAAGTTATTTATCTCAGGCATTTTGTCACAGTGATGAAAAGCTAACACAATGACATAAGAAAATAAAAAGATTTTTAGATTGGACAAGCAAATGTTATGGATTTCAACCTCTACGTTACATACAAAGATACAATAATTTAGCAGATGAAGACAATAGAATGGTAGTTACGATCGCCTGAAAGATAAAAGGGGACGACTGGGGAGATGTTGCTTAAAGGATAAACTCTCAGTTAGACCAAAGAATACACTAAAGTGATTATTGTACAACAAGTGAGTAAAGTTAATAGCAATCTGTTATATACTTGAAAATTGCTTAGAAGCAGTTTTCAGCTCATTTTCCTCCCACAAAACTAAGGGAATGGGGTAGTTCATGTGTTAAGCAGCTCACCGGAGTCTACCACAGTGTACGCATATTTCAGAACCTTACGTGGCACATCATAAATATATACAAATTTGTCAATTTAAAAGGATTTTAAATAATTAGATCACCTATGTGCAAATTTATTTGGCTATGCTCAAATACACATATGCAAAGGCACACTTAGAAATCCACTATTTTATGTAATTATGTAAATAAATAACACAAAAATTAAAATTAGAATGTGGGTTTTCTAAGTATAACATACTTGCTGCTTTACACCTATATTATGTAAAAATTTCACTTGTCAATAAGATGTTACATAACCTTTCTCAAAGAAGAGACACCAAAGTCATTCAAGGAAATTAAACATAAAAGAATATGCAAAGACATACCACACAAATGTGAAAAGAAACCAAAGACTTGACCTTAGCATGAGACAATAGATAATAAAGGAGTAAAACTTAAATTAAATTAGGAAAAGACAAGGCATACTGGTCTGGCATAAAATTGACAATGAAAAGCTAGCATTTATACCTATACTGGGAAAAGCAAAACAACAACGTCTCAGAAAGCAGATATCACAAAAGACTATAGAAAAAATATCAAAAAGCGCACTAATTGGAGACTTTGACTGGATTAGCCTCTCAACAAAAAAATGTCAGGTTATAAATGATAAAGAGGTTATATGAGTATACACACTCACATTAAACTATGTACTCCAGTAAAGAGACTATTTCTTCTTGTCAAAAGTTTTGAGTATTCTTGAAAATTGATAGCATATTAGGCCAAAAAGAACATATCATAAATTTCAAAACAGTAGATGTTATAAAGAAAATTTCTATTCACTATCCAAAAACTAGAAGCAATAAATTCAGAGAAAAACATCAAATTATACCTAGAAGTTCTAAAATCACTGTTAAGTAATTTTTAGATGCAACCATAAAAATAAATTGAAATTGTAGGCCAATATAAAAGAAGTATAATGAAGATTCTATGTACCATAGTCTATAGATTATTGCTAAATAGTGTTCAAAGGAAGATACATACCTTTAGTAGTAGTTTTATTAGCACAGAAAACAGAATAAAAAAATCAATGAAGCATTTTAATGAGAAATGAGAAAGAAAATAAGTAAAAATAAATTAAAGGATAGGTAAATTAAGTGAAAGTGAACAAAACTAAAGGATAAACATAACTTTTAAAAATATTTGCAAAATGGATAAATCTTGGAAGCTAAAAAATGATACTGCATTCCTGTAATCTCAGGACCAAGAAGGCTGGGGCAGGAGGATCTGAATTAAAGGACAGCTGAGTTATTTAGGGAGCTCAAGGCCTGCCTGAGCTACACAGCAAGATATCTATCTGAAAACAAATCAAGAAAAATATAAGAATAAAAAAAATAACAAAATAAAATGAAATAAGATTGAAAACAGGGTCCTGAACAGATATGTACACCCATGTTCAAAACAACATTCTTCACAATAGCTGAAAGATAACAGAAAACCAAGGACCTGTCAATGAATGACTAAAGAAAGCATGAATTATACGTACAATAGATTATTATCCAGCCCTAAAAGTGAAGAATATTCTGACATATTACTACCTGGATGAATCTAAATGACTTTACACTAAGTGTAATAAACCAAGGACAAACAAATAAATATTGTATGTTTCTACTATAGTTAGGCATAAAAAAGAGTTATATACCAATCTCTTTAGTGAATGTACATGCAAAAATCCCCAACAACAGAATGGCAAATAGAATGCAATGAGTTAAGGAGAGTTTAAAAGATGCAAGAATGGTTCAATGTACACAATAAATACAATGCATCACATAAACAAAAGCAAGAAAAAAAAAAAGCACATGACTATCTCATCAGATTCAGAAAAGTCTTTGACAAAATCCAACCATAATAGAAACACTGAAGAAAATAGTTACAAAACAACCTTATCTCGCTCTGATTTTATCCTTGTCCTTGTGACAAACCTACTGGGAACATCATATTAAATGGGGAAAAACTGAAAGCTTCCCCTCTAAAATCAGGAAAAAGATAAAGATATATACTCTCATGACTCCTGTTCAACATAGTACTCAAAACATTATCAAAAGGAATAAGGCAAGAAAAAAGCTACCTGTTCTATATATAGAACATGTAGAACTATCATTATTTTCAGCGGATTTGAAGAGGACAGAAGACCCAAAAATTTAATTGAATGATTCGTAATAACCAAATTCAGTAATATAACAGGATACAAAGTCAACTCACAAGAATCAATTGCCTTCCTGTACACTAAAACTTAACCCACTAAGAAAGAAATTAGGAAAAAACAATAGCATTCAGAAAGCACCAAGAAAAATCAAATACTTAGAAACTAACCTAAGAAAGTAGAAGACCTCTACAAACACAAATAGAATATTCTGTAAAAGAAGATCAAAGAGGACATCAGGAAATGGAAAGACAGCCCCTGTTGCTGGATAGGTAGAATCAATGTAATCAAAATGGCCATACTTCTAAAATCAATATACAGATTTAATGCAATTACAATCAAAATTCTAACATAATTCTTCACAAACTAGAGAAAACTATTCTAAAATCTGTAGAGACCCAGAATAGCAAAAGCAATCCTGGGTAAAAAGATATGAGGCATCATAATCACAAACTTGAAGCTACAAAGTTACATTAGAAAGCTATGATGTTTTAGAAAAAGAAAAAAGAAAACCAGTTACTAGTTACAAAAAAAAGAGATGAGGATCAATGGAAAAGAATATACACAGAAACAACCCCAGGAACACTCTACTATTGGGTATTTGAAAAAGGGTTCAAAACATAAAACTGGAGGAAAGATATTCTTTTTAAATAAACTGTACCAAGAAAATTGGCAATCCACATGAAGAAATTTGAATCTAGACACACCTCTTAACAGATAATAAAGAAAATTTAGAATGGATTGAAGAACTGAATGTTAAAATAGAAACAATCACCATGATAACAAACTATAGCAGTTAAAACTTTTGAAGCTATTGGAGTAGGCAAAAACTTTCTGAACAGAATGCTGGTTGCACAAGAAATAATACCAAGAATCAATCCATGAGATTTTACAAATTAAAAGGCTTCTGCACAGCAAAAGAAACCCAACAACAGATTGAAAAGACATCCTATAGAATGGGGGGAAAGTTGCAGTCTATTATTCAGAAAAAAGATTTAAATTTAGAATATAGAAAGAACTAAAAACAAAACAAAACCTTTCAAAAAAAAAAAAAAAACTCAATCAAAAAGCAGACAAGTGCAATGAATAGACCCTTCACAGAAGAAGCACTAATTATACAATGGAGAAATTCTCAACACTGGAGAAATGCATATTAAAATATCATCTTACCCCAGAAAAAGTGGCCATCGTTAAGAAATCAAGTAACAATAAATGCTGACCAACCTGCATGGGAAAATAAAGCAAAACAAACAAACAAAAATCACTTCTTCATTATTGATGGACATGTAAACTAGTACAACTCTTGAAATCAGCATGGAGATTGCTCAAAAAACTGTAACTAGAAATTCCATTTATTTCAGATATTCCCCATCCAGGTATCTTTCCAAACCAGTTAAAGACATCATATTACAGTGATACCCGCATACCTATGTTTATAGAAGCACAACTCACAATAGCTAAATCTTGAAAGTGGCCTATATATCCATCAATAGGTGAATGGATAAAGAAAATGTAGTATTTACACACAATGGAGTAATAGTCTACCATAAAGGTAATCCTATATTTTATTGGCAAATGGATGTACCTTGAGACCATCATGTTAGAGAAATAAATCAGACCCACAAGCCCAAATGACACATGGTTTATCTTACATGAGAAAGCCAAAATATAAATGCAGAGCAAAATAAAGATAAATAGTAGGAAGTAGAGAGATAGATGTTTCGCAAAGGAAAAGGGATTAAGAGATGGAGGAAGGCATGGGAAAGTGAATGAAAAAGAATTAGATATATATTATATACATATACCAACTCTACACAAGAAATAGAAACATCAACTGCAAACATGTACACAAACAGAGGAAGAGGATCAAGAAAGAGACGGATGGAAGGAGGGAAGGAAAAGGGACTGAAAGAGGAGCTAAGATGTATTAAGTATATGTATCAACCTCCAAAAAGGAATGTAAATGTTATGTGGTGCCAACATGTACTAATAAAAAATGATGTTAAAATTTTCTAAAATGACAGTAAAAATGTAAAGGAGCTGGCAAAAATTGAGGAAAATTAATTATATGTGCCACATATCTAAGATTAATTTATTTGTGTCACACACAGAAACACCGAAAAGACAATGTGATGCTAATAAATATAATTTATCCTAAGTGGGGAACAGGGTGAAGAAAAAATAAGACAGAGATCTCAGTCAGTCTTATAAAGCGTCACTTTTATTTCATGCAAATGTTTTACCTATTTCAAAAATATTAATTTAGGAAGGAAGGTAAGAAGGAAAAAGGTATTAATTTAGGAAGGGAGGAAATAGGTGGGGAGAGAGGGAGATGCTGCTTTTAGTCTTAAACGACTTGGTTACATTATCCTCATCAATTGTTTATGAACAGAATTTTACTACAACCCTCAGCTGGGACTAGAATATTTGCTCTAGCTTTTACTTCTCTCATCCATTCTTTCTTCAAAATATGAAATAGCAACAATAAAATCAGATATGTGTTTAACACAGCTTTGGAAACAACAGCTGAAGATACCTTAGCTTCTTATTCCTGCATTCAAGAATTGCTACTTTTCTCAGGTTTCTTTAGTCCTGCATTTTCCTGTACAAGAAATGACCTGAATAGCAACTAAATTACTGTTCTTCCATAAATATTCAATTTGAATTTATGCACTAAATAGTTGAATCAATTATCCCCATCTCTGCGATGGGACTCCATGAGCTTGCCTCAGCTCTTAGGAAGCATGCTCACGTATCACATTACAGCATGAACTTCTTCTAAGTCAAAGCCCAAGCTGAGGCCTTAGCACATAAATTACATTAATCACCTAGTTGTCTACAGTATTCACACAAGTCTGTGAGTGAACCTCAAAACATATTTTGCTAACGGCTATTTGGAATTAACAGCTTTCTGTGATTTGGAGGTTAGAGCAGAACACACATGTACAAATTGCCAAAAATAATAGTGTTCCTAAGAAATTGGGATCATTGGCAAGAACAGTGTTAAGTCTAAATGCAATTAGCATTTGTGGGGTGAGAATAATTGACACATATATAAATTGATAAAGGTACTTGTGTGTTCCAGGAGAAAAGAAAAGTTGGTGAATGTTCATCTGAAAGGGTCTTACCAATCTATAGTGCTTTAAAAACTGAACAAAGAAAGAAGAAAGCAAAAGTGAAAGAGAATCCAAAATTCAAAGCCTAGGAAATCTGACTCAATATCTGATTGTTTCTCTGCATTCATTCATTACAGAAAAATTTATTCAGTAGTTAAGTCAGAATAAATTTGTTATAATGAAGGTATTCTTGCTACCAATTATGAATCTCTGGGAACAAAATATGTATTTATTCACTTGCCTACAAAATATAAAGTCTTGTGCTCTAATTTAAAATATTATCTCTCAAGTATTTTGATTAATTTCTAGGGGAAAAATGGGTTAATAAATTTCTACTTCTTCCATGCCAATTGATAAGAGATTGGACCTAGTATTACTGTTTGATCAGAGAGAGAGAGAGAGAGAGAGAGAGAGAGAAAGAGCGAGAGAGACACAGACAGACAGACAGAGACAGAATGACAGAAGGAGATAAATAGCACAATATGAATTTGGGGTAGATGCTAACAGATCTTTCCTAAGATCTCTGTAGTATTGCATGTAAGCTCTAGCTTAGCATTTAATGTTTCACACACCTCAGTGGAGTCTTGGAAGCTAGGAGCTGAATCCTGAATCATTTAATGGAGCCTTTCTCTAAAAATGCTAATGGAAATTTCACAAATGCTTTCTGCCACACCCCTAGTTTTTCAGAGAAGAGATGAGAGAGCAGATTTATGGTAATAGAATGAGCATCCAAACACAGAGCAGTTTAATTTTCCTTTATTATTATATTTTTAATTTACTGCATATGACTAACACTTATTAGTATTCTTTCTGCTGCCTCCAACATTGAAAGCTGCTTTCTTTCTGGGTCTTGCCAAACCATAAAAGTAAATAATTTTTTTAATAGACACAGGGCAGCCTCAGAAAATGGGAAGAGTTCAATTCTGCTTGGTGATACTAGAATTCTGATGTATTTTTATTTCATCTCAGAAACCTAATTTATAGAGGATATCAGGAAAATAAAAAATTAATTTTAAGAATCGTAATACATAATAAATCATGCAACCAAGCTCTCCAGTCCAGATGGCTTTTAATTTACCAGCCAAGTAGATCTTTGGATGTTGGAACATAAACCAGGGCTGTCCAATTATGGGGGAAGAAATACTTCACCTGGTCCACCAGCTACCAGGGCTCGTGATGAGGATGGGGAAGGAGAGGTAGAGGGTAGCAGGGAGGAGAATGAGGTGAGAACATAAGACCATCTAATAATACCTACACCTTTGCAAAGTGCTTTAAATGAATTTCTATCATTACTTTGTATGTGGCAGTTCATTCTGAAGGACCTTAAGACTTGAGGACTAAAAATCTATCAAACTGGTTTATCAATAACCACCATATTCAGAGACTTTAACAGATAGCAGATAGAGACCTATCAAAAAGAAAAGACAAAACTGATGACATGGAGAGTTGAAACCAAAAACAAATTCCTTTGGCTCTAGAAATTCCTAAAAGTAGAAATGGCTACATCTGTGAGGTCATATTCAATGTAGTAAAAAAAAAAAAATCAATATTCTGGGCACAACTAATGAGAATGAAAATCCATAACCAACCAGAAACGACATTCAGTCCTGTGACGAAAAGAAATCTGTCCTACCCTCATTTAACCTCTGGCTCATTTGCTACTTAGCAAGAAAACATCACGCCCACCACCCACCAAGAAAGGACAGGATTGGTACAGCGTGAGTTGCGTTCATTTATAAACTAGGAGGAGGGGTGCTCTGACTACCAGCTTCTAGAAGAGCACTCTGCATAAGGAAGAACGCAGTTAGAATATTAGAAAGCAGACTCATTGCATGGCCACAGACAGAGCAGCCCAAGTTGAAGGTGAAGCTTTGTTTTTTGCTGGAGAGTTAGATTTTAAATCACCAATAGGCTCCGTGTTGCTCTTAGTGGACATACATTAAGGAGAAACATCAAACCACTAAGCTCATTTACCAACATCATTTTATATCGGGCTCAAAAAGAAAGAGTGGCGAAAAGGAAAACAGACATGGAAAGATGAATCTTACACAGACTTTGTACATATTGGAGGGAATAACTGCCATGTATCTAGGCCTCAAACTTGCGCCTGTGTCCATTGGTGAAATTCCTACAACTCTGGACACCTTGTGGACTTCCAGACATTTACTTTGTAAATAAAAGAAAGTCCATAGAAGGAAATAAACCCAACAAAACTGAAACAGGCACAGTAAACCCTATTAACCAGACACCCTTAATTTAATTTGTAAAGGCCAAGAATAGAATAAAGCACTTACTCTTGCTTAATTAAAATATAACATAAAATATTAACAGGAAAAATCCCTTAATTTACTTATAATTTGTATTAACTAGATGAATATGTGCTTGTGAATTTAAAAAAATTAAAAATGTATTATGTTTGGTTGCTTGCCTCTCTGGAAATGGAAAGAGGAGTTTATGCCAAAGGTACTATTTGAAAGAAATAAAAACCAAGAGAACAGGATATTTTTAAATGTCAACAATAATATTAACGATATTATAAGCACCGAGCACAATGATTTCCAGGAAAGTAGACTGGGCATTTATCCAGGAAACAAAAACATTTACATTTACCAAATATCTTACCTAGAACCTCTGTCCCATAAAAGTATTCCTGAGGAATTATGCACTTTAAAAGATAAATATTTATTAGTTACCACTATAGAAATGTTTTTTAATTCAGTGTTCCATTCAGAACAAATGTGCCAGACATCAACCTTTCTATTTAACTAATTAGCACAAGAATTGAAATTTTACCATTTCATATCCTCTGAGGGCATTTATTTTTCCAGTCTGACATCTAAAATTAACCCAAGAGTCTCATGGTACTAGGTTTTCTATTATAAATAGTACTATATTGGTACTATAATAATAGTACTATATTTTTATAATGGTACTAGGTTTTCTATAATAATAGATAAGAAAAATACCTTGTGGTATGAAGGTAAATAAAAACAGTAATTTTTAAAATGTAGTAAACATCTTGTATTGAAAATTATTAGAAATACTTAATAATGTTATTCTCCACTAACTTTAATATTTTTTCCTCAAATATCTAGGTTTAATATTTAAATGCTAATGGTTGTTTGATTTAATTGATATACAAAATATCTTACCTGAGTTTTTTTATCTGCCTTAATCATATTTCTTTAAATAGCCTAATTTAGGAGATCTCTGAAACTACTGTCAATTTGCTTATTCTTTACAAGGGGCATCAGATGAACCAGTTTAAATATTTAATCAACCCAGGTGCCTCGAAGGATACTAGCTAAGGGAAGAGGAGGGCTATGTTTAATTTTTCTGTAGATTTTATAATATTGATGAATGTTGCTGGGGAAAAATCTAACCATTCAACAAGTTTTTGATTTGTATTTTGAAACATTAATTATTCAATAACAAAAATAAATACTTATGTGCTCAATTTTAGACATTTTAACCAATAATAGGCACTGCTCCTTTTCTCTTTTGACATCTCCTCTACAAAGTGGGATGGTGCTGTTTTAAATGCTGTAAGATTATGTTTGGCAAAATTTATGAAAAACAATGATAAACAGCCTGACTCACTACGAGTTTAGTACTGAGGTTTTCAGTTCACCCTGGTTCTATAAAAACTATCTGAACTTTCAATCTTAACTAGAATGAATATTTTCATGGATTTTTCTTAGTCAAAATGGCATATTTACGATTTAATTATTTTAAAAACCATACTTTAAGGCAAAATTAATGCTAAATACATAGCTTAGAGGTAGGTTAAAAAAAACTCACTGTAAGCTTGTATTCTCGAAATGTATTCTCGAAATGGTATTTATGTCCACTATAACTATCAGTCTACTTAGGACTCTTAGTTTCTGGCTATTGTGGACATGGTAGAGAATGCCTCTGGGAGGTATCATACTTGGAAATAGAGAGGGGTAACTGTGTACCTAATTTTATACTCCTTTTAATATTTCCAATAAGACAGCATGTTCACAAAGTCCTATTTATGTTTACCCTGAGTCATCTAAAACTCTTTGGTAGATGAAGGTTGGACATCCAATCCCAGGAAATGAAACATAGGTCAACTTCATTTGAAGAGAATTTCCATGAACTGCTTTGAATGATTGTATGAAAGGGCTTAATCATGTACTGAAATGACATAAATTATGGACTCCAAACGTCAAAGCCTCCACTACTTCCAAATCAAACTTAATAATGTAATGTGTGTCACTATTTAAATTAAGGGTAAACTCTAAACAGAAGATGCAAGTTTGCGTTATACCCCATTCTATAGCAACATTTTTCTCCTAATCTTTCTAAACATGGAGAAAAAAACACCATAGGCGCACTTAGGACGAATAATAAGTAAGATCAAAAAAGTGAGCCTGACAGACTTCATCCTTGAGACTCAGTCAGAAACACCTTCTCCCATCTACCCTACTGCTTCCATTGTCAGCCCTGAACTCAGTGCTTCTTATGGAATCATAGTAACATCTAAAGGAGGAATTTAGGAACTGAATATTTTCCAACACACCTCCCATTACTTTACTGCAAACTACTCACTGTGTGATCATTTTCTTGAGGTCATATATGATTGTAGAATCCCTGACTTTGTATCCCCTCTCCCCACCGAGACAACCAAAGAAAAACAGTTCCCTTAATACAAGACTAGAACTTAAATTTGTTCTCAGGTCCCTGTTAACTTCTGCCAAACCAGGGATCTTATCTTAGCAATCAGTTCTCTTCAGTCTTCAAATCCTCTACAAATTCTCTTTTGAAGTCAGTTCTTTTGCACAAACATTTAAACATATATTACTTACAACATTAAAATTCTCCTTTGAGCTGTAACACTCTTATAGCTGCACTTTTGAACAGTCAGAACACCAATTGCACCTCCACATAACCTACAAGGATTGGTCAAAAGCTGTTCTGCAGCATGCCAGAAATATTTAGTGGATTGTGGAAACATTTATAAGATTGTTGGCTTTTTCCTGAGTACCTAGCCACAATTTTTACATGGGAAAGATGTTTGATAAAAAATCTGTTGAACTGAATCCATACAATAAAAACAATGATGTAAGGAATGGGCGAAAAGAATGATGGACTTGATGTTCCATCTGATTCATGGACTCCCTTATCTTCAAAGCAGCCAAGTATCTCATAGGCTCAATGCACAATCAATGTTCACAGTGGGTACTAAATAGACTGCTTGCAAATGATAACTATGCATTAATTTTTTAAGATGGCAACTTGCTTTCTTGATTATAAATAATGTAGTACGTCAGGGATGTTATAGATCACAGGGAGACAAATTGGTTTTAGTGCTCAGAAAAATATTATTGTAGAAATTATCTGATTTGTAATTAGTTTTTTTATTTTTTAATATTTTCATGGTCAAGACTCTATAATTCAGATTAATCAAATGCAGAAGAAAGAGGTTTTCAATTTATTTAGCTTTCCAGAACTCACAACATACAAGCCATATCTTTCAGAAAATAGGTTATTTCAGAGCTAGAGATCAAGACATGATGCAGGGGACAAACTAGAGCACCTAATTATCAAAGATGGCAAGTCAGTGAGCTGAAGGAAAAATAAATAACTAACTCTTCAGTTTACTCTTGATTGTTGCCCCCAAATGCTTTGCTTTATGTGAAAAGAAAGCTTCACCAGAATGCAAAGAAACTCATCTGTCATCAGTTTGCTTGTAAAGATCTGACTGAAGTTACAAAGATTACAGTGGATTAGAAACAATTAGTAATATTACATAGTTATCAATTTCTTAATCTATATTTAAGATACATGAAGGTATTATCTATCTATATATACATACATACATATATACATTAGATAAATGCAAGAATAGATTGGTAGACAGATAACTAGATAGGTCCATATTTACAAAATACTTAGGCTGGGATCATAACAGTATCTACAGGAAAAGAGCAGTATTCACTATATTGAAAAGTCAGGTCATATATCTTAATACTAGACATCCGTATACTCCAGAGATATTTTGAAGAAATTTCTTTAGTTTACTGATAGAAGTCTTTCTATTCGTGTGTGATGTCCTCTGGTTAGAATAAATATTACTTTTCTAGATCTCAGCCTGAAAGCAACAGTTCTTTGATCAATACGGTTCATAAACAGTGCAGGTCAGAAACACTGGCAGACTTGGGATTAGCATCTATGCAAGTTGCTGCTGTGTTCTTCATTCTCTCAGGGTGAATGAAGGGTTAATTAGATTTAACCATAATCAACGGTACGAAAGTGACTGGTGACATCAAATAATGAGAATAAAGTCTGTATTTTTGAGGTCCTACTCTAATTTAATTTATTCTAGCCTGCAGCAAAACATAATCCTGTAGAAATCTCCCAAAGCCACTCATACAAATATTTGACCCCAGTGTACTCTTGGATAAGGAACAGTGAGGGCAAACAAGTACTTTTGTCAGATTCATAAATACCCAGTAACTTAGAAACTAGAATTCTGTATTTAGGCTAATGATATATGGGAAACTAATAGAATTAATGGGATAGTTCCTTACCAGAAATATTGGTTGTTATTGCTAAGTGAAATAAAAACAAAGATTTTGATAATGTCAAAATATAGACCAGAAGGAAAAAAGTCTTACATTTGGGAAACTGCAGACTCATTTCCCATAGGAAGTGACATCTGGAATGCAAAAATAGCTTCATACATTATAATTGACAGAATACCAGTTTGCATTCACCGTGTTAATGAGTATAGTCACCTATGCAGAATTGTATGAGGCAAGCAATATTTTTATTATTTTCTTTGTAACTCACTAAAAATGGTGATAGAAAGAAAAGACCTGAACAAACGTATGCACTAATGTTGTCTCTGCTATTAAGATTTCCCCACCAAAATAATTATAGGAGAAAAATTATTTTCATCTGACTTAGGATCATATCCAATAGCTTATTATATCTGTAGTTTTTGCACTTCTGAATTGTACAGTGTTTCAGGGGAAGGATTGTCTTCTGAAGTTATCTTCTTTAGATACAAATTCCAGATTTTTGCTTTTTCTCTGTGCTTTAACAAGTCACTTCCTTCATCTTTTTTGATTCAGCTTCTTTATTTGTAATGTAGGTAAAATACAGAGCTCCCACATAAAGTTCTTTGGAGAATTAATGAACTAATATAAATAAAGCATTTAACGCAGGGCCTAACACACATAGTAAATAGATGTGTTGCACACATAACACACAGAGATATGTATAAGTGAGTAAGAGAAATACTAAATATTTATCTAGAAATCTTGAGATATTTGGGGTATATTTCAGAAGTAATGCAAAATCTATAACTATGAAAAATTTGATCTTTGGTTATATAAAAAGAGATTTGGATGGTATCAATAAATAAAAGGTGCGTAAAGTCACACATAGGTTTATGTAAGATTTCCCTGAGAAGACACGAGAGGATATGAGAATTTCATGATCAAACTTAAAACAAACTGCAGACTGACCCAGAATTTAATGGCTCTCTTATGGAATATATTTGGCAGTTACCTCATTACAAATATGCATTTCAGTATGAAGCAATAATCTATAACCCAGAAATTCTTTACCTGCTCACAGAAGATAACAATGCTATGTACTATGTATCCCACTGGTGATATAAAACTATTATATTTTTAAATTTTAAAATTGTTATTAAAATTATTAACAGTAATTTATTCATCAAATTCTTCCCTAATATATTTATATTATACTAGAACAAATTATTGTTTTCAAAACAAGCATAAAAACATGAGTGACTGAACTTTGTAAAAAGAACAGATATAGTGGGAGGTAGGGGGCACTCTAGATAGGAGTGGTGGTTTGTAAACTTCCAGCACTTAGGGAGGACCTTGACCACTGGATCACAGTGACAAGGCCCATATGGTGGAATGGAAGAGACAAGAAGCCACCAAGCAAAGGATCTGGGACAGGTACAAGATTGCTCAGTAGGTGGCAATTTGAGAGTAAGCTATTTTTAATTCATAAAATTACCTCGAAGTCCTAGTAGGTCAATGAACATGGAAAAGTAAGAATTGATACCAAAATGAAATTTCTAGAGTTTTTCTTAGATAAGTCCACTAACTGGCAGATAAAACCTGATTCAATCCTGTGTGACCTTTCTACTTTTACTTTGAAGTCATTCTATCAGTAGTTATATTACTTTTTTATAATATTTCTATAATTTGTATGAATTTCATTTGCCTACAGAAAAGTCTAGGCATCTCAAAGAAATTTAGCAAATATGCCCAAAACAAAACAGCATTCTGCTAGTATTTTTCATTTTATAATGTAAACACAGAAGTAGGCTGTGGGTGTGGCTCAATGGTAGAGCATTTGCTCAGCATGCGCAAGGCCCTGGGCTCAAAAAAATTATCACTCAATAGTTCTCTTACAAATGATCACTTTCTCAAGTTCCCATGGTATTAAGGTAATGTATGTTTATCCCAGATTTCATCTTAGTGCTGAATCATAGAATGCTCTTCCCTGCATAAGTAATCTTCGCTTCTTTGGATTCTTCCCACCAACTCAAAATGCTGCTATAGTATATCACTCAGTGTCCATTGTTACTTATGTGATTTCTCTGTGTAAATTCTTTAGATCAAAACTTTTCAAACTCATACCTTCCCATGTTTTCAAATCTACTTTATCAATTCTTTTTGCTTCAAAATCATAGTGAAACAGCTCTTTGCTAAGGTCATGCAAACCCTCTTCCAGGAAATCAGCCATATTCAGCAATTAATCACTCATTTCTTATTGAACATGGTCTTCCGCAAATTCCAGTACTCCCCTCACCATAAACTATTTTCCTGCCTTGCCATCTGCTCCTGGTATTTTTCTGTCTCCTCATATTCCGAACCTCAAAGCACTGAATTGGTTTCTCATAACTTCTCAGCTTTAAAATCAATACCTGGGTTACCATTGTAAACCAGACCTGACTTCAGATTTACATAACTAACTGCCTATTAAACCTTTCCACTGGTATTTCTGAATGCATATATCAAATTTAACATGGAAATATTGAGCTCCTCCTTTCTATTTCAGTGAACAGCAGCTCTGATTATGCAGTTTCTCAGACAGGATTTGTATCATCATTTTGACTTTTCACTCTCTTGAAACTGACATCAGTCAAACAGTAAATTATGTCAACTCTAACTTCAAAATAAACACAGATCTTTTCTTCCAGAAGCACAGCTGTCAAATCAGCCCAAGTCACTGTTACGTCCTGCCTAGAATATTATGTTTCTCTTCTGTAGTAGATGCTATCGGTACTCTGCCCAATCTCTCCCGCTAGGCAGGTATAGACATCTTCCGATGCAGTATTGATTTTCAAATAGCCCATCACTGTACCCTTGGAGCAAATGGAAGAGCCAAGGAGAGCCTCCCCAGGGATCCAAGTTCATGAGCCCTCCTCAAAGCTGGCCAACAGCCGAGGATCTATTAATGTGGGAATGTGTCATGTAGACCGCCTTTCTAGAGGTGCAGCAGTTCTGTAGTCCTTTCCATACGCCAGAGTTCCCTGTGTGATTAAGCTGAGTCTGGACCTAAGATATAACTACACTGCTGTTTTGCTCACATCCTCTGTTTGCTGTACCGCATTCTGCTGTCCTCTCTTTTCAGCAGGTTTCTCCTGGGAGTACTGACTTCATGAATCACTTGCATGATTATCTCAATGGCAGGTACTTCTGTGGAACCTAAGCTAAGACATTTCCTAACTGACCTTACGTGCATTTTCACAGCCATTGTCTATTCTCAACGTAGTAGACAAAGAGATCTCACTAAATCTTAAGAGCAGAGTGCATTCCTCATCTGGACATCTTTACAAGATCTTCCACCTCGTTCACGTAAGGGCTGAATCCCCAATAGTGGCCTGCGCAACACTACATAGTCGCTGTGACCTAGTCTCCTTTTCTTTTTCTTTTTCCTTTCTCTTTCTATTCAGTCTCATTTCATCCACAGGGTTCCTAAAATTCAATACAATTGATAAATACTGTCTGTTACTTACCTTTCAAAACGAAAGCTCTGTGAGGGTAGAAACCTTATTTATTGATATATTTCTATTATCTAAATAGTTTTTAGTGATTAGTTGGAATCAAAATACATTTGTTGAATTAATGATTCACTTATTAATCTACTTTAATTCTTCCCTTATCGTAACTTTGTTGCCAATATCCAAATGAGAGACAGAATTTTATTTAGGATAAAGAAGTGCTAACAATTTACTATCAAAGATAATTCTCTTAAATAAGAAAATAGAGGTTATGTATTTTTGTATTATGTATTATAAGAAACTATAATATCTTAAATATTCTAGTCTGAGAGAAGCAACAGTTTGAGAAAAAGAAGTAATTGGGAGCATGGTTCTTCGGAGTTAAAGGGACATCTGATTATGATTTTACTTCTAGTAACTCCAAAGATTAGGTGTACAAGTTAATAAGGCATCAAGTACAGTTTAAATTTAATACATATTCAACATTTGACTCTAATAGTGAATTACAACTATCAGAGCATACAGATATCCTGGGTTTGCTATAAAAAAAGAATGTTGCGCTGTCCCAAATTCAGCTATCTTTGAAAAATAAAAACAAAATTAATCCTAAGATCAATAATACAAGTCATGCATGCCAACTATCACTCTAAAAACCAAGCCAAAGAAAAAAGATTTTACTTCTATTTTGTAATTTTTTCTTACTTTTTCACAGTAAGAACTAAAATTTATATAAAATTACAGTTATACAAATATTTTATCTTAGTATTTATTCCTCTATCAAATTCCTATTCCTTTAGAAAAAATACAGTAAAAATTAACTAGAAATAAATCAACTTGATTATTCTCAAGACAGTTTTAATATAACTGTAGCTGTAAAAATCCTCCTTCTAAATAGCAAACTCATGAATTAGTTTTTGAGTCTGTGTGAACTGAAGTGGTGCACTTAACAGTTTTTATTAGAAGTCAAGCTGGGCTGGCCAACAGGCAATTTTGTGAATTATGGTTTTCAAAATAATAAATTAAAACTCTACCTATTAAAATCCAATTCAATACATATTTATTTAGGCTCATTGCACATGAAGTGGTAAAGTAGATTGTGAAATTCAGGAAGGAGGTTTATTGGATATGATGATGTACCAGGTGTGTTTTGAGGATTCCCAATGCAAATAGACATCTGCCAATGAATAAGAGATGATAACTACTCAAGACTAAAATACATCTGCTGTTGTACATGTGCCAACAAAGAATATAAACATTATGTGCTACAAATATGTACTAATAAATAAAAAACTAAAATAAAAATTCACTAAATAAAATGAAATGGAAAATAATAAATATCGAATAATAATAGTGAAGAAAATATACAAAGTAACACGATAGCAAAGAGCAGGGAATTCCAACTTTATTAAAAACTTCCACAGAAAAGGGGAATTTCCAAGATAAGGCTGAGAAGAGGTTCACTGAGTCAAGGGGTCAAAGAAACAGGAGCAGGTGTCCCCAGCAGAGAGAATAGCAGGAGTAAAAGCCTGAGGCACTGTGAAAAACGTAAGTATACATGGAACTCAGAGTGAGACAGATGGTGCTCTGGGATGAATCAGAAAGGAGGTGGAGACAAGATGTGATTCTAATTACAGAGCCCCAAGAAAATTAAGGTGAGGTATTAGCAGCTTTTAAGGCAAGATTGTAAATTAATTAGATTAGATTCATGCTTTAAAGGTATCTCTGAGTCTAATGTAGGACTCAGATTGGATGGAGGCACAAGGAGAACGCTGGGAAGTGGACTAAGACAGTTATTATTGTGACTGAGAAAGAAACAACGCAAGCTTAGGCAGGCTGGAACTGGCGAATGGAGAGGGACGGACACAGAATACAACCACAGCAACATCAGCAGGCCTTATTGATAGCTATCATGTCCACAGGAGAAAAACTAGGTTGCAGTGAGTAGACAGGAAGGGGAAAACAGAGTTCTGGCTGGATATTTCAGGTCTAAATTGTCACAAAATAGTCAATGGGGAAACTAAATTTGTCCTCAGAAGATAAATAGGTTCGAATGTATGTAAATTTAATTGCCAACTAGCAGTTGAAGAGAAAAAATAAAAGAATCCAATGACAGAAGAAGAAAGCCAGGAGACAGTTACATAACTGAATCCAAGGAAGAGGTTCTATGAGAACACAGAGATGGAAAGCCTACATGCACAATGAATACTGGGAGAAGCCTCACTCAAATTGAAAAAGATAAAGAGTAACATGTATTAAGCTTATTGAGGCTATAACATCTGACACAAAATTATAACCACAGGTCAGTGAAGATGATCTCAGAACACAAGTCCCCTGACTTGTACTGCATCAAACAAAGAGCTACATGGAATCATATTTTATGGATATGACAGACATATTTTAAGGATAACTGAAATAAATTGATGTAGGTATGGCACAGTGCCATCCAACCTGAAGCAGAAAGCCAAAAAAAATGCATTCTGTCTTCTCTGAGACTCCATTTAGACTAAATTTCTCATGTGAAGACATATGACTAGTGTTATGCCAGCAATATATAACAATACTGGGACCAGTCAGTGGAAATATCTACAAGTTTCCCATTTACCTTTTGAAAGGAGATAAATCTGGATCTAAGGTAATGAAACCATAGATGCATAGGAAAAAACCCATGAGAATGTATAGTGGGCAACTGGCCAATAGGCAATAGCTACATTTTCATGAAGGAAATAAAGTTAAGTTGTTCTATCCACTGTGACTTGAAGCTTTCTCTATTAAAATAATTAGTATTAATTACTCTAACTGATACACTGAGATGACTAATTTGGGAGTAACCAAACAGATAGGATTCATCTCAGAGTCGATGGTTATCTTTCATTCCTCACAATTTCAGTGATGCAGAATCCACAGAACCCGAGGACAACTAATTTGTACCAAGACTTTCCTTAAATTTAAGGGGTCAAAACAATTTAAAATTATTTTGTTTTGCTTTTTATTGATAAACAGGATAGTTTTTAAAATGAATTATGACTGAACTACACTTTTACCAAAAGGCAAAAACAAAGTTTTGTTTTTGACAGCTCATGAAAAAGCAAACGAATTTTTGCCATAAATTTTGTGTTACAGTGATTTAAAGGATAATAAAACAAAATACAGTTCTCTTGCACTGAAAAACAAAACTGCAGATTTTAAAAATATGTACTCTTTGCTTCAAATAGTACTAAAATTTATTTAAAATATGTGTTTATATATAACAACATGCAAATGCTCATATGACAGTTTGGCAAAGATGCTGGGGAAACTTCTTAGAAAATCTGGCATGGATATTGCATATGCTTAATCACAACTTTTTTAAAACCCAACAATGGCAAAATGATGGAACCAGAACAGTCCTACAGATAGAGAACAGACAGGGAAGAGCAAGTACTGGATGTACAGAATGATAGTAGAGTGATACCTCAGTTCATGAACTCTATCCTCTGCACCATTCTGGTCACAAACCAAACTGGATGAGAATCAAATCAAAATTTCCCATAAGGTCAACACTGAACCTAACCACTACATCTAATTTGCTTTCTGTGCAACTCAGTCTGTGAGCAGAACTGTGAGAAGGACCAAATTTATGAACCAAGGTAACACCATATTAAGGTAATTGAAATGAATTGATTCTCAACATTTTTGACTTAATTTTAGTATTTGATTAGTAATTTCACAGTTATAACAATTTTTACATTTCTATCATGAAGGATCAGATTCATAAGTTATGGCTCCATCTAAGAGTGGCCCCCATGTAAATTGCATGGGTTGTACATCTCTGAAGCTAGGTCTGGCCCCAAGCAACACTCAGAAAAAATTAATCAGAAAATAGAACAGAATTAAGATCAATATTTTTCAAGTGTGATGAATGAAAATATTCAATTGCTGCTATTAGCGTTTTGGGATTAAATATAGCCATTAATCAATGTTATTTCATAATTTAAGGTTTTGGTCTCCTGAATTTCTTGTAATTGTGTCATGTAGAAAATCAAAATACAGTTAAAAGAGAGATCTCTATGGCAAAATAACGTAACATTGTTCTTTGTCCTTGATATGGTCTGAATATTTGTGCTCCATCAATATTAATATGTCTAAACCTACTCACCAAAGTAATACAAGATTGTAGGCCTTTGGGAATTAATTGGCTTAGTTCCACTAGAAAAGGGGCCCAGGAGGCCACATGTCTCTTTTCTTGACTGTATGAGTACATTTCTAGAAGGCCTCATCTATGAATAAGAAAGCAGGCTCATAATATCAGCTCTGTTGGCAACTTGATGGTGGACTTGCCCACCTCCAGAACAGTGAAAAATAAAATTTTGTTGTTTATAAGCTGCCCACTCTATGGTACTTTCTTACAGTACCCCAATTGAACTAAGACATATTAAACCTACACTGTATATAAAAGGATGTTATGTACTGCTGATTATGGTGTTTTTCTACTTTAGAGATTACTAAATACTTGCAAGTATATAGAGGATGAGAATAAAGTTATTGAAATTTTAATAGGGCATGGTTCCTTCTGTGAGATTCCCAACCTGTCTCAATAGGCAAAAGAGCATATGCTACATTGATAGCCTTTCAGATGGAGAGATAAAAAGAATGAACTTAGCCTTCTAAGAGACTGCTACATCTGCAAAGAGAGACCAACTCTTCATTTGCTTTCCCATGGGTAAAATAGTTCCAATGGTCAGGGTTAGAGGGAGATACTAGAAGAGCATGTTATAAAGAAAATGTTTAAGTGGTAACTTATTCTGTCATTAGACATGTACTGTCTGGTCCATTTCATTTGTCTTGGGGATATGAGAATGGGGAAAGAATATTGGCAAAAGAGGAAGTAGTGTCTTGGTTAAATAGAATGGGAGCAAGGACAGTTATGTTGAGCGTTATACACTGCCTGTACCCACAGGCCCCTTGTTGATGCATTTAATGCCAATAAATTTGAAGACATTCCAACTCTGAACTGTATGTAGTTGTATCACTTGCATTTGTAGTTAATACCTCTGAAACTTATATCACTATGAATTGATTCTAAAAGTTGAAAACCAGAGTTTCCACTATTTTGATTATGTAAAGATGGTGTTCTGCAGAATGCAATATGTAAAAATTAAATTTTCTTTTTCTGGTATTTATGTCAGTGTTAACAAGCCTCTCAGTGGATTGTGTTTTTAGCATCAATTTAGATCCTCAAAGTTTGCTAAACTCTCAATCCTACTTGCTATTGATATCCCCTTTTCAAAAATTCTTCCTGAATACCCTGTATCTAAAATTACCTAGTTTCTACCTCTTTATGTTTTCATTTGTACTGTATATTTGAGATGCACCATTTGATTTTTTAGTTTTGGTAGTGATATTTAAGAGCTCTGTCTATTCTATATTTTTCTTTTCTATAGCTTCTTTAAAAATTTTTTTTTTTTTTTTGGTTTGCTATAATCTGGTACCAACATACCCAGAAGAAGACAGTATGATGAGAAAAAGAAAGAGGTAAATCTCTAGGAATTGGGAGCTGACAGGAAGGCTGGAAATTTTGAAGAAGGTGAGGACATGGAGCACAGTGCCTGGAAAAGAGCAGCACAGTCTAGAAGGCTTGTGCTGGTTCACAGGGAGGGCAACTTACCTTTGCTGGTACAGAATAAATCTAGAGAGGGAGTGCAACTCCAAGAGGAGTCAGAAGCCTGGGCCAACAGTGCTCGTTCCAAGAGAAGCACACAGCTCTTATAAACTTTGAAAACAGCATGGTTTTTACTTTGCAAGTGATTCCTTCCACAAAGCAGGATGGAATTCGGAAGGACAACCAGTGCCATATCTGAGAGGGCTTAATCAGGACCCATTTGGGGAAAGGGTTAAGTGCTTGGGATTGAGCTATACAGCAACAGCAGAGCAGTTAATACTGTTCTCCAGGATTTCTGTGGTCACTCTGCCACAGTGACTCAATGGGAGATTGTCATGGAGAGGGCATGGTTGAACATAGAACTTCTGAGAAGTTTAGGATTGAGCCAGAAGAGACACAGGGGCCTTGCCCTCCATGGTGAGAAGCCAACTGTGTGTGTGGTATTTCCAGAGAAAGTTGGATCCAAAGATTCTGATGTTAAATTCTCCAGACTACTTGTCTCCTCCGTAACTCTTGCCCTGCTGACGATGTTCAGCATGAAACTCAGTGGTCTGTTTGTTTTTCTCACCTACCTACATGAGCAAGGATACTAACAGGGCTTGACTGATTGCTCAGCCTGCCATAGGCATGGAAGGGTGGGCATAATCCAGCATTCACATACAAAATCATGACTATGGAAACAAAATAGATCATAGCAGTGGTTCAGTACCCCTCCCTGATATCTTCTGGATTCTAAAACTGCAAACCATGTAAAGAAGACTCATTCAAAAGCACAAGCATTTCATTTATTCTCTGATAGGTGGGATTTTTGTTTCCTTTTCTTATTCTCTACTTTTCTTTATCTTGCTTTCTATTTTCTCTTGTTTTATTTAATTCTGTTAATTTTCTCTATTTCTACTTATTTCCTTGGGTTCCTTAATAATATTCTTTATTCTGTTGACTGTTTTCCTCTTTTTTTTCCTTATGTTTCAAATTTTATATCTTTTATTCTCATATCTCTCAGTAGGAATGGTCTTGATTCCCCAAACAAAAACAGATTTGTAGAATGGATATAAGAAACATATTTAAACCACAAATAAATTCATAGACTAAAAATAAAAAGATTTAAAACAATATTTTATGCAACAAAAACCCCAAAACAAGCAAGAGCAAGTGTCCTGTTTTTAGACCATGTGGACTTCAAGGCAAAAAATGATCAGACTGGGTGAAGAAGGTCACCACATACAGCAGAAGGGAACAATTCAATGGGCTGAGATCAAATGCCAGTGTGGCCAAATTCATAAAAGAAATACTACTGGATATAAAAGATCAGCTAAGCAGCAACAAAATTATAGTGGTAGAACTACATACCGCACTGTAATAAATATGCAGATCTACTAGGCAAAAAAAGTCAAACCAAACTTTTGAACAGATTGACTTGACAGATATCCAATAAGTCTTAAATTGAACAACAATAGAACACACATTATTGCCAGGCGTGGTGGCACATGCTTCTAATTCCAGCACTCAGGAGGCTGAAGCGAGAGAATCATTGTGAGTTCAAAAACAGCCTGAATATAAAGTGAGCTCAAGGCCAGCCTGAACTGCATAGTGAGACCCTGTTTCAAAAAAAATAGAAGTACAGAACACACATGCTTCTCAACAACAAATGGAACTTTCTCCAAGACAGGCCACTCAGTAGTTCATAAAGAATGCTTAAGTAAATGAAATGCAAAGTCATTGAAATCACGGCATATACATGACCTATATAACTAGAAATCTATAGCAAAAGAAATCATAGAAATTATATAGAAACACATGGAAATTAAACAATACAATCTTGAATAATCAGTGGGTCAGAGAAGAAATCAAGGAAGAAATTAGTCCCTAGAATCAAATGATAATACAAGTACAACACAGCAGAACCCATGGAACACAATGAGAACAGTCCTACAAGCTGTGAGAACACACAGAAGAAAACAGAACCAGCCCAAGCATATAACATCTGATGCATCTAGAAAAGCTACAAAAAGTCAAAGCTTCTACAAAGAATATTAAAAATTATAAAGAGCAAGAAAAAAGTACTGAAACTGTGACAAAAACAGTATGAAGAGTCTGTAAGTCAGAGCTGGATCTTTAAAAGAAAATAGACAAACCCTTAGCATACCTTACCCCCAAAACGAAAAAGAAAAGACTCCAAAAACATGCAATTAGAAATGCAAAAGGCAAAATCACAAAGAACATCAACAAAATCCAATAGATTATTTGTAACTAACTTGAAAACATGTACTCTAGTAAATTTCAGAATCCAGAAGATACGCAGATTCCTAGATAGATACGAATTACCACATTGAAATAAGAAGATATGAAAACCCTGAACAATATAGCAATGGGCAATGAGTTTAAAACAGTAACTTTAAAAATTATCAACTAAAATAAATGAACAAATGAATATAATAATTGAACCAAACTTTTGAACAGATGGACTTGATGAATATCTATAAGTCTTTAGGGAATATGTAATGCCAGTATTCCTCACAATTTATAATGAAATTGAAAGGGACAGGGTTTTCCCAGTCATGCTCGGAGGATAACATTACCCTAATTCTAAAACCTAATTCTAAACCCTAATTCTAAGACACCAACTAAAAACAGAATCACAGTCAAATCTCTTTGGTGGACATAGACATAAAATCCTCAATAAGATATTAGCAAATGGAATGAAACAAATCATCAAAAAGATCATACATCATGGCAAAGTAGATTACCAAGGATGCAAGGATGTTCAACATACACAGATCAATACATGCAATATATCATGAACAGAAGCAAGAAAAAATATAATACAATCATTTCAAAAGACACAGAAAAAGTGTTTGAAAAAATCCAACACTTATACATGTGCCTGTCTAGAAACTGTGAGGTCCCTGAGTTCAATCCCCAGTACAAAAGAAAAAAAAAAAAAGATTTATATAAAAACATAAATAAGACAAGGACATCTACTATCACCACTCTTGTTCAACATATTACTCAAAATATTAATCAGAACAACTGGGCAAGAAAAGGAAATAAAAGGACTTACATATATGTATATAAACATGTATGTGCATATATTCCTTTTATATGTAATATATGTATATATATTCCTTTTATATATTATATATTTACGTACGATATATATTTTATATGTATATATGGAAGGAGTCAAATTATCATTATTCACAGATGACATGATCCCTTACGTGGAAGAGCCAAAAAAATTCATCAAAAAGACTTCTAGATTTAAACAATCTAATAGGATATAAAATCAACACATGAAAATCAGTAGCATTCTTGTACAGCAATAATGAACTCACTGAGAAAAAATTAGAAAAAAATACCATTCAGAATAGCTTCAATAAAAACTAGATACTTAGGAGTTAAACTAATACAGGAAATAAAAGGCCTCTACAATAAAAAGGAGATCAAGGAGGACAACAGAAAAATGGAAAGATAAGCCCTGTTCTTGAATTGACAGAATCAATATTGTCAAAATGCTCACAATTTCCAAATTGATATACAGATTTAATAAAATTCCAATCAAAATACTAGCACTATGCATAACAGACATATAAAAAATTCTAAAATTTGAGTCAGAAGTGAGGCAGAAATTGTAAATTAAATGAATAGCATTCTTATTTTTGCAGTAAGTTGCATTTCCTAAAGAGCATGTTCCAGCAAATCTGTTAGATCACTCTTAAAAAATTTTATAAATGAACTATTCTGTTTAAAAAATTATCTTCAGATCTGTATTACTATTTATTTATTTGTACATTTTCTTCTTCTAGAAAGAGTTTGCAACATGTTGGATTTCAAGATAATCTACATAAGGTTTTTTCTCATCATGCACAAATGATAAAATTCAACTACAGTTATATTTCAAAAGAAGAAATAAAATCAAAGCATTGTAATATTCATTTACCTGATTGGTGTAAGTGGAAATGAAGGAAACTAGACAGCCAGACAATTATATTCATTCATTCTTGCATTAGGTATGCCCTTTGTTTTAACAATATGCAAGACACTTGCTGCCAACATAAGTTTTTTTAAGGATGTTACTATTTAAAGGGCAAGTTTTCATTCATACAATAAATTGCACAATATCAATAGTATAAATCTAGTTTAGGTAGCTACTCAAGTAAATGTCACCATCCTAATGCATAAACACAGTGAAACCTTAAGATGTAACACTGTTGTCTAAGTGAAATTGAAAAGAATTATATACTGTTCAAAACCATTTTAAGGTTTTTGTCTTCTACTATATGGAAAGCCAAAGAAAATGAGCCCTTACATGTTTCCACATAAATAAGACACCAAATTTCACTTTATGTTTCTGGTAAAAGTCATAGAATTTGTTTTGGGTCTTGGTTTCCTGATTCCTATCAAGTACAGTGTAATCAACACAATCTCTGATTCTTTCACCTTTCCAATGGCTTTTTACATTACCAGCAAAATAAGCATCAGTCCTAAACTTTACAGTCACACAAACCTAATTTTGATTTTATACTCTCCACTTCCTTGCAGTAAACTTGGAAAAATCACAAATATTATCATCTATGAAGTGGAGATAACCCATAAGACTATTATAAATGTTAGAAAAATAATGCATAAATTGTTTTTCCCAGTGCTTCAAAGTCAGTAAGCACTTAATTGATGCTAATATTAATAACATTATGCTATAAAATATTCAATATCTGCTTGGCTAGATGCTATGAGTATTTCTACTGGCAGGTAAAACATTGCTTCTTAAGAAAGTCCTGTATAATCTAACATATCCTAATTATTAACACTTTGCTTAAAATGAGCTTAAATCTGACTTCTTGTAACTACATTCAACTATTTATTAAAAAAAAAAAGCTTTAGCCTAGGTTCCACGAAGAATTCATGAGGTTAAAAACATGGATGAAAAATATTGTCTATTTTTTTTACTAACTTCAAGTGAAAATAATAGTATTTCCTTCAGCTATGAACATAGCCATCAAACTATTGTAGATTGTTACTTATCACTAGTAGAAATCAGGTTTTTTTTTTACCAGTAGACTTACTGCAAGTATTTAAAAATAGTTTACTAGATATTATATCTGTTAGATCATGTCATATACATATATAAGATATACATATATAACACAACAAAATATTTAATATTCAAAATTTTATTTTAAAATATACTTTGTTTTTAAATTGTATAATTTTCTTTTGTATTTTAAAACATTATATTGAAAGCAGGTATGGAGGTGCACGCTTATAATCCCAGCACTCTGGGAGGCTGAAGCAGGAAGACTGCAAGTTCAAACCAAGACTGGGCAATTCGGTGACAGTCACTAAATTTTATTTTATTTCTATTTCAAAATAAAAATAAAATGGGCTGGGGGGAATAACCCTGAATACAACCCTCAGACCTCCCAACACCCCCCCCCCACACACACACACAAAATAAAACATTATATTGAGAAGGAATATACAGTCTTACCTGGTCTGGTGAAAGTACCCAGGACTTGGACACATACACATGGACACACACACACACACACACACACACACACACACACGTGTGCACACACAGAGACAGAGAATTATATATCTCTGCTCTAGAGTAAGTAGGATAATTCTACTTTGTCTTATTGATGAAACCCTAAGTCTCAACCACTGAATGACAAATAAGACCTTCATAGTGCTAAATGTTTGCCTCTCTTCGAAATACATTCCAATGAGTAATGTGATGATATTTGAAGGTGGAGCCATTGAGAGATATGGTACTGGTCAGGATCAATGCCTTTAGGAAAGAAGCCAGAGAGACAGCCCTCAAAACAGTCATTAGGTACCATCTCTGAGCCCAAAGGCTACATCTCACCAGATATAAAATCTTCTGACACTGTGAACTTAGACTTTCCAGTGTCCAAGATAGTGAGAAAGCAATTTCTGCTGTTTATAAGATGATGGTTTATGAGATTTTATTATAGCAACCAGCATGGACTCAGATCTGATTGTTCAGAAGCTCTTTCTCCTGCCTTTTCTAAATGTTTCTCATGGAATTCTTCAAGCATGCTCCATGAAATACTAGTCTTCAATATGACTGGGCCAGGGCTTAAAAATAGGGTATTGAAAAGGGAAAAAATCATTGATTGAATACCAGAAGCACTGAGGGGAAAGAGAAAAGGAGTAGGTTGCAAGAGGGAGAAAAAAAAAACATTGAAAAGATTTTAATGAAAGGCAGCACCTCTGTCCATGTTTAAGGAAACCAGTGAGAAGCTACTCAGGAAAGAAATAGGAGAGAGCAGTAGTTGTAAAACTATGGCACACATGCCACAGTGGGCTGTTTCTTATCACTAAAGGCTCTAAAAGGTTCACCATCACTAAGCTAGGGAAGGGAGATTATAGCAGAGTTATTAGTTATTATGAATATGAAAATCATTTCAGGACCCTGGAACAGGGTATTTCACCCCCAGCTGCCCTCTATCATGGCTACTTACAGTTCTTATTTGTACATTACAGTCTGAGAAGTACTGCCCAAAAAACTGCCTCCAGCTCAATTTGCTTGACATTTAATTCTTTCCAAGCTTCTTTCCCACAGCTTTCCCCTTTCATCATAGCCATTAATGTTCCATGAACCATTACTGTGCAAATTACACTACAGGACCGGTCCTAGTGTGTAAGTGGCCAGGACATTCCATATGTAGTCTTACTGTTGCGAGAGCACAGTGGGCTTGTACCATTTTATCTTGTCAACTTGGCTAAATAAAGACTTATAAAAAGATGTTTGGATCATGCAGGGGCTATACTCTCCAGGAATGGTCATGGGTGACTGTGCTGTGGGCCTAGTAGAGGAGATAGGACATAGCTTGGGAGAGTACATCTCCCATCCACGCTCTTCCTCTGTGTTCTGCTTCCCAGCTGCCATGAAGGGAGCAGCTTGGTTCCAACATGCCCATCAATCATGAAGTTCCCACCTTAGAGCTAGCTGGCCATGGACCTCTAAAACTGTGAGCAAAATAAACCCCTCCTCCTCTAAACTGTACATGTCAGGTATTCAGTGCCCCCAGCAGTAAAGCAGAGCAATACAGAGCTACTGTTAACTTTCTTATCTAAGCAATACTATTTCAATTCATATTTATGCTCATTTTCTCAGAGATTCAATTTAGAGGACTTTAGTCTTATACTTTGCTGTTTGCTGTTATAGTATTTTTAGGAAACTATTCTTTTTCATGAGGACTATCCATATAATTAGGTTTTTCTACATTTGTGTTGACATTTGGTACATATACATTTACATTACTTTCTCTTGCTGTTAAATTGTTCCACTTACCAATATGTATCTTTTTGTCTTTGTTGTCTTTTCTGATTAGTTCTGGTATGAAGTCAACTTTGTCTGAAGGAAAAGAATAGCTTTTCTGCCAGCTTTTGGGCTCCGGTTACATTTTTATTTTTTCTCTTTTATTTTGTGTTTTTTTTCACAAACGTTTGCCTCTTTTGGGCAAAGTACAGTTAAGCTGAACTTTGTTTTTTGAGCCAATGTGCCAGAATATTTTTTCATTGGGAAGGTAAGACAATCCTGTTGTCTCATTATTTTTCCAGGGTTGATTCCTATTTTTCCTATTGTTTGATTACTCTCTAAATTAGATGTGTTTTCTTTGGGCTGTTTGGTTATGTGTGTATCATTGTTTCTGTTTAGGATTTTATTAAGTACTTTCTTCAATGTTGGTTTGGTGGTCATATTTCTTTATATTCTCTTTGTTGGAAAAATTCTTTATTTCTACATCAATTTTGAAATATAATTTTGCCAGATCTAGCAATCTAGATTACCAATTTTTTCTATTAGAGCTTGAAAAATATCACACTGCAGTCTCTAGACCTTTAAGAACTTTAAATTCATCTGAAGAGCTTGCTTTGATCAGTAACTTGATGATTTTCTCTAATAGCTTTAGAATTCAATATTTGTGCTGAATTTCTGGGATTTTGACCGTGATGTTTTGTGGAGAGGTTCTTCTCTGGTCATTGATTTTTGAGGTTCTGTATTATTCGTTTGCCTTGATGTTGAATTCTTTCCCTAGATTTGGACATTTTTCTGCTATGATTTTTATGAATAAATTTCTTATATTTTTTGTTTCAACTTTTAACTTTTTTAACTCCTGTCATTCTTTAACTGGTCTTTCTTGAGTCACTTAACAGTGGCTGGATTCAGGCTTCCAGTGTCTCCTTGCTTCTAGGGAGTTACTAAGTATACAATTTACTGTGTCATATCTTTAAATCTTAACAATCCCTCCTTGGATTGGTCATGACTGCTTCTCATATATTCTGTTGAATTTTTCATATCCATGATTTCTGCTGATGCCTTTTCATTATTTATGACTGTTTATTGAAGCAGTGTTTAATACCTTGTATCATCTTTTTAATTCAATCAACTTTCAGTTTGTGCTTAAGGCTATTGAACATTTTATTAATTTAATTCTTTATCAGTTTATTGAACATCTTATATATTAGTTTGTTTCTTCTTTCATCTCTTCAAGCATTTTAACCTAAGTTTAAGTTAACATAATCATTAAAGATGCTATATAAATAATTCTTACTGTTAACTCTTACTCTCCATTTCACTCTTGTGAACATCTGGCATGTATCCGTATATCATATGACAGAAGAAAAAAAATACAAAAAGGCTCAAGACAATACACAAAAGTAAAGTGTCCTCTTGGTTCTATTTATAATGCAGTCAGAATTTCACTAATACGCTCTGTGGGAACATTAGTTCAAAAATGTATACTTTATCTTGTAACACGTTTAAGGTCTGAGCTCAAGTCCTCTCTGGTAGTACCCAGTAGGCTGTGTGTTTTAACCGCTGCTTCAGCTGGTTCCCATTGAAAGACTTGTCTTCTTGCTTAACATTGAGTGATGTGGGTAGGGAGGTGCAGACACACTGATAAAATTGTTTCACTTCCGCTGCAGGCAGTGCCCTGGTAGGCCTCAGCTGTGTTCCTGTGGACATGACTCACCACAGGCTTTTGTCTCTGTCTTATAATCAGACACCTCCAACTGCACTGAAGTGGGGAAGGAAACAACAGAACTGGTCACACTCAATCATCTACTGATACCTAAAGGGCCTCTTACCCTTCTGTTCTCCTCCCTTCCTCTGCTTATGTTTGTTGTCTCTGTGCCTTTCTGAGTCAGCATGTTATACAAGACCTTTCACCACAATGCTTGTCTCTGGCTTTCTGCTCATGCCAAACTCTCTGTCCGGAGCTCACAAGTCTCTATCAGCTTGCAAAACCCTTGGCATTTAGGCCTTAGTGCAGGAGAGCCCTTCTGCTTGGAATTCATCTGCATTAGGAGGAAAATTGGTGAAAGCTCACATGAGTGCACAGTACAACAATTTTTAGGGATCAAGGGGAGGGTCACACACTGGTACCAAGCTCTGAAGCCTTTGAGGGGCAGAAAGTGTACCACACAGGCACAGAATTCAGTGCCCTTTGGTGGGTAGAAGAGTATCAATCCTCTCACTATTTTAGTTTCTTTTCTTCACCTCCAGATCACATTGGTCACAGCCACTGGGACATTGTCCCCCAGATGCATGAATATTTGGTTCCAAGTCCCTAATCAAGACTATGCCCTGTTCCTCTCTGTCCCTGTAGATCCCAGGTCCTAATTCAGTCACTGCCCTTTCAGTAACTCTCTGGCTTGCATTTTCCTTCGTGCCTTGATCTAAAGAGACCCATTCACAAATTCCTTGTTGACTGGGCTGTTTCTCCAAGTAGGACAAGAGTTAGGACAGGTGAGTGCTGAGCAGTTCTTCTACGCTGGCTAAGCACAGTGCACTTGGCTTCTTACCTTAGGAGTTCAGGGCTTTTCCCAAGATAGGTATTTGCTTGTACCTGGGTCATAAGCAGTATCAGTATTGAGAGGAGACCCTTCCCATTTTTGTAAACCCTCTGAATACTAGAATTTTACTTGGTGGACTTCTCCTTCAAGATAGTTTTCTGTGTTTGGGTTTTTGTTCTCTCCTTCTATCTGAGTGCCATCAGATTTTGTATCTTCCACGCATCTCATGAGTGCTGCTACCCCTAGCCTACTGATACAATCCCCTTTGTTCCCAAGTGCTTACCAGGAGATACTGCATATTAATTGCACACACTATTTACAGGAAAAATCATTTAAGTAGCAAGATTATTCTCAAGGGATATAGTGTGGTTAGTCAAGTTTAAACCTATATGAAGAGTATTGCCATCAGTTTCTACAAAATTTCAATACCAAAAATAATTACTGACACAAAATATATATAGAATAGGGTACAAAAGCTTACAAGAGAATAAATCAATATAATAATTATGCATGTAAACATAGTTGGTGGAGGAAGAAAAGGAAAAAAGTAGATATTCTTGCAAACACATCACTTAAAGTCACACAGATTAGCTTTTTTTTAACTTCAAAGTGTTGAGGTGTTCTAAAAACTTCTCTCATAACATTGTTTCTTATAAAATATATTTAGTGTATTGAACATACTTCTAAAATTTCTAGCATCATAAAAATCTTACTTGAGGATATTAAGAGAAGCCTAGGAAATTACACAATGATCAATTGTATCACATTTCATGTGTTAGAATCTGTCATTTACCTCAATAGTATTTACCAATTAATTGATACACATTGCCTTCTATTAATAACTTCTCTATTCTATGTAAACTGGTTTATCATTTCAATTACATTTGTCTTCTCATAGTCCCCTCAAAATGAAAATGTCTTACATATTTAATTCATATTAATAGTTGATCCCATAATTTAGCATATGAGTCAATGCATTTTATTATTTCTCACAGTAACTAATCTGTTGTGTACCACTTATTGTCTTCTTAGTCAAAGTACATACTAAATATCATGAGCTATTACTAGCATTGTACCAATACATAATCATTTAAAAAGTGTCCTCTGGTCAAATAAGTTTGAAAAATGTGTATTTTGAACAAACTTTCCAATAAGTTCTATCAGTACATAGTATATGATACAATGGGAACATAATGACTGAATTACAGAATTTCCATGATGGAAAGGATTTGAATATTGTTTCATCACTTACTTAAAAGTAAAAGTGAGTCCCTGAGAACTTAAACAGCTGAGGTTGGATTTATCTGGTGATCTGGAATATAAGTGTCTTGTTGTTGTCATCTTTTGGATTTTCCATTTAGTTCTTCGTTCTCTAATACCATAAATATTGAAATTAAAGAAAGAAAAGAAGGAGGAAGAGGAAAAGTGAAAGAGGGAGGAAAGAGGACAGATAAAGGGAGAAAGAAGAGGAGGGAAGGAATGAAAAATAAACAGAGTAAAGGATGGAGAGAAGAAAGGAAGAAATTGTGCCCACTAAGGATAGAGAAGTTGTTCTGTATCACTACAGTTTTGCAGAACTGAAAGATCAGATGAAATAAGCTTGCTATTGAACCAAAGTGTTTAACTTTATGAAACTCCATAAGTAATTACTTATGCAGAAGAGACATTAAGGACCATAAAATGGGCCCTAGAGGTAAACTGTAGATCCTAATAAAGAATGGGATAACAGGGATTCAGCATAGATTAGTGACTCAGCTTGAGAAAAACAAATTAAAGATGAATTTTGAGAATGCATTAAAAATTAGTTAACTCTCCTGGTTAGGGGACTGTTTGACTCTAAGAAACAAACTTAACTCATGCTATCTTAGGCCTAAGGGAGGGACTTATTAAAAGGTTATGTGACTGTTTCATAGATCCCAAGGCTCAGAAAGCAGCTAAACCCCCTGCAGGATGAGAACCTAACTGGATAGCTGCCAAGAATGAAGAATGATATATTCTTTGTCTCTTTTCCCCTTGAGTTCAAAGTTTCTCATTTATTTGTACCTCTGGGCATCGGTTTTATTTTCTTTCTTCTATACAAATTGCCTCTTGTATTTCAAGCACCAGTGAAGAAAGACTAGAATTATGTGCCTGAAATCAAAATTCCTGAGGGGTAACCTGCTCTTCTACCTTGGATGACAGGTCGGGGCCAAGCAACACCGTGTCCAGAGCTTCTGTCCAGTCAGGCAATTACAGAAATAGACTCTCTAGAACAACCCTGTGTAGAGAATAGATAGTTATAGGATACAGAAAATAATACTGGCGAAGAAATATATGACTTATTTAAACTGAGCATCCTTTAGGAATAGAAAAGCAAAGGTGTTTGGAAAATGCAGTGAGGAAGATAGCAAAAATCCGGAATTTAGTCTGGCCTCACGGAAGGTCGCTAGTCTGGATTGTTCCTCAGGCTGTAGCCAGTGAGCTTTGCTCTGGTACTCCAGTGAGTCCAGAACAGAAAAAGTGGGCAATAACTAGGGTTGTCAGTACCTTTACTCACTGGGCCTTACTTTACCAAATTCCAGCCATCTTGTCCAGAATTCCTTCTCTTCAAATTATTTCCAAGTCAAATATTCACCAGTTTATATACAAAGAATGCAGGCAATAGTGCAAAAAAAAAAAAAGAAGAAGAAGAGTTATCCATAATGGTTGAATTCTAGGCAGATACAGTCTTAGAAGTGATTTAAGTAGTCCTGATGATCTGGAACCATAACTGCTTTCACAAGACCAAGGCTGCAGTTCGAGAGAGGACTAACACTCAGAAGCTGTCTAGAGTCATTCACTGTACCTAACCTGACTCTTGATTTCTCATCAAAATATTAATGATTTCCTTGATGAATTTGTGGGCAAATATATAGGATCCTTTTAAATGATAACTTATTATTATTCCCATAAAAATACTGAATCTTCAGTGCTTATCTTCTCTGTTAAATCCTGATTATAATTAATACAGCCTGTCATGAATCTTGGATTCTTTCATATAAAACATTCCTATTTGTGGAGTACCTACATGTTCAAGGTATGATAAAAGAATACAGTGAATGTTTATTTTAAAAACATTTATTACAGTAAAAGCCACACTGCCATTAATTCCCTTCAAAATTTTCCACCTTTCTTTAAATATATTCATGCCATCATTCTTGCTACTTTCTGATACTGTCATGGCTGCTTTGATGTCCTGATTAATTGAAAACCTTTACCTTTCATGGTCACTTTGAGGAAGAGCCAGAAGTTACACAGTACCTAGTGCAGTGAATAAAGCAGGTGAGGACATACCATTTGTTATGACCATACCTCTCCAATGCGTCACACTGCAGAATTCACCATATTTTTTTACCATAACTCATGGTGTGTACATAGAATTACTCTAGAAACCACATGGAAAATGATAATTTATGAATCACAGTACCCTACCCACAAGAAAGTTATAGTTAAAATAAACAACACATGGAAGGAAAGAAGGAAGGAAGGAGGGAAGGAAGGAAGGAAGGAAGGAAGGAAGGAAGGAAGGAAGGAAGGAAAGAAAGAAAGAAAAAAGGGAAGAAGGTGGGGAGGGACAGAGGAAAGGATAAAAAGACCAAAGCCTTAACTGCTGTGTGTGAAGACTTTTGCATATATAATCTTACCCATCATAAGCCAAGTTTTAGATAGGCATTATTGTTCCCCATTTATAAATAGATGAACTTGCAAATGCTAAGCAACTTTTGAGAAATATTTAAAAGGTGATCCAGATAAAATGTTCTGATCATATCGCAGTAGGAAAGTGGCTTCAGCTCTGGAGTTCAGGGTTTTGTGAAGCAGATGACATTTAAGCATCCATGTGAGTTGGGATTTGAGCTCAGACAGAAACAACAGCATGAGCCAGGGTCCTATAGCAGAAAAAAAGAGCTAGTCCTGTGTGATGACTGCTAAGCAAGGAGAGCAGTGCCACAGCATTATACACAACGGGGGAGCAGTCGTGGATATCAAGGAGGGGTCTGCATGACAGGGAACCCAAATAGTTGGCTACTGGGTTGCAACATTTGTGTAGTTAGTGGAAAGCAACTTTAACAAAAATGACACCCTCAAGCCTTTGACTGGAGGAAATGTTGGCGTGGGGAGCAGATGATAAATACCACAGGCAAAGATAACAAGAGCCAGATTTAGGACCACGGCCTTAAAAGGGAGAAATGATGAAAGTGTGAAAAAATAAGATGAGATCAACGTACTCTGGCATTTGATTGAATGGGCAAGAGAAGAAGCAACTCAAGATGTCGTGGGCTTTGAAATAAGGGATACAAACAGTATCTTCTATTCAACCAGAAAATCGACACTTCTCTTTTCTATTCTCTGGGTTTTCTACTTAACAGTGGACTAATTTTAAAGCTGTTTTTCTACTAACAAAAATGAAGCATATTGTTCTTATAAACCTTTGCAAAAATCTGCTGCATTCTGTGGCATGTTTGCAAATAATGCCACATTCTCCAGACAGTTTATGTACAACATACTTCGCACTCCTAACACAGAAACATCACAAAAGTAACATTCTATAACAAATTTATAAAGGTCATTCCTTAAAGACTGTTTTAAAAATAGAAATACATTTGTTAAGAACTGTTAATAATTTGAAACTCATTAGGTGCACATACATTTTCCATTCCCGTTTCATTATTCATCTTCAAGGCACATTATATAGTGACTGTCAACTCCAGGTCCACACTGGTGTCACCTGCAGAGCTTTTAATGCTGATGTCTATGTCCTACCCCAAGGTTCTGGTGCAAATGACCTGAGAGCAGCTTGGGAACTGGGATCTTTTTTAACGCTATCTAGATGATTCTAATGTGGGGCCGTGGCTGAAAAACACTCAGCAATTTAAAAAGCAATTAATTATGTTAGAGATAATTAGGAGAATGAAGTTTGCTATCAAAAAAGACTATCAGCTACATTTATATAATTTGCACATGCAGGATTTCAAATTAGTCTTTCCCTGACATTCAACCTAATATGGGACAAGTTATACCAGGAGAATCTGGTGAACTGAGTTGCTTCTTCCCTTGCCCATTCAATCAAATGCCAGAGTACATTGATCTCATCTTATTTTTTCACACTTTCATCATTTCTCCCTTTTAAGAGGTCAGAATTGAGAGAATGAGATGATTAGAAGAGAAATAAGTGAAGTGTGCTGACTTCTGAAACATTTTGCTCAATTCTTTCCAATTGAGTTGGCAGCCACCCCTGGAAAGCTACAGCAGTGAGATCTGTCCTCTGACCCTTTTTGCAGACCCTGGGCCAGTGGCTGTCTGACCTCAGAGGTAGATCCCAATTTCCTCTGAGTAGCATCACAGTGGCAGCTGCCATCTCCTGGGTACAGAGATCAAGATGAGGCTTTGTATACAATGCAACTCAAAAGGAACCAGGAGGACAGAGCTCACTGGCTCAGCTTCTTCGTACTTGGAGGAATTCTGAAAGGTCTGTTTATTCCCATATTTCCTCTCTCTCCTGTCACGTATTGAAGCCAATGCCAATTAACTGTCTGGCTGAAGGCATTGCCAAGAGAAATCTCATATTAAATGTGCCTATTTCCTCATCAGGTAGCATTTCTTTCCCTTGCCAGGCATTACTGAAGAGAAAACGGCTCTCCTTTCTCTAGCAGGGCTCTGAGTGTGTGGGCAAAGTGTATAGTGACAGTCTTGGAAATTTTCTGGGGACCACGGCAGGAAAATGACCTCTGGCTATCCTAAATTGCTTACCTCTAGTCCGTTACCAAGTTTTTCTCTAGTTTGACTTCAGTCTCACTCACTTTCATTAACTTTTTCTACCTCTAGCCTCAATTCTAGAATTCTATTCCATTCTCAATGTCCAGTTTCAATGTTTAGTCCCCCATTTGCACATACAAATGTAAACCAATCCTCCTCTATTCAGTCATCTTTGGAACTGAATTTCTTTGTGCTTATCATTCTTCTTTACTAGAACTAAGCATCTCAAAACAGAATGTTGCTTTGTCCAGTGCATCCACACAACACAGGACAAACTGCCATATTTTGCTTATGACAGGCTCACAATAAATCTGATTGCTGGATCGACTAGTTAAATTAACATATCAACTCAGAATTCATGGGCAATTAGAATTCCTTTGGTCTTGAAATAACTAATAAGCTAAGGCACAAAAGTATGGAAAGGCTCAACAGCCTCCACTAGGATGGGGAAGGCATTAGGTATTCCAGTAAATAATAGACTCAGGGCTAAAGAAAACATGAATTTTTCAACTAGCTATATCTTGTGGTATTACAGTTGTTCTATTACAACTCTTTAACAGAAGCATATTTTCTGAACACTATTTAAATAAGCGTGGTTTATGCAAATCCCAGTAGTCACTCCTTATAATTGTAATGTCAATATCACTGTAATTCTTGGCTTCAAGAAATTAATATATTTTCTGTCAAGTTGAGTAGAAAATCATCACTTATTTTCAAGCCCTGCCTGTGTCATACACAAGAATGCCTTTCTCCACCTCCCAAGGCTGACATCTTGTATGTTTATTTATGAGATTGTGTTCCAAATTACCCTTGTTTTCTGATTGCTGGGGGATCCATGGAGAAAGGACTTTAATTACTAAAGTTCTCAACAATTTTAATTTGCTTAGGGATCATCTTAACATTGTTTCCACTGCAACCCAAGAGGTTTTAGCCTATTTAAAACTGTTTTGCTTTTACAACAATAATGTTTTGACCCGAATCGACCTTATTCCAATCTGAAAGTTGCACAGCATTTGGAGAGGTTTTATTTTCACATATCCTATGAGCCTATCCTGTTCTCCAGAATACCTTGTACAGAGCCTTTCAAGTATTCAATTGGCATTACACCAGGGAAAGCACAAATGAAAGTATAAATGAGGTTTACATTTTGCCAGCAGAAGTCACTGATATCAGAATTTAAAACATGATGATATTTGGTTCAGAAAATAAAAACATGGTGGAATTTTTTATGTCACTTGAAATCATCCTAAATATCTTGTACACAAAATATTGTCTTTGTTACACTACATCTTTTGACATAAATGTCAAATCTTTTGACTAGATTAAAAATTATAGAGGAATGATGCTTATTGGTTAACACAAAATCTAGCACCTAACAGTAGATGTTCTATAAATATGAGTAGTTGGATCACTTGTACATTGTTCACTATTTCTCCTTTGAACCTATAGCCTATTCCTAGAAAAATTTACCAGATGAAATTTTAGTGTCCAAGATCAGACAGAACTAATTACTCAAATCCAATAACAGAGCTAAGCCTCTGGGGAAATTATAATGGCCTTCGTGGATGCTTTTCTAAGCTATGACCCCTTCTTCATCAAGTACTCATTCATCTTCTGCTCACACAGAAAAGAATCTGCTTCACTAGTAATACAAAGGTATATGAAGCCCAGACAATGAAAGCAAAACTAACATGATGGTATCAAACTAAAAACTTACATCTGAGCATCAAAGAAAATCAGCAGTGACAAAGAAACTCATGGAATGGGAGTTGATAATCAATAAGTAGTTGTTATCAAAGCATATTAAGAGCTCAACTTCATAGGGAGAAAATAACTCAATTTTAAAAACTTATCAAAACCCCAAACAGACACCTCTTAAAAGAAGATTCACAAATGACTGAAAGATGCATTAAAAATGTGCAACAGCATCAGTCATTGAGAAAATCCAAATTAAAGTCACAATGAGACCTTACACCTGTTGAAATAGCTGTTACCAAAAATATGCCAAAGATAAGTGTTAGCAAGGATGTGGAAAAAAGAGAATCCTTCAGCACTCTGGAGAAGAATACATAATCATTATGGAAAATAATGTGGAAAGTCCTCAAAAAATTAAAACTATAGATCTTTGATTGGATGAATTTGCTTCTAGAGATTTATGCAAAGAAAATCAAATCTGCATGTTAAAGAGCTATCTGCATAATTGCACTCCCATGTTAACTGAAGCATTAATCACAACAACTAAGCTATGGCATTAATTGCCCATTGATACATGAATGGATCAAGAAAATATGCTATCATACACCTACAGACATGATGGAATATTATTCATTTTAAAAAATAAAAAAAAAATCCTGCCATGTGTAATAATATGAACTCATCTGGAAACCATTATACTAAATGAAATGAAGAAAAATAGTAGGTGGTCCCACTTATACATAGAGGCTAAAACATGTTGAATTCCTAGAAAGAGAGTGAAATGGTGTTTACCAGGGCCGTGGAGAGGAGGTGGGGAAGTGAGACTCACAAAAGATAGGAAGTTTAGATGGCTAGCATGAATAAGTTGTGAATGTTTGTATAACATAATGACTGACTTTAATGATGGTTCTGAATACATAAAAAATTGATTTGAAGAGAGTAGATTTATTAAGAGAGTAAACTGTGAAGAGAGTATATTTTAAGCATTCTAATTACACACACAAAAGAGAACTATCATGATGGTGGTGGTGATGTTAGTTGACATCACTGTGGCATATACACAAGGCATATACACATTTCACAACATCACATTGTGTATTATCAGTACATTCAACTTTATTCGCCTATTATACTTTGCATGCCCTTAAATTTTTATAAGTATTTTATGTTACTTTAGAAATATGCTTGAATCAACTTTCTGGCTGCACATTTCACTAATGAGTCAAAACAGAGTTCTCAAATATTACCTTCCTTTTTCTATTTTAAATTGAAAATTTTTCTTCACATATTGCTACAAGAAGTACATTTAAGTATGTCACCATTTAAGCCAGCCAATACTACCACAAAACTAATAGCAGTAAAGTTCATTGGCAGACAATAAGAGGACTGACAGCTTTAAAAAAAAATTGACATCAATACCTTTCCATGAGCACTGGCAAAACATGAAATCTCTGTTGAACTGATTATGCTTGGAGGAAATACAAGAAAGGTCCCCCCAGGATACATTTGAAAGTTGGTGACTTTTCAAAGAAATCACCTAAAAGAAAACCTACTTGTTTCAACAAAAAAGTCGAGACTATTTCTTGCTGTGTCACCGCCATGGTTACCAAGTGCTAGCTAGGCGGAGTGATAGGTCACTTAGTGAGTCCCAGCAAGATGAAAGAAACCGTCTCCCATTGTTACTTTCAACTCTAATTTCCCAAGATTAACAGAGCCGGTTAGCATTTTATAAATACTTCATTTTTTTTTTACACGCATTCTCCTTTTGTGATCACATGAGATAAACATAGTAGGTGTCTACTGCTGTGTAACAAATTACCTCAAAATGTAACTCCTTAATGAACAAACATCTATCACCTCTCATAGTCTCAGAGGATCAGGAATTTAGGAGAAGCTTAGTAGGGAAGTTGTGGTTCAGGGTATCTCAAAAAGTTGCAACCAAGTTGCCGGCTGGGGCCACTATCATCAAAAACTCCCTGGAGCTAAAGAGTCACTTCCAAATGACTCACATGGCTGCAGTTTGGTCAGTTCTCTGCTGACTGCTGACTGGAGGCTTTTATCACTTACACCATGGTCCTCTTTCATAACCTCCCTCAGCTTCCTCATGAGTTGGCAGTTTCCTCATGAGTTGGCATTCCCCAGAATGATTTATAAGACAGAGAGGGAGGGAGGGAGAGAGAGGATAAGAGGGACAGACAAACAGACAGACAAAGACAAAAATTAATATGCAACCCCCAACCTAAACTAACCTAACCTTAAAAGTGACACACCATTATTAATGCTAAATTCTGCTGGCCACCAGTGATCAATCCCGGTATAATGTTCTGCGAAAGGAAATGACACCTAAGTGTAAATACTAGAAGATGCAAATGACTGCATACTACCTTAGAGATTGGCTATTACTGAATGCTTCTTTAGATGTTCATTATATTCATTTCACAAAATTAATTGCATGAAATTATGATGGGATATCATGTGATAATTTAATGTATACATATAGTATCTAATAACCAAATCAGGCTAGCTAAAGACGAGCTAATATAATTCCTTTTCAAATTACCCCAAAGAAGTGAAATGGAAGGAGTCCATTCAAACTCATTCTATGAGGGCAGCAATACTCTGATACCAAAACCAAACAAGGACACATAAGAAAATACTATAGACCGCCTCTCCCTGTTCTGGCTGCGCTCGGAGAACTGTGGAGTTCCAAGCAAGCAGGCAGGTGCACACCGTCCTGAGAGCCCAGCCTGTTTGAGACCCTTGCACCGTCTGGGTGCAGTGGAATGGCTGGGTGGGTCTGGGGCACCTGCATCCGCCTCCCTGTGGGTCTGGAGGACTGTGGATTTTTAAGTGGGCAGGCGAGCATCACCAGTTCCAGAGGCCCTGCGTCCTAAGTGCCTGGTGCATTCTCCCCGAGCCCAACTTGTTCAGGACCCTCGAGCTTTCTGGGTGCAGTGAAACAACTAGGCGGGTGGGAGGCAACTACATCCACCTCCCCTTTCAGGCTGTGCTAGGGGAAATGTGGAGTTCTATGCAAGCAGACAGGTGCCCACTGTCCCCGGAGCCCCGCTTGTTTGGGACTGCAGAGTTCTAAGCAAGCAGGCAAGCACCACGGGTTCCAGAGGCCAAGCGGCCTGGGGAAACTGGGTGCCAGAGTCCCAGGAACTGCGAATATAGAAGGGGATTTCCAACAGACCCTGAGGAAGCTTTCGAATAACACTTGAAACACAGAAATATAGGAAAATGACAAAACGAAAGACCAAATTACAACCTCAAACCTCCAGCCCATCTCAAGAAAGCCTAGGAGTGATGTATACAAAAGAAAATATATGCCATACACCTCAGATATCAGACATTATAGCTACTGAAATAAACAAGCAACTCCTGGAAGCTTTAAAGGAATTCAAACTCGAAATAATCTCCCGGGTAAAAGAAGAAATGATAAAAGAAATGAAAGAGATGCTGAACATATTTAAAGAAAACACAGTTAAAAAATTGGAGGAACTAAACAAAAAGATAGAATCCCTAAATTAGCAATATAAGAATCAAACAGAATACATAAAGCAGATGCACAGAGATATACAAAAAAATCAAAAACTCCACTGAAAGCTGTAAAAGCCGCCTCAATGAAAGTGAAGAAAGAATTTCAGACCTTCAAGACAGGATTGCAGCTAGTGAACAGGAAAAGAAAGATCTTTTAAAAATAACAAAGAATCAGGAAATAACAATTCAACAACTGCAAGATGACGCAAAGAAAACCAACATAAGATTGATAAGGATTAATGAAAAAGAAGGGGATGACATAAAGGACATCAAGAGGATATTTAGAGGAGTAATAGATGAAAATTTCCCAAGCATGACATCAGAAACCGACATCAGGTTCAGTGAAGCATATAGAATTCCAAATAGTCATAACCAAAATAAAACTACACCCAGACATATAATAATCACCATCCCAGAAATCCAACACAAAAATAGATGATTAAAAGCTGTCAGAGAGAAAAGACAGATCACTTATAAAGGAAAACCTATCAGAACCACAGCAGATTTCTCAGCACAAAAAATAAAGTCATGAAGAGTTTGGAGTGAAGTATTCCAGATCCTAAAGGAAAATGATTTCCAACCTAGACAGATGTACCTTGCAAAACTATCATTCAAAATTAATGGTGAAATAAGATACTTCCATGAAAAAGAACAGCTGAAGAACTTCATAATCACCAAGCCAACCCTGCAAAAAATATTGAAAGACAGTTTAGATACACAAAGGGAAAAACCACTAAGCAAAGCAGATAATTAAACAGAACAGAAAGATAAAAATGCAACAGCAGAAAGATAACATGTCAACAATAAACCAACATATAACAGTTATAACCATTAATGTAAATGGTCTCCATGCACCAATTAAAAGAAACTGATGGAATGGATCAAGAAACAAAATCCAACCATATGCTGTTTACAGGAAACCCATTTAACCCAGAAGGATACTCACAGACTGAAAGTCAAAGGATGGAAAACAATACTTCACGCAACAGGAATCCAAAAGAAAAAAAAAAAAAAAGCAGTAGTAGCCATTCTGTTTGCAGACAATGTGAACTTTAAACCAACAATGATCAGAAAAGACAAAGAAAGTCACTACATACTCGTTAGGAGAAAACTCCAAGAGGAAGAGATAACTATCTTAAATATATATGCACCAAATTCCAGAGCACCCACTTATATAAAACAAGTATTAACAGAAATGAACAATCAAATTATCAGTAACACAATTATAACAGGAGACCTTAACAAACCATTGACACTAAGAGACAGATCAAGCAGATCTGTTTCTGTTGCTGACAGAAAATCAGCAAAGAAATAACAGAACTGAATCACACCTGTGAACTAAAGGACTTGATAGACATTTACAGAATGTTCCACCGGGCAACATCAGAATACACATTCTTCTCAGCAGTACCTGGGTCATTCTCTAAAATGGACCACATGTTAGCTCACAGAGCATATTTAAGTAAATGCAAAAGAGTTGAAATCATCCCGTCCATGTTATCGGATCATAGCGCTTTGAAATTAGAAATTAATGATTAAAGATACTGCAAAAATCCCACAAATACATGGAAACTGAATAACACACTCTTGAGTAATCAGTGGTCACAGAGGAAATTAAAGAAGAAATTAAATAATACCTTCAAGAAAATGAAAACACAGAACTTACTGGAATCTGTGGGATGCAATGAAAGCTGTCCTCAGAGGAAAATTTATTGCACTGAGTTCCCACATCAGGAAAACAGAATGAATACAAATAAATAACCTGCTGCTACATGTCAAACAGCTAGAAAAAGAAGAGCAAGTCAAGCCCAAAGCCAAAAGAAGAGAGGAAATTATAAAATCAGAGCAGAAATCAACACAATAGAGACTAAGAAAACAACCCAAAAAAAAAAAAAAAAAAGAATCAACGAACCAAAGAGATGGTTCTTTGAAAAAATAAATAAAATTGATAAGCCCCTAGCCAACCTTATTTTAAAAAGGGAAGAAAAAGCTCAAATTCATGCAATAAGAAATGAAAAAGGTGAAATCACTGTAGACTATAGAAATACAGAAGATCATCAACACCTATTTTGAAAAACTCTACTCTCAAAGGTTTGATAACAGAAGAAATAGACAAATTCCTATAACCATATGAGGTACCAAAGCTAGGTCAAGATGATGTAAAACTGCTGAATAACCCAATCTCTATTAATGAAATTGAAAATGTAATTAAGTCCTTACCTACAAAGAAGACCCCATGCCCAAACGGATTCACTGCAGAATTCTACAAGAAATACAAAGACCTAATGCCGACACTCCTCAAAATATTTAATGAAATTGAAAGGGAAGTAATCTTTCCTATGTCATTCCTGGAAGCAAATATTACTGTAGTACCAAAACCTGAGAAAGACCCAACTATAAAAGAGAACTATAGACCAATCTCCCTAATGAACACAGATGCAAAAATCCTCAATAAAATACTGGCAAAAAGGATGCAGCAAATCATCAAGAAGATTATACACCAGGACCAAGTGGAATTCATCCCAGGCATGCAGAGATGGTTCAACATATGTAAATTAATAAATGTAATTCACAATATCAATAAAGCCGAAAGTAAGAATCACATGATCATTTCTATAGATGCAGAAAAAGCTTTCAATAAGGTCCAACATTCATTCATGATAAGAACTTTACAGAAAATTGGAATAGATGGTCTTTAGCTCAATATAATAAAGGACATCTACGACAAACCAACAGCCAGTATCATACTAAATGGCCAAAAATTGAAGGCCTTTACTTTAAAATCAGGCACAAGACAAAGATATCCTTTATCACCGCTCCTATTTAATTTAGTATTGGAAGTACTATCCAGAGCAATTAGACAAGAGAGAGAAATAAAAGGGGTAAAGATAGGAAAAGAAGAAGTTAAATTATCATTGTTTGCAGATGACATGATACTCTATATAGAAGAACCCCTAAACTCCATTGAAAGACTCTTAGATATAATAAATAAATTCAGTAATGTAGCTGGATTCAAATCAATACTCAGAAATCAATAGCATTCCTTTACACTAACAACAAAATCACAGAGAGAAATAAGAGAAGCCACACTCTTCACACTAGCAAGCAAAAAAATGAAATATTTAGGAATTACTCTTACGAAAGAAGTGAAAGACCTATACAGGGGAAAATTAAAATGCACTGAAAAAAGAAATTGAAGATGATCTCAGAAAATGGAAAGCCATCCCTTGCTCATGGACAGGAAGAATAAACATTGTGAAAATGGCCATTCTCCCAAAACTCTTATACAGATTCAATGCAATCCCAATTAAAAAAAAAAACATCAACATACCTCATAGATCTAGAAGAAATCACTCCTAAAATTCATCTGCAGTGATAAGAGACCTAGAATAGCAAAGACAGTTCTAAGCCACAAAGGCAAGGCAGGAGGCATCACAATCCCTTACTTGAAGTTACACTACAAAGCAACCATAGTAAAATCAACACGGTACTGGAATCAAAATAGAGCCGAAAATCAATGGAATCGATTAAAAGATACAACCACAACTACAAACACACTCAACCACCTTATCTTTGATAAAGGAGCCAAGCACGTTCACTGTAAGAATGACAGTCTCTTTAATAAATGATGTTGGAAAAACTGGCTCCCATTTGCCAAAAACTAAAACTAGACCCATGCCTATCACCATGTACTAAGTTAAAATCAAAGTGGATCAGAGATCTGAATATTAAAACAGAAACACTAAATCTATTGGAAGACAAATTGGGTAGAAACCTTGAAGACATAGGGGTAGGCAGAGAATTCATGAATACGAATCAAACTGCACAGGAAATACTTCCCAGAATCAATAACTGGGACCACCTCTTATTAAAAAGTTTCTACATGTCAAAAGAAATATCCAGCATAGTGAAAAGAAAACCCACAAGTGGGAAAATATCTTAGTGAACTCTCCCTCAGACAAAGGTCTTCTGTCTAAAACATATGAAGAATTTTAAAAACTCAGACAAACAAAATTCAAAGATCCAATCCAAAAATGGGCATCTGAGATGAATACACACTTCTCAGATGAAGAAATACAAATGGCAAATAAATACATGAGAAAATGTTCATCATCATTACTCATTAGAGAAATGCAAATTAAAACCACAATGAATTTCCATCTCACTCTTGAAAGAATGGCAAGGATCAAGAAAACCAACAACAAATGCTGGAGAGGCTGTGGGGAAAAAGGAACTCTCCTGCACTGTTGGTGGGAGTGTAGACTGGTGCAACCATTGTGAAGGTCAGTCTGGAGATTTCTCAACAAGCTGGGATTGGAAGTCCCATTTGTTCCAGCTATTCCACTTCTAGGCATATTCCCAGAAGAATGAAAGCATCATACCACAGTGATATATGCGCACCTATGTTTATAGCAGCACAATTTATCATTGCCAGATCTTGGAAACAACCCAAGTGTCCATCAGCTGAGGAATGGGTAAAAAGTTTGGTATTTTTATACAATGGAGTACTACTCAGCTATAAAGAAGGATCACATTGAGATATTTATAAATAAATGGACACAGCTTGAGATCATACTCATAAATGAAATAAATCAAACTCACATGTGTGAATACCGAATAGTTTCCCTAGTGTAAGAAATGATTAAAATATATAAAAGTATGTGCTAATTATGATTCCGCATTATGTGGCCTTGAAGCCTTATAAAATTTTCACTCATTAATTAGAATGGCTTTATTTTGGGCTGCTTGATATTATTGCCTGTGATGAAATGAACAGCTATTTTGAAGAACACAAGACATCATAATATCCAGTGCTGATTTAGTATCATCTTGTTTTGAAGCCCCACCAAACTATTGCTCTTCTGTCTCCATTGGTTTTATTATGTTCTATCTTACTGGATTTTATTATATGTGATAGTATAAACAAAAAATTTTATAGGCAAAGAGATAATATAGAAACCATTGTTTGATTTCTGCTAGCTCATTCTAAATACCCTGTAATACTTTCATCCACTTGTCTTGATATGTTTGATGCTATAGTATATGAAGTTATATTCAAATATTTCAAGGAAAAAGACACTATGGTAACTACTATTAAGTCAAGTTATTTGATGGTGAAGCACTAGGTTGCTGAAATTGTCATGCTTTGACCTGCATTGTTATGTTATCATGTCCTCTTTTATCTCAATCTCTCCCTTATTCATTAAAAAATTATTGATTTATTTTTAATTTTTTAATTAATTTTTAATTAAGGGAAAAAATAAAAAAATTAGCAGGATATATTATAGTAACATTTTGATTTCCTATTAACTTGATTTGAAGTCCTGTGTTACTCCCACTATCTTGTTTTAACTGATTATTCTGTTCCATTCTGTATGATAGTATCAAGTTTGAGGGTATAGGCAACTACTTTGAAGGCAATAAGATTCACTATGATGCCCATTCTGGTTTGACTATTATCTTCTTTTGAAGTCCTGTAATGTTTCCAATGTTTAGGTTTTATTGGTTTTGTTCTGTACTGTTTTGTTCAACTTTATAATACCTAATGATATAGGCAATTCTTTTTAAGGAAGCAAGAGGCATTATGGTAACCATTGTTGATAACCTTGTACTCTGTTTTTACATCATGTGCTATGTCTATCCTTGGTTTTGACTGACAGCTTTGTTTTGTCATATTTGGTTTTATTCTCTTCCAAAAAAGAGTAATAAGAACTATGGGAGTAATAAAACCCAAAATGTGTAAATTTTGTTGTAAAACAGAGAGGAAAAAAAAGTGCTCTAAAGGATACAACTGCAAGTGTGTTTAGGTGTGTTAGGATAGATGACCATATTACTGAGTTTTTGTTGGATCATTGAACACAACTGTTTGCTGTCTCACTGTTTGAATGTCCACTTTGTATGTGTTGATCCTGTGACTTGAGCAACTATTTCTAAGATGACAATGTGTAATCTATTAGCTGGTAATTTCTTACTGCTTTTTTTTTGTAGTTCTGTATTACTTGTACCCATACACTGTTTTGTTTTGTTTTTTCTCTTTTTCCTTTTAAATAAAATTTTAAAAACAATTTTTAAAAAAGAAAATGCTATAGACCAATGACAAACCTATGACAAAGGTGTTATTTTCCTTGAAGGCAAAAGATATTAATGTATGAGTGTTTTTTTAACCTCAGTACTCAGGTTCAATTGCAGTGTTGGCACTTTGTAATAAATAAGTGGGCTTTGGATTGCACTTGTCTAAAAGTTTTCCCACCACTGTTATAGATCAATATTTCTAATAAAAATGTATTGTGATGTATCAAAAAATTTAATGTTCAAATGGGTTGTTTATTGTAAGACTTTAAATACAGATTGAGAGTTAATGATCCAGATTAAGTGTGCTTCTCTGAAATCGCATGGATATATATTTCATTTCATTTCATCATGGAAAAAAGATTATATACTATGAGTTTAATCAAGGTAGGATTACTTCTATTTTGTTCATCACTGAATCTTCAATTCCTGCCATATTTGAGACACAGGAAGGAATGTGTGTATTGGAAAAACTAACACTCTGAATCAATAATTTGTATTCATTGTCCTATAAATTAAACAATGAATTTACAGAGTTAGAATAAAACAGAGAGATAGAGATCAAGATGGAAGGACTGGTTTCAACACTTCATAGCTGTGCAAATGAGGCTCAATCTCTGAATATGTTTCTTCATCAGTTTCCTTATTCCGAGTGTCATAATGTATGACATGACCACCTCATAGTATTTTGAGTGCCCAAGAGGACTACTGCTGTAGAAAATATCTTTTGATATTGGGAATTTGTGCTTGCCAGGCAGGTGCTGTGCCACTGAGCTATATCCCTAGCTCTAGAAAATATATCTTCAATCATAAAGTATTAAAGTTTGACATATTTTATTATTAGGAACATTAATAATAATAAGTACATTCTAAAGTTCCCAGAGATGCTATATAATAAGACAGATTGGTGACTGATTTTTTTACAGTGCCTCTCAGAGCCAAGGATACAGCTCAGTGGCACAGTACCTACCTGGCAAACGCAAAGTTGTGAGTCTGATCTCTGATACAAAAAAAAAAAGTGCCTCTCAGAAAGAAATCTCTGCACATATCTAAAGATGTCAGAAGAAATACTTACATAAGGTAAATACTAGCCATTTCTATTTTGAAGGTTGAATTCCGTGCTGTCATTACAAAACAAGTTATTGATCTTGACAAATACAGAACATGCTTGGCAGAAAACGGATATGGCACAGTCCCTGAGCACTAGGTTTGCATTTAAAGAAATGTGCAAGGCTTGGCCTCACTCATCAATCCTGGAAAATGTGACAATTTATTCCTTTTCTCACCACATTCCGAGGATGTGAAAAATGCACGAATATACAATAAAAAATGAGGCAATACCTTGAATCCTGCTTGTGTATATATGTAGGTTACTGACATATACACCGGAGCACTGTCTTCATGCATCAGTGCCCCTAACCAGAAAGCAAAACTTGGAAGTGGCTTGTTTACTGGTAGACACAGTAGGTAACTCTGACAAGAACAGAATTATATTTCTAATATTTAAACAATAAACAACATTTGTGTTTTTACATTAGAGTCAATTATAATCATTCCTAAGATTATATAATAATTCCTCTTCTATATTTGATAATTGCTGTTTTTATTCTAAAAATGTTCAAAGATCTTATTCAAGCTTCCATCTCAATGTGATCAAGGAGGCTCTGTAAAAGTATTTCTTCTCTTAAACATAGAAAGCCAATAACCATGTGGAAATAAAATAAATTTCTTCCTATCTCTTATTGAGGCGCTCTCTTTGAAGCAACATCTCTCCCTTTGCTCTCATAAGATGCTGGAACATCTTCTGCAGTTCAAACCATTGAAAATTGGAAACATGATTTATAGCTTAATGCTAAGATCAATATCACAAATCCCTTCCCCTGTAATTTCCACTAGTAGTTTTATACTTTCAGGTTTTAGTTTTAAATCTTTGCTACATTTTGAGTTGCTTTTTGTATGTTGTTTATAAGATAAAGGTTCAGTTTCATTCTTTTGCACTGGATATCTTGTTTTCCCATTTGCATTTATTGAATACTCTGTCTTTCCCCATAGTGTGTTCTTGGCACCTTTGTCAAAGTTAAGTTGACCATCGGTGGGCATGCTGAGTATGTGTGTAATTCCAGCATTCTGGCAAGCTAAGTCAGGAAGACTGCAATTTCAAAATCAGGCTGACCAACTCAGGGAAAATTTTTTTCAAAATAAAAATAAAAAGGGGCTGGGAATATAGTTCACTGCCAAGACCCCAAGTTCATTCTACATAATATTATTTTAAAAAATGATAACTTCACCAAATACATGTGGGTTTAGTTCTGTGCTATTGTCTATATCTCTTCTTTTGTGCTGGCACAATTTTGTTTTAGCTTATTATATTTACATTTTTAAATCAGGAAGTGTGATGTCTCCAGCTTTGTTCTTTCTCAAGATTAATTTGATTATTTGGAATCTTTTATGGTTCCATATGAAGTCTAAAATTTTAAATTTTTCTATTTATGTAAAAACTGCCATTGGTATTTCTAGCGGGATTATATTGAATCTATGAGTCCTTTTGAGTCAATGAAAATTTACATAGTTTATATTGTACAATCAGTAAACATGCGACATCTTTCCATTCTTTTACTACCTTGCTCGTTACTCCTAAGTAACTTATTCCTTTGGTGTTACTGTAAATAGAATTTTTCTTAATAATTTTGACAGCTCAGTGTTAATGTATAGAAACAAAATTGGTTTTATTTGTATATTTTATATCCTGATACTTTACTAGATTTGCTTATTTTTATTTAATTTTTTATTTTAAAGAGATTAAGATAAAAGAGGACATAACAAAGCAGATCAAAACAGAACAATTTAAGCAACATATTATTTCACCACAAGACAACCCGATATAACAGTAGCTATCATATCTTTCCTTGAAATAGTTGAGCATACCTTCATACAGAATAGTATCAAATATAACAAAATAGTATAAAAACATTCAAGAGAATGAAAGTATTACAGGGCATTCAGAACCAAATAACAGAAAATGAACAATGGTTACTATATTATCTCATTGTCCATAAAAAATTGTTTATACTACCACACATGATGAAATCCAAATAAGATACTACATGATAGAAATAATGGAAACAGAAGAACAAAAGTATAGTAGGACTTCAAAACAAGATGATATTAAATCATCACTGGCTATTATAAATGTCTTATTTTCTTCAAAACAGCTGTTCATACCATCATATATAATAAAACCAAACAACCCAGGATAAAATCATCCTAACTAATGAATGGAAACATTATAAGGCTTCAAAGCAATGTAATGGGGAATCATGATTACTATAAACTTTTATGTACTGTTACCATTTCTTACACTAGGGAGACTACATGGTATTTATACAAGTGAGTTTGATATATTTCGCTTATGAGTATGGTCTTAAGTTGCATCCATTTATTTATAAACATCCCAATGTGATCATTCTTTATAGCTGAGTAGTACTTCATTGCATAAAAATACCACAGCTTTTTTATCCATTCTCAGTTGTTGGATACTTAGGTTGTGTCCAAGATCTGGCTATTATAAATTGTGCTGCGATAAACATGAGTGCACATATATCACTGTGGTATGATGTTTTCACTTCTTCTGGGAATATGCCTAGAAGTGGAATAGCTGGATCAAATGGGACTTCCAATCCCAGCCTTTTGAGAAATCTTCAGACTGACCTTCACAGTGGCTGCAACCAGTCTACATTCCCACCAACAGTGCAGGAGAGTTCCTTTTTCCCCGCAGCCTCCCAGCATTTGTTGTCAGTAGTTTTCTTGATCATGGCCATTCTTTCAGGAGTGAGATGGAATCTCAGTGTGGTTTTAATTTGCATTTCTCTAATGAGTAATGATGATGAACATTTTCTTATGTATTTATTTGCCATTTGTATTTCTTCATCTGAGCACTGTGTATTCATCTCAGATGCTCATTTTTGGTTTGGGTCTTTAAGTTTCAGGTTGTTTTTTTTTTAATTCTTTATATGTTTTAGACAGAAGACCTTTTTCTGAGGGACAGTTCACTAAGATTTTTTCCCAGTTTGTTTGTTTTCTTTTCACTATGCTGGAGATTTCTTTTGACATGCAGAAACTTTTTAATATGACATGATCCCAGTTATTGATTCTAGGAAGTATTCTCCATGCAGTTTGATTCCTGTTCATAAATTCTCTACCTACCCCTATGTCTTCAAGATTTTTACCCAATATGTCTCCCAACAGATTTAGTGTTTCTGTTTTAATATTCAGATCTTTGATCCATTTGGATTTGAGTTTGGTACATGGTGATAGGCATGGGTCTAGTTTTAGTTTTTGGCATATGGAGATGAAATAGTTGAAATGCCACTTATTAAAGAGACTGTCGTTCTTCCAGTGAACGTTTGGCCGCTTTATCAAAGATAAGGTGGTTGAGTGTGTTTGTAGTTGTGGTTGTATCTTCAAATCTATTCCATTGATCTTCAGATCTGTTTTTATTCCAGTACCATGTTGTTTTTATTACAGTTGCTTTGTAGTATAACTTCAGGTCAGGGATTGTGATGCCTCCTGCCTTGCCTTTGCTGCATTGCCTTTGCTATTGTAGGTCTCTTCTGGTTCCAGATGAATTTTAGGAGTTATTTCTCTAGATCTATGAGGTATGTTGATGGTATTTTCATTGGGATTGCATTGAATCTGTATAACAGTTTTGGGAAAATGGCCATTTTCACAATATTTATTCTTCCTATCCATAAATAAGGGATGTCTCCATTTTCTAAGATCCTCTTTGATTTCTTTTTCAGGGTATTATAGTTTTCCCTGTATAAATCTTTTATGTCTTTTTTTATTTAAAAGGAAAAAGAGAAAAAAAGCAGAACAAAACAAAACAGTGTAAGGGTACAAGTAATACAGAACTACAAAAAAAAACAGTAAGCTATCACCAGTTAATAGAATACACGCTATCATCTTAGTGTTTCAGGTCACAGGATCAAAGCATAAAACTTGTGAACATTCAAACAGTAAGACTGTAAATAGTTGTGTTCAGTAATCCAATCAAAAATTATAATATGGTCATCTATTTAACACACCTAAACACCCTTGCTGTTGTATCCTTAAGGGCACTTTTTTTCCCTCTCTTTATTACAACAAAATTTACACATTTTGGGTTTTATTGCTCCCTTAGATCTTATTACTTTTTTTGTAAGAGAATAAAATCAAGCATGATAAAACAAAGCTGTCAGTCAAAACCAAGGAGATTTATAAATCTTTTGTTTTTCTTGATATTAATTCCTAAGTATTTCATTTTTTTTGGATGCTAGTGTGAAGGGTTTGCTTATTAGTTTTAATGAATTTGGAGAAATCAAAGTTTTTCTACATATAAGATCACGTTATCTGCAAATACAATTTAACTTTTTTCTTTATAATTTGGATTTTTTTAATCTAATCCCTGTAGCTAGGACTTCTATTACTGTATGAAACAGAAGAGGAATAGTAAATATCTTTATTTTGTTTCAGATTTCAGAGGAAGATATTTTACTTGTTTACCACTGAGTTTCATGTTAGATATGGGCTTGATGAATAGCACTTTTATTATGTTGTAGTAAACTTTTTCAATACTCAGTGTGTTATGTGATTGCTTACTTACCATGTGGAAGGGCCTAGGTTCAATATCCAGCACTCAAAAAATAATAAAATCAGAAAAAGTGATGAAAACTTTCAAATTTTATCAAATATATTTTCTGCATTTATGGAGGTAATCACAATTTTATACTTCATTCTATTAACCACATTAATTCATTTGCACATACTAAATCTTCCTTAAATACCAGCATCAGCAATAATTATCATTTGATCATGGTGCATGATCCTTTTAATGTGCTGTTTGATTTATTTTTCCAGTTTTGTTAAAGATATTTACATCTCTAGTAACCATAGATTTTGGCTTTAGTTTTCTTTTTGACTGTCTTTTTTTTTGTTTCTGGCCTTGTTATTAGAGTAATGCTGACCTCACAAAAAGAGTTTGGAAGTGTTTCCTCTTCTCTGCCTTTCTGGAAATGTTTAAGAAGGTTAGTATTATTTTGTTAACAGTTTTAATGAAATTCACTAATGAGGCCTCCTAGTCTTAGACTTACTGTTTTTGGTGGTTCTTGATTAATCACTTTATTTGTCATTGATCTGCTTTTTTCTATTAACTAATAATTCAGTGTTGGTAGGCTGTGGATTTCTTTTGTGCTTCTAAAAATTTAGTCAGATCTACCTTATCCAATTTGTGTGTAATTCCTCATAATAGTGTCTAATGAACCTTTTTATTCTTTAACAACAGTGGGAGTGCTGCCTCTTTTATTTATGATTTCAAAACTTTGAATTTTCTCTATTTTTATTTGCAGTCTTAGCCATGATTTTTGGCTATAACAGCAAAATAATAAGAAATTTAAAGTAAAAATAAACAAGTGAAACTACATAAAACTAAAAAGCAAAATTTTGCACAGCGAAGGGAACCAAAAGAGCAAGGAGCCGTCCTATTGAATGGGAGACAGTATTTTCAAAGCATGTATCTAGTAAGCGATTAATATTCAAAACATATGAGAAACTCAAACAAATTAAAACTTAAAAAATAAACAAAGAACCTAATTATACATTTCTCAGAAGACAAGCAAGCAGTTAACAGATACATGAAAAATGTTCAACATCAGTAGTTAACAGGAAATAGAAATCCAAACCACAATGAGATACTATTTAACATTTACAAAGAAGGATATCCTGTCAAATATGAAAACAGGGATAATCTAAAGGAAATTATGCTAAGTGAGATTACAGAATGACAAATTGTGTGTGTTTCCATATACTCTGTGTGAGATATATAAGATAGTTAAACTCGTAGGAAAAAATAGAGTACAATGGTGGTTGCCTGGGGTAGAGCGTGGAGAAAAGAGAACTTATGTATAAAGTTGAGTATAAAATTTCAGTCACAAAAGATGAATTAGTTCTAGTGATTGTCTAAAAAATAAGTATTACAACAAGTCAACAATAACACTAAAATTTGTTTCAATGATAAATTCTGGTAAAATGTACTTTGCATTTTAAACAGTAATAATTATTTAGAAAAGCTTTAACATTTCCTGTGGCATCAAAGAGATCATATCAGGAGATGTACTGAGGCTGTTTACACACAATACATAGCAATTTCAATAATAGGATTAGGTAAATTAATTGAAAAGAATGATAAATTTTTAAAATTTTATTGGAAGATAATATATATTTAAAAATATAAATCATAAGCATATGTCTCAGTACATTTTTTATAAAGAGTTCACTAGACAACTAGCATCCAAATAAATAGAATATTATCAGTACTCTGAAAGTTCTTGTATGTCCCCCCTTCCAGGTCCTAAGATCTGCACTCAATAAGTATGATCTCTAGCACTAAAGGAATACTTTAGCTGTTTTTCACTTTATATGAATAATATATTACATAGTCTTAGTAGGTGGTAATGACTAATGTTACAATTGTGCGAATATATTAGGACAGTCAGGACAGTTTGCTTTTTTGGTGGGCAAAAAATTGCCTTTTACTGTTACAAATAATTTTGCTCTAAATATTCTAGAACAGGTTTTCTTACTGAAAATTTGTATATAATTATGCTTAGTATATGCCTAGGCATAGAATTGTTGGATCATAGGCTAGCATTTGTTGATTGTTAGTTAACACTGTCACATAACTTTCAAAACTAATTCCCAATACCCTTTCTCACAGACTGTGACTGAGAATTCTTGTTGGCCAATGTTCTTATCAACACTAGATATTGTTTGCTATTTTATTTTAGTCATTCTACAAAGTGTCTCTAATGGTTGTTTTTGCTCATCGTCCTATTGGGACAGGCATCTTATTCATACAAATTTTCAGTAACTCTTTACATATTCTGTATTCAATTCTGGCATGAGTTTTGCATTTTAAATCACCTGTGTGAAATAATATAGATCAATTACATGAATGCATTAATAAGAAAAAAATGAAGTCCTTGAAATTTACTTGTAAATATCAAGCATCTACTTCACCTCCAGGCATTACGAGGCTATGTGAAAATGATTTATGAACTTTGTCTCAAAATAATTAGAAGAAAATGGATCATAGCTGCAAAGATTCAAATAAAATCGTTCTCATTGCATTTTTCCTTCTTGTCAACATTCAGCTAAAACAATTTTAGAGCCTTTCCATTCTAAATATCTGATAACCACCCCAAGAATCAAGGGATACTCTTGAACCAAATCCAGTAGTTCAAACAGCTTGAATTAAGTGAATGAAATTATGGGAAAGGCTTGTTATTAAATGCTGTGCTTTGGCCTGCTGCCTTCGTGTTTAGGCTGTTGCAGTCTCTGGACAGTGACATAGATCATGACAGAGTGAAGAGCTTGAGTGGCTATACTGGTTAATTTATGGACTAGGGATCCTGGGAGCACAGCCAGAAGTAGCAATGTATCTAAATAATCCAACAGGCAAAGATGCAGTCTTCAAAGTTGGAAAGTGGCCAGAAAAAACTTTCCATCTGAAACTGTAGTAAATGTTGCCATACTCACAAGGCAGAATCAAAGCAAACCTTACTTCCGTTTGCTGGAGGCCCTGAAGTCATCTAAGCCTAGGTAGCTTGGTCCTTCCTGCTTAGCCTTCCCATTCAGCTAGTTTTCCTTTACTCTTCTCTGCCCAGTATCACTCAATAATCATCCCACAAGCTCTAGAGAAGAAGGTACAGGTGGTTATTAAATACAAGTAACTCATCTCTTCGCACTGATTAGAAAGAACCTAAGATTGAAAACAATCTTTAACAGTTGAAATGATGTGCTAATATTCCTTAGAGTAGATTTTCTTGATCCAGTAGTGAACTTCCCCTAGAAGTCTTGGTAACATACTAAAATTAAGCTCTATTTATATATTCTTAAATTAATATGTGTATTTTAAATAATAAAAACAATGCTAGATTGTATTTCATTATTCATGTGAATAACATTATATATTCAAACTTTCATGCTACTTTTCAAATTACTTTAAATTCAGAGCATTAGCATTTCACATGTTTAAAAATTTCTTAGTGAACTTAATTTTTAATACCTATAAAATTATGAAACAGGTGCATTGTAATGTATCTAGTCTCCTATTATACACATTTAGAGCTTTTCTAACTTCACCCACTATAATAAGTAGTCTTGAAATAAAGACTTTTGCAAACAAAAGCTACTTTTTCATTTTGGATGTTTTCCTGAGCATAGTTACAGAGGTAAAATGCGATATAGAAACATTTTGAAATATTTTTATAATGTTTTTCCGTGAAGAGTTTTACAATTTCATACAAATCTTCGCCCCATGAACATTGGCAGTACGTCTTGTGTATGTCTTATCCACTGGTGAGAGGTGAAAATATTCATTGTTTCCAAATTGTTTTTAATTTCTTTGGTGTTTAGTAGCATCTTTTTCAATGATCTTTTACCCACATTATTTTCCTTATTTAATTTATATGGCATTTATCAAAATATTATTGAATATCATTAAGCAACAGGCAGTGGTATAGATGCCAGAGAATTATCAGTGAACAAGGTGGAGGAATTTCCTCTCTTACGAAGCTAGAGGAGAGAAACAGTTCATAAATAAATTACAATGAAGTATCAAACAGTGATCAGTACCACAAGGAGTACATAAAATAAAAAGGAAGAGTTAAAGAATGGAGAAGTCAGTATCTCAGACGGGAGGTTAAGGAAGACCTAGCTTTTTAACAATATCACACTTAAAAAGAAGTATTTGTGAATCTGTGGTTCGTTTTCTCAGCCAATGCATTAGTCATGGTCTTCTCCCTTAAACTGTGATTCAGAATGTTAGCCAGCATTGTCACTATCTTGTACTAAGGAAAACAATCTAACTTCTTAAATTTCCTGGAATTTGCTTACTTTCTTTTCAAAAAGTATGATCAACTATTGTTTGTCCAAACCGATATCACAATCATCAATATTATTAACTTTTCCTAATTAATAATAATTAGATATTATTCAAATATAAAGACAAAATTGACTCCACCCCATGCAAACATTAACAGTATGCCTGTGCTGGAACATCCATATAATCTTAGCAACTTGGCTTTGCTAGTTATACAACTGTGAATCAACTAAATGGTCTCAATGATTTCATCTTGACCACAAAATTCAGGTTTATTTCCTGAATATACAAAAACCAGATGGCTTAAGAATCAATCCTAGAGGAAAAAAACATGGTGCTAACTAACAGTAAAATCCACGAAGTTACAGGAGGGATTACGTGAATTATTGCATGTTTAGCTTGGAGCTTAATACATATTAAATGTTGAATAAATATTTCAATATTTTCATTATCAATTTCATCTGTACCATATATTATCCACTGGGAAAAGTACCTTCAGCTTGATTTCCATCCTCTTCTTGTACTGTTTTCTTAGAAATCAAATAATGAGATATCAGTAGAATTTGATAGTGTTGTTGACCACCATTTAAAATTATAGCAGTCTTGGCTGAATATGGTGGCTCATGTCTATAATCCTAGCAATTGAGAGGCTGAGACAGGAGGATCACCATGAATTTAAGGGCAGCCCGGGATACGTAAGTGAGTTCAAGGCCTTCTTGAACTACATAGCAAGGTCCTGTGAAAGAAAGAAAAAGAAAAGGGAAGACAGAGAGAGAGAGAGAGAGAGAGAGAGAGAGAGAAGAGAGAGAGGGACAGAGAGAGAGACAGAGAGAGAGAGAGAGAGAGAGAGAGAGAGAGAGGGGTGGGGGAGAATAAATTATAGCAGTCTATAGCAAACACAGTTTGCTTCCAGCTTTCTTGGTGTTAATGAGTATCAATTGAAATGTTAAGAGTTTATATCAAGGTTAATCATTATCCATTTTTTAGTCTTTTGAAAAGTTTATTTAAAAGTTCATACAAAGAATATGGAATCAATCAATTGTAGAGCTCTGTGAATTGCAAGGATTTTAAACTATTGCAAACAAAAATACTAACAAAAAGTAAGAACATACTAGGAAAGAGGGAAAACATAGCTAACCAAAATAGGGGAAAACATATACCATTCATCCATCCATCCATTCACAGCTATTTTTCTCATTAATCTTTCATTCCTAAACTATCAAATTTCTTTATCTATTTTAAAAAAACCCTTTGATACAGAATGTCACTTTTTCTTTCCTCGCTGCACTCTCATGACTCTAAGGATTTCTACTTTTAGAGAAACACAACACAAGTAACCGGATATGCTTCTCATGCATTCCCCTACTGTTCTTGTCTTCCTCTCCATATCTCTTCCTCTGTCCTAAATGTAGATTCTGACAAATCAAAGTTTAAAATTACTATCTTCTAAAAATCTGAGATTTTTCTAAGTGGTTTATAAAGTCTTTGAGAACATTTTTTAAATCTATGAGGTAAATCAATAAAAACACTTTGGGCAAACCCTAGGTAACATTAGTAATCAAAATTCATCATGATGTGCTTGGCACAAAAGATTTTCTTAATGAATTATCCATTAAGATGTCAGGCAAATTAATTGGCAGGGACTTTTCTAAAAGAAAGTGGAAGCAGAAGGAAATAGTAAGTGCCCTGGATGCTAAAGGAAATCAATGGGCAACAAAGAGAAGGCAGAAATAACTGCCATAGTTGCTCTCTACTTTCCAGACTTCCTTAAATCCATTATGTTTCTTTCCTGACCTCACAGGCATTTATTACTCTCTAGGAAAGTGTAGTATGTTAGTTGACTTCACAGTCCATTTTGGCTTTTGAATCTTTAATGGAAATCTCATATTAATATCAAAGGCTTCTCCATCACTGAGAATCTGGCCACTGAGAATTTGAACTCTACAGAAGAAGAGTATTCATCATTTACTTTAACCGGCTGTTGAGTATGAACCATTCCTTTCCCACTCTTCAACTGCCCCACCTAATGGCAAGAGGTATGAATAGCAGCCATTTTCTTGGTCACAGAATTGAACAAATGCAACAGAAATTTTCCATATATGAGCAAACTGGTAGCCTTATGATTGAAAGATGGATATTTTCTCTCCCCATTCACAGTCCTACACTATACTCCAAATCAACAACAGCTATTCCAGGACAAAGCAATCAGGTACAACCTTGTGTCCTTAAAGTTGATGGATTGTGTTACCTTATGAGTAACGCACATGAAAGTGTTAGCACAGAAAATAGCCACAAAAATAATTTACTGTCTGCTGCCCTACTTTATGGAGGAGAAAACTCAGAAATAATGAAGTAAAATGCTCTTCTAAAAATCTCACACAACATCAATGGTAGCCAAAGAATCTTATCCTACTAGGGACCACATATTCACAATGGCTAATTTTTCATACTTCCCTAAGGGATAAATGGAGGTTTGGGATTATGGTACAGCCCTTTTGAGATTTACCATTAACTCTGTGGGGGTGGATCACGCTGTCCCACTCAACAAGACTAAGACTACTAAGATGAAAAAGAATACACTAGAGCGAGATCCTTCTTCGCCTAAGATCATCTCCCCTCTCTGGATACATTCCAGGAGTATTGACTGCCTGCTGAGTCATTGACCTCTAAATATTTTTCTATGCCCCCCCATCATTGTATACACCAATTACATTGCGTATACCCAATAAATAGTGGCTGGTTGGGAGTATCTTGGTGTCTGACTACCCTGAAGCGTTGGCCTCCCAGACCCCCGTCATCCATTACTAAATTTGTCTGTTATTTCATTCTTTCACATACCCCTTTTATAGGCAGTTGGGTAACTTGGCCAGGTCCCTGATATTAGCCTCCAGAATGTAATGTCCATACTGCTGGGCTACTGTACCCAATGGTCATAGTACCATTTTCTGATAATTACCTCCTTTCAGTCTTCTATGCTGAACAAAAGTTACATTATCCCTTTAACAAGTTTGATGCAAAAAGTGAAGGGGCATTTTTAAAATTAGAACTAGAACCTCAGTGTTCTTTTAATTTACATTTTTATAATGGTCAGAGATGTAGAACATTTTTTATATATTCATTGGCTGTTTTTACTTTTTTTCTGAGAAATGCGTATTTCAGTTGTATACCTTTTTGAATAGGTCTTTCTACAACCACTATGGGAATCAGGACAACATTCCTAAAAAAGCTCAAATTAGAAATTTCATTTTACCAGCTATTGCCTGTCTAGGTATCTTCCTTAAAGAGTTAAAGATATCATATGACAATGATAAAGGCACACCTATGTTTGTAGTAGCACAACTCATAATAGCTAAATATTGGAAGTGGCCTATATGTCTACCAACAGCCAAATGGATGAAGAAATGGGACATTTATGCACAATGGAACACTACACTACCACAAAAGGATAAACTTAGTCATTTGCAGAAAAATGGATGCACCTTGAGACCATAGAGTTAAGCCACAAACATGGAGTCAGAGACACAAGTTTAAATATCACATGGTTTCTCATATATGAGAAACCCAAAATATAAATAAGAGCAAAAATAAAAATATATAATAGGAAATATATTTTTTTGCAGAAAGAAAGGGGACCAAAAGACAAAGGAAACAGGGAGAAAGAGGAGGAGGAGGGAAAGAAATAAGATTGAAGATGTATTCTGTACATTTACCAACTCATCATGAGGAATATAATTATTATGTACTGTAAACAAGTGCCAATAAAAATTAAAAACAACAAAGCTAGAACCTGGAGTTAGAGCACACTAATTTAAAATGTATATATTTAACAAAATAAAATACATTACTACAATAGGAAATTTAACAAAACAGATTTACCCAGCAGGACCCAAACATAGCAGATTAGCATATTTGATAAACTGATAATGCTTGCTGGAGCTCAGGGTACGGTGTCGGTGTCAGTAACTGAAATTAATTATGCTCCTTTGAAATGTTTTTTACTCCTACATAGCAGCTTAGAGTTGGCCTCTTTGTGTCTCTCCAGCTGAGTTTGATTAGATTTCATTATATTTTCAAGCGCTTACTTCAGGGCCTTTGTTCAGTTTTTCTTTTACTTTGAGCCATTTGCTTTGTTATTGTATCATTTGAGTTGTTCATAAGTTTTGTGTGTCTTTCATAATTGGCAGTAATGTTTGATTTACAAAATACCTGTCCCAAATTGCCTCCTGCACATCTGAAAAATATTTATGAATCTAAGAAACAGCGCTGCTAAGAGTGTAGCCTTCCAACTACCTACATCAGAATAATCCAGGGAGATGATAAATATGGGTCCTTTTCGGAGCATAATAAAATCTCTTGAGGTATACTTCAAGAATATGCATTTAAACAGTTTGTTCCTGATGATTCTAATGCTCATTAAATTGTGAGACTCACTGCCAGGAAGATAGAAAAGATATCACCTAACCACAAAAAGCAAGGGAAGAAATTAATTTTATGTTTACCCCTGAAAACCCTGCACTTGGCACCTTTTGCACCTAGTACTAGAGATTGCATTTGTAGAACTCAGTAGATTAATGAGAGACTTCAATAGCAAGATTTTAAATGCTTGCTTGCTAGTCCCTGTCCTGAGAACAAATTATACAGAAACACAGATGGTTTCCAGTTATCAGTTTTTAAAACAATCTAAGTAAATTGGAAAACACAATGTGTTATTATCAAATAACAGCTGTACCAAAAATGTACTAAACAAATATTCAAGGTCAGTTTAAATGAAAGAAAACAGAGGTATATTCATTTTAGCATCATTTTTTTTACATGAAAGTTTGGGTTAAATCCTGGGTAGTTGCATTATTTCATAAACTTCTTTAGTTAATTATAAAACATCAGGGTGTTTTCTCTTTCTTGTCCTTGTATTTTTTTCTATTCTTCCTAATTTTATCCCTGCTTCTTTGCCTAGTTATAACTCTGTATTTTTACCTCTAGAGAAATTTCTGAGCCTGTTTCTGTGTATTGTCTCATTGGGAGGGTTTGGCTATACAGCATTTATTTCCTCCGGAAAACTTGATTTTATGAGCAACATTTTCTGGCAGTATTTGCTCTTTGTGAGAGAAATGTGGCTTTATATTTAAGAGCAGAGGTATCTGTGGGTCTGATCCTCCAGACAGTGAACTTAGATGGACAAACAGCTGGGGGATAACCAGATTCTATTGTATCTGTTCTCTGCTGAGCGTCGTAATTGCGTTCATTTTTATAGAGAAGCACAGCCTCAGCTCTAGCAATGTTCTGGCAAGTAATCCACCAAACCTAGGCTGTGAAAAGATGCCTTCTTCCCTGTGTGGGCCTTTACTAAGGCTTCCAAAAACATAAGCTTATTTCTTCCAACTTTTGGCAGAAAGAAGTACTGTCTCTCATACTCCCTTCCCCAAGCCTTGAGTTAAGTAGGACAGAAGCAAGATTAGAGAAGCAAGTATTGACACTGCATAGTAAAAGAGACAAAATTTGGCCCAGAAGAATCCCACTGCCTCCTTGAAAGAGGAGAGGAAGAAGCATACTAACAACTGCCGTGTAGGAGAACTTTATTTATTGATTATGAACTCTTTTCTAGGAATGAATGTGCCATTGAAACATATTAACCTCAAAATGCCACAAAGTTTCTTCAATATTCCTTAGTCTCAGAATAGTCATTTATTCCTGTTGGTACTATTAATCTTCTCTTTTGAAATATTTTGTTTACAAGCAAAATCACAAATTCATAAAAACAATTCTTGCCAAATTGTTAATATGAACATGAATCAAGCAATAGATTGAAACTACCTTAAATATATCCCTAAATTACAAATAAATGTAAAGAGGAAAATTAAAGACACAAAATATTCAAAAGAAATCCTTTGTTTACACATAACAGGGAATTACCAGGAGGCACTATCTAGCATTTGAACTTAAAATGGAAGTTTCCTGCAGGCTGGGTAGAATCTGTCGTTTGTGGCAAAATTTAAATAAATAAATACTAGTATAATCTGAAAATTGATTGTTTTCCTTTCTTTCTTCTATTCTAAAAGATCAATGACTTCCATAAAAAACAGATTATTTGATAAATGGTACAGAAACGAGAACATCACCCTGGAAAAATCTATAGCTGAATATCTGTTTCACTCACTATATGTAAATACCTTAAGTAAAGAGAAAATAAAAGTACTAAATACAAAAAACCAAAACTATGATACAGAATAATGTAGTCAACATAGAATTCACAATCAAAGAAGATGCGATACGAGTTTTATCTCACTTACATCATGTTGGAATGCCTAGGAAATTGTAGGATACAAAGTATTTACTAGAAAACTGGGCTGTAACCAAATTACTAATTGAAGGAATCATTTGATGGTTCACAAGATTCATATTCCAAAAGATTATCCAATCAAAATCCTAGAATACAGGTTTTCTGGATCTCAGATTGCAAGTCACCACACCTCCATCAAGGTCAAATGAGAAACTGAAGTAATATGTCAACAAAACTAAAGATCACTTAAAAACCCAAAGTTGCTAATCAAGATTTAGCAAAGCTAAAAGTAAAATCCTATGGAGAAAATGTTGTCTTCCCTGGCATGGTAAATTCAAGCAAAACATTTTGATGAGTTTGTTTCTGCAATTCCACCATTTGGTCTTTCCTTATCTCCTAATAGAAAAAAAAAAAAAAATCCACGGCCCTTTTTAACCAGTTTATTCCTCCTTAGGCTCTACTCTCCCTCACAAGACACGATCTCTTCATGCTACTCCTATGAATTTCCTCTGCATGGGAAAGCTGCATGGCTACATGCATGTAGTGAGTTATGTCTGTGTTCACTTACTAATATGACTCACACGATACAACAATGGAAAAGAAGAAGAGAATGCTCTCAGTGTATTTTGCACAGCTTCTGTTGTGTTTATTATTACTATTAAATACAACTTCTTTCCCTCTTCTATATGACAGCCTCTCAGAATATGGAGAAAATAGTTCACTATGGACTATTTTATTCGTCTTCAGAAAATGTTTAAATGCTAACATTTCAACACCTGAAGAATTTGAAAGGAAATGACTTTATTTGTCAAGTTTGAGAGGAAAAAGAAAAATCATAATGTTGGAAAATTTCCTGGGTGAAATTAGCCCTAATCTTGGAGTGAAAAATCTTTGCTAAGCATTATTTAAAAATCAGGAAGGTGAAAGAAAAGATCAAGTATATTTTTAGAAGATAAAATATATACCTCGGTTGTTTGGTAATTTTAATATTATATTTATAACATATTTAGGATTTTTCAAAGCATCTTTAATGAATTAACTCAATTTTTCAGCTGAAACACTTAATTATCCCCCTAATCCAAACTCTTAACCTCTCAAAGGAGGCAGGGAACTCTTTGCCAAGATGAGCTCCCAAATCTACCTAGAATATACAATTCATTACTACCATTTAATGAAGAAAGAGAAAGTTGGATTAAAGCAAAAGATAAAGAAAAGTTTTTAGATTTTATCTTCTTCAATTCTTGTATCACTCCACTGCAAGTTAACAGTAATGTATTTCTTGTAATACTTCCCCCAGACATAACCACGTTAAGATAAAAACATAAAAAAAATCCAAATCCAAATAACCCATCTTGCCTCCCATCACACAGTTTCCCTTCATTAATGTGGAAATCAATTCTAAAGGAATTGAAGTACATTATTCCATTGGTTTGCATTCCTCTTGATTATAGCAAAATTTTGTGGCACTTAATTTCTTGTTGCCTGCAGAAGTTTCTTTTTAGTTTACACTATCCTGCATGAAACCTCGAGACTCAATTTGATATTAGTCTCAGAGAAAACCACTTGCAGTTTTCACTCTGTCTTCTATTTTTTTCTCCTGCTATTTTTACCTTATAAGTTACACAGAACAAGATTTTTGAGAGTTGAATCATGGGGAGACCTCAGAAAAATCTTAAAGCTTCTAAAGAAGAAAAATTTAGGTCACTATGAAGATAAGGAAATCTATAATGCAACCACAAAGAGTATGCTATTGCTGTAAGATAGTTGCATATTTAGTTGATAAAATAGTTTCATAACAATCTCATGATACGATTATTGTAATCTCTATTAGTTTGAGTGAGCCAAAGAAGGCTTAGTTAAATAATGACTTTTAATTGATATATTGACCTTCAATACAAATCAACATAATTTCAAGTGCATAAGTGAAACAAATGACAAAGGGAAAGTGAACAGATAGCAGATTTCAGACTTAAAAGTTTCTGCTCAGCTGTTTTCTCAATTAGTGATAAAAATATTTTTTTATCTGCTAGCAAAAGGATAATAACACATCCTAATTTGTACAGTCATTATGAGTCTCTGGTAAGATAATATTTGTATGAATCACTTTGCATACTGGAAAGTATCAAATAAGGTTTTATAGCAGTTATCATAATTTGAGGAGAGAATTGCATTATTCTAAAGAAATACCATGGAAAGAAACACAATTGATGACATAGATGACATATAATAACATAATAGATGAAATAACGGAAGAGAACGCCTTACTAAATTACAAAAAACTGTTCATGTAATACTGAGAATACATTTATCTCAGACTCTTTAGTTTCTAATATTGATCATGAAAATAGGAAAAACACATACTCAGTGGTTTAATTTTAAAGATCAGAAAAAAGACAGCAAACTATAAGTGAAAATAAAAAGCCATGAAATCTGGCAGATAATAAGCATAATAATATGGCCATGAAAATGTTTTCAAAATTTGAGGATCAAAAATACTTACCTAGCAAAACATTTCAAGGTTATAATTCGTAACTATGATTATAATTGTGGAAAAAACCCTTCTATTTTCAAGATAGTGAAACATCAAAGTACCTTTACAAGTTAAGCTACAGTGGAATTGGGAACCCAGGGCAGACCATCTATCCAAGATGGAGTGGACTCACGCTCATTCACTGATCAGCTACATTGGGCGGGTAAGCAAAGCATTATCCACAGTTCTAACCTGGATGCTCCCTTGATAAGTGCAACACAAAAAGGGATTTTTTACTAGAGGAAAGCATGTTTGTTGAGTAGATAGTTGACTCCTAAAATTATCTTCCACAGAATTTGTACAGCAGGAAATACTCTATCAAGAGAGAATGTTAAGGAAGACTATCATAAGTTAGGTTTTTCAGAACTGTATGATCTTAGTTCTACTGAAGTAGAATATAGAGAAAAATTAAAAATGGGTCATGGAGACAATGAAAGCTTAATTTAAATAAAATATAAAATTTAGGTGTGTTAATCTGAGGAAGAAAAAAGGGTTATTTTATCCAAGGTATTCAAATCCAAGATTTGAATAAAAGCTGTTAGCATTCTGAAACTCAAGTGCTTTATAAATCTCTTTTCCAGGAAGGATGAAAATTTATCTAGCCACCAAAATCCACTAAAATCAGAATACCTATCCTGTAATCAGAAAGCATTTGGAAAAACATATTCCAAAGGTCATGAAGACTGGATGACCAGTTATCTTGGAGAGATTGCTGTATGCAAAGGAAAACATTTATTTAAAAAGTGAAAAAAATGCTTTATGAGCACATTCAGACAAGGCAAATACTTACTTTTGATCAAAATACATGTATATATTAATTTTACAGCTTCGAAAAACTTCACCATTCAGTTTTATTATGAAAACTATAAAATTTTTTAACTTTTTAAATTTTCTATACTGTTATTAAACATATGCATGTTTTGGATATTTTAGGGATTATCATCCCCTCCTTAGGTATCTAAATTTGTTCATCCATCTAATAAGGGTAAAATAGTACTAATATCAAAGAATCCTTTTGAAAGTTAAATTAATGAATAAATATAAAACATTGGCATGTGGGAGGCACTCAATAAAATTTGATCACAAAATAGGCACCAAAAGATCTTTTTTATAAGATAATTTGAAATAGCATAGCCTATGACATGTACTTTAGTATAAATAGAGTTACATATTTACATCTCTGTGTATAAAATATATAGTAGTTCTATCATCAGTGGGGAATATGTTCCAAAACCCCTCCTGGATGCCTAAAGCTACAAATAGGACTAAGCCCTATAAATACTATATTTTCTCCTATCTACACTTATGGTGAAGCTTAAGTTATAAATTATACATAGTAAGAGGTAAACAACAATTAATGGTAAGATAAAATAATTATAACAATGTACTACAATGGAAATTATCCATATGTGGTCTCTCAAAATATATTACTATACTAAGTAGTCATCTTTTATTTGTGATGATGTCAGGTGATAAATGCCTATGAGATTAGACAAATTGAAGTGAATGATGTAGGCACCGTGACGCTGTGATAAGCTACCATGTAAGGTTACTGAACACACCTGGTAAAAGGGTTACTGTAAACACATACATACCACTGTCAACCTAATAACAAGGACTGACAAGGACTAACAGTAACGTAACATCCCTCAGAGGTTTATTCACCACCTGCTTAATCCCCAGAGTGCTACAGAACACTGCATCTCACCAAATTCTCTCTCTTGAATATTCAGAGTAAGTTTTTTTTTTTTTTTTAAAAACACCTTTACTTCTTTGTGAGTTAGTTTCTCTTCCCAAGAAGCCAGGGATCCTTCATTCATAATTAAAATGTCTTCTTCAACAATTCATTTTCTGTCATACTACAGAAAGTGAATATATCTGGAGTTTACAATATGACCTTGTTATGAAACTATACATATAGCCATTTTACAAATATAAACTGTTACTATTAGTCACATCAATACACATATGTATGAGATCTTAATTCCATTTGACATTTGGTATAATAACCTAACATTTTATTAATCAGTTTTATTAAATCAAAATTATACAAAATTATGTATGCATAATCAGCCTTGGCTATAATCATTCTTTAAAAAGCAATTATGAATGATGGTGCACTCAAAATTACACAGAAAAACAAAATCAGCTTCTACTTTATTGTGAACTTACTCTTTAAGAGTAAGTTTAAATTCTAATCAAAATTAACTGTGAAAAGATATGCTCAAACAGTATCCAGTGCACCACTACTAGGATAAAACATGGATTGCCACAGATAATATACCCAATGCCAGTAGCTTCCACATACAACACTTATGTAATTTTACCACTTCTCACTACTGGTCATTTTCAAAAGAACCAGCTCTGGAAGCAATAATGTGATCCCTAGTATACTAGTTTGTTGGATGGTGGTTTTGGGTTTTTTTTTTTGTTGTTGTTGTTGTTTTGTGTTTGTTTGTTTGTTTTTTATCCAGGAGATCAAACTTATGACCTCACACTTGCCAGGCAGGTGCTTGTGCTACTGAGCTAAATCCCCAGCCCTTCCCAATATACTAATAAAACAAAGAGGGTTGATACAGAGAGGCTTTAGAAATAATCATACCCAGGATATATACAGCAACATGCATTGCTTGTTTAGATGTTAGTAGGGGTAAGAAAGGAGTTTAAGAGGACTCCCAAGGCTCTGGCTGAGGCAATGGTTGCTGCCTGGGCAATAGATTCAATGGACAGAACATTTAGCAGCATTTTTAGAGAAGAGGAAAGATTGAATAAATATAGTTTGAGATTATGTAGATTTCATGAATGTCCAATATACATCTAGAAAGCATTCCAAGACTAGATTCAGAAATCTAACCTCAGCATGGAAATTAAGAGATATCAAATATAATAGAAATAAAGACTATATTATATTATAGACAGCTAACCTGGAAATTAATAAGCAATCAGAGAGGTATGGGGACCTCCAGGAAGTCAGTGCAGAAGGTAAGACATTGAAATTGTGACTGCTGGCAAATTTGAAGAGAAGCAGGCATAGAAGTCTCCCCAGAGATAAACAGCAACTTTTACACTGTAGTTAGCACTGCGTGGTACAGCGAAGCTGCATAGTGCAGTAGATGCATAGGCAGGAGATTGTTCCCTCTCTACATCCTCTCATCTCTTCCCAGGAACGCCTTTGTTCTTTCTTTGTTGAAACTTACAGGCTAATGATTCTGACCATACACCCTTGCTATTCATCTTGCTTCCCTGTGGGACCAATATTAACTAAGCAACTGTACTTTAATCCTATAGGTTGATTATAGTTTAACCCATAGTTACCCAATTTGTGATTCTGCTATGTAAGTTTAAAAGGAAAAAGGAACTTGGGAGGGGAGAAGGGAAAGGAAGGAAAAGGAAAGAAAAAATTACACAAAAAAGATAAAATGGAAACAAAGCTTTGTAGATAAGGAGAGAAGATAAGTTGAAGGGAGGAGAGGGGAGTGGGGAAAAAAGAGGAATCAAAACAGACCATGTAAAGGCACAAACTCCCTCTGATGAGTGTGACCATTATATATAACTAAATTGTATCAACAAACTTAATTTTAAAAAAAATTTTTGGAAAATAAAATGCCCCTGAGAAAGAAACTTGGTAGCTACACTCAGAACCCCTCCTGGAAATTCAAGAGCTATTCTTCTTATTATTATTTCCAATAAACTCTCCTAATCTCTTTCTTTGGTTCACAACTTCATTACATGATGTTGTGAGACCACAAGCTCAGCATATATGGTAACGACAAGAAAAGAAATATCTTAATATTCTTAAGCCATCTTAATATTTAAAATACAATACGGGCTAAGGATAGAATTGGGGGAAAAACATTATTTAAGGAACATATAGCCAGGAAAAGAAATTTAGAAACATGTACTAGGAACACTAGAATTGTCAAAAATCAACACTAGAATTGACAAAAATAAAAAAAGTTTTGCAAGGCCAGGAGTGACAAAAACAACTGGAAAATCTAGTTTAAAAAATCAAGATAAAAATGAGTATCCGCAGAGAGATTAACAGTACTGCAATGGAGCACGTAAGACAGAGTTGATATAAGTCCCCCAAGGCAAAGGCATGTATTCATGTTGAAAAGAAGAAATTGCTTCATACTCCCTAACTTGAAAAAGAAAGACCACAGGTACATATTACTTTAGGGACATTTGAGAGGACATGAACCTGCAAAATTTGAGAAATTTTTGCTTCATATTTTGAGTATATTTTTACTGGGTATAGAATTTTGGATTAGTTTTTCTTTTTTTTCTTTTCAGTAAAGACAACTTCTCCATATCTATCTTCTTGCTTACACAGATAAAATAAATAATACATTAAATGTACATAAGTAACTAAACTTAAGTTTTGTATGTTTTCATCATAACATTTTTAAAAACAAGAGGGAAAAAGGTAGGTCACAGGTTGAAAATGCTGCATTAGAACCTTGGAAATATTAATCATGAATACTTTAAGTGTCTTGTCTGATACTTCCAACATTTATTCCATATATTGCAGGTTTTCATATATTGCCACTTTGGAGGGTTTTCTCTTGTTTTTTTGTTTTATAATTCTTTTTGATAAAAGTGAAATAGCCCATGTAGAAGAGTACATGCTGAGGAAATGTTTTCTTGTTCTTAAAGATGGAGCATGGTTTCCCTTCTATCTTAGGCCTTTAGTGTGAGAAATTGAATTAGTCTAGTTAGAAATTAAGACAGACTTACCCAACTCTTGGCTCATGGTTCATTAGAAAGGAAAATTGGATCTACAGAGATACCATGAATATGGGGGACCTTAAAAAGGCCTTAGGGAGAAACACAACAGTGAAATGGCCCAGTAGATGCTGGCTACTGTGACAGCTAGTGAGGGACTGTGGCCCAGCTGCTGGAGAGAGCGATCAGATGCCATTCCAGGAAGGGGCCACCAGCATTTGGCTTCATTTTAGGGCTTCCAGTGCTATGCTCCCACAATGACTGAGAAACAGACGTGGGAGATATTCCATAGCCATGGAGTCACAATTTGACCAGTAAGAGATCCACAGAGGGATTTAAGCTAAATGACCGAGGTCTCACCTCGATGGCCATCTGATGGTGACCATCTGCAGCAACGATGTGGCCCTAACTGCCTTTGTCTACCAGCAAGAATAGGGGCACACCTTGAATTGGATAGTGCCCCATAGCTGCAGACCCTGGAAGAAAAGCACATGTTCCAAAGTCACAGATAACTTTCTTTTATTCTTTTTCATTTTTTTCTTTTTTTTTGGGGGGGGGGGTTGTTACTGTTTTTGTTTGTTTGGTTGATGGCTTTCACTTTTGTTGTATGAGTGTGAGCACTGTTTTTAGTTGTTTTGTTTTGTTTCCGTTCTCTTCTCCCCCCCCCCCTTGTCTTCTTCAGTTTCAGGAGGCTGGGGGAATCTTCCCTTGTCCTTCTGCCTTGTTTCTTAGCTCTTTTTCTTACTCTTTTTTTCCTCCTCTATTTCTTTCTCTTCTTCTTTCTAATTTCTTTCCCCTTACATACTTCTTCCTTATTTTTATTCTCTCTATATATAGTATTTTCTCTCTTTTTTTAATCTTCTATTTTTGATAGTTTTTCTCTTACCTTTACCTAATTCTATAAATATGCTTCTGTTCCCAATAAGATCCTTTATGCCATTTCCCTCTCCTTCTTATATGAATAGAATGCAAATTTTCAAAGTTTTCCTCCTTTAATCTCCCATTCCCAAATCTTATTTGTCTTTAATATTATAACCATAAAGCTTTGTTAATCTTTTCATAGTTAACTCTGTAAAATTACTATTAAATTCTTTTCTACCATGAGCAGAGAGTACATATTCTCTATAAAATAAAATAGATTCAGTATATATTCTCTATAATCAATAACTGGGTTGTTTTAATGTTTAAATCAAAATTGCCTATTTCTTCTCTAGTATTAAGGGTGGGGACACAGTGGCATAAGCACCTGCCTGGCAAATACAGAGTTATGAGTCTGATTCCTGGTACAAAAAAAAAAAAAAGAGTATGAATCTAGTATTAAGGGTGATATACAACTGGTTCTTATTATGTGTTAATGTCTAATTTGTCTTAAGTGATATATTATAGCTGATTCCCCTGATATTAATAGGGTTGCAAAATTGTTGCTACTTCTCTGTAAGTCAAAACTCAGATTGCCACTGTGATATTAGCAATACTAGAGTACATTTCCAGAAATCTTGGTTGCTGGACTAAAGACAGTACATCTTCCCTTCCCAAATTAACCAAAGTGGTCAGATCCTGGGGCTATGGAAAAGAAGTATATATAAACAAAGCAAATTACATCACCGAAAGGCAACCAAAGAGATCTCTATACCAGCAACAAAGTCTCTATAAGCATCCACAAATGCCAGCATATTACAAAATAAACAAAAAATCAGAAATATAAGAAGAAAAATCAACAAAATGCCGCCCCAAACTCCCAACTTCCCCAAGGCCAATCCAGGGGAAGCAAGGGACAGTACAGCACAAACTTCACAACTCAATTACTCAAAAGAATAGCAGACGAGTTTAGAAAATAACTCAAAGATGTACTCAGTGAGACCAAAGAAGATATAACTAAACAAATAATGGAAGCAATAACCAAAAAATACAGGATTTTTCAGAAGACAATAATAAAAAGTGAGCTGAGCTAAACAAAATGATACAAAACCTGAATGACCAGTTTACCAAAAAATTAGACTTCATGAAAAGGTTTCCATCAGAAATTTAGGAGATTAATAATCCATTGAAAGTATGGGTAACAGAACCAACCAGTATAAGGACAGATGTTCAGCATTACAAGACAAAGATGACTTCAAAGACCAATACTTAAAGGTACCTTAAAAACATGAAACAAGATAACATGAAAAATGGACTCAACAAAATCTGTTACTTGTGTGACTAATCTGATACACAAGTGAAATCTGACACACAAGTGAAAAATCAGAAAACAACATTAAAAACCTATTCACAGCACTAATAGTGGAAAACTTCCCAAATATAGGAAAATTAATAGACACATACATAAATGATTCATATAGACCCAATAGTCATGAATCAAAGGAGAACCTCTCAATACCACACTACTTTCATAGTACCAGAAATCCATCACAGGGATAAAGTTTTAAAAGCTATTAGAAGAAAAATCAACAAATCACATATAGAATTAAACCCATTATAATTACAGCAGGCTTATCTATACAAACCTTAAAGGCCAGGAGGGCTTGAATCCCTAAAATATAACAATTTCCAACAATTTATGTATCCTGCAAAACTTTCCTTTAAAATCATTGGAAAAATAAGGTATGTCAACAACAAGAAGCACCTGAAAAAGTCACAAACCAACATTACAAAAAATTCTCAATAATATCATAAAAAGAAGACTACAAAGCCTACAATGCCAATAGGTCAAAAAGAGTGAATGCACCTGCTGGAATGAGCAGCTAAGCAAAAAGGAAGGAAATGAGAAAATCACAAAAAGGAAAATAGAGTAATAAAATGACAAGTGAGTACCTTTTGGTCATAACTCTCAATGTAAATGATCTCAATTTACCAATCAAAAGATACATTGGTTGAATATATCAAGAAACAAAACTCAAGCCATATACAAGAAATACATTTGATTAAAAGAAGAAACAGATTAAAAAGAAACCAAAGGGTGGAAAACAGTATTCCATTTGATGAGAACCTGAAAAAAGGCAGAAATTCCTATTCTAATTTCAGACAAAGTGGACTTAAATCCAAGATTAATTATAAAAGACAAAGAACAAGGAAACAAGTCAAACCTGAAGCGTTAACAATTATAAACATGTACACACTGAATGCAGATACTGTATAAAATAAACACTAGTTGACATGAAAAATCAGAAACCAATGCAATTGTAGTGGTGGTCTCACAACCCCACTGTCACAAATGGACAGATCAACTAGAAAAATAAATCAAAAAAGAAATATCAGAGTTGAATCAAGTTGAATCAAGTCTTTGAACTGATGGATTTAATATAAATATCTATGGTGTGTTACATCCAATAACAATAGAACACACATTCTTCTCAGCAGCTCATGGGACTTTCTTGAAAATAGACCACATACTAGCCCATAAAGTATGCTTAATTTAATATAAAACAATCAAAATCACCTCATGCATATTATCAGATCATAGTGCAATGAAACTAGAAATCAATGGCAAAAGACAGCATAGAAACTATGTGCATGAAGATTAATACCCTCTTGAAAAAATCAGTGAGTCACAAATGAAATTAAAGAAGAAATTAAACAGTTTCTACAATCCAACAAAAATTCTAGTTTGACATGCTGGAATCTATTGGATCAGTAGTTCTAACAGAGCAGTCCTAAGAGAAAAGTTTGTGGTGGAGAATTCTCACATCAGATAAATAGTGAGAGTTTGTGCTGACAGCCTGTTTCTTAGGCTACAAGGCAAAGACTTTTTCCTCATCTGCTCACCTAGGGAGAAGTCCTCAGACCTTGGGCAAAGTGTGCCATATGCCCACCCATGTAGATTTTTCCCAAGTCTCACAATTCATCCACCAAGAAGTGAAATCAGTCCTAATGAAGGGGCAGATGAACAGCATCTTGTAATATATCATTCAGCAGCTCATTACCCACATTTCAAAACCAGGAAAAAAAAAAAACCCAACCAAAACAAGCAAAAACAAAACTAAAAAACCAAAGGCCAATCTCTTTAATGAATATTGATGTAAAAATTTTCAATAAGATTCTGGCAAACATAGTGCAGTAAATCTTCCAAAAGATCATACATCTTGACCAGCTAAGATTCATTCCAGAGATACAGAAAGGGTTCAACATATGCAAATCAGTAAATGTAATGCACTACATAAACAGAAACAAGTACAAAACTCTCATGATTATCTCAGTAGTTGTAGAGAAAGTATTTAACAAAACCCAACTGTTATTAATGATAACAAACCAAAGAAAATAGGAATAGGTCTTTATTTCAATCTGATAAAAACCATTTATGACAAACCAAAAGACAGCATCATCCTAAATGGAAACTGAAAAGTTTCCCTCTAAAATCAGGAACAAGACAAGGAGGTCCACTATCACCACTTCTGTTCCCAAAATTAGCTAGAGCAAGTAAATTAGAAAATGAAAAGAGGGGAGGTATAGGTAGGAAAGAAATTAAATTATCACTATTGCCAGATGACATGGTTCTTTGCATAGAAGACCTCAAAAACTCAACCAAAAGACTCCTAGAACTAATAAATAAATTCAATAGCATAGCATAATACAAAATAAACATCCAAAAATCAATAATGTTCCTGTACATCAATAATAATTTACCAAGTGAGAAATTAGGGAAATAATACCTTTCATAAGAGTATCAAGATAAATGAAATACTTAGGAATGAACTTAACCAAGGAAATAAATAACCCCTATAACAAAAACTCTAATACTCTGAAGATCAAGGAAGACATCAGAAAATGGAAGGATATCCCCTGTTCCTGGGTAGGAACAACCAATATAGTCAAAATGGCCATACTTTTGAAACTGTTATATAGATTTAATGCAATCTTGATCAAAATACCAAGAGCATTCGTTGCAGAACTGAGGAAAGTAATCCCAAAATTTACATGGAACCAGAAGAGATCTAGAATAAGAAAAGAACTTCTGGGCAAGTTAGGGGGCATCATGATCCTGGTAAAGCTTCAGTGAATAAAAATAGGATAGTGTTAAAACAAAGATTTGTGGATCAATGAAACTAAACAGAAGATCCAAAAACAACTCTAGGGACACTCAGCTCCCTTATCTTTGACAAAAGGGATCCTTTCATTGAAGAAAAGACAGCCTCTTTCATCAATGGGGTGTGAAAACTGGCTACTCACATGCCCAAGATTGAACCTAGACAATATCTCTCACCATGCACTAAACTGAAATCAAAACGGACTAAAGATCTAAACATTAGAACAGAAATACTTAAACTTCTGGAAGATAATTAAAACACTTGAAGACATAGTTGTAGGCAAGGGCTTTCTGAATAAAATTTTGGTTGCAAAAGAAATATTACCAAAAATCAACAGTGGGGTCACATCATATTAAAAAGCTTCTGAGCAGCAAAGGAAAACATCAACACTGTGAACAAACAACCTACAGAAAAGGAAAAATATTTTGCCAGCTACTTCTCAGGGGACTACCATGTAGGATAGAAAAATAAAAGAAAAATTAGACTCCCACATAAAATTAGACCTCCCAGTCAAAAAATGAGCTACTGAAATGAATAAACACTTCTCATATGAATAATGAAAATGTTTAATACATGAAAAAATGTTCAATATTTCTGGACACTCAAGAAACAGAAATTAAAATGCCACTGAGATTCCATCTCACTCCAGAAAGAACTGCTTTCAAGTAATCAGTCAATAACAGATACTGCTCAGACTCTGGGAAAAAAGAAACTTTTTCTCATTGTTTGTGGGAGTATAAACTGATACTAAGGAAATCAGTATGGAGACTCCTCAAAAAACTAAAACTATAAATTCCAGTTTACTTAGTTATTTCCCTTTTTAGGTGTTTTCCTAAAACAGTTAAAGACGTCTTACCACAGTGATATATGCACACTTATGTTTATAATAGCACAATTCGTAATAGTTATGTCTTGGAAACAGCCTATATGTCCACCAGCAGATAAACAGATAAAGAAAATGTATTGTTTATACAGAACAGACTACTACTCTGCTGTGCAGGATAAAGCAGACATTTGTAGGCAAATGTATGCACCTTGAGATCATAATGTTAAGCAAAGTAAATCAGACACAAAATTTCAAACATTGCATAGATTATTTTACATGAAAAACTATATATAAACACAGCACAAAATAAAATAGACAATAGGAAATAAGAAAGAGAAAATTTGTTGTTAATCCAGCACAGGCAATGCATCTAAAGGTGCATCTTCATTTAGTATAATTGTATCATGTATTTTACATATTTTGGCCTATTAGTCTAGTAGTCTATGTATACAAAATTAACTTTATAATAATTTATAAGATAAATAAATGAATCTGATGCTGAGAAATGTAGGATGGAATGGAAGGGGCAAAATGAGTTAAAATGTGTTAAGTACATGGACCAATTCTTTACAATGCATGTAAATATTATATACTGCAAACATGTACTAATAAAAATAAATTAGGATGGACTTGAAGTTTGTTGTTGCTATAGTTAATCATGACGCACATAGGTTTCAAACTTCTCTAGCAATTCCATTTGCATAGTCTGTAGGATGGCTCACCAGTGATTATTTGCTTAACATTTGCTCCCCCTATAACTTTGTTCTATATCTTGATTTAGACTATAAAGAGAATCTGTCTCTTGAATCTCTTATAGCATGATTCCACTGTTCTTTGTATTCAGTACTTTTTAAGTGGTTGTTAGAGATTCAGAGAGGAAAAATAGTCCCTGATTTTCTGATCAAGTTAGTTTCAGATAAGCAATGTGTTGCTGGATCTCAGGAATGGGGCTTTCCCAGGTACTCCTGCCTGTCCTCTAACTTCAGTGCTAGTCAGGGCACATGTCCCCATCCTGGAGATAAAGCACTGTTTCTTTCTATTGTATTCACTGCCACCGTTTCCCTCACCCCACAATAGGTTTTCTCTAGTACTATAAGACAACACCGCTTGTCGCTCTTCTCTTTGTCATTGAACTCTTCCTCGCCTTGGGAGAGGGATGAATATGGTTTCAACAGTGGCTTTTTTTCCAGGCCTTCCTTGTGAGGACTTGGGGTTTGTGGAGAATATGTCTGATCTATAATTTACTCCTACATGTACAATCTCACCCATGTTCTTATGCTTCAGCGATTCATTGAAATTCTTAGCTTAACCTTTTCACTGGTTTATATGGCATCTGGAGATGTCCAGGGCAAGCAAATAAATGATGACATTCTCTTTCTCCTTGTGGAGACTGTACCCGATAGGTTTTAAAGTCATGGATGTGAAATTTATCTAGCTTTCTCCTTGTAATAAGCGTGGGAAAATCACTCTGAAGCTTTCTCTAGGTCTGACCTAAAACAAGAAGCTGGATAATTCACTTTGCTACTTCTAAATATACTGATAATAAGAAGTTGAGGTTATATGCTGGTATTAACAAAAATGATGAGTTGGATAAAAATGGTAATTGTTTGTATTTATTAGTAATTCCAAAATTTTATTTATTTATTTATTTTATGGATTGGGAGTACTCTTGCTTGAAACCTGATGTCATTATAGTCTCAATGGAAAAATCTGGAAGTGGGAGATAGGAAGTGTTCCTTTAGTTTTTTTATATATATTTTTTATTTTACTTTTTATTTTGAAGGAAAAAAAAGCACAGAAAAATTAAAAAGCAATCAAGCAAACAAATGAAAACAACAACAAAAGACAAACTGTGACAACAGCAACAACAGAAAGTTCTTTGTAGTCGACTCTCTTCATTTTACATACAAGAAAAATAGAAACCATCAAAGAATGTGTTGCCTATTTTTGAAGTTTAATAAAGACCTAATTAATGCTCCTGCCTGGAATATAGATGTTCCATGCTAAATGGCTCTGTGTAATACTATAAACGTTTTTATTGTGGATAGAATTGTATGTTTAAAATTGTCATGTTTACTTAGATTTGGAGTGAAGGGTTTCTTCAGGTTTCAAGAACTTGGAAATCAAGTACAAATAAGAAATGGGCATTTCTCAATGGGGAGATGAGCAGAGCGCCAGAGACAGAAGAAACGACTCGAAAGAGGTTTGCCCCGTAAGTGTTAGAAAGATGTACTTCTCATATCCAATTGTAAGGATGTTCTTTCTGGACTGTGGTTTTCTTCTGTTTCTCGGTAAAGTCTGGTTACACGCTGTGGCCTGAAACTAGTCATAATTCAGGAATATATGTGAGGAACCTCAAGCACCAGAGTCTAGGGTCTCTGTGTTACCAGAGAAAATACAGACTCCATGAGCCCTGGAATACAAAGTAACAGATTCCAGACTTCTTCAAGGCAGAGCCTCTTCTGCCTCTCCCTCAAAAGCATGTATGGGTCAGAGAAGAGAATTAATGATTAGGCTGGGGGTTTAGCCCAGTGGTTTAAGTGCCTGCCTTGCAGGGATGAGGTCGTGAGTTCAATACCAGGTTAAAAAAAAAAAAGAGAGAGAGAGAGAGAATTAATGATTAAAGCAACAGATAATAATTATGTTCAACCAATCTTCTAACTTCCAGTGAAGCAAAGATCTTTTCAATTCTATTCATACTTAGAGGCACCAAGTACTCACAAAATAGAGGCATAGTTGTCAGAGATTTGAAGAACTCAATTCATTAACTGAGATAATAATTGTACTTTGGATAGCTAGAGTGAGCTAGTTGTTAGATTAGGAATATATTCGAAAAAATTTCATTGAGCTTCTTCTGAGGAGTGTCCCAACCTGAATATGCATAGCCATGGATGTAGACCTGAAAGAAATGTTCCCTTTTGTAGTTTACTACTTTCATTTTACACATGACGAAAATACAAACCATCAAAGTAATTCACTCGAGAAAACTTTGGTAAGAATTTGCAAAATTTAGGCACAGGATAATTTAATCAAACATGTATCAAACTAATAGAAGTAACTTTCATTTCGAATTGGCAGATATCAATTAACATATTAATCATCTTTATGAACACTGAGAAGCTAAAATTATAAACTAACAGGTTCATCCTTCTTATAATTTATAGTGTGGAATTAATAGTAATTTCAAAACAGATTTAGAGAAACATGATGACTTGAAAAGCTCTTGATTTAAGACTTTTAAAAATGTGCTCACAAACATTGTCCCGTTGCTAAAATATCCTATCAGAAAGTTTTAATCCACATAGACTTTGGTCTATTTTGCTAACATTTACTACTACATTGTTATTATTTTGATTATCTATTCTTGTATTAGGAGATTTTCAAGCACTGTTTCAGAAATTCAGAACATATAAATGCTTTTTAAATAGACACTGATACCCCCTAGTTAGATATGTTCTTCTTTGGCTGCTATCTCAATTACATCATTTACCATAGATGAAGGAATAGATGTTCTGAATCCCTACATATGGAATTGAAAACAATTCTTATTTTACTTTTCAGCCATTTTATGAGTATATCCTATTCCTATCTTTTCCTCAAATCTTTTATTTATCTTGAGTATGTCCCCAGTGACTACCTCCCTCTTGATAGGATTCATGGAGTGTTGAGATGGAATCATGCTATGAAATTCATACTGTGTAATGGTTTTTTTTTAATAAATACAAGGTAGGCATTTTGTAAAGTTTTTAAAGTATATGCAATAAGCATGATCCAAAGCTTGTAGTTTCTGTTTTAAAAGAGTTTAAAGAAAATACTGTATCGTTGTGGCATTGTGATGTTATCATTTGTGTTCAGTGGTTTTAATATATTTCTTTTTCTGTGTTAGGTAAGTCGGATTCTCTGCAAAGCTTGAATCACAACCTGGAAATAAACTGGTGAATTAATGCTCCGAATTCCTTAGGTCTTATTTGGTATGTAGTTCCATGTAATACAACTGTTATAGTGTAGTCAGTTGGTGAGGGCTTAATAAAAATTCGGAGTGAACACCTGGGACATTGAAGTATATCAGAATGGTCAAATTGCTAATACAGAAGAAATATTGGCAAAATAATTTTAAACTGCTACAACAGGAAGGATGGATGCAGGGGGCTTGTGACCACAAGAAAATTATAAACTAAATGCCTTTTTCCCATCCTTGTATTAAATAGGACTACATACTAGCTCCAGGTATGTGACATGTGATGTAACCTAGGTGATAAAAGGGAATGGAAAACAGGATCCGGGGCTGTAGTTACATAACCATCAATTCTTGGCTTGGCCTCATGGTTTTTTCATTTGCACAACTTAGAGGAACTTTGGAACAAAAAGTAAAGCTGTTTTGTTGGTATTGTAAATCTGTTTTTTAATAGATTGCATTTAAAATCCATAAACCTGAAAAGGATTCATCAGAGAAGCATATAATACAACTAAATACTATATACCATACTTTGGTGTCTTTGATTGATTTGGGTTTTGTTTGCCTTCATTTTATACTGTGCTTGTAATCCCCAATACCAAAAAAAAAAAAAAAAAAAAAAAAAAAAAGCAGGTACAGTTACAATGTGCTTTTATCCTTGACAAAATCATACAAAATGTTGGAATAATTTGATAATAAATCTAATTATGTAAAGTACTTTAACCCTGCTTCTATCGAGATACAAAGGCAAAGTCATAACTCTAAACCTAAGGAAACTCATGCTGCCACTGAAAGCACCAATCATGAGAAACAACATAAGCACACTGATTTTTTTTTTGCATGTAAAGCACTTACTATACTTTCTGATGGTCATCTCAGGGTAAAAAAGACATTTGGCCAAATCTTTTAGATAATTGGCTTTGGTTAAAATAATAAATTTCTATTCAAATTATCCTGGAGCAAAATACTCAAAGAAAATTCCAAAATGTAGTATAATTTTCGTTATAATTTCTGTTTGTTAGAGAGAAATGCTATCTGTAAAAAAAAAAAAATAGTCTTTAGTCTTTAGTATTCATTCAATAATACGCCTCTACATTTTTGTTAAATAAAATATACACAAGTATTTGTTGGATAATCATTAGGGATTCAATTTGCACTTGAAATTGCTCCCAAGTGAAATTGAAACATGTTGCAAAATCAAAAAAGGTGCAGGTTTTTAAAGGCACCTATTTAGTGATTACCCCAGCTGCTAGGGTAGTTACGTGAGGTGTGATTGATTTCAAAGCAAAGGGCTGCTGACAAGTTGCTCTTCTTTCACACCCTTCCTGCCACACTCACATACATTTGTGCTCTCAGCTACTTTTTTTTTTCTCAGCTATTCTTATATTATTGTTGGTTATCTGAGAAAAACCCTTTTTAGTTACTCTAAAATAATCTAGGTTCTGCAACAATGAACACAATTGACAATTAGGGTGCATTATTCACAGCTCAAAATAGCTTAACCAAACTTGAGCCCCAGAATGTGACAAAAAGCAAGTGTATGGAGAATTAAGTGACACACAGATTTTGATGGCTTGAGGCAGGGAAGTAGAGACTACAGTTGGACACCCACAGGGCACCAAAGGATGGAGGGGTATGATGGCGAAATTACTTTAATAAACTATAAAATTAAGAGTTCCATTGTCAAGTATGTTGTATGAAGAAAAGACAATGAGTATTTTGGTTACACTGACATAGTAGCCACTAAATGAATATTTGGTAAGTAAAGAAAACTATATCCTGGAAGGCAGAAATAATGACCAAAGGAATGGAATCTCTACAACTACAAGTTACCATTTCAGTTCATTACTAATAAAAATGAAGCAAAAATACTTTCTTACCATGTAGCTTTTGCTTTCCAAAGCATTTTTATTAGTACATATTAATTTTACAGTGGCCACATGCTTACAGTATACTCACTCCCATCTTGCTTTACTTTCTTTTCTTTTCCTTCTCCTCTTCCTTTCCACTTTTTTCCTGTATCTTGCAGACATTCATATTCATATTCATTCTCTGTGTATCTGTGTGTCTATTTGTCTTTCTTTTTCTTAATCCCATATATGAAAGAAAATGTGGTGTTTTGTCTTACTGAATCTTATATATTTCCCTGACTGTAATACTTTCCAGTTCCATTCGTTTTCCTCCAAATGATGCAATTTCATTCTTCTTTACGGATGAATAATACAAATTTTCTTTATCTTTCCACCACTTGGTTGTCAACTATAGCATTTCTACAGCTTAACTACTATGGATAGCACCCAAGTAAATATGGATATGCCAGTATCTCTAAAGTATTTTGACTTTATGTAGACATATATCAAGAAGTGATAAAGCCAGATAAAAGCATAGGTCTAGTTTTAGTTTTTTGCAGAACCTCTATCTGATTTTAATGATTGCTATACATCTACAGTCCCACCAACAGATGCAAAGGTTCCATTTTCCCTAGATCCTTCCTAGCACCTACCAGTTTTTATATTCTTGATAATAGTCTTTCAGACTGGAGTTAGATGCAATCTCAGTGGAGTTTTGATTTATATTTCCCTGTGGTTAAAGATGTTAAACATTTTTAATATACTGATTAGTCACTTGTAATTCTTCTTTTTAGAAGAGTCTATTCAGCTCATTTGTCTATTTGTTTTATATATATATATATATATAATGCTAATAGTATAATGTTATATATATATATATATATATATATATATATATATATATATACATGTAATGCTAATAGTAATACTCCATGAGAAAAGTAGCTAGCAAAGATCTTTTCCCATCTTTAAAGGCTACCTTTTCACTCTGTTCATTTTTTTCTTTGGCACACAGAAGCTTTTTAACTTGGATAATCTCATTTGTTAATTCTCATCAAGAAGAGAGATCTTTACAATCAAAATTACATTACACTGAAGAAAGAAATTTGAGACGACGATACAAGATGGAAAGGCTGTCCATGTTCATGGACTAGCAGAATTAACATTGCTATGATGGCAATATTACTGAGAGTCTTCTATAGATTCAATAAAATCCCCACCAGAATACCAATGACATTCTTAAAAGAACTGGAAAACTATCCTAAAATATATGTGGAAGCAGAAAAGACCCAAATGGCCAAAGCAATCTTATAAGCAAAAACAAAAAAGCTGGAGGCATCATCATAGCAACTTGAAAATATACTACAAAGCTATAGTAACAAATAGCATGGTACTGACACAAAAATTGGGATGTAGAAGATAATACCCAGAAATAAACCTGCACAACTTTAGCCACCTGATCTTTAGCAAAAGTGCCAAAAACATATATTGTTGAAAAACAACTCCTTAATAAATAGTGCCAAGAAAACAAGTTATTCTTAAGTAAAACACTGAAATCAGATCATCACCTCTCATCTTGTACAAAAATCAATTCAAAATGCATCAAAGATCTAGGTATAAGACCTGAAATTCTAAAACTGCTAGAAAAAAAAAAATAGAGAAAGTACTTTAAGTCATAGGCAAAAAATTTTTACATGAAACTCCAATAGCACAGGAAATAATTTTGAAGCCTCTTTACTTCCAGTGTCTCTCCTAACCTTCTTTAGATTCTAAGGAGTAAAAATTCATGTTCTTTATACTTTGTCATGTTTCTAAAGTATGGTAATGACATCAATCTCATGCTTTTGGTGATGAAATATTGTAGAGAACTGAGGCCATTCTGTGAAGGGATCTATTATTTTCTTTAACCGTAAAACCAAAAACTAGTCTGACATGCTCAATATTATTAGAAATACTAAGTTCACATAGGCCCCATTACAAAATATATCATCCTTTTGTCAATATCTTTTCGGTCTCCCCTCTCCAGGCAGGCACCAAGGAAATGAAATACAAGTAACATGGTATAAATTACTCACCCTGGGTCATTAAGAGAATGATTGCTTTTCAAAAAATCAGCAACATGAATGTACAACTAGAAAAGCTTTTTTGTTTTAATAATAGGGTGAAATTGGTTACAGCTTTGGAAAACACTTAAAAATTATTCTGTGATGAAAAGCAATTTTAGAGAACCTGCGAGGCATAGTTCAGCAGATGAATTTCCAGCTCCTGGATTCAAAACCAGCAGATCATTTAGGTGGGTTTTAAATCCAGGATCCAAAAACTTCTCAGACACCCTGTCTCCTCAAAACAGTCACAACATTTTCCAGCTTTGCATAAGAATGAAACAACAATTCCATCAAAAACAACAGGGAATATCAATTACAGACATTTGATGAGTGACAAAGTTATGCAAATTTACAACATCCACGAGAACCCAACGTCAAAAACGGCACAATTTCATCAAGAAAAAATAAAACTAATTTAACAGACGATATCTTGAGTCTCTCCAAACTGGTAGGAAGAAAAATGACCCAGGATGCTGGAAAATTAAGAATTAAATGTAAAATTCTAAAAATATATTACAATTCAGTACATAGGAGAAGTGATCAATGATGAACTAAATCTTATGCAGTTCATATACCAGATGAGATCTGTAAAAGTTCATGAGTTCATATAACACCAGAGATATTGTAAGGAATAGTGCTTTGGATTTTTAAAAAATAATCCCTGATTATAAAATGTGCTAGTACTGTGAAAAATTTTATATTCTGCCCCGTCATCTGCACCTTTCAATACTTTTCTTGCTTAGCCAAAAACTGTATGGGGAGGCTGTCAATGGAGAGAACCTAGCAGTGTCAAGTCTGGCTTTTACAAGCTTCTGAAAAATTAAATCATTGGCAAAGCCAGTGACCAGACAGGTATTTTAGATATCCATATCATTGTATTGAATATTAAGAACAATATGAAATAAGCAAAAAATAGTAAAGAAAGGTAAAATAATTTAAGTAAGATTAAAATATGTTTCTAGGTTTATTAAGAGAATATAAAAAGATAAAGAGTTGACCAGATCACTTTCAGTGTTACCCAACTGAAAGTGCAGTATATCTTTATGTTCAATGTATATGTCATCAACATACATAGAGTGAATGTTCAAATTTTTTTTTAAAAAATTAAAAGGACACATTGTCATTAAATGCACCAGAATCCTCCCACTTGCTCTGAACACAATCCACAGTTCTTGTCATTTTCTGAAGCAGTTCTGGAAGTCCCCTTTTGTGAGTGACTTTATGAGTTATGATCAAAAGTACAGTGACTATGGCTGTTGAGTGCAATCTAACAGAAAAACAGGGTCATAAAAACTGTGTCCTCATCTACTTTTTCATTAGGTCAGGCAGGCACCAGGCAATTTTTGATCCTTCTGCAAAGTAAAAATGACTACGAAACGTGAATCTTTGAATCAGTACAGTACATTGAGGCAGCCCCAAGAATGCAACTAAAGCCATAAAACAAGATTTCCAGAACTGCTTCAGAAAGTGACAAGAAGGATAAGACAAGTGTTCTTGAAGAGAGGGGGAGTGTTTTGAGGGGAACTGAGGCAGCTTTTATTATAATACATTTTTTAAAAAAACATTGAAACATTAACTATTTTTTGATGAAACCTCATAGGCTGATTTCACAGTATTATTTATCATCCTTTGGTGTAAATATCACAGTGACTTATGGAAATCATTGCTTAAGAATATCATACTTATAGGATAAATGTTTGTGTCTCTCCTAAACTTATATGTTGACTTTGTAACTCTTAATGTGAACCTATTTGGAGGTTGGGCCTTTAAATCATAGTGACAGGAGCCATGGGATGAAAAGAATGAATAATAAAAAGAGACTTCAGGGAGGTCTCTTTCTCTCCCTGGCTTTCTCTCCTTCCTCTTCCTCCTCTTCCTCCTCTCCCTCCTCCTCCTCCTCCTTCTCCCCTTCCTCTATCTTCTATCTTTCCTGTTTTTCTTGCTTCTCCCTCCTTTCCTTTCTATCCCTCTCCATCTGCTCTCTCTCCCCGTTCTCTCTATCGTTTTCTCTCTCCCTCTGCTTTCCCCTCATCCTCTCTCTCTCTCACCACCTCTATCAGGACATGAAATGGCTAATTCCTTGATCTCAGCCTTACTGCCTTGCCAATCTCTAAAACAGAGGAACCAGACTTCTGCTAAGCCATCTACTCTACAGAATTTTATTATGAGATCTTAGGAAAGCAAATGTACTTTTTCTGGCTCAATGCTTTGTTTTGAGAATTAACATTCAATTCGATGTATGGACAAGCACAACACAACCTAGAGTCACAGAAATTCAAAACGTGATAAATAGAACTCGTACCAAGTTTAACTACCCATGGAATGCCTGAATATAATATAAAGTGCCTAAATGGTACTGTAAACTGCATTGAAAATCTCTAGTAAGGGGAACTTATTAACAAAATAAGTGTTTAAAGTTGGTCTTGTTTTCCTGCTCTTTTGTATACCTTAGTTTACAGTGACAGGTACAAGACCTACAGAGCTATCTGTAATTTTCAAACTGAAACTGTTTTAACATTCAATTTAAAACATTTTCTGAATTTTCAAATGTCATAGTGCCGAAGGAAAACATCCTCAGATTCTAAATTAAATCACTTGTGTAAACTTTCCTCCACAAAGGCAGGAAAACATTTACCTCCAAGTGTACAATTTTGGATTCTATTATGAAAAAGATGTAAGTGGTGGGGGGGGTAGTTTTGACATTAATGACCAGTGGAAAATAAACTTTTGAAGCCCTAGAGTGATGACTTCTAACCGAGGAAAAGGTACAGGTCTTTTCTCTGATAAAGAATAATCTCCTGCTTAGAGACATTTAATTAAGCAGAAGCACTTTCTTTACGGCAGTGGATTTTGAAGAAGCTAGGAAGCAATGAAATGAGAACTCTACTGTTTACTTTTGGACAAATCTAGGCAACTCAGGCTCTTTTAATCTGAAAAGCTTGAGTCTTTCCACCAAGATGAAAAATTTTGCATTAAACAAATGTAAATAGGAAATCTTCTAGCATCATTAAGCACTGAGAGTTCCTTAAAGTCACAGCACAGTTAATCATTTTCTTTTAGAATGTTTTCCTCCAAGAACAAGGAAATGTTTAATCATATATTTTAATTACCCAAAATAGTCTCCCTTTTGGCTTTGCACATATTTCTCATACCACATGTCTTTGAAATTCAATAAAAGAAAGAAGCATTATGTTAATGGGTTGCTTTCACATTAATTTACAATAAGAAAATTCAGTAACAGACTTGTCTGCCGTTTGGTAGTTTCTATGTGAGTTACCTATTACAATGAGCAACACTATATGATGATTAAAGGAATTCCAAGCTCAAAGCTCTGACACTTTAGTTTGTGTAAAATCTATACAATTAAATATCAAGTAATAAAAGAAATGAGTCTGAACATTCACAGTTCGTTGAATTTACTTTGTGTGTGTGTGTGTGTGTGTGTGTGTGTGTGTGCGCAGCATTTAAACATACCACCTAAAGGACTGGCATACTTCTAAATATATCGTCATGTTTTAGGAAACCTTATTGAGCATATATACTTTCCTTTCCACATATTCATGTTTCACTGTTAAAAGCTGAATAGTAACTCTATAGAAAGAATGAAAGATTGCCTCAAGCATCATAATAGAACCACTGGGTACAACACAAAGCATTCCTTTCCTGAAGAAATGTGTTTGCATTTGTGGTCTCTCTGATGCCTTCAAATGAATGTTTCTACGTCACACATCTGTTTGGATGCTTTCCCCCCCTTGGGTAAATGAACAAAAGGACGTGTTCTTAGAGCTTGCCTGAGAAAAATTAACAGTCTTCTTTCATCCTTTCCATGTGCAGCTTTCTTAGAATCACTCTGTTTACTTGTGCTTTCTTTCATAAGCTAAAAGAAAACTAAAATTTATCATCAATTTTGTACAAGAGGAATCCTTAGTAATTAGGAAAAAAAAGCCTTTACTGCCATCAGCGGCCTGACTATGTTCACTTAAAATGTTGAAAAAGATGATTTAATGGAGAAATTCAAGATCTACTCCTGAATAGAAAATCTTTGAAACAGATGAGACTGTTTGAAGCACTGATCATGTAACTTCATGCTTTTGAAGTGCTTGCCCCAAAAGTTTGATAGTCAAGGCAATTTTTTTTCATTTTCAATTTTTAAACATTTATTTATTGCTTACATGAAAATATCCAGGTACTTGATATTATACCAAAAGGGTTATGTGAATGAAAGGGAAATTTCAGCAACTAAGTCAGAGAATCCTTATCAAATGTCAATTGGGCTACACAAACAAATCTTCATTCACTAGTAACTACGTATAGCTAGAGAAGTAAAAACCAAAGATTTACCACAAGCCTAATCATAATAACACAGTATCAAAATTCAAAGAAAACAACAAAAAGTTGCATGTACACATTTTTAGAAAATAAATCAAAATAAAAGTTACTTACGCTTTTGCTCCGAGAAAGCAAATCACATGTATTTCTCTCCATCGTCGTGTTTTAAGTACTTCACACAGGCACTGGTAATTTCCAAAGTCAGTTCTCTCACTGCAACAATTATCCACTCAAAAGCTAACTGGAATGCTGAAGAAGAAAAAAAAAGACAAGGAAATGTTTAATCGAGTGCATGATTAACATGTGTACTTTGAATGGTGTCTTAGACTAGAACAGTAAATTCTTAAATACTTCATCAGATCAGGCTAAAGTGGTAATGTGCTTAAAGGCAGAAAAATATGCACAAGCAACATTTCCAAAACAGTGTTTTGTAAATGTAAGTTGGAGATTTCTGCCACCATTTGTTTTCAATACTGAAGTCCACCTTTTTAGTGGCTGAAAAAAAAACAGGTGTGGTAGCCACAACCTAGTCACATGTGTGAGTTCAGAAAGACGCAGCCAAATTGTGTGGTGAGCTGATCTTCACTGGGACAGCTAGTGACAGCCTCAGTTTTCCACTAGGGATCACTTTGGTAGTCTTATGCACCACAGAGATGATTTAAGCTCTACCAGAAGGGTCTCAAGGTTAAGCACTCATCCCAACTCTTATGTTCTTAGCACTAAGCCACAGGATCAGGAAGCCACCGCAGGGGCTCATTACTTTAGTCATCACTGTAGTAAGTTCTCTACTCTTTAGTTCAAACAGGTAGTAAAGAATGCTAAGAAATTTGAGAGCAGCTTACTGAGTCAAGCAACAAAGTTGTTATTTCAAGAATTTTCAGAGTAGCTGTCACTTGTATGACATTGATAGCCTCACTAGTTGACCTTCACCTTTCACAAGACATTAGTTAGGAAGGAGACTCTGTTTTGGAAAATAGAGAGAGAAAAAAAGCAAATGGAATAGCTACAAATGTTGTACTCATTTTTGATATTCTATTACATCTGGGCATGAATTGCATATTCATAGAGTATATTTGCATGTGGGCTGAAATGCCTTCTGGAAAAGAACTTACTCTAAAGGAAGAGGACAAGGTGAGTAGACTCAAAATAGTACATGACCAGCCCTGGCATCCTGAAACACTGGAGCCACACACAGTGAAGAGAAACCTCAGCAAGCTCTCCAGCAACCTGCGGTGGCACTCTCTCATGGTTACAAAACCTTGATGTGAACATAAGTGAGTCATCCTTTCAAGACTTCTGAAAATCAAAAGGGGATACTTCTAGGGGGCTAGATATACCCCAACAGCAAAGTGGGGTTAGAAACAGAAATGGAGTTTGTTATTGCTAAGAACAACTCTACATGCAACTTGAGGACACAAAGGATTCAGAAAGACAAGTTTAATGAAAATACTTTCTTCTTCCAAGTTTAGTGAAAATACTTGCTTTAAGCTTAGAGAAAAATGCAGAATCAAAATGTGAGTTGCAAGGCAAAATGCTGTTTCTGTGAGGATGCATGGACTTTTTTTGTTTTTTTAAGAAAATAGGGTTTGGAGAGAGAGGTGAATACACAGAGGGGAAGTTCTCAGCTAGTGCACCTCCAGGAATTTAGCCATCTTTCGAGATTATTTATGACGCTGAGCACTTTATAGTTTCCCAGAAAATGTGGAACTTTGCTATTCACTTCATTTAAGAAGTAGAATAGAAATAGTACAAGCTATGAACTAAATATACCCATGATGAAAAAAGTATCTAGCTAGCTGCTATAGAAAGCTTACATGTTATCAGAGATAAACTCATTCAAATATGTAATTATTCATTAAATAATGAGTACCCTTAGAGGCAACCATGAAATAGTTGCCTGTAGTAAACTCGTAACTCATTGGTTTTTAAGTTAATAAATCAGGCAAATAATATATTTGACCTGATATGGCTTGCTGAATTAATCAAGCTTTTTATAAATATGACTTGAATGCCTTTAAAGACCATCATTAAAAGATATTCTCCTATAGGAATTTAGAACCTATAAAAATTTGAATAGCAAAATGGATTTAATTGAAATCCGATTGCCATAGGGATGGCCTTTCTCAATCTGAATACCTAGAAGGCAGGCAAGCAGCCAAAATTGATTATGTACCTTGCAATCAAATAGCTCTCCACTGGCATTCTGTGTAGCCTCAGATAAGTTACCTGACCTCTTTGTATGAAGGAGAGACAATACTATATATGTATTTTGAGTTGAAGTGAGGTGATGTGCGTAGGAGATTATATGGCATGTAGGAGATATTTGGCTCTACTTATCATCATCCGTTAATACTACCCTTTTAGTCTCTGATATTAACTGGCAAGCAACAACCACTACCAAAAAAAAAAAAAAAAAGACATTCTTATTTCTTGCCTGAAAGTGCTAAACTTCCTAAACTGTAACAAACTTAGGGTAAATATACTTTCAACTAATTACTAGTGTGTCATGTGCCAAGTAATCTCCCACTAGGAAACACCATACATTATTGGGGTCATTTTAGGAGTGTTTAGTAAAAACTATGTAAAAAGATGCAGTAAGGTAGAAGCAGCCGTAAAGGACAGTGCAGCATATGAAGCTGGCAGTGGTGGGGGATGGAGACAGAGGATGGGCAGCCAACAACTGCAGGAAAGGTCTTACAGAGTGGCTATGTTGACAGGGGAGGTCACTCTCCAGGACACAGCTCCAGGCAGCCCTGAAGTGAAGGAGGTGGGGGAAGCACAGATCTTACCATCCTCCTCTCATCTGCTGCCAGGACTCTCCATCAGGCAAATACAACAGAGCCAGAGGGCAAAGGAAGCCGCTGCTCTGCCTCTTCCCAGCCAGGTTTCCAGAGCAAAGCCTCCTGGGCTACAGCCGGGTGGAGTGGGGAGTTGTGGGGGAAACAGAACATTTGTGCCCCACAAATCTGATCTGCAGTCTAGCAGAAGCATTGCATTTTTTGCTACCTAACTCAGCCTAAAATATCTGTCATTTTTCTTTAATCCTCTCAATAACCCTGACATAGAGATTGCTAATACATTATCCCCATGGCACAAAGGAGGAAACTGGCTCTTGAAAGTGAACTCAAGTGTCCAGTAAATAGCAGACCCACAACTCAAACCTCATCTGTCTACCTCCACAGACTGTTTTAATATATGTAGCCCACACTATTTTGCTGCTGATATCATGAACCGATGCATTTTAATTAGCAACAAGCTTTAGCCTCTCTAAATATCAAAGCAGTACCTACACTAAAAGAATGCTGGATAAAATGGTTGATTCTCAGGAAGACAGTTATCTTAGTTCTTACAAACTCTTCCCTCGGCAAAGATAATGGGGTGAGACGACAAAGAAACCATTTCTGCCTACAGGTGCACTAAAAAGAAAACCAGGCAAGCAAACCATGCACATGTGTGATTTCATTATGATAGGAGCTTCCACATAAAAGCTAATTAGGGAGAAGGAAGAGTTCACTCCTGCGGGGAAAATGTTTTAGAAATAAAAATGAAAACAGGAGGCAAGATGAATGATGCTAAAACACTCAGAGAAGGCATCTGAACTGGAGCACCTTTATAAACGTTCAGCTTTGATACAAGGAAAGAGGGTTCAAACAGGTTTTTTTTTCCCTAGAGATTAAGGATTTATACAGGAGGGAGAGCCTTGAACTGAACATCAGGAGAACTAAGTTCTACTTTCATTGCTATGTCATATACATGAGCTATGTGGCACTAGGAAATCTCTTTTCTTTTTCTATCAGTTACTTGCTCCTCTGTATAGTGATGATAACAATATCTTCCCAACCCATCTCACTGGGTTGCTACAGGGATTAATTCGATAAGATCTCAGAAAGTCTTCTGAAAACTATAAATCCCCTGCAAAAATAGTTCTATTTGCTTAAACAACAAATGTGCCAATGCCTGATGACACTCAAGCATAAGAGTGACAAAGGGTTCCAATTATTCTCAAGTATTTCAGAAGTTAGTGTCTATGTTTTATGTATTGCAAAGCAATTGCCTATTCTTCCTTCTGGAACCAATATTGCTTTTGTTCTGCAGATTAATTCAGTGTATGCTGTGAATGCTGAATCATGAAACCACTCCACAGTAATTAATTTTAAAAAATTATTGAACACTCATTTGCCAGGTGCTGAAGTAAGCTATCAGATAAACTCTCAAATTTCTAGATTGAGGAAGAAAACAGCTGTTCAGTTGCCAGTGAATGATGAAGAGGTAATCCATTGGATATGGAACATAAAAAAATTCAAGCAAAAACTTAGGAGGAGGAAGTTCATGAACTACTCAAAATGTTAAAAGAAGCATATAAAGTAGAAACAGATTTTTGACAAGGAAGTTTAAATTATTGCTTTAATCTCTCCAATGACAACTAATTTGTGCTATACACACAGAGTGTGGATAACTTGAGCCTTCTGCTATATATATGGCAGAGATGAAGAAAGTACTTGTCATTTCTTCATAATTTCTAAAACTGTTAACTGAGAGAAGAAAACATGTTGGTGAGGATATAAAGATGACAATAGAGGTTTCCTGCGATAAACCGTATCTCCCTTCTCTCCAATGTGTCTTGTGCAGACTTCCCCTTAACTGGGTTCCTGCTACAGGCTATGAAATCTGAGATCTAGAGAGAGCTTAGGGTGCAGATGAGGTGATACAGGAACAGAGAACTTAAGGTATCTGCCTAAGACCACAGAGTTGTCCAAAACAATGCAAAAGAACTCTGAGGAATATGCACTCCACAGCAGCTGATAATCTTGCTCTGTTCAATGATTTTCCTAAAATTAGCTCTATAGGTCAATTCAAATACACCTGCAGTCTGCCCAGCAGAGATTAACAATTTGGTTCATAGGGAACTCAGAGCACTCTATTTGCAGCACAAGGATGGGAGTGTGTAACTGAGTTAGAGTCTGTGCTCCCCGAGGACCTTCCTCTGCAGGGGCTTCTGAGAGTTGCAGAGATGAGTTTCAACAGATAAGTCAAGAGGTCCATGATTTGCATATTTAATCTGACCATAATTTTCTCACACCATTCCTCCTAATTAGACTAATCTAATCTCTTCAAACATTGCAACATGTTCATTTATACCTCGTAGCCATAAATTCACTTGCTTACTTTTGCTTAATTAAATTTATTGGTACATTTTAGGTATACATAATGATCACATTCATTACAAGGAATTTGTACCTGCACATTATATAACTGGATTCTTTATATATTTTTCTTCACTCCCCTAGACTCTTTTTAGCTTTCTGAACTCTTATTCTTCAATGTCCAACAAAAGTTCTTTCTTCTAGTGACAACTGCCCTGCTGCTCTAGTTACACAGGTTTCTACTTTGGCTACACTACAAAATCCAAGTACAGATTATATCACAAAATTGTTCTCTGTTTGCCATTTTTCTCATTAATTGTTTTATGCATATAATGTTTGCTTCTTCATTTGGTAACTGAATAAGGAATACTGTAACACTTCTTTCACTCTCTGATTTATATGATTATATGATTATTTATATGATTATAAGTACAAACTTCTTAAATTTGAAAGCTATTCATTAGTATTATCTTGCCTTTTACATAGTCTTGAGTATTTAGCAACCACTTCAAACAATACATGAAAAATTAAAGATATGAATTCATGGGGAAAATAGTATTTTAATACATACAAATTTTACAAAATCAGTAATAAAAACGATACCAAAATGCAAAAAGTTCAATTTCATTATTTGCCCAAAAATGAAAGTAGAAATCATGATCTTTCTGTTGTCTTGACTACAAATTTGCAAAGTTACTTTTAATAAAATACTATATAATGACATATATGATTAAAACACATTTCATATATTACTGTTAAAACCATAAGTTTGCTAATAAGGACCAAAACTAATGTTGTTGAGTAATTTTATAGACTAGCTCAGGTAATAAAACATAATACAAAGTACTTTGTATACAAATGCACTCTTTACAGCGCTACTTATACCAACAAAAATTAGAGACAATTAGATGTTAAGTTATGAGAACAACTAATAAATCTGTGAAATTTCCTTATATATGATGAAGTAAAATGTTTTATCAAGTTAAATGAAAAGGGCAGGATTAAAATTGTATATATTGCATGATTGCCTAAAAGTTTTACAAAAGATTAGAAAACAATACAAGAAAATATTAGTGCTTCTATTTGGGAATTTTAGCATTGATTCTGTTCTTGTGTATTTCTTAGCAGTCTCAGATTACCAACATTTAGAGAAAATAGTTAAAAGCTAGGTTAAAAGAAAATATCAAAGAAAATATCAAAGAATACAAAAGTCACCAGCTTTCATTTATATAATTGTTCTAGAGGTTATCAGATTGTTTAATCAAGCAACTGAGTGAGCACAAGTTTCTAACATTCCTCCCTACTTCAGAGGAAGATAGTTTCTGCTTATGTAGTCATTGGGGAGGTTGTTAGATTGTTTGTTGATTTGCTTTTGAGTGCTGAGTTTGTTATTTCATACACAGTAAAATACTGTGTGTCCTTATACTGGTGTCCTTTAGGAGTCAATATATAGATTGGGAAAAGACTTGGTTGGAAAGGAATGGCCAAAATTAAGTTTTTTTTCTTTTCAACCTGCTATTCCCAGCCTCCCTAGGTTCTCTAAGAAGAGCAACTGTCCTTTTCCTTTTAGATCAAGTAATGGTGACTACAAAAAGAATGTAAGGTTCTTCTTCCCCTAGAGAGTCAGCTTTTGCGGTGCCCCTCTGCTGGTTTGTGGGTATGTCAAATTTATGGAACACAGAGACAAACGTAAATAAATAACTGACATAGCAAGCAAGAGACAGCAGTTTTATGGGACAAACAGGAGCTCAGTCTACAAAACATTTTACACTACCATCTACCAGCCATTTCAGCCAAAATCTTAAGTCTCTCTCACTCGCACATCAACCAAACTCAATATGTAACCAAGTGTTGCTGGAACACCTCACATAGTATTTTTCAGCTTTCTCCTCTCTTTTCATGTCTACTACCATGACTCTTCCAAATATTTATCTACATTAGTTCAGACATCTTCAAATAGTGGTTTGTTTCCAGCACTAACTCCTTCAAGTTCATCTTGAAAATCTTTCAATAGCTGCCTTATCATCAATATCATAAAATTCAAAACTATCTCCCTTACCCAGCTGAGTGGGAGTCATGTGGCTTGTGCTTGCAGAGCTGTTTCTTGTTTCTCCATATATCATTTTTCACTCACTTGTTAAAGTGAACCATTTCCAGTTCTCTCCCTAGTGTTACCCACATCCATGACCTTGTTCTTGATAGTTTCCCTTTATTTATATATTTCCTACTTGACTCTTCCTGCTTCAATACTCAGCTCAGATGTTGTCTCTTTCTGGAAGAGTCTTCTGATTCCACTAACACCCTAACCCCATCCACTGCCAGACTGAGTTAGCAGCCTGTTTCTCTCCTTCCATTCTGCCTCCTAATATTCAACAGTATGTCTGCCATACTCATGGAAATAGTTCATTTACCTGTACGTGACTACGACCCTTACCATACTGTAAATCCTTGAGAGCACAAAACATTTCAGGTTTGTATATGCTCTCACCATATAAAATATGTTCTGTATGTTTTTATTGAACTCTTCTGAGTTGACATGTTTTCTTGCCTAGAATTACAAAAAGTAAGAATAGCTTGTCTCTAGACTTTTCAGAGAATCTCTGAAGTTTATGTCCTTATAAAACCATCTTCCTATTCCCATTTCTCTCCACAATGATAACAGCAATACTTCTTACTAATTCATTCACTGGACATTTACTAGGCACTGGTGGCATGGAATGAACTGTAGTAGTGCTTGGGGAAACCAAGCCAAATATGATGATGTCTTTTTCCAGAGGAACTTTCAGTCTAGTGGGGGAGAGAGACAGATAGTACAATGTACTGTGTGCACTAAAAATTGTTAGTATAGGACCCCCAAGAGGCAAGAAGTGATTCATCCACCTAATGGCTTCAAAGTCTGCTTTGGGTTATTCTGCTCCTGTGAACACTTTAAGTTATTCAAATGCCATTTCATATACTGATGTTTTTCCCAAAGTAAAGTGAAAGGAACATCAAAGTTATGAATGGCAGTTCCTTTTATCTCTTCTGTGCATTTGGTCAGACTCGAGTCCCTGTAGAAGAGATGGCTGTAGAATTGTATACCCAGAAAGTGTATTGTAAATGCTCACTCGATGGGTAATGTGCAAGTGATCACACTTGCATAGAAGGACAGATGCCATTCTTGATTGCAGAAAAAAAACTTATTCTAAAACAATTGACATTTTGGAACAGAAAAGTAGATCACTTTGTTCCCAGGGTAACCAGTTCCCCACTTCTAAGGGTATGGAAATGCCAACCAAAGCACTTACTTTTTTAACACTCACCTTGGCTAGCATTTCAAAATGGTCCAGCTGAGTTATTTAGCAGCAAATAAATTACTATATATTTTCTTCCAGGATTCCATGCATTCGGGCCTCCCCCCGCCCCCATGAAACAACTGCAGCACTCTAAAACAAAGCTTTCTACCCTAAATACAATGCCAGGAACCTTCTGGTTCATTTCTTACAAATGCAGAGTCTGTTGCTTGATAATACTGTACTTTGGTTTCCTGCTGAAAAGAGAAATGTACAGCAAAAGCTTACTTTCAACAACTTTCTAGGCACACTCCCTCTCAGTCCCTCATTATGGTGCCCTTCCAGGCCCAAGGAGTCAGAGATGACTGGAGCAGCTCTGTCCTGTGCATGGTGCAGGGTCTGCTGAACTGGGGCTCAGTATGGAAGGAGCCTATGCGATGTGTCATCACTAGCTAAATTGTAACATATCCATGACAGACTCAGGATAAAGATCATTGAGTCACTCAGAAAAAACAAAAATTACAGCAAAATTATCCCCATAAAAGCCCCAGCTGAAGCTTCTCATTACCTACAAAGAAAGGTGGTCAATTAAGTCTATGGAACTTTCATCTTTTATATTATTTTTAAATCTCACATCAGAGTCTATGCATTGCAATAGTTTTAAACTTAGGAAGTATTAAAGAGGAAGGCTGTGGGATCCAGGGAGACTGAAGTCTAGAGTCATGCATCACAAACCACAACCAGCACTTTGCTTTGTGAGATGAGCTCATTTCTGAAACATGAGCCATCCTGCGTCTATAGCTGGAACAAGGAAAACATTAGGTGACAGACAGATAGTTATAGACAGAAAAGTGGATACATGGACAGACACATGGTTTGGGAGAAGAGAAAGTTTAAGAGAGGAATAGAGTCAGGAATAAAGGAATAAAGGAAAAATAGGATTCCTATTTATTCCTATTCCTAAAAATAGGAATAAAGTTTAAGAGAGGAATAGAGACAGGAAGAGGCAGAGATACTGGGATACAGAGATGAGCAAAAGCATCCATGTCACAGATCCTGAATTCAGTTATATATAGCTTTCTTAACTTGAGCTATAAAAACAAAATTATCAGCTCTAAATAATTTCCAGTCATGCTTCCAAAAGTTCACTTTTAAGCCAATAGATCCCTTTGTTCCTTAGTTCTTTACATTTATCAATCCAAAATGAATATTAATTTTTAATTTCCATTTGAATTTCTCCCTTACGAAAAATGACAAATGAATTACTTTAAGATTTAATATTATTGGTTTGGATTGTTTGGGGATAAATGAGAATTTGAAGAAAATAAACCAGAGTTAAAGTAAAAATAAAAGAGATAGGAGGAGTTTGTAGAGCACTGTGCATCTATCACACACAGGGCAGGGTCGTAAAAGCTGATCTAATGAGGCTTCAGCAGAACAACTTCTATCCCAGCACCAAGTAACTCAGAAGGAACCCTTAAGCTATTATTTCTCCCTGACTAGCAATTGCTGTGAAGGAGCCATTGCCTGAGGAATGCAAATAGAAGAAAAGCAAGGCATAAAATGAAGAAATTCAATGTTAATTAAAAGAAACATAAACAAGAAGAACAACACAACCAAGAAACCAAATATTAGAAGTACAAATCCAGACATATCAATTCTCTGCCTCTTAAGAAGCAACAACTCATTAGCATCCTTGCAAGGGAATGAGCCCACTGTGTGGAAAGCCATTAAATCCAGACAGATTGAAAGTTGTTCATGCCCTTAGTTTTAGTTTGAACTGAGTGGCAAAGTTTTAATCAGCGAAATGAAAGCATGAGTTTTTAATGGTAATAATAAAATGACATCAGAAAAAAAAGTTGAACAAAAATTTGGAATTTTTCTTTTAAAATGCTTTACCATTTACCAACTTATTTGTGCATTAAAGGTAACAAGCAACAAGGTTAAGATTTATTAAGTTAGAAATGATAATACTCTTCTGCTCATTTTTAACATATTCCCTTTCTTGCTCATTTTATCTATAAGCAATACATAAAATCAAGTCAACTTTTTAGTAGAATATCCTTTTAAAAGTATTTCATTGTTTCGAAAAAAATTGTAGGTATCCCTTTAAAAAGACAATTTACACAGGAGATGTTGATATAGAGAAGATTTAAAAGAGCAAAATTAACAAGTTTCTACTCTTATGAGCTTTGGAAACAGTCATAGGTAGATTCAGATTCTGTTGAGGTTATTTCCTGATTTTGTAGCCCTAAGGAATAACCTACCCCTTTTGAATGTCAGTTTCATGATCAACCTAATGAAACTGAAATGTACCCTGAAGAACTGTGATGTAAACTGATGACCTTGGTTGCCATCACATACTGGGTACATACAGGTCAAAGAAGATGCCCCTTAAATTGTTCTTCATGTTACTCCATCCTCTGAGACACCTTTAACATCAAGGCTTCACTGAGCTCCATAAACCCAAGTATGCTATAATTTTAATTCATCCTTTCAACAGAAGAATGGAGGAGTTCAAGATGTACTACACAGCCTATTATGGCAGAATTAAGAGTCTTGAGTTATGGTTGATCCTTCACTTAGAGTGAGGAGAGTCAGATTTTACGAATGCTACAAAACTGATTCTTTATAATGCACTCTTCCCAAGGTCATGATTCTGCTTTTCCACTGTCACAAAATTAAATGGACTATGCCACTCCTAGGCACACTCGTGTGTGGTATAAAACTTCATCTTTAGTTTCTGACTAGCTTTTCCATTACTGGCCTCATTATGGTCAAATGAACATTTCAAATACTGTATCTGAGGATTTGAAATCCTTTTTCCCTTAGAGAATGAGTTGAATAGCCTCAAAATAAAGCCTATCACTTGTCAGCAAGAAACTCATGTAATGCTCACTCCTAACTCTCAGCACCAGGCAGCTATCAAGTCTCTCCACAAATGTAAGTCTCTGGGTATAGAAAAAAAGTCAAGTGGCAGGGATGAAGACTCACTTGGGCTATGATTTGTAAAATTACCCCATGGATGCTCAGAGCTTGGGTGCTGGACTGAAAGCCAGTGATGAATCACTGCCATTCAAGTACCCATCTGGTGCTTGAAATTAGATCCCATTCATAATGGTGACAAGGGGTAATATGGGATCATATAACAACAAAATCCCCTAAAGATTATTTTCAAATGCATCAATGTCTTAGTGGAAATGGAAAAGGACTGTTATTCTATCCTGATTATCTGGCATGCAATGACTTATTGGCTCAATTTTTCTGAAAAATAGTAACACTTCAAAAGTTGGAATTCTATCTTTAAAACATGGCTTTAATTCACTGAAGGAGTAATATAAGTTAAATCATACAACTTGTAAAATAAAATCAAATTTAATTTCTGAAATCTAAGTCACAAAGCGAAAAAAAACTTGGAATTGTCAGCTCATCTAAAATGCTGCCACTCTAAAGACCATATGATACTATGTTATCTTTGTTATAACAAAATTACTGATTATCCTACTCTTAAATATTGTTAAAATGAGATACATAGTCATTCTTTCAAGAGTTGGGTGTCAGCCCAACACCAGACATTAAGAGTCCTGAAAGCAATCCCTATCCTTTCCAAAGAATAACAGAGTATTAGATTATCTTCAGGTACTTTAGAAGAAGAGGCAGAAGAGACAGAAACCAATCGTTCCAAGAGTACTCAAGTGGCAAATTGCAAGTGAATGAGAATCTCTTTCACTCCCAATGTTATGACAATATTTCATTATTATAAATAAAATCATTTACTGAACATGTTGTATGCCAGGAAATGTTGCAATCATATAAGATGTATTTAGTAATTCAACATCTCACAAAACTCTATAATAAAGATCCATCATTTTAATATCGAGTTTATGGGTGATATAGTAGAGGCACAGAAAGTTTACCTGTAAGATCACATGATCCATTTTGATCTCTTTAGGACCCACTGAAGAGAATAAAAACACATATAATGTACACGTAAATTTTGAAATAATACTTCAAAAATCATTCTATACTAGCTCCTGAAAGAACTACAGTTTGGAATATTTGTTCTCCCTCATTAGATGTCACAAAAGCTCTAGAGCTAAAAGATTGGTTATAGAAAATAAGAAAACTCAATTTTTCATATCTTAACCCCAGCAAGGAAATTAACTTTGTTGTAGAAACTAGTAACGAGGTACATGAAACTCCCATTGTGCAACAGAAAACTTCAGTCCCTTTGTTTCATTCTCCTTTCTCCCAAATTTATTTTGAAGCAATGGAACCAATGTAACAACAGCAGTCATGAAAAAGTTGCATTCATTTAGGGAATTTCTATAAAATATTCTGCTTTGGAATGACAGATGAGTTTAACGGTAAGGAACAGTTGAGAAGAAAAACCCATCATTCTTTTTATTTATGACTATAAGCATGTAGAAAAAACTCAACACTGAGTCCTGAGATTTAAGATTCAATACTAAGAGACTATAAGGTATGACTTCCTCAATGGCAGTGTCTTCTGCAGTGATGAGAGATTAGATACTCTTGCTAAAATCAGGGTCGAAGAAAGACACCCGTTGCCTCCAGTTTAGTAAATAAGGCACATAAAGCACTTGTTATAAATCCAATAAAAGACAGTTACTACTATTAGAAGGAGCAAGTTTTTCATTAGTTGGACATCAAACAACACTATAATTCACAGACAACCCAAGAAAGTTAAACAAAAATTCAACTATGGTAATGTTTCTTATATACCAGAAACTGGAAACATACAAAAAAACCCCTGAAAGAAACCAGGAACGAAGAAGAGTTTCTTGTTTTTTGTGTTTGCTCATTTAGGAAAGTGTGAAAAATGATATAAACACCTTATCAAAATACATAAAAGTAGACAGAAAGAAATGATAGGTTACGCAACATAAGGGAAAGCACTAGAAGCCCAGGCTTAGAGTGAAATTTTTAATGGTATTTGGGATTGAACCCAGATTGAGCTCATAGCCTTTTCACTGAGATACTCCTCCCTGCCCTTTTAAATTTGGAGACAGTCTCTGGCTAAATTGCCCAAGCCAGCCTAGATTTTGCAGTCTTCCTGCCTCAGCCTCCTGAGTAGCTAAGATTATAGGTATATGCTATTATGTCTGGGTCCAAACAGTGTTTTAAGAAAATGGCAGACAAGGACATGGTGAGAACTGCCATCGTGGGGATAAAGTCAACCTGAAGCATACAGAGGAGGAGGAGAACGTCCTGCTGAACAAGAGACCACTGAGAAGAAGCAGAGCAAAATGTTCAGAAAACCTGTAGGTGTCCTACCCTAATCATCTATGAGATCTCACCTAGGACATGTAGAAAAGATCTCTGCAAGATGGCCTTGGGCCACAAATGGCACCATTGAAGCCAGAGACCATATCCTGATCCCCTACAGCCTAAGGGTCTCTGTGTGACCCCAAATGAACTAGCACATTCTAGGTTTATCCTAAGATGCTACAGAAGATTACTTTCATGATTAATAGGAGTCAAACACACTTCAAGTTGAAGAAAAGAAATAATGTATTTCTGAAGAGGAAATCAGCTTCAGTTGCAATCTGAAGTCCAGTATAAATGAGTTCCCTCCTTATTTACAATTATATGATAAGCACTTTCACACATACAGAAAGGCAGAGAGAACAAGATCAGGAGGTTGTGTCAAACCACCCACCTATAGCAGTATCAGCATTTTCCAGTCTTGCACTGTCTACCCCCCAACATCATCTCCTGAATTGTCTCCCCCTCCTTTCCTATGTTAAAGCATTGCATGAGTAAACGTGAGATTATATCTATAAAATTTCCAGAAAACCAAAGCAGTAATAATGAGGGGCAACCTCAGTAGTAATTAAAGTAATTGATCCTGGCACTAGAATGAGAGAATCTAGTAAAACTGAACAAAACTACGAGGATGTACAAGTGTCTATAAAAATTTGATATCTGATAAAGACACAAATATATGGACTACAGTTATCAATCACTGTATTGGGACAACTTGAAATTATTTGGGGAAAAAAAACCAAGACCTGTCTTTATAACATACTAGAATAAATTCTAGATTTAAATATGAAAAATGAAGCCAAGACAATATTCTAAGAGAATGTATGTGAATATTTATTTCTTTAAGGGTGAATGGATGAACTTTCTGAACATTATGTATGCCAACCCTTTCCTAAGTGCACAAAGGAAGAATGATTTAACTGTAATTGAAAATGTCCATATATCAAAAATATTTTAAGGATGTCATATTCATAAAATATTATAGTATTTTTCACAGATAAATTACAACATGAAATTCTTAAAAATCAGAAAGAAGAAAAATGTGTTGACCCAAAAATAGAAGGTTTATAAACAAGCAAATTCACAAATGAAAAGACAACTTACGAGTTGTAATTAATATATGGACAAATCAACATCACTCATAAGAAAATAAGAACTAAAAAAAGATGCCCTCTTTGTTTTATCAGATGGCACATTAAAAAAATAAATCACACTGACCCAGGAGCACTTATTTACTGCCAATGCGAATCTAATCAGGACAACATGCTAGACAGATATTTGGCAAATGTATTGGAAGTATGATAAATATGCATGTTTTTTGAATCAGCATGGCAGAAAGACATACAGGTGGATATGTAGAGATGATAAAAGCATTGTTCATGATAGGGAGAAAATGTAGACAAATTAAACATACAATATAGGGAGAAATATAGATAATAGTTATTTAACCAATATTGTTATAAAAATACAATAGATAAACGTGGCTATTAAAGGTATTGATGCTAATAAACATTTAAAACTTTTTATGATAAATTACTGAGCAAAAAGTGTAGGCCACAAATCTGTAGAGTACTTTCTCATTTCTATACCACGTTTAAACATGCATAAAAAAGAGTTTGTTAGGCTATGCATTAAAATTTAACAGAATTGAGCTCTGGAATGGTTTTTTCTTCTTTTGTTTTTATTCCTAATATATGTTTCTGTGAAAAATGTATTCTAATTTTTCTACAGTGACCATGGGCTATTTATAGTATAGAAACTTTAAGTATAAAAATGTATGAATAGTTATAGCATTACATAGTTTACAGATAAAGATTCAAAAAGTTGTCAAATATATATTTAGATTCACCAATTGAATACACTTAGTATACTGGTTTTTGTATATTATTATATTTCAATAAAGCTTCCAAAACAATTCATGTGATATATCATATACTACCACAATTAAAGGAAATTTTAAAATGATCACAGAATGCCTTAAGAGTGAGTTGATGTTTCTAACACAAAAGATACCTATGTCAGCAGTAGGGAACCTATAGCACATGGCAGGTAGCTGTTTGTATCACTGAAAGCCCTGAAAGGTTTGCTCCCACAGCCCTAGACTATGTGAACTTGACCGGAGACAGGACACCTCACAGTTAGGCCAAATGCCCTGGATGCTATGAAATATGAGCAGGAATTTGAAACTTAGGAATCATGACAGACATTCAAACTTTGCCTCATTTCAGTTAGTTCTACTGAGTACTAATAAAGTAAATGAAAGTAAGGAATCTCAAAAGCAGTATGTGACTAATATGCTTATAAAAGCACATGACTTTTAAATTTGCCAATTATTATTTTTGAAGTGAGCATTAGTTTACATCATTAAAATGCAAGGCTTCGCTGACTACATTATCTATATAAAAGCAGTTGCCAACACATTTTTTTTTCCTGTCAGTTAAATGAAAACAGCAAACCCACTGTTTATAGGGAAATGGTCAAGAAAATTCCAGGTGCTATCCAGAGCCTGGAGCATGGCTTTCTCCAGCACGGCCCAACCTGTGCCCAGAAGCAGACTCACCTCCACTGAGGGAAATGTGAGGGCATTATGCTAACAGATATTTAAAGAAAGACTGAGGCTGCAGATCATGAATACAAGCTCATCCTGGACAACTTAATAACTTAGTAAGACCTGTAAAATAAAATCAAAAAGGGTTTTGAATGTAGTCAGTACAAAAGATGTGGGATCAAAAATACGTTCCACACACACAAAAATAAAAGAACCAAAGGAAATACAGTCACACAGTTGTTGAATGGCAACTTGTGACAGGCATGGTGTTATTAGCTTATGGTGTTATGTCATTTATTCCTTTCTAAAACTGTGGTGTAAATAGAATTTCCCTTACTCTGTAGGTAATGAAACCCAGCATAGTGTAAATTACAGTAGTACCTCCATTCACAAACTTAATTCTTTCTATGATTCTGGTCACAAACCAAATTGGATGAAAACCAAATTAAATCATACCATAAGGTCAACATTGAACCTAACCACCGAATTTGATTCAGTTCTCATCCAATTTGGTTTACTACTAGAATCATTAAGAATTAAGTTTGTGAGCCGAGGTACTGCTCTAAACGATTTCCCAAATTGTCTCAAGTAACAAGTGGTAGAGGTGGCATTCAAACCCCTATCCTCTTGGCTCCAAAATAATACCATTTCTAAAAAGTTTGTAAGGATTCATGTGATCTTGTGTTACCTTTAGCAATTGCAAGCGAGATAGCTTAAAAATGCACCTTCCTACTTCTTAAATATTTGGCTCTGAGCATATTATTCAACCTTACAGTGACTCAGTTTACCCCCCAGAAGGTGAGAATAAAAGTGTTATCAACCTCCTAAGTTGCAAAGATTGATACAGTGAGCATTTATGAAAGATCTGAGACTTTGCTGGCATGTAGTAACCATCAGTGAGGTATTGTTCATCTGTATCATTAATTATTGTGAGGATATTTGTAGATGCTTTGTGTTTCTGTTTCAATGATGGATTTTGTCTAAATATTCTTGTCTTTTTCCTCTTCTTGCCTTTATGTTTTTCTGAGAACCCCTGAAGACTCCAGTTCTGAGCCACACACTCAGGTGTCAGGGACTAAACACCTACCAGCCACCAGTTCTGCAGGAAGCCATCTGCATGCCCTGCTGCCCAGAGTGCCACAGACCACTGACTCCCAGGTTGTCCTGCTGTGCTCTGTCAGCCTGTAAGCACTACTTGTGAGCTGTTGCATGACCTTCCACGATGACAGCTTGCCTGGCTGTGCCACCTACCACTAGTCATCCCTCTCTCAGTACACTCTGCTCTTCTTGCACACTGGCAAAATTTTCTTTTGTCTCTATCCAGTAGCACCTGCCCCACCCAGAGAGCAGATCCTCTTTCCAGAATCTGCCACATACAAAATGTATCCCTTCTGGCCCATTCTTTATCTACTGAGCTGAAGCAGGCATTTTGAAGGACACTGAAGAAAAATCTTCTAACATAGCAAATGTAGACCCCCCCCCGCTAGTCCTCAGGGCACCCTGGAAAACTCCCAGGAAAGATAGCACATGGCAGTTATCAAAAATGTACCTCATTTTAAAAATCAGACTAACTGCACAATATTCAGTCCATGCCCCGGAGACATCCCCAGACATAGAATGAATCAGTATAAAGAAATCACATTCCCGTATTTCTTGAGACAGTGCTGACCTCTCTGTCTCGACCCTCTCAGCTTTTCTTTCTGCCAAAACACCTTTGTTGGCACTTTCACAGACTCTTCTTGCCAAAAAAGAAGTATTTGCAGTGTGACACCAGATTTGAGATCACCTGCAAATCATCCCTAGCTTCTGCCACCACTAATCTTATGTAAATAAGTGCTTAACTGCTTCAGAAGTTCAAATTCTTCCAGATAATCTTTAATGTTACAGGCATCTGCCTCATGGAAACAGTATTTTCAGTATCAGGACTAAGCAAAAAAGAGTATTTTGAGACTTCAAAAGACAGACGTCCCAATTGTCCCTAGTGCTCTAGAAATAGAACAATGAATTCTTTGGTTTCCTCATACATCTAAAGTTTCTCATGCTTTGTTCTGAATTTCTGAGTATTCATTTGCATTTTTGTTTTGCTTTCTGAAGATGAATACAATACATATATACTATGTCCCTCACATGAAGTTCTCAAAAGCATTTCATGGGAACATTTCACCTTGTAGAAGCTGGCATTCAGATTTTAGATACACTGAAACAGAAGTAAAAACTTCAGAGACTTTATGAAAATAACCTGCATTCAAGATGCACAGAAATGGCATTAGATTGGAAGGATTTGGTGGGGAAACCATATTTTGCTCTCTGAGTAAACCAAGACGTCATGACTTCTGGAAAGATGTGATAACTACTTAGGATAAAAATCCAAGCATTTCTGGGGTTAATGACACCGCATCTACAGGGAAAAAAAAATATAAGACAAATATAAATCTCTTTAAACACAGTCTTGCTCCGAGAATAAGACTGACACTAAACCAATTACAGAACAATGACTACAGCCTGTAATTAGGATATAATAAACTGTAGTAACCAAGCAGAGGAAAATGAGTGAAGTTACAGGCCAAACATGACAAATAAGCAATGCATAGATTACAGATGGACCTTAAGAAGTGGTGGTGTGGATAAGCAGAGAAGAAAGGGAATGATATTCGAGCCTGAAAGGAACAGAAAGAGAAGAAATAGATGTCACTGAAGTAAGAAATAAGTGAACAGTACGGCAAAGGCAGTAGCCAGAAGAGAGGAAGGAGAGAGTAAGAAGGTGAGTCTTCACAAACAAATCCGAGGATTTACCATCTCCAGCGGGCGGAAATAACCTGAGGTTGTTAAGTGGAAAACAGACTCTGTGTGGCTTTGTGTCCAATTTTACGAGCTTCACTCGATCCATAGGAAACTGATTGAAACATTGCAGGAGAATGGCATAGCCCCTGCCATGATTTAAGAACACTTGGTCAACAAAGAACAAATAAAGGAGGAGCTGACCTAATTCTTTGGTTTGTATTTTCTTATGAAGCTCTACATTTTGCAGAGTGTGGTGAGTTGACAGTTGGTGGGCAGCTTGTAACAACCAGCTGAACTGAATCAGTGTGGTGCTGGTTGTGGAGGACCCACTTGGGGATTATTGCCAACAACCTAAGAGGGAAAACTGGAGAGGAACAAATAGTGGTATTGGTTCTCTTGGGTGGTGCTGGTTCTCCAGTTGCTATTGGTTCTCCTATTTGTTGAGCTTCTTTCCTCGTGTGAACTTGGCTGTTTTCATTGTCAGAGGAGCTTGGGACATTGTTGTCACTGAGACTGGCTGTGGTTCACTTTGGGGGAGCTCTGGTCCTTACTTTGAGTATCATTTCCTGGCTCCAAAGGGGAGGATGGTGTGCTGTTTGATCTTCTGGAGAAGACTGGCTCACTGATGTCCCAATATGAATTCAGCTGTTCTCATCATTAGAGGAGTGCAGGACCATGTTATTGTGATACTCTCGGGGAAGCTCTGGTCCTTACTTTGAATGTCGCTTCCTGCTGTCAGTGCAGAAACCTCAGTCTACTGGCATAGATCCTTCATCTCACTGGCATAGACTTTCCAGCTTCTCCCCGCCCCCTGACCTTTGGACTTTCCCAGCACAGATCCGTGAATCAGACTCGTATGAGACATTGTTGTGGGCTCTATGCCTCCAATTGAACTAATGGAGGACATTGTCATTGGCTCTAAATCTTCAGCTTATGCAGGACGTTGCTGATTAGTATGTGGACAAATATGCTGTGCTCTTTTTGTGTTTGACTCTTTGGATGACTATTATAAAATAATTCTATAAATTATGTGCTCTGTATTAAATTGTTTTCCTTATAAACACTGACCACAACATAGTATAACCTAGAAAGTTTATGTTCTCCTTTAATTACTTGTGAAACTTTGAATAATTACAAAAGCATCCAGAAACTCAGTTCAAATACAAAATCACAATGTATTTATTATCTTTTTAATAAGAATTATGTTAGATCATGTATAGGAAATGACTGGCACAAAGAAAACATTCAATAAATAGCAGTTCATTTCCTAATGAGAATTTTTTAATTCCCTAAAAATATTTAATGACAATGAGATTTTCATCTGTCATATAGAATGTCCAAAACCTTAATGAATAAACTTTGTGTTTAATTAGTCAATGAACTGATCTCATTTCAGTGTGATCAGTATTAACCTAGGAGTCTTGCTCATTCTGAACGACTTCACAAATATATGAGTATCTGAATTTTTAACCCCAAAGATAAATGGTAACTTGGGGTTACATTTTAGCGTGAAGTCCTTAAAGTATTTCTGTTGCATGGATCTAATTTAAGGCTTAAAAAATAAATGTAACAAATATGGGGCTCTTATTAATTCAATTATCTTTTCAAAAAACATTTACTGAGCACTTTCTAAGTACCAAGCTTTGTTCTAGGCTGTAAGAATATAACAATAAACAAAATGACAAAATAGTCATTTACTAAGTTGATGAATAGATACAACATAAATAAACACATGATTAATGAGTAACATCTTTGATGTCAGATGGTGATATATGCAAAGAAAACAGTCATCAGAGTCGGGGGTTGAAATTATAACGAGTTCAATGGCCAGGAAGACAGTGTCTGAAATGATAACCTTTGAGTAAATACTGAGGAGGTATGACAACATGTCCTCTAAATGTCCAAAACGTGGGTATAATTTTATCATAGCCAGGACATCTAAGGCTAAGTGAGCAGAGCAGAGGTAAGTAAAGAAGAGTTCCACGAGGTCACAGGGTGTGTGGAAGATTGAACTGTGGTCTTGTACGTAGATAGCTACTGTATCTCTCAGCACCCGGCCCCATGGCGGAGTAGAAGCTGGCACTTTGAGCCTACACATGTCATGGAAAAGGCAGAAAACAGAATCAAGTTCCAAACTGGCAACAATCAGGTATGCTTCCTCTGGTGTTTCCAGATTTTGCATAGCTTCCTAGACTCAGAATTCCTCTTCCATTGTGTTCTTACATTCACCAACAATGACTGTATAATAAAGTAAAAATACAGTTGCTTTAAACCTCATCAAACCATCGAAGTGCAGTACCCACAAAGTTAGCTAGGCTAACTTTGGTATCCACTACCCTGCACCCAGGGCAAGGAGGAGTTGCCAACAAGGGTAACAGGTGCCAGGAAAGACAGATGGCACCTGCAGGAAGCCCACCTCTCTGGGGCTGGGCAGTCAGTGAGGAGCATGAAAAGGTGAAGGAAAAGGCAACTCGAAGCTTCTAAATTAAAACCAGATTTTGGAGCTCTTCACCTTGCTATCCACTGATTTAATACCTGGCCGATTGGAGTCCTATTTTTGTCTAGAACAGAAACCTCCAGGTAGAATCAGATAGTACTGCCAGCAAGACCTTAGAAAGCCTGCTGCTCCCTAGGAAAGGTTTTTTCTTATTGTAACTAACCTGGCCACCTCCACTGCTCACGTTGCCCACAACAGCACTCATACTTTAAGGAATCAGGAAGTTCCCAATAACATGTAGCTTCCCACTTTCCAGAGACCACCAAAGAAAATCATTTGGAAAAATATTAAAAACATTGCTGCATTACTGTTTTCTCTCTGAGTAGTGATGGGAATTTTGGAGAGGCTTCTTGTTGACAATTTTGGCTTTCATCTAAAAAACAAAAGTTTTTTAAAAAGCTAAAATTGTGGCAACATCTCAACCCGGCAAACTGCCTCCTATTGTATAGCCGTAAGTCACACGGAGGAGGACAGAGGGATGATGGTAAAGCATAGTTAAATGTCACATTACCTTATGGCATTCTAGTGTAGGGCTTGTTTTCTTGTTTGGGCAACATATACATCTCCTGAGACAGGTTTAGAGGTTACTAGCTTACACTGGCAGTTAAGACAAAGAGAGTAGAGGCGGCAGAAGTAAACTAGTTGTGTTTTTTAATTACCTTGAGCCAAATGAAGTGTTTGCTTTAAGTTGTGAAATTCCCTGCAATAATTATCTTAGTGGAGAATTTAATAAGAGCTACCATAATGTGATCAGAAGCCTCACTAAGGAAGTAAATTACTTCTGCAGCTGTAAGGGAAAATACACTGAGCACAAAAGAAAAATCACAGCTGCTCAAAATGTTCCCTTAATGTGAAGTGCAAGTACGTACAAATTTTGCTGTTCATACTAACACAGAACCAGTAAGTGTCAATGTAGCCTTTAAAGTTACAGAAAAATATTATTGCTGGTTTGTTTTCTGATATACTCTCATGAATTTCATGTTTACTCCAAAAACAAAACACAAAAACAAGAATAAAACTCCCACAGCTTCATGTAATTGCAATTCTGACCATTTTTAGCAATTTTCAGGGCTTTGAAAAATCCACTAATGCTGGCAACAGAAACTGAAAATTGAAGAATTATATGTAAACCCTCAAACTTATCATTTGCTGCTCACAAGAGATGCTCCTTTCATTTAAAGTTTTTAAACCTCATGTTATAAAAGCTGCTTCACTCCATAAAATGGTAAAAAATTTAAACTTTGAGACAACAAAATACACAAAAAATACATCAGATTCATAAAAACATGGAAAACCAAACTAGAGTCCGTTAGGAAATGAACTAAATTTCAGAGCAACTTGTCTATTTGGCACATCTGCAGGTTCTAAGGTTTCTCAACAACTAAGTAAAAACCTATACACAAAAGGATAAACTTCCCTGAAAAAAATTCTTTTGTAACTTAAAATCTTTTTGGACTAAGAAATGTTAAATTTTTAAAAATCTATTTCAGAATTCATTGTCTTTGCAAGTACTTCAAGGCACAGTGTTTTATGGGAGAAGAGGGTATTTTTTTGTTTTTGTTTTGTTTTTTATTTGGATTTTTTTAATAGAAAAAACTTCAAAATTACAGTGTGCTTCTAGGAGCCAAAATGTCAAGGAGAGGGCAGTTCCTCTCTGACATAATGGATGATGCCCAGTTGAGTAGGACAAATGGCCCCAGGGAACAGGCTGAGTGGCCACAGCTGGCTGTGCAGGGCTGAGGCCTACAGTGAGATAGAACCCAGCAGTCTGAGTTATTTCATTCCCAGAATCTTGTTCCCCTCACTCTGCTAAAGGAAAAGCTCTGCCCTTGGGACAAAGACTGGCCACAGACTAAGAACAAACCCTTGTTCAGGCAGCACTGCCCTCACTGGGTTTCTCAGCGCTCAGGGACCTCTCTGCAATAGCCCTGGGAGGCACTTTCCCCAGTGCACAAGTGTAAATGGTTCCTTCAGCCTCCAACCAGCTTCCAAGAGGCCAGAAAAAGACAGGTCAGACAACTTTCATTTCAAAGTGAGGGGAACTAAGGCAGGGAGCATGTCGGGGGCTCCTCACAGATACAGAGCAGAAGGCAGTTCAGGTGGCACAGGTCTCTAAGCAGTTCTCAAGGGAAAACAACCTCCTTCAGAAATCCTGAAAAGGACATACATGTGGGATATCTTTCCTTTCAGTTTCCACATTCTCTATCTATGCATCACATACATACTAAAAATGGAAACTAGAAAAGATAGAATTAAAAAAAAAAAGAAAAGTTAAAGCATATTTACTGTGTAATTACATGTACTTCCCTACCCTCAAGCCTACCTGTGGGCATTTTGGTCTAGTTTTTCCATTAGTTATGGAGTTCTTGGGGACCTGCTTGGTATAGTATCTACTAGCACTGTATATGCTAAATGAAAAGAAACTGTGTGACATATTCTATGCATTTTATTTTACTCAATAGCACCTGAAATTAGGCATAGACTACTTATGAACTCTGTGATTTCCTTGACTTCAAAGCATGAAATCTTTTTGTGCCTTGGTGATTTCAGGGTGATCAAAAGAGTAATTTGTAAGTTCCCAAAGAACTACTTGTAGAAGCAAAATATTATTATAAGCTTGTATATATACATATGTGTGTGTGTCACTAACGTCTTAGTTCTTTGTCATGTGTCCCAGGCAGCATATTCTAAATATATAATCACTCTCCTGTGTATTCACACAGGAGACTTTGGAAACTTTGCCTGTCATCTTTCTTCCTTTTCTGGACACAAAGGCCATAACTCCCTGTGATCCTCACTGAATATCCTTTCCATGTTTGGGCTATGGCTTCATCTGTCCCCTCCCATCAGGAGGAATGGGCATGTGATCCAGTTCTGACCAGTCATAGCAATTATCTTTCAGCCTGCAAGTGATCAGTGCAATGAAAAGCACATAGCCCAAGATGAACCAATCAGTCTCTTCCCTAAGATTTGATGTGGGAACCTTGCAGGAGTTAAAAAGTGTGTTCTTTAGGGATCAGCAGCCATAAGTAATACGTAGGCCTGACTTCCAAATGTCATGTTATTCCTAGTTTCCTGGAAAGAGACTGTCTGGCAATGATGCTGGTAGAAGAGGGTCAGCAAGCAAAACAAAAGAGGGAGAGAGAGAAAGGTTTATCTTGACAATGCCATTAAAATGTCTGGGATTAACTTAAAATTAGATGGATTAACAAACTCATTTTTTTCCTAAATTACTTTAGGTTGGTTTTCCATAACAAAAGTCTTGGTTAATACAAGGTGGGAAAAAATTTTTGCTGCAAAGATCTCAAACTACAGAAGCGGATGACTGCAGCACAGCAGGACTTTCCCACTATTTATTACATATTTTCCTTTTCCTAGATGCTTCTCTTTCCTTAGTGGCCATAATACCACACTCTTCTATTTATTCTGTTCCCCTGTCACTACTCTTTCTCTTGTCCCCAGTTGTTCTTTGAATGTGGATGCTCCATGTTCCTGTACTCAGCTATATTTATCTCTGCATACATTTCTTCATCCAATTTTATTGACCTTTGCTCTAGTGAAAGTGACAGAATATAGATAGGATGACTTGATCACTGGCACTAACTCCATGCTCCATCCAGAGAACCACTTGTACATAGAGGCTGAAAACATAAAAACAAAATATCTTGCAACAAAGGTTCTGAATACCTGTGAGTTTCTAAAATTTGATGTGCTTTACTGAGATATTTGGAAGAGAAAAGTAAACCAGGAGCTATTTTCCTGTTGCTTTAGCAATCAGTAGTGTAGAAATATTGTGTCTGGGATGGGAGTGTCCCTCTGTGGAGTCACCGATGGCTTGGTATCCAGAGAGTTGTAGCAGCCATGGTGGTGGCAGCATCCTGTTAACAGCAGATAGCCCAGCCCATATATTTTTGTTTTGTTTTGTTATGTTTTGTTTTGTTTTTGAGACAGGGTCTTGCTCAGCACTACGTTGCTCAGCTAGTTGAACCAGCAATCCTAGTGCTTTAGCCTCCTAGAGTTCTGGAATTATAGACATACACTCCCACACTGGCTTACATTGTACATTCTTCGCCTTCCAAGGTTCAGGGGCAGCCTCTGAGGACCTTCTCCTTGTAGTAGTAACAAGGTCATGTAGTAAGAGTTGTTTTTGGAGGCCCCAGTCTCCAGGCCTCCCAATGCTTTTGCAATCTTTCTATAAAAACCTAGTAGGGGTGTTTGCCACCTAATTTTACCTAATAGTCCTCTCTGTGCCTGTTATTGCCACATGTTCCTCTAATTCCTGAACCTCCATTTTCTTCCTGTTCTCTGGAAAATGTCTGTGCAGCCTGCATGAACTCCTATAGGGCAATCAGGTGTCTGCTTGTGGGCACCACAGGAGTTTATACAGAATAGTTTTAGAATAATCATCCTCATGTATTATAAATTCTGTTTGCATGTTTATCTCTGCACTGTAATTGAAATTCATGGAGGACATGGATAGTGAATTTCTCATCATTTCCCTCTGAGCCTATCATAGTACATGAAATTTCAATGAACAGAATGGAATGTCAGCCCTCTTTCAATTTATGAAGTGTTGCAGAAGTTTAATTTCGTTTCTTTTCAGTTCCATCTCCTGGGAGAGATGATAAGATCAAAAATAAAATGTTTCTGCTTTGAGAAGCAAGTACCTACACATGCAAATTTTATTAGTATGATTTCTTACATAGCTTCATGAAAGCTCTCTAGTACCAGATACCAACCTATGTCATCTAAAGACAAAAACTCTTTAATGGTGTCTCCGAATTTACATAACCTCATTTTGGCCCCATGAGTGATTCTGCCTGTCCATTTTCTCCCCTGAATTCTTGGAAAAGACACAAGTTATTATGACAACTTTCTCCTTTGTTATCTTAAATGTTTCTATTTTGTGTGATTATTAAACTCTATTCTAACCTTGATTTACATAGAAGTGTTTCACATTTGTTACCTGAGAGTAAGGTGATACACAAAAAATTTGTTGGTAAACTTATTGAAAATAAATTTTGGGTAACTACTAGCTATCATTTTACTCTCAGTACATGAAAAGAATTAAACTCACATATTAGCAAAAGTACAGACCAGGAATTATGAAATAGTGATGCTAGCCAGGATGGTCCACTATGGGAATTTTACCCATGGTCCATGGGTAGGAACATCAGGGCAGGAACATCATGGCAGTAACTGAAGAGAAGTAGCCCTTCCTGATCTCTAATACTTAATAGAAGGGGAGAAATACTACACTATAAATAGAAGTTGGACCAGAGACATTTAAACCCTAAAGACTTCTAGGAAGAAAACCTCTAAAGTGCATACCCAAACCTCAAAGTTTCTTGGGTCCAGAAAATAAACTTCTACCCTCTAAGTGAACAAAGCAATATCTGGTCCAAATATTATGGCACACATTGCATTCTTCCTCTCCCTCATACAACTCGCAGCATGATGTCTTGTGAGTAAATATTGACCCAACATTTTTACAAAAAACAAAAGCTTGCCCTTAGATTTTAATGTCTGAGGTAGGCTAAATGCAATTTCATAGTCATGACTGATGGAAGGCGAAAGTGTGATTCAGTCCTTCGCAGCAGTTTCCATGACTCATCTGGTAACCATGCCTAGAAATGGAAGAATTTAGCACTAACCCTCTTAATCTCAGTTGGAAATGCTGTTTAGGGACATCTAATTGTTGGTATATGCACAATAAGACCATGCAAAGAAAATTAACACAAACCAGAATATCCTATCATGATAAGCTGAACACACAGAGAATGTTAGAGTAGAGGTTAAAGCTATGTACACAGGTGAATCACAGAAAACGATCACTCTTAAGTTAAAATGGTTAATTGTAATGCTATTTTTTTTCTTCCTTCAAATTGTAAGGCCTCCAAGAAATTAGTCTGATACATAGATCTACCTTTCAGCCCATCTATCAAGCAACTAGGAATTACAAAGTTAATTGAAGAACAATTATTTTCATTTCTATAATAAATATTACTTCCAAGGAAAATTAAGATACCTTTAAATTGCAAGCTGTAATATTCTATCTGATAACTCCAGCTCAAAGAAAGAGAGGTTTATTTAGTTTATCATTTCAGAGGATTCAGTCCATGGTCAGTTGGCTCCAGGGAAGGAACATCACGGCAAAGAGGCAAAATGGAGCAAGCTGCTCACTTCATAGGATACAGGGCACAGGAGAAATGAACCAGAGGGGAAAGGACCAAGGAATAGATGCAGTACACAAGGTCACACTACCTTGTCCTACCTGCCACACTCAGTGTGCTTTACTCACCCCAAGGCATCTCACAAGTCAAACAAGTTAACAATCCAGCTTAATTGTAACGAAAGTCTCCCCATTAATGTAAGATGTATAAAAGCCTTACTTATGCCTCCAAATTTTACGAATGTATCTTTCACCTTGTTCTTAGCAGTGTGGTCCTTGGATACCAGTAGAAGCAACACTGAAATTTATTAGAAATGCACATTTGGGGACACATCCTAGACATAAACCCTGGGAGCTTGGACTAGCAGCCCATACCCTAGCCCATTCCAAGTGATTCTAATGCATACTGAAGTTTAAGAACCAGAGATTCTCAAATAAATACTTTATGGGTGGACATAAGGACTGAAGAGCGAATGAGTCTCCAAGGATGGTTTGGCACAACAATATTCCAACTGCTAATGATTCAAAAGCAAACACATAATTCATTTGCCACATTTATCACTTATCTAAATGCCATTGAAATAGTAATAAGAATTCTATATCCAGGTTGGAAAAGCCTTAGAAATGAAAACCATTGAAACTTGAATTACTAAAATAAAATCCATTAGGGATGACAATTTGGGAAGATTTGAGGTCTCATGTCTTATCATTAGGAGGATCTCTCTAGAACCAACATGAGGGAATCAGTAGGGTTTTATTCCAATATGTATAATATAGAGATCTATTTTTGTCCTAAAAACTCATAAAGCAACCTAAAAATAAGAATCTGAAACTACTCTGGGATTGTTGCTCTTGCTTAGGCCAGCAGTGATCCTCTGGGGGAAGAGATAAAGCAGGAGGCAAAAATTTGAAATTTCTCTTATAGTTTATATTCAGCAAATAATCATTATGCCTCTACCCTCTACAGGCTACTTTAAAATAATTATCTGATTGTCATTCAACAATTAAAATGTAAGTTATACCTTTTTATCATTTTTATAGCGAACATCTGTTATCTGTGTCTGGCCAGTAAATGTTTCTTTTTTCCAAATAATAGTATCCTTACTTTTGGTCAAATTGTTCTTTTCTTTATTTCAGTCTGCAGTTAATAATAATCATTCTCTGCCTCTTGCTCACATGGATTGACAGGTGACTCAAGACTCTCCAATCCCTGATGAAGGAAAAACTTGAGTCATTTGTAAGAAAATGGATGCATCTTAAGAACATAAGTTTAAGTGAAATAAGTCAGACACACAAGCTTAATTATCACATGGTATCTCTTATATGAGAAACTGAAAACATAAATAAATAGTAAAATAAAATATAGATAATAGGGAACATGTAGATAGATGTTTTTCAAAAGGGAAGGAGACAAACAGAAGGTAGACAAAGAGGAGGAGGATGAAACAAAGAATCAGATATTACGTATATGTACCAACTTCTTTTTCATCATGAAGTACTGTACGTGTAGAGTTGCCTACTACACAGCTTTCTTGCATTATAAAATTATGTGCAGCAATGACAACAAGAGCAACATAGAAAAGCACAGCTAAGAGATGACAGGGCACACTTCAAGTCTCATATGAACAACAATTTCTCTAGTTCTTATTCTTATTCCATGACCTACTGTATTAATCAGCTGTTCTTTACTGGGACACGATACCTAATATACCTAATACCCATAATTTAAGGATATGGAAGTTTAATTTGGCACACAGTATCAGTAGCTGGTTCCAAGAAAGAAACATGTGGATGGAAATCTCCATAATCCCACAGCTCATGTATTCTGTACACACACGTGCACGCACACACATGCACGGTATCAATATGGGGAATGCCAAAGTCTGCTGCCAATTTGAACTGTAACCAATTCCCTTTGGACCATGACTGCAGTGTCCTCTGAGTGACTAGATGGCTGAATATTGTGAATTAAATCCCAGGGAACCAATTTCCTATGGGGATTGTTATGGTTTGTGTCTAGATGTCCCCCAAAGCCACATGTGATCAAAGGGCTTTTTCAGAGGTGGTTGGATCTAGAGTGTGTGATCCTGGGATTAAGAGTGCATGGTTAGTAAATTGGTCCACTAATTGGTTTGGCATAGTTCTAACTAGGATTAAGGATGTGCGTGCTATCTCTAATCTACAGTGGGTAGCCTGCATACAATAGAATGGACAGAAAGAGTTTCCTCTCTCCTGCTTATTGCTTTTGCTATCTTCTGCTACCATGAACTTTTGCCATGTCTGCCATGTGCCACCCTGCCTTGGAGTCAGTCAATGATAGACCAAAACATCTACAAACTGTTAGCTAAATAAATCTTTCCTCCTATAACTTTGGGTATCAGGTATTTTGTCTCAGCAATGAGAAAAGTAGCTAAAACAGGGATTTTCTTAAGCAGGGTCCCAGTGGCTCTCTTCTCAAATGAAATATTTATGCCTGTGCACCTTTGAGTCTGAGAAAGAGATTTTGCCAGTTCCTGAAACACCAACAAGGCATCTTTTTCTTGGCCTTTTACCAAGTAGTTGGCTCCTCATTTCTTTTTAAAGTACTAACTTCTTCAACTGCTACACCTCTTTTGGCTCTAGATTACATGTAGTGTCTTCCAAGCAAAAATTTAAGGTTTTAAATATTTCTGCTCTGTTTTTCACTCCTAATTTTTGATATAAATCTGGTTAAAGTGGCTGGGATTTAGCTCAGCGGCACAAGCGCCTGCCTTGCAAGCAGGCAGTCATGAGTTCGATCTCTGGTACCCATAAAAAAGAAAAATACAAAAAAAAAAATTTTAAATCTGGTTAAAGTAATCAGTAATGCCACAGTCTGAACACTGAGCTTCCTTGAAATATCCTCCATCAGAGTCCTAAATAGTAAACCATATTGTGAACAGTCAAAAGACTTAAAGAATTAGGTAAACTGTCCAAGGTTAGAGCTAAAAGTTGGAAGAAACAACTTCTAGATGTAAAACCAAAATCCAATGTATCTCCCATTCTTCTACACTAGTTATCATCTTTAAAGCAAACCTAGGAAGAGGATTCTAGGAAAATAGAAGGGTAAAAAGCACTAAGAATCTGTCTTACCACTCAGGCAACAATTGCAAAATCTGATGTAATTATTTTAAAATTCTAGAATCTATTGAAACATTAAACTTGCAGGGGAAGAATTAAAATTTTCAAATTTTAGTCCATTTCACTTCTTTGCTCACTTTAGGCAGCTACTTATCCATCAGCCCATTGCAAGCAGTGTGCATCTGTTCCTGAAACAGCTTGCACAGAGTTCATATGTGCCAGTGTGAGTAAAAAACACACTATTTTCCAAGAGTCCTATGGCTTTACATATAGAAGATCTGTACTTTGTTTGCTGACTGCTGCTTCTGATCACAAGGATGAATACAAAAATCCAGGTGGCCATGACTTTGCATTTTCCACTATTAATACAGTTCCTTCTTCACATAATTTAAGAGGTTAATATATTTTAAATAATTTTTTTTTATATTTTGAGGCACAGAAATTTCAGACCATGGTTAGCTAGTGTCAAGACAGAAAAAGCTTTGCCTGCTGCTATCTCTTATTTCTTTGCCTGCTTTTTAATTTTCAATACCACTTGGTTAAAGGACTCCCTCTGCAGTATTAATTCAACTTATAGGACATGTTTACAGTGATCAAAAATCACAGAAACATGAAGTAGGTTGGTAGTTGCCAGTTGCTGCGGGCAGAGAGGAAAGTGGAGCTATTGTTTAATGGGCACAAAGTTTCGGTTTTATAAAATGAAAAGAGTTCTGGAGATAGGTAGTTGTGACAATTGCACAAAACCATGATTATATTTCCTAACACCAAACCAGGGTAAAATTAAAATGGATAATAAAAGATAGATAATAAGAATGAAGATAGGTCATTTTCAAAGATGAAGAGGATCAAGAGATGGCAGGTAAAGGTAAAGAGAGAGGAGATAAGGAATGAGAAAGGGATTTGGGATGTGTTATGTGCATGTACTGACTCCACACGCAGGAATGTAAACATTATATACTGCAAACATGCACAAAAAAGGGGCAGATAAAGGGATGGAGCTGGGGGAAAGAGGGAAGGAAAGGGGATGAAAAAGGCATTAATATGTTAGGTACAAGTACAAACTTCCCACAAAATTATAAACATTGTGTACTACAAATGTACTAATGAACTAAAAATTTTACAAGGGTCAAGATGGTAAATGTTACGTGTTTGAAAATTACCACAGTAAAAAGTTAGGGAAACAATAAAAGTAAATCTAGCATCTGCAAGTTGAATGCATTGTATGAAAATTGGGTTCTCAAATCACAAATTAAAATAGAATACAAAAACCATGAGCCACCGGCTGTGGTGACATATTCCTACAATCCCAACACTCAGCATGATGAGGTAGGAGTCTCATTGTAAATTTGAGACCAGCCTGGGCTACAAACTAAGCCCAAGGGCATCCTGAACTACATAGTAAGACCCTATCTCAAAAAGACGAAAAAGAAAGTAGAAAGAACAGCATAAGCCATATGAGAAAATAATAATGAGTTAAACGTCACTAAAATTAAGAATTCTGATCATCAAAAAATTACATTAGAGTTGTGAATTTTGCTTATGTGGCCAAGCAAAGCAGCTGTCTAGTATGTATGTGCTATGCCTTGGGTTCAATTCCTAGCGTAGAAAAAGGGAGAGGGAGAATAAAAAGGAGAGGGAAAGAGAAAAAATAAATGATGAAAACACAAGCCACAAACTGGAATATTTTAATGCCCATATTATTTCATAAAATGAGTTTCCAAAAAGACCAATGCATATGTGACGAGGTATTGAACATAATTATTTATCAGAGGAAAAAACACATTGTGAGACATTCATCAAATTGACTAAATTAAAAACACTGACATTATCAAACAAAGATGGTCACAAAAGTAGATGCATATGGGTTCTCATAATCACTGATAGGAATAAAACTAGTATGCTACTTTGGACAACCCTTTGGCAGCATTCCCTACATTATGACCCAGTATTCTTGATTCTAATGATACTACTAAAAAAGAAATGAGTAAATGTACCTATCAAAAATTCTAGCAGATATTCGTAATAACTGAAAAATAAAAAAATAAAACAAACATCCATCAAAGGTCGATATATCCATACAGTAAAATACTTTAGTAGCTACCATTTTTTTAAAAGAAAAAACAATTATTTAATGAGGAAAGTATAGAGATGCAACTCACAAATATAATAACATAATGCTGAGCACACAAAGCCAAACGTAATACATGATTCCATTTCTTTAAAATACAAAAGCAGGTAAAAGCAAGCTACAAGGATAGAAGTATCATAAGCTCTAAACTGAGAAAATTAATGGGAAAGGGATAGGAGGACATTTTTTTAAAAATCCTGTTTCATAACCTGGTCCAAATTGTGGTTACAAATGTACACATTTCGATAAAAATTCCTGAGTTGTACACTTAATTAAGATTTATAGACTTCTGGCTGTTATAGTTTATTTAAGGGGAAAAATTAAGAAAATTTCACCAAAAAATCAAGCAAGTGCCACCGATATGTCCTAATTCTCCATGTTCTATCATTTTAAAAGGCATCCTTCAAAACTCAAATATACAAGAGACCAACCAGAATGGGCTTGAGATCATTTTAAATGGAGCATCTGTGTGATACAATTGTGAAGTCCAGATTTCTGCCTAGATAAGTTGAGCAATGCAGAGTCTACAAAACATTTAAGTATTTCAGAGTTGTCTGAGGACAAGATGTGACAGACTGTTAAGCAGAAGCCATTTATATCTTGTTACATCACCTTTCTTGATTCATAAAAGCACAGCAACAATAATTTACATGCTTCTCAAAAATCAAGGAGAATAAAACTCATCTCATCCAGCCTTGGAAACTCTCCCTAAGATTTACATATACCAGTGAACTCTGTCTTGAGAGTACTGTGTTATTACATTACGATTTAATTTTATAAATATATTCACCTCTTCCAAAAGCACCCTCAAATAATTATATTTTCTCTTGCTTTCAAATTACCTTAGAAAACCCTGCCAGTGACAAAGCATTAATAAAAGAGTGTATACAGCCGTCTTATTATTTCTAGCTAATCACTGAAGAACAATAAACAAGACAAAAAGCATGTCATGGCAAATATACAAACTCACAAATATTATCCAATCTCTTTCCAAGGCTGACCTTATCAACCCAATTAGATGGTTACAGTTACCCATTTCCAAAGCAAAGTTACATACAGTAAACATCATTAAGAAATATGGGCAAAGGTTAGGTTCCTGAAGAATCGTTGTTAGCAAATGTATATGATTGTTGTCAATTTGTTTTGAGAAGAGACAATTACTACTGGAATGGCATGTCCTGTGCTCTTGCACTGATATAATCTGCTGTCTATTGTTGAATATAACATTTTAGACCAGGAAGAGGATTTAGGAATGATCTACTTGAACTTCTTCATTCAAAGGGTCATTTAAAGGGTGAGACAGCTACAGGCCAGAGAGATTTATTACTTTTCTTTAGTCAAATATTTGGAGTGTATTCAAACGTCCTTACAAATATAATTTAGAATCAGTCGATGAAGTATAATCCTGGGAGGAAAGAAGGAAGGAAGGAAGGAAGGAAGGAAGGAAGGAAGGAAGGAAGGAAGGAAGGAAGAAAGGAAACAAAGAAATCACAAAGGAAGTTTTCATTTATAAACTGAGAGAAAGCTATTGTTACAAGCCCATTTCTACTGAAACATTACCATAGTCCTGACATTACATGATAAAATGCAGAACATTTTTTCTAAATCTCAAATATAATTGAGATTGGGGCTGGGGATTTAGCTTAACAGCATAAGTGCCTGCCTTGCAAGCAGGCAGTCGTGGGTTCGATCCCCAGTACCGATTAAAAGGAAAAAGACAAAAAATAATAATAATAATAATTGAGATCTAATCCAAAGCAGAGGAAACAGCAAGCAAAGGACATTATTAAATTGAGTAACAGAGGCAGATGCTGCCTGGCCGCCCTGGTTCATGGAATGCTGTGACAAAATCTTCAGTCTCAGTCTTCAGTCTCATATCATACTTGCATTCATTCATTTTTTTGAATCATTCTCCAGAATTATTGTACTCTTCCTAAAGGACAGGTTTTACCTCCCCATACAATCCTCAGTGGCCTATCTTAACTGGGCTTCCTGGAAGGAGACATTGACACAGTCATGTGAACTGCCAGTGACAGCAAAGAGTCAGTCTCCAGGTGAAAACAAGAAGCCAGAAGCGAAAGAAGGCAGGGAAGGAGGGCAAAGGAGGAGCCCGCGCCAGGGTGAAATGTTAAGGCATATCCACAGGCAGAGCTTTGGCTTGCAGCTGCAGGGCACTCTGAAGACAGTATGCATTTCTGCTACCCACAGGTGGTTTGGAGTCGCGTGGTCTGGAAACCACGTGCTACTGGTCCATGATGAGCGAAGCTGCTTGTGATTAAATTACTAAATCCACTGTTTATTTCAGCTGACATTTCTTTCACAGAACCATTTCCTTATGAAGGAAACTGTGTGGAGATTAGCATTCTGACACAAACTCTACTAGACCTGGATGGTAAAGGAAAGTCTGAAAACTACTAGTATAGATTCCATTTTGAATTGCCCTCCCGAGGGGAGAAGAAGTTAAATTATATTGGTCATTTGTGACCTCATTTGTTCAGTATCTTTGGAGGACTGTGAGGTGATTAAATCTGGGAACACGGGTAAAACTGAATTACTGGACCTGCAAAGCTGAAAACCTAACTCCTCACTTTGTAGACTTCTGACAAGGACACTCTCTGGAACTTTACCAGGAATTAAAATCTATGTTTTATTTAATGGGTATAAATACTGTAGTAGGTGCAGTAAAGTATGTGTATTACCTTACGTAAACACAATGAAAATCTATCAGTCATATTATTTCCATTTTACAGACAAAGAAACTGAAGAGATTTAGGCAACTCACAGAAGGTCATAAAATGGCTGAATTTAAGCCTCAGTTCATGTTTAAAGTTCATGTTCTTAACTACTGTTATGGACTCTTTGTTTTAAAACTGTAACAAATTATAGTTCTACAGTTGCAAGTATTTGCTGGCTAAACTTTACTAAAATGTTTACTGTACTAGATTTTTGCTATCATTTTATGTTGAATAAGTTTTTATTTTAATATAAATATTTACTGAAAGTGTCTTGCAGCATATCAAGTAGGAATTTTAAATAATCAGTATACTGCTATAAAGATTAAAATGAAAAGGCTAATAATAGTAATTTCAACAAGTGTGATAGATCATATAAAGGCAAAATAGCCTGAATCTTGTCGAATTTGTTTGTCATTTAAATACAAATCTCAAAAAAATTTTTTGAAGGTATCAGAGTTGGTGACTTAAATACTTAAAAGAAACAGTATCAACCAGTGAACAGACTACTATTTGCTTTATTGACAAGAAAAAGTTCTTTCAAATGTTAAGAAATTACTTTGTTTATATTCACATCACATCTTGTGACAGATAAAGTTTATTCATCCTTCTCTAGTTGTAGAATAAGTATTAGACTTCAAGATATTAGAGCTGTAATTCTGAAATAACATTGAATCATGTATTCCAAATCACAGCTACTCAAATAAAATAAAATAAAATAAAATATAGCACATTCCCCAGAAGATTCCCCAGAAGATTCAATGAAAATCAATATTCACAAAAATAATTTGAGCTTTAATGCATTATGTCTTCATTCCAAATAGTTATATAAATGTAAAATTAGGTATTTTTAATGCAGTTAATTTTTAAATTGAAAATCATTTCTCTACTTTCTAAGTTACTTTTAAACAGTCCATTTTATGCTCCAAAGAAAGTCATAGATGGACAAAACCTATGCAAATATCAAAAGTTTGAAGAAAACAAAGTGGATTCAGAATAAATAAGAAGTCTTCTCAAAATGTGAGTATAATTCCAGGAGTTCTTCATGGTTTGGGTTCTGTTTTAATTTTTTCCAAATTCTTTGTCACCAATGTCCCTTGACACTCTTAATTCCAACCCATCCTTCTTTACTTAAGGATCATTATTACTTTCTAAACACATGCACAGATACACACACAAAGACACACAAAACCATATACACAGACATACATACACACAAGGTATTTACGTTTCAAGCTGTGTTGAACTGATTTAGCTTCTACCTTACTCCCCATGAACATAAACACTGACATGGCAGTCTGTGTGACAAGTTTGAAGCAGCCTTTGGACTGGCTATTCCTTAATGGAGAATCGAAAAATACATAAACATAAAATGTATATGTAAATACACGTACACACATGCTCACTGTCCATAAACAGATCATTATATCTAACCAGTTGAACTTTCAAAGTATATTTGATCAATCACAAAAACTAAATATATTTCTACAATCATAATTAAATATTTAAATGAGGCAAATATAATTTGTACTAATAGGTCATCAGTTAAATAAGATAACAGTATATTATTGATGTTTGGCAAGTATCAATTTCCTTTCCTTTTCAATTTTACATAAAACTGACAATAATTGAGGGTAAACAAAAAAAGATAATGAGATATCTTTCACGCAATACCTAGACTATAAGTTCCATGAGGTCAGGGACTTTGTTTTGTTGGGTTAATTTAGACCAGTAACTGGATATAGTAGTGTTGAATAAATACATGTTGAATATGTGGATAAATAACTGCTAACAAAATGGAAAGAAGGTAAGAAGGAAGGGAAAGAAGTGAAAAGGGAGAGAAAAACAGAAGGCAGGGAAGGAGGGAAGGAGGAAGGGAGGGAAGGAGGGAGGGAGGGAAGTCTGGCTGATAAGCTGTGATTCATACCACAGTGTTTTTTCACAAGAACAGTTATCCTCACCCAAGAACGGAGAAATCACTTTCCTCTGAAATAGCTAAAATATGACATATCTACTACCACAATACAGCTACCACAGCTAGGGAGTCAGAAATGGGACTCCATTCAAATCCCATTCCATCACTTGGAATTGGGTGATTCTGTTAAATTTTCTTAACCTTAGTAAAGCTTCAGTTTTCTTACCTGTAAAATAATTACAGTAAAGAGTATCTTTAGTATTAGTTATGGGTGTACTTATGATACTGATTTTCAGTATGACTGTATTTGGTCATAGGTTTTTAGAGAGGTGATTAAGTTTAGATAAGCTGATAAGGATAAAGTTCTACATCAATAAGACTGGTATCTTGTAAGAAGAGGAAGAGAATCCAGGAGAAAAAAGCCATCTGAGGACATAGAAAGTAGTAACTGACAATCCAGGAAAAGAGGTCTCCTCAGAAATAACCCTGCAGGGGGCTGGGGATTTAGCTCAGCAGCATGAGCACCTGCCTTGCAAGCAGGCAGTTGTGAGTTTGATCCCTGGTACCGATAATAAAAAAAAAAAAAAAAAAAAAAAAAGAAAAAAGAAAACAGAAATAACCCTGCAGACACCTTGACCATGGACTTAGCCTCTAGAATTGTAAGAAGAAAAAAAAATACGTTGTTCAAGTTATCCAGTCTGTGTCATTTTGTTATGACAGCCAGAATAGATTAATATAGTATGCCACAAAGAACATTTGGACTATAAAGTAAATGTTAACTTTGTGCCTAGCCCATACGTAATGCCTATAGATTCTAGTTAGTCTTATTGTTGATGCTGTCAGGAGACAATTCTTCATATATACACACATACACACAATACATGCTAACACAGAAGACTGTTACTTTGGTTGTCCCTGAAAGCCATAGTTCTCAAGGTCAAGCCCTGTGTAGTCCTTTCCCCTTGAATCTGGGATATTCTTGTGACTTGAACTACCCAATATACTGTTGTGGCTATAACACTGTACCAGTTATGGGTCTCAGAATTTAAAAGCCTTGACAAGTTTTATCTCTGCACTCCTGAGCACATTCAATTCCTAGGTCAGAATTTCAGCTACACAAGACACCACTTGGAGGGACCACTTGAACAGGGAGAGGTCCGGAGACTATACAGAGAGAAGCCCAGTTATGCTAGCATCCCAACTGGGCCTGACCGCAGCCCACCCCTGATATGCCAGTTACACATAGGCACATAAATAACCAGCAGCAAGATAAAGAGCAAAGTAAATAACTTCCCATGTGGGTCAGGTCATGAGAAATGCCAAAAATGGTGTCACAGCCCATTTTCTATTGCTGTAACAGACACCTGAGACTTAGCCATCCATAAAGGGAAGATTTATTTTGGCTTGAGAGTCTAGAGCATGGCACTGGTATCTTCTCAGTTTATCATAAGGGCCACATACTACTCCCTTCATGACAGAAGAGCAGAAGACAGAAGCAAGCACATGCAGAAGAGAATCGCTGGTTCTCTTGAAAGAAGAGGCCAGAGAAAACAGAGTAAGCCAAACCGGCTTTAGATCAACTTGCTCTTTATGGTAACTACTCCAGTCCTGCATAAGTCGGCCTCACTATTGCAAGAAAGGTATCAGTCCCTCTAACGCTCTAATCACCTTACCATTTCTAATGGTTACAATGGAGAGCAAATTTCACCATGAGTTTTGGAAGGGACAAATTTATTTAAACCACTGCAAATAGTTATTATGTTAAGTCATTAAGTTTTAGGGCAGTTTGCTATGCAACAATATATAATGGAATAGTTAAGAACTAATAATTAGCAATTTAAAATAATTTCCATGTAACTTTACTGAAGCATTTAGATTTTATGTCAATATTGTTCGTTATCTACCTAGAATTAGACGCTAAACAATTATCAGAGAATTGTTAAACACAGAATTGTGAGACGCAGAAGTATATAAGTGCTCATAAATAATAAACAACCTAGATACATTCACTTCAGAACTCCAATCCTCTTTTAGTACCAGTCCTCATTCATTTTTCTTAAATTTATGATGTTACTTGCCCTTGAAAATAAAAATCACAAAAAAAGAAAATAAAAATCACAAAATCAAAGCATTTCTTGTACAGATTAATCAACTTTTTCCATGAAGTATTATTTTTGTTAGTCACAGTGATTTCTCCTTAGAACAATAAACCTACTTGATTACTTACAAATTCTCAGAGGCTGATAAAAATAAAGTCATTTTACTGTTAATTTATAAATGATCTTCTGAGTTTTCAGAAATGCCGTTCAGCTCCAAAGATCAGAAGTCCATGCTGTCAGACACATCATTTTCAACAAGAATCATAACATCATAACATCTAATATGCTCACCTCCTAGACTCTCACCTGCTTTCTCTTATCAAAAGTCAATTCCTCTATAATCAATTTATTTGAACAATCACTATGTTTCACTTTTAGAACTCTAGTTTTGAAGTCATTGATCAAGTGGCAATAATTGACACTTTATTTTAGAACAAGCAGCTGTAACTAAAGTAGTTATTCAGCAAGGGTTTACTAGAGAAATCTGAAACCCAGCCTCATCATTTTAGGTAAAAATGGTCTTACGTAGCTTTTCTTCATTTTAATGGCAGTTTAGCCTCCTCCCAGAGGGAGTTATTTCTGCTGAATGAGACTTTTCACTCAATTACATTAATTGTTTGGACTCTGCTGACCACATAATACCCAAGCTCTTCAAAGAACACATCAGAATAGTCAGGGAAATAAGCACCTTGGGAGTCTGTGCTAGACACAATTCAGACTTTATGCCTATTATTGATTCATTTTAATTAGCAATAAATTATAAAAGACCAAAATCCAAAAAAGTAAGGATTTTAAAATAAAAAAAAACTAAAACATGAATCTAGAAACACTTGAAATCTTCTTAAAGGCTTTACTTGAATCCAAGTGAATTTCTAATTATTTTTAAGTAGGCAGAGCTGCTATAGATACTGTTCAAGGAAATTATTAGAATAGAGCTTCTGAAATGAAAACAAATCCCTGTTCTTGCATAGTGTAGTCTGAGTACAAATGGTACAGTGTAATTTCCTTTGTCATGTAGTAGTTTATTCTGTTTCATTTCTCAGTCCTTGGAGAATCATCCTTATCTTTAGTGGACAAATCATTCTAGATTCTTTGTCACCAGGAGAGGAGCTATGACCAACAGTTGGACTCATTCCTGTGTTGACATAAAACAACAAAGTAAAACACAGACTAAAGTTCATATAAAACACATTTAGAAAAGGAATAGTTGGATATCCTTTTCTAATTGCAAAGGTATTCCTTAATCCTTGACTATAAAAAGGTTGGGCTAAAGAGAAAATTATACATTGGTGGTAAAGGGGAAAATGTTAGATTAAATGATTAGGGCAGCATGTATGAAAGTCTCAACCTCTATAAGGCTTACAAAATCTTCATTGAGTTTTCCAAAATCACTTGGTAGCCTAAAATAAACTGTGGCTTGGTAAACAGCATGCATTAGAAGAGGGTAAGTGTTTGCGTAGGCATTGAAAGATGTTACAAGAAATGCTTGGTTCTGGTATGAACAGGAGTTAAAATTTGTTCTTTTCTTTGGTCATTAATTACTCTTGCCTGCTTATACAGAAGATGAGCAAAGGTTTGGGGCATGCTAATAGGTAGAAGTTTTTTTTGTATAGGAAACAAAAGGTGTTTCAGAAAAGAAAAACAGATATGTATAATAGGTAATAAATCATATAGGTATACATAAGCTGAAACTACGTGGTTTTTATACGTATGTTAAGAGAAACAAATTTATTCTTATATTCAGATAATGACAACATAACTTTCTTTGGGAAAATATATTTCCTGCCCATCCTATGCAACTTAGTGAGACAAGTTCTCAAAATAAAATTTAAAAGGAAGCCAGGGGTATATATTAGTCAAAAGGCCCTGGGTTTGATCACCAATACTACCAAAAAAAAAAAAAAAAGACCACAATTCACAATTCAACTGTAGACATGAAATAATACTATTTTAAACAGTCATATAATAACTTAAAAGATTATGTACCAAAAATGAGTCATTTGTACATAAAAATGGACACATCAAATTTTGAGTTAGTATAATACGGAGTGAGGGAAACTTCTCAAATCAATTATATAATAAATTCCCTCTAATCATTCTCATTAACCCTGTTCACATCTGAGTTTTCACAAATCAGATACATAATCACCGTTTCTAATTTTGTAATCTATAAAAAAGAACCACTATCACACTGTAGTGCTCCATGCACAAAGTGGCTCAGTAGGATATGTAAATTTAAATTGCTTCAATTAAGGCAGTTCTAAGAAATTGCAATATAAAGTTTAGTAACATTAAGATGCAATGAAATACTGTGGGAAATGCTTTAACATAGTAGCTGACATTAAGCAGTACTATTATCATTATAGTTTTGTTCTCTTAAGACAATAATTCAGATACTGAGAAGGTGTAAGCGGGTTATACTAAGCCTTTTGATTTCTAAGAAAAATCCTGCTCTCTTGCAACTTTAAATCCTTTAAATCTCTGGTCAATGTTTCTTGAATTACCAAGAGGATCAGCAATAATTTCCTTGGCACTGATATTTTGACTTTGTTGAACTTGATGGTATAAAATATTGCAGATATATATTTAGCCTTCCATGTTACATGTTGGCAAATGAGACTTGAGAAATACAAGTAAAGAAGTGCTCTTAGATACCATAGAGAGACATGATGGTCTTGAACCACTGTTTTCCACTATCTCCTACAGACACACTTCTAATGAGAAAGACAACATATGTTTCTCAAGGCCTCATGTGTTAATTAGGTCACACAGGTTATTTAACAAAAGCTTCATAGCACGCTTATTCCTAATCAGGATCATAGCATTCAGTGTGCCTTGAAATGTTCACAACACATTACATTAGTCCACAGAATACAAAAAATAAATGGGAACTTGCTCTATGGAGTTAGTATATTTTCAATTTTCTTCAAGAAATTAAATGTGCCAGATAGGTAAGGCACCAAATAAAAGTTATTTAAGAGGTCTTCAGGTACTGAAAACAACATGAAAATTGAATGAAAACTTAAAAATCAAAATATTGAATGCATGCAAACGCAGCAGCTACCACACATGAATAGAGAGCCGTACTGAGCATTAGTGAATAGGGGTAATAAATTCCATGATTCATTAACACATGAAAGAGAGGATACATAAAACTGAACTGAAAGATCAAAACTCACATAAACAGCTCAAAACGAAATCTAATGGGAACAAAACAAAAACACTCAAACTTGACCAGTATCAGAAATGACTGTATAGTCTTGAAGGAGCTCAGAGGATGGATGTGAGAATCTACACAGACTCCAAAAGCAAGGCATAGATACTTAAATACCACACCTGTCACTTAGCCCAGTACACATGCATTAACACGTGTCATGTGAAAAGCAAGCATTTTACTAGGTATCTGAATATTTATATTATTCTTCTAAAGTTAAAGCTTTAATGATGTTGTTTTAATGCCATCAGTTTCTAATGGCCACTGAAGAAAAGTATAGTTTTAAGCTGACGGTTTCCTAATTTAGTATTTCAAGAAAAAGTATAATTTCAGAAAACTTTTAAAGAAATATTTTGAGATTAACATTGTGCTTTTGCTTTTGTACATTAAAGGCATTACAAAATAACTGCCATTTACTCCATGATTTATTTTTTAACAAACAAGTATTTGTATTTTACAAACGTATTAAGAAATTCAAGCTTTCAGAATTAAAAGTAATTTTCAAAGGAACACATATTATAGTTTCTATATATATTTATTTACTTATCAAATATTTATATAGTACACTATTGTGCCACATATTTTAAATGCTTTTAAATAGTAAGTCAGTTAATATTAATAACAACATATATAGTCCATTATTATGCTTATAGAAGAGGAAACTAAGACACGAAAGATTAGCTAGTGAAGTTAGAAGGTGGTACGGCCATCACAGTGATGCTGAGCCCAGTCAGTATGGCTCAACTGGATGATCTTATCAATGCTCTTATACAACATACCATTCTGTATTCAGTACATAGCCACATGATTTTTAAAATAGTTTTCTTCAGATATAATTCACATACCATCTAGAATTTACAGTTTCTAGTACACTTGAAATTATAGAATCATTACTAAAACCAATTATATAACATTTCAATACCGTAACTGTTTTCAGTTATTCTCTACTTGTCCCAAACCTGACAGCCCTAAACAAACACTAATTTTCTGTAGATTCACCTATTCTGGATACTTCTTATAAGTGAGTTTGTATACTATGTGGTCTTTTGTGATTTACCTCTTTCACTAAGCATAATATTTTCAAGGATCATCCATGTTGCAGCAAGTACCAATACTTCATTTCTGGGTAATATTCCATTAAATTAATATACCAGACTTTGTTTATTAACTCATTAGTTGGGATTTCTTCCGTGCCTTAGTTGTTGTATATGTTATTTCTCTTAAGCCTATATTACAGAGTATCGGGGTCAGATAGTAATTATATATTTTACATTTTCAGAAGCTATCCAATTATTTACTAAAGAAAGACATTGCAATGTTTTATATTTTCCCCTCATTTAATGAGCATTCCAATTTCATTCTGAAAAGATTTTGGGTAGAATTGCTGTTAATTCTTCACTAAATTTTTGTTCACCAGTAAAGTCATGAGAATCAGATTTTATTTTTCAGACATAAATTAGTAATTCAATTGCTTCACCTAAATGCTGTACATTTATTCAAAATTTTTATTTCTTTTAGGGTCAATTTTAGTAGTTTGTATCTTACTAGGAACTTGTCCATTTTATTTAAATTATCTAATTAGTTGATGAATAATTGTTCCTTTCATGTCAAGAACTTCTATGACTATTTATGCTAAGATATATCAGCTGGAAACATATTCACTCAACTTTTATTCATGAGTAATATCTGTATTTCACTTCATTTGGAAAGAATTCTGTTGGATGTATGAATTTTGATGAACCATGTTTCAAGCCCCACCAGTATAATCCCCGTTTGCGGCCTCCATTGCTTCTCATGAGGAGTCAGCTGTTGATCTTATTGGGATCTTTTGTATATGCTATGTCCTTTCTTCTCATCAGATTTTCTTTTTGTCTTTCAACATTTTGCTGCAACCTTCCTATTGTGAATTCAAATGTATTCTACATGGAGCTCATGAGTTTACTACATATGTAGATTGATGTTTCTCATCAAATTTGGAAAACTTTCACCATTACCCAAAATAAGTTTTTCTATTTCTCTTTCTCTCCCCCTGTCCTTCCTTACTCCTTTTGTATTTTCTGATATTCTAATTATGCATATGATGCTCCAATTTCTTTGAGGTTCTGTTCATATTTTCTTTTGATTTTTATGATTATATAATCTCTATCATTGTATCTTCATTGATTAATTCCAGTGCCAAACCAAATTTCCCATTGAACGTCTGTAGTAAATTTTTATTCAGGCTACTTTAATTAGCAACTTCAGGATCTCCATTCGTTTCACTCTTGTAATTTCTTCCCCGATACTGACATTCCTTATTAGTTGAGATGTTGCAAGAATACCCTCCTTTTGAAATTTATCAATGGTGAAGAAATTTCCTAGCAACCTCTCCTCACCCCACAAGTTAGTAAAAACAAAAAATAAACTAGAGAAATAGAGAGTGAGCAAAGTTAAAGTTTTCTATTGTTACATGACATTCCTCTCAGGGAGCTAAGAAAATTGATGACTGGACTAAAATCAACCATTAGTCATACTTTCCTGGCAATGTAGCTTACTAGCTTCTGTCAGGTGAAGTAATTGGTCATTTTAGTGGAAGACCTCCAAGAAGATAATAAAAACAGATAAAATCACAACAAATACAAATGTAACATTAATATGTACCACAGGTTTGATTTATTACATTTATTAATGAAAGAACTGATAAACTATCACTACCATTTCTTCATTTCCAGTAATTCAGAACAAACAGTCAGACAAACAAACTGACAAACAAAACTGAGAATGGAGTTTTACTGGCATGGATACATTCTTTATGCCGATGCTTAACCTGATGACTAGGGTAATACAATGCACTGTTCACATTTGCATCTATGCTCATGGATCAACTGGGTATGTAAGAAAGGTAAATCTTTAACAACAACAAAATTGAAGTGTTGTTACTATCAGTAAGGAAGGGAGAATAAATACAAGCAACAAAAGAAGCACCTGTCCACTTTATTGGCTACAGAAGAGGGAAGAAAGACCAGAGATGGAGAACCAAATGCTGTTTCCATAGAAAATGATATCAAATTATTGATCAAAGAGATGATCAAAGAGTATGTGGCAAAAAATGATAGCAAATTATTGATCAAAGAGATGATCAAAGAGTATGTGGCCAAAAAAATCTTAAGACACAATGTAGAGATTATAGCAGGCAGCTAATTACTAAAACCACTACATCATATAATGCTATGGTATTTGTAAGCATTGAAAATATTTTGTTTTTTTTTTATTTCTTGAGTGTAAAACTTTATATTCAAAAATTAGAATACCTTCCTTTAATTTTTAAATCATGATTTCTTTCAATTCTTTGAAAATATTTATAATAGTTATTTTCACATCTTTGCTGATGAGAGAAGTAAGGATCTCCAGGCCTCCCAGTCCTCTTGCTTCAATGGAGCTTCTGTGACACAGAGTTGGGGTGCTTGGAATCAGAATGATGCGGCCTACCCCAAGCAGTAAACTAGAAGGTCGAGAGAGAGGGTACCTCACATTTGAACTACAACCATTAGACTGCACTTTCTATTACACTGAGCTGGTGGGTCAAAAACAAACTGAAGGGGTTGGGCTTAAATGCCACAAACTTTCACTTTGTAACCAAGATTTACTTGAATAAATGTTTATCCATGTGCTGTATCCATTTAGGGCAGTCTCCAGAGACAGAATGGTTAAGTTTTTTAATTCTTTTCACCCAGTATAGTTCTTTCATTGAAAAGCTGGTTCACAGAGCTCGAAATGTGCTTTCTCAAAAGTTAAACATTATGTTTTCCTTTATTTTGCTGCAGATTAGCAAAAATTTAATAATAGCCCTATATCAAAACAGAGACTTGCATTTATGAACCAAAGTCTAAAAGAATATATTATATTTTTGAGAGAGAGCTGTGACCTAGGGTTAGTGCATCTTAGTATGCATGAGAATTACTGGCAATTTTTCAAAATTTAAAATATAACCCCCATACCAGAAATTCTGTATTTTTAAATACAGAATACCAGAAACTATATTTATAAAGAGTATCCTAGCAATGCTTCTCAAATGTTAATGTATAAACGAATAATCTGATCATCTGAGATTTCATTAAATAAAATTTTATTTTGAAGTAATTAAATTGGTATAAAAATTTCAAAGAAAGTACATGGGATCCCCATATACCTTCCATACAACATTAGAATCCTATACAACTATAATATACTGCCCAAACTACATAATTAACATCACTAAAATGCTATTAAATAAAATATAGATTTTAAGATTCCATCAACTTTTCCACTGATGTCTGCTCTGTATTTCACCACTTGATTTTACTCCAGAATCTTTTAAAAGTACATATATGCTTCATTAAATCTGGAATTCAGCTTGAGATTCTGCATTTCTAATAACCTACAAGATGATATTGCAAGTACTGGACCTAGTACACTCCTTTAATGCAGATCATCCTTGGGAAAAACAATTTTTTAAAATAAAATGTTTTCAGGAATCAACTTATTTTCCCTTCCTGGCCCTTGAATGTCACTCAATTTGATTTTCTTTAGAAAAATAAAGATGATAGCAGATATAAATGAACTTTATAACCCTTTATTATTTTAACAATGCCAAAATTTCTGATAAAAATCTTACCACTTGCCAAAAGAAACAAGATAAAATGAAAAACTTCAAGTGTCTTGCTACTTTCTTGCTCTAATCCTTCTTTAGTAGCTCCCTGGCAAGATGAAGGCTGAAAATATAAACTGTACTCTAAATTATAAAGTCAACACCATATAAACAAAGAGAATGTCTTCCTGCTTAAAATATTACAGCTAGATTATTAATTGAAATGTGTATAATAAATATCTTAACATTGTCAGTCTATATTGTGTTTATTTCTACGAGGAATATAAATGTTTAAACTTTCACTAGGAATTCTTCTCACTAAACCCCTGGGGACTTTCATATATTAAATTTTTTTTCATTTATATTTTAAACATATATATGAATTATAAATCTATTCTGGAGAGGCATCATATAGAAATCCCACTACCAAATCCAGAAATATGTGAGGTTTTTCAAAGATAACAAAATGATAACTTCTTTATTATTATTATTATTATTTATAAGCAAACTTTTCAAGTACTTTGAAAAGGGCTTTCCCTCTATGTGAATCTCTAGTAAACTATACAGCATCCACCTGCAGCCCTAAAATCTCTCTCTTTGTAGATAACAATCCAAAATAGCATGGAGGGGTGGGGAGGCAAAGAAGTTGCATCTTGGAGAAAGGGTAAGGGGATGTAAAAAAAAGGACCCGTTATATACATTCACCAACTCCTCACAATGAATGTAACCATTATGTACTACAAATATGGGCCAATTAAAAACAAAAACATAATAGCAGCCTGGATCCCTCCCTTCATCACTCATTCTAAACCCAGTTATGAGAAGTGTAACATATTCTCTGAGCATCACCTGGCAAAGAGTTCTAATAGTCACCAAATCCGGTATTCATGGTTCACAGGAAGTGAAACTAAACCCCTGAGAGGGAAGTGACCTTGATCAGTCATGTAGTCATTAATCTTTAATTAGCTGTGATTTCCATCTCACCTCATCATGCCCTACTCTCTCAGTATTTTTAGATTTTGAGAATAAAACTCTTTCATTTTATGTTACTCATTAGGAAATATTTCAATGTAACTGAAAAAATTTTAAAAACTACTATGCTCTTAGTCTTATTACTATTCATTGATTTTAAGGAATGAAACAATTTATCTCCATACAAATACGACCAATATATTTTAAACAAAGGTGGGCAATTTTGTTGGCAGAGGACAGTTTTTTCAACAGGTAGTGCTAGAATCTTATGATTGTGTCTAGCTTTCCCACCAAAGCTTCATGTAATCATAGATGTATCTTTGTCAAAAGTGACTGGATCTAGAGTGTGGCACTGGGATTGATTCATGGTACAATGCTAGGATTAAGGGTGCTAGGATTAAGGGTGTGAGTGGACATAATTATAAGGTGCAGAAAGAGGCTCATCACTGGTCACTTGCTTGCTTTGCTACCTTCTGCCTTTCATGAACTGCTTCTTCTTGCAATGCCTGTTTGTCATGCCTCACTACCTTGCAGCCAGCCAATTATAAACTGAAACCTCTACAAACTGTAAGCTAAATCAATCTTTTCTCCTTTAATTTTGGGTCTCAGGTATTTTGTCACAATAATGAGAAAAATATAAGTGAGATATATAACAATCCACATGGATATTTATAAATCTCAGTTCACACTATCATTTTTTCAAAATTTAAAACAAAATGGGCAGTGGATTTACACACAAAAGATAAAGCTACACAACCTTTAGAAGATAGGAGAAAATTTTCAAGATTAGAGCTTAGTAACGAATTCTTAGAATAACATCAAAAGCATAATTCATAAGAGAAAAATCAATAACTAGGACTTAACCAAAATTTTTTTAAGTTTTGAATTACTCTGCTAAGGCGATGAAAATACAAACTACACTCTGGGAGAAAATTTTTGTAAACCAAACATTAGACAAAGGACTAATTGTCTTCTACAATGGAAATTACACTAAAGAATTTCTCAACACTTGATAATAATGAAACAATCCAATTAGAAAATGGTCAAAAGACCAAGATATTTCACTGAAGAGCTTATGTGGATGGCAAATAAGCACATGAAAAGGTGTTTTCCACTTCTAGCTATGACAGGCAAATCACAGCTTCCAAAAGATAGCCTCTTCTAATCTCTAGAACCAGTGACTAGGCTACATTACATGGTAAAGCAGAACTTTAAACTGCCAATCAGCTGACTTTAAAATATAATAGTGCAGTTATTCTGGACTATTCTATCTGGCCCAGGTGAATTACAAGTATCCATAAAAGTATAATTCCAAAGCAGAAGAGCTCAAAATGAGGTGATACATGAAAGGGCTCAACCCACAGTTGCTGAGTTTAAAAACAGAAGGGGAGCCATCAGCCAAGGAATATGAGCAGCCCCTAGAAGCCCGAAAAGGGGATAAAATGGATTCTGCCTTACAATTTGCAAAATAGGAACAAGCCTTGTTAACACTTTGATTTCATCCCAATGAAACCAGTGTTAGAGTTCTGGTCCATAAACTATAAGTCAATGTTTGTGTTTGTTTAAGCCACTAAGATTAAAGTATTGTACAACACCAGGAAAACAAACTAGTATACTATCCACTAGAGAAATGAGTGAAGACCGTAAGATATCACCTCACACCCATTAGAACACCAAACATTGAAAAGTGACAACACCAAATGTTTGCAAACAAACTGAAACTGGATCTCTCATATATTGTTAGGGAGCATAAAGTGGTAGCGCTACTCTAGAAAACTAATTTCTAATTTTCATAATACAGTAAACATGCATGTTCAATATTTCTGGCCATTAGAGAAGTGGATAAAACAACACAGACTTCATCTTACCCCAGAAAAAGTGGCCATCATCAAAAATCAAGCAACAAGGATGGTGAGGCTTCAGGGGAAAAAGGAAGTCCACATTATTGCTGGGAAGCTAAACTAGAAAACCAGTTTAGAAATCAGTATGGAGAGTCTGAAAAACGAAAACTATAAATTCCATTTCACCCAGATATTTCCCTTCTAACTAACCTCCAAAACGACAAAGAATAAAGGCATACTCAATTGTAGCAACACAATTCATAATAGCTAAATGTTGGAAGCAGCCTATATGTTTATCACAGATGAATGGATAAAGAAAATACAGTATTTACACAATGTATATAATAATATGCTTTGGAGTTCTACTGCTACTCTGCCATAAAGAAAGATAAACTTGAATCAGCCATAGGAAAAATGGATCCTCCTTAATTCCATAATGTAAAGTGACATAAATCACACACGTAAGATTAAATAGCACATGGTTTCTCTTACATAAAAAACTCCAAGTATAAATAAAGAGCAAAATAAAAGTAGGCAGATCTTTCTCAAATGGGAAAGAGATCAAAAGATGGAGGGAGGGGAAAGGGTTGATAAAAGGAATAAAGATGTGTTAGTATATGTACCACTTAGTCACGAAGAATGCATTCATTATGCATTACAAAAATGTACTAAAAATAAATTTAAAACTAAACGTATAGAGATCAAAAACAGAGCACTTGTGAGCCAGACCCCAGTCTTTTCCCATCAATCAGTACCGTTCGCACACTACAAAGGATGAGAACCAGAATTCACCAAGAAGCAAGACCTCCCTCCAAATCAGCACCCTGTGCAGGCCATTACCATAGCGGGGACAGCCAGACCCCAGTTCCTTCCAGCATGCAGGTTGGGGAATAAGAAGAGCCAACCCCCGAGACCCTAAACACACACACACACACTCCTCTGTGACTGGCTGATCCAGAGAAACACACGCTATGATGATACATTTTCAGGTGAAATGCAATTTGATGTTTGTGTTGTGTAGCGTTTCACTGATTTTGCAGGTCTAGGGCCAGTGGTTGGACCAACTATTCAAAGGATAACGGTACACAGTGTGGCATCTATGAGTGATTAACAATGGCTACAACTTCTGAAGGTGGTAGCCATTGTTAACCCCTATTATCATGTTTTGAAGTCCTGTATCAGTTTCATTGGTTTCATAAATTGGGTTTTATCCCATTTATTTTGTTTGATTTTGTTATATGCGATGGCATGGGCAGGTATTTCAAAGATAGCAAGATACATTATGGTAGCCATTTCGGATTTACTATTTGCTTGTTTTTAAATCCTTTATTGCATTCATTGTTTTGTTTTATTGGTGCTATTCTGTTCTCTTTTGTTTGATTTTATTACCTCTGAAGGTATGGGCAGCTATTTTGAAGACAACAAGAGGCATTATGGTAACCACTGTTGATTTCATATTGTTTGAAGTTCTGTATTACTTACACTGGTTTGTTTTGATTGACTTTGTTCTGTTTTATTTTGCTTGGTTTTATTCTCTTAAATAAAAAAAAATCGAGTACTGGCTTACATGTACGAGGTCTTGAGACTGATCATCCTCCAATAAAAATTTTTCAAAAATCTAAGCATTCATTTTCCAAATGGCCCAGTAATTTACTGTAGAGCATTTATTCAAAGAAATTTATGCCTATATAAAATCTATCTATGCACAATTGTTTATAGCAACTTTATTTCTATTAGCCAAAAATAAAAAAGACCAAAATGTCTACAATACATCAACAGTTAAACAATTGGTATATTCTTACCATAGAATACTACTCAGCAATCAAAAGAAATAAACTATTGATACATAAAACAAGTTGGAGGATTGTGAACATTTAAAAAATAGCACAAGGGAGATTTACATAGTGGTGCAACTTATAAAAGGAGCTAATTGTGTGGTTTTAGAATCTACAAAATTGATTTAGTTTATATACATTGATTCTCCTGAGCTTGTGTATTATTTCTTAATTTTTTGGTTTCCTATCTTTACAACAATTTTGCTTTGCTATTTACTTCTATCTTTATTTTATTTACAGCACTGGCTATGACAACTACTTAAATATAAAGAAATATCCCTATTCTTTATCTGAGATGTGAGAGCATTATGTCCAAGATATTACATTAACAGTAACATTTATAGACTTTTTAAAAGATAGCTTTTCCTCTTGCTCAGATCTGCTGTAAATTATCCTGCTTATCAGTCTTTAGAGAACTAGCTTTTGATATTGCTTTACTTTTTTTACTAATCACATTTCACTTCATTACAATTTGTTTTCTCTGTTTTTTAAATTCTTAGAATGTAACTTTATTCATTTTTCTCATATAGTTGTTCAAAACTATAAATTTATAGATACTATTTTTGGTTACTCCCATGAGTTTTGTTATATTATGTTAACATTAAGTTTTAAATAATGTCTAACTTTCATTATGTTTCTTGTTTGATGCATGAATTATTTATAAGCATGTATATTAATTTTCAAATCCATTTGGGATTCTTTATTATTTTCGCTTAAGTTACTAATTTAATGGCATCATAATAAAATCTTAACTTCTAGAATATCTACTAAAAACTTATTTAATCCTTTCACTTTCTTCAGCATATCTCTTAATTTTCTTTCATATTTCTAGATTTTTCAGCATCTTTTGATTGATTACTTCAAATTACATTATACTCCCTACTTTGTCTTCAGCCACGTATAAAGTTTAACTTAGGGATGATTTTTAAATTTCAGTTGTATTTTTCACTTTGAAAGTTTCTGCTCATTTTTTAAATGTAATTTTCTTCTTACATTTGTATACCTTTTGTTGTGTCTCATTTTCAATATTATTTTATAGTCTTGGTATAACAGTTTCATCATTTGAAGGTCTTAGGCTCTGATCATGTTCTTTGTTATGTTCGTTCTCAGAGATCTTTTCTCATGTTTTATAGTTTGAGGTTGTGAGTTAATTTTCTAAAGGTCCTCATCTGGAAGAAACTTATGAAACTTAGTTTAATAGTAATTATCTGCAGAGAAGTTCATAAATAATTCAGTCTGGGGCTTCAGGCTTTTTTGGGTTAAGTTTTCAACTTTTTATTTTCTCACTCTAGTAAATTGAACAAACTCAAACCCCAAACCCAAAAGAGGTGCAAATCCTCAGCAATTTATCTTTGGAGGAGACATTATTTTCTAAAATAATGCTTCTTTGTCTCTGCTGTGCTGACAAAGGATTTTTTTTCTTCTCTTTGTGCTTTAGACCTCACAATGTTAGGCTGAAGATCTCTGCTACAATCTCAGTTTTTCCATTTCATATCCCCACATGATGGTTAGCGTCAAACCCTTGGTCAGTGTGACTAATAATGCTCTCTAGAGCAGCCACAGCATCAGTTCCAACGTTGATCCCTGAGATTTTCAATCCAATTTTTATTTCTGACCCATGATGATGACTTTACTTCCTTTTAGGATCAGTTGTTCATGAAACAAGCTGCTTATTTTATTTTATTTTATTTTCTTATATCTAATGATTATAATAGGGATGACATTAAAATTAACATTTCTAGAAATGGAAGTGAAAAGTAACTTCCTCTCCCTAATAAAAAACATCATAATTCACAAACTAAATCCATATAACTTACCAATTGTGAAATTTTTTAAATTCAGGATTATATTATCCAAAATTTTTATTATGTCTCTTAGTCTCATTTTCAGACAAAAATACATGGAAAGAATATAAAATCCATAACTATCTCAAAGCTCAAATTGGAAGCTTTATTCTGAACTTGACATGGACTCAAATAAATCCTTTCATGTTCTGGACTCCCTCAGGAGCTCAGATTCTCTTCCAAATCATACACACAAACATTACTTTCCCTATAATTTTTCTCCACTCATTATCATTTCTCTTCATTCAATACAACTTCTCTAAATCCCTGCAAGGCTGTATGTTCCAGAGGCACTGCCAAAAACAAAATAAACACCTGGATTCACAGAGTTTAATTGCTAAAGATGAACAAAAATAATAAATGAATTAACAAATTTATTTGTGGTTGAACTTTACCAAATGGTCAACATTCAGCTGTTCGTTTCCTATCAGGAGGCAATTTCCTGACTCCACATAGTAGAACATGACAGCTGGTAACACATGCTATGAGAAACAAGGTGACAGGGTGAGTGGAAGGAAAGATCTGGGGCACATGTGAGTGTGCTTGGCAGACAGCATGGCCATAAAGCCTCTCTCTCAAGTGTCATTTGAAGAGAAACAGGAGTGAAGTGAGGAAGTGACTAATGTGGACATCTGGAGAAGGAGCAGTCTAATCAGAGGGAAATGTAGGTGGAAAGTCTCTGAGGAGGGAGTGTGCTTGTCATATTTAAGAAACCACAAGAAAAGCAGAGGAAGCTGCGTGGAGTGCATACGAAAAAGAGTTCGGGGAGATGAGGACAGAGAGGTGACACTGTCAGCTTCAGAAAGGCTCTGGTGACCATGGTAAGCGTGCTCCTAAGGAGATGGGAAGTTCCAGGCAGAGAAGTGGCCAAATGCAAATTGTATTTTTAGTGCATGAAAGCCAAACTTCACAGAAAAGGATGAATATAGAAATTTAGTGATGAGACTATTGCATTAGCCTAGGAGACCATAATAACTTCAATTCAGGTAGTGAAATGAAAGAAAAAAAATGAGAGACTCAACTGTCACAGTTCTCCCATGACCTTTCTAGTCTTTTTTAAAGCACATTTTTCTCATGGATGTCTTATCTCCAACTGAGTTCATTTTCAAGCTCCCATTAAATTGACTCTGGCTGATCTAAAATCAAAATTTTTCTTGCCCGCCTACTTCTGATTCCAATAGGAAATGTCTAGATTTTCCTAAAGTCAGTACCTTCAAAATCTATATTTATACATTTCCTACTCTGACATAGAGATATCAGGGCTTTGTCTCTAATCCCCTCAAGACAATGGTGCCATACCTGACCGAGGAGCTGCTGAAGATCACCAAATAATGAAAATCTGGCTCCAACAGCCACAACTGGGCTTTCCGTCTCTTCCCAAAGACTGTTAACTGACAAGTGGGTGGGAACTGAGTCATAGCAGGAAAGAGTCATTCATGGCCCACTGCCATGCAAGGTGATTCTGAGGAAGAGAGCTCCTCACCCTATCCCTGAGGCTGGGCCTCTTCCTCAGAAGTTTCTACACTTTGCAACTCCCCCAAAGAGGAAGTGGTCTAAGTGAGTTGCAGTCCTTTAGGGAGAAGCTGATCACTACTTCATGGCACATAACTACAACTCTGTAGCATTCAGCCCCATTTCTCTCTCACACCCACACAGGGATAGGTGTCTTCTGTTAAGCACTTAGGGTAAAAAAATAAGTAACTGGCAGGGCAAGGTCAATACCAAATCACACTAGAAGGACAGAAACTCAGTTTTTCTCTCCATAATTGATTATTCAAAATTAAAATATGAAAATATTATAAAATACAGTTGGTCCATTAAACAAGTCATTTCAAAATCACTTAAAACATATATTTAACAAAGTTCTTAAGTTTACCTTGCTTGCACATACAATATGAAAATAAGGCTAATATGATGTTCAAGTGTCACTACAATTACAAGTCAGCTTAAAAACTCCACATGATTTAGACTTTATAGCATACAGACTACATAAGGTGACAACACATATTATCTAAATGAACAGTCACAACTTATTTGACCTGAAAACCTAAAGATGCATTTTGCAAAGGTATAAGTATGCATGCCTTTTTCAAAAACATTTATACTGTGAATTAGAAGAAAACAGAAATCAAAACATATTTATCATTCCATCCTTTCTCTACTTATAAATAAAATAGATACCATGCACCTTATATCCCAGAAAACTAAGGTAGATCTGAAGTGATGCTGCTATTGAGGCCAGATATTAAAACCCTAATTCAATGTGCTATGAAAAGAACTTCTAATATCAGATAGCGTAAAAGAAATAAAAAATGACCAAAAAGACCACCAAAATGAGCTTTCCTTGAATTCCACAGCTGAAAGTCTTCCTCTGCTAACATCTCAAGGTTTCCCACAGTGCTTTTACAGACATTCTGACCTCACTAATTGCGAATCTTTCTTACCACCAGATATATTTATTCTGCTGAATACCAGTCAAATTTTTAAACATTTTTTGCAGCATGGGTTTTTCACTTATAAATTATCATTGATCTTTCCAAAGACTATGCAGACAATATGACAAAAAACCATATTGAAGGGAAACTTTTTAATTTGAAGGTTCATTGCACATGAAATTATTCTTTACTGATGTGTCTCAGTCTCTACTCAATGATGATACATCTCTAGAGGCAGCTAGAAGGTGTCTATCACCAACAAGTCAATGGAGTCTGGCTGGGGCTCAAAGAAACACAGATTTGTACAGAAATGACCCTCTGCCTTATGATTTTTTAGTCTCCTAATTTTACTTTCTAATATATAATAGGATAATATACTAGTCAGCTTTGTATCACCACGACACACTAGAAACAGGCTATTTAATAAGGACAAAGATTACTTAGATCACAGTTTTGGTGGTTCAAGCCCAGCATTAGGCAGCCTCATTGATTTGGCCTCAGTGAGAACAGTGGGTGCCCACACAACAGGTATAGAGAGAGAGGATAGAAGGGGTCCACACTTGTTCTTTTCATAACAATCCTCTTGCAAGAATCCAAGGTATCCAGTAAGAATTACCAAACAGATACATTTTAAATTTTGTCTTCTTCTTGCTCCCAGTGAACTAAGGGTCTCTCTCCGGGCCCACAATCTAAAGGTTCCACCACCATCAAACAGCGTTGCCATGGGGACTCTGACTTTAATCACAAGGAATTAAAAGCATATTTAAACCTTCAAAGATGACCATCAAAGCTGAAGTTGTAGGGGGCTTTTTAACAAATAAATATATATTTGTCGCCCAAAATAAAATACTTTCTTTTACACTCCAATTTGAATAATCAATGTTCATAATTTCACAGCTAGCTTTTTAAATTTTTTTTGGCTCATACATCAGCAAGGAGCAAGACTTCCTCTTGCTCCTTTAGTTACATAATTTATAAAGATTTTTCTTAATATTTCTGAAGTTCTACTAAAAGAAGAGAACTTTTCACATACGTGACAACATCATGTCATTGTTGAAAGCCTCTTGAAAATATAGTGGTAGCGAAGACAGGGTTGTGGGTTGATAGACATGCAGAAATAAAGAAGGCTACAGCATTCAACCTTTTAGTTTTAAAATATAATGCTTATGGAAATAGTAGACAAATGGAACAAAATCTAAGACAGTAGGAATAAACTAGAAGATAATTAGTGTACCTGTTCCCTCTGACTTATTTTCTCCCCTTTATTGATCTCTATCAAATACATTTAAAATTGTGCTAAACAATGCCCATTCTTTATTTTTCATTTCATGTTACATTTTCAGGGAAAGTGCTATGAATGATACATGTAGAACACAGTGATTTTTTTTAATTGCTACCTATTGGAACTTGACTACCATGTTGAACAAAGCAGATCCCATTCTGGCAAATGCATACACTGGTGGGTTAAATCAATGCTTTGCAAAGCCAACAGTCACTGGACTGTGAAGAAACCACCCACTAGCAAGTGGGTCACTGTGAGTTATGGAGAGCAACAAAAAAGACCAAAGGACATGAGTACTCAAAGCCAATTTATTGAAACTAATCAGATGGCCCAAAGTTAACCAGAAAGAGCCCACGGTTTTGCTGATGGCAGATCTCAACCATTTAATTTTTAATCTTGCTTCCTACAGAACAGGCTCTTTGCACCTTGCCCCAGAGGTTCAGAGTAAATGCATTTTATTTTTAGATGTTTTTCTCTCTCAACACAGGGCTCCACAAATATGAAAAAACAAGCCATCCCCCAAGGCGTGCCAAGGGTTGTTGGAGCTCTCCTTTTACTCTATAGTCTTCTGGAAGCACTTAAAATAACAATGGGCCCTGGAAATAAATGTTTTCCTGCAGACTCCGCTGCTTGCTTTGGATAGCTCTAAGATGGGTGTGTGATGAAAAGGTTGAGTCTGCTTTGGAGCAAGAAGTCATCCCTTTTTGATAAACTGGAAGGTCTTTCCGATTAGAGAGCTATCTCAACTTGGTAGTAAAGAATTGGAGCAGGAGAAAAGAAATAAAATCCTGAGCAGTGTTTTTATTGAAAACAGTATTACCATCCGACCAAAAGAAATCAATTCAGAGAAAGTAAAGGACAGCATTTTCAATTAGTACTTACTACCTTTACAGATGTTCAGCTAATGCCAGATATCTGATGTGCCTGGGATTCGTGCCTTAAATCAAAAGAAGTAGTTCAAAATGAGTTTGTCAATATTTCAAGAATATATTTCACATATCCTGTATAACCTTTAATAATGGGACAGAGTGAAGTTAATCTGAAACAATGATAAATTGTCCACAGAACTATGTCATCTGATGAACTGCTAATTCAATACAGTCATCAACATACCTTAAGATATTCTTTATATCTAAAAAGCCCTCAATCAACCTTAGTTCTTAGAAGAATATAATGTATGTGTCTTTTCTAGCTCCATACTTTTATTTTTATTTAGGGTTGATAAACCAAAAACAATGTAACATTTTCAGCATGAAGACATGGATGTTTCTCACAGGAGGAACACTGTTATGTGGAAAACTAATGACTGGACTTTGTTGTTTGGTCTGACCCTCTGACGGCTGCAGACTGCAAGGTTCAGCAGAAATGTGAACATCGCACTGAGGCAGGAGAAGGTTTCTTTGCACCAAACTTTGTGCTACCATTTAAGAAGCCCAAATCAAAACCAGGCATGGTGGCACATGCCTATAAATCCTAGGACTTAAGAGGCTAAGGCAGTGGTATCATTGCAAATTGGATACCAGCCTGAGCTACAAAGTGAGCTTGAGGAAAGCCTGAACTTCCACAGATCAAAAAAGGAGGAGGAGGAGGAGGAGGAGGAGGAGGAGGAGGAGGAGGAGGAGGAGGAGGAGGAGAAGCAGCAGCTCAACTCATGATTAATTATATCTATGCCAACATTTGTTGCCACAAGAGCACACAACTAGAAATGAATTATTCTGTGGATATCAGTTAGGGATGCTATGTGGTCCAGCCCTGGTCTTCAAACAGGTGAGACTATTCACTCCACTTTGCAGATGAAGGAAGTACTTAACTGATGTAAGAATCCATTAGTCCTGATGCTCAATCCAGTGTGCCTTGTGCTAAAGCAAAATTAATAGTAATTGGTAACACTATACAAGATTTCTGTGGCATCCCTCAATATAATCTTGTAGCCATGATTTGATTGGGGTATCAAATTTATCTAGGTAAACCATCTACAAAATCATGTAGTAGGATTAAAGCACAATAGGCCATGCTATGCTATATATGTCTGCACATATCATATAACTGACTTCTTTCTTGTCATTATTCCCAAGTATTCACATAGCATTTACTATATGTTAGATGTTATAAGTTACCTGGAGATGACTTAAGTATACAGGGGGACATGTACAGGAAAACATGAAACTATGACATCTTTTCATACAGGGTATTTTCAGGGAATCTGGAGTCAGGGTACTATGTATACTGGAGGATGACTATAATCTGTCTTGACCATCAATTAGATATGTGATATTGGGAAATTATTTAACCTTTTATGCCCCAGATTCCTAATCTGAGAATATTAGTGGTATCTATATCATAGGATCATACAGAGATTAAAAGAGAAAATATAACATTGGGCAGTGAATATAATGCCTAGCATTAAGTACAGGCTCAATTAATACTGCTATTAACGTACACTGAGTATTTAACAGTAGATATCATCCCTGCTATAGCAAATCTAATAAAAAATAACAGTATATTTTCTACACTTCATGAATAAGACTGCTGCCTTGATTTACACTTCATTTCCCAAGTAAAAAGTGTCTTATTGACCCATTATCCTATTTATTATTCAAGCAGTGGCCATCTCTTCATAACAAGGATGAAAATGAGCATCCAATTTTCAACCAAATAGATTACAATTGGAAAGAAAATATATACGTATATTTCAAACCTACAGCATTATTCCTGGAACATCGCACAACTGACAGTATCTCTTTCACATGTCATAATAACTATAGATGACTCATTTTTCCTTTTCTAGAAAACTTTCTATGCCTTAAGATATAGGTTTTTGATCTCAATCAAAAGTGGATTCAAATCCTCACTTGGGTGCCATTAATGTATGACGTGAGTAACACATCTTCTCAATGATCCTCAATATCTTCCTTTACAAATGAGTGTAATTATACCACAGGGTACTGTTGTAAATCATTTTAATTCACATTTAATTGCTGTTTCTCAGCACCATCATGAGTAAGTGATTTTGGCAATGTTTCATCCTGGACTACAGAAAATATAAAGCATACACTCAGTAAGTCATTCTCAAACACTGCTTGTGTGATTCTTGTTTGTCCAACTTGACGTATCATTTTTGAATTACAATATATAAAAGCCTCATCATTCAGCTCATCTTTAGACATGTTCATTGTCCAAAAAATAGGAGCTCATATTTTCAGTACTGCACTGGTAAACTTAGAATTTAACTTCAGTGGATGAAAGTTGCGCAAGTTTCTCAATGCATCTTTACCAAGCCCAAGATACACAGAACCTCCAAACATTAGCTCTACCAGACTCTGTCGCTCCACTCTCATTCCAGATTCCTTCTCCACAGACTTCTCTCCTACAAACTACCAGCAGATCTGAGTTTACATGCAGCATTCTTATGGGAGATAATCACTACAACCTGAGCTTATTATTTCAAACCTCACCATCAGCTGGCCTATTCCTTTTAGAGTTAAAACTTTTAAATGTGGCCTCACCGGAGACTGGAAAATACCTTCAAAAGAAGACTCTTTTTTCTAAAACTCTTAAAAATTAATATAAAAACATCAAAGTATATTTTACAAAATAAATGGTAATTTATGATTTCAAAACATGAACTCAATAATAACAACTTCATATGCCTAACTACCATTAGAATCTTATGATTTTTTTCAGAAGGAAAAGGAGTCTAGTACATACATTATTGGATAGACAGTGCATAAAACACTTTCTAGTCAACAGACTGGAAAGCACAAAGAAAAGCAATTTATTGTTGTCTCAAGAAAATGAAAATACAGGCACACATCAAGATTTCTAGAGTCATACATAATATGTAAGCTGATGCAGCATGGAGGAGAAAGAGACCAAGGAGGTAACTGAAAAGGTAGATTTTTGAAGAAGTAATGCTCACAATGACAGAGAAGCAGGCTTGCTTTTTGTGGAAAGTGTGTGTGCAAATATCCTGCAATGCAATCAGAAAAATTAATTAAAGAATTGTTTAACCTAATCAACCACATTTAATTTGCAACCTACTTTTTTCTTTTTTCATTCTTGGAAAAGGAATTGTCTTGGGTCATACACATATTGTAGTTAACATATATAAATAATAAAATTTCCTTTATATGTATGGTTTCTATGATAACAATTTTGAGAGGGCTAAAAAGAAAGGCAGGCCACAGGTTGAACACAGCTGTAAGATTCTAAAATTCAAACAGAAACACCTTTTCACACACAATATAAATGGTGACCATGTAAAATTTATGTATTTTTATATAAATTTATAAACCAGAATGTTGTGATCACATCACAGTGTATATGTGGATCAAAATATCAAATGGTATACCTTAAATATATATATATATATATTTACATTATACAAATAATTATATATAAATATATATACTTTTTATATGTCAATGATACGTGTTTTTAAAAGTAAAATAAAATTTTCATAAAAAAGATACCCAGTGAGAATCTGAATTTAATGCTATATATACTGAGAAGATATTGCAGATTCTTAGGAACAAGAAAAACAAAGCATGATAGAAACAGAGTTTGAGCCTTCCACCCTCAGGCCATTTCTACCTGTTCTTAATGGCTTTGCCAAAATCCCTTGTTATTAAGGTGAAAAGCTTTTGTTTCCTTTGCTGTATGACAATTTTCTTGACAATAATTCCACCTAAAAATTACAAAATGACCTGCATACTTTAATGTAGTTTTTTAAATGTTGGCCTTGTCTTAAAAGAATCCCTTAGTTTGCAGTGTGTCTGAAAGTATTTAACATTAGTTCCCTGGTGAAATGACAGGGACAGAAAGAGACAAGAGAGATTTTAGATTAAATTCTGTCACATCCAGGGGTTTGGGGCGGGAAGTCGTGCTACAGAAAGCTTCGTTGCCAGATGCTGACAGGCTGTGCAGCTCTTCAGACAAAACGGACGTTGCTCTGTCAACAGAGGCCCTACTGCCCCACAGTGTCTCAAGCAATCCCAGCTGCAGCAGGATGTAGGCTGCCGAGTACAGACACAATCTGTCCCCTCTCCTAAAATGAGGTTCTCATTATTCTTAAGGAGTCCCACACAAGCTGTTGGCAATGTGCTCAAGTGAAGAGCAAACCGTATTGAGTGGCTGCAACACTTCTTATCTCGGAGAGCCATGTGCCAACAGCCCCAGCTTACCAGCAGTTTCTGGGCCTATCTAATAATAGTTAAGATAAAGGGAAGAATGAACCCTGTCATGCATACATCGCTAGCCAAGCCTTGCTTTTGCAATACCGACCTAACAGAAAGAAGGGATTATTTAGTAACTTCACTCCCTTCTTGCTACTGCATTTCAACACAGTGCACAAAAAAGCTTGCTCTGGCTGCCTACTGCTCCCCATAGCTCCACTCGTCTCATGCACTATCCTGGGCATCAGATGAAGCAGCGGCCAGTGAACATACCTGCAGGAAACAGCCTGCCTTGCACACTGACACATTTACCCACTCCAATATGAAAAATAGACAGAGACATGGACTGACAGTTCATAAAATAATAAAAATGATTCACAAATTCATTAGAAAAGGTTTGACTTCATGAATAACTCCCTCAAAAAAACCTCAAAAATTAAAATGGAAAACCATTTTTCCATTGAAATCATCTGTATTTTTAAAAGTATTCATTCTTAGTGAATTTAAAATCTTTATGTGCTGTTAGAAATAGCAAACATCAGCACACAAACTTCTGAAAAGCTGTGTGCCAAAAATTAAATGATGCGTTGAAAATATTCAAAAGGAAAAACAGGAAAATTTCTATGTCCCCAAATGTTCACTTTAACCCTTTATGGAAAAATAAATAAAAGGAAAAGAAGCCTAGTAAGAAACATAGCAAATTCATAAATGCTTAAGTAAACCATTCAAACACAAGAAAAATTGTTTGAGAAAACTCTACTGCCTGGAACTTTTGTGATTTTTAAAATTTTATTGTCAGAATATTTCTTACACAAAAGGAATATTCATGATGATTATAAGCAACTAATAGTTTAAACGAAAAAATCAAGACATATTGTATATGACCATAATTACACATTAAAATTATTTTTATACCAAATATCTATAGAGAAAAATAATTGGGAGTCTTGATAATGACCTTTTTTTTTGGTAGTAAAATGCTAGATAATTGTGTTCCTAATGTTTATACTTTCAAAACTTAAACTTTTGCTAACCATAGGCTCATCATGTTTACTATCTTTACTTCCAGGTGCTATATTGGAAAAACATCTAAGCTACCATATTCATCTTATATTTCCAGAAAATACTTATTGAGTTTTTCCTATGATAATAAAACACTAGCTATCAAGGAGAAATAATTGCATGAGACCATTCTACACTCTCCAGAAGGGCATATGAACTATGAAAGGGAAATTGAATAGCAAAATGGAAAAATATTCATCACAAATTTCATGAATTGAATATGTAAGTAAGAATTGTTAAAAGGTAAAAGATGAAGCAAATAGCACAGGGCTGGGTCCCTTCCTTATACATTGATAATCAGAGTGAACTTCCTCAAGCAGTAATTCTATATCCTCACACAGAATCTGCACTTTAGATAATAAGAAAATTTATCAGGACCTGGGAAAAAGTCAGTTAAAAACTACCTACAAAGCTACGCTCTGACCTTCTTTGACCTACCCGTGGCTATCAATAAGTAATTTTATTGTTATATTATCTTTATGACCTTAGGAAACTCCCGTAAACTCCTGATCTAAGATATCCTGTCACTGCAAAGTACACCTATTTCAATAATTCACTCTCCAATAGCATTTTCTGTGACTGGAAGCTCAAAATGTTTTCAAGGAAGTTTCCATTTATGAATAGTCTGACTCACTATTTAATAAATGTCTTCCAAGAGTTCCACTCTACACTAGATCCTCTTTACACAGACAAAAAAGGGAAGGTCACTGCCTTCAACAAGCTTATGATGCAAAAGAATCCACAAACTATTGTCCAAAATCAGGAAAACAGTTTTACTCTATTTCTACAACAGGCACCAAGGAAAGTCCAGCTACCTTTGCTCTGCAGATATACAAGGTCAGAGTAGATGGTATTACACTAACATTTAAAAAAAAAAATGGAAACCACAATCAGATATCTCTAAAAAATATCTGCTGAAAATATGAATTTTTTAACTGTACATGAAGAAATCAAGCCTTTTAATAAAAAATAAAACACACTTCTGTTTATGTTCATTTAATAACCCCAACACACACACCCTTATGTAAAAATAGGACCTTTTTTGTTTGTTTGTTTTTTGTTTCTTTAGACAGGGTCTCACTATATAATTCAAAATGAACTGTAATTCTGTTGAACTGACTATGAAGCCTGGTCCCTCTGCTTCAGCCTTTACAGTATTGGGGTTATAGTGGTATATCCCCACAGAAGGCTTTAAACATGAGACCAATTTGCATATCTGTCGTTACCTTACAAAAAAATCATAGTACCCCAGTGTGGTGGAGCGGGCCTGTAATACCAGTACTCAGGAAGCTGAGGGAGGAGAATCACTGTGAGTTCAAGACCAGACAGGGCTGCCTAGTGAGTTGCAAGCTAGAATGAACTATACAGTAAAAACTTGTCTCACTCCCTCTCAAAAGAAATTCATTATGGAAAACTGTTGTAATCTGGCCATATGTCTTGATATGATAAATTGACTCTCAGTGACACTTAGTAAATTACTCACCCAATGACGTACAGTAGCTGTGGAAGAAATACAATTTGAGTCCAGCTCTCTGAATCATTCTAGAGCTGACATGTCATTTCAATGACAGACAGCAATAGTCACTTTTTGCTTAAGAAATCACATTTATTTGTGATATTGATTGTTGTAGTCAGAGGTTGCAAGGATAACAATTACATACAGGACACAGAATTTATAATATTATTTATGATGGTTACCCACAGTTAAACACAAGAAAATGCAGGAAATCGGTCCACACACTAAAGACCCAGAATATTCAGCCAAGTACCTGGATCCCACAGCAATGTGCTACATGGGTCCAGCTGAAGACCTAGAGTCCATGACAAAGCCTCCCACGAGTCCAGTTGGAGGCCTAGAGCCACAACTAGGACTCATGTCAGTCTGTTTTATGGATCTTCACTGGGAATGCCTAAAGGTCAGTGGTGGAAGCTAGAAAGTCTCTGCTAGAGGGATGAAGGATCTGTGCCAGTAGGTTGAGAGTTCTACACTGGAGATGAGAAGTCACACTCAAAATAAGAACCACGGCTGTCCTGAAAAGTACCACAGCCATCTTTAGCGACAACGAGGTCCTAAGCTCCTCTGACCATGAAAACAGTGGAGTACATGCCAGGAAGCCAGCATGACAAGATTCTCCTAGAGATTAAACAGCACATATCTTCCCCTCCAGAGCCAGGAAGTGATGCTCAATGTAAGGACCAGAGCTCTCCCAAAGTGAACCGCAGCCACTCTCAGCGACAAGGTCTCGAGCTCCTCCAGGGACAATGGCTGAATTCATGTGGGGAAGCTAGCCATGACAAGCTCCTCCAGGAAAACCAACAGCTCCAAACACCACCACTTAGGAAAACCCACAATGAAACTCTCCTCCTCTCCATGCCTCTTTTTATGCTGGCAACTTTTCTCAGGTGGGCCATCTACACTCAGTGCCATACTGTTTTATTGCAACTGGTGTTAAGTTGACCACCAGTTTTTAATCCACAACATTGACTGACAGAATCAGTATGATTTTAAGCACTGAAAGGTGTTAGTAATGCACAGATTTGCTCAAGATGTGAAGGTCTAAAGGGAACATGGGTAAATAGAACAACATGAATTTAAAATATAACAGACTGCAGTCTCAATCTAGAGCAGTCTTAAACCAGTCACAGTAAAGAGGCTGGATTAGTTTTTACCTGGAATAGTCACGTTGTCTAGGTATCTGTCAATTTGTTCAAGTCTCATGTAAAAAGCTTTACATGGATGCACCCCTATTTATACAAAGTTTCTCATCCCTGTGGAGGACATAAATACTAAAAAGTGACAACAGAATCCAGCTCTGAAAGTTACCTAACTTTCCAATGAGTTCATCTGGGAGCTTCCTACACTAGAAGTTTCATTAAAACACAGGATAAATTATCGTCTACTGGGAAAGGCATAGAACCAGTCCTGCATAAAGGAAAAGAGATGGACTAGATAAAATTTCAAAGTCACTGCTCGCTGTTCAACATTGGATGTCAGTGAGAGACTGACTGCCCTGTCTATATTCATCCAGAGACCCTGTCTCTCATTCTGCTTCTTTGCCTTGCCTTTTGATTACTTTATTATTTACTGGAATCTGCCTATTTATAGAGAAACATGAAAATTAATGAAAACTAGAAACAAATTATTGTGTTGAATTCTCGCTACAGAGATTTTCTGAACAAAGCATAAAAAGTAAAAGGTAAATATGACTAAAATATGATTTAAATTCCATATTGTTTTGTACCCTATCTCTTGGTCAACAGGAAGAACTCTGTTGGGAAGCTAATAATGAACAAGCAATATTTGAGAGGATTTCCTCTAGCCAATGGTCTAAGCTTTATTGTCAGATCAATTTTTCTCCTGTAAGTCAGACTCCATGAAGATCTGAACTGATTTCCTTTCTCCCGTGTATGGTCTTCTATATTTCTCTTTTATTACTCACTACCAGAAAGACATAACTGAAAAAGCTTTAGAGAAGTTTCAACATGTAACTAAACTGTCAGTCTTTCTGTTCTATTTAAACTTTAAAACAACAAAAACAATTGTAATTCTATAATGACTCTCACTTAAAATAAGACATGATTTTCACTTATCCGTATTAACACTAATGGTCTCCAGCTTAATTTTGCTCATCATGAAACAAAGGGTAGGCAGAGTTTAACACTTAGAACCTAAGGATAATGCCTGAGGTTTAACGATTGTAATGATTTTTTAAAAATCAATCTGCATTGATCAGTCTTAAATCCTTATGTAAGTACAACTAGAAACAAAAGCTTCTTAAATATCATCAGAAGGAAGAACTTATGAATTTCCGGGGCCTCAATTGCATATGAAATAGATCAAATGATGTTTTCATACTTTGTAATTCTCTTCAATTCTCCCAGCCCCATATCCTGCCTCACATGTAGGACAGAGGAAGTGAAGTTCCCTGCGTTCTCATATCCCAGGAGACTGGCTGACTTCAGATCCATTTGTCTAAGTCTAGCAGAAAGAACTGCACACCCCCCAGTCTCTAATCACCTCCCCAATGCCTCCACATAAGAAGGAACAAAGGAAAGTTATAAACAAGCTAAAGCCCTGCTAATCCCACCCCATCACCCACAAAGCCTATTATCACCTTGGTTTAGTAACAACACCTCTTGAATTATGACCCTGAAATAAACACTACATGAAGTAAAAAAATTGTAGCCTGCTTATCCAAGTACACTTGTTCCTGTCCCTCAAACATAGAAAAGAATACCTAATTCAAATTATTTTTGTAGGTGGACCAGAAGTTTTTGGAAGACAATAAAACACCAGGAAAGCACAACATAGCAAATAGGCGAACAGGCTTTTGGAGTCAGGCAAACCCCTAATTGAATCCTGACACTGACTACAGGTTCTGGAACCTTGAGCAAGTTATCTCTAAGCTCCATTTCTTCCTGGGAAGAAGGAAGCATTGTAGTTTTTCACATATAAGAACTTATGTATAAGTGCTTATTAAATCGTAGCTATTATCTTTATCTTCTTAACAGAAGATTACTGGGACCACAGAAAGCCTGCCTTTATTTTACAGCCAATATCCTGAAGATAAGTAGCTCTCTTGTGATTTAACCTTAAAATACAATGATTTGATAGAAATCTCTAAAGGGACTGGTGGTAAAATCATCTGCAGTTTTCAGCAGAGTAAAATTAAAGTCATATTATAAAAAACCAGAAATCACCTTCTGTAACACGTTGACAGGACAGTTTATTTCTTAACTTATTTTGTAGCTCTGTGAGCTAACCCTGGGAGAGGGTCCTCCCTGATGACAGGGTATCACTTCTCACTCCCAGTGAGGCTGGGGGAAAGACTGCAGAGAACTGGAAAATGGAGAGAAACACAGCTGGAAGCTGTGAAAGGTGTGCCTTGCCTTTCTAATTATCTGCACTTTGGGAACAACCATTTATTTGTGCCTGAAAGAGAGACAAACTGGATAGGGGTGGAGAAACAGCAGCAGAAGAGAAATCACAAATTATAAACAAGAATTCCGTCTTTGCCATTGACAGCTTTTCTTGGGACTTCCCAGGAGAGCCAGTTAGTGCCAGCTGCTCATGTGGGTTTGGTCATGTGAAGCTCCGCACTAACACCCACCTGCACAACTCCTACCTCTAGTGGAACAGCAAACCTCTGTTAATGAGGCTGAAGACAAATCATCCCATTGAGAGTCCTGCCAAGAACTCCAAAGCAGATATCTTGGGGTAACTAGTAAGGAAATTCCCTTAAATTCTACTGCCATATTGAAAACCAAGACATTTTAAAATACCGATTTGGTTTATTCCTTCTGCACTTCTGTCTTTCTGGTCCCTGTCTGAGCAACAGCATGCTCTGTATACATCATAATCCATTGTCCCTCCAGCTGCTGAACTCAACTGCCTTCGTAAGTGAGCTCAGAAGGTCTAGATTATAAACCCAGGCAAAAAAATTGACAATAATTACTAATATCTCTAGAATCATCATCTCCCACAGCAGTAGGGGACACAGTTGACACTGTGTTATGAAATGGTTAAAGGAGAGTTTAGAGGGAAGCTGCCTGGCCAGATTGCTCTCACATTAAAAGTACTTGTGCTGTTTCCACGGTTTCAATACACAAAGCTCTGTTCGCCTTGTGAATCTATTTAATATAACCTGAGACAAACTGACACCAGTTTTATTTCCTTGTCTCTTTAGAAATGACACTCATTCCCATGAGGGCACAACTACCCAGTTGCTTCTAACCAACAAGCAGCGGACGTCAATGAAAATCTGTTAGAAGCACAGCACTGGAAGGAACAGGGAGGATGAGTGGGTTAGGGGGTGAAAAAAGAATTAAGCCGTGCTATGCACATGTGCCAACACCTCATGATAAGTGTAATCATTATGTATTGCAAACATGCACTAATAAAAAAATCAGGTGGAGGCTATCTAAATCCTGGAGCTGTGCCTCCAGACCAGGGGTCAGCTGGGTTACAGGACAAAGTAAACTCCATTCACTCCAAGAAGCACAGATTACTATTAAGGCAGAGAAGAGAATAAATTGTAACCTGACAATAAAAGAAAAAAATAAGAAAATCAGGAAAGAAAATGGCTTAAAACCCTTGGCTCTAAAAGCAAATTGTGAATAAAATTAACATGAGTGATATTACAGCTGAAAAATGATAAACTAAAAGACTGTTTATGAACTTCTGAAAAAGAAAGAAAAAGAAAAACACAAAATAGTTTTCCCCAAGTAGATCAAATGTGAGTTTAATTTTTTTGATAATGAAACTTAGATTGGAGGAATGGGCAGATATACAGAAGAAGTTGCAGGAATAAGAATCCACAAAATGTGACTTCTAGCTAAATTCTTAGCTAGAATTTCTTAGCTAAATTCTAAGGCCCAATAATCTAAGAAATACTTAGATTTTTTTCCCTAAGCTCAACTTATCAGAAAAATAATCAGAAAAATTATAAACTTGAGTTTTTCCAATTTTGTATAGATCAAATTCTCCCTGATATGCATCTGTTTTCATGGTTAAATGGCAGGTGATGAACTTGGCTTCAGTACACAGAAGGATGGGTACCTTGGCTTAGTGATAACTAAAGCAATCACACAACACACAACCACTAAAACAACAGCTCCTCCACTCCCCACATACCTTTTCTGGTATAAGAAGCATTGTTTGTGAACAAATTAGAATTGGAGATGATAGCTTAAATAAAATGAAGGAGAAAGAGAGACAGAGAAGGAGGCTATAATTCTTTCAAGTTTACAGGGCAATGGACTGGGATGTCCCAGAAATTATGCAGTTATAGTTGGTTGTCAAATTCAGCAAGAGCCAGCAGCATCTGCATCAAAGGTACATCAGTCTGACTCTGAGCTGATACTGAACCAGATAGGTGGATTTTCTTCAAGCTCCATTTTCCCCTTTGGATTGCCTGGAACACCTACTCTGAATCTAGGTAAGTTAGAGGGGCATGCCACACTGTGCTCCCACATCTTTCTATCCCACACTACAAGGTGATAAAAATTTTGTAGCTGAGAAAAGAGAATATTTAGTGGAATTTGTACAGAAAGGGCCTTGAGATTCATTCATTAATTTATGCCACAGGTACTTATCAAGTACTCACTAAGTGAAAGGCATCACTGTGCTAGACACTGACAGTACAGTGCTAGACATTACAAGCATGTTTCCTGTTTTGTGTAGCTTACAGGTAAATGGGCAAGTAGTTGATAAGTGGAAAGATATTGATATATGCTAATTTGTAGAAAAACTGAATGTAGCATTTTAAACGCTTTCTCTGTATCTGATGGCTGAGGGACAAATTACATGCAAGGGATATGGCTGAACACATGGTGTCCAATATTGGACAGACAAGATTGACAACAAGATATTAAGGGCAGATACTAAGCTCAGGCGAGAACACTGCATGTCAAAAAGGTCACGCAGAGGCCACGCTCCAAAGCAGAGAGAACAAGCAGAAAATGTGTGAGGCGGCTTGCTTAGTAACAAGACAGTAAAGTGCTGTTAGTTCCTGGGAAAGACGGAGACTCTCTTGTCTGAATAATTCCGAACACCGGCAAGTGACCAATGCCCACTGCTCAGGGATAAAGCAGACCTGTGGCTAATGCACATGATGAAGAAGGTTGTTTGGCACGGGGCCTTGTCCTCAGAGGCTTACTGGAAGATCCTGCATATCTAGCCATTTGCATCTCTGGGTTTTACCAAAAGTCAAGGCAGCATATAACACTGAATCTAAGTCTCAATTCTTACTTCGCATAGTGGCAGAAAATGGCTTGGATCTGATCAAAATGTCTTAGCTCCTTTTCCATTCTGCTCTTTCTATTGTCTGCATGGCCAAACAGCTCAGGCAGACAGAGTGGTAAAGGTCTGCCACATATTTCAGAAAACTAGTCAACATCCTGTTCCTCAAGGCCATGTTCAATCTGGGAAGCCATGTCTATTTCCCAAGCTGAGCCAGACCAGACAACAAGGGCAAGGTATTTTCCTGAAGCAACCTCTCTGACAAATGTATTCAACACAGTTATTATGACTAAATATGTTTCCATCAGTGAAGCTTATATCCTTAAGCTTGCTATAAGGAACAGAAGTTGCCAACACATAGAACATCAGTCCTCTGAGACAGCAGACAGCATGGGAGAAGCAACCATGCACAGAGAGGAGGAAGGACATCAGTCTCTCAGGGCTAACCTGGAAGCAGCAGAGACAGGAAGTGAGAAGCAACAGCAAGGATGAGTGGATGCTGATGGGGCCTGAGCCCTCTGCTGTCATTCAAACAGAAGGCCAAATTTCTGCCCTGAATGCAATTTATCATCAGGGAACACAGGGAGAAACTGACCAGAGAAGTTATATGTCTTGTAAGGAGTACATACAGTTTGCTTCCCCATGGCAGGATATTGGAAAGCCCCATGAAAGCAGACTCTTGAGAGACATAAAGTAAAACCAGAGTGCTTTTCTATGAGATTTTATAAAGAAGAAAACTCTGAAGTTCAAGAATCTGGCAAGCAAAAATTTTGCAGGAAGAAAAGGTCAGCTTTCAAATAGAAAACTGCTAGCTGGTATCTTTCCCATGCGGTTCCTTTTCCCTGGGAATACATCATAGGCCTGGTCCAGAGAAAATAATATGTACTGCATATGCATGGCATACATCAGCCCTCTCTTTATCATCGTAGCCTAATTCTAGCTGCATCTGCGCTCTAACTCCATGAACTTTAAGAGTTTATTTGTTCCCAAGACATCTGAAAGTCATACCATCTTACTTTCTTCTTAGGGCTACTGCGAAGGGAAAATAAAAGTCAGTTGATGCATATTTATGTTCAGCATAACTGTGTTCCCTTATGTCATAGACAAAGCGATCATGTGCCAACCATTTTCATTTAGAGCAGAACTCGAGGATTAAAGTAAAGCCTATAGGTATCGTCACATCCCCGTGTGGTTTTTGCCAGGCTCTTCAGGGATTATTTTGCTCTTCTTTCCTTTCATCAGGCTAATCTTAAGTGTGACAGTTGAAGAGCTCTCAACTATGCGACAGAATGAAGCACCACGCCAAAATCATCATAAATAAGTGCACAATATGGACTGAAATCTGCACACAAATTTTGATAACAACTGTATGAGAAATATGCTCAGGGGCAAATGGAATCCATGCATAGCCTACAATCAGAGCAAAGAGCAGAAGAAACTTTTTTATCAGGGGATTCTCAGGTTCTAGAAGAGATTGTTATTGGGACAGAATGTCTTTGTGTGTGTATGTGTGTGTGTGTGTGTGTGTGTGCGTGTGTGTGTTTATATTTTCTAATAGTAATGACATAAATATTTACATACATAAAACATTTATGTATAAATAATATTTTTAACAAATATACATATAAAAATAATTAGAATACTTCAAAACATCATGGTGCTGTAAAGCGTAGGTGTCACACAAGAGAAAGAACCTAGGCTCAAAACAGACAGTTCAGCTGTGTCTCAGGCTGTGTGTCCTTATGCCAAATACCCTTCAGCCCTCAGTTTTCTCACCTATAAAAATAAGGGCCCCAGCACCCGTCCCACAGGGAATTTCTAAGAGTAAAGGAACCACTTTTGTGAAGTTGCTCCCCAGGACTGGGACTTAGAAGCACTCAGATGTCCTTGCCTTACGCTTTTCACAGCTTCTCTGTCGCACAGCTTCTTGCAGGAATCCAATCCTCTGTTTAGACTCAGGGATTTCTGCAGAGATTAGATTGCAGAGGGTTTAGCAACTTGTAAATATTATCAGACAGCTCTTCTAGATCTACCTCTACTGGTTTATTGCACAAAGAGAACACTCTTCCTTTATCTGTCAGATCTGCTGTCTGTGGGGCTCTATAAGACTTTCTGACAAAATCAGGGTGTCCTTCATTCACTTCCACTCAAAGACTGGTGCCAGTGTGTGTGTGTGTGTGTGTGTGTGTACATCCGCATCTTTGTCTGTGTCTCTGTATGTTGCTCTTGGTGGTGGTATTTTTTCGCACTTCTAATTTGAGGCTGAGAAAGAACAGAGTCACCTATAGCCAAGGAAAGGAAGATTTGTAGCCCTAAACCTTTCAGGCCATGCAGGCACCAAGCAGTGACTCACTGCACCCAGCTAGCTCACTGAATGATTTGACAGATAGGGAGGCCTCCATTCCTGCTGTCAGTATCACAATTGAAAGCACACAGAGCAAACCACTAGGTAACAGGGGAAAACAAACATTCTCACAGCAAAAGCTTTTATGACCCCTGTAAACAAGAAAATCAGGTACGGAGGAAAATACTGCAGAAAGTAATTGAGGCAAAATTCAAGATTCTGAGACACATACTGCTTAATCGCAGGAGCCACTGTCCACTGAAGGCATCCTGAGGGCACAGAAGAAATAAAGATAAGTAGAGAGGAGACAAAAAAAATCAGAATTTTAAAATTGTACTTTTAATAAAAACTACAACTTCAGGATTCCAACGTTAGTCAACCCCTTTTCCTTTCCAGGAACGACTTCCCCTCAAAATAAAAGTAAAACTGAAAGAGAAAAACTTAAGGGTGTTAAAGACACAATAAGCCTCTAACTTGGGCTCTAGGCCTGTGCTTTTCATCTGTAAATGTACTTCTTCCCACAGACCTTCAGTTTTGTGGGAGCAGCACCTCAGGGAGTGGAAGACTTACCTTCAAACACATGCAACAGTTTGCATGCTAACAGCCCATGATACAGGTAACCTGACAGGTAGTGGGAATACACATCTTAGATTGTCCATTTTAAAGAAACTCAACTCCATAGAGTAATTATTTCTGATTATAAAAACAAAATATGTTAACTGTAGATAATTTGAAGAATGTAGCCAAACGAAAAATAAATCTTTAAGATTATCACAATTTTTATTATATCTTTCTTACTCTACTTTTTACTTGTAGATTCAGTTAATCAATTCCATTTTAGACAGAGGAGATAAATCCTAGGAGGTAATAAGTCTAAAAATCAGTGTTATCAACATATAAGATGCCACCAGGCATAATTTAGCTAAGGATCTATCTCAGAGGAGATGTCTTACACCCTTCCATAATGTAGTAAAGCCATTAGGAATGAGAAATAGAAATTTTCTCACTGGGATTTCTCCTAATCACTCAGGTCTCCACATAAACCTCTAAAACACTAATGTCACACTTTGCTGTGATCCTGGGGACAGCCATTGCTTCAAGGATGCTAGGCAAGTGGACTATCCTTGAGTTTCATCTCTAGCCTCTGGATTTCAGTTTAAAATGTCACTTTCTACTTAAACATTCACCATGTAAAAATCTCTATATAATTTTTATTAGAATATTTTCTCTCCAAATCCTTCAGCTTGCCAAGATGGAATACAAACGCATTTCTTGTTAGACTTTTTGAAAATGCTGTTTTTACTGATTCTACAATAGTGAAGAGGATCAAAGATGTAGAGAGTGATGAATTGGCAGGGAGACTTGGATATTATTTCAATTTTGCTACAAAATTATTATTTTTTATAGCTACCCTCTCTGTGTGATAAAGCTATTTGACATGCATTTATGGAAAGCCTTTCACATGCTAAGAACTGGTACTAGGTACTAACAGTAGAACTAAAATCAAGCTCATAGAAATGTAACTGAAGCAACTCTTTCCTTGTACCTAAAAATCCAAGGAACAAATAAACTAGTCGATTTATTTTCAATTCCAAGACTTTAATTTCAACATCTAATTCCTCCCTTCTCAGTCTTATACCTGATGAGAAGAAAATTGATTGATTAGAGAGTCAGAGAAACATAATCCACTTAAATATTCCTCTATAATAATCCTCAAAACCAATGAGACTATCCTCAGGGCCCAAAGCTTTCCTTGTGCTGGCTTAGTTTTAGGATAAGACAATGAAAAATGTGACAAGAACAGTTCTACGAGTCATTGCATATGTCATATGAAAACACAACATTTAACAGCTTCGCGTGAGTTACATTCTGCACTAGGTGACTCCTCCTACAAAGTAAAAAGAGCAGGAAATCTTTTTAGAGATCAGCACACAGTATTAAGAAAAATAAAGCACCTACAGACCATGATCTTTGCTTTCATTGCAGGAGATGAAGCTTGAACTGAACGCTGTAAAATAAAATTTATAAGAGAAGGAAAGATGGGAAATGAAGAAATAGTTCTATAGGCAATTTGCTGGATGGAAGTTAACACAGAAAGGCACAGAAACAAGAATAAACATGTCTAGTGCCCAAGCTGGGAAAAATCAGCCCAGAAAGAGACCCCACTGATTTTCAGTGGGCAGGTGTCCCCAACAGGAAACACTGATATTAACTTGTGCTGGAATGTAGTCTATCAAACTTCTACATGAAGTCAGCATCAAAATCTTGCTCTGAAGATCACTGAAGAGGATGACAAAAACACACAAAAATCAAGAGGAGATGGGGGAAATTCAGATGGGCACTGAGGTTTAGTCTTCTAGAGAAACACCCACAAGGGCTTTGGAGATGGTAAACTGTATTAGTCTCCAACCCATACATTTACTTATGCACAATTTATTTACTATTTGAGGGTTGTATTACAGACTTACCCTATGCTAATGTGCACATAGGAAATGAAATGCAATCTTTCAAATATGGATTTCCTTTTAGTTTGTAAATAAAGCTCCCTGGAAGAATGGCTCCCTAAAACCTGAAGATGAAGGCACAGATATCATCACTCATCAGAAAAGGCAGCCGGCCCCCTGTCCACAGGTGTTTTCTTCTTCTCCAACTTGGTGCTGATTACTGCATGTTGGGAAATTCACTATATATAATCCAGAAACTGGAGTAGAGGGAGAATGAGAACCTCAGAAATAAATCAGTTAAATCAAAATTCCCCTCTGGTTCTGGAAGAAAATGGAATCTAGATAAAAGGGCTACTGCAAGTAGATAATCTGTTAACATTTTTGTAAAAAGTATTATGATGCCTTGAACAACAAGAATATGACATTTAACCCAATTAAAATATTCTTTCTACTCTTGTTTTGAGTATACTTTTCTAGATACCTTCTTGTAAGGTTTTTTCTATAAGCCTTCTATTAGAAGTTGAATGGTTCTGTGATTGTGATAGAAAATCACTAGCTATAATGTGATCTAGATATTTTTAACTGATTTGTCATGCCAGGCTTCTTCTTTTGCACTAGCAAATTTTGTTTATTAATATTTATTGATCACAGACTACAATCCAGACACTGAGCTTCCTGCTAAGGTCACAGTAAACAAGCTAGTCTCTACCTGTAAGGCAATGTTAAGGAAGATAAACAAGTAAAAAGGGAAAAAAAAAGTTCGTTGTAGTAATTGTAACCCCAGGGATAATAAGAGGGTACCTAACTGATCCTAGAGGGAGGTCGGATCAAGAAAGGCATCTGTGCAGAGCTAGTATGCTAGCAAAAACAGAAAAAGTGCCAGGACTAGGACATGGGAGATTAAAGAGAAACTAAGCAGAAACATCATTCTTCAAAGCCTTGGATTCTACAAAAAAACATGGTGCATTCAATTTCAAGGTGGAGAGAAACTCTAAGAAAAGTTAGCATGTACCAAACCACTATACTTTTTAAGTCATATTAAGACATTTAACTTAATCCCATGAGCAATGAAAAGCCAAGGAAGAGTCACTGAAGAGTTTCAAAGATGGGGAAGGACAAGAAGAAACACTCCTGATACTATGTGGAAAATGGAAAGGCCAGAGCAAAGGCAGAAAAATTAGCAGCAACTTAAGCAAGAAATGATGAAAACTTGTACCAGCATAGAGGGAGGTACAATTGGGAAAGTGGCAGGACTCAAGAAGGGTAGAGTCCCCGGATCCTAACAATAAGTTTCATTTGGAATTGAAAAAGTGAGGAGTAAAAGAGGACCTCAAGTTACTTTTACTGAGATAAAGGACACAGGAGTAAAGGCAATTATGGTGGGAAAGATGAGGTCTATTCTAGGCATGCTGAGCCTGTGGTAATTAAGCAAGCCAGTCAAAGTTAGCCACTAATGAATGTCCATAGAGAGACACAATGTTTCTTGGTAACATTAATATAGGTGAGCTTGCCAGATCAGAATGACAAGTGATGCTGTATAGACACTGGGCTTAGCATGCTGTCAAAGAAGACAGTGATAAGACCTATTTTACTTTAAAAGGAGTGGCCTAATTATCTTCTTATATGCTGGAATGAGTAACTCATTTCAACTAATTTTTAGTTGGGATTCAGTAGCAGAACTTTGAAATATGCTGAGCAAATGTTGTAATGGTGGCAGAGAGTGCAAAATGGAGACAGAACAAAAGGGTTCAGTACTTTTTATAGAAGAGATAAAACCAACAAAATTGAGATTCTTGGACAACCAAGAATTTGATCACTTCACATCCTCAAGTTTAGAAAACTTAAGAGAGATCATCCACGCTTCACTAGGAATTGGTGGTCTCACAGAGAAACAATTGAGCCAATTGTTCTCTACTATGGCTGCATTATCACTTGGGAAGTTTTGAAAAAATGCAAATGTCCAGATATCTTATGGATCCTTATTATTCAAACTGTGGTCTACGACCACGATATTATTACCCAGAGGAGTTTGTTAATAATCTCAGGCCCCAAAACAGGCCACAAATCAAAATCTGTTCTTCTGCAAGACTCCTCAAGAGATTTAAGTTAAGGCACTAAAATTTGCTCTAAAATTTGAGTCACATTGCCTCAGAATCACTGGAAGTATTTTCTTAAACACAGATTACTAGGTCAGACACGGGGGTTGTGAATTTGAATTTCTAACAAGTTCCCAGGAATGTCTGGTGCTACCACAGCCCTGAAACTGTATTTTGAGAATTTCTGCCACAAACCAATTAAATCATTGTGGAATGATTTAGACCCAGGCACTAGTCTATTTTTAAATTTTCTAAGTGATTCTAATTTATAGTCATATTTAAGAACCAGTAGTAAAGATATTTTTATGATCATGATTATACAAATGAGAAAATAAATTTGAGAAAATACTTGACTATCTTCTGCACAACAGATTAAACAAGACTAAAGGATTCTTCAACATACAATAAATTTTGAATAATCAAAGAATAAAGAAAAATGCTGCTTCATCTTTAGTAACTCCTTTCCAGGGAAATGGTTGTGATTGAAAAAAGACCGCTATAAGTAACCATTATATCAATCTTAACACAATAACCATCAGCTCAAACTGTTAGATTGATTTCCAATTGCTCTATTTGAGCACTGGCATGTTGAAGCCATACTAATTTTTACTACAAATTTTTTTAGAAAAAACAAATGGCTGTGTAAATAATTCTTAAGTCTGCAAAACCAATTCTTTCCCTCTTTCTTATTACTTCGGGTTTCTCATCCCTATTTTCTAGCTTCTTAAGGTAGGAGGTTAGGTTACTAATTGAGACCTTTTCTCTTTTATCAATTTCACTCTCATTTCTCCCTTAGTTGTGTCCTAGTAGGTTTATGGTACATTTTTATCTTTATTTAATTCCTTCTTTATTATTGCCATTAAGATTTTCTGTTGAATTTGTTTATTTCTTTTTTCAGTTCTATCAGTTCCTGCTCCTAGACTGTAAACTTGACATGTTTAGGTTTTCTTTTGTTGCTTGAGCTTTTGGTGATAATAAAAAACATTGCTGAAGACAATATACCAATGTCAAGAGAGCTATGAATTGTGTTTTCTTGACCAGTTTTCTGATTTGGGATCTTTTTTTTTAGGTCATCAACATTTTGAGTTGACGTCTTTGTATGGTATAACAAAGGCACAATTTCATGCTTTTGTATGTAGACACTCAGTTTTATTGGCACCATTTATTCAAGAAACTTTCTTCTCCCATTGTGTCTTCTTGGTACTCTTGTTTAAAATTAGTTGCCTATAACTGCATGGGTGTGTTTCTGGATTCTATATGGTTCCATTGGTCTATGTACCTCTTTTATGCCAATACCATGGTGAATTTGCTGCATCCATGGTGAATTTTTTGCTGCATATGCATTTAGGGTTACTATGTCTTCTCCTTTGCTGGTAATTTATTTTATTTTCTTCTGCAGTCTACTTTATCTGATACTAATACAACTGTTCCTTCTTTTCTTTAACTAATTCTCACATTATTTTTTTAAAATTTTCAACCTGAATCACTCTGCTGTATTTGAAGTGAGTTTCTTGTAAACTGAATATAGTTAGGTCATGGTTTTTATTCCACAATGCCAATTTTGGGGTTTTTTTAACAGTTTTTTCCTTTTCTATCTGTCATTTTTATTTATTTTTGTTCTATATGTTTAAGATCTTGTGTATAAAATGATGTTTGAATATACATAGTGAAATGATTAAGAAATTAAGAAATCTAATGGAGGAAAAAAACCTGAAGAATTTTCGTTAAGATTCAGTAAAGATGTTAGTTTTTTCTACTTCTTTTTTGCCTAGTACTAGAAAAACTAGCAAGAGCAATTCAGAAAAAAAAAAAGTATCCAAATCAGAAAATGAAACACACTCTCATTTACAGATCCAAGACATTTTACATACCTAAAAGAGTCCACCAATAACTATTACATTTGATGAATAAATTTAGTAAAGTGCAGAACACAAAGTCAACATAAAAACCAGGTTCCTTTCTTTATGCCAATAATTACTTATCTGGAAAAGAAATCAAAGAAACATTCCCATTTAAAGGCAAAAGAATCAGACACCAAAAGATATAAAACACTAATGAGAGTATTAAAACACAAACCAAAAAGATATTATATTCACTGATCAGAAGAATTAGTGTTGTTAAATATTAATGTCCATATTACCCAAAGTAAGATGCAGATTTAACATAATCCTTATCAAAATTCGGGTTGCATTTTTCTCAGAAAATAGAGGGAAAAAATTGAAATAATATGGCACTGCAAAAGGCCCCTAATAGTAAAACACATCATTTGGAAAGTAAATGGCAGCTAGAAACCTTACAACATGAGATTTCAAAACATCCCACAAAGCCGTAGCAACAAATTCACCACGGTATTTTTTTTTTTTTTTATTTAAGAGGAAAAAGAGAAAAACACAAAACAAACCAAAGCGGTGTAATGGTACACGTAATACAGAACTACAAAAAAACAAAAAAAAAAAATAACAGTAAGAAATCACCTGTTAGTAGATTACATATTATCATCTTGAAAATAGTTCCTCAAATCACAGTATCAAAGAATACAAGGTGGACATTCAAACAGGGAGACTGCAAACAGCTGTGTTCAATGATCCAAAAACATTGATATAGTCAGCTATTTAACACCCCTAAACACACTTGCTGTTATATCCGTTAGAGCTCTTTTTCTTTTTTTTTTTTTCCCTCTCTTTTTTACAACAAAATTTACACATTTTGGATTTTATTACTCCTTAGTGCTTATTACTTTTTTTTGGGGGGGGGGGGAAGAATACAGTCAAATATGGCAAAACAAAGCTGTCAGTCAATACCAAGGATAGACATAGCACATGGTGTAGAACAGAGTACAAGTTTATCAACAATGGTTATCAACGTTGTCCCTTGTTTCCTTAAAAAGAATTGTCTATCTCATTAGATATTATAAAGTTGGACAAAACAGTAGAGAACAAGACCAATAAAACTTAGGCATTGTAAACATTACAGGACTTCCAAAGAAGACAATAGTCAAACCAGAATGGGTATCTTAGTGAATCTTATTGTCTTCAAAGTAGTTGCCTATGTCTTCAAACTTGATACTATCATATAGAATGGAACAGAGTCTAATCAGTCAAAACAAGATCGTGGGAGTACTACAGGACTTCAAAACAAGTTAATAGGAAATCAAAAAGAGTTACTATTTATATATCCTAATTTTTTGAATTTTTTCTTTAATTAATACAAACATAAGAAATGACTAAATAATTTTTTAAAAACAATAAGGGGGAGATTGAGATAAAACAGGACACAACAATATAACAATAGAGGTCACAGCATGACTGTTTCAACAACCTAGTACTTCACCACCATATAACCCGACTTAATAGTAGTTACCATAGTGTCTTTTTCCTTGAAATATTTGGATAAAACTTCATATACTCTAGTTTCAAATATTTTCATATCAAGGAGCCCAGAATAAAGCCTTTCTAATTAATGAGTGAAAACTTTATAAGGCTTCAAGGCCACCTAATGGGGAATCATGATTACCACATATTTTTATATATTTGAATCATTACTTACATTAGGGAAACTATTCGGTATTCACACATGCGAGCTTGATTTATTTCACTTATGAGTATGGTCTCAAGCTGCGCCCATTTATTGATAAATATCTCAATGTGATCCTTCTTTACAGCTGAATAATACTCCATTGTATAGAAATACCACAACTTTTTTATCCATTCCTCAGTTGATGGACACTTGGGTTGTTTCCAAGATCTGGCGATTACAAATTGTGCTGCTATAAACATAGGTGCACATATATCACTGTGGTATGATGCTTTCAGTTCTTCTGGGAATATGCCTAGAAGTGGAATAGCGGGAATAAATGGGATTTCCAGTCCCAACTTTTTGAGAAATCTCCAGACAGATCTCCACAAAGGCTGTACCAGTCTACACTCCCACCAGCAGTGCAGGAGAGTTCCTTTTTCCCCACAGCCTCTCCAGCATTTGTTGTGGGTTTTCTTGATCCTGGCCATTCTTTCAGGACTGAGATGGTATCTCAGTGTGGTTTTAATTTGCATTTCTCTAATGACCAATGATGATGAGCTCACCATGGTATTGGTATAAAAGAGGCACATAGACCAATGGAACCATATAGAATCCAAAAACACATCCATGCAGTTATAGGCAACTAATTTTAAACAAGAGAACCAAGAAGACACAATGGGAGAAGAAAGTTTCTTGAATAAATGATGCCAATAAAACTGAGTGTCTACATACAAAAGCATGAAATTGTACCTTTGTTACACCATACAAAGACGTCAACTCAAAATGTTGATGACCTAAAAAAAAAGATCCCAAATCAGAAAACTGGTCAAGAAAACACAATTCATAGCTCTCTTGACATTGGTATATTGTCTTCAGCAATGTTTTTTATTATCACCAAAAGCTCAAGCAACAAAAGAAAACCTAAACATGTCAAGCTGAAAAAGACTACTTTACATCAAAGAAAACAATAGGCAAAATGAAAAGACAGCTCATGGATTGAGAGAAAATATTTGCAAACCATATACCTGATAAGGGGCTAATATCCAAAATTTGTAAGTAACTTATGCAGTTGAAAGGCAAGGAAATAACTCAATTTAAATATGGGCAAAGAACCTGAAGAGACACCTCTCTTGACCAACAAGAATATAGAAATGTACTTGGCATCACTAATCCTCAAGGACATACAAATGGAAATTACAGTGACATAATAGACCACACATGTTAGGACGGCTGTTAGGATGACTATAACTATGGATGAGGGTGTGAGGAAAGGGAATTTTCTTTCACTATTGGTGGGAATATAAACTGATGCAGTCGCTACGGAAAATGAGATGAAAGTTACTCAAAAAATTAAAAATAGAACTACCATATAATCTTGTAATACTTCGTCTAGGTTTATATACAAAGGAAATGAAATCAGCACTTTGTAAAGACATTGCTACTGTGAAGTCATTGCATTATTATCACAATAGCCAAGAAGTATAAACAATACATGTATTCACTGATAAAACTTGTCTTAGACAGCAGTGATAAGAGTACTTGCCTAGCATGTAAGAGGTCCAAGTATCCATCAAAATTGGTATTAGTTTTATGTAGAGATATACAAATAGAGTATTATCTGGCCTTAAAAAGGAATACTGTTATTTGTCGCAGCACAGATGAATTCATAGAACATTATTGTTAAGTGAAATAGGGCAGACACAGAAATAAAAATACTTCATTTTCTGACTGGCATGTAGAATCTTAAAAAAAAAAAAAAATCAAAGGGTGGAATATAGTTTCCAAAGGCAAGGAGAGGGAAAAAATGGGAAGATGTAGGTCAAAACTAAGTCTAGAAACTTAATGCAGTGCTTTGTTGCCATTGCCCAGAAGTCAAAGTACTGCTAGATCCCTGTTGATTCTGACCTGATGAAGGCAGAGAGAACCCCTTACTACTACCAGATGATTTGGAAATGTAGTCTTTTCTTGTGTTCTCTGCTTGACATTATCAAGTGCAGGTAAGGGAACAAATCATTCTATGGTGATAAAATTTATCATCCCCAGCTTTGCCTTTACTGACACTAGTCTAGTGATAGCATTGTAATACATCATTAGAAATGCACAAAGAGATCTTGATTTCTTACTTGGCCTTTGATAGAATGAGTGTTAGTGAAACAACAGTCATTGTTTCTCTCTCTGTCTCTCTCTCTCTCTCTCTCTCTCTCTCTCTCTCTGTCTCTGTCTCTCTCTCTCTCTCTCTCTCTGTCTCTCTCTGTCTCTCTCTCTCTGTCTCTCTGTCTCTCTCTCTCTCTCTCTCTCTCTCTGTCTCTGTCTCTCTCTCTCTCTCTGTCTCTCTCTGTCTCTCTCTCTCTCTGTCTCTCTGTCTCTGTCTCTCTCTCTCTCTCTCTCTCTCTCTCTCTCTCTCTCTCTCTCTCTCTCATACACCTGAAGTACAATGTTTGCACTCTAATAGTTTTCAGTCTTGCTAAGTTATCCTTTTCCTGGTCTTTTGGCTATAGAGTTGGCTTTTATTGAGGTTATTTTTGGTTAGTGTCTGTTGGCATTTATGAGTTGCTGACTTCTCCAGTTCTGAGTCTGATATGTATGAGTGAAAGTAAAATCTAGGGAAGTTACTATCATGTTATTCTTTGGGTTCTAAGGTCCCTACCCAATCTGTCTTCTTGTCTGCACCTTCACAGTATTATTTTTTTGTCTGCATAATGTCCAATATTTTTAGTTGTACTTAGCACTACCAATACAGAAAAGTATGTGTATTCCATTTTTCTGGAAGAAGTCCCATTTTATAAATATGATGAGTAAATTAACAAATATAAGCAACAGTTATCCCCCGAAGAATGACAATTATGTGAATTCATTATAAAGCCATCACCTTCCATTCTTGAAATATATTCTCCAAATTCCACATATTGGAAATTTAATCCTCCAAATCAAATGTTAATGAAATTTGGAGTTGGGAATTTTAGAAAAATTTAATATTAGGTGAGAGCATGAGGATGGAACCCCATAATCACATTAGTGGTTTTATAAGAAGAGGAAAAGAGACATGACATTATGGTACCCTCCACCATGTCATGATCCTGCAGAAATTCACTAGCCAAATGCTGTGTAGCTGCCAAGGCCATGTTCTTGAATTTCCAGCTTCCAGACTATGAGAAAAATGTCTTGATAGGCTGTTTTAGTTATAACAACAGGAAACAGACTAAAAACTGAAACAATCATAAAGTAAAAGAGAGCAAGAAAGTGTTCAAGACACAAACTGAGAATAAATGAAAACCAAAATTCTACATTAGTGATGGCAAACCTTTTAGAAACCAAGTGCCCAAATTCCAACCCAAAACCCACTTACTTTTCACAAATTGCCAACACTGCAATTAAACTTGAATACTGAGGGTTTAATTTAGAAAAAAATATCCAACGCTCAACTATTGGGGCAAGAGGGCTCAAATGCCAACAGAGGGGGCTCTGCATGCTAGCTGCAGAACATGTGGCATCAGTTTGCCACCAGTGTTCTAGATATAATTTGAAGCAAGAAAAGCTAAACCTGTGACTTCCAGCTCACACTACCAGTTCCCAGACATCACAAGAATCCTCAGCACCCAAACTAAAAACAAGGTGCATCAGCGGCCTCAGAGAGTTACTTAACCACTCATCAGTAAATAGTATTTCTGGAAAAGCTAAATAAAACGATAAATGCAAAAGGGCTCTATAAATGCTAATTATTAAAGCTGCTTCATAAAGCATGTTTATTATCTAAAATAATGATATCCTGGGACAGCAATTCTATCAAGTGCAATTCTTAAGCCACTAATCTCCTGGGCTTTGAAGATCAGCACAGCAGAGGACATTGTGGCCACCATTACTGAACTGAACATACCTTGTCAGTTACTGAGGACTTTTTAACCCTTTCAGACCCCTATTTGAGAGTACAGGTAACACTATTACCCTAGCTTAGAAAAATTGTAAAAGAGACATACTCTAGGGACAGGAAACTAAGACCTCTCATTCACACCATTGTTTCAGTAGTAAACTTTCACCTGTGTACTAGACACCAAACTTCCCCAAATATATCACAAATTACCTCAAAATCACCCTGTGTTCCAAATTAAAATTTCCATCCTTCCTGTGGAAACTTGCTCTTCTCTTAAATTTCCTTGCTTTACTGAAGAAATATTAGCCTTCAAGGAAACAAGGAAATTATAATTATCCTTAACTCATCTTCATAAGAAGTCACTGAATTTAATGACTCTACATCCAAAACACTTTAACTTTTCCTCCTGCCTCTCCCCATTGTCATTTCTGTAGTATATCACCACCTCCACCACTCCTGCCTGACATGGTCCATCAGTCCAGCTCTTTTCCTTCCCTCCCTGGGCTCAGGGATGCAGTTACCACAAGCAGTTATCTGCTCTCCTAACATCCTCAAGTCCTCTCAATCCTAGTACCTTTATGCATGTGGTTCCCACCGAAAAATGCTTCCCCTCTCTCTTCCCTCTGTGTCCCACTTGGGAAATTTCTGCTCATTTCTAAAACAAAGTTGAATAATGCATTTTCTTTCACCTTCCCTAGTAACTCTAGATCCTAACACCTATTCTAGTTCTCTTTCTGCTTTACCTTTCTCCACTAAACTATAAATTCCTCAAAGCCATTATTCATCTGTCCTACAGATGGTTTAGAAGTGGATTATGAACTGTAAGAGACCTGCATCCATGTCTGTGCTTATCACTTCCTGGTTGTGTGACCTTGGGTAATTTACTTTAGGTCTTGTCCATCCATTTGACTGAGAATGGACTACAGTTCTCAGAGATATTAATCTTGTTAAACACAGGTTGGGAGGCTGAGACTTAGAGCTACAAAAGGTGCTAACCTAGCAGCTTATGTTTAATCACAAGTACCTTGTAAATAGGAGTATCTCTATGTGCTTTAAGAGTAAAGTTTTGGAAGTCGTAAACTAATTAGCTGACAGTGTGTGCATATGTAAAATACAGATGATAATGCCTAATTCAGAGACATATTGGAAGAATTGATATGTTTCAAGAATCCAACAAGAAAAAAGTCTGAAACGTAATTGGTACTCAGTAAACGTCAGTTCTATTCCTCAATTTCCAATTTTTTTCTCCTTAAGAACTTTAGTATTTCTGTTTTCTTTCTGTACTTTCTTTTTCTAAATTTCCTCTTTCCTTCTTTTCTGTTTATTTTTCCTTACATCAGCCAACTCCTCCTTGTATCCTCATTATATCCCCCCACAGTTTCAGTGACATACGTTGCAAAGATCTAGTTTCCCCCACTCACTGTGCATGCATGCACCGCCACCTTCACTAATCCTCATCCAGAATGACTCTAAAAGACAAGAAATCTATGAGGGACATAAGAATTTATTTTCAAGAAGAAAAGATCCCATTCAGGACAATTTTAATTTGACCAAAACTTGGAAAACATAGGCAAGTAAAGGGAAAATAATAGAAAAATGTAAGAACAAAAGAAAACAGATAATATTGTAATAGAAATGACATTACTTTTAACTATATTCTTCAATGCATTAAAGAAAGATCATGATTCCTGGGAGTAAAGAATCCAATCTATTGAATTTATATGACGTGGTTATGAATCTCTTAAAAGAATAAGACAGAGAAAGATCTAAGAAAACCTTTGCCCAGGCTAGCGCTAACAAAACATAATCATTCAAGATGATTCAGGAACAAAAATATTTCATGGCAAAAGCCACGTGAGAGATGGTGCATCCATTGGATCGATAAAAATGGAAGATCACATTAATATATGACACGTTGAAGTCCTATGGAATTTCCAAACTCTCCGTGAAAATAGAACCTTTATTTTTCTTTAAAGTAGCATTTCAAAGAAACGAGAAAGCCTTGTTTAGAAATATAGAATCAATCATCACTAAAACATTGCCTTCATACTTTATTAGTGGATCATTACAGAGTATGAAGTTTATGCCAGGTACTGGATGATACAGGAATAAAAAAAAAATAAAAACCAGAAATTGCCACCCCTATGGAACTTGGATACTAGGGGATAGAGGAAAATATCTTGACTTTGGGCCTCTCACCTCTAGAATGGTGAAAAAATAAATTTATGTTTCTTTTAAAATCACCTAGTCTATGGAATATTATTATATATCTAGCAAACCAAAATACTAGCAGGGTCCGATTATTGCAGGGGCTGAAGCTTTTGCCCTTGGTTCATTCAAAAGCTTTTGAGCAGAGGGAGACATACCACTCAGGCATTTGTTTTGATTTAGGATACAGAAGGTGACCAGAAAAGAATTCCCTCCTAGCTTCAAAACAAGAACAAGCCAAATAATTTCCAAATATGTCTGTTTGATTTAGTCATAGAGCATTGAGGACTGAAAGAAATCTAAATGATATAGTAGCTCTCAGAAACCCCAACCCAGAGACACACAAGACCTTCCCCATCTGAATGCTGGGGATGAAAAGGCAGTCAACAAACAACTGCTTCCCTCCCTGTATCTTTGTGACTTTCATATTCTCCTTTTCATGGCTGTGCAATCTGTAGCAATGCTACCTCACGCATTCCTCATCCTGGAAATATCCCCCTGTGTGTTTTTTTTTTCTCTCTTTTTCTCTCTCTTTCTCCTGAACAGTCTGTGAGAGAGGGTTATCAAAACTTTGCTTTTATCAAAGAACCAATTCCTGATCAGTGTGCATTAGAGGTTTATCAATCCTATTGTTTTTCTCAGTGAATTAACTGGATTTTTAAAATTAATTTCCCTTTTGTTTCTCTTCTGCGATTTTGATTTGCATTTTCACCTTCATTATTACCTTGCTTCTGCTCACTTCGAGTTTCATTTGTTCTTCTGTTTTACTTTCTTAAGATAGAAGCTGAGGTTGACTTGAGCTCTGTTTTTCTCTAACATAGATGTTTAATACTATAAATTTCCCTTTAAGTACTTATTCATTAGCATCCAACCAGTTTTTCTCTGCTGTGTATATGTTTTCATGTGGTTGAAAACACTTCCTAATTTCCCTTTTTATCTGTTCTTTGATTCATGGTGTATTTGTTTCATATGGCTACACAACAAGTTATCACAAACCAAATGACTTAAAACATTTCCGAGTGCCAGGAAGGCTGCACCCCTTTGAAGGCTCTGGGCAACGTTCTGTTCCCCGCTTCTTCCAGCTCCTGATGGCTCTGAATGTTTTGCCTGTGGCTTCAACCCTCTAGTCTCAACCTCCATGCTCACATGATCTTCTCGGAGCGATGTTTTATCACCCCTTTCTTTCGTAAAGACACCTATGATTGGGTTTAGAACCAATCCATATAATCTAGACCTTTCTCATTTTAAGACCCTTACTTCTATTATTCCTGCAAATAACTCCTTCTTTTTCCAAACAAGAGCAGATTCTAAGCACTAGAATACAGATTATCTCCTTGAGGTCCACAATTATACCCACTACAAATGAGCTACATTAGAAGGACATACACTTCTTAGGGTCCAGACACCTGGGGGCTTTCCAGACATCTATCTGTCACTGATCTATGACTTAATTCCACTGTGACATGAAAGATACTCTGTAATCTTTTTAAATGTATTGAGTTATTTTAAGTTTCCAAATAATATTTACCTTAATAAATGTTCCACATATATTTTAAAAGTAGGTATATTGTGTTATTGTTGGAGAGAATGCTGCAAAATATCAATTAATTTAATCATGTTTTTCCATGTCTTCTATATTCTTGCTGATTTTCTGGCTTCTTATTCTATTAGTCCCTGAGAGAGGAGTGGTGAAGTATATAATTATGGCATATGTATATGTATACATTATATATTACATGTTTTCAAATTTTATCTCCATCTTATACTCTTAGGTTCACTGAAACCTACACAGGTGCACACTTCTAAAATGTTCTTCCTCTTTATTAGGAGTCTTCACCATTATTTGTTCTATTTTATCCATGAATATTTTTCTGATAAATTTTATTCTGCACGGTATATCTGCACAAAAATCTCAACTTCAGATACTATTCATACTTTGAAAATCAAAATATATTTTCTTAAAAATGTAAATTATATCTACGTTCTTCATTTCATGAGCTGTCTACTTCCTGTTCACTTAAAATCCAGCAAACAATCAAAGCCATTGACCAAGTTTTGTGACAGTTTAAGTGCTCTACTAAAAAGTTTTCAGTGTTAATATTTAAATAGAAATGAGAAAAACTGTTAACATATTGTTTTTCAAATATCAGTTAGCAAACTCAAGAAGCAGATTATGCTAATTATAATTACTGAGAAGTTACGCACCATGAGCTCAAATTTCTGTTTATGAGGCTTAATGTCGCTTAGCACTTTACCTCATGGGAGTTACAATATGGAAAGATACATAAAAAGTTTGAGTTGATTGGTCTGTAACACAGCAGGGACTGCAAAATGTGCCAAGTCTCCTAAGGTGGCCATACTACCCATAAATTCACCTCTGAGCTGTTGTTATATTTGAGGAAGGCAAACGAGTGTCTGAGAACAACCATCTTCAGAAAAATAAAGCACAGATAAGAATTGCAGGAATTTCACAAGCAAAGAGTCAAGGTCACTACAGAAAATATCTGTCCCTTATTCAGCTAAGTCTGATAAACAAGCTGAACAAATACAGTGTGTGATCACATCTCAACACTAAAATATACAGTATTATCTATAATAGGTCACCAGTCAATGGAAAGATGAGACAAGATTCAACAAGCTGACATATTAATACTGTAGTTGGTCACAGGAAACAGATTTCTGGTACAACTGCCATGCAAATAAACCAAATGTCCCACTTTGGGAAATCTGTCATTATTGTTATATTGATTAATATCTACTTTGTTTAGATGCTTTCCTGAGTATCATACATGACTATTTTGCCTGATATTTTGGAAATTTTTTAAATGAGTTGATGATTATAGTGCATAATAAAAAAGAACAAATAAAACTATATTTCTATTATGATGCATCAATAATAGGATTGTCTTCTAGATAAAAATTCCCTGAGACAATTTTCTACCAAAGTGGAACTCTCAAAAAGTGGCATTTTTTTAAATTAAATAATTTTTTAATGAATAAGGGAGAGGTTGAGATAAAAGAGGGCTTAACAACATAACAATACAGGTCAAAGCATGACAGTTTCAGCAACCTAGTGGTTCACCGCCAAATAACCCAACTTAATAGTAGTTACCATAGTGTCTTTTTCCTTGAAATATTTGAATATAATTTCATATGCTATAGCATCAAACATATCAAGACAGTGTAACACCATTTAAGTGGATGAAAGCATTGTAGAGTATTTAGAACCAGCTAACAGAAAAATGAACAATGGTTTCTATATTGTCTCTTTACCTATAACAATTTTTGTTTATACTACCACATATGATAAAATCCAGCAAGATACAACATGATAAAACCAATGGAGATAGAAGAGCCATAGTTTGGTGGGGCTTTAAAACAAGATGGTATTAAATCAGCACTAGCTATTATGATGTCTTGTTTTCTTCAAAATAGCTGTTCATTGCCTCACGGGCCATAATATCAAACAGCCCAGAATAAAGCCATTCCAATTAATGAGTGAAAACTTTATAAGGCTTCAAGGCCACATAATGGGGAGTCATGGTTACCACATACTTTTATATATTTGAATCATTTCCTATGCTAGGGAAACTATTCGGTGTTCACAGATGCGAGTTTGATTTATTTCACAAAAAGTGGCATTTTAAAGGAACACTTTCTTTGGTTACTAGGTTGCTCCCTAAAATAATTAATACCTGTAGGCCTAAATTGTAACATTGAATTTTGAATTAAAATACAAATATATGAGACAAAGTATGACTTGATTTTATTGGAAAGTTTATTCTGATGGTAGTTTACTTTCCCATGAGCTACATCATAAATAAGAGAATGAGATGGCATTTCTCCAAGACATACTAGGACAACAAGATAAATTCCCCATCTCCGCCATTGCTGTTCCATTTAAACTGATGAAAAAAACTACTTATTTCTGGGTCCAGATCAGACAGGGCTGCCTAAGGACTCTTGTATACTATTAGAATATCCAGGGCAGTTGCAATCCGTAACACTTTACTCACAATCTGTTTCCACTTGTAAAAGAGAGAAGAGCGTGTAATTGACTTTCATGTTAGAAGCCTGCCTATCTCACATGTTTTGAATAGGTAGTTGGCTGGTTTATCAAATAAGTGTACTAAAATCAAGAATCTTCTAAAATAGCACCTTAAGCATTCTCTATAAATACAAATATTTTTAATGTACAGAGTTTGCTACTTTTTTGATAGAGGACCAAGTCTGGTGAGATTTCTATAGTGTCTTACATAAAGCACATCTGTTATACATTGGCTATGGTTCCCAAGTTTTTTTTTTAATAGTAAAGTGAGAAGTTAAGACTTTGAGAAGCAACTAGAGTTAAGCATTATTCACATTTCCTCAATCTTTTATGATTATCTCATCCACAGCTAATTCAACAATTTTTCTTTAGCAAGTTGGCTAGCGTCATATTTAGGTTTATATGAACATTTCTCATAAGTTTATTAGTCTACACAATAATTAACCACATTATGTAATATAATAAGCACAACTGTCATCAACAGATTTGGAACTCTGGTAAATATGCACTGCCATAATGGGGACCCAAAGTATGCAGTTTTTACAGAGCAGCCTTCTAGGATGTCATAGCCATTAGTGTTTAGGCCTTCCAGACAAAACAGTGTCCACTAAGCCATGCAGATGATGAAAAGGAGATTAGTAGAAAGGGTTCTGCTATTACTTCTTGAACTCATAACTTTTTGTAAAGCCATGTCTATTTAGAAAAGAATCAAACAAACCTTCCTAAAGCTCTCTATTTCACCTTAAGTATGATCTTAATCAAAGTTCACAGACATAAAGAAGAGAGAAAAGCTGACAATAAATTTTGTTTAGTTTAGAAATAAGAAAATCAAGATCAAGGCAGCAAAAGAGGAGTGGCAGAAGAAGACACTTCCTATTGCATCCCCTTGAAGAAAAGCTACTTCATTTAATAAAATAAAAAGAGATACTACCTTTGCAGCTTCAATTCACTGCCACACAAGTTTAAAAAGTGACATACTTCCACAACTTCCCAAATTCCTCCATGATGGGATGCAATGAGCTGGCTTTGGGAATTCCTTTGAAGTCTATTTGTACAAATGGTGGCGGTGAGTGACAATTGTAAAGAAAAACCAGCAGACTACATGACCAAATTTGCATGTTCATAAAGCTATTTCAAATACAATACCCAGTTCCATTATTGAATAAGCATTTTGAAATGTTGTTTGGGTACAAGTAAAAGAATTGATGATTTCAGTGTCTTCACTGTTCAAGAAGTTGGAAAAAATCGTATCAATAAAGACAGGAAAGCAGGACTTCCATTTAATACTTCAGTGCTCATTCCCTTCACTGGGAGCTCAAGAATGGCTGCTTCGTACTTCAGTTTATGTCTGAACAATCCAGAAACCATGATAAATTTTTATAGAGTCAAAATGAACTACTTAAGAAATAGAAGAGCAAGTCTGCTTCCTTAGTGACAAAGAAAATTCACACATACCCATGGAGAAGTGATGTGGTTATACCATTCCCATGACACATGATAAATAATTGTCAATATTTAAATAATGTTTTCTAAAGCAACAACATTCTCAAAGACAATACAAGAACTATAAACCAATACAAGCCATATACTATTTTTTTTGCATTTGGTCTCCCTAGACTCTCTTTTCCACTGTAAAGAGATATTTGTTTACATAGAACTCCTTGTAAATAGCCAGCTAAAATAAGATATGTATCAGAACACCTGCAAAGAGATCTTTTCAGAAACCATACATAATATGTTCTGACCACTAAGTGACTTGTCACTGGTTATTTTGAAACTATAGCTCATTACATTGATTATCATTATAAATATTTAAGCACGAATTGTTTGCCCTCATTTTTATTCATGTGCTTCATGGAGCACTTCCTGTCAGCAATATAATTATTTAAAAGGTACTGGAATTTATAGTTGCAAAAAGTAAGAACCCTCCTAACCAATCTCAGAATATTGACTTAGTGTCAGGCAAGCAGACATGATCTTAAATTGAATGTGAATTTGGGGTAAAAGGTGACTTTTATAACAAGTGCTCTGTTAAAAATAAGTCAGCAGACTAGCTTCACCCCAACCCAAAGCAAAACCTTATCCATACAGAGACAAGAATTTTAAAATACCTGCAAAATCTTCAGAGTTCAAAAATAACAAGACCCAAAGGTCTGCCTTCAATACAGCCTTAGCTACCATTGGCCCGCCCACAGCACAACTGGAGAAACATGAAAAGACTAGAGAAGAATAGTACATTTTGTCTCATAACCATGTCTTCCATGTAACCTGTTATACTTTCCCAATAAATACAAAACGTAATTATATTCCAAAAGTCATTAACGCCTACTACATGTGCCAGGGTCTTTCTAGATACCACAGAGAGAGATAGAGATGATGAAACCTTTGTAGTCTCCAAGAATTTAAGATCTAAAGAAAAATTAATAACTTTAGCACAAAATAAAATATAAAAGTGCTACAAACAAACAGGAAGTATCCTCTGCAGAAATATGCAGCTCACCTAGCCATCTGCTGGATTGAGGAGCTGTGTGAATGAGGTCCAACTTAGTGCAGCTGAGTAGGAGAGCGCCCCCTATGGGATTTAGGCCATTACTGCTTGCCTCTGGTTTACACAGGCTTCCTGGTTACCTGTAAACTGTTGGGAAGATAAAAACTGAAGCTTTTATTTATCCTGTCTCTCTAGCACTTAGTTTAATATCCTCCAATTAGTAATAGGCCACTATTCTCTCTCTCTATTCTGCTCCTCTGTTCATACCTCTTCATGTTTCTGAATTTTTTAAAATAAAAATCCTATCCAACTGAAATGCCTTTTCTTCCTACTGCAAATATCCTGGCTCAAGTTCTCTCCCTACACAGAAATATTTATTGTTTCTCTAAATTTTTCTAAAATTGATATTCCTCAGACTTATAAGATGGTTTTAAATAATTGAATTATTAAACTCATTATTGTCTCTAGCCTGCAGTTGACACACCAAGCCCATATTGTATTCTATTATTACTATTTGTGTACCTTTGCTTTAATGTGTAAACCTCTAGAAGAAAGTTTGGCTCTAACAGTTCACTTGCAGTGCCTCCAGCACCCTCCAGGAGTATTCATTTATTGGTTTAGCACAAATTTATTGACCATCAATATTGTACCTTGCACTAAATAAAATCTTGATTAAAAAAAATTACATTTCCAGAAGTGATTAAAGATTACAATGGAGCAAGAGCCTCGTTAGCCTCTATGAACTTGCTGCTGTTCTAACAACTGTGCTGCGTTTGCTCTAAACCATTGGCATCTTCAACCATCCTAACACTAAGATTCTCCCCCATACCTCCAAGTACTGGCTTTCTCTGATTCATCTTCCTCCTGAATAACATCGCAAATGACATACGTGAATGACCCTTCACACATGTCTTATTTTACATCAGCTATTTAGAGTAAGAGATCTAGTGATTATTTGCCCACAAAATGGCATTTGGCTTTTAGTTTTTACCTCAAAATATATGTCACACATATTTATGAGTCTTCCTCAATCCCTAGATAAACAATTCCTACCTTCAAAACACAAGTGATCTTCTTTTCCCATGAAAGTTTCATGTCTCTTTGATCTTTCATATGTCTTCAGATAGCAAAATAAAATAAAACAAGATAAACTGTGTGTTAAATACATAGATTTTAACTCATTGCTGGACACACAGTAAAGAGTAGGCTAAAAATGATTAGGAATACACATGTGAAAAAAACTTTTGAACTATATAAGGAGAAAAACTAGGTACTTGGATTCACAGACAGCTGTTACACAGTCAAGATTTTAAACCTCCACACTCATAAAAGTTTATTTTAAAAGTTTAGTGTTCATGCTGGACAGTCTATAGCTAGTATTTTGTCTGTTTCAAATTTGTGTTTCTCACATATAAGGAACCATTTACATTTTTGTTACTTTTAGTCATGTGTTAGATAGGTTTTATTCTTGACATATAACCTTAATCTCAATAAGAACATTGATAATCACAAAAAGATATGTGTTTCTCTTGAGCATTTCATATTCAGCAGATTGTGTCATGTGTGCCTTATATTTCTAAAAATTCATTTTCCAGAATTGTATTATAGATTGCTAATTTTCATAATCAACTAAAGGGCAGGAGACATAGGTCAGCAGCACAAGCTCCTGCCTGGAAAGTGCAAGGGCTTGAGTTCGATTCCCAGTACCAAAAATAAATAAATAAAATAAAACAAGAGAATTTTTAAAAATTAAGCATAATAAACTAAAGCTGCTGATACATCAAAGAGAAAACAAAACAATATATATATTTGATTTTGTTGTGCCCACCAAAATCTTCCTCTGTCCCACAGTGAAGACATAATCTGTTTTTGAAACTCAAAAATTTTTCTAACTACAGAGAAAGTAAGAATCACTCCTCTTACCTTCAAGTCTTTTTCCAGAGTGCTTTAAAGTTAAAAAAAATTAGAGACTGTTTATAACATTTAAGTTTGGTAGCTGGAAACTGAAAAATCCAATGTAGGTTTCTTCTAAAACTCCTTGAAGATGCCAAAATACAACGAATATGTCAGGTCCTTATAACTGAATTAAATGTATCTATGAGCTCTCCAAAAAATGACATTTTGCCCTATTAGTAAAAGATTCCAGTATAAATTTCAAAAAATAATCATATGATCCTATAAATCATTATTATCTCTCTCCATCTGTCTCTTCTGATTTTCCCATTTCTAACTTCTGTTCTGTTTTTCTCATCATAGTCTCATGTAAAGGCCCTGTTGTGATGTTAATAGCTCTTTCCTATCCCTGTTGAACAGACTTCCCTATTGCTAAAATAACAATAAAAAATAACGCTTGCCTACCAATCACTGAGATCAGTATAGAATCTCCTATTGGATCATTCACTAGTTAAATGTTAAAGCTCAATTAGAATGCAAATTAGCAGTAGACAATGTAGCAATTACAGCAATAACAGGACAGGAGAAAAAGTCAGTTTCATCCCAAAATGCAAATTTTTGAAACTGTAATTAAATCTGTAATTATTTCCACTCTACATAAATTTCTATAGCCTGGCAAGGAACCAGAATACCCCAGCTAAAATAGCACCAAATTACTGTATTCAATGTGGTTAAAAAACAAAGTCATCTAGAGACACCTCAATTCTGACAGTACATCTTTTAGCTTATGTCACTGAATTGATTTTTCCTGATGTGTTAAATTGGGCACGTTAATGCAGCACTCACTGTCTTGTGTTCTTTTGGGAAGGATGAAGTTCACTCGATGACCTTCATTAATTTATTGATGGAGAAGAAATGTGTCTCTGGATATGTTTGAGAGATGATTGCTCAAAAACAAAAAGATCAATATTTACACATCTCATTTGTGAGTAGGGACAGTGACTATCGTGGCTTTAGCAAGATGTATTATATTTGTATAGAACATACGCTTACCTCAGATGGCCAGCCACATCATACGACAATGGCTAATGCAGGCAGTGTGTTGGAAGAAAATGAAATCAAAATGACAAAAAAAGCAATAGTAATAGTAGGATAACAGAAGGCATAAAGCATTGAAGGAACAATCATATGAGAAGCAGATGATTATAAATCATAATGGAACAGAGGTTCATTTGCATTCTGATGATATCAAGGAGACAGAAGTCCAAGAAGGAAAAGAATAAATTAATGATTGCTAAAAATCAAGAAATGATGTAGCTAACAAGAAAGAAATGAGCAGAACAGGGAATTATTAAAGATTTATCAAAATAGAACAATCCGTATTTTGAAAAAGCTATATGTTCCTATGGAAAAATACATATAAACTGACTAATAGGAGAGTAGGCAGACACGGAAAATAAAGGCATAAAGTTTTTTTAAAAAAACTCTTCTTTCCTCCAATGTATTCATTGTTAGTGGAAATAAAGCATAAGCCAATAATATAAATCGACAAATAGTGCTCTAGCAGGGAGAAAAACTCTTGAGTATTTTCTTAAGAACAAAATGTTCTGCACTGTCTTGAAGGGATGTAAGGTAATAACAAAAAGTGCTAGCATCTTTTTGCTCGCTCTCTGTTGGTCCAAAGAGCAGCATCCTTAATGAGCAATGACCTGGGCAGTGCTTCAGCATCTTGACATGGCCACAAACCATCTTGACATTGGCAGCCTCCATGAGAAACTAACAGTATGGGTTCCAGCCTTAGACATTTTCAGGAAAGTGAAAAACAAGTTAACCAGTTGTCTTCCTTTAGCTAACACTAAAGTTCTAAAGTAATGATATCCTAAAAATAAAAGCCAATTACATATATAGCACAGATTAAATATCTAAAGATCAAACCATTAACAGTATCTACTAATCAGGTAACACAAGATTCCATTTGCCCATGATAATCTTTGCACAAAATAAGCAAATTGTCAAAGGAAATCAATAAACTCCTTTAAAAACTTTACTTCTCTCAGTTCAATCAATAGGTAAATAAATGCAAAAAATAAATGTTCCAATGTGATAGACAAGAATAAAATCCTTAGATAACAAAGAACTAATGGTACTTGTTAAATAAATCCTAAAATTTCTACAAAATACAACCCTGAAAAGACAGTTTTAAATTTCAATCTCACTGATTATCCAATAATTACCAACTAAAACACATATGATATATATTCAAACAGCAAAAAAATCATAATCCATAAGTCTGACAATCAGACAAAATGAGATAAGCATGTGTACACAGAGTATAGTACGATTTGGGAAAGCTTTCTTCTGGTAATTTCATAGCTGGGAATCTGTTCTAAGTAAGAAACCAAAATAAATAAATAAAATATTTATTTAAAATAAATAACCCCCAAAATATTTTTCAAAAAGTATGCGCTCAGTTGTTTCCCAAAAGTACTTAAATAAAAAGAAATAGTAAACAGTAACAAATAGTTAAGCAAAGTGTGATATATTTATGGCTTATATAATATGGATACATTAAAAAGAGTTTTTGGTTATATTAGAATGTATTTAAAGTAAAATGCTAAAATGAAAAGTCAGGGCTTGAGACGTAGCTCAGTGTAACCTTGAAGCCCTTGGTTCAATCCTTAGCGTGCACACACACACACAGGAAAACAAGAATCCACATTTATTTTGATTATGATGTCAAATGCCTATTTGTATGCATGTGTATTTTCATATATTCAAAAATGATAACTATGAAGACAAACATTGCTTTTCTGGTAACAGAAACATATCATTTAAAAAATAATTTTTCAGTACATTCCAATAATGCCAGAACAAAGTATCATTTTGGAGTTATTAAATTTATTTAATAATAACTTACTATTTTGAGATTCCAGACATGGTCAGGCATGGTCAAGTAAAGTCTGTCTTTACAACACACACATTTCACTTACATAACATTGGAAATCAATCATTTTCCAGATACCGAATAATATTTAGGACTTAGATACATCAGGTATGCTAAAAACAAGTCGTTTTTTATTACTCGGTTATGCCAAGAATCTTTGTTGATTAACCTGTAAACCTTGAGATAAACTAATATATATTTGAAACACTCTAAGAAACACCTTTTACCAATAGTCTATAAGAATTCAAAAGTTATTCTAAACAAATCTGAACTGACAATAAATTTAATTCTTACTACCAAGCGTTCATAAACTTTTACTGTTAAGAATTACAAAATCTGTTTCTCCCAATTTTAGTTTTTAGGTTTTATGACAACAAAAACAATGTTTAAAATCATTTCTTTCTAGACTGCAGCTGAGAGCCTACTTTCCTGAGGCACTACATAGTTCCCTTATCACTGAGGGAGGTTTCTCTGTTACAGCATCTTTCTCCTTGGTCAAGTCCACTTCTAAGAACACTGTAGCCTTTTTAGTTTCTCATCAGGAAAACTGATGAAATACTTCCTAAACTACGCCTGCTGAAAAGTGATACAGAAGATTCCTGAACACTGTCAATTTACTTAAGCTATTTCTGAAATACTATTAAGAGGAGGAATCCCTGTAGCACTCATTTTTATAGTGTAATTGTGTGACAGTATGTTTATATGGGGCTTAATAAGAGGTAATCACATTCAAATCCAAATTCAAAAGGACTTTGAAAATAAAGAATTAATCACATCAATTTGGAGAGATTCATAATGTGAGAGTGAGATACTCGCTTCCTTTCTAAGGCAATCCTCAACTTTGAAAATACAACTCTAAACAGTGCTATTAAAATGCCATTTAATGGTACATTTTTAAGGCCACAACAAATAAAATTTTTAAAAATACTCTTTAATTGGACTGAAATATTGTGGCCTGCAAAATTTTAATTTATCACATTTCCTAGTTCAGTTTGTAGTTTTCTTCACATTTGTGTTAACTCTATGCAACATATTTTAGACATTTGAAAGGCAAACTCAACACAAAGTAGCTGTTTCCATACAATTACAAAAACTCCCTTATCTAAATAAGCAATTGGCACATTAATAAATATTTATTGCATTATAAAAATACAACTTTTGGTCATTAGGCAAATATAAATTTGTAATGTCACAATATTTCTAACATTTAAAAAGTTAAGGCAACTTTTCAGAAACAGAATTTGTTCACTCATCAATATTTTTGCAAAGAAAGTTGAAAAAAGCAAACAAGAATATAAGTTTATAAAATGAAGACTATTTCTTTATTCAATGCAATCATTGCTATTATTAACATTTTAAGATTTTTAAGGTAAATTTACAAGCAGGATAAATGCATAAATCTTAAGATTATAATTTTGACAAATGGGAACATCTATGTAACCCCAATCCTTATGATGACCTACAATATTTTTATCTTCCTAGAAAATATTCTGTCCCTTTTCCAGTTGATCTTTCTTCCCAGAGGCAATCATCCTTTTTAAAATTCTTGTATTAGTTTTGTTTTAGGATTTCCTAAAAATGGGATCACACAAGATGTGTTCTCTTTGTCTTAGTTCTTTTGCTCAGTAGTATGTCTGACATAATTGTATTAGTAATTTCCACATGTGCCAATGGTTCACTCATTTTCATCGATGAGTAGTATTTCATTCATAATTGTGCCAAAATTTATTCATTCTCCTGTTTATAACTATTGTTCTCAGTCTGGAGCTATTGTGAACAAAGCTGCTGTGGATGTTGTAATAAGCTTTGTGTGTATTAAAAGTGTTTACTTCTCATGAGAAAATAGTAGAATTACTGGGCCAAGAGTAGATATTTATGACTATTTTGTTTAAAAGTCTGCAAATTCTTTAGAGTGAGTGACTTACCTCCTTGCCATTGTTAACCTTTTTAATTTTGGCCATTTGAGTAGGTACACAGTGTTTTCTTCTTGTGGTTATAAATGTATTTCCCTAAAGAATGTTGAGTATGCCTTACTGTGTTCACCGGGCATTCATATAACAACCTCTGAGAAGGGACCACGTACTTTGTACATTTATATAGAGTTTTTCTCTTTCTTTAGGAGATTGTTTTCTTATTGAGTATGATAGTTCTTTACATGATATTGATTCATGTTCTTTGTCAGATATGCTTGGCAAATACTTTAGTCCTGTTATCAGATTATTTACCATTTACTTAATTATATCTTTTAATGAGAAGCATTAAAAGTATAATTTACTAAGTATAATTCTGCATGACTATTTTCCATAGCTTGTCAGATACCTTATTCTAACACTAATTTGAAAGATATTATCATATTAAATATTTTTATATAATTGTTATTTTTAACTTTTACTGTTATCTATTTTAAATTAATTTGTTTATGGCATAAAGATAGAAACTCATTGTTATATGGATATCAAATTTTTCCAATATCATTATTTTATAATATTTTCCATTCCCTGATTTAATTGGCTCAATGTCTTGAAAACCTTAATGCATAAATATATGTCTATTTCTGGATTTTTCTTTCTTTGTTTCATCTATTTGTCTATTCTTGTAGTGAAAATTTATAATACTGATTACTATCTTTTCAAAGTCAGATGGAATTCATGTTTTTCAAGATTATTTTAACTACTCTAAATTCTTTGATTTTTTTCATATAAATTTTAGAATAAGCTTTTTGATTCCTACAAATTGCAGTGTCTCTGGAATGAAGATTATTAATTTAGATCTATATATTAACTCAGAGAGAATTACATCCTAACACTATTGAGTTTTCTGCTCCATGAACGTGGTATATCTCTCCATTTGTCTTCCTCACTTTTTTTCAGTAATATTTTACAGTTTTTAGTGTAATGATTATGCACATGTATCTGTTAAATTTTTTTCTAAGGAGTATTATAAATGTTACTCAAATTTTTACTCCCATTTAGTCATTGTAATTTCAAATATGATGGAATTTTTATTGACTTGGAGGCTGAGACTATGCTAAACTCACTTGTTAGTAAAAAAGCATTAGTTGAAGTTACTTCTTAAAATCATCTGTGTACATGTTCATGTACATGTCATCCATGATTAAAAGCCATTCATTTCTTAATTTGTAAACTATATAGTTTTTAGTTTTTTCTTATATTATTGTACTGGCTAGGATATTTGATAAAACAGGTGTTAAGAACAGCTATTATTGCTTCAGTCTTAAAATTTGGAAAAAACAGTTTTCACCTTTAGATATTATGTTAGCCACAGGGTTTCTTATTAGCTTTTACCAAATATTCCTACAAACAGTTCTTTGATGGATGGGAGTGAATATTGTTCTGTGCACTGGAGGGTATTATGTAGCAGCTTTGACTTCTGCTAACCAAACAGCAGTAGTACTTTTCTCCTGAATATGATAAATAAAAGTGTCTCCAGATATTACAAAATTTCTCTATAATCAAAGCTGTTACTATCTGAGAACCAACACACTAAAATGAGACAAACATGTCAGGCTAGATATAAAATATTTTCCCTAATATTATCCAAGAGAGCTCCAGGCTACACCCTGGACAAGAACTTGTACTTTCACAGCTATAGGGCTTCTTGATTTATTCAATTTTTTTAGACACTTTTCAAGCCTATTGAAAGTTTATATTAGACTGTTTGAGATGCTGTAACAAAATGCCATACATATACTGGTTGCTGATAATGGAAACTTTCTTTCTCAGAGTTCTGTAGGCTGGGAAATCCAAGATCAAATGCCAACAGATTCTGTGCCTAGTGAGAGCCTACTTCTTTAAAGTAGGTACCTTCTCACCATGTTTCCACATGGACTTCTTTTAGGACTTCTTTGGACTTCATTTAGAAGAGCTTTGCTACTTTGGGGGGCTCTGCACTCATGATCTAATCAACTAATATCATTACCATGGGAGTGCAAATTTTAACATGAGAATTTTTGGGAACCACAAATTTTCAGACTATAACAGAGGCTCTGATCTTTTACTATACTTATTAAAGTGTAGTGTATATGTAGCATATCTATAGTTTCACAAATACACCTTTCTAACAAGTATTTCTATCCAACAATATGATTTGTTAAACTCAGAATATTTTAAATGATCCAATGTTTCTATGTGAATTGCATAATAAGTGAATGTCCACCTATCTCTTTGCCACGTATTACTGCAATAATATATGGTATTTATATTTTGAGTGAATTTTTATATTATAAAAATACTCATAATGTTATTTTTCAATCATTTTGTATTAATAAAATACAAAGTAACTTTAAAGTGATTTTCTGGCATAGGGTACTTTCATAATTCGTACTAAAATCATCTTGTATAAGGTTTGTAGCATTGAAACAGATTGAGAATAAGAAACCTACACAAAAGCAGAAACATAAAGTAATAAAATCTATATACATGAAAAAATGTTATAATTGTTTTCTAAGATCTAATGTGAATAATACTAGTTAACACAGATGACGGAAAAGTATGAAATTTTTAAAAAATCAAAAATGAGATAAATGGAAATTGATAAATATAGGAGTGTTTTACACTATTCAAATAAGCTATAAATGTGTATACTCTTTCAATCACAAAAGCATTTTTCACTCAATTTCCTAGGGAAATCAGTGTTTGTAATACTGTACATATAAGCACATGATAAATACAGTATTCCAGTTACTGGAAAAACTGGAATGAAATTGCTAATATTATTCTATAACCAAAAGTCATAAAATAAGACAAAGCATTTTAATTGATAAAATACAATTTATATTTCAAGCCATTTGTTGAATTTGAATCCAATATAGCTTTAAAGTATGCTTAATTTGACACATCCAAAGAAGAAACATCTGCAAGATGTTCAAGTGGGAAGCCCACTCCAATTGTAAATAACCCATGTTTATACATGTGATTAACAATGTCAGTCCAGTCAGCTGTAAAATAGGATTTTCAGCTAGCTCAAATGTATCTACAGAATAATGTACCCCTAGAGTATCATGCTCTTTTTACATCTCTATCCCAGATAATTCCTCTACTTGGGTAAAAACTGTGAACTCTTTACTTGCCAGAGTTCATATATAATCTGACAATTATTTTTAAACTTATTTCAGATTAACAGGTATCAGTAAAATAAAATAGATTATAGATAAAATATCAATTAACTGATCAAGTATAGTAAGTTCATTTGCATTCAACATTAGTTTTCTTCACTCTCCTATTTATGAATAACCGCCTACCATTCTACTAACATATATATTTTTTCCAAAGAAGTTAACAACTTTCAGAAGTATTTAGAAGAGGAAAATTCTTTCTTATTTGTTCCAAAATGCATTATAAACAGACTCCTAAAGCAATTTGAAATAATTGTATTTCTCTGCAAGTTGATTCTGAAAAGTAGACAAAACTGAAAATCATATAAAGAGAACACTTAAATCATAACTATGGAACATTTACTATATCTGAACACACAAGTAGGTAACTAATCATTTCAAAAAAGTAATTGCACATTCAAATATTCATTAATTTCTCTCCCACACCAATCCCTTAATTTCCTCCTATGTTTTTCACATCAATTTTAACTCTCACATAATTTTTCTCCATTAAGTAAAACTTGTTACATGATTTCATCTTTTTTACTAGTACATTCATTTCCTTCCTGGGCAACTTTTGCAAGTCAGTCAATGACATAAAAGGAAATTCTTGTTCTTTTATCATATCATCTATAATATTAAGAAAAATAGCAAACAGAAGACATTAACAATACATTACTGTGGACCAACACACAGTACATTTCAACAATCACCATGTGTTGAAGGAAATCTGGGAACCTCTACTTGATTGCATAACAATTGCTTCAACGTTAGTTAAAGTGAGCCCTGTTTCCATGTACTGATGTGTACAAAGTGGGCTATGCCATTTCCATCTATCTTCAATTGACTTTAAGCATGCAAATAAGGCTAACTGAGGCACTTATATGTAACCCTTAATGCCATACAGCAATTTCCTATTTCTTCACATCGTGTTCCCTGTAAGTAGTTGAACACAGTGGGATGGAAGAGCCAAAAAGCTCCAGAAATGTCAACTGGGTATGAGCCTCAAAATAAGAGGCTATGACTTCCAAGGGCACAAAAATCTACATATCAGAAACTGAAGCAACAGTCCCCCACATCCATCCATAAGCAATCCCAAATGAATGATGCAGATTGGTTTTTCTGTGTGCCATTTTCCCTGCATATTGTAAAGGTGCCTTTCTCATCACCTAGCTAACTCAACTCATGTAATTCCTACCTTACTGTCACTCATCCTTGAACCACTCTCTTCTTCGCAAGATTATAAATTCTGGAAGAGACTTGGGATCAAGGCCCTTGTTCCATGCATACGCACCTGGACTGGACTCAGGACCTCTTGACTGCTCATAATTTTGAATATGCCTTAGTGTCTTTATTCTTACTGTGGATTGCACTGGAACTGGTAGATTGGAATTAACTTGCTGGGATTCCAATAACGGTTCAATGGAAATACAAATATAAAAGTTCTTGAACCATGAAGAATATGAAAAAGATTGGATTACACTATTAAAAAGGATTATATTATTTGAATTATAATACCCAATACTGAAATTACAACAACTATGAAATTTTCAGGTCTCTGGTTTGCTTAATTCTTTGAGCTATTATTACTTTTTAAAAACAAAAAAGGAAGGAAACTATTTTAAATTCATACTGTAATATTAGCCATGAGATTATATCTTTATTGCAAGTACAGCCAGATATTTTTAAATTAAATGATTAGCATACAAACTCCAAAGAAAAGTAACATCATAGGTTTTTTTCCCCAAATTTTGATAGAAAATTCAGGTTCACAACATCTGCTTAGCATTATATAATGTAGCACTTAACAACTTGTCACGAAAACACTGAAGACAACCTTTAAAATCAGAATTAACAGGCAACTAATACCATAATGTGGAATGAATAGATATGTTCTAGCTTTGGAAACTCTACCAGGAATAACCCAGATTTCACTTTCAATTGCTTGGTTTGTAGACATAATAAACCAAGAGAAGACCATTTTTCCTTTTACCGGAAAAAAGATTTTGAAAATTGCACTCAAGCCTTACAGTTCTTGGTTTTGGAAATTGTACTCAAGCACTTCCTCTTTCTTCCACTATTCCTCCATCTTTAAAAAAACAAAGTAAGCAGAAAATAGAGGAGAAAAGCCAGTAGAGCGACACTCTAGAATCTTAGTGTCTTGGTAGGTAGAGCTAGGACATTGGTGGGGAGGATAAGGAAGGAAGGTGAATATGGAAAGCACAGAGAAATAACCCTGACACACTGAGAATTAGAAGTCCCATACAAAATTGTTCCTTATAGTATCAAGGAATCAGGCTGTGGTAAGTGAAAGATGAAACCGTAAGTGAGGGGACATATTTGCAGTCAAAACTGCCAGAGCATGACCAGTACACTGTAACCTGGACACTGAAACTTTTGCTACCATTGAAAAAAGAAAAAGAAAATAGCTCATACAAAGAAAATTCGTTCACTGGGGGTATCCTTGTGACTTTCTTTTACATTGAGTAAAAATTAAAGTATAAAGCACAGAACAAGGGAAAGATATTTGTTTTAAAAATTCAGAATGAATTTCAGAAAAAATCTTTACAATTCAAAAGAAAATTTCAGAAGCCCATTTTGCATCACCAATAAAGAATAAATATATTTGGGCTTTATGAAAAGGAAACAGAGTAAAATAAAAAGCACACTACAAACAAGATTTTTTTAAAAAGATAATGGACAGTGGGTGAAATGAAAAGGGAAAGCAGTATTTTAAGACTGATGTGGAAACAATTAATTGATACTGAAAAAGCTGAATTTAAGAATTGTTGAAGTGGGGCCTGGGATATATCACAGCAGCAGCACAGAGCTCAAGGTCCTGAGTTCAATTCTTGTTGCAAAATAAAATAAAATAAAACAAAACACAGAATTGTTCAACTGTTCTGTAAGACCTCATAGGGAGAAAAGAGAAGGAAATTATAGAAAAGAAGAAAGAAGTGAAACAGACACTAGGGAGCAGACACACATTAACCAGTACTTAGAGAATTCAGAGATACACAACAGAGAAAAGAATCACACGTGGTTGAAGAGAACCTTCCTATATTCAGGAAGGGACATGGCACTGCTACAGGGGAAAAAATGAATACAAGATCTAAAGATTAACATATCTGACACTTTTTAATCCAGTATAAAAAATCATTCCATCCATGTTGGAACTTAGGGCTCTGGGAAACAAAGCAACTGGCTCACCTCCCTGGAAAGCAGCCACGGCTTGGACAAGCTGTGGCTGCCCCAGGTAGAGACCACCCAGCATCTCCCGAGATTCACACCATGTTGGAACTTAGGGTGCTGGGAAACCAAGCAACCTGCTTACCTCCCTAGTAAACAGCCATGAGCCTACTGACGTGTGGGCTGAGAATCAAACAACCTATCCCCACCTGTTAGCAAATGGAAGCCAGACATCTGAGTATCTCTTGGGAGGTTGACAATATATGCAATATAGAAAATAGGGGGGATTTCCTTCTACCATCTCTGTGAAGGCAAATATTGTTATCACTGCTTTGCTTTGTTCTGATTAATTGTAATGCTCTATTGAATATTCTGTTTTGATAAGTTATATAATGTTCTGTATTTCGTTTGATTTTGCTATACCTGATTGAAAAGACAACTATTGTGAAGATAATGAGATATACTATGGTACCTATTAGTGTTATTCCAGTATCCTGCTGTGAAGTTCTGTACCAATTTCACTGCACTGTCTCAATTAGCTTTGATCTATCTTGTTCTGTTGTATTTTACTACCTTCAAAGTAATAACAAATTTTTAAAAATCACTCCACATTTCAGGCAGAAATAAAAATGTTTACTTTCAAATTTTAGAAAACATACTACCTTCAAATAAGATATATCTTCTAAGAAAATGGTATATCCTCATAATAACTATGACATTATATCTATTAATGTATATGTATACACATATGTGCACGTGTATGATATTAAAGCTATAAAAAAACAAGTTGTTTTAGCATTAAACTAAAATTTAATGCCAGCCACCCAAGCACTGTAGTTCCAGTTACTTGGGAGGCAGACGAGACCAAGAAGACCACTTCACCCCTTGAGTTAGAGACTAGGCTAGGCAATCTAGTGAAGCACAGAGGTAGGATGGATAGAAAAGAGATCATCAGAAAATAAAGATCATAAAATATATGAGTAATAATATATTAAAAGAAGTTGATGCAATGGTTATTCAAGTTCTTTAAAGAAAAAAATTTTGGGAAATGTTGACCAAAATTTGATCATTCACTAGAGGCGGATAAAATACAAGAATGTTGTAAAATGTAGGAATTATATAGACCATCTGCAGTGGTACCTTATAGTTCATGAACTTAATTTTTTCTAAAACTTTAGAAAAGATTGTCATATTTGTATTTGTGTAGGAAAGATGGCCATGGTCATATGTGTCTTCTGATGCAGAGTTTTCAAGTAAAAACAAAATTTTGCCAAACAATTGTTTGCAAACAATTTGGTTTACATTCTTGAACTGAGGTACCACTGTATCTGTTCACAAAGTGCATATTATGTAAAATACACACAAATACCATGAAAACTAATAGCAAAGATAACCTTGTAAGACAACAATGCAAAGCAAAATTGTAAAGTACTCTTAAATGTAAAGAAAAAATCAAAATTGCAATTATAATTTAAAAATTAAAGACACTAAATAGCCTATATAAAAGTTGATGATGCATGCAAAAAGATAAAGGATAAAAATTATTCACATAGAGTTCCTGTTATTTTTAGAGAAAATGATGAAATAAACTATTCATTCAAATTAATACACTAGAAAAATTCAAGAGAATAACCTTTATAAAAGCCCACTGGAATGAATCAATAAAAATAAAAGCAGAACTAGATATGTACTTAATAAATCAAAAAAGACCAATAAAATATCCCTAAGGAAAGCAAGAAAAAATGAATTAATAAAGATTAAACTGGAAAGAAAAGGGCAGTTAAGTAAAACTCAGCAAAGCTAAAAATGAAAAATATGAACTTCACTAAAAATAAAAAAGTAGATACAATCAAATATAGAAACAAGATTTAAAATATAAAAAGTAGCATATATACTATGTTATTACAATTAATATGATAAAATGGTGCAGAATCAGTAATATAAGAAAATATTAATTAACAAAACTGATCCATAAAGAGAGAAAAAACCAGAACAAATATAAGACTAAAGAAAATGTTTAGAAAATTTAAATAAAAGGAACAATGGATAGACGTTTAAGAAGAATGCTACCTTAAAATTACTTTCTATGACATACAGAAGGCATTAAAGGCTACGTATTTATTTTCTATATTCATTATAACTATTATAAACCTGACATCAAGCTTGACAGTGCTTTTTAAAAGATATACCTCTAACTTTTATTAAAATGCAAATATAACTAAAATATTTAAATACAAGATGTTTCTTTTTCTTAAAGTGTCAAAAGAAAAAGATATCAAGAGAGTTATGCCATTCTAGATAATAAAACGTATTAGAAACTGACAACAATGAAAACATTATGACATAAGCTCCAGACAAGAAAGGCAAATGATTAAAAAAGAAGAGCTGCAAAGAGACCTAAATATGTATAATATGAAATTTTTGTATAAGAATGTGACATTTCAAATCATAGAGAGGCATAATCAAGCAATGATATTAGGAAAATTGACTTGAACAATTCTAGCAAATGCCCGGGTCACGAGAGAAAGGCAAAGTTCCAAGCCTAACCTCCAAATTTAGACAGACAGAACCTTAACAGTTAGCCCCTCTGCAGCCTGAGGAGGCCTGTGCATATGCATCAGTTCTGTCTGAAGTTGCTTAGTGGCCTTTTTCTTCCTCTTATCTTTTATTTTCCACTGTTTCTGTATCAAACTAGATTAATGAGGAAGGCACAATAAAATGCCTACAGAAATTATGCCTCAAAATTAATCAAAATAGCATAGCAAGGGATGTAAAACGTTAATAATATTTTTTCTTTGTGTTCACTTTTTCATGACACTTTTAAATAGAGATGTTTGTATTTTGTGTACATAGAAGGGCAGGAATACACTTTCATAAAATGCTATCAAGAAACTGTCCATTCTGTCTCTATACACCTGCACAACCTAAAGCTTGGTAATTTTCCAATTCTATCATGCTTCAATTCCCAACTAAGCTTCTCTTTTTCTGTTAACATACTCCATAACATAACAGATACTGCATTTAAATTAACTTTATTTTTAAATTTTTCTCAATATTCCTCATTGAATGCTAAGTTACCAAATATCCAGGATTAGAAGTTTCTAAATTAACCCTAGCTACTCCCTGCTGGATGTGTCTTTAACTTTGCTGTAGACATTTAAGAATTGACAATTTTAAAAACTCATAATAACAAATCTTGGGTAATTGGTTGCAAAAGTAATGCCATTATAAGATTATCAGCACATCAGGCAAAAAGAAAAGCTAGAATCCCCACACAAGTACGGGTTTCTAAATGCTGTTGCACAGGCTGAAATTGTTCAAAGTGCAGTTTAGAATGTCCTCCAATTATTCTGCACCCTCACGCAGCATGGTTCAGAATTATAGCATTATGGAAAAATCCAAAGGAGAAAATTGCATCTGTAGTTTTCACAACTGTTTGCCCCCAGTGCCAACATAATTCAGACAGTAAAACAAAATGTCCTGTGACAGAGCTAAGATTCAAATCTGAAATCCTTCTTTTACTGCCTGAACACCCCAACCACCACCATTTCCCTCCAGTTCTCTCCTGGTCTTCCTCTTGGTGGTACAGCTATGGTTGACCCTCACTGGAAAAAAAAAAGGCAGAGGAAAACCAAGCAGAATTGGTATTTATGTTGTCTATGCATTGAATCTTCCCCTATGTTATAACTATACTGAGTTCTAAGCACACATGGCTTTTGGTCTACATGCTCATTGTGTTTTTTTTTTTTCCTTCAAGTTCTTGGTCAGAATCTATCCATATCATTTAAATTTTGTTAAGAGTGAATTCCATCAAAAATTTTCATTAATTCTCAAATCAATAATTATTGTTTATGGCCTCAGCATCTGCCCTTTAAGAGGCAAACGAGCATAGGAAGAACATGAAGGGGATTAAAGGAATAGCAGCAGAGGGTTAAATTTGAGCTATGATTCTGGAGAATTCTGCTTCCTATCATTTCAGCACCCAACAACAGCCACATTGGTAGAAAAATAGAACAGTAGTAGTCACTGTTTGTCATGAGTCTAATCATGAGCAACTGAACAAACTAAAACTGTAAAGACCAGTGGCCCTCAAAACCTTGATATTAAAAACTGAAGAAAAATATTTAAAATAGCTATGCATGCACATTATAAATAGAGAGAGATGGGCCCTTTGGGCTTGTTTCATTTAGTAATTTAGAAACCAAATAGTGCTCAGTGAACCAATTTTTTTACTTGATTTTACATTTGCTGGGGATTATAATATTTCCTAGCCCTGATGATGGAAAAAGCACAGCTGCTGGAAAAGAAAAAAAAAAAAAAAAAGGAAAAGGTTTTATTGTTTTCTTTCTAGGGTCATTAGATGAAAACATTGGAACTCTAGGACACTGGGTTGGAAACAGCATGATATTTGTGCTACATCAGATAGAAGGGAAAAGTGTGAGATGACAAATTTTAACTCCTCATGAAATGCTAAGTTGTTTATACACCATATAAAACTGTATTTGGAGTACCAACTAGATTATTGTATACTATGGATACTTGGATACTATGTGAGATATGTAAACTGGTTAATACAATACAAAGATTTTTAATATGGAAGTTCTTGGAGATTTTTCATCAAAATCCATAATGTAATAAAAAGAAACAAACATTTGTTCTTTTGGCTTTGACTTTTGAGGCTTTGATAGAAATGAATTTGTTGATTTGCATGTATACCTTTTCTTGAAATTGGTAAGAATTAACAGAGAAACACCAAAGTTCCCATGGCAACCATATTGAAATGCATTCATGCATGGAGATTCTTTCCCTTCTTTAAACTTTCTTCTTTGGGTTTCTATTATTGCCTTTAGCTGCAAATGCTTCCCAGTTTTGACCTTCTCTTGACCTTACAGTTATGGGATCCATAAAAACAACAGTCTTAGTTTCCTGGCATTCTTAAAAATCACTTCTGGAATATTATGGTCTACTGTGAGCATCTCATTTTGAGAAGAATGATTTTCAAACTATGGATATTTGTCAGGATGCCAGGTTAGGGAACAAAGATATATGAATAATAGATGGTGAAACCACCAGTGGTATGGAGGACTTTAAAAAATGAGGGGAAAGGATTGAAAGTTCTCCTGAAAAGCTCTGGTAAGCATGTATGAATAGACTGACTGGATGCTCAATAGGCCCACAACTTCCTAAGCACACAGTGAAACTCTTTCCCAGCCATGGTTGCCATGTAATTGCTTTATGGAAAATGAAATAGGATTATTTTGATATCCAGCGCTTAAAGCCTCCCATGTGACTCTATACTTTCTTCTGAGGGGTGGGGAAATAGCAGCTAGTAGATCCAAGACTTTTGCTTAACTCTGCCACTTTTTACTTTTGAATCTTCTATAAGGTATTTCTACAGTGTTTAACTTATATAGCTTTTATATGGGTGTGTTTCCTCTCTAGCCAACAGGAAATTCTGCAAGGGGAGAGGTATATTCTCCCAAGCACTCCCCTGTGTTCCTCTCAAACACACCAGATAATGTGCCTACAAAGAGGAAACACAAAATTTCATACAGAGGCAATTTCTATTAGCCAAGCTGAGACCATCTCATTAAGCTAAGCACTTCTAGTGATTAGTGACATATTCCTAATCTTCAGGTGTCTGTATCTGCTCTTCCTCAGCCAAAAAATCATTTAGAAAATGAGGCTCCATTTGTTGCATTAATTTCAGATTCAAAGAAACATCTGCTCATCTTGAGCATATAGGAGCCTTGCAAAGAGCTAACACCAGTGGATCAAGGACAGATTAAAAAATATGACCTAGATGCACCTTTCTATGTAAACCCTGATGGCCTCCTTCAATCTCCATGTGAACTCAGTTGAGGCTTCAGTGTTTAAACAGCATAGCTCAGTCAGTTTTCCTCCCATCAGAAAGTACTTTTTTCCCTTCACAGTTCACTTAATAAATAAAAGTATTCAGGGACTTTTTTTTAGATGTTTATATTTTCTAAACAAGTACCTACTTTCCAGACTCGTCAAGCAGTCTGAGATTAAAGAAATCCCCTTTCAACTCTCCAGTTCTCTCAAACATTTTTCTCTTATTTATACAGATTGTGTTAATATGAGCCTTTAAAAATATGGAAATACTTGAATTGTTTGTGTAACAGGATAAGAAAAATGTATGCTCACAGGTTTCTGAAGAATGATCCCTGAGCGCTGACCAGTATTTCCAATACTTTTCTCAAGCCAACTCACTCCTCACCAGTCACACTGACAATCACACTTCACACACTTTCCTCTCTTTTTACATTTTTGTCTCTCTTGTTGTCCCTCCCTTTCAGCCAAGGATTCTGTCTCCTACTTTACAAAAAAGTAGATTACCTTAGCAGGAAAATATCTCATCATCTTGGTACCAGGCATGCAAATATGGGCATCTCTGTAAATTCTTCCAATTCCCCTTCTCACAGTCAACACTACCTATTATGTCCTTTCCTCCGAATTGCTATCGGCTTCCTATGAAGTCTGTACCAACGGCTTAAGTCTCTCCCATCTGTTTTTCAGTTTTTTGTTTCTATAAGTACATTTGCGGTACATAATGATTACATTCACCATGAGGAGGAGGCACATGTAGACAAGACATCTTAACTCTTCTTTACTTCCTCTTCCCCATTTCACAATCTCCTGTTTATGTTACAAATCTTCTCTAAGCTCTTTATGTTTTCTGTTATTCTTTCCTTAGAAGACTCATCAATCTAGCCCATTTTATCCAATTTCCCAGCCCGCACTCTTCTACCTGTTACAACCTTTTCCCTCATAAAACAGCTCTTGCTATGGTCACCAATGTCCTCCATGTCTATAACCCTAAAGGACTACTTTTCCAAACCTGTGTTATTTAGGCATCACTTTCTATTGCTGACCATTTCATCTTCACCAAAATATGTGTCCCCTTTATTTTGATGACTCCACTGCTTTTCCTCCTCTCTTGTGTTATAGTTCTCCATCTCCTTCATAGGTTGATCTTCCTCCACAGAAAAAAAGTGAAAGTTCTTTCAGAAGGCTTGGTTCCAGTCTTTCTCTCTTTATCTTCTTAGTCCTCGGTATCTGGGCCATAGCACCAATCATCATGCTGTTGCCCTACCTACATAAAATTATTTCTCCAATTCAAACCTCTCCTCTCAGATCCAAATACACAGTGTTAAACTTTGACTTGGCATTTCTTTTGTTTCTCAATTTCTCGTAAACCCATGTCCAAAACTGAATTCAAAATCTGCCTCCAAATCTCATCTGCTACCAGTGTCCAACCCCAGTGAATGATGTCACCAAGCATCCTATCACAGAAACTTAATACATATCACCTTTATTTTCTTCTTCTCCTGATCCTATTCAGTGTCCCCTGATTTCTGCCCATTCCACTCCTAACCATTTCTGAAACCCTTCCACCTCCCTCCAACTGTGCACCATGACTTCCACGCAAGCAGTCATATCTGGCCTTGTGGACTCTGCAATTCTCTGTTGTTCTTCCTAGAGTACATGTGGCTCCCTGCCAATCGTGTCTCTATGCTTCGCTAAAAAGAGCTGCTTAATGATTTTGTTAATCAAATATTTTTGGTGGTTTTCCCTTGATCTTAAGACTGAGTATCTACAACCTAAAGGTTTTGCTTCTTCTGGTCTCTATCTCTTAAGGTTCATGTCATCTGGTCTCTCCCTCAAGGTCACTGTGGCATTCCTTCCTCCCCAGAAACTCATTTTCCTGACCTGCAATAGGAGTTCTTCCTGATCTAGTCCCACTCCTGTCCTTCACCTAGTTAGTGCCTATTTACACCTCAGCTATCTTTTCAGAGGAAAGACATTCCTGGCTAGAAATCTCTAGCTATTCCACCCAGCACTATCATGTATGTGTCTTTCATGGTGCTTATCAGTTCCAGTTTCCTACTTCATTCTGTGAACATTTAACTAAGTGTATGCCCCACTAGAAGTTAGGCAAGCTCTATGAATGAAGCCTTCCTTTACTACTTTATTATCAGGACTTAGCATAGCACCCAGCACATTACAAACAATCAAAATGATATTTATTGAATGAATTGATTAATTAGATATTCATTATTTTGTTCTGAGGACCACACTATCTTTAAAATACTTCAAAGTATTTACATAACTTTACAAGATTTATGGCAAGTATTTTTTTTTTGTCTTTTTCTTTTTTATCGGTACCGGGGATCGAATTCACAACTGCCTGCTTGTAAGGCAGGCGCTTATGCCACTGAGCTAAATCCCCAGCCCCTATGGCAAGTATTTATAAGACCTGTTAAAGAAAGTATTAGTTATTATTCTAAAAGTTTATTTTCTCCAGTGTTCCTTATTTATTTTTCCTTATACACAGGATCAGTGCAGAGGCTAAATTATGGCAGGTACCCAAAAATTCTTGTGATACAACAGAAGAAGGATGGATAGATAAAACTCAAAGGTTGGGTCAGATAAAGAGGTATAGAATGCATATTATGGTATTACCTCTCTGGACTCAAATTCTGGACTTGTCATTGATTGTGTGTCCATAAAAAATGACTTAATTTCTTTACTGCTCTATAAAATGAGGTGATAGTACTGGCATGTCACTTGGTAGCTATGAAAATTAAGTTAGCTAATACTTACAAAGCTTGGTTTTGTAGTCAAAGTAGTACTTCATGGCATACCTACCCTTAGAAGTTACTATTTTCAAACTAATAAATGATGTGTGATGCCTTAACATGCTTCTGAGCCTCATTATAGAGGAAGAGTACACCATGGTCTCCATATAGCCAACATTCTCATTAGAAGATAATGTGGCCTCAAGAAGGAACAATTGAAATTGCATCTCCTTCTCACAATAGTCACCAAGGATCCCTGAGAAAATCTGGACTGCCATCATGTGAGTAGCCTTTTCTTGAAAAAATAAACTAAAATTAAAATCTCACATAATTTAAGCCACTTCATGACATCACATACCTTCTTGGATATAACACTGATATTGCAAGCCAGTTTAAATTGGGGGTAAAAATTTAGCAAAGGGCCAATAGGTATTTATTCATACCAACTTTCTATGCAATCAAATCTAAAAGTTTCTTTAAGTTTATATATCATCTTTGGATATACAAACAAACTCAATAGTTCCCTTTCTCACATGACCCAAAATAAATGTTAAGAATCAGCTATTATTTCAAAATAATTTTAGGAATAAAAATTTCCATGAAGGCAAATTATCAGCAACAATTACAAGGTATGTTAACAAATATTCTAGAGTTATGTGTATGATATACCTTATTTATCCACACATGTTTTTCTAATATTGCAATTCGAAGGAGACTTCCGTTGATGTATGCAGTTTCTGGTTTTTATTTTCATTTATACAGTAGAAAATTACTTTCACCACTTCAAAAATTCTTAGCACTATTTCTAAATAAAAACTTTGGAAAGTGAGGTGAGTGGAAGCACCAAGGTATGAAGCTGCTTGTGCTATCGGGGGAGCCTCACACAGCTTTGTGTGCAGGCAAGAGGTGAATGGAAAAGGAAACTACTTCATCCCCTCGTGGCAGGTCACCACTTGAGACAATCAAGTTAACAATCAAGATTAACTGTTACAGGAAGCAAGAATAAAGAAGAACAAAGTAACTTATGAGAACTTTGGGACAACACTAAAAGAGCAAAAATTTGCGTTAATGGGGTCCAAGAAGGACTTGATGATACCAAAGTAGGAGAAAACTTCATCAAAGAGGAATGGGAAACTGCAAACTGAGGAGACACAAATATTCAAACTGGAAATGCCCAAGTTCAGAGATTGAACTCAACCAATTCTTTCCCAAGACATATTATCACCATGTTAACATAAGTTAAAGGCAAAGTGAAGTTTCTTAACATATCAAGAGAAAAGAATGAAATATAGATGCATGCTATGATTTGCCTAACAACAAATGTGTCATCAGAAACCTTAACACAGGCCAGGATGAAAACTGCCAAATAAAAATACTGCGTTCAGCAAAACTATCCTTTGGCAGGGCTTTAAAGTGATTACAAGATAAATACAAGCTGAGTGAGATCACTAATCACCAGGGAAATACAAGTCAAAACCATAATGAGGTTAAGAGGCAGACCCCTGCATGGCACAAGCCTAAAATCTGTAGGTCCATGATGTAGAGATACAGAAACCAAATTATAGAGTCCACACACACACAACAACCACAGCAACAAAAAATAGTGAGAAATCTTGAAATAAACTACTGGAATCTTTATTCCAGATAATTCTTTACATTCAGTATCACCTCAAATCTTCAGTAACCAGCAGAGACAGGGAATAACATCCAGATCTGCCCCTGTGCATCTGCTGCCATTGGAAAGCTTGATTCCCCCAGGTAACCAGAGCAGGCAGCAAGAAAGTGCACCTGCAGGCCATCATTGGAGATGTTTGCTTTGCTTCTGGTGCGCAACCACTGTGGGCCAGGAGAATCAGATAAACATGCCCCTGTGTGCCTGCCACCATTAGGGGAGTTCCAGTGTAGATACATAGGTCAAGAGAAGCAGCCCCACCACCATGCACCCAGGGCCATCAGGGAATCGCTGATGTAGCCACATGGATCTGGAGAAACTCACCCATTGCCCCACTGCCTCCCTGGGAACCTGGCTCATTCCCCTACACTGCAGAGAGGCAGCCAGCTTGGGAAGTGCCTGAGACCCCACAATTGGCTTATCAGGAAGAACCCAGGAAAATGTCATGAAAAAGAAGCAAATGGCAATCTCAGATATCCAGCCCACAGAGAACAAGTCTGGTAGATATAGACATGGAAGAAAATGGAAATGACACACCTGATATCTCTGAGAGGGCAGCAACTGAGGTAAAGAAACTGATTCATGAGGTTGTAAAAGTAATCATATCAGAAATAACAACTCAGGTAAAAAAAGAAATCACAAACACAGTGAATGAATTGCTGAGCACATCTAAAGAAGACATAGATTGAAAAAAGAAGAAGAAGACTATAGGAAAATGATAGAAACCTTGAATTAACAATAAAGGAAGGAATTACAATGCAGGAAACAGATTCAGAGAGATAGCCAGGAAATTAAAAACACCATCAAAAGCTGAAAAAAACCACTTGAAGGAGATTGAAGATACACCTTCAGATCTTGAAGACTGGACTGTAGCTAGTGACTGTGAAAGAGAAGATTGCTTAAAAATAAAAAGGAAACAGGAAATAACAATTCAATTATTACAAGATGACACAAGAAAAGTAATTTGACTGATAGGTGTCAGCAAAAAAGTGGGGCCAACACAAATGACATAAAGAGACTATTTACAAAAGTAATAGCAGAAAGACCTCCTGTGAGTCTGCACCATTCACAGACTGCATGGGAGAACAAGAAGCTAAGATCTCCTTGAGTTGACATCTTGTATGGGCTCCCTGGGGGAGAGCCAGATGACAGCCCCTTCAGATGCATGGACAGGGAAGCAAGAAGAGCCAACTTTTTTATCCCCCAGCCCCATTAGCCACTGGCTGATCTAGAGAAACACAGGATATGATGATGCTAATGAGGTGGAATACAACTTAATGCTTCTAGTATTTAGTGATTCACCAACTTTGCAGGCCTAAAACCAGTAGTCTGATCATCTATTCAGAGCACAGCAACACAATGTAGCATGTACCAGACATCTCCTTCTGAGAGTGGTGGCCATTGTTGATTCCCTATTATTTTGTTTCAAGATCCTTTATCATTCTCATTGTTTTGTTTGGTTCAGTTTTATTCTGTTTTATCTTGTTTGATTTTGTTGTATCTGATGGTCTGGGCAGCTATTTCGGAGATCAAGATATATTATGGTAGCCATTTTGTGTTTACTATTGTCTTGTTTTGAGATCCCATATTGCATTCATTGTTTTGTTTTTATTGGTTCTATTCTGTTTCTGTTTTGTGTGATTTGCTATATCTGAGGGTATGAACAAATATTTTGAGGATGATGGGAGACACTGTGTTGGCCATTGATGATTTCTTATTGCTTTATTTTTAATTTCTATGCCACTTACACTGTCTTGTTTTGATCGGCTTTATTTTGCTTTATTTTCCTTGGTTTTTGTTCTCTCTAAAATAAAATTTAAAAAATAATAGCAGAAAACTTCCCAAACATAGAAAAGATCCTGACATGTAGATAAGGAAGGCATATACAACTGCAACTAGCCACAACCAAAATAAACCTATACACAGACATCTAATAATCAAGATCCAGAAATTCAGCCCAATAGCAGGATATTAAAGGCTATTAGGGAAAAGAAACAGATCACCAGTAAAGGAAAATACATCAGAATCATGGCAGATTTCTTAACAAAAATTATCATGTCAAGAAGAGCTTGGGGTGAAGAGTTTCAAATCCTGAAAGAAAACAACTTCCAACCCAGATTGATATGCCCTGCAAAATTTTCTTTCAAAATTGATCAAAAAATAAGATGCTTCCATGAGAAAGAACAATAGAAGGAATTCAAGAGCACAAAACCAACCCTACAGAGAGTGCTGAAAGATATTCTAAAGAAAGATAAAAATGATCATGATTCTAGAAATAGCAGCAGAGGGGGATCACCAAACAAGTCAGCCAAATAAATGGAAGGGAAAGGTGAGGGAGCCAACAGCAGGAGGAGAGCATGGCATAGACGCGTCATGCCGCTTATAACCATTAATGTAGATGGCCTCAATTCACCAACAAAAAGAAACACAGGGAGAGTAGGTCCATAAATACGCTGTATACAAGAGACAATATCCATAAATATGATGTATACAAGAAACATGTTTAACTCAAAAGGAAATTCAGAGACCAAAATTCAAAGGAGAGAAAACAACATTCCATGTAACAGGAAACCAGAAAAAACAGGGGTAGCTTGCCCTTTAATTATAGAATGAATAAGAAATATATAGAATTTTTATTCAATGGAAACTAAGCTATAAAGAAGGATAATCTCGAGGCTTTTATAGGAAAATAGATGCAATTTATGATCATGCTCATGGATGAAATGATTCAGATTCACATGGGTGAACATTGTGTTATCTCACTAGCTTAAAAAAACTGAAGGAGTTAGTGGGATCCAAAATGTACGATAAATATTGTAAAAGTGAAGGGGAAAGACATGACTAAAAAGGGACGGTGACAGCCATTGTTAATTTCCTGTTATGCTGTTTTGAATTCTTGTATTATTTTCATTGCTGTGTTAGGCTTGGTGTTATTCTGTCTTGTTTTGTTTGATTTTTTTTATATCTGATGGTATGGATAGCTGTTTTGAAGTGCACAAGAGACATGGTAGCAACTGTTGATCTCCTCGTATCTTGTTTTGAAATCCTGTATCACTTTCATTCTTGTGTTTTGATTGGCTTTATTCTGTTTTATTTTGTTGTTTTATTTTCTTTAAAATTAAAAAGACAATGAGATATCCAACAAATGTATCATTCCCCCTCTACTAATGATGAAATTTAAGCAATCAGAAAGGTAAAATAAATACTGCTACAGTCATACAGAAATCAGAAGACTATGATGAGAATACTACAGTGATTCTAGAAGCTAATTTGTTCTGATTGTGGAAAAAAATATTAAATATTCCTATGTGTGTAAAGTTTGCCTTTAACCATGACCCTGTATTTCCCTTGCCTAGTAACTTTTTCTCAAATGTCCTTTTTTATAACAAGATATAGGACTACCATATCACCAGTTATTACCACTACATATGAAAATGAAGAAAACCTGTTTTGGTTACTCTTCCATCATTGCTGAGACAAAATTAACTGGTATCCAAGGTGAAAGGAGAAAAGGTTAATTTAGTTCAGTTTGTAGACATCTCAATCCAGAATTACTGGTTATAAGGCAGGGTAGCATGGTGGAAGAGCAACCTTTCATGGCAGCAGAAGAGCAAAAACAACAAGATCCAAAAGAGGAGAAGCAAGGCTACAAATATGGATCACAATGATGAGAAAGGGAAAAATATTTGTGGGCAGCTAGAGGCCCTTGTAGCTCTGCTTAAGTGCCACGATGTAGATCAGTGATTCAGACTTTCGTACTCAATTGTGCTTCCATGTGACTTCATACTTCACCTCCATCCTCAGTGACCTTCCCCAGCTTGCAGCCTCCCATGCCTTTAACTAATTATCACACTCAAATCAAAATGAACTCATTAGGCCTCTGAGCACAGCCAATCTGATAGTGAGAAGAGGAAACAAGGAACCCATTCACTTCACTTTTTTAACTAAGAGATAGCATCAAAAACCTTTGCATTGCCAACTATACAGTCTTGAGTTTGCATCCTATTTCTGCTTCTGACTAACCTCTACTACAAACACCTGAAGCCACCTAAAAGCACTCAAGAGAATATTATTTTGTATGCCTTGTTTTCTCATGTTTTCCCTTGAAGTATAAATTTGCTGCCCTTAAAGTATAGTAATTAAAGTAGAATGTCACAAAACATGTCTCACTTTCTCCCTCAACATATCAAATACATCAATAGTTAATAGAAATTACTTGAGTCATGCTTTCTCCAAAAATGCCTTCTAGCAAAATAAAAAACACTGATTTTCATGCCAGAGAACCTGCTCTTAAAAAAGACATTCTAATGCAAGGCTATCTCTCAATATTTGCAACTGTAACTGTGAAGCTTAAAATGTCTCCAAGAAACTGGCAGCAGCAGGGACCATCAAATACCACTCTGGATTTGAAGTCAACTAGAAGGTTAAAATAATAAACATGACTGCAAAAGAAAACAAAGTCTACTGAACTGTAGCACCAGAAATAAAACCTAAATAGATCTTGCACAAACTAGAAAAGTCACAGAAATGGTAGCCCATTAACTGGAAGATTGTATCTATAATCACAAAGAAGAGGGAAGAAGTCTGAAAGACCTGCTGAAACTTCCAGAAATACAATACGTACACAACAAAACAACACCTAGCACTACAAAAACAAACAAAAAATAATGAACACGGAGAGTCATAGAACTAAGAGATGAATATTACAGAAGCCTTAAAAACAAACAGGAAGTTCCTATTATTTCATGCCCACTAAAATTCATTATATGTCTACTATTCCCTAATCTGCTTCCTCATCATCCCAAAGTCAAATGAGAACTAAACTGTAGGCAAACTTCTTAAGCCTTACTCTCAAATAAGTTTCTTTTGGGCCAAAAGAAAAACAACTTTAAGGAGTTTAGCCATCACTCCATTAAATTAGCTCCAGTTAAGATACATTGCTTCTAAAAATTCTAAGATTTCTGGCTGATTATAGTTATCTCATCATGTCAAAGATTATAAAATAATTCTTCCCTCAAACTCTACATGAAAAATATGAGGACATTAGATAGATGACTTTCAATGATTACTGTTTGTCCTTAATGAAAGTCAGGGTACAGTGGTTTTCTTTCGGTAGCAACTCACAAGATTTAATATATGGTACTTGTGCAACTTGCCTACAATGAAATGTTATTATTATGTATATCTAAAATGTACCAGTAAAATTCTAAAAATGCAAAACAATACCCCCAAAAGACATGAATGTATAATTATGAAAAAGAAGAATCAACTTAAGACACACTATAAAGAACACTCTCTGGCTTTTTTTTTCTTAACTATCTCACACATATACTTAGCTGTAGTGAATCCTTTACACAGTTTTCCTCAATGACAGTGTCACAACCAGAATATTAATATAGATATAGTAAAGATAACAGTTTCATCATTACAATAATCTCTAATGATCCCCTTTTAATAGCCACATCCACTTCTCTCTATGCCTCCCCCTTCCAAATTCCTGACAACTTTACCTCTACATGAATCCGCTTTCCTTTTGAAAATGTTGTCATTTCAACAATTTTATATAGAATTGAAAAACACAGTACATAATCTTTGGCACTGGCTTTTTCTACTCATCCTAATTCTCTGGAACTTCCTCTAGCCTGTTGAATCACTAATTTGTTTCTTTGTGTTACTGAGAAGACTCTATGGCATAGATGCACAACTTGTATTAACCATTCACCTATTAAAAGGTGTCTTTATTGTTTGCACTTGTAGTCTACTCCAGATAAAACTTTCATAAATACTCATGTTCACATCTTTATGTAAACTCAGAAGTTTTCATTTCCATGGAAGAAACACCTATATGTTTCTTCTATGTTGCTATATGATTTGGTTGCTATATGATTTGGTTGTCACATGTTTTGTTTTCAAAGAAATTACAAAACTGTTTTCCAGAATGGATTTATAATTTTATACTCCTGCTATTTATGTGTGAGTGATCCCATTTCTCTTCATTCTTGCCAGCATCTGATTCTGTTATTATTTTTTGACCAACTTGATAGGTGTCTCAGGAATAGAGAATTGCATAAAATCAGGGATAACACTGAAATTTTAATTAAGTCATGTAAGTATTGTCAAGTTTTTTTTTCTAAAATATGATTGGTGAAATTCAGAAAGTTACACTCCCAAACTATGAGCAAATTTAATTAAACAAGAATAAACAGCCAGTCATGCAATCCCATTTCACCTAAGATATTCAATCAGGCACATAATGTTTCTTTTAATATTTAATCTCATTTTGTATTAGTACTCATTATTGTGATTCTTTAATCAAGAAGTTTTATCCATGTAGAGTTATTTGATCACTGTCAGATCTGATTAAATGGCTCCTTGTCTCTTTCTCACTAATTAATAGATATTATATTATTTTGCCACTAGTTACACTGTAGTTCTGATTCTATCTTTACAGCTGCAAATTTAAGTCTTTTCAAAAGTCATTTAGCTTAAGATTACATTAACATTAAGTGAAGTCATCTAAACCAGATTGCTACATCTTTTTACTGAGGGTTCATACCATAAAATGATTCTAAGCTTTCTTTCCAACTTTTCGAAAGACCTTTTTCAAAAGCTTCCTATCTGCCTGAGAAATTTGAATGTTATTATACCCTCTTTATCTACTACTTTAGGACTCCCATTCATAGAAAACTGTTTGGTACACACTACTAGATATTTCTGTAGCGGAGGTAGAATGTTACCATTTTATCTGGACCTCAGCAGTAAACAGACATATTCACAAGACACAATATGTGTTTCACGTGACATGTCAGTCCTCAAAAGGAAATGAGGAAAACCCAAAGAAATGGAAAAATCTAAATGCTTTCTTACATTACACTGGACAAAAAAAGGTAACTGCAAGACAGTAAATTATATGAGGAAAAGATAAAATTATTTTAATTGGGTCTGTTTGTGTACAGAATTTTCTAGGCCAGGACTTCCCATCAAAGAATGTTTCCTCTTTTCTTGTTACAAAGAGCTTCTTTCACATGGAAGCTTTATCTAGGAAGAAAGGAATGTTCTTCTTACAGCTATTAATAAAGTGCCTTTGGCACAGAATAATTCTTGTACAAAAGAGGCATATTTTGGGGTACATTTTCTGCCATTTTTACTACCAAGGCTGAATACATGCACACCAATGTCTCTTCTATTTCACACATATTATACGCCCAACAGAAATATGTGCATTTAAGCCAATAAAAGTCTACAAAAAATTTATAGCAGCATTATCTATAATAGTTCCAAACGGAAAACACCTAAACATCCCCCAAAAATAGAATGTATATTCATGTGTGAAATATACAGTGGAAGGTTTTATAGCAGTGAACAGGAATAAACAAGTTTTATAGATAATGAGATGGATGACTATCACAAACATAATATTTACTGAATTTGGTCATTCAAAACAATATACTCTGCATGATTCCATTTGTATGAAGTTCAAAAATTGGTCAGATTATATCACCACTTTGGATACAGTAACTGGAAAGAGGTATTAGGGAGATTTCTAGGGGACTCTTAATGTTCAGATTCTTAAGTTGAAAGGAAATTAAATGGATGGGTTCATTATTTGATAGTTCATGACACGGAAGAAATGATTTCCACAGTTTTCTATTTTAAATAGCTTTTAAATAGATGAAAAATTTTGAAATAATGATACTTATGAGATGGCAATCATAGTTTTAAGGATAGAGTCCTTTTCCTGATCTTAAGTAATGGTCACAAGTCTTATTACATGGAAATTCTACCCTGCTTAGTGTACTCAGAGTCTTAATTTGTGCAGAATTTCACCAGGCGAGTATCTAACTCTAGTCACTAGGACTTTCTGAGAAGAATCTATTCTGCTGGCTCTGTAAGGGAGAAAAGCAGAGCCTTGAATGTGGCGAATCACAGAAGGGTACACTGACCACATTCCTGGTAAGTCTCCAAGTAGGTAGATACCATTACATTGTACAGAAGAATATAAATTTTCCATGAAAGACAACCTCAGTCTGATACTCTATTGCTAGAGCTACTCTGAAAACTTAATGATGACTCAGTTATGATGGCAATCCATTTAACCATCCTACAAATATTTATGAAACACTTTCTGTGTGCCAGACATTGTTTTAGATGCAGAGATACAATAGTAAATTAGAGAGTCATAAAGCTTGTCCTCCAATAGGGTCACACTCTAGCAAGGAATACACACAAGTAAGACTAAGCAATTGCTTGGAAAAATGAGAACACATGGGAAAAACACAAACACTAAACTATAGCATGAGTGAGGGACATGATCTAAGACTTTCTGCCAACTGCAAAGAATGGTTTTGGCATCCCAAATAAGTAGGAGGAATACAAAGAGAGACAAAGCCACAGGACAGCACAGGTGACCATTCCAGGAAGAATTAGCATGAACAGTCCCTACAGGTAGACTAATGGCAACCCAAGAATCCCTGAGAATGGGATTACAACAACAGAGGGACCTTGCCCATCAATGTGAAGCAGGTGGAGGTTGTGCCATTATAGGAGAAAAAATTAAATTGAACAATGGTATATGTGGTATTAATATCTTCTTTGAGTGAAACTTCTTCTGAGATATCTGAGTCTCTGATCATCAGATAATGTGCAATAATTTCCTGTGGAGAGAAGAGCCTGGTAAGGTGCACAGTCATAGTGAGATCAACCTCTTAAAATATGGATGACTCCAGATTGGAACATCCCTTTCAGCATGATTGGCTCAGAATCCTTCACCCACACCATACTCATGCTTATATTCCATTAATAATAAAGGTGAACAAATAGTTTATTCTGCTGTCTTAGTTAACTGACAAACATTTATTATGTATCACTATTATGTGCTAAGTACCAAGCTACATTCTGCGAAGAACTGGGAAGATATATAAGCAAAGATTTTAGTAACAGGCAACACCAAAAGATACTGGCTCTCAAGCATCTGAGGTTTAAATCTTGTTTTAGCTTCTTACTAGTTCAATGGCCTCAGTGGTTCAGTTACTAACCCCCATACTCCATTTTCCTTTTCTAGAATGTGAAGTGCTACTATGAAGTATTTTATAGGATTAAATGAGATAATGTATTCAAAGTACCCAGGAAAAGTTCTTCCCAAAATTCGGTGGTTCAGAATGACCACATACACACCCCAGGCTCTACCCTACTCTTCTCTTCATGCTACTGGGTTTAGAAACTCATACATGTACACCATGGTGTAGAGCCATTCACATTCCCTGCCCCTACAAGCAGCTACCTCTTAACCACCCACTACGTGAAACACAAACTTCTCTCTGGACTGACTTTTTTCTGGGTTTAAGATCATTTGTGGGTAGCAAATTCCAAGGTCCAAATAAGTACCTCAACCATGGGTACAGACAAGATATGGGGGAAGAAAAATTCTTCGATACCCAGAATCCAGACCTATGGAGGAAGGATGACTCCCAAGACTACATTTGGGGGTTTCTGAAATTCTCTCTGGTTAGGAAGAGGAAACATTTGCCCAGGTCTAAGGGCAATATGGTTTAGAAGTAAATGCTATATGAATTAACAGTTTCTAAGCAAGAGTCCTTCTTGTGCTATTTTAATTCTTCTACAACAATCTGCTTCTTGAAGCTACCCTACTCTTATATGTTTTGTAAGAATGCTATTCATGTTCCTTCCTTTTCTTATTTTGAAATTTACTCCAAATCACTAACAAGCCCAAGGTCTTAAGGTACTTGTTTATTATGCTGTGCATCCACATTATCTTTGAATACAAGAAGTAAAATTTTATCTAAACTCCATTCACTATAGTTGTTATTAATCAGTGAATGGATTTAAATAAATATTTCAGTAACGCTAAACATATTTTGCACAATGCAAATTTCAGAGGTAGATAAAGTTCTATAAATCTAAGTTTAAGTCCAAAAAATGGAATTCATAATATGTATCTGAGTCACTTATACAGAAGAACCCTCACTCCATTATGGAGACATGAGTCATCAGATAATCAGAAGAAGAGTAACAATCTTCAACAGGGAAGTCAAGAGGTAGAATACGCTTAGCTCAGAAACTGTAATGTAAGCTCTGTGTCACCATAAACCAGGCACAGGGTCCTGACATTCTGGGGACTGCAAGCTTAGTACAAGCTGCCCAAGCCACAGTTGCTGAAAGGCCAGGGCAGTGAGGTCAGTGAGCTGCGTGATCAGAAGTAAAGGATCAACTTCATGATTTCATCAGACTGAGCTCTCACCACAGACCCACTCATCTCTACTGGCCTTGACTTGCTCTCCTCACTGATTCACTCCAGGGCTCATCTTTAAAGTACAAATTCTAAGCTTCTAAAATAGCCCCAAGGCTAAAAGCTTAAAACATATGAAAAATGAATAAGTGCACCTGGGGCTCCAAGGACTAATGCCTTAAAATTATCATCATTTCCTGCCAAGTGTTTCTTCACCCACTCACTTGATGTATATCTGTGGCCTGTTCATACTTCATATGGTTGTGGACAGAAATGCCTCGGTTCACACAGGCATAGTGGGTCTGGAAGAGGCTTTTGTTGCAGCATTCTCTCCTTGGTTTGGGCTCTGAATCCTGTGACCCTAACATATGAACACTGAACAAGTCTTCCTGGTGACTTAGAAGGTTCCAAATAGGAGTTCCAACTCGGTGGCTGATGTACTAATACATGGCTGAGGCAAAGTATCATTTAAAAATCAAATTTATCTCAATGTGGCAACATTTTCAAACAATAAATCAAAGAGATTGGGTAAAGGGATCTGAGGACCTTGGGACAATAGAATCAGTCCCACAGTGTTCCCAAGAGCTGTGCAGGCAGGTCAAATTCTTCCTAGTTCTTTATAGTCTTAGCACAGTGAATCCTGCCCTTTAGCTTACACACCTGGATCCAGAATAAATTTGTAAAACACTAAAAGGAATGAAAGGAACAGAAAGACAGCATGGTTTTTATTTTTAAGCTTAGTGTACAGCTAAGGATGGAAAGAACACTGAACTGTAAATAACAATATAAACAGACTCTTATTAAGCTCTGAAAAGAGCAGATTAAACAAGTTCCATAAAAAACACCAAAGTGGGAGAAATTATGGGAGTGGTTGGGGGAGGTCTTCAGAGAATGGGGAGGTCTTCTCCAGAGTCAGTACTTGAGCTGGGGGAAGGAAAAAGGTCTGAGTAGAAGATCTTGACCTGCTTTATGTGATATTTTTTTGTAGACAGCACTTAAAAATATAAAATAAAGTACATTGGATTACAGAGGAAACCATTTACAATCATTTCTGCTATGGGATCTGTTTTGAGACCATAAATATGTCCCCATGAAATTTTTTATTAAGAAATAATTTGGGCACAACACAGATTTCATTTATTTATGATTTCATTTCATTTATTTATGAACCAGCCCATCATAAGAATGGAGAAAAACACTACACCCCTTGAACCAAGCCACATGGAATACAAATAATGGACAACAGTACCTCAAATGTCTACCTGGTTCCCCAGTTCACTTAGTGTGCTGTAAGTTGCATCCATCCACATCCGTTATAAGAACTTTCCACATAATAAGTCAGAAGTCTGATCTATTTCCACAAGTAAACATGAGGTATCACACTTATCCTACTATTTACGCACTTCTTAACATATATATTTCTTAATCTAAATTCTACTTTTTATAATTGAAAAGGGTTTTGAGTCTTAGGTCCCCAACTTCATTTCCCTACAGTTGTGGTGGTTTTATTGTGTTATTTTGTATAGCTAAGGATTTTTCAGAAACAATTAGTTGCAATATGGGAAAACTGACTGTATATGTTTAAAATATTTTTTAAAAAACTAGACCTAGTAGTTGGTCACATAAACTATTATAATTTTGAGACTAGTAAGCATAAATATATATAATAAGTATATATAATAAGCACTGTATATATAGCTATCTGTAATTATAATGTAACAGAGGAGTGCTATGATTCCTTTTAATGACATTTACAGGCAGGTGCAGCTTGTACTCCTGTGGTTTTTCACCTACAGTGATGACAGGAGAAAATGCCACATTTCAGCCAGACACTGGTGATAATAACAATACAATTTTCTACTATTCAGTTTCACTGATGTTCTGAATTCTATTCATCCTCCAGGTAAAGAAGCCCATGGTAAAAAGTGGAGTATATAAGAGGGGGATATGATGTGAAATGTACAACCAGAGTCAATAATTTATAAGAGAGAAGAAAGGAGAGAAAGGGAGGGAGAAAGAGAAAAAAAAACATAGAGAATATAAAATGAGTTAATATGAATTCTGTAAGACTTCTGCACGATTTTTACATTTTGAGGAGCCCTCTGCCTTCTAGGTCATCCTTTTGGTTCTATCCCTGGTGCAGTCACTGGCTCACACTCATCTTTGCTTCCATAACTAATGTGGTGATTCCTTCCTAACATGCTAAGGTGTGGATGTGTCCTCCAAAGTCATGTTGCAAGCTTGATTCCCAGAGGAGTAGCGTTTGATGGAACTTTCTGGATAGGCTAATGCCCTCTTAGGGGGCAGGGTGGTTATCTTGAGATTGGGTTGTCATCAGTGTGAGTCCTGCGAATAGTGCTGTCCCCTTTGTCTTTTATCATGTTAAGATGCAGCATTAAGGCCTTTGCCAGAAGCTGTCAATATGACACTGACCTCCAAGAGAATGATTTAAATAAAAATGCATGGTAAACTACTTAATCTTTGGTATTCTGTTATTAACGGAAAGCAGATTAAGGCAATATGAATCTGCCTGGGTGTTCTTTCTTCCTCAAGCATGATAGACTGTTAAGATCACTCTGAAATTCTCAGTTGCATAAATGTCTTCACAATGTTGCTGTCTGGAGGACTTGGTTATGTACAAGTCCTGTATCTATTAGGAAAAGACAAATTCTGAGAGATCACAGTCAGCCCTAATTGATTAAGAATTATCAATTAATGACTTCTGATCTGACAGCAATTTGTCCTGTTCTGACTCCTCATGAACCCATCTAATAATTATTTTCTAATCTGAGAAACTAGTCACATTAATTTGCTCATCAGTTTTGAAAGGCAGGAATAGAATAAGCATGGTAAATTACATTATAGACATTAGGCAAATTTTGTCACAATGATCGCAACAACCAGACAGTAATGTCTCTAAGCATCAAGATTTCTGAGTCATTTCTTATTCTGACTCTCTGTCTAGCCTATCCTCCTGGTTATATAAAATAAGTTCTCTAGGTTCCCACTTGCAGTTCTTTACCTTCTCCCCACTATGGGCATAGTTCCTTTCTAAGTGGCACGTACACAGCACACATGAGCCACATTCTCACCCAGCTGCTAAACCAATTAAGCAAGTGGGGTCTTTGCTTCTCTCCCTAGTAAATGACACTTCTCAAGTAAAGAGAAAAGGAATTAGTGGGATTTTAGATTTGCTACTATTCCTATTCCTATTAGAGCTGTTCTACTTATGTCAGTTTCATATTTGTGTATTTCCTACAACTCTCAAAATTAAAACATTAAAAGTAACTGAACATGATGACCCTCGAGTTCCAGCCTTCTGAAGTAAGGTGCAACTGAGTTCTGTTCTAGGCGCATGAGCAGACAGACACGTCAATGCAGTGTGGTCTGGAAACAAAAGATGCCTGCCCCAAATCAGCTCCTTTTCTTGCTCCTTGTGATTTCCATCTTTTTCATGTTGTCAAGACAAACAAAGCCAGTCACTAATGTGGTAAAGGCAGACTGCTGCAATAGGGAAGAGGTCCTGCGTGAACCAAACTTAACTTCTATTCATGCAGAGATGGCCTGGAATTTTAAAGGGAGAAAGTAAAACATCATAAAGGATCAGTCAGCATGAATGTGATAAGACCAGCTCTGTCTGTGAGCTGGAAATCATGGAAGTTAGGATTTTGTCCTCCCACAATGAAGACAATTGATGACTGCTTTTGAAAACAATGACTTCCAGTTCTTTAGACACCCCTGAGCTTTAGCAGATATATAGATATCTCAGAGGTTACAAAGAGAGGATTCACAATTGTAATCCCTTTTTAGTAAATGCTGTAAGACTATTCAGGGGCCTGACCAAAAAGTTAATTTTCCTGGTAGGTTAAACTTTCTTAGGTAAACCCTTAATAGCACTAAGGATTATCCTTGGGATATGACCTTGAGCTCTTAAAAATAAATAAAAACTACAACCTTAACGGTTTTTAAACCTTTGAAGGCAGCTCAAGGAAACCAATGAAATGACTTACATTAAGAATCTTAATATTTTCATAGGCCAACCTGAGACCTAAGCATGAAGAAGATTCAGATATGATTTCCACAGATCACAGTTCACTTATTTCTTATCAGCCAGTGGCTCTCTAAGTATAGTCCCCAATACATGTTGGCAATAAGATGCCTTGATAGACTCTTACATTAGTTTACAAATGCTGAGAATTTCATTCTTCAACATAACCTTGTACATACTTATATACAAGCAAGTCAACTTGTTTCCTACAAAAACTTCATTCCTTCACCTTCTTGTAGGTTTTCCAGGGTCTTGACGGTGATATGATGCCACTGACAATTCATGATCTCTTCTTTTTCTTCACTGTATTTCCTTCTCTGTCTGCCAATTTTACATTTAACCTCCAGTTTTAATAATTCCCACCTTGACAGTACCTATTCAAGGTAAGATTGCCAGACAAAATATGTGATGTCCAGTTAAACTGAGTTTCACACAAGTAATTAATTTTTACTGTATGTTATTTAAATTTTCACAACTTTACTCCTGTGCAAAAATCTATTATCCAACCTTTTTCTCTTTCCAGGTGAGCAAAACATTATTCTGGATGATTGTAAAGCTACATTCGCTGCTGAAAATACAAGCCAATATATAGGTGGTTTCTAGGAGCCAGACATACAAAAGGGCATCTAGAGATTTTAGAGGAGTTCACACTGATTTATGTATTAATTGTGATGTTATTTGCAGGACTGCATGCATCTGATAAAACTTCTACCATAAAAGGGGTGGATTAATTAACAACTAAACAAACCTGACTTCGTTTTGGCCTTTTGTTTGCAGTACCAGGCACTGAACGTAGGGTCTTTACACTGAACTACATCCCAGTTCTTTTGTTTATTTGTTTGTTTTGTTTTTTTTTTTGGGGGGGGGGTGGGTTGATTGTTTTGTTTGATTTTAAAACAGAGCATCCATAAGTCACTGTGTTACCCAGACTGGGCTGAAATTTGTGTTCCTCCTGCCCTAGGTTCCCAGTCTGCTGGGATTACAGACATGTGCCACCAGACCCAGATAAATCTAACTTTTAAAAACAGAAAATAAACACATGCCACTGAGGATCAGATGTACTTTACACACTTTACACATTTCAGATATCATGTTACTCACTTTTGACATCACCAAAATAAATACCCCTCAATAGCTATTCTTTTCTTAATTGTGCTGAAACTCATAGTTCCAACATTACATCCCTTTCCACGAATGTGTTTGTTCTTTCCTGAAACAATCATGTAATATTAACTGGGCCTGGAAATGCAAAGGTAAAAATAGAGACTGTACCAAATAAAACTGCTTACTGACTAGTCAGTAAAGAGACATGGATTTTTTTTAAATGACATTCAATGTGAAAATATGTCATAAGTAATTATAACATATACTATGATGACTGCATTAGTCACTTTTACATTGCTGGGACAAAGTATCTGATATACACAATTTAAAAGAGACAAGGCTTATTTTGGCTCACAGCTTCATAAGTTTCAGTCCATGGTTGGCTGACTTGAAGGCAGAAATATCATAGCAGAAAGGCTTGGTAGCAAAATGCTGCTCACCTCATGACTGTCAAGAAACACACCCGAGTATCTATCAGATACACCCAGACATGCATTTTATTAACCTGCTCTGTACCTCTTGAGTCAATCCAGTTAACAACCAAGATTCACCATTACACAGTAACAGCAAGTACTGAAATCTCTACTACATCTCAAGTAAAGTTCAAAATACTTTTGCTCAGTTTTCGAAAAAAAAAAAAGAGAACAGACACCCAGGAAATAGAAGCTGGACAGATACAGTACAAAAATAAAAGCTCTTGTTGCCCAGGAGCTGCTTGAGTTCTAGTTTATTAGAACAAAAACTGGTGCTGGCTAGCTAAACAGAGAGCTGGCTGTACTGGAAGGATATCCTGGTTCACAGAGTCCATGAAAGACTGCCTCACCAAGCACAGAAATAGGTAAACTCCCAGAACATGTAGGATGGTAAAAAGCAAGAACGACAACCACACCCAACAGCAAGAATTATAGCCAGAACCTTCTTACTGACAACACTAACATCTTACGAACACCACCACTGATGGCAGGAGTCAATCCTAACAGTCTCAAGGGATTGTCCCACTTGCTGCAGATTGTGAATCCCAACCTTAAATCACATGGCCATGGTCAGCACCAGGGACATCCAGCATGTGCAGAGAGATAAAAACAGCCTCCTAAAAGGTCATACACTACAGGAAATACCCCAAAATAGGAGAGAGAGTTGAATCCTGAACAGCTACAGACACCCACCAAACTGTAACAATTAAAGACACCCACCAAACTATGCCTCAGGTACCCAGCAGAGCTAGTATTCAGGGCTGCTATAGTCTTGCCACAGCTGTTCTATTCTTTATTCCCCCAGCTGGAAAGTATCTCTTCTCCAACTCTGTATATTTCAACTACCAGGCTGGTGAGTTGTCATATTGTGCAGCCCTGACTTGCCCTTCCCACTGGGCAGGTGCTTATTAAAGGTAACTATCCAAGGGAGCCATGTGGCTTTGATTCCCCCTTGTGCACAGCAGGGTCTTGCACAGAATCAGCTGCCCACTGCCTATCTGTGTTCTGCACGAATGTGTTCCAAGGCAACTCAGCATGCACAACTGGAAATGTGCCATTTTCATTTGGCAGCATCAAATCTCCAAATCAGGATTTTTTATTTCAGCTCACAGAAAATCCCTGCCCTGAAGCCCTCTGTCTTGAACCAAACCTCAGTAAAATGGATTATAAACCAGCCAAAACCACCAAAGATTATATCCATGCGCATGTGGCTTTGGAACTGCCTAAGAACTGGCAGAAAGTGTGGCTAAGGCTGCCAGCGAGCTCACTGAAGACAGCAAACAGGATCCAGGCCCACAGGGCAATGTGCAGGGAATCCCTGCTTACAGAGCCTCTTCTGACAGTGCATAAACAAAAGAAAGAGCCTGTGGACTATCAGGCCTTTGAGGAGCTAACTGAAAAGGACCTGTAGAATATCCTATTATTTTTCTTTCTAATCTTGAGAAAAGAAACAATGTATTCCATGCGGCTCAGGAAGAAAAGGGATTACTGTAGTGGAATGGAGTATCTTTTCTGCCCTCTTGGAACACAGACATCTTTTAAAGAGGTTGTAATGGGAATTTTATCTCAGACCTCAGGTGCTGCCACAGTACAATAGTTTCTCCTTTCGGCCATGACTAGTACAAGGTGCCACTTCAATCATCCCACCTCTCCCAGAAATCATAATAGCCTCTTCCCTGGCAAAGTGATTGAAGAGCAGTGGAACAGAACAGAGCCCCATTATGCTCCTTCACAAAGCAGTGACGTCACTTTTTAATAAACAAGAATCTGAAAGACACTCATTTACAGCCAAGTTCAGGCTTGGAGCAAATGAAATTTTTAGATTAAGGTGGTTGTTTAAGTGGAGGTTTAGAAATATTCCAAGTCAGAGATCTAATGAGAAATTACAAAGTTCAGAGAAGAGTTAGAACAATCCAGTGGCAAAGACAGACAGTAATAATACAGATTTCCAAAGACACTGACCTCAGAAAAGGACATAAATACCAACCTCTGTTCTTCGGGATGTCATAGAAGAAAGAGTATTTTCCCAGTGTTATATTTGTATGAGTTTTTATTCTGAATTTCTGTTAACACTCAGTTTGTAAGTAAATAGAGTACTCTCTAGAGAACAGTTTCACTTGTACCGTACACCATAAAGAATAGTGCACGTTGAAAGGAGTCAGATTTAAAACTGAAGGGAAGGCAGCTTACACATCATAGCAATATCCTGTAACTTTCCTGAATGGGAACTGATTGGGCTTTTTTCTGCTGAACTTGTGTTCATGCTTCAGAGATGACCAAGAACCATAAAATTATAAAGCTATGAATGTCACTGAGTCCCTATCTGGGAGAATACTAGGGAGAGTATACTGGGGAGAATGTAGTCAAGTGACCTATCCACGAGCATCTCACGGAGCCTGCCAGGCGGGGTCCAGGACACTGTCTCTGGCCCTGTCCTCTTCCTCCTGTTCTCCTCCTTTCCAATCCACACCACATTGACCATGGCCATTCCCAATCCCACAAGTGACCACAGGCAGATTCAGAAGGTGCCTTTGTGCAAAGACCCAAAGCAGGTTACAGTGCTGAATTTATGCAAACACTGAAGAGGAACTGAGAGGACAAGAAGGATCCATGGTTGCCAGGGTTCATTTGTCCCAGTCTGCGGTTCTCACACATTTCTCTCCTACCCTTTTCTGCTCACTTGGGTAACTCGCTACCAGTGCCCATGTGTGTAACTCAAACATGGCAATCAGAGTCAAATTCTTGGAAGATCCTTAAAAGGAACAAAATCTACATCCACTTAAATACTTAAAACATAGTATTGTTTATCAGTATCATCTTGGTAATACTTAAAACTGAAAGATACGTCTTATTCATAGAGAATTTACCAAGTAAAATGATGTGCTGATATCACCTTGCCTTTAAGAGTGCCATTCATGAAGCACTCAAGAAAGCCATGACCAAAACCAAATTAAAAGTAGGATAGGACCAACTAAGGACATCCAAAACTCAGAACTATGTCCCAGCTTGAAACATTATAAATGTATTGACCCAAGGTTAATTCCCCACCAAACACAGATCACTGCTCAATGTCCAATCAACATGAAATGGGGACAAACAACAAGCACTCTATAGACTGTACTTTCCTTCTTAGGTACCAGGATTTCTTTATTCTACTTTGGATCACAAGGCAAACACAAGCATTTTTAACCCTTTAAATATGTGCTTCTTTGACAAGGGAAAAGACTTCTTTTTATGTCTGCTTATAAACAGCACAGGACATGAGCATGTCTGTCTTTATGGAAGACAGGGTAAAGTAAGTGAAATTCGGTGTGTAAGGGGTTGTTTCCTTCATAAAAAGGTTCATTTATTTCCTGTACTTTTCTCAGCTACAATATGGGAAGCTGAGTTAAATTCTCTTCAAAATGTGTCCATGTTTGAGGTGACAGTAATCTGCTGTGATGTTCATGAACGTTGTGCGTGTTCTTTCTTCCTTTATCTTTTACTGTTTAATAGTCACAGTGAAATGTTAACATTACGATATAGAAGGTAAGAGTGTGAGTTCTGAGTCTAGAAACATGACTGCACAAATTTGGGGAAGACTTATAACTTCAAACCTCAGTTTCTGAATCTTTAGAAGGGTCACTTGTCTTACAGGGTTGTTTTAAGTCCCAGAATCACATCAAACAAGAAAATAAACCCAAGGCACTGGGAGCAATAACTAACACAGGAAAAAACACTCAAAGAGGCCTTATCTATAAAAGACAGTAACCTATCTTTTATTATTTCTTGTTAGAGAGTTGGTATTAAAGATGAAGGATGCAGTATCAGAGAAAACTAGATAACCCCCAACTCCTTGAGATCAGTAAACAGTCTTTCTGAGAAAATGTGTAATTGGAAAGCCAAAGGAAAAAGGAAAAAAAAAAACTAATACTATTTTAAAACCTAGAAAAAGCTGCTATTTTATAAAAGTCTCTCAGGAGAGGAGTTCCCAGGACTGAATGGAATACTTCAATAAACAGTGTGTTCACAAAAGGTGAGCAATTCAGGGGCACCTTGGCAAAGCCTTGGGACTGCTCCAGACAGGGTTTTTATTTTTTGTCTATCTCACAAAGAGAGTTATGTTATAATCCTTGCTGGTGGGCCTGTTAATATGTCTTTTTAAGCTGTTAATTCCCTTAAATTTGCTAATTTTAATTAGTAAATTCAAATTATGCAAAAACAAAAAAACAAATGAAACATACATTCATTCAGTGTTGTAGGGCACAGCTAAACCCTATCCCTAAGTCTGGGGTTAGACTAGACTAGCCTATATGAAGAAATCATTAATTTTTAAATCATCAATTTAAAAAATTAATTTGCAAGGATCTTTCTTTCCATAGTTTTGTGAATATTTATCACACTCTTAAATTTAATTCTCTGGAGCATGGTTCAGTTCTGGTCATGAGTGAGTTCTGTCTCTGCAGAAGAAAACACTGAAAGGACTATTGACCTGACCCAAGAAGAATCCAGAGAAGAAGAGGCTGTGATCAGAAATGCAGCAGTCTTCACTTGCCTATGGCTTTCTTTTTTGTGGTTTTAGCTAGCAGACATCAATACCACATCACAATGCCACATCCTCCACCGCCCCTCACTGCACGTCACCAAGGCACTGTATCCTCTCATGTCGTGAAATCACAAGAAGAACAGCAAGTACCAAACAATAAGATATGAGAGAGAGAGAGAGAGAGAGAGAGAGAGAGAGACAGAGAGAGACAGAGAGAGACAGAGAGAGACAGAGAGAGACAGAGAGACAGAGACAGAGAGAGAGATAGACAGAGAGAGAACATTCACATGGCTTTTGTTATTATATATTGTTATATTGTTCTATGCTATTAGTTATTGTTAGTCTCTCATTGTGTCTAATTTATTAATAAATCTCTTTTCTATAGGTATGTATGTATAGGGAAAAGCATAGCATATCATTATGGTTTGGATCTCAAAAGTTCTACAGAATTCTCATGTGTTCAGAGAAGGAGTTTTTGAAAACTGTGTCATAGAGGTGCTGTATTCATCAGTTATTAACCCACTGATGAGCTCAAGACTGGTGTGCTATTAGGAAAGTGGCCAGTCTGCAGGGCTATGCCTATGTCTCCCCCACTCTCTTCTCTTCTGTCCCACCTCTCCTTTCTTCCTCCTACTCTTCCTCTTCTTTCTCTCCCTATTCCTCTGGTCTTTCCTCTCTCTCTCTCTCTCTCTCTCTCTCTCTCTCTCTCTCTCTCTCTCTCTTTCTCTCTCTCTCTCTCTCTCTCTGACTCTTCCTACTCTTGCTGCTTCTCCCCATCATGAAGTGAACAGCTTTCTTTTACCACATCTCTCTTCCAAGATGCTTGCACTACATTCAACCATGGTGGTGTGAAACCTCTGAAACTCTGAGCCTAAATAAACCTCTCTTCTTTTATGTTTCAGGTGTCAGGTAATTTTTCCAGCAATGGCACTAACCGTAGTTACAGACATCCAATGGTGGTCTTGGAACATATCCTCTGAAGATAAGGAGAGAGGACTATGGTAATTTCTTGGTACTCGACATGGAAAGAATACTCACAAAGAGATGTAATTACTCTGCAACTGGCACTCATGATGGTGATGATGATAACAATGATAAGAATACGACTGTTTATTATATATTTATATGTATATATCAGCAATGTTCTAACTGGATTATTCATAACATCTCATAATCCTCACAAAACTTTTGTGTATCTGAGACTCACTCCTTCCCTTTCCTTTGCTCTGTTCTGTATCACAGAGGGGTGATGCAAGTTATCTTGACAGTTATCTTTTTGTGGTTTCACTCTAAGATTAGAAGGTGCTAAGATGGGAAAGCCAAGGTATCCCCCTGTTCACTGTAACTTGATCAGTCTTCAGCAACATGGGAGTCTCCTGCAGTTCCACCACAACACTGGGTGACCTCTGGGTGACCACGGCCTCTGGACTGCCATACCACTCCAACAGACCGTCCCTTTCAAACTAGAGCTAATGGATGCTTCTTACTACTGCCAATGTTTGAGTTGTTCAGTGATCTCATTTGGCTTCTTAGTTCTTCCATCACCTGAATAATCAGACTGCCTCTCATTCAAATATATGAAATGATTTGTTTTCTTTTTTAAACTGTTATTATTCTTACATTACAGAATAGCATATTGAAATGCAGCTTATCCAAGATTCTAAAGTGGCAAATTTGGGTCCAATAATTGAGACATGACAGAGGTGATAGCTCTTAGACACTGCACTATATTCATTCTCTCTCTCTCTCTCTCCATCCCTCTCTCTGTGCATGCATGTGTCTCTGTGTATGTGTGTCTCCCTGAGTATGGAATCCAGGGCTTTATACTATACTACATCCTGGCCCTGTTTTATGGTTCTCTCTCTCTCTCTCTCTCTCTCTCTCTCTCTCTCTCTCTCTTTCTCTCTCTCTCTCTCTCTCTGTCTCTGTGTCTCTCTCTCTGTCTATCTCTGTCTCTGTCTCTCTGTCTCTGTCTCTCTCTCTGTCTGTCTCTGTCTCTGTCTCTCTCTCTGTCTGTCTCTGTCTCTGTCTCTCTGTCTCTCTCTCTCTCTGTCTGTCTCTGTGTCTCTGTCTCTCTCTCTCTCTCTCTCTCTCTCTCTCTCTCTCTTTCTCTTTGGCTCTTCCTGCTGTCTCTGCTTCTACCCATCATGAAGTGAGCAGACTTTATAAGTGAACCTCTTACAAAGTCTCTAAATTGCCAAGACTGGGCTCAAACTTAGAATTCTCCTATCTCAGCCACCTAAGGTGCTGTGATTACACTTGTGTGCCACTATACCGAGCAATATTGTCTCTTAATTAGATAATATAAAAATATAAGGCTAAAAGAAAATAAAAACACTTCCATTTACCCTCTATTTTATGATTCTCCAATCTTCCCCCAAAAGACATGCTAAAGGGATTTATTTGGACTATAAGATTTACTACGGTATCTACGTTTAAGTCAATAGCAGTAGAGCTTTCAGATCATTAGTTTTGGTGTTGGGTTTTTTCTGGCCACCTTAAATGTACTGTTACAAAATGAATATATCATAAATTGCTTTAGTACCAACCTCTTAGAAAGCAGAAGGTTATGGGCTGGGGATTTAGCTCAGCGGCATAAGCACCTGCCTTGCAAGCAGGCAGTTGTGAGTTCGATCCCTGGTACCGATAAAAACGAAAAAGACAAAAAAAAAAAAATTAAGAAAGCAGAAGGTTATATAAATTGCATAATCAGTCAAGAAATTTGTTGTACTACACTGAAGAACTCAAATTCCTCTGATTCTCCAGCATCACTTTTACAACAAATTTCCCTTGCACTCTGTCCTATAAACTGCCCACGGGATTAATGAAACCTTTATGTAAATTTTGCTACCACTTTCTCCAATTACGTAGCTTTCAACAAAAGCAATGTAAGATAAAAGTACATGAAGAATAGCATAAACATATGTGTAAATGTACACAATTTTAATTGATCTTTATTTCTAGCCAAATATTTTCCATAAAAGCCGTTATTTTTGTAAGTCAGAAAAAAATTATGTATGTATTTATATAATGTTCTGTAAAGGAGACTGATATAATTCCTACCAAATACTGACATAATTCATTCATTGTATAAATTTTCTAAAATTTAAAACAAATTCTATTTACTGTTTAATTATTAATACAAATGTATTGTAAAAATACGTTGAAAACAGAGTGGAAACAATAACATAACAATAACAATTAAAAGCCCAGGGGCTGGAGATTTAGCTCAGCGCCATAAGCGCCTGCCTTGCAAGCAGGCAGTCGTGGGTTTGATCCCCGGTACCGATAAAAAGGAAAAAGACGGAAAAAAAAAAAAAAAAAAAAAAACAATTAAAAACCTAGAAAATCTATTAACTAGTGATTTCTTACTGTTTACTTTTTTTGAAATTCTGTATTACTTGTACCCTTTTCCTGTTTTGCTTTGTTTTATTTTTCTTTAAATAAAATTTTTTTAAAAGGTAACTGGAAAAAAAAAACCTAGAGACATTCTCTATTCATATTTGCTGTTTCCTCACAATCAATTATTTTGTCTTTTTTTTTTTTACTTAGTTGAGAACTATCTTTAGTTCTGGGCCCTACTTTTTTCAAAAGTTAATCTTTTATTAACATTTTCTTTATCATTTAATAACTTTAATTATTTAATTTAAGTAGTTGTACAAAACTACAGAAAATGAATCCCACATAAATTATCTTATAGTTATTTTTAAATATTGGGTGATAGCTTTTTACTGTAAGCCCTATTTCTGTGATTGTCTTTCTACAAAGAGGACAAAATTTCAAATTTTTCCTTAGGCTAGATTTCTAAGACAGAATAAACTTCCAAAAACACACTTACATGGCCAAAGAGTAAACATTTCCTTAAGTGCTTGTGATGAATTACCAAATTGTTTTCCAAAATAATCCAAATACTCATATAAATGACAAAATCACTGACATACTTTTGAAATATTTTCATAGCCTCTTAATTTCCTTTAAAAAATAAAGCTTATTTTCACTGGTTAAAATACCAAACTCAATGACTATTGTTTTCTTCTACTTTCCATTTTCTTCCAGTTTGTAAAATCTTACAAGGACAATGATAAATGTATATGCAACATGTGTGCACTGTAACAGAATTTGAATTTGCCAAGATGAATTTTCCTATCTTCATAATAGTCTTTTCCTGTTTTCATAACAGTCTTAATGAGTCTTTTCTCTTTCATTTATTATTTCAACTGTCTTTTCTATGTAATAATCAACTAGAATGTCTTCCTCAGTGTGAAGTGACTGTTTCAGGACAGAATACGTGAGAAGACGTGGTTCCTACTGGTGACATTATAACACAAGTTGAAGAAAGTAATCTGTTGACATTCAGAAAGTAATAGGAAGAACATAAAGCTCTCATTTTCTATCTATATTCACCTTGCAGAATTTTAGACAAAGTATTCGCATGCTATTCTCTAATGTCACAAATTACTATTATTTACTGCCTCTTATAAAAATGACAAAAATTATTCGATCCATTTCTACTGGTTTTGCAAAATCCACAGCAAATTGCCACCCTAATATTCATAGCTATGTGTATTCCACTGTGCGCTAGGCAAGGTAAATATTAAACCATACTTCCTGGGCAGGAATCAGGGTATGTACCACCTGGGCCCAGCTCTGTCACTAATTATTGGATCAGAGCTATTCTCAGTATCTCAGGACGTCAGTTTTGTATCTGTTAAGTAGGGTCTGTTTAATCTGTTAAGTAGGCCTAAAGTAACAAACACACTTCTGTGTTCTTATATTACATGATTTTAATTTGAGTCCTTAATAAAGGATTGCCTTTTAAACATGAAATAAGCAATACTTTCTATTTTTCTATGTTCCATTTTCCCTTACCAATAAATCTTTAATAATGGTATTCTGCCAACTTCGGGAATGACAACACAGGAATTAATCATGGAAATCATTAGTTGATTTCACAAACATGAACCTCTGAACATCATTCTTGGTACTTAGCTTGAAACAATGAACTTTAAGAGAAAGGTCCTTTGTCATACCAAGTTGAAGCTTTGAATTGTAAACAAGTGACCAAATAGACAAAACGACTTGAAGAATACATTAGAATAGAGTGGACTGGATAAGAGCACAGCACTTTCAGGATAGTGGTCAAGAAAGACCATTCTGAGGATGACATCTGAGCAGTAAAATGAATGATACACAAGAACTAGCACCTCTAGGGCATACTAAAAAGAAAATAGTCAGTACAGAGACCTGGAACAGGAATGAGCCTGGTAACCCCAGAAAGAGACAGAAGGCCAGAGTGTGGTCAGAGGTCAATGAACAAGGAAAGTGTGCTTAAGACAAAAGTGTAATAGAAGCCAAATTATATGAATGATTTTATAAAATAAAGAGTTTTAATTTTAATCTAAAAGGTTAAAAGCCCATGAAGGGTTTTGTGCTAAGAGATTTGATTTCTATCTAAAAGATCACCCTAGCTGTTGTATAGAGAATAGATCTTATATTTTCTTTCTAGGCACATTGGTAAAGAACATCTATTTTGATTATAAATATTGAAAACACTGGTTTTGGTAAAAGACAGATTCTCAGTCAGATTCCTGCCCACCTACATAACTGAGCAATATGCCTATTTTCCCTGCCAAGAGCATGGTAAACATTCAAGTTACCAGTTTGTAAGACCTCAGAAGTCTTGGCATTATCTCTTGGACACCAGATCAATACTAAAAGCATAGTCGTGGGGCAAGTTAGCTCAATATGACTGCCTATCCACTAACAAATGGTCTTCAGTTAACAAACAAGAACCTAGGTCAAAAAACTTTGAATGATTCCTATGATTCCATCCTTCTTATTGTTTTTTCTCCCAAATTCTCACCTGATGCCTCAAGAACAGAAAAAAAAAAGAAAAGGCCAGATGTAACATTCAGACATGGATGTGATCCCTGCAAAGTAATGTTAGGCAAAATATGTCCTTTAAACTATTAAATTTACCTTTGGGAATTCAAATTTCTTTTAAATCTTAAAAACTTTTGAACTATAAAAATGGTCTACATAAAAGTATTTCATACAGCATTAAACAGTTTTAGTAGAAAAATGTTTGAACCAACCTAAGTGAACTATGACTAATAGAGTAGTTATACACACATTATAGATAAAAATTCTTAAGAAATAATGTTAAGTCTGATATCTGAAAATTCAATTTCCAGTATGGTGATCTTGATGATTTCTAGGCTGTTTGTTCAGTTTTCTTTTCAGCTTGTCTGTGTCCCAAATTTCCATGAGAAATTTATTATTTTATAACTGAGTATACACTTTAAGGTAAAACATTTATGACTAGTGCTGTAGTCTGGATTTTTAATGTACCCTGAAAGTCAGTTATGGACTGAGAACTGGTGGTCAACTTAACACCAGCTGGATTACATCAGCATGGCACTGAGCGAAGATGCACCACCTGAGGAAAGTTGCCAGGATAAAGAGGTGGAGAAGAAGGGAGGTGTTGAGGGTTGAGGCGTTAAGGAGGTATTGTGGGTTCTCCTACGAGTTGCTGTCTGAGCTGTTCATTCTCCTGGAGAACCTTTGGTCCTCACATGGAGCATTGCTTCCTGGCTCGGAGGAGAAGACACGTGCTGCTTGGTCTCCAGGATGAACTCGTCATGCTGCTTCCTGGCACGTACCTGACTATGCTTGTCGTGGGAGGAGCTCGGGGCCTCTGTGTCACTGAGGACAGCTGTGGTGCCTTTCAGGACAGCCCTTGTCTTTGTTGTGAGTGTGACTTTTCGGCTCCAGCATAGAACACTCATCCCACTAGCGCAGCTCCTTCATCCTGCTGGCATAGACTTTCTGGCTTCCACTGCTGACCCTTGGGTCTTCCCTGCACAGATCCATAAAAGAGATTGGCATGAGTCCTTCCTGTAGGCTCTGGGCCTCCAGTTGGACTTGTGGGAGGCATTGTCCTGAGCTCTGGTTTTTTATCTGGACTCATGTGGGACATGTGCTATGGGATTTGGGCCCTTGACTGAATAATCTATGTCTTTGGTGTTGTGGATAGATTTCCTGCATTTTTCTGTGTTAACTCCCGGTGACCATTATAAAAATATTATAAACTCCATGCCTTGATCATAATTGTTCTCTGTGTACAACCCCTGACTACAACAGCCAATGTTAAGTCTTGATCCTCAGGGTTGTACTAGTGAAAGAGAGCAGAACCTTCAGAAGGTGCGGGTAGCAGAGATCTTTAGGTCATTGGAGGTATGCCTTTGAAGGGGAATCTGAGGCCTGAGTCACTTGTCTTTTTGCTGCAGGGCCCTGAGGTGAGCATTTTTGCCCCACCATATTCTGCCACAGTGTGTCGCCTTGCTCCAGCTCAAATCCAGGAGGCAACCAATCATGAACTGAAACCAAAACTGTGAGTTAAAATAAACCTTTACTCTCTGTAGTTGATTATCTTGGGTATTTTGTCATGGTAACAGAAACCTAATGCAAATTTTAAAAGTACATCTTCCGTGTCCTAACATTACATAGGAAAGAATTCCATATCTAACTCTTCCCTAAAACAAAATCTATAATTCCATTTTGCTGATATTTAAATAAAAGACCCTTAAAGAATTTGTTAATACTTTTGATGTTAATATAAGTCATGTTAAGGACCATATAGATATTTGTCATGATTTATGTCTGTGTCCCCCAGGCCTCATGAGTTTGAATTGTGCATTTGTTATTCATTCATTGTATAGTGCTTGGATTGATGGTGTCAGTGCTCCATCCACATAGGGGTGGAGCCAGGATGTGATGTAATGGCAGGAAAGAAGTGTCTCTTTTCTTTGCTGGTTTGAGTTTGCTGTTTGCAGCTGCCATGAAAGGCAGCCCAGCCATGCCTGCCTGCCTAGGAGCCAACTGAGTGTAGACTGAAACCTTCAAAAACTGTAAGAAATAAATCTTTCCTTTCCCAACTTGGGCATCAGGTATTTTTCTAGTGGTTGATTGATTGTGTCAACTTGAGACAGTTAGAAGCTAACTAAATGGGCTTAGCAATTCTACACCCAAGGATGTACAAAAAGACCCACCCTAGGGTGGGTTATCACCTCAAGGTATAAAAGGGGAGGAGGAAGGACAAATCCAGTCTTCACCTTTGGTTTGGACCTTACCTCCTGACTTCCAGTATAGACTCTTCAGCTTTCCAGGGTAGACTCTTCAGCCTTCATCACAGAACCTTCGGCCTTCTGTCGCACATCCATCAGCCTGCTGGTGTGGACTTGCACAAGACACTAGGGTAAACTCCAGATCTTGGATTGAATTCTTCAGCCTCCAGTGCATAGACACCCTCTGCACGCTTCCTCATGGGACTCTGTGACTGACTATTGTAAGCCAATATTATTGTTCTGTATATCCCGGGTTATATCTGTTCTCTCTGTAAAACCCTGACCAACACAGATTTTGGTACTGAGAGTGGGGTCATTTGCTGTGACTATACCTGACCATGTTTTTTGAGAGGCTTTGGAAATGGCTTGTGGGTGGAGTTTGGAAAGGTTTAGACATGTTGCCTGGATGCATAGAGCTGGAGCAGCGTAGGCTGTTCTGTAGAGGAGATTCTGGTCAGAGCTCCAGAGACCAGAAGGCTGATAGAAAGCCAGATAGTAAAGACCAGGCTTGGGACGTTTCTGCTGGGAAGGAGGACTAGATTGGTCATTGGACACCACATGATGTGTGTTATGGCTTGGCGGAAAGTTTGTCTACATTTTTCTCCTGCCCAGAGACTTTGCCTGAGACTGAGACAAAGGGCAATGGACTGATTAACCTTGAAAAAGAAATTAAAAAGCAGTCAAACATTGAGGCTGTGGCATGGCTATTGTTGGGGACTTTCAGCCAGCTTTATGTTTCAAATCAGGAGCAAAGAGCCCAGCAGGATAATATACAATGCTGTGAGTTTGGTCCGAAGGAAAATTCCAGGAAGGCTATGGATTGTAAAGACAGAGTTGAGATTTTGATTCCTGAGGAGAAACAGAGAGATAAGAAAGATGGCCCCGGGCCATCCCAGGAAGCAGTTCCCCACCCTGTGTAGCCTCACAGCAAAGATGAAAAAATTTGCTCAGAGGGAAAAGCTGCAGAGTGCCATGCTCCAGAATGGCAACAGAGGCCAAGTGAGGTTCCAGAATGGCGGCAACATAGAGAAGCTTTTTCTCACAGTCAGGTAAACAGAGCCCTGAGATCCAGGCAACTGACCCCTACAGCCAAGAGAGAAAAAAGCCTGGCTACTGCTCCAGCTAGTAGCAAACCTTGGTGGCATCCACAAGGTGCTGATTTTAGGTGCAAGAAAAATGCACAAATTCTGATGGTAAGACGGCTTCCACCTCGATTGCGAAGGGCCTGGCTGGCCAAGCAGTGTGCCCCTGAGAGGGCAATTTGTGAAGATGTAAGTGTGAAGCTGAAGGTGCAGTGGAGACCCAAGAAGTTTGGAAAAGCCAGGAATGTGGATGATCCAAGGGAAGCTGCAAAAAGCGAGCAGAGAAGATTTAAGAGAAAAACTGCAGGAGTTGAAATCGCCAGAGGTGCCCTGAAGGTGAAATCACCCAAACCTTTTGGAGCTTGCAACCAGATTGTTTCAGATGCTGAGCATGAAACTCTAGGACTTAATGTTTGTCCTGCTGGATGTTGGATTTGCTTTGTTTCCAATACTTTATATTCCCCTGTTTGTAACTTTTGGAATGGTAATGTTTATCTTGTGTCTTTGCATTTCAGTAATGTTTAACCTTGTTTCATTTGTACAGGGGCTTACAGTTAAGAGTTTGCCATAGATCTTGGAGGAGACTTGGGACTTGGACTTTTCAGCAATGCTGAAGCTGTTAGGACTTTGGCAGCTCTTGGAGGTGGACTAAATGTCTTTTATATAAAGGATGTATATGAGTCCTGGGGCCAGGGGTGGAACGTCATGATTTATGTCTGTGTCCCCCAGGCCTCATGAGTTTGAATTGTGCATTTGTTATTCGTTCATTGTATAGTGCTTGGATTGATGGTGTTAGTGCTACACCCACTTAGGGGTGGAGCCAGGATGTGATGTAATGGCAGGAAGAAGCTGTGTCTTTCTCTTTGCTGGTTCAAGCTTGCTGTTTGCAGCTGCCATGAAAGGCCTCCCAGCCATGCCCGCCTGTCTTAGAGCCAACTGACTGTGGACTAAAATCTCCAAAAACTGTAAGAAATAAACCTTTCCTTTCCCAACTTGGGAATCAGGTATTTTGTCTCAGTGACGAGTAAAAAGTAACTAAGACAATATTAAACAGTATCTTCAAGGAAATCCTTCCCCAAATATCTTTAACAAAACAACACTGCAGAGTAAATTTGGAATCAAAAACAAGCTAAGGTATACAATGCAGCACAGTGTAACAGAAAAAGATGAATTTATTAAGATGTAGCAATGATAAATATTAAGAGTAATACCTAGTAAAAAGCACATCACTGTTTTTCTCATTAATATCCTGATGCAAGGACTGAATGTTTCTAATTTTATACTAGAAAAATTAACTCTAATCTGAGAAAACTCTTTATGAATATTTCAGATAAAAGAAATATACCAAAAATAAATAAAAACAAACAGAAATGAAATAGATATATTCCTGTTGTTAATTAAAATACTGAGGCATTCCTAGTTATGATGAATAAAACCAAATCTTACAATTATAGACTTCTTCATCTAAGGAAAATCAAGTAGAAACTGTACATGTTTCTCAAAGTAGTGAATTCTTTTCTTTTCCTATTTTCAGCATTCAGCAATAAAGCAGATTTAAAGATCAAGATCATGCTATTTAAATTGTTGACATTTACTGTGTAAGGTAGAGCCAAAAGACTTCATTTCAAGTCAAACTCCATGAATATGATGCCAAGCCAATTGCTTACTTGAGCTGAAGAAGGTAAGAGGGCTCTTTGTGAAATTTATAAATAAGATCATGAAATAAAAGCTTCAAGTGATGAAACAATATTTCTTCAAATCATCAGCCCAACACTAGTGATGGACACTGACATTTTGTTGCAAATTGAAGGTACATAAATTCTAACACTTTTTGAGTGTTCTTTTTTAACTTTTGTGCATTAAAGTTATGTCCAACTGAAATTTTAAGGGCTGTAAAAATACACGTCCATGTATTGAGGGGAGATTGATTGGAGAAATAGTCACATATCTCTCTTTTTAAAAATGTAATATCCCCTTCATGAATTCAGATAGTTGAACAGATTGTCAAGCAGTTGGAATATAGGCCTAGGTTGTGAACCATTTGAATAAGCCTCCTGAGTACAGTAGGTTATACAGTCATTCCTGGAGATTGTAGGAAAGAATTTCAAATAGCACCATCTGTTAGAACCACCACCCTGAAAATGTTATCCCAGCCAATTATCACTTCAGAACACCACAGGAGTCACTCCACCTGTGTTGGAACAACTTGGCTACAATCTACAGTCAAATCCTGGCTCTAGCTCTGTAAACCACGGCTTCCACAGGAGCCCATTCAGGTGGAGTCTTGAAATACCAGTGGTGGGTAAAAGTTATGTGTCTGATGGGCACAATTATGCGTCTGCCTACAGATGGCCCCTGGCAACCTCAGACTGAATAAACTTTCCTTTTTTGTCATGCTTTTTTCTTTTTCCAGGATCCCAGTTTTAACCTAACTCCTTTCTTATCGCGCTAAGAACCTTCCGCATGTTTCTCTCAGCCAGAAAGCAGCTGAGGCTGACCAGCAGCGTCATTCCCTTTTTAGCCAGCCAAGGCAAGAATCAGAAGTATAGATGCTCACAGGGGACACAGGTTACATTAATGAGTGAAAAGACAGCCAGGCGTAAGTATCAGAAATGCTTAAGTTGGGAGCCAGAAAATGCAAGCTTCATCTAAAGGGTCAGCCACTGTTCCATCCCATGAGGCTGTCAACACACAGAAAGATAAGACTAGTGTGGCCAAAATAGTCAAATTATTGTAATACATATGAAATAAATTAGCTTTTAAATATTGGCTCAATTTTTTTCATCATAATCTAGGCTTTCAATGGTAGTCAAAAGGCCTTTATTCAGGTTTGAATGGCACTAAAATTATCTTAATATACTTACATAAAACAGGGATCTCAAAAAGATTCCTGCTTTGTTTCCTCTTCTTAAAGTGATTCAGGAGTTTCAGCAGGTGCATGCATGTGTCTGAGGCATTAGTCAGACAAGGACCGCAGGCTGTGTGCCAATCAGTCCAGCGTACACCTGCTACTGTTTCAACCTATTAAACTCTGCAACAGGCAGATAAAAGGGTTGCAGCTGTCACTGCCAACCTTACACAGCTGAGTGTATGCTTAGTCAATGCTGGCACTGCTTTTGGGAAACTATCCCAATTTCCCACATCATCCAGAAGTAAATGTAAGAAATTCCATTTATAGTGGTAGAGAAAGGGACCCCTGCTCAGGGCCAAAGGCCATACTCACTGATAACATAAATTTATTTCCTATCTAGCTCAGCCTTTTTGGTAGAGATTACAAGTAGCCTACTATCTGTCTGTGCTCTGCTCTCTCTTAGTAACAGGACCCCATATTTTATCTAGACATACTACTGTTTGGCAAAACAGATTAAATTTCCCTACCTTGCAGCTAATGATTCTCTGTAACTTAATTCAGGCCAGTGAGATGTATGAAGAAAGACTGTCTGAACTCCTTAGCAAAGAAAGTCCTGTCCTCCTTCTGGCTGGAAAGCTGACATGACATTGGGAATTTCAGCAGCATTTTTTAGGAAGGGATCTTATATATTCCCAAAGTTGGCTTTGAATTCCTGGACTCAAGTGATCCTCTCACCTCCCTACGAGCTAAGATTACACATGTGCTACTACTAGGTCCAACCAGTAGTTATCCTGGATCATGAATTGATCTTGGCAATGGAAACCATGTGTTTAAAAAATAGATAACCCTGAAAGAAATTGGGTCCCCAATGACTTTGCAGAATTGGGATACTACTTGCAGACTTCTTTTAATTAATGGAATAGAATAAGTCTTTGTGTATTTAAGCTACTGTTTGGAAAGGAATCTACATTATACATAGCTGAGTATAAAGACGACCAAGTATAGTTCCTCATCTTTCCTGGCCCATCTTTCCTATACCTAATCCTGTTTCCTTTTAAACTCCTGTTATGAACTAAATTCACGTATGCTCAAAATTTTTCCATCACTCTTCCACCTTAATCAATACATATCATTTTATTTGATGATATAGATTTGCTCTTGAGCCACAGTAGTGAGCTTCCTTTTTTGCCGGTCTGTTCAGCTGGCAAGGCTCACAGCTACTTGGCCAACTGCATTTTCCTCTTGCCTCTGGAGACTAACTGGAGTGAACATCCACTCAGGTACGAAAATTGTGCTACTGATCCTTCATCACTAAAGCAATTTGAGAAACTATTTTTTGTCACTTTTCTACCATTGTCTCTTCTCACAAGCAGGCAGTATGACTGCCTGCAAAGACTGAAGGCTGACTCCACTAAACAGTTAAAGTAAATAATTCAACTGATGATAGGAGCCACCGCATTGGCCTTTAATTAGCCCTGTTCCTTAACCTACAGAAATACGTAGCCTTAGACATCCACTAGAATACTGGCATTTTCAATAGCTTGTTTGAATGACAGGACCCTGAAGGCAAAACAATTCCTGTGGAGAGTCTGTATTTCTGCTTGCTTTTGCTTTTGGAGTTCAAACAATTCAGTGTTATCAGGTTTCAAAGTATAGTTTAAGAAATATGATATAACTAAACTTAATGGGCCTAGGGATATCTCTATCATCTCAGCAAAGAGAAATATGGGGTATGTGTCTATATTCTACAATGACTTGAAAAAAGACCCAGCTATAATTATAATATTTGTGATTTCTTTGTAATGATGATTCCACAACCTTCTGATAAGACAACATAAAGCTGGATGTTGTCTTTAGCTCTTTGGAGAAGATAACTACAAAGGGGATATCTGGGTCACATGGAATGTCTAATTTTAGTTCTTTGAGAAGTATCCATACTGATTTCCTTAATGGTTGTAATGGGGCAGGGGAAACTTCAGTGTCTTCTTCTTGGAACATTCTGGAGGATGTACACAATCAAATGGAACACTGGTCATGGTTCAGTTAAAGAGAACAGAATTTACTCTGGCTATTCTAAGAAAAACATTTTAATCAGATAATTAAATGGCTTTTCATTAGGGAGGGCTGATGAAATACCTCTAAATTGAGCCTTCAGAATTAGTTCCAAAGGCACACCACAGAATGGGGCCACCAGAGGAAACGCTGCCTCTTTAGGGATCAAGAAGAGCCTGCCACTTGGGATGCTGCCAGTTCCACACTCACAGTGCACAGCCACAACGACGAAACAAACACCAGCAGGAAAGCAGCTGAATTATGTAACCACTGTCACGTAGGGACCACCCAAGCAAAAAGATGCCCCTGCTGCTACTCCTGCCAGATTTTAAATCATGTAATTCCTGCTATGCTCTTCACTACCAAAGCTGATACTCATGCCCTGCCTCTGATCACCCACATAGTTAAGGACTGGACCCTGGGTTCTTATGCAATACTGACAGCAAGCAAGCAAACAACCCATGGCTGTGTATGTCAGATGAAATAGCAGAAGTCAGGAGCAGCTTCATTTCTTCCTTCTCCATATTATAACTCATTGCATTTAGTTACATGTTACTTCCGACATGTGTCACAGGAATCCCAGAAAGAATACACTAACAAACTAGAGCTTTAAATATATTCATTACTTAATCTCCAAGGAAGTCTAAGAGATATTTCCAGCTTCTACAGCACCAAAGCATATACTACCAGGAAACTGAAATGGGTGTTGAATGGGCGTGATGTATAACACAGAATAATTTCATGCCTAATATCATATAAATAAGTATATATACATGACACTATATGTAACTGGAGAACGAACAGCATTTGCTGAGAAATTCACTGAACCAGGGACTTCAGTTTTTATACCCTAAAGGATATAATATCTAGAACATTGTATTTTTTATACCATCATTGAAGCACATATAAGCAGCCACTGCATGAATCTTACTAATGAGATTAGTGATTCTGGTAAGTGATACAGAAAGGTCTATAAAAATACCTTAAGAATACTAATAACTAAGAAAAGAATGCAGTACAAATACTAAAGCTAAGAGTTAAATGACAGAAAAACCAAAATAATGTTCTAAGCCAAATCGTGAAAGTTATAATTACTTTAGAGAGAAATAATTTATAAAGAAAATGGGGGAAAGTAGGAATATTTTCAGCAACCCCAACTGACTGTAAGAAACACTATAGAAGTGGCATTGACCTCTTCTGTTTGAAAGTAACAGGCTTTGAAATACTGCAACGTGAGCAAAAGTTCATGTAGGGATCAAAGTGCATTGTATAAAACACCAAGGCACATAATTAAATACTGTGAATTGATTTTAACCAATGCTGGGATGTCAAACGACCTTGAAAAATAGCCCAGGACATTCATTTTATTATCTTGGATACTGAAATTAATATGCCTGGTATTAAATCACTAGAGAAAGCAACAGTTCAACCACTAATTAGGCCGCTTTTTGGTCAGAACCTGCCCTTTTATACAAACAAATCATGCAAAGAAGGCAGTATTTGGGGTAAGGGTTATATACTGTGATTACCATTCCCACAGGAGACTTATTAATACAGATGAGAATTATGGAATGACTCTGTGACTTACCAGGAATAATTAATAAGTTCCAGAGAAGCTACTTGGTTATTTTAGTTGGTAATATTTGTTTTTATTTTTACCAAAACTGAAGCAAACACAAAAGACCATGTAATTACAATGTCACCATTGCACTTTGAAAATACTAAATAAAAACAAGCTCAGAAGACAAAATCAAGGAGGCCACCATGGCCTCCACATCCTGAGAAATGCATCTTGTTGCACAGTAGTCTAATGGCACTATAGTATATATGGGGATAGCTATTTAACATTTTTCACTAACATATTACTTGTACATGTTAATGGGATTCAGTGTGATATATCCATATATTCACAAAACATGCACTGAACAAGTCCAGTCTTGCTTTTTCCACACACATACACACACACACACACACACACACACACACACACACACACACACACACAGAGCACTTCCAACATTGAGTAGCCACGATTCTACTGTCAGGTTGACATTTTTAGCTTCCACATAGGAGAAACAACGTGTGTACCTGTCTATCTATGTCTGACTTATTTTACTGATGGTACTATTCTCCAATTCCATAAATTTTACTGAAAATGACAGGATTTACTTCTTTATTCCTCTACAATACTCCATTGTGAATATATACCACATCTCCTTTGTCCACTCTATCTGCTGGTAAGCATGTAGGCTGATACCTTGTCTTAGTTTTTGTAAATGGTTCGCAATAAACATGGACATCAGATGTCACTTTGGTATGCTAATTTTATTTCCATTGGATATGTCTCTAGAAGTGGAATAGCTGATTCATATTGTAGATCTACTTTTAGTTTTTTGAGAAATCTTCATATTCTCCATAATGAACTAATAATTTGTGTTTCCATCTGTGGAAGTCAAGGTTTGCAAGGGAAACAGTTACATCAGGACACATAATTACATAATTTTTTTTTTGTCTTTTTCCTTTTTATCGGTACCGGGGATCGAACTCACGACTGCCTGCTTTACAAGGCAGGCGCTTATGCCGTTGAGCTAAATCCCCAGCCCCAGGACACATAATTTATAATATTATTTATAATGGTAACCCAAGGAGTCACATACAAAGAAAGTGAAGGAAATCTCTCCACACACCAGTGACTTAGAATGTATCTGAAGGCCTGGATCCCATAACAATTTCCTGCATAAGTCAAGCTTAAGACCTAGAGCCCATGACAATGCCCACCACGAGTACAACTGGAGGCCTAGAGCTCATGACAATGACTCATGCAAGTCTGTTTCACAGACCTGCACTGGAAGGCCCAAAGGTCAGCTGTGGAAGCTAAAGTGTATGCCAGCAGGGTGAAGGATCTGTGCCAGTAGGTTGAGGATTCTGCTCTGGAGCCACAAAGATCCTCAAAATAAGGACCAGGGTTCCTCCAAAAAGTACCATAGTCATCCTCAGTGACAATAAGGTCCCAAGCTCCTCCAACAGTGAGAACAGCTGGTTCATATCAAGAAACCAGCATGACAAGCTTCTCCTGGAGACTGAACAACAACATCCATTAGAGTCAGGAAGCAATGCTCAAAGTAAGGACCAGAGTTCTCCAAAGTGAACCATAGTCATTCTCAGTGACAACAAGGTCCCAAGCTCCTCAGATGATAACAGCCAAGTTCCTATCAGGGAAGCCAACATAACAAGCACCAACAGGAGAACCAGCAGCTCCAAACAATAATATTATTCTTCCTCTCCAGGACTCCTTTTTATGCTGGCAACAATCCTCAGGTGGGCCATCTACACTCAGCACCACGCTGATTCAACTCAGCTGGTGTTTTAAGTTGAACATTGGTTTCAATCCACCACATCATCAATAGCATATAAGCATACCCTGTTCTCTACACTGTCACCAAAATGCTAGTTGCTGTTTTAAGAGCCATTCTAACTGTGCTCTTATCCCATTTTTAGATAGTACTTAGTGGTCATCTTGATTTGCATTTCTGAGATGGATAATCCTGCCAAACATCTTCCATGTATGTATCAGCTAGTTCTTTTGAGAAGTGTCAGATTATTTGACCATTTGTAAATTGGATTATTTGTCTTTTGTTGTGAAGATTTTTCAAATTTCTTTATGTATTTGGATATTAATACAAATTAATCCATTAAATGAATACTTAACAAATATTTTCCACTTTTCTTCTTTTTTTTTATACTGGGGATCGACTCACAATTTTGTGCTTGCCAGGCAGACGCTGTGCCGCTGAGCTGTGTCCCTAGCCCCATTTTCCACTGTTAATAGTTGGTCTTGCAGGATTCCTTGTTTGTTTTTGTGTAGATACTCATTAGTTTGCTGTAACACTTCTTGTCAGTTTTTACTTTTGTCTCCCACACTTTTAAGGTCCTACCCCCAAAAAACTCTTCCTGCCTCAAGGCCTTGAAATGCCCTCATCATATTTTCTTCTAATACTTTCAGAGTTGCAACTCTTACACATAGGTTGTTCACCCATTTTGAGATGATTTTTGTCCAAGGCCACAGCAAAGGCTCAAGTTACATCTTCTGCATATGGGCAGTTGCCTTCCAGCAGCTGTTGAGGAGGCCATCCTTTCCTCTGTGTATGTCCCACTTCTGTAACAGCTAACTGACTGTGGCAATTTGTGTAAGAAACACCCAACCAAACTGGGTCAGTATAGCTCTGGGTGTGGTTGAAGGAATTTACTGAAAATAGAAGACCCACCCTGGGTTTGAGTGACAGTAACTAATAAGTTACCACTTGAATGGATTAAGAGGGAAAAGAAGAAGGACGACTTGCTTGTTTCTTCAGAGCAGCTCCAGTGTTTACCATCTGCATGTTTAATGTCCTCTCCTGGATTCCAGCACAGATCCTTCTGCTGCTGATAAAAACTCACAGGGAACAAGTTCCAGGCCTTTAACTAAAACCTAGATCCCCAGCATGTAGACAGGTCTTTTGCAATCTTCCACACCTCACTCTGTGGGTGGCCATTGCAAGCCAGTCTTGTAAATTCTTATATATTTATATATATTGCATTAAGTCTGTCTCTAGTAAGCTCTGACTGCTACAATCACCTTTCTCAAGGTTAGTTTTATATAAAAATGTGGGTTTATCCATGGGATCTCTACATTATTTCATGGGTCTGTGTGCTGGTTTTATGGCAGTACCATGCTGCTTTGGTTACTGGGATTCTGTAGTATGTTTTGAAATTAGTTACTATGATATATCTAAAGTGTTATTCTTACTCAAGACTGCTTTGGCTATTCAGATTTTTTTGGACTTTTATATAAATTCTAGGATTTTTTTTAACTCTGTGAAGAATATCTTTGGTATTTTAATGGGAATTTCATTGCATATATAAATCACTTTGGATATGTAAAATATTTAACAATATTAGTTCTTACAATCCATGAACATAGAGAGTCTTTAATTATTTTATGCCTTCTTCAACTTCTTATATCAGTGTTTTATATTTTTCATTGTAGAGTTCCTTAGTTAACTTTATTTCTAGGTACTACAGTATTTTTCATAGCTATTATGAATGATATTGATTTTTTCCTCAACAATTTAGTTATTGATGTATAGAAAAGTTACTGATTTTTATAAATTGATTTTATATCTTGCTACTTTACTAAATTTATCAGTTGATTCTGGTAGAATCAAGTTTTTTCTATACATAGAAACCTTCCATTTGCAAATAGGGATAATTGGACTTCTTCCCATCCTGTTTGTATTTCTTTTATTTCTCTTGTTACAGGCAGCGAGCTAGTTAGAAACATTATAGGCAGTCAGACAGGGCTAGGCCCTCACAGAAACCAGCACAGAGGGCCAGATGTTGGTGACCTTGGAGGAGACACACATCTCTTGCTGTGGGCCAGATCTCAGGACAGAAGGCAAAACAAATGCAACCACACTCTAAAGTATAATCCTTAGGAGTTAAATCCAAATCACCTCGAGAAGCCAGGAGGCACCATCCCAACCCTCTATAGGAAGAGTCACTGATCCACAAAGAATGTTCACTTGCTACATGACTGGCTTCCAACATAGCTCTGTCCCACCTCCTGTCCATTTGCCTTTATGAGCTCCTAGTTTTCCCCAAAGACCCACCTCACTTCATGATTTTACTCTATAAAAATCCCAAGAAAATACAGATTCTTAGAAGATTTTTTCTCTCAATAAGTAATTCTGCTCTTAACCTCTAATGTTCCTAAAATTCACTCTTTGATTTTAGAGAACACAAACTCGTTCCAGACATATAGTAGATCAGGAGTTTTGTTCCCCTATATCACTCCATCTTGCCTAATTGCTCTGGTGACTTTTAGTACAATATTGAATAGGATCATAGAGAATGGGCAACATTGTATTGCTCTTGGTCTTAGAGAAAAGGTTTTCAGCTATTCCCTTTTTGATATGTTGGCTGTAGACATGTTCCATACAGCCTTTATTGAGTCCATCCTTCTATAATTTTTTGAGGGCTTTTATCATGAAAGCGTGTTGAATTTTATCAATTTTTGTTCTGCATCTATTGAGATGATCTTACAGATTTATCCTTCATGTTTGTTGATATGGTTTATTACATTTATCAGTTATCTCTACCCATGCACCCTTCAGTGAAACCAACTTAAGCATACTGAATGATCTTTTTATTGTTTGGTTGAATTAGACTTGCTAGTATTTTGTTGAAAATTTTGCACTTATGTTCATCAAGGATGTTGGCCATAGGTTTTTTGTTGTTGCTGTTCTTATCACTGTGCCTTCTCTGCTTAGCAAACTAATTGATGCTGGCCTCAAAGAATGAATTTGGAAGGGCTCCTACCCTTTAAATTCTCTGGAAGAGTTTGAGTAGAATGGGCATTAATCTTTCATTGAAAGTTTAATAAAGATCAGAGGTAAGGCCATTCATTTTTGGCCTTTCCTTTTTTGAGAAAGTTTTTATTACTGATTTAGTGTCATTACTTGCCATTAATTCAGTCTTTTAATGTCCTCAAATTTTGGCAAGTCATATGTGTTCGGATATTTATCCATTTCTTCTAAGTTTTCCAATCTTTAGCACATAGTTTTCATAATAATTCCTAATGAATACTTGTATTTTTTTAGTACAAACTTTTATGTGACCTTTATCTCTTATTTTGAGTCTGTATTGTTTTCTTATCTGCCTAACGGCTTTTTAATTTTGCATATAGAGAACCCGTTCCCATCCTTGTCATGGTCCCGGAAGCTTTATATTTGTAATCCCATGAAAAAGTTATTGGAATTCTAGTGAGTTAATTTCAATCTACCACTTCCTGTGCAATCCATGGCAAGAATAAAGATGCTAAGACATATATACAGTTGTGGGCAGCCAAGGGGTCCTAAGTCCAGTCAAGAGGGTGACTCACTGGAATAAAGACCTAACCCAGAGCTCAACTGCACTTTTATTAGTTCTCTATGAGGGGAGTGGCTTGGGAATGACAGTGAGAATGTGGAGGAAATATCTGACTGCCAGGAGTGAGCTGGGTTACATAGGAGGTCTGAGATCACTTCTGTGATAAGCTGAGGGCAAGAAATGCTGAGGCAGCAATCTGCATAACACAGTTGAGGTAGTATCTACCAATCTGGGACTGGTGATTCACATCTGATGTATAATCCTTGTTACTGGCAATTGAGTTAGAAATATTATAGGCAGTCAGACAGGGATAGGCCTTTAAAGGAGACTGCACAGAGGACCAGATATCTTGTGACTGTGGAGAAGACAGACACTTCCTGCTGTGGGCCAGATCTTAGGACAAAAGGCAAAACAAATGCAAATAGGATTGATATTCTAAATACCTATGGGTCATTTTGATGAAGCCAGGAGCCACCATCCTAATCCATTACAGAGTCACTGTTCCATAAGAAGGCCTACTTACTAAGTGACTCACCTCTCCATTTGTCCCTGATTTGGTCAGGTTTACCTGAACAATTAATCTAATTGGTTGACCATAGTTCTGTCCTACCTCATGCCCATCTGCCTTGTGAGCGTCCAGTTTTACCCCATTTTGGACCCATCTCACGCTATGGTTTTACTCTATAAAAGTCCCTAGAAAAGACCTTTTCTAGGTCCCCTCTGGACCACTTCTTTGTCTGTCAGACAGAAGCTGTCTTTCTCTCAATAAATATATTCTGCTCTTAACCTCCATTGTTCCTAAAATTCATCCTTGGACTTTAGAGAATATGAACTCATACTAGACATACAGTAGGTCAGGAGTTTCATTCCCCTATATCATCTTAAGAAGGCGTAGCCTCTTTCTCAAGTTTGGTCCCCGCTGGCAGCAACAGGGAGTTTGGCTCTCTGTCCAGCCTGGCTCAACCATGTATTTGGTGAATCACTGGGTGGGGTAACACTGACCTATCACTTTGCTTCAGAGATTACATATCAGTTCCTCAGCCAGTACAATTTCTATTGTTTAAAGCCAATTGAAGGGACAAAGAAATAACCTAGCCAGCTATGTGTACATCAATCCTTGGAGACAAGGCCAAGTTTATCCAAAATGGACATAGTTGTTCTCCTCTTCAAGTACAGTCATCTGGGTGATTCCCCACATTTGCTCATCTTTTTAAATCCTCCAATTCTTTGTTTCATTGATCTTTTATATTTCTTTATCCTGTTTAATATATTTTCCTTGATCTTTGTTGTTTCGTTCTTCTAATTTTGTTTGGTTTGTTCTTGCTTTTCTAAATCCTTGATATATGTCATTAGATTATTTGAAGTCTATTTTTGATGTAGCCACTTATGATTATAAAATTTTCTGTTAGTACCAATTTTGCTACATATTTCTAAAGTTTGGACATGTTATGCTTCCATCTTCATGTGCTTCAAAAATGTTTAAATTTCCCTTTTTGTTATTTCAGTGATCTATCATTCATTTTAAAGTTCAATACATTTCTATAACTTCTAAGATTTCTTTTGTAGTTGATTTCTAATTTTATTAATTATGATCAGAAAAGATACAGGATTTCTATTAAGATTGACTTTGTGGTCTAGACTATTCTCCAAACATTCTCTAGAACATTCCATGCAATAATCACAGAAAAGCCATTGCGTTTACTAGTTACACACCTTAAACCATGTACTCTGTAAAATAGTGTAAGAGTTATATATCTTCATTGATTAATTTTTGGATGATTTGTCAATTGTTGAAATTGGGTTGTTTGTATCTCCTTTTATAACTATATTGAATTTTCATCCTATCTCTCCTTAAAAGTCTACTAGTGTTTATTTTATAAAATTGGATGTTCCAACATTAGATGCAAATAGATTTATAACCATTGTATCTTTTTTATTGATTTCTTTACCATATATAATGATCCTCTTTTTCTTCTTACAGTTTTTGTCATAATATTTTATTTTATCAAGTATAAGTAGAACTACCCCTGCTTGCTTTGGGTTTCCACTTGCTTGCAATATAATTTTTCATCCTTTTTCTTTCAGTCTGTGTTTGACTTTACTACTGAAGAGAGTTTCTTAAAAGAAACATGTTTTTCTGTTTCTGGGGGGAGGGTTTGTTTTGTTTTGCTTTTCTTTTAATTCATTCATTCAATCTGCTTATTTAAATTGGAGATTTTAGCCCATTTATCTTCAACGTTAGTATTGATAGGCAAGAATTTATTCCTAACATATTGTTGTTGTTTTTCTATTTTAAAAAATATTCTTGCTCTTTTTCACTTATCCATCTTCATGACTCCATGGTTTACTGTACTGGTAATTTTTCTGTCCTTTCTGTTTCTCTTTTGTACATTTATCCTTCCAGTAGAATGTATGCTTTCATGATAGCTATTTTTATTTCACTTCTGAAAGTACGAATACCTGAAACATCTTTTGTAAAGTTGGACTGGTGCTCATGAACGTCCTCAGTTTTTGCTTATTTTGGAAGATTTCTTATCTCTCTCTTATTCCTGAAAGACAGCCTTACTGAGGGTAGGATTATTTGTCGACTTTTACTTTGTTTTAAGACTTGTAATACATTGTTCTAAGGGTTCCTTCTAAGAAATTGTATGTGACTTTGTTGAACATAGACTTAAATATGACCTGGAGTTTTTCCCTTGCAATTTTTAAGGTGATTCTTTGTCTTGTACTTTTTAGAGTTTATACAATGCTGTAGTGAAGATCATTTCTGGTCATGTCTATCTAAGGTCTTATAAGCCTCTAGTACATGAATTCCATATCATTCTTAAGATTAGGGAAGTTTTTCATTATTATTTCATTGAATAGGTTTTGTATATCATTAATATTTCATCCTCACCTTCAAGTATTCTGAAAGTGTGCATATCTCTCCATATTAATCTTATAATGCTGCTTAAAGTGTTCCAAATATCTTGAATTGCTCTTTTCATTATCTTCCTTTATTTCTTTTTTCTTATTCTTTTCTTTCTTTCTTTTTTCCCCAAAATTATTCTTCTTTATAACTGAGTCATACTCCATTCTTTATCTATTCCTCTGCTGATGGGCACATAGACTATTTCCATAACTTAGGTATTATAAGCTGTGCTGCTATAAACACGGATATCCGTATACCATTGTAGTAGGATGACTTCAATTCTTATTATGATAATATCCCAGGTTCCTGAATCATGTAAGTCTCCAGTCCTGTCTTACTGATTTCCAGGGTTTCCCCGTGGTCTCTTACCGTAAAATGGCGCTACACACTCCGTTTCTTCTTTGAGAAGGAGATGAGTGCTGGGTGCACATACTCAGCCATCCTCACAAATCTTCACATTTCCAACAAATGCAACTGGCTGCACAACTGAACCATCAGAATATTGACAATGTATTCTCCCTATAGTTTTCTGGCAGAGAATCACATACACCTAGAAGTCAAAGTGCTAGTATCTCGATTCCTTGCAGTTGGCTCCTAAGCTCCCCAAACCAATCTAGCACATAGAATTGCCCTACACCAGGAAATATCTTTTAATCTATCTTATCTTGCATTTATCCAAATCTATAGTCTGGTTTTGAATTCAGAGGAATTCAAGAATAATGTCTGTCTTCTCCTTTCCTCACTCCTACCCTCCCCCAACTCATTGCATTAGGAGGCCTCAGTGAAGGAGCTGGGCGTGGCTCCAAGAGAGAGAGACTGCTCAGCAGTCAGGAGACCTCAGAGCCACATGTCAAACTTACAGACCTGGAGCTGCCTTCTTATCAGTTTCCAGGATCTTCAGGGCTACATTCCATTAATATTAACAGGGTTCTTACTCACAAGACAGGCTAATTATTATGTCCTCTCTGGCTTTACTGATGGAATAGGCCCAACAATAACCTTGAACATTTAATTATCAAGATGAAAATGGAACATTTTTCTTACACAAAATTGCCAAATTTTAACACCATTTTTATTACTCCTTATATTTATACAATCTGATTTGGGCTGCAATACTTATTTTTATAAGATTTACAAATTTTGAAGAGTTTAAATAGTAGTATTATGTGCATATGCATGCCTGAACGATAATGTTAATGAATACTGTCTTTCAATGGCTAACCTTATATCTACTAATGATTAAAAACATACCCTTGAAGCCGTGTGCCATGGAGTCTACCTTCTCACAACTTCCAAATTCCTTTGGGGAAATTTACTAGTTTTATATATTTTCTCTTTACTTTAAAAATCATTCTATCATCATTATTTGACAAAAAAAATATTGAATAAATAAGTGGATAATAATGATGCAGGAAATAAATTGTATTAATGTTGGTGTTGAGACTTCACACTAAATTTGCTTGATTTAATGTTTTACTACACTTGTTAGATTAAACGTGTACATCACCACAGACCCCATGGCTTGGAAAGACAAAAAGGAAGAAAGCTGGCATGTGTATGTGTATATGTGACCTCCAGCCAGGCTGGCAGTGTCAGTACAAGCTCCATCACACTGCCATTCTTCTGGCACACAGCTGTGGAACTACACAGCCATGGCCACCAACATAGTTACTAATTACAATGTCATATATTCCCAGGTTACAAATTATACAAAAGTGACATTGATAAAAAGAAAAACACAGCACCTAGAAATACAGATAGAGGGGTAAAAAATGTTTCATTTCCAAAGGAGAGCAGGCAGAAAGGTAGGAGACAACAGATGTGCTTCAGCAGCACAAAAAAAGGAGAGGAGAGAGGATAAACCTGCGACAAAGGAGCTCCGCACAAGTTAGATGGGCCCCAAGGAGCTAACTTCTTTTCGCTTCAGTCTCGTATTACTGTACTTTATATTGGTAGGCTCTTCTCACATGCCTCTGCTGCTAGGTACTGTTTAAACTTCATTATATTTATGAATGCAGAATCAAGCTGTGCAGTGAATTCATTTTTAAACTGTCTGGCCTTTTTTCTGAGTTGTCTTTGTGAAAAAAAGAAAACTCACTTCTGCTTTTTTAACACCATTATGAATAATCAATGCAAGGAAGGCCTTCCTATCCTATTCACTAATCTCTATATTCAATTTTCTATTAGCTGCAATTTCAATTCATTAAAAAATTATATCATCCTACGACTAAAGCCTGATCCTTATTTTTTATGCCAGGCCAATTACATTTCAAAGAGTAAAATTTTATGCATCTTTCAACTTGGACTTTTTCCTAAATTCCTATCTTTTGATTTTTCTACCTCTTGGTAATATCGAGAACAGAAATATTTATTAAATTCAATTCAGAGCTTTGGGTTATATTCTTTGCTTCACATGTGAAAAAGGATTTGAGGTATATACACAGACACTTTATATCTCTGTGGTATTAATATCAACAGTATTAGTAAAAATGTAAGTAATTATAATAGGATGTTTTTCTTCATCTAGTGTTTCTGATATATTATAGCTTGTGTCTAGATGTTCCCTCAAATGATCATAAGTGAGACTTTTCAGAGATGGCAGGATTTACAGTATGTGGTGCTGGGATTCAGTGTGATTACTAAATTAGTCCATTGATTGGTTTGGTATAGTTCTGAGTAGGATTAAGGGTGCCCCACCTGGGTGTGAGTGTTACACATTTTAAAAGCGGGTAGCCTAGCTACACTATAACAGACAGAAAGAGGGTCTCTGCTTGTGGCTTATTGCTTGCTGCTTGCTGCCTTCTCCCTCCACGCTCTACCATGCTCCTCTGCTATGACACCCTGCCTTGGAGCCTGCTGCTCATGGCCTGAAACCTCTACAAACTGTGAGTTAAATAAACCTTTCCTCCTATAACTTGTGGGTGCTGGGTATTTTGTCTTAATAATGAGAGAAAAGTAAGACATTATATAGCCTTACATATTGAACCTAATCATACATATTTCATGTGTCCATTTATCCCTTCTATGCAGGTTTTCAGACTGTCATTATTAACGAGAGCAGTATACTAAGCACTAAATGCATATTATGACACATAATCTTCACAACAGCTCTATAACATAAAATTTTTATTACTTTCTCCCTTTTAGAGATCCAAACTGTAGAGTACTGAGAATTTAATAATTGCTTAGCTAGTAAGTGATAGACCAGGGATCTGAACTCAGGCAGTCTGTAACAGAGCCTGCACATTTTACTCCTCTGTCACGTGGCACTCCCTGTCTGCTTCCCAATGATTAATTGGTTGGGAGTATGAAGGTCCAGGAGCAGTAACACAATGAGAAAAAATGATCACACTCAGAGATAAAACAGGTTCCCGCACTATACTGATTCCTGTAGAATGAAGAGAAAATGAAACAAAATATGGATTCTTTTCTCCTCATCCTTTTGCTTATTTCCTCTCTAGCCATCTTTTTATTCACTGCATCTGGCTTTTGATTCCCTTAGCCAGCATGGGTATCTGGCACAGGCATCGATAACTGATCTTGTTTTGGCTGACTATATCAGACACATTATGGTATGTGATACTGAGCCAAGACAATATCTAAGTCTGAGAGGGTATTCCTTGGGTAGCACCACAAGCTGTTGTTGGCATGCCGCACTCAGAAGGCACGTGACAGTCATCCATCTTTCCCCAACTTATGTCTCTGTAGTGACACAGAATTGCCATCCCAGAGCCAGACCATTCCAGACCAGCCATGCAATTTACCCAAACAAAACTCCAAAGCTTCTTGGCAGCAAAACACAAGTGTTGTTTTTGTTCATTATTTATATAATGTTTCATTCAAGTTCAGTTCTGAGATACTGTAAGAAAGAATTATCAACATTTTCTTTGAGACTTAAATAAGAAATAAATGAAGTCAAATCACACAAACAGGGTACATATGATGGTATTATCTGTGCTTTTTAGGTAATTGTCTTACTGTAGAAGCATAATCAGAAATAGGTTTCTATTCTTTTCCTTTTGGGGTCTTGGGTCTGTCTTCAAGGACTTATTGATTCTATTAACTAATCAAAAAATTTTAGTTAAACACAAGATATATGGGAATTTCAGAAGTGAAGACATAACCTCTGTCTTCAGGAGGCTTCCATTTTGAGAGCTGAATTAAAATCGTACATTGTATTTCACTACAGTTACAAAACATATGCAAGGAAATATAGTACTCCAAGCTAGAGACTTTTAAGAATATAGCCTATAGAGATAACTGTTATTAAAAGCATGATATCAGAAAAAATGACTTTTAAATTTGAGTCCTAATAAGAAATAGCAGGTGATTCCCATCCACCCCCCAGACAAATATTTGACTATTACAACAGGGTAAAATTTATTTTCAGAAAGTGCAACAAGGAGAAAAATTATTTGTTCCTTAAAGATTTTCTGGAATTTAACCCAAAATCTTGTTGCAAGGTCCATCATCTTTAATATATATATATATATATAGTCTTCTGGTCTTTCCATAAAGCCACACTGTACTTCCCAAGGCTGTTCCTGAGCTCATATCTATACACTAATATAATGTAATCATTTGGTAAACAACTCCCTATATGTCACTTATCCATTCTTTCTCTTATCCATATATTCAATCCTCCCTTCCTCAAATATATACACCTCCCACATTTCTACTCACACATTTTCATATCAAACATAACAGATGTTTTCTTAATATTCACTGCCTCATGCTTTGTAGATACCTTAAGTTAACTTGAGGTCAAGCAGCAAACAGTGTTACTGGGGGGCATAAGTGGATATGATTTATTGCTAGGGGACAAGGTCTTCTCTGTTAGTAGTTTCTATCTGTGACCTGAGACATGGAAGAAGTCAGGATCAAAGCAGCAGGTAGGATTGCTCACTTGAAAACCACACAAAGACCTGGGTTTCTGAAGACAGATACCAAAAGCATATTTACATCCTTTCTTTCTCAAACAAACTGCCAAATACTAACCCAAACCCAAATTCGAGACTGTACAGAAAAAAATGTCACTTGATAAGCCTTAATGCTGACAGTATTAATTTGAGGAAATCCAAAGGAAAGAATTTTTGCATTCAACTGAAATATAGTTGTTTTTGGAAGCAGCCAAGGAAATATGTTACACAAGAAGTAACCCATAACCACAATCCTCATTCAAAAAACTACCTTTTATCATAGCAATAGCACAGAGCAATCTTACCAACATCCATATCCATTTTTTTCCTAAGGGGAAAACATAAGATATGATTATCACCAGAAGTGAATACTTGTGACCAGGGGAGGAGAAAGCCAAGAGGCCAACTTCAATACCAAGGGATCAAGAGTAGAAGATAAGGATTGAGGGTTTATGCACAGAGTACCTTATTTGTAAATACCTTTTTTCCCTAAGACTTACTTGGTCTACTTACTTGGTCTACTTATTTATCTCTTGGGACAGTGCTGAGTCATCAACTCATTTCTCAGAAATCATTGCATGTATCCTATTATCATCAAGACTAAAACCTACCTAAGTGTCCCATGTCAAGGGCCAGAGTTGCAGAATGAATAGAGAGCTCTAGAAGGCAGTCTTGACTCATGATTATTTGTCAAGTAAGTGTTGACTGAAGTATTGACAGAATAAATATTATTTTAGGAAATGAACTAAAAGTCCTAGTGATCTTGCAACATCATTATCTACCCTGCTGTACCTTCCTAGGCACTTTGAGAACATGATCCGTAACACTCATGAATGCCCTTTGCAGTAGATAAGCCTCTACCAACTCTTTCTCTACAAACACTGTACTGTATCTGTTATTGAGTATAGCTATATGGAGGGTGACAATAATAATTCAGCAAAGCCATGCAAGGTAGTATTTAGCACAGTAATTGAACATATAGTAAGCTCTCAATAAACTCAAGAATTGATGCATTGATGCTGTGGTTTGTGTTTAAATGTCTCCCCACCAAAACCTCATGCAGTCATGGGAGGTGGACCTTTTGAAGGTGACTAAGTATAACATATGTGATTGGTTTGTTGCTAGCTCTGGGATTGGTGGTGTGAATGCTGACCATGGGCAGGTAGATGGCATATAATATAAGGGAGGGAAAGAAGCATGCTCATTCCCTTTTGCTCTTATTGTTTGTGCTGTTTTCTGGTGCCATGAACTGTTGCCCTCTGCCATGTGACACTCCGCCTTGAAGCCAGCTGATTATGAACTGAAACCTCCACAAAATTTGAGCTAAATAAACCTTTCCTTCATTCATTTTGGGCATCAAGTACTGTGTCTCAGTAATAAAAAAGTAACCAAGACAGAATTTGGTAGCAGTGACTAGGATCATTGCTCTGACTGTACCTGACCATGTGGTTCAAGAGCCTTTGGAAACGGCTTATGGGAAGAATTTGGAAAGGTTCAGAGATGTCACCTGAAAGAGTAGCCCTTGAATGGCTTACATTGTTCTGGATGGGAGATTCTAGTCATAGCTCAGATGCCCAGAAAACCAGAAAAGACCTGGCTTGAGAGACCAGGCTTGCTGGGAAGAATAACTGCATTCGTTGTTGGACTCCAGACAATGTATGTTTATGGCTTGTCAGAAGGTTTGTTTGCATTTTGCCTGTGTCCAGAGACTTTGCCTGAGACTGAGATTAAGGGAGGCAGACTAATTAATCTGGCAGAGGACATTTCAAGGCAGTCAAATGTTGGGGCAGTGGCACAGCTATTGTTGGAGGCTTTTAACCAGATTTATATTGTGAATCAAGAGCAAAGAGCTCATAGGGATGATCTGAAATGTTGTGAATTTGGCCAGGAAAAGAGATCCAGTAAAGCTATTGACTGTAAAGATAGAACTGAGGTCTCTATTGCTGAGAAGCAAGAGGGAAGATAAAAGGTGGCTTTAGGGCATCACAAGCAGCAGTAGATCCCCAAGCTTTGCAGCCTCAAAACTGAAAAATGAAAAACTTTGCTTTGAGGAAAAAGCCACAGAGCACCATTTTCCAGAATGCAGGCAGTGGTCATGTGGTTTCAAAATGGTAGTGGCTATACCATGTTCCAGAATGGCAATGGCATAGCGAATTTGTTCCTCATAATCAGGTTCAGAATGCTCAGTAATCCAGGCCCTCAACCCCTACAGTTATGAGAGCAGAAAGCCGGGCTACTGTTCCAGCTGGCAGCAGGCCTTGGCAACATCCACATGATATTGGTTTTAGGTACATGCAGAATACAAGAGTTCTGAGGTTTAAAAGGCTTCCACCCCAATTTCAGAAGGCCTGGGAGGCCAAGCAGTGTGCTCCTGAGAGGGCAGTGTGTGGAGCTGTGAGTGCAAAGCCAAAGGTACAGTGGAGACCCCAAAGTTTGGAAAAGCCAGGAGCACGGTTCTAAGTAAACCTTCAAGGAGGGAGGAAAGTCAGCCCAAGAGGTAAGCTGTGGGAGAATTAACCACTGGAAGTGCCATGGGGTAGAATCACATAAGCCCTTTGGAGCTCACAGTTTGCCACAGATTGCCAAAAATGGTGCACACGGAACTACAGGACTTAATGTTTGCCCTGTTGGGTTTTGGATTTGCTTTTGTCCCAATCCTTTGTATCCTCCTGTTTGTAACTTTTGGAATAGAAATGTTTATCTTGTGCCTTAGCATCGGGAAGTATTTAACTTTGTTTTCATTTGAACAGGGGCTCACAGGTAAGAGTTTGCCTTAAATCTCAGAGGAGACTTGGGACTTGGACTTTTCAGCAATGCTGAAACTGTTAAGACTTTGGCAACTTTTTGAGATAGACTAAATGCCTTTGGCATAAAGGATGTGCATGAATCTTTGGGGGTGTCGTAGGTGGAATATTATGGTTTGTGTTTAAATATCCTCCCAAAGCCTCATGCAGCCAAGGGATAGGGGACCTTTTGAAAGCAGCTAAGTCTAGTGTTTGTAATTGGTTCATTAGCTCTGGGATTGGTGGTGTGAGTGCCAAGAAGTGGGTAGCTGGCATACAATTTAAGAGAGGGAAGGAAGCATCCTCCTCCCCTTTTGCTCTCATTGTTTGTGCTGTTTTCTGCCGCCATGAACTGTTTCCTCACACGTCATTCTGCCTTGGAGCCAGCTGATTATACTAAAACCTCCACAAAATGTGAGCTAAATAAACCTTTCCTTCCCTTATTTTGAGTGTCAAGTATTTTGTCTCAGCAATGATAAAAAAGTAACCAGGACATTTGATGAGTAAATCAGTAGCCAGTTACCCAACACATATAGCAAGTTAATAGAATTGATACAGAATATACTCAGGATGAAATTATGACAATAACTCAATGATAATTCTAATTATGAAAAATAAGACATTCTCTGATAACCTCTATACTCTAATAAATCAATTTGTGCCCAAACTAAGCATAGAAATGCTAGATGAATTTCATTAGCTCTGTTTAACCTTATACCTTTTCCCCACCTTGTAATTGTCTAGAAGCAGTCACAATGAGTTTTGTTCAATGTGTTTTGAGTTGTAGTGCCATGTGTAACGTCTGTGTAAGTTCATTTAATCACTTATGGTCACACCCTTAGAGTTCACTTTCCCTTCAAGCACTACAAAGATCAAAACTCAAGATGGGGGCTGGTATATCAATCTACGCTTCTGAGAGAAATGAGGAGCAGCATGCTAAGCTGACACATAGCATGAGAAAGAAAGAAATCTGTGTCATTTAATCCATTGAGTGTTCTGGTAGCATATCTTAGCCCATACTAACTGATAAAGTGATTAAATTCCAAAACCTGGAATCTTCTGCAAAATAACTGAGCTAGGACCATGTCACAGTCTGGACTCACAATTACTGGTTTTTAATCATCTCCACGGGCACTGTGTCTTCATCATCCTCTGTTAATACCCTTACTCCAGTCTATTTATTAATTTGACAAGTATTTAAAATTTGGCTTCTGTAGATTATACAATGCTGGGAATAGATAAAAAGAAAGACAATTTAGGTCCACTGTGATTTAATACATATTCTTATTAAGGAGATTGCACTTAGATCTTTGTTTGAGAGATGTGAAATAGATCAAAAATATTCCTAAGACTCATTTGCCCCGTTGTTACCCTGCTGATATGGACTGGTATTGATGAAAACCTTTTAACCACAGGAATGCAGTTTGAATCTTTTTGCTTTGTTGTAAGGAGTGGAAGGTCAGGTAAGTCACCATCTTTGGAGAACCTGAGAACCTCCAGCTGTAACTTACAAAAATCTTTTTTTTTTTTTCCTGTCAAGAGGTAGCATTAAGAGAATACCACATTTTTCTGTCATTTAGTAGCAATAAGAAAGATGATTGATGAGGCCTAAGATTTAATAGATTATTTACTGTTAGTCAAAAATCACTGCAGCCCCATGGAATAACTCCTGTCTAGAATCTCTTAAAGCATAGAATAGAAATATTGTTTTACTCCTGCTTCATGTTTAAGAGATTAATTCTGTTGACCTTGGTCCCTGATAAGCCACTTATAGATAAATATACAAAACATTAGAGAGCATCAGAGCTGTGAGGAGGGAAGATTTGTTTCTCAAAATGCATACACTATGGGCTCAATTACTGGTTGCTTAATATCTTGAATGTATGTTTCTCTTTTGTTCTGAAAACACATTTGCCAGCCAGATAGGCTCAAAACAAACTTGAAGTCCATTACATGTATAGTCTGCAAAAAGTGTTAGCAGTCTTTCCATTATTACTATAATTACAAAGGCAAATCTTTAGATGTACATAATTTATACAAAGGCATCGACTGGAAGGTTATACTAAAGTCTAACATTCAAGTGGTATGTCTTTTTTGTTTTAAAGCCATACTTATGATTTAATGCTCAAATCACGTACCTTATTGCAATAGCCATGTCTTTTCATATTTCCTCATATCCTGGAACTCTGTTCTTGTTCATTTTTGCCAAATAATAAAATAATATCCTAAGTATATTTCAAAACATACTGCAACTAAAGCCACTAAGTGAGGACAATTTATAATTCTTCACTGCACACATACTTTTGAGCACAGAACTTATGGCAGACACTGTCCTAGAATCTGAAACCAAGTAATCAAAGACACAAAAAAAGTCATAGGCATGTATTAAAATAGGAGGCAAGCAATAAGATTAGCTCAAATGAGCACTGCAAAAAAAAAAAAAAAAGCAGAATGATCCAATAGACTCACAGAGAGGATATAGGGTCACCATCTTTAAGAAGGAAGCCTCTCTATAAAGGTTATATTTGACTCAAGACCCAAAAGAAAGCCTGAAGTGAGTGAGTTTAACCTACATGGCGGAGAGAAAAAATCCATTACACTAGGAAACATTGGAGAGGAAAGCAGAGTCCAGCTCAAGGTGAACTGTACCACTCAAAGCAAAGATCTTAGATTTTATTCCAAATCCAATGAGAAGCTACTGCTAAGTGTTAAGTGGAAAAGTGAGATCGTTAGTGTTATATAAATATCAATCCTAAAGTCTGGCAAAATTGGCCAAACATCTCAATGCTTGTTACAGAAAACTAGTTTTACCATTCCTACTTGAGTTTTGTACAAAGACCAGAGTTCCAGGTTCTCCTCTGGGTGCCAGATCTCATACATGCCAGTCACTGAGACACCCAGGAGAAATCTGAACCTACCTTTTCAGAAAGCCCCCAACCTGGCGTGCTGTTGAACTACATCCTACTTTCTTACTCTCAACGTGCTGTGTCACCAAATCAGGGTCTGTTGGAGTCAGATCCTGAATTGTCAAGCGCTACGTAGAAAATGAAAGAAGGGGAAAACTGAAAATAGAGATACTCTGAGCTTTATTTTCACTGGTGTGACACACAGGCCTTTACAGAATTTCTTTGGGGGGGGGTGCAGGGGAGGTAGTATCTAGGAAAATGCTATCTCACAAAGTTACACTCTAGTTCCAGCTACATTCTTTATTAAGGTATAGGAGTGGAGGAAATAACAGATCTACCGTAAACTATTTGTATTAAAATATATTATAACATATAAAACACTGAATATTATTATAAAATATTATTGCTGGGGACATAGCTCAGTGACACAGTGCTTGCCTGGTAAGTGAAAGTTACAGAGTTCAATTTCCAGTACCAAAAAAAAAAAAAAGATTGAACCTGGTGATATGCTTCATTCTGAACCTGATATCTTTCATAAAACCTTAAGAGATTTTCTTACATGGAATCAGTAAAATATCATTATATTCTCAAGCAGAAAAGATAAACTTTATGAAGCATGCCTGCTCCAATTCTGTGAGATGCCAACTTAAATAAAATTTGCCTAGATTTGCTTTCAACTTGGCTGAGTACCTTTAGTGCTCAAACATTAGAATAGGTGGCATTTTAATCAAAAAGTTCCTATTTCTTCTTAGAAATGTAGATGAAAGTGGCTTGTGTTTATAAAATTCCTACTCTTGAAACCAATACCCCCAGAAGCAGTTTATTCCCAAGAAGCAGAAATACAAGTTTCTTCCCTTTCCCCCCATTCACTGCCAATCCTAAACCCCCTTGGAAGCTGATGAAGGACCACATTGAGAATTCTTAACACAGGTTTTCCAGAAAAGAATAACTCTTTAAGATAACCAGCAACAATGTGTATCCTGTATAGTCCCAAGTAATGAACCAGTCTATCCTAAAAGATACAGAGTTGAATAGATTACATATCTTTACAACTCATTAATTTAGAGATAGTTTCTTCTCAACTTTAAGAGGTTATAAATTGACATTCATCCCTCCACTGTGGTCAATAAATTTCCTTCACTTTGGAATAAAACATGAGGATGTCCTGCAATGTTAGTGTGCTTTTTTGACATTTAAACTGACTGTCAGTATTTAATCACTGGAAGAATTTGTATCTTGACCTTCAGCTCCTTCTGAAAAAGCCAGATGATCTGGACTTCCTAGAGCTATATGGTTGCCTTTTTGCAAGTCAATGAACTGCTGAGATTGAGTAATGGCCACTTGCTACGAATGGGACGTGCTCATTTTGCCCAACTTCTACCACTCTTTATTGATTTTTAATTTCACCTTGCAGCCTTCATTTACAATACCTGCCCGACCAATGTACTCAAGCCCCCTTTGTTAATAAATAGGGTAGGTATATAAATAGCAAGGGGAGAGAGAAATGGATGGAGAGATGGATGTATGGATCCCTGAATCAGTTGATCACAAGCTTTGCATTACCAAGTTTCTCTGAAGAGTAGAATTTTCTAGCAGGTGTTCTCGGCATCAAGCATGCTGAAGTCCCAACACTTCTATAACTTTACATACTTCAGATTAACTAAATCAACCAGTAGGCCTAAGTAACCAAGGCTATTTAATAAAAATGTCCTTTTGTGATCTCTATATTCTACTATTTCTGCCTTCTTTTCACCCAAACAGGAGACAACTTGAGTAGCCAAACACAGAAAGAGCCCAACTCACCTTCAAAAACCTGAAACCTCATCCCACCCCTGCTTATTCCCTTTTCCCTTGGTTGCACAGATAACAGACTTTTGTTCCATTTCTCAAGGTTTGTATATCTAAGCTTTTTATGATTAATTTGTAGGACAACCAATTTGAGGCCCATGTTTCACAAAGTCTAACTCCTCTAAAGACCAAAAGTAGAAAAACATCAGAACATGCACCAAATACCTTCAAATGCTGAGTACTTCTGTAGAAGTAAGCACAATGCCCTTGGGGGAAAGGGCACAGAATGCTCTTACTAAATTGCAGGACAGTCATGACCCTTGTCAGGGTATTCACAAAACAATTCTCAGCATGAAATGCTGCATGAGCCACAATTTAGGATGCACATGGAGCCAGAGGCCTTAAGGGTAATCCATGTCACCTGCTAGCTCTTTCAGGGCCTTTTTATGAAGCAAAAAGATGCCCCTTCCTCAGGGATGAGAGACTCACATCACATTTCTGAATTTGACCACTGGAACACAGCTGCCTGTTCACCTGCACTCCTCAGGCCTGTTGGGTGAAGATCTGCACAAATGTGTGCCGCAGCACAGCCCTGAGGGCAGACTTTAAACCTAATGCAAATGAAATAAGCATCCACATGAAATTCGACCAGGAGGATGCACCTGACAAGAGATTAAAAGGACAGAAAGACTTGAATTTTTTTATTGGTTATGGGTCAGTGTCTCAGATAAAACAAATCCTAATGGAAACAGGGAAACAGGTATCATACCAGATCAAGAGAAATGAAAATTAAATCCAAACTCCAGCCACTACTTTAAATTGTGTTTTGGTGTACATGGCTCCCAGATGGGTAAGATACACAGTTATCTGGAAAACCAAACCATTCTTTGTTTGGGGATAAAAGTAACTTATGAGAATTTCTGTGTTACTGGACATGGAGAGAATCCTGTAATCTCCATGCTCAGGAGGCCAGGACAGGAGGATCACCTCAAATTTGAAACCAACTTAGGCTACATAGTGAGTTCAAGGATAGCCTGAAATATATAGTAAAACGCTGTATCAAAAAAGCCATTTTAATTTTTTTTTAAAAAGGAATTTCTGTGGCAATAATATTTCTATATTGAATAGAAACTTTAAAAATACGTATCTTTTTTTTTGGGGGGGGGTCTTTCTCTCCTACCTAAATCTCCCTGTCCAGGTCATCTTTCCTACTCTATAATGGAATATGAGTTTCAAAAATTGCCCCAAACTTATTGACCTGTAATTCTGTAATTCCTCCTGTCCTACCTTGCTGTTCAATTTCATACTTCCCCTCCCTCTGGGACCTGGCTGGCCCAGGCTTTCAAGGGGAGCTGATGGCTTGACTCAGTACACATGTCATCTGTCTTCTCTGCCATCAGAATCTGAAGGATAAGCAGGGAACATCAATTTGACTTTTTCCTTGCCCACTGGAAATGCACATGCCAAGTGTAACTTTGGACTCTGAGAGGACTCACCAGGGCTAAGCCCCCAGCTCCTGATATGACCTTGGGCTAACACTGGAACCAAACAGTTTCCCTGCCCTCCTTTAATCTGTCCTAAAAAGGAAAAAGCACCTTGCCTAGAGAAAGGGCTTCTGAATTATGTATGTCATCAGTGTGAGTTCTTTTTCAGATCTCAGAGACAGTGAGTATGATAAAAGCATTATAGAAAAGCACATTCATTTGGCCTTTTTGAAACATTTTTTTACCCTCTATTATTCTCTTGTTTTATCCAAGCTGCAGTAATTTCAAAGAATGGTATTCTGTCACACTCATAAAATTACCTCTTTTCTGAAATAATATCAAGAGCAATAATAATAAAGCTTTCTTTGTCTAAAATCAGGATAGCACTTTCCTTTCATAGATCGAGGGTTAATATTCTGCACTTGACAGTTGACAAAGATGTGGCCTCACATTACTCAGTAACTACATTAGAGATGCAGTGCAATTGTCCAGAGCTGTCATTATAACCTCTGCGACACTGCATATGGAGGACTGAATGGGAACATTCTGGAAGCTGCAGGATGTTCTGCTTAACCCAGAACATCATTATTACCCATGTTGAAAGGGAAGCCCTTCATTCCCTCCATGCACAATCTTGCTTCAACTCATAAAACAGGAATTACCATCAACACTGTTGGAATTGAGGACAAAATGTTTTCATTTACTCTGTCACCCAATCTTTTGCTTATGGGAAGAGAAAAGGATTATCTGATTCTTAGGAAAAAATCATTGCACACCCATTTCCACATAGAGCACTGACAGTCTCTCGGTTTCTTGCCCTATGCCTGTGTCTATGTGTCTGTGTCTGCCTGTCCCTGTCTCTGTCTCTATCTCTCTATCTATCTGTATTCTGACAGCTAGAACCTCACTCCTGATCTCCATTAGCCTGTGTTTCTCTCTCTTCCCTCTTTCAATGCCTTTTTTTCTCCTTGTTTGTCTTCCTCTCTCTTCTTTTTTACTCTTCTTCCCACACTGACTACCAGCCTGAAGGCACATGTACTCTTCTGTCCTCATGATTTGAGACCACAGGTCAGGCCCTACTGCTTCTTGTGACTAAGAAAGGAAATTCAGTACAGAGAGGAAATAGATGGGAGCCAGCGGCCCTAGAACCATAAAGAGAGCACTAACAAAGAGATTGCAATCCTCATCTGAACTCTGTATTTTTCTACTATGATTAAGAGATGCTGAAATACTTTGGATTCCCTACAGTTCCCTCAGCTGAGAACAGAATGTAGGGGATGAAACGGGCCAGCACTGGATCAAAGAACTCAGCAGGAAGCAGAAAGGACAAGATAGGGAACACAGCTGCAGAAGCCAGGACCAGGGATGGACGAGATGAGTGATGGGAGTAATCATACTGGGGAGACCTCTTGTCAAAAAAAGATAAACAAAGGACCCTGTGTGGGGATCTTTCGACATAACTCAAGAGAATGAGACTCAGCTGCTCATTAGGAGACCCCAAGACATAGTCACACTCCAGCACAGAGCAATCAGATAAGAGTCACATAAGACTAAGGACAAGACCTGGAGATAGAGGAAAAGGACGCAAGAAGTGGACATGGACAACCAACGTCAGGCCACACATAAGCAGAAGCCACTCCAATGTGATGTTTATTTATGGGCTTTCACAAGCCTTTTCATAAGGAAGGACTGAAAAAAGTAATTTCAAAATCTATCATGTAGCATCCTCAGAGATCTAAGTAACTAGACATTATGGTTATAGTTCCTAGTGTTGCTTCCATTTTTTAAAATTAACTAATGCCTATGCAGAGCCCTAAGTTAAAGGTCCCCCACAGAATATACTGTAGGAAAACTGAACTGATGAATACCTATGAATTCTCAGCCTCAAGGGGGATACCAGGCAAGCAGCAGCCCTGAAATAATAGCGCTTTCACGTTGAACATTTTTGGTCACCAAAAAAATGCAAATCAAAATAACAATGAGATGCTATCTTACTCTAGAAAGAATGGCTCTCTTCACAAACTCAAAAAACAACAAATGTTGCTGAAGTTATAGAGAAAAAGGAGAACTTCTGCATTATTTTATGGAACTAGTACAATTACCACAGAAATCAGTATGGAAACTTTGCAAAAAACTACATTTAGAAATTCCTTTTGACCTAGATGTATCTTTTTAGGATATCTTCCTGGAAGAGTTAAAGATATCATATTACAATGAAACATCCATAATGATACTTATAGCAGCACAAATCATAATAGGTAAGTCTTGGAAGCAGCATATATGCGTATCAGCAGATGTATGAGCAAAGGAAATGTGGCAGAGCTACACAGTGCACCACTACTCAACCAGAAATAATGATAAATGATACATTTGAGCCATTTGTAGAAAAATGGATATTCCTGGAGATTAAAATAGTAAATGAAATAAATCAGACACAGAAGGTTAAAGAGTACATGGTTTCTCTTATTTGAGAAACCCAAAGTATTGATGAAGAACAAAATAAAATATAGATGACAGTAAGCAGGGAGATAACTTTTATGAAAATGGTGAAAGAATTTGAGGAAGAGGAAATGGGACAGAAGAAAGAAGGGGAATAAAAACAATCATGATGTAATACAGATATAAACCAACTCCCCACAATTGATTTCTTTATTATATGTTGTAAACATATTTAAAAAAACGGAACCTTTACAGATTGATTCCTGCCTTGGAGGACTCTGAATAGAATAACTACTATATATCCCCGGTTGCCCAAAACAGCAGTAGTTCAAACTTGTTACCCTAGCATAATTGTTAATAGTATACATTTTATACACCAAAGTCCTTATTTTGCATATTCAATTATTTGTAATCCATTATCAGTGTCATCACAATGTCTCATATACATTCAACAACTCTCTGAAACTGAGAAAAATAATAAATGAAATGTATTTAAAAATTATCTTCATAAAATATGAAAGATAATCAATATATAGGCAAGGCTTTCAACCTGAAAGACAAGGAAGCAATAGGAGTAAAGAAAATTCCAATTTGACCTTAATTTCCTCCATTCTCATTAATAATGACTACTGAAACGTGGTTAGCCATGATATTTAGAAAACAATCTCAGAAACTTCAAGAATTTTAATTCTTGATTCATAAGACAAATAGACTTTCTATTTTAACAAAAAAAAAAAAAACACCTTAGTAATCAATACCTACTATATTCCTAAGACAAGGGTATCAAACTGAGAGGTTGAGGGAGAAAGGGAAACAGAGGAGAAAGGGGAGGAGAGGAGAGGAGAGGGAAGGAGGGAAAGAGGGAGAGACAGAGAGAACTGGGGGAGGAGAAAAGAGAGGGTAAGGAGGGGAGCTCAGGGGAAGAGAGAAGAGGGGAGATGTGAGGAAAAGAGAGGTACAAAAAGAGCACTTTTAGTAAAAATGTAATGAAAAGTACTGTAAATTTTCTCCTTTCCTTTAAAGCCCCACAGGGAACTCAACTGTTTATGGTCTCCACTGCCTGCCACATTTCTCTTACCAGGAGACCACAGACCAGGAGAAGCCACAAGCTCACAGCTGTAGCAAATGCTTTGTTTGCACTGCATGTGATTTGTTTAACATGATTCAGCAGGCTTACGTTTTCTTGCACAGAATTCTTCTGCCCTAACAGGCAAAACTGAGCAAAAACTCAACTGCCAGGATCTAGTCTGGAGTCACGCTGCACAACCAGCTCTTTCCTGCTGCCGTCTGGGAACTGCCTTTGTGGACCTTACCTTTGGACACAGCCACACAGCTGATGCAATTAACAGCTTATCTTTAATCCCATGACAGCTGCAAGATGGCTTTATCACAGCAGTACTCTGCATTCAGTACCCCAATACATGGTGATTCTCCCACTCCGGTCTCTACCTTCCGCAGTCCCCCTTTATTCACTATCATTGGAGACACGCTCAGCAAATCAACCCTTTTCCCTCCCTGTACTTGTTCGCGGTGTCATTGCTGCTTTATCAAGGTCCTTGACTCCCTTCAGACCTTACTATACAGCAAAGTCCACAAATCCTACAAGGAGTGAGTTTTCACAAGGAAAACACATCCAAGTAACTAACCTTCTAAAACTCAGAACAGTGCAGTTCCCTAAAAGCCTCACTTCCATCCTGCTCCATCATCTTCATCCCTGGAAGGTAACCACAAGCCTGACTTCTAACACCAAAGATCTGTTCCCAAGTTTTCCATGAAGTAAACCATACTGTGTGAGCTCCTTTATATGTGGCTTCTTTGTTCAATCTGTGTTTTTGAGATTTACTACCGTGTGAGACAGGCCAATTTCTCTTCATTGCTTCAAATGTTCCATTTTGTGACTATATCACCCATCAGTGAACTGTTTTCACTTTTAACTATTCCAAATATTGCTACTGCAATCATTTGTACATATGCCTTTAATGCACAAATGTATACATTTCCACTGAGCTTCTTAGTAATGGAATTGCTAATTCATAGTTCGTGAAAAGAGTTTTCCAAAGTAAATCTACCAACTTGCACTCCCACCAGTAGTCTCTGAATCTTCTAGTTCCTGCACATTCTCAACTCTTAGTACCATCAGTGTTCTTTCCTGGAAAGGTCCTAGAAGGTCATTCTGGTATCATTCACTTAATCTGCATTTCCTAGTGATTAATAAAGCTAAGCCAGGGCTGGGGATTTAGCTTAGTAATATAAATGCCTGTCTGGTAAGTGTGAGGTCATGAATTCGATCCCCAGGACCAAAAAAATAAATAAAATAAAATAAAATATAAAGCTAAACCAATCAGCTTTCTTAACCTTTCAACTTTTACCAAGTCAGTAGTCAATCCCAGTCGCTCAGCCCCTCCCTGGTGACAATAAGGGAGTTCCACCCAAGGCCTCCCCCATCTGTTGACCTTTATCACCACTCACTAATGTTTCCACATCGTATCTCCATCTTCTGTGCCAGTCACAAGACAACCAGCCTTTTCTCTCTGCATTTCCCAATCCAACCCACTTTCCCCTTCTAAACCTATCCTGGAGCTTGTGGGTAACTGGAGAGGCAAGTTTCTATCAGCTGAGCACTTGTATGCTCTTGCCCTTCCAGTCTTCTCTCCAGACTCAGGGTCAACACTCTTTCCTCTCTCCAAAACTCTTAACCAGTGAGAAAATGTGAAGTTGAGCTTCCTCTGCCATTTCAAAACTGTGTGACCAAGCATAAACTACTCCTAGACTCAGAATTCTTACAAAAAATAAACTATTTCTTAAATGACTGTGAGATTTAAATTGTAACATACTTAAAATGGCTGGTTTAATACATGGTACATCTTGGGAGCTTGGTAAAATACTTTTGTCTTTCAATTTCTCATTCGATCTCAACACTGCCATTCATCTCATAGTTCCCTAGAGACAGTGAGACAGGAGGAAGGGATTTTGCAGTCAGAGACACTAAGACTTGAAACCTGATGTTCACCATGGAATATCTCAATTATGAGCTTCCCTGCAATAGTTCCTTACACTGTAAGAAGGATCTTGGAGTGCCATGCTCCAGAAGTGTGAAAATTGCACATCATTCTAGCCGATGATGGGACTGGAATTTCCATCTCAAAAGAAGGGCTTACAGGGCATATCCATCCAGCTGCACCCAAGGTTAGGCAACATAGAGTTTGTTTAGTTCATTAGTACTTGCTTTTTCTTTAAATTGTCTAAAATTAAATATTAGGATAATTTACATAAAAATTGAGACATCTTTTGAAAAAAACTTGAGAGTCTAGAAACAGTGCTGGCATCCCTCAAGCCCACAGTCATCGGGAGCTCACAGCCACTGCCTCCCACGCCGGGCCATGTCCCTTCAGTTCTGCACTGCCCTCCTGTCCCTGGTCTCAGACTGTTCTTCCCCACTGACACCATCTCCACGAATTTGTTTACATTTTGCTACATCTCTAGATTCTTACTGAACTCAATAATTAGTTGCCTAAAATTTATAGAATATTTCTAATATTTTTACAAATTTAGAAATATATGTTCCCCAGATTCTTATACCTTAAGACTGTCAGGTTTCTTCAGAAAGTCCATGTATTAGTTTACTACAACTGTTATAACAAATCACTACAAACTTAGTAACTTAAAGCAATAAAAAATATGTGGTGTAGTCAAGTATACAGAGGCCTAAAATGTCCTAACAACATGTTGGCTGAGATCTAGAGAATTTATCTTGCTTCTTTCAACTTTCAGAGGCTCTCCTTGTTCCCCATCTTCTACATTCTCCATCTTCTGAGCCAGCCACACCTTATCCAATCTTCCTCATGCTGCATCTCTCTGATACTTTACTGCATCCTTCTTTCTTTTTTTAATGTACATACTGATTTTTTTGTTTTAAAGAGGATAAAACAATTAAAACAAACCAGTGTAAGAGATACAGGATTTTAAAACATTACAAAATCAACAATAGTTACCATAATGCCTCTTGTTGTCTTCAAAATAACTACAGATAACTTCAGACATAGTAAAAATCAAATAGAACAGAATAGAATAGAAACAATGAAAACAAAATAATGAATGCAATAAAGGACTCTAAACAAGCCAATAGTAAATCCAAAATTGCTACCATAATGTATCTTGCTATCTTTGAAATAGATGCTCCTGCCATCAGATTTGACATAATCAAACAAAACAAAAGAGAATAAAACCCAAACCAACAAAACAATGGAAACAATATAGGCCCTCAAAACAAGACCATAGAGAGTCAACAATGGCTGCAACCCTCAGAAGAAGATCTTCCCCAGTGTCACACTGTGTACCACTATCCTATGATCAGACCACTGGCCCTAGACCAGCAATGTTAGTGAAGCACCGAAGCACCACAGGCATCCAATTGCATTTTATTTCCATAGCTATCATCACAGTCTGTGTTTCCCCAGCTTAAGCAGTTGCTTATGGTAGGGGCAGGGGGAAGATTGGTATTTTTTGTTTGCCCATGCACCAGAAGGGTTGGTGTCTAGTGGCAGCCCACGCTTGGCACTGGTTCCCAGACTGGACTTTCTTGCTGCTGTGGCCTTGTTTACTCTACCCCTGCTCTCTAAATGGTGCTGACTCATGGGGAGAGGTTGGGGTCTGGCTGTTCCAGACTAGCAGTGGCCCGTGCATGGTGCTGGTTTCCAGAGTGGGCTTACTTGCTGATATGGCCTTGTTCTCTCTGCCCCCTCCCTCTTCTACTCTTAAAAATGTTTATGATTACATTGGATTGACACGAATAATCTAGCATAATCTCTCCCATTTTGTAGTTTGCTGTAGATAAGGATATCACATCTTTGGGGAGTAGAGGTCATAATTCTGACTACACAGCCTTAAACTCTTATTAAACTTTCCTTTCCTTGAAAAATAAGTTTGAGTCAGGATTGATGATACACATGTTGATGCTTCTATACATTTTTCCTCAGTTCAAAACCAACAAGCCCCAAAATGCAAAATACTGATAGATAGCACTGTAATATTCTGTGGTGACAAAATTTCCTCCTGAATGCTTAATTCTAAGTGAGACTTTCCACCACCACCCCCAACATAATAATCATTTTGATTTACTAGGAGGAAAGGAGGAAGTAGAGATGAGCAAAAGATAAGGTGATAACTATGGTTCAGTCCAGTTCCACTTGGGGGCCAATAAGAAGCAATACTGAGCAATATACCTACAGAAATTCCCAAAGTTATAGAGCATTAATAACAGATTGCATTTATTAGGCACTTGATATTTGCCAAGCAACATTGCTAGGAGTCACTTATGGGGTCTTTATAGGAATTAAAAAGAGATACTTCTTTTGGATAGATGAATTTGAAAAGAATCCTTTCCTTCATGACAGTTGAACTCCTTTCCAAGGCATAGGGTTTATAACTGATAGCATGTTCCTATCTATACCAGGCCCTTGACCATGAACCTTTTGGTAGGCACTGCCTATTCAAAGTACCACCCAGTGCCATGCACTGCTCTGAGGACTAAATGGTGATTAACCCACAGCACCCCTGTGAGCTGGGCATCATTATTATCATCATCCCTCGTATAGTGAAGCAAAATCCCATGACCAAGGAAGAAAACTGATGGCTCATAATTGTCCAAATATTGAGATAGAGAAGTAGGATTCAACTCCAGGCCCATTGACCCCATAGTTTACACTCATGACAGTAGAATGAACATCTTAGCCCAGGAGTCTTCAACAGCCTCTATCTTAATTAACTTTCTTGTTGCTAAAACAAAATATATGGCATCCAAAGTTATTATATCTCAGTTTGTAGAGGTTTCAGTTTATAATTGGCTGGCTCCATGGCAAAGTGGCATGACAGAGAAAAAACAGTTCATGGCAGGAAGAAGGCAGAAAGCAGCAAAGTAGCAATGAAAATCAGCTACAACAGCAGTCCTCTTTCTGTCCCTCATATTCTGTCCAGGCTATCAGCCTTTAGCACTCACATCCAGATTGGGACACCCTTAAGACCAGCATTGCACTATGAATCTATCTCAGCATTAGGTCCAAAATCCCAGCATTATATAGTATGGATCCAGGTACCTCTGAGAAGCTCCACTTATGACCATATGAAGCTTTGGGGGAGCATCTAGACACAAGCCAAAAAAGCCTCCTAGCTAGTCTTCATGTACACAAAATTGACCCACAAGTGAATCCACTACTGCTGCCACAGTTTCTAAGACTATAACCTCATCATTCCTGCTCCATGTTTAAAGCTCTTCAGTAGCTCTTCCACTTACCTCCTACAGCTGAGAAGATTTCTTATGGTCTAACCCTGGACATCCCTCAACCTTATCACTCTTCCTTACTTTTTCTTCCACCACCACCCCCACACTGCACCAAATAATATAACCATGCCGAACTTTCTGCTCTATGAATCCTATGTTCTCACTCACCTTAGGCCTTGGCATATGATGTTCTTTACACATGGAAACTCTTTGCCTCTGTCTCTTTAGTTGACTGGTTTCTACTTATAAGTCTCAACCTCAGTGTCTCCACCTCTCTCCACCTCTGGAATATATTTCAGATTAGATCCTTTGATGGTCCCTCACATCATACCTTGTGCTTTAGTTTATAACAAAGGTCAAATGTTTGCATTTCTACAACATTCATTATTAACTCAGTATACACTGATTCTTCACAACAATTGTTCTGTGGCAAAAATAGTGAGTATTTTGTTACTTAATGATAAACTCAATTTTTGGCACATTTCTTGGCACATACAAGCAACCAAATATTGTTAATGTCCCTCTTGTATGCTTACTGTGCTTCCTACCATAGCATTATCACAATGTACTATAGCTTCTTAGATCTTTCCCCACGTGATTGTAACTAAAGACAAAGACTATAATCTAACATGGATCCACTACCAAAATCCCAGCATACAGTAAAGCAACCAGCACATAGTAGGCATTCACATAATCCAAAATACATGAATAAACATAAGTAATTGGCCCCCTTTGAGCTAACCATTCTATTATCACTGACATAAATGATATTAATAGATTGAAGAATTTTTAAACTTTAAATGTTTTGTAGAACCTCTTGAAATACTGAAAGAAAACTAAACTTCAAAATCTCACCCATTATTGTTCACTTCCCACAAGGCACAAAGATACCCTTAACAAAAAGTAATATATCAGTCAAAAGGGTTATAGGTACCCCTTTTTTTTGGTCTTTCCTTGCCATGCCACCCTGCTTTGGAGCCAGCTGATTATAGACTGAAACACCCACAAACTAACTAGCCCAATCCAGTATAATGGCACATTAAAAAAAACAGACATGCAAGTTTTGGAGGAGATCAAAAGTGAATCATCATATTATTCATGCATGAACGATGAAGCTGGTCCATTAGGGTAAAATACATGCTTTTCCTTCCTAACGGAAGAGTGGTGTGGGTATATTATTACGAGGAGGATAACTGACATTGGCCACCTGAGCCATTTCCTGCAACAGTGAAATGGAGCAGGAATTAACTGATACACAAGGAATGCAGACTCCTTGATTCAGACAATGAAAAAAAGAAGCAATATGAGTACATATTTGACTAATTGAAATAGGACAAAATGATCACACAACCAAAAAGAAAAATGATCCAATATTAGAACTAGGTACAAACATATACTGAGGATCTTGGCAGGGGTGACCTATTGGATGGAATACTGAGTTCAATGTTAGAAATTTTTGTAACAGATCAAAAGCTACAAGATGTGGTGAAATACACATATGCTGAAATACAAGTAACATGTTCAATGTACCAATAGCCATACTCAAAAATGTATTCACTATAAACTGATCCAATGTGAGTATATATTTAATTAATTGAAACACTGTGAAATGGTTACACAACAAAATGGAACAATTCAATATTAGAACTAGGTTCAAAAATATAATGAAGGCCTTTGCAGGGATGAAATGTATTAGACAGATGGCTATCAGTGCCATTCAATGTTGCAAATTGCAAAGACAAAATGCTGTAAGATGCTGTGACATACACAAAGGCTGAAATACAAGTAAACCATTCTGCATGCACAAATAGTCATATTAAAAAATGTTTTTATTATAACATCTCACTAACTGAACTGAAAGTATTCATAGGTCTGTTGTAATTAGCATGGATTTCTTATGGTAATCACAGAAATATAAAAGACTTACTGAAAAACAATGGGCCAAAAATTTATGCCCTTATAGATACAAAGACTTATTACGCTTTCAATTTAGACATTTGTCCTGGAACTCAGCCATCAGGTCCTTATTCATATAATAATAAATCAAATGATGTTGTACATAGATTTGTTGCTCCCATCTCCCAAACTAATCAGAATGTGACATTCAACAATTGGCTTTTCAGCTTCTAATTGATTTAGTTTTGCTAGCAGAGCACAAGTTGACCAATGCAGCAACTGTATGTTGGAACAAAGTAGAAATTTCAAATGAAATGTTGCAATTTCAAATAGTACAATCGTTGGATTTCAGAAAGACACAACATTGGCTTCATATATAGCAAAGAAAAGTAAACTGGTGCTGCTGATGTCAACATTTCATGATGATTGAATTATTGATGAGGAAACCTCAACAAAATGGAAGCCCGACACAAAACCAAAGGTGGAGTAGATGATGTTGATGTATTATGCTGCAAATATGGTGTCACTTGAAACACGAAGCAATGACCAATAGTTGTGTTTTACTCAATCCTAAACATGTAACAGTTAGATAGTTTACAAAGAAAATGACAAATACAAAATATCACAGAGAAATTTTCTTAGAGGATTGGGACTGGAGCTCCTAAGAGATCATTTACAGCAGAAGAAAAACAAAATGTTTCTGCCCAGTAGCTATGCAAAAAAATTGTGGAGCACACAGGTAAACAGGCAGGTACAGCATCACTAAGACCTAACACAATAACAGGAAAATAAAAAAGATGTTAATTGTGCCCTATAAGAAGTGCAAGGAAACAAAACATATATGCTATCAATGGAAGTGATACTTGCGTATGGAATTTGCAGCTGTCATGTATGTAGACTTCCTTGGTTATCACAGTTGAACCAAAGCTTATTTCTGTGGTAGACTGTATTAGCATTGTAGTTCACACAGGTTTTTATTTTTATTTTTGATGTTTTCTCTTAGGTTTTGTAAGCAAGTAAACAGCTGATATGAGAATGTTGATGTTTATTCTAAGTGCACCATACATGGTAAGAATTTAATATTTATCTAATGGATATTTTATGTTCCTATTAACTATACATAGTATAACATAATAAGAACCACCTGTCAAAACAATAAGATCACTGAGATGTCAAGTATGTCCTACAAAAAGGTCAGGAAAGCAAAACACATGTGCTATACTGATAGTGATAAGTGATATGTGTATATGGAACTTGCAATTGTCATGTGCAGACTGTCTTAGGTGTGATAATTGAAATGAAGGGGTTTTTTTGTAAAGTGAAAAAACCAGTTTCATAAGCAACCACATGAAAAACTTTACTTTACTCTGCCAAGTCTGACAGACACTGAGGCCTCAGAACCACAAAAGTCTTATCCCAGGGGTGGTTAGATATGCCTACTTGGGGCTGGGGATTTAGCTCAGCGGCATAAGCACCTGCCTTGCAAGCAGGCGGTCGTGAGTTCGATCCCTGGTACCGATAAAAATGAAAAAGACAAAAAAGAAAAAAGAAGAAAAAAATATATATGCCTACTTATAGACATTAAATTATTTCAGTTAAAAGGAGGCCCCTCTAAATTGATTGTTGAGCAACTTTTCATCACCTGATAAGAAAAAAGAAGATACATTCAAGTAAAAAAGGCAAGAGTAGGGTAAAATATATTACTGAATAGGATTGGATAAAGCCATGAGAAATGCTATCTATAAAAATAAAATCTGCTCAAATAAATACAATTCTTTACTACGGACAATATTTGCAGGAGACAGTATTACACCTCATTCTATCCAATGGCCCAAGAAAGTCTGTGTTCAGATTTTGAGACTGTGACCAAATCCTTCAAGTCCCAGAATAGGACTACACTGTTTTATCCACTGGGTGAATTATAATTGCTAAGTGGACATTAAGGAATTTCAGAACAGTCTTGGAGCTATACATGTCATGGTAACCACAGTAATTCCAAAATTCCAAAAACAGTATTTCATTAAACAAGCAAGAATGCTTCATGACAACATAAATGCTTTTTGGTTTTCTCACCAATGTGTAGGGCTGATGAAACTTCATCTTCTCTGCAACTCAACACCAGATCTTTCTTTCCAGCCACACACCAGTTAGTCCCACAGTGATTTTGTTTTTTTTGTTTTTTTTTTTTTAATACAGTCTTACTATGAAGTTCAGGCAGGCCTTGAGTTCACTTTGTAGCCCAGACTGGTCTTGAACTTGCAACAATCCTCCTACCTCAGCCTCCCAAGTGCTGGGGTTACAGGCATGAGCCACTACACCCAGCTCCACATTTTGCTTTTAAACCTAGAATTCTCTCTGGTTTTATTGGCCAGCATTCCATTAGCACCAATGTTAAAGTCTTAATACTTGTGATGCTGCTTTTACCTTGCTTGGTTAGTTCCGTAACTATCTATGAACACAACCTCTTTAACGCAAAATAGCAGTATAAACAAAGTATTGTTTTAAAAACCCAGCACATTACTGACATCATGCACAGTGGTTTGATTTGCTTTAAAACTATCATGCTGACTTGACTGAATTTACTCTCCACAATGACGCACTTTCCAGGCAGCAATAAAGGTCCCTGTTCATAGCTACCCTGCCTCAAGCAATCAAAGTGCTGCCCAGTGCCTTTCTGCTGCTGACTATTGGGCCTGCCAGTAGGCAATGTTCCCCTTTGGCACTGAATTTGGAACAGATTGCTTCTAGAGGAGTTTTAAAACTTTAACCAGGGAAAAAACTTAAAACTCATTCAAACACCTGAAGTCATTTTGGCTATTTGCTGCATTAGTAAGGACTGGTTTTTATTTTCAGTAATGAATTTCTTTTACATCTTTTCATCAAACATAACTGATCTTACTTTTTTCTTTATTGTTATCTCTAGTTTGATATTTTTGGTCTCAAGTGTTACTTCCTGCAGGAAGAGAATTGCTGGCCTCGAGATGAGTGGTGGGCAAAAGGAGCAAAGTCCACAGAATAATTTGTATGACCCTCGGAGAAGTTCTTAGGACCTAACTTAGCAAATTCTGAGTCACAGACATCCAACAGGCTGAGTAGGGAGAAGATTTGGGGCTAGTACTTGAAGATCTCAAGAAAGCAGAGTCAAAACATTTATCTCTCATTGTCTGTGATTTCTATCTGTATATAAGTCCTACATAGGAGGTTTACTTTAATATACAAAGACTCTAGCAAAAAAGCCATTGCTATCACTATCCAGACTTTTGTATGAACTTTAGAAAAAAAATCCTCTATATTCTACCTCAGAATCTGCCTTGTGAGCAAATAATGGATTGGATTTCAGACTCCCTTTACTCTCTTGAACTGATCTCTCATTGTCATTGAATAGCACTTGAATTTCTTTGTATTATTACAAAAACATTTATTTTTCATTTATTCATCTTGAGTCTCAGACTTGATTATGGGTAATGCACTTGGGCTATGACAGGGTTTTCCACGTGATAGTCACCATAGCACTAGATGCCACCTCTCTTCACCATTGACTTCTGCCTTCTTCCCACAAAACCGGAAAGCTGAACTCCTGCTTTTTACAAGAGGGCCAACACTCCCCCAATCAGCTGTCAATACATCATTCTGCCTGCCCCTTTAACTCCACCCCTGTTGATTCCAAATAAAGCCTGCAGTTTTTCTTTATTCAGAAGGTGTGCATCTCTTCAGCAGCCCTCCCGTGCCCACAATAAAGGCCTCTTTTTCTTTTCTTACTCTGTTCTTTCTCCTGTGTCTCTCTCTTGGGCATTGGAGGACCAAACAGGCTACATGGTAATTTAAAGGCAAATGAATGACTACATTTCTGCAGAAGAGGGCTGTCATTCTCAGGGAACTAATATCATGAACGTAAGTATAGAAAGTGTTAAGATAAAATATGCCCAGTTCTGGTGACTATTCCAGCACACAGAAAAGGGATGGCAATTGAATTGAAAGGGTGCTTATATGACCAATCAACAGAAGACCATGGGAAACAGTTTTAGAAAAGAGATTTGGAAAACTTGGGAAAGCAGTTTTAGGGTCAAAAACTGATTTGCCAACAATGAGCTTTGACAATATACACTTGGTAGTGGTGAACAGGATAGACGAACGAATGTTCAGAGAGAAGCTGCAGACGGGTCATTTAGAAGGTTGGTAGGTTATATGACTGTTTAAACATCCATTACTACCAGCCTAAAGTAATACTACACATCCCTAATATGTAATTTAGGCCTGACTCTGTGACTTACTTTAGATAATAAAATGGGAATAGACAGAATATGTGCCACTTTCCACCAAACTCTTACAAGCCATTATTTTTTATTCCATTATATGTTCCCTTTTCTTTGCTGAAATAGACCATATTGGAGCATTTCCTCCAGTTCAGGTCCCCAGAATGATAGCACTATGAAACAGAGCTACTGCCAACTCCTAACAGACAAGCAGCAAGATCAAGAAAACTCCCTTGTTTCTACAAATTACTGAGATTTAAAGTTTATTAGTGCAGAATCATATCCAAGTTCAACAGCATGGTAGCCAATTGACAATGAAGGCAGAAATAATAAACTCTTGAGCTAGATGAGTGAAGTGAGCATGTGTGTGTATGTGTGTGTGTGTGTGCACGCACACACATGTGTGCACACAGTAGGATTATCTCAGCAAGCTTGTATTGCTTGAGTCTTGTGCATTATCAAAACAGATCTCTCTTCAGACTAAACCAGGCCAGTTTATAGACATAAATTCTAAGCTTAGAAAGGTTCTGCCTAATAGGAATGTTGTATACCTTTGGCCATGTGGTACCAGTTCAATCAAAAGTTTATGCCAGCATTATGATTTATGGTAGAAATCTGCGTGTCTTCTGGGAGCTGGGGTCCGAACAGCTGGGGTAAGGCATGAATGTACTACATGTCATGACTACACCTATTAGAAACCATGCCACCAAGGCGTCACAATTGACATGTTGCTATATTGTTAAACATTGTGACTTGCCGAATTAAATGCACCTGTGCAAGTCCTATGAGAAGGCACTTTTGGAAGCTTGAGCCTAGGCTCAAGTCTTCTAGATTCTGTCCTAAGTGTCCTTCCACTTTCTGGTTTTTATCTGTATTTTTTATTATAATAAATCACAACTGTAAAAATAAATGCTCTTCTGATTTCTGGGAATCATTAGAGAAAGAAACATTGTATACCTAAGGCCTTTGGCTATGTGGAAACATTAGAGAAAGAAACATTAGAGAAATAAAGAGCAAGGAATTAATGTAAAGCTGCAGAATGAAACATGGATGCCCAGGGAGGAAAAATTGGTGAGAAGGAAGGAAATTGTAGCTATTTAAATTCATCATGAAGGATGATCTGTTGATTTTTACATAAGTTTATATGAAGCCAGTATTACCATCAACTTTACAGAGAAACATTTGCTGAAGTTTTTAGTCAATGTATAGATAGCACTAAAAGTCAGGAACAATGATATCATCACAGAACTTTCACTTTCAAGGACATTTAAAATCTGGTCTTATGAGCAACTTATTCAGAAGTGACTGTGATAACAACTGATAATTCCAAATGAATTGGGACAGAGAGCCCCAGTCATTCATAATACCATTGTGTGACTGCCACCAGAGCTACTTTCATATATGTTTACTTATGATTTTAAACACCAAAAGAATTGAGGTCAAAAGAAGGAACATGATAAAGCAAGCCAAGGTCCTGCGATATTTCATTTCTCTTAACACAATAGTTCTATATTTCCACATTACTTCAAATGGCAATCAGAGGAAGATAACAAGAGCACCGGGCCCGGCTCCAGACATTCACTGTTGTTTCTGCTTCCTCCTGGGGTGATTTATCTTATATCTCAGTATGTGTTTAGATTTTTCCTTTTCTGTGGAAGAATAAACTTGGGATTATTTCAGAGTTTTCTTTAAACAGTGATGTCAAAGTGACACCTCTTTAATTCACCTGAAAATGCTGGCCTGTCCCTAAGTTAATGACCATTTATATTTCTTATGCAGGCATCATAAAACACTGAATCTGCCTTAAAATCTCCTTTTCATTTTCTGAGTCTTATCCTTTTTAGACAAAGAACACCCACAGACAGTTATTTATAGGAGAGAATTATGAATTGTTCTAGTGTCCCATGTAGAAAGTGAGTACTAGAAAAATCTAAGTCAGTTCTATTCCAACCCTGCCGCTGTTACACTCCCAACAATAGAAAATTCCAGTTTCTCATTTAGGGTCAAGTTTTGGAAAAAATCAAAACACTCAAACCAGTGTCTCAAAAGCTCCCCCATGTGAGCATGAAAAATAACTCATCAGAGCAAAAGGCACTGGAAAAACGAAAAATAAGAATGAGATTCGATTTTCAGCACTCAGAAAATGTGCTAATCCACAAGAAAACGCCATAATTATTATTTTATTTAGGTGTCATGTTTAAAATGTGAAAGAATAATTAATATAAGGGGCTGGTTTTGTATAGATTATGGCAGCAAGTGAAATGGACATATGAACAATATTTTTTCTGTAATAGATGTGAAAAATCTGAGCAAAAAAGAAGTAACAGAAAAAGAACTGGATTTGTTCTGACTATAAGTATACTCACAAAAGAAAAGTCTTCTGAACATAACATAAGCAAATGATTTATATAACTGAGCCCAATAAAAGTACATGAAAATAAATCAACACATTTGTTGTAATCTCCAGAAAATATTTGCCTAATGGAAATGTCTTCCAATTTCCCTTTTTTTGTTCATTTATCTTTCTTTATGGAAAAATACACCATATCTAATACTCCTGTGCAAACAAAAAGCTACTGCCAAACCAAAAACACGTTTCCAGTATATTGAAACCATGTGTGTCCTCAAAGGTTTTCTATTCCAACCTCCGTGTTTTACACATGAAAAAATGAACTCAATTGTCTCAGCTAATTTTCTCTCATTTCTGAGACAAAATACCTGATGCCCAAAATTAAGGAAGGAAAGGTTTAGTTAGCTCCAGTTTATGAAGGTTTTAGTCTATAATCATCTGGCTACAAAGCAGGGTGGCACGGCAACAGAGCAACTGTTCATGGCAACAGAAGACAATGAAAACAAGAACAAAAGAGGAAAAGCCAGAGAGCAAGCCTCTTTCCCTTCCTTATATTATATGCAGGGTTTCTGCTCCAAGGCAGGTATAGTACTTGTACCATAATCCCAGTATTGGACCATGAATCAGTCACAAACTCTAGAAGCTCACCTCCATGACTGCATAAGGCTATGGGGGAATATACAGACACAAACCATACCATCAACATCCATGGATTTGGCAAAGTCCACAAAGCAGACAGAGAGCTGTGAAGAGACCTGTCTTTTTCTACTTTATAATTCTAACATTATTCCATTACACTGAGTGATCTCTCAAATTCAAAAATAGTAGCAAATAATAGAAAAATACTGATAGTAAATATACTGAGGACTTGCTAAAGCATGTTTTTAAGTACATTATTTAAATTCACCCATTTGGTACTAGACTAGCCCTCCATAGTTATAATATTATGCCCATTTCACCAATGAAGAATTGGAGGCATAGAGAAGTACCTATTCTGAAGACCTTAAAGAATAAGCTAGTCACTGCACTAGCCAAGCAATCTAAGCCTGGAGACCAAATTCCTAACCACAAATAACTCAGTAAGATACAGAAAATAGAACTGTTATTCAAATTCATATCAGTGAATGAATTAAACTTTATTCTTTAGGCAATGTAAAATTGAAATCTGTGGGGCTGGAGATTTAGCTCAGCATCATAAGCACATGGTTGTGAGTTCAATCCCTAGTACCAAAAAAAAAAAATTGAAATCTGTGATAATTAAAACAGAAATTGAGACCAATTTGGAAAAAAAATAAGAATTAGCTTAGAAGGGAAATTCGTACCCAAAGAGTAGAGCAAACTTGAAGGTTTGTAAGTATTCAATTTCATACAAATGATCCAAAGAGAGCAGCACTCTTCAGTGCATGTACTAAATCATGCTTATCCATAATTAGAAATTATTCTTATCTGCCCATTACAGCCACCCTTTTTCTAGGAATCGCTTGGTTAATCTATTTCCAAGTAATAAAAACAAGGCTCTTAAGTGAGAGAGAACTCCTGTTTCTCTAACCAAACAGAATTAAAATGAAGTTCCAAAAGACACCAGTGACCGGTGCCCCAGCTTCCAAACCCAATGATAACACTAAGTCTTACTTTGCCAAACATCTCCAAAGTCTCTGATCTGTTGCTCCCTCCATCCTCCTGGCACCTTCCATCTTGTGGCTTTTGTGGTATCAGTTCTGTGTCCCTTATTTGGTCTTTCAGACCATTCTTCCTTTTAGCAGCTTCCTCCTCCATAAATTTGATTGTTGAAGTTTGTACTTCTAAACTGCTATCCTTCCTGGGTTCTCCTACTTCCTGTTCTCACACTGTACTCTTGCAAGAACATATCTACACACACACCTCTATGACTACTTACGGACTGTCCACTGACTTCCAAATGGGGTCTCCAAACTACTTCTGGAAGTCTCCAAATTATTTCTGTCTTCAAAGTGCCACATCGCCCATCTACCACCTCATGTGGGGAAAATCAAATTCCTTGTGTTTCACCGAAAAACCCATTCCCATCCCCCTTCTTGTATTTTTTATTTATGAGCTTAATAAACTCACCCAACCAACAAACACAATCTTTGATCATTCAAGCCTTCTTCTGTCCCTCTCATTCTACTTCCAATTAGGTCACAATTTCTATGAATTGTACTTTCTAAATTCCCCTTTAATCTTCCCATCACTTTCATTTTCTTGAAAACCATCTAAAGTCCACCATCATAGGTGTACCCTGCTCATGTCAAAAACTGTTTTAGGTTGGGCTTTACCAGAAGAGTCTGGAACAAAGAATTTAAGGGCAAATAGTTTTTTTGAGAATCAATCCAGGAAATAAATTTAGAGAACTGTGGAATAATGGCAGTATGGGGAAAAGAATTAATGACCTAACAACTCTTGTAGGCAGTGCACCTCAGTTGCACTGGGAAGACTGTATGAAACATGAGGGAGGTATGTTATACCAACAGGAAAGAATTTGAGATATTTATCTATCATTGTTAGAAAACTGCTCCTTGGGGAATTCTTACATTTGAAGCGTGCTTCATTTTAGTCTTGCAAATGTGTACTGATTGTGACTTGGAACTTCTGCCTTGCCCGAGGAACATGGACCATGAGACAATGTGAGTAGGATAATGGCAGAACCTGCCACAAAGTCATTTTGAGGCTCTCCCTGGCAATGCCTCTCATATCCCACAGGATATTCCATCAACTCACCCAGGCTGACTCCTCCATCATTCCCTTAGCTCAACGGTCTTAGCTCGACCCCTCTCCCAATAGTTTCCAAGATGTAATGATATTGCCACATCTGTGCTTTGAGTTCATATTCCCTCTTCTCAGAATATCCATCCACCTCCCATTTCCACATTGGATGCCCCTGGAATGCCCCAAACTTTTTAACCAACATGCCTGTTGGATCTCTTCCTCTCTCAGGCTTTCCCTCAATTCCTGGTACCCAAGGAGGGCGGCAGTTAGCGCTGTGCCTTTCCCCTGCTTCTGTATGTTCCCTCATCGAACTACACAGTGCTTGTGTATCCACATGACTGGACCTGACCACCAGAATTTGAATCCTGACAAGCAGGCACTGTGCTTGATTTTATCACTCTGATTCCCTAATTCCTGAGCGTTCTATATGTCATGTCATGTGAATTGAGAATTGTAAGTGTGCAATGAATACAATTGTCTTAGTCACTTTCCTCAACACCATGACAAAGGCCTGATACCCACAGCTTCACGAAGGAGAGATTTATTTTGGCTCACAGTTTGTAGAAGTTTCAGCCCATAATCTGCTGGCTCCAAGGCAGGATGACAGGGCAAAGGGGCCTGGCAGAGGAGAGACCTCATAGCTGGCAGCCAGGAAATAAAGTTTCAAGATTGGAGCCTTGGGGAAGACAAAGCCTCCCATGCCACACCCTGCAATGGCTCAGCGATCTGCTCTTCCCACCAGACTCCACCTCCCAAGAGCAACCATAATCTAAAAGCCACCATAATCTAATCACCCTCCAAACACCCCATCTGTGAAGGCACAAGGCTGGTGAGACATCTAGATATAAACTATAACAATGGTAAAACAAAGCCTAGATCAAAAGGAAACATTTGAATAAAATAGCAATTCTCTTTTTGATGCATGCTTTTCCCCCCAAACGCCAGTTAAGATGTTTTCCCTCTACATATGGGCTATAAATCAATTTAGTTCACTTCGTTTCAGCTTCTTAAGCTATGTGCCTTGCTATTGGCGATGATTTCCTTAATCAGAATCTGATGCCTAATAAACCCTGTCAGCAGCCCCTGAGTATAAATTCTGGGCATATACACTCACCAATACTTCATGACCATATTAACTTCTCAAATCAAGGTCTTGTTCATATGCCTGACAATAAGTGTCCTCCACACTGATCCCAAATAGATACCCTTCAAAGAAGCAAGTGTAACTCCTGAGAACCGCTGCAGGCTGCCCAAGGTCACCTGCTTCTATCCTGAAGGCAACCTTGCCAGCTCTAGTGCTGGTAGGCACAAAGTCAATGCAGCATGGGCAGCAGGTAATCATGCTCATCAATTTCGGCTGGAGGTATCAAAGTAATATATTTTTATGCAAATATACCCAAACCTGACTCATAATTAAATTCAGATCCTAAAGATCTTTCTGGAGACGAGATGAAAGAGAGAAAAAGGTAATGAACTGTATCTCTAAAGGCCATTTTATTTAGCCAAAATCAACTCTACTTACTTATGAATATGAGAACTAAACATATCACAGGTATCTTTGATCTGAGATTTTATGACGTAGTTTGTGTTGGGCAAACATTTGAGATTTTACAATTCACTGATCATTGCCACCATGTCTGCTGGAAGCTAAATTATCTTTGGTTTTTGTGGGTTTTTTTCTGCTTTTGCTTTCCTGCCCCTCCTTATCCTCAGTTTCATGACGAGAAGGAAAATCAACTGCTGTGGGCCTTCCTTGTTGAAGGTTTTAACACTGCATATTGCCTCCCATCACCTGTGTTTTGGGTTCTGTCCTAACCAACACTGAGATTCTTTAATCTGAGATGATAGCAATCTACAAATTCAGTAACAAGGTGATCCATTAGAGCTAAAAGCCAAGAAGGAAACTTGGAACACCCTACTCATAAGTCAGGTCTGCAGTTTATGGTTATGTTTTATTTCTTATTTTCAGACATGCGGCAGACAGCCAAGTCCTTGCTATTCAAATGTTTTGTTGACCTCATAAGAAATAATGTAAATAGACTTGCTAGTCTAGTGACGCCAATGCTGAATCTATGTCTATGTGCTTTTATATTTTGTGAGATGTTTATGTATACTGCTTCCAATTCCTCGTGCTCACTGGCAGCTCTGCTTTGGTATAAATTGATACCCATCTTTGCAGGCTACTAGTTTCTCTTACTGTTTCTCTACTGGCCATAAAACTAAAGGTAATACGGGTGCATCTATACTGAACTGTCTTCCCTTGCAACATTCCTTGGTATTCTTTCCCTTAAATCCAAGTTCCAGGGTGGTTTGAAGGATAAAATCTTATCTTTAAAGGATTGAACTACCTTTCCAATCATCAGTGGACAACAACAGGTAACAGAAAAACAAATCTTCATCCAAAGTTACCTCTTGGGGACAAATTATGACTTACTAAGTTTGTTCGCCTCCATTTACATTTTTTTTAAAGGTTAACATTCCTTTAAAGAAACAGTATTTTAAACCGCATTTTACTATCCAAAAAATTGCAATATAGAGAGGTTTTATATATTTTTCACAGTCCAAGAATAAGTCTATGAAAGGCCTGGAATAAACTACCACTCTGAAAAACAAAAAACCCATTGCCCTTTCTCTCATCCATCCCTAAGCTTATCCCAAATTCCACCTTATAACAAATGATGGAAAGAAATTCTAATCACAGAGCTCTATGCCCATAATTGAACTATGGTGGTCCTGAAACTCCTGAAACTGTATGCAAAATATTGGGATTTAGGTGTTTTTCTGGGGAAAGAGTAATTTCAAAACATCTGAGAATAACTTTAGTAATATGATTTTACACTGTGTTTATTTGCAATAAGAAGGCACCCTCAATTATGCATATGTAAGATGTGACATTTTGCTTACCTGTTACTTAAAATAGACCTTATTGCAACTGTCCACCTGTACCAAGGTACATCAAAATTTATCAAAATAGCAATAAATGTTTTCTCACAAATCTGCCGTGCAAGTGGGGCTCAACAGACAAAGCTTATCACCACTTACTGTAACGTCAGCTGAGGTCACCTGACCAGAGCTGACAGATGTGCTTCAAGGAAGGCTCTTGCACAAAGCTGGTTGCTGGCTCTTCTCCACATGGGTCTATAAGGTAAAATTGGCTCCATCACAGCAAAATGGCTATGTTCCAAGAATGAGCCTCTCAAGAAACAGAGAGTGGAACCTTGCAATTTCTTAGGGCCTGAACTCAGAAACTGATACACTGTCATCCTATTAGTAAAGCAGTCACAAAGAGATTTTAGGGGGCTGGTGGCATAGCTCAGGGGTTGAGCATTTGCCCAACATGCACAAGACCCTGGGTTCAGTCCCAAGAACCACAAAAAACTAAAAGCAGACAAGGGTACTCCAAGGGAGTGGGCACAGACTCAATTTTTGACGGAAAGAATGTCAGAGAATGTTGAAGCCTTGACTTAAACTGCCACATATCCCTGGGGAGGCATTGTTTTCTTCCTGTGGTTTGCTCCCTTACTATTCTCTCTGTCTTCCCCTTTGCCCTTTGCCCTCTCCACCATAACCCTGAGATAACTGAGCTCTGACATTTCTTGTATTTCCAGCCTCCTAGGGCAAGTGCAGGTGAGCCAACCTCCTCTTGCTGGTCCCTCTGGTTACACCTGTCTCTCTCTGGTTATGCTTGGCCTTTCCTTAGCACCAGGAGTCCAACCCTCACCAAGTTTCTTTCCCCCACTTTTGCTCACATAAAGCACTTTGTGCAGACTGCTTGTTTAAAGAAATACTAGAGCCACAGCTTTAGGGGATGGTGGCTGTGAATTGGGTCTAAGGATAGAAGTAAAAGTTACTAGGGATTTGTATTAGTCATGAGCAACAGGAAGCAAGAAGGAACTGACTTTTTCCTACATGGCTTTGTGAAGTGTGGGTTGGGTCTAAAAGCACCCCCTTGTCTGTTTCCAAGCCAGTCTCTCTACTCTTTGAAAACTTAAGTTACTTGAATTTTCAAGGAAATGCCAATCTATTTATACTATATACAACTCCCATTCTCTTCATTAATTTAGATGACTGATCCATAAAGTTGGATATTAACACTGAGACATTCTCTTATCTCTGCCTACGCCTTTGAAAGGCCCTCAGGAGGGCCTTTGAAATTGGTCTGCTTGATCTCTTCAGCAGAGGTAAAAGAGCCCTAGCTGAGGAGAAAAGCTCCAAGGCAAGGCCTGAATGGCAAAAAAGCTACTACTACTCAGAGGATCAAATTAAGGCCCCCAAATATTACCACCACCCTCACCCTGCCACTCTCCATCAGCATTCCATGACCTCTGGCCTCAGACCCCTCTGCACTGCTCCTGCTTGTAGCATCTTGTGTCAGAAAGTCATATGGCTCCTTCCCTTTTTCCTGAATTCTTAGGCCTTTATTAACATGCTGTATCACCTTTTCATTGAACCTCTCCTAGAAACCCCATCGAAAATTTACAAGTCATCACATACACACACACACACACACACACACACACACACACACACACACACAAACCACAAACGCACCATACTCTTTTCTCCTTATAATTGCTTCATCAATTACCACTGATATATATGGTGTTTTGCTTACTTATCACCCATTTTCCCTTCTAAAATGATAGCCTCATGAAATCAAGTCTTTGTTATGTGCTACTTACTGTTGGAAATAGAATAGTATCAGTACAAAAGTATGCAATAAATGTTTATTAATAAACAATTGAATGAACTATTGATCCAACCTATGACTGTTCCTGCAAGGTGATCACATGGCTTCCTAGTCACATAGTCTGTTCTGACAACAGAGTGGTGTAGATCTGGCTCCCCATTTGCATTAGTGTCCTACTGCCACCTTAACAGACTACAAACTTGGAGCATAAAATAGCCATAGCCCATTATGTAATAGCCTTCAGGTCAGAAAGTCAACATGGGTCAAAATCAGCCAAGACATTCACAGGACTACTACCTTCTTTTCTTGAGACTCTAAGAAAATAATCTGCTTCCTTGCCTTTTCTAGCTTGTCTACATCATTCACACTTTTCGAGGCCCTTTTCTTCATTTCCGAAGACAACAATATCACAGCCCTCTAATCATTTTTCCTTAGTCCTACCTCCTGCTCTTTTTCTGCCTACCTTTCAAGAATGACATGGGGGCTTTTGGGATAATTCAGGATACTCTATTTTAAGGTCATGTGATGTTACAGATTAGATTCCCCAAAGTGTCATGTGTTCAGAGGTAAGGATCTTGACAGGTGATTGGATCATAGAGGTGTCTCATTAACAATTTTCTGGCTGAATGTGCTATTAAGAAGTGGAGCCTGGCTGGAAGAGGTGGGTCACTGGAAGGGTATATCCTTGTCCCTTGCTCTTCCTTTCTCTCTGGGCCTCTTTCCACTGTTTCTCTGTTTTCAGCCACCATAAAGGAACAGCCTTCCTCCACCATGCCCTCTGCCGTGATGTTTATGCATTGGAGCCAGCTGACCAGGACTGAAACCTCTGAAACAGTGAACCAAAATAAATTCTTCTCCCCTAAGTTTGGGAATCTGGTACTTGGCCCAAGCAGTGAGAAAACCAGTATGTCTTGTTATGGTTTATATCTAGATATCCCCCCAAGCTTACAGGTGTGGCTTTTGGAAGGGGATTAGATCATAGGAGAATGACACTTATCAGAGGACCAATCCACGGATGAGTTCAAATATTAATGAGATATCATAAGGTAAATCAGGGGTCAGAGGAGATGAGTAGGTTGCTAGGGCATGGTCTAGAAGGGTCTATCACTCTTTGTCCTGTCACCATGCTCCAATCAACCCTCCTCTACCATGCCCGTCTGCCATGCATCCCTTCCTTGGAGTTGACAGACTATGGACTGAAACCTCCACAAATTGTGAGCTAAAGTAAACATTTCCTCAGCACCAATTTCTTATTAGCAACATCAATTTAATCTACAACTTTAATTCTCTGTTATTTTGCAACCTAATACATTCATGAACCTCAGGCATGAGAATGTGAGCCTTTTTGGGAAAGCCATTATTCTGGTTGTGTCATACTCTGGAGCAATCTAAAAACAAATAAGGCCTCTGATATCACTTCGACAGCTGTGATTTCTAATCTAGATTCACATTTAGCCCTTATATCTGGCCCTTTCATTAACCCTTTTTGAGAAACAGCATAAACTTCTCTGGGTAAAGAAGCAAAAGACATTCCACCCAAGACTCTCTGAAACTGTTGCTCTTATAATCCAGAGGGTTATCGTAGCCACAATTGTGGAGACCTCATCTTCACAATAGAAAGTGGAAATAAAAAGACCTACTGCCAGGACTTTCGTGTGTGAAGAAATGTTTATGAAAGCTCTACAAGCTGTTATTATAATAGTGACCTCTACCACTAAGGATGCCTTGGATAAGTACTAACAGTAGTTTTGATTGGATTAGCCCTCAAAAGCAATTACAGAAACTGTCACTCCCCATTTTTAGAAAAATCAGAACTGAAACTGACAAGATCCACACAGTCCAGGTCCTGCACGATATCGCTTGATTTGCTACTAACAGTATTGTGCCACAAACCAGTAGTGAACATGAATGATGCTCCTATTTGAAGTTTCTTCATATATTTTTTCTTTAGAAAAAAACCTTAATGTTGGTGAGCAAATAATCCTCACCTTTATTTGACAGTCTGAGAAATTACTGCTGTAGTTATATATGTATTTTCTTCTAAATTTCTTAAGGAGAAAAAAAAATGTGTCTCATTCACTTTGTGACTGCAGTGCCAGGATTTTTTCTGGCAGAGATGCTCAGTTTATATTTGTTATATTAGTGAGTTAGCACATCAGTGATTAATTAGTTGATTAAAGGGAAATTCACATCAGGAATTTATCTATTCTACTGATAAAGAGTGATAAATCCCCCTCAATCTTGTTTCATATTAATCCCACTTCAAGATTCTCTGGCCTTTGTTTTTGTCTTGTTTTGTTTAGTGGAAAACCACTAAAATTCTCTTTTCTTAAAAGTGATTTCTTTTTTAAATAAGGGAACACCAGCATTCAATATATTCCCTCAGCTAGTGATTTATTACTATTTCTTTTCTTTGAAAGTATGTACATTTCTGCCCATTTTCTATTTTGTTTTGTATTTCTTTAAATACTATATATATGTATTCCCTCAGTTAGCACCTTCATAATGAAGTATGTCTTCCTAAATTTCCTTTAAGAAGTATCTTATAGAAAAGATTTTGAACTTCTTAATGTGAAAGCCTTCAGTATATTTAACTGAATCCTTCCTCTAAAGTAAATGCCACTATTGCTTCTTTGGAGCCAGGGAAAAATTTCTCTGAGACCAAATATCAGCTGAAGGAAGACTCAAACCACAGGGGTTGGTGGACAACAAACCATTAGATGTGTCACAATAAATCACCAGCTTATGCAAATCTTAGATTTTGTTTTTATGGGGCTCAAGGAACAACTACTTTAAATCTGTGCAGATGCATCACATTGAAATAACTTCCTAGAAGAAAAGAGAAGCTGAGATTTATTTGCTGAGAGGGGAGGGAGACCTTAATAAGCTGAGAAAATCTTTGAACACTATGTATTTGTGTCCAGTATTTGGGAAGGAATGGTGCAGGAGGATCATTTCCATCATTTTCCCCTTGAAGCTATAAGTTATGTGAAAAAGAATACTTCAAATACCCTACTGCAAAGAGAAAACACTACTAATTTTATCAAAAGTATTTTTTAAAAATGAGACATGTTGTATTAAATTTTAATTTTAAAAACTCTTGGAATTAGAATATAAAGGAAAAGAATTTAATGATGTAAATTTTACTAGCAAAAAATATTCTGATTCAATAAGCAAATTATGCATATGAAGTGCTGGAAATTAAACCCATGCTTTGGGCATGTCAGGCAAATATTTTGCTAATCATTTTGGACCACTGGAAGTAGATGTATTTATTCATCTGAATTTGCAGGCATTGCATTTAAAACTATGTGGGTTTTTTAGTTGCTAACTAAACATTAAGATAGCTAGGGCAAGCTATAAACTCTGGGTAGTAATGAATGGCTACTCCATTCTTAACCAGCCTACCACAGATTCTGGTGTAGGGAAAACAGTTCATTATAAAATATTAATTTCATATTAATTAGGAAACTAATTCAAACAATGAAAAAGAGGCTCTGTTAAATATTTCCCCCAAAAGATTATATTTCAGTTATCTATAGATTTACCTAAATTTTCTTAATTCATGTATAATTTTAACTAATAGAATCTTTTATTATATTTTTAAAAGCTAAATGGAACTCTATGCAGTAATAGTGAAGATCAGTTTATCATGTAGACCTTTATTTTATCTTACTGACATCCTTTCATGTGTGATCCCTGAATTCTTCTTAGCAGACTTAGGTAAGCACTAAGCACAACTAAAATCAATACTTCAAGTTACCAACTACCAAAGGACAAATTCCTAAATCATCTTTTCTACTTACATATGTATAAGATCTTTCTTCAGGTACTAACCAGCAGGCATGAGAGCTACTTTGGCAGAGTCCATGGATCTCTGGGTATATCTACTCATCTGGAATTTTGCTCATCTTGCTCAGGGGCAAACTTTTCATTGAAAGCAAGGATCAGTATTTTAACCCCAAGAATTCTTTCACAGAAATATCAGCCTCCTGCATCTTCGCCTTCAGGGCAGTTCCAAAGGCTGATTGTTTAAGGCTATGTTACCCGAAGCAACCCCAGGAACCCAGGCTCTGAAAATTCAGTCCTAAGAATTTTTATAATGTTCCCTCTTAATGTACAGGGCTGAGGGATTCTTCTGAACCAAATCTTGCCCAAGCAAGGAAGTAATGATGAAATCCCAGTAAACCCCCATCTGAGTTTGTACCCGCGGAAATGTGACAGCCTCTATTTGCTGAAAACTTTTTGGAAACCAATCAACCAAAGGTTGCTGATTATTCCAAGGCCTTTTCAAAATGCAGTCTTTTTTAATTTGGGGGAACTTGACTTCTATTATTTAAGATGGCCCATTCCACAACAATGGTTCATAATTAAATCTATTTTTTCTGGCAGCCCTTAGCTTCTGATAAAAAGCCATTTGCAACATTTTCAAATTAAGAAGTTTTTCTACAAAGCACATTATTTATGACAACGTGAAATATTAAGGTTTTGGAAGAGAAATGTAATCAAAGACCACAACATAACATTCCATTATCGCAGTATCTGATTTTGCTTCTGCTTTCTTAAAGAAGACAAATGAGAAGTAAATGTGGTAAATAGTGGGACATAAAAGATGGAGAAATGGAATTGCCAAGTTAGATTGTAGACGTCTCTAGAGCAAAGACTGTGCCTTTTCTTTTCCATTCTTTTGTGTCTGTAAAACACAGCATATAATCTACTCTTTATCCTATTAATATGGGATATCAAAATTAGGAGGACAATAAAGCACATAAGCCCAATTTCTCTTTAGAACCCTCCCATCTTCTGCCTCAACCTCCTTCTACCTTACTTAGATGCCCACTTCATAAGTTGTTTGATCCTCCTCCTCAAAATTACTCTTCCCAGGGCTTGCGGTTACCACTGTCAGTGTGAGCGTCAGTTATGTAGAGGCTGTTTATTGCACCAAAATACCCAGCTAAGAACGACAAATGACAGTCAAAACCCAATCAGCAGTTACCAAGAGAAGCAGCTGCTAGTGCCCAGCTAAACAGGCCTCTGACGGTTTGTAAAATGCTTTGAGAATGCAAAAATCAGTGTGCATTAATTGAAGGCTATACTTACACACAGGAGCACAGGAGACAATACTCTTTTATTTTCCATTAAATAGATATCCATTGGCCATATTCTCAAATATTCACATTCATTCTTCACACAGAGGGGCAGATCAGTTGTATTCAAGTCTATTCTGGATCACATTTCCAGATAGCGGAGTCTAAACGAAGTCTACACTCAACAAAGTCTCCTCACACTCTTCTGTGGGAAATCAGGAAAGCAAATAGACTGAGCAGTTCTTATTTGGGAAAAAATCTCTGCCACATATTTTCCATAGTTTCTCTATTTTCTTGTCAAATCTTCCTCTATGATACTAGTAGTTTAGAGTAGGAGCTGCCCATTCTGAGGAGATCCTGCATCTCTCTTTCTATTTCCATCTTTGACTCTTTGTCAAGGCAGCTGAGAACTTTCATCTTCAGCCTGAGAAGAGGTAGAGTGGTACTCTTACCAGTTGTCTTTGACAGTGAGTAGAATTGTTGCTTTAGTGTTAGACTTGTTTCCATTCACCCACAGCAGACCTTTGCACACTTTGAAAGTTGGAATTTTAAAAGAAAAAAATGCATAGACTTTAAGATAGTGGGAGCAATTTACAAAGCTAAACCTTGGAAAAGCCCCAAATACTCATCAACCACAGAAAAGATTAAAAAAAGATGCAGTATTTTTATACAATGAAGTACTACTTAGCTACAAAGAAAGATAAACTCAAGGCTTTTATAGGTAAATGGATGCAACTTGAGACCATACTCATAAGTGAAATAAATCAGACTCACCTCATTAAACACTGTATTGTCTCCTTAGTATTAAACACTGAAAGAGTGAGATTCAAAACATACAATAGATAATGCAAGTGACACAGCAAGAGGCTGCTCAAAAGAAAAAACAACTGGGACGGGGCAGAAGAGAAAAGAAAAGGAAAATGGTTTGTGCTTTCACTGATCATTTTTTCATGCCTATATTTTATAATCTGAAAAACTACTTTGAAGATAACAACATGCAAAATATCGATATTGTTAATCTTCTATTATTGTTTTGAAATTCTGTATTATTATTTTTATTCTTTTCTTCATTAAAAATAAAAGATAGGTAGGAGGAGGGATCCACAAAGAGGAAGACTGTTCACTTTTATTCTGGCTCTTGGCTAACTTACTAGTCAAAACAGGAGAAATTCTTGATGTGATCTGGTCAGTGTTATTTGGATTTTATATTTATTACTATTATCATAATATTTTAAAATGTGCATTTCCTTCCACATTAAAACCAGAAGATCATCATCTGGCCTTTATCAAAAAGACAAAATATAACAAGCGTTGGCAAGGATGTGTTATGGAGTAGAAAGGAAGCTCTTTGAAAAATTAAAAATAGAGCTACCATATGAGCTAGCAATCCCACTTTGGGGTGTATATATATCCAAAGGAAATGAATCAGTATGGTGAAGACATATCAGCCCTCCCATGATCGTTACAGCTTATTCACAACAGCCAAAAACGGAAGCAACTGAAGTGCTCATAAATAGGTGAATGACTTGTTTAAAAAGTGGTAAATAGAAACGGTGAACTACTATTCAGTCTTCCACACAAAACGAAATCCTGTCATTTGCAACACTGTGGATGAAACTGGAAAAGTTTATATTAAGTGAAAGAAGTCAGACACAGAAAGACAAGTACCACATGGTCTCATGTGTATGTGTAATCTAAAAATGGCCAAACTCCACTGATCAGACAGAACAAGGCAGTGATGGTAAACTTTTTAGAACTTTCAGTGAGAATGAAGAGTTGATTGCAGCGTACATGCCATAGGATTGCCACCATTGAGACAGGGGAACTAAAGTCCAGGGGCCCTGGAAGCAGAATTGGGCAGATTTTGTTAAAAGACACAAAACTTTAGTTAGATAAGAGAGACAAATTAAGAGGGATCTATTGTACAAAATGTGCTTGACTCCTCCCACCCTTCAATCTATAACATCCTAATATAATAACTATATTATATAATTAAAAAGTGCTGAGAATAGATGTTTAACCCCACTCCATGTACCATTCTGCCTGAGCTTTTATATTGGAAAACGATCCCTCATAATTAACTTGACTGTGTGATAGTAATGACTTACCTAATCATATGAGCAGAGAATTTAGACCTTGACACTCTCTTGCATCAGAGCTAACCCAGGTGAACATATTTACAACTATTAGACAGCATACTACTGAGAACGGATGAGACTGAGAAAGAGTACTCCAGGAGTCGTTTCCAGACTAAATAATAATAATTCCTGGTGATTTTCCTTCAGGAAGAGAACACATCTTATTTTTGTTATATATAAATTTTCCTTGAAGATAATGACAATTTTTAGTCCCCAACTTTGAAGGCCTTTAATTTCTGGACTTTAATTTATGGACTGACTTCAAATTCCAGAGGCCTCTTCATCACTGAGGAAGTTGCCCAAAACGTCTTTCATACCTTCTTCTAGCCACCACAATGCAACACATTGGCTGAACCAAGTCAGGGAAAGTGCTCAGAGCTGCAGGGATGGTGGTGAATGTGGTTGCTGCATTCATGAAAGTAACACTAGTTGGACACATCTGTGGACTCCCACTTTTGAAGAAGGGCATCAATTTCCACAAAGTTGTAGATATTGGTGGGCACTGCCTGTGTGCTTGGTATTTTGCCATCAAGAGAAGGAGAATCCTTGCTCATGAGACTCATTGTCTAAGTTCTCAAGAGTTACTATACCAGACAGTCATTAGTTGAGGGGTACTTTGGATGCCCCATCCACCATGGGAGTTTATTCTTCATACAGTCCATTAATTCAACTGCCTTCATTTGAACATGTCCTCTAAAGTCAATCTTGTTATTTTGAGAAAACCAAATTTTCTTCTATTCCTATGTTGGGAATTGTAATAGAAACTGCCACCACTTTATTGAGCACTCAGTGTGCACTTTACATACAAGGATGTGAATTTATTTACTTCTTAAACTTAACCCTGTGAAGTAGGAATGATCACTGTCCTTTTGTAGATCAGTAATAGATGCAGAGTGAAAAGGAACTTGCCTGAGGTCTCAAAGCCTTGGAGGACTTTCAAACAGGTTGATTTCTGTGTCTGTGATTACTACACTGTATTTCCTTATGTTAGAGCATCTATCCATCTTTAAAGTACAATGAGGCATAAATCCCAAAATTAAAATGTTATGTCCCTGGAAATTCCAAGTTTATATAATTTATATAAATGAGATATAAAAGGGTTACATTTTCCATCCTACTAATCCATTCCAGGCCTGTGAGAGCTGTACCCTCGGAAGATAGGTTCATGCCATTTCCATATTCTTGGTATAGGAGTGTCATAGCTAGAGAAGTGGTATGGGTTTGTGGGAGGGTCAAGTGCAGTATTACCTCTGGAAATCGCTTACAGAAACTTCAGGAAAACTATAATATGAAATAATTTTGAAAATTATTTATCTTTTCTTCTACTTGAAATGTATGTTATTAATAAATGATTTAACAGAAAACAAGATGTCAGCAAGAAAGAAAATGAAAGGTTCAGAAGAAAACCTTTGGGGAAAAAGTAAGTTGCATATGCATGACAAATTGTGGCCTTCCAGTTTCTGTACTCCTTCCTGTGTTTGATGAATTTTCCACCATATGAATCTTAGTGGGAAATGAAACCACTTTCTTTAATGCAGTCCAAATAGCTAAATCCTTGCTTTTCCAGCCCTCTGGCAATTGTGGCACAGATCATGACCCATCCATGTGCAATGAGATACAACCACCCTGGGGCTTCCAATCAGGGGCCAGTGACTCAGCGAACAGAGAACCTTCATTACAGTGACTGCGGTGGCAGCAGCCAGTGCCAGACCAGTAGCATTTGTGGCCAGCACCAACCATGGTCATGAAAGTCCTGCATACAGTACTCGGTGGTGGCTGCAGAAATGGTTCACAAGGTTCATTCTCTGTCACAACTCCAAAAGTAGCTCTGCTCTTCTTTGTTCCTATAATATTTTAAATCTAGCACCCAAAAATTCTTAGTGATTCCAGCAGATGCCTGACACCTCTGAAGAAATTACTTTTATGCGTAAACCAGCCAGAGCAGTTACAATTGCTTGCTTTGAAGATCTCTAATAGATATTTACAATGTAAAAAGTCACACTCCTGTTAAACCAGAGCAGTTGTAATGGTATAAAGTCACATTAGGAGTTACTGATAATGCTCCATCAGTATTGAGTCTTTTGGTGTTACTGTTATTTGAGACAGGGTCTCACTGTATAGTTCAGGCTGTCCATGAATTCATATGCAGCCTAAGCTGGCCTCAAATTTGTAGCAATCCTTCTGCCTCAGCCTCCTGAGAGCTGGGATTACAGGCATGCATCACCACACCTGGCTTAGAATCTGAGTCTTATCCTAATTTTGGATGTGGAAAATCACAAACATGCTCAGATGGTGATCATTTTTTGTGACTACATCATTCTGTGACCACTAACTCAGAATCTCACTTGCTACAGAAGAACACGAATTGGGAAAATAAAAATGGTTGTGACTGTGGTTCAAAAATATTTAATTCATTTTCTTCTGTACTGAAATGCAAGTTCTTATCAGACTCCAAGTACACATAAAAACATATACATTCCTTGTCCTAACATCCTACTATAAAACACATTAATTTATAGAATTAAAAACAAACTTGATGTGATATGAGGGCATAGAGAGTTTAAGGTTCATTATTGCACAAATTTCTTTATTTGATTATCCATCAGAAAAATATCAAAACAAATGGGCTTGTGAGATAGGCCTTCTGACCTATTTTAAAATAGACCAGTCACTATGAGCAAGGTTACTCTATGATACTGCCATGAGAGACATACGGCTTTATCAAATAAAACTACATTTCAAACAGAGGAAAGGGTGTGATGAATCATCTATCAAATGTGGTAAAACTGTAGAGAAAAGCAATGATAAGATAAAACTAATTCCAAGGCGTGGCTCAGAGAAAGAACTGGAAAAGGGAAAGGATTCATGTACCTTAAGTAAGCAGTGAATACACACAGCTTATTTTATTAGACTTTATACAGTATAAGCTTACATATAGCATATTTCTTTTTTGTTTGTTTGTTTTTTGTCTTTTTCTTTTTTATCGGTACCAGGGATCGAACTCACGACTGCCTGCTTCCAAGGCAGGTGCTTATGCCGCTGAGCTAAATCCCCAGCCCCACATACAGCATATTTCATAAGGAACTTTGAAAGAAACAAGAGACAAACAATAAAAGAAAAAACCCTTTTTTAAAATCTTTTTTGTACCAGGGATAGAACTCAAGACCTTGTACTTGCCAGGTAGGTGCTTATGCCACTGAGCTAAATCCCCAGTCCCCCCACCAAAGACTACATCTTAAGAACATTACAGAATTGTTAACGCTTCAAAGTGTAAATAATACACATCCTTGGAGCAAGCAAGCTCGCCTTCCCATACTTATCCTAAGATGGCAGAGACAGTTACCATGTTTTTCATGGAAAGATACTCAGGGAGATGGAGGTTCCACACCTGATAATGGCTTACAGTCAGTGATGACCTTGTGATATTGATCCTTATCAATGTCAATTCACAGCTCTCTACAGTAGGTTGCCCCATCACCGAGACCTGCATGTTAAACGTGAGCATAGCCTAATTCCTCATCTTAACAGGCACTGCACAGGAAACTAACTCTGCGGATGTCTCTCTAGTTTGTCCAGTTCTAATTAATGTGCTGCTTATTAGAGAGTACTGAAATGGTTTCCCAAACATGTCTGGAACATCTGCCTCAATCTATGGATACACTCTATCCTCGTCTTTGTGATATCAAAAACTATAGAGCTGAGAGCTTCTTCATTAACCTTTTAAAAGACTAACATATGTGTCTCAATAAAATAACAAGAAAACACAAAACTCTAATGAAGTGTAAACAAAAGATCTTACAAACTCAAATTGGAACCATGACAGCTGAAAAATACAAACTAATGACTTCAAATTCTCTCCCAGAATGATGATAATAGGAAACATTGTGGTGATAGTTCTTTGTTCCAGAAATGACTGAAAATAATAAAATATGAGAACAATAATTCTATCCACAATGCCCCTAGGCAAGGAACACTGATCTACAACGGAGTGTTATCTGCAGAAATATTGTCTGCAGAGTATTATCCTGAGTTTAAATGACGCAATTGGAAAGAAAACTGAATTTTGGCATCCAAAGATCTTACATTCCAATCTCAGCTCTATTACTTTCTTCTCTGATCTGTTTCCTCATTTGTGTTATGAGGACATTAATGGCCACCCCATGGGGCTCCTCTGAATTTCACATGAGCTAATGCATGTAAAATGGTCACTGGTAGAATGTTTGGTAATTGTTGCCTGCAGACCTGGTCCCTGGGACACCAATAGCCATAAAGAGCTACTTCATTCCTGATTACTGTGGGCTGGGCCTGTCACTCCAGACCCATAGCTTCCTGGCAGTCCAAGATCTCACCACTAAGTTGACAGACCTGTTTTGGAATGCCTCAAAGCAATTTTCCACATTATACACAAGCCCTTCCTGCCCAAGGCTGCCATGTAGAAGATTACATTTAGAGCAGTTAACTGACTTTTCTCAGTATATGTATTACTCAGTAAAAATCTTGGGTTATGTTTATAGACCACATTGGTTTCCAACAAAACTAGGAAGCAGTCCTAATTCTATCATTGTTGAACTCTATTCACCTTTTGCAATGTTCCTAGGACCTCTCATCAGGAAGCCCAAGACCACTTTGCATAGATATTCCCTGTCCTTTCAGGGCTATAATCCCACATTGTTACAGTTAGGACTCTTTCCTTCTAAGGACTGCCCTATCCCTCACCGTAAGCTTATCTGCATAGTGTCCCTAGTTTTAGAGCTACTAATCAAATTCATTGCCAAGATCTAGTCTATTCTTCCATTTAAAGAGCAGGAAAACTGAGACCCAGAGGACCAGGGAAAGGATGCTAGATGCTAGCAGAGCCATACATGGAGGCCAGAACCTCCAATTTGCAGCCTAGCTCTCTTTCCACTCAAAATGTTGACTGAGATGGAAGATTCAGCAACCAAACTGGAGCCAGGATACACAATAGATTAGTTTATTTATTCTCTAAAGTATTATTTGCTTTCAACTGGGGCCTTTTGCTGAACAGACTGAGTAAATAAATGTTAAAATAGGATCTAGCACCAGTGGAAAGATATTTGGGGTTACCTAAGAAGCTTTGGGCCTCCCCTAAATCATCCCACTTGAATTTCCAGGAGATGTTCTAAGGGGAAGGAAAAGTTGACTTCCATCTTTCCATCCACCCATCCATCCAACAAACACAAAATTGTTGAGGGTATATGAAGTACATGTCCGGTGCACCAAGGGTTAAATCAATGCTTTATTTTGCTTTATTCACACTCTATGTGCCAGGCAATGCACTAAGCACTTCATTTGCCTTATCTGACACAATCCTCACAACAATCACATGAAGTATATACATATCCCCCATTTTACAGATAACTTCTGGAGCTAACAGATGTGAAGTAGCTGCTCAGAATCTTGAAATTAGTAAGTAGCAGGAACTTGAATTTATGCCCAGCCTGCTTTCTTCCACTTCCTGGAGTTTTAACTACAGAAGATGCCTCACTGGCCCACGTTAGAGAAGTATTGTGAAACTCACATGAGAACAGACCGTGAAATAGTCATCCCTGTCCTTACCACACAGCAAAACCTTTAGCCAGGACAAACCACTTATAGAACCTTTGTTTAGTTTGGAACTTGGTGATTCTTTGGTTTGCAATATTGCAATAAATGCCACTATTAATATACAAAGGCAGAGAATGTTATCATGAACTAGTCATTCTGTTTAAACTGCTTGCAACTTTTCACAGAGGAAGATGAAATCTAGAGACATTTTCTTGTTCCTATAGTTCAACCAAGGTAAATATTTCTTTTACTCTCCCTTCCCCTCCCTCTTCTTCTCCCTTATTATTCATTTATCTTCAGACATGGACATTTATTCCTCATTTGAGTAGTACATAGTGAGTGGGCGATGTTTAATAAAACTGTGCTGACTGCTGAGCTAATACGCATCAAAATGGGATGTTGAACAACTCTTATTTACATTGGAACAATGTAATTTGTTAACCTAAGTGTAATTAAAACTAGAAAAGTTTCCCTGGGATGTCATTGCCTCTGATCAAGTGACTCTAAAGACTCCAAGGTCAGATTAACTACTATAACTCTAGAGGCACAGAGCTTCCAGAGCAGCATCCTCCAACATTTCTGTGCTGATGGAAATATTCTGTCTACTTCTACTCTGATAACCTTAGTACCCATTATCCATATGTGGCAATTGAACATTTGAAATGTGGTTGTGTGAGTGAATAACTGGGTTTTTCATTTTATTTAACTTTAATGACTGTGACTGGTCACATAGAGCAGATGTCGACCATAAAGGCAGCATAGTTCTGGGGAAGCTGATAACAGCAAAGGGGACTTAACTAAAGATGGATTGAGGACTTTGTAGCTTGATATCATAGTTTCTGAGCTATAGGGCCTGGCCCTACGGTGGTAAAAGCAGATGGCCAGTGACATTCTTTTCCTCATTAATGGTGACTACCTTCAGGTTAGCTGTAGACTACTACTGAGAATCAGAAAGAAAGAGAAAGTGAAGATACTAGAACTTGCAAACCATCTTCTTCTAGAGACAGAAACAATTTCAAAGGTAAAGCCAGCTTCCCTGGGTTATCCATTAGAGCTATAGAAGCCTCTTGACAGGTAATCTACTCTCTATAAATTAAATGTGGCTGACATTTCTCAGCTTTCATCCCTAATCAACTATGACCAAGTAAATTCTTAGAAGTTGTTGAGACCTGGGAAACTGTCAAAATGCATAAAGTACATCAAGGGTAAGAAAGGTGAATATCCTATCAAAACTAGGCAGCCTTACAAATGTGTTACTTGATTATCTATTTTTTGCAAAAGAAACATGAATAGAGTTTGCAACCTCTGGCCTAACCTATTTTTCCTCACTCACCAACTCCCCCACCCTTCCTGACTACAAGACAAAATTGAATTGAAATAGAAGACTTTGAATTCTAGAGATTAGTTCAAACACTCTGAGGAATTAATCTGCAACTGGTGAAATTTGGGTCCCTATCAAGGACAATGATTCTTCAATCAATTTCACATACGCTACATGTACCACATTACCACTAAACCCAGTCAAAAAGTGATCAGAAGTTTCATACAAACACTAGGAAAACTTCACAAAAGACAGTAAATAGCTGACTATATAGATACATGAAAATACTATAGTTCTTATTCCTAGTGTAAATATTGCTTATTACTTACAACACAGTGGTCTACACCCATTTTGATTGAAATGTTTGTTGAAATTTGCTTAGCAGATATCTTGCTAAAGATTTTACATAAACTGTAATGTGTTAATGTCTAAAATATTCTTGCTATATAGTGAAGAATAACCCCAGTTTTATAGCTATACATTATTGAAGTTAAGTGTCTTGCTCAGGAACACAGAGGAAAAAGCAATGAGATAAAGATTTAAAAGTAAATGGGGACCCAAAGTCCAAGTACTTTCACTGTATCTTACCCTGGTGACAACACCTTGAGGCTCCTTGTTCTTCCCAACACATGGGCTAGGTGGCTTTCCATGCAATAGATCACCTTGCAATTTTTCTAAAATTGTGGTTTCATCCTTAACTAATGACAAAAAATTCATTTCCATCATTGAAAAACAACGAAGCTATTTCTTGCTAAATTTTACTACATGCAGTGACAAAATAATTGGGAAGCATCTCCCATCAAAGTTTACCCCAGTTCTGATGCCCATCCACAGTAGATCAAAAGTGTTCTTCCTGTATATTTTCTTTCTAAAAGTTTCTGAGGCTGAGCAAGATAAACAGACACTTCACAGAAGAAGTACAAGTAGCCAATAAATACATGAAGAAATGTTCGGCATCACTAGTCATCAGAAAAATGCAAATTAAAACAACACTGAGATTCCATATTACATCAGGAAGAATGACCATCATCAAGAAATCAAATAATAACAACAAATGTTAGCAAGGTTCCCAGTAAAAAAAAAGACCCTTCTACATTGTTGGTGGGAACATAAACTAGTATAACCACTATGAAAATTACTGTAGCAATTCCTTAAAAAACTGAAAGCAGAAATACCTTTGACTCAACTATTCCCTCTAAGGATCTTCCTGGAGGAGTTAAAGACATCATATAACAGTGATACATGCATATCCATGTTTACAGCAGCACAACTCAAAATAGCTTAGTCTTAGAAGCAGCTTGTATGTTCATCAATAGATGAATGGATTTTTAAAATGTGGTATTTAAGACACAGTAGAGTACTATTCTGCCATAAAAATGACAAACTAGATTGATTTGTAAGAAAATGGGTGCGTCTTGAGATAATGCTAAGTGATATAAATCAGTCATACAAAATTAAATATCACATGGTTTCTTTTACATGAGAAATCCAAAGCATAAGTAGGAGCAAAATAAAAGACAATAGGAAGTAGGGAGATAGATGGTTCTCAAAGCGGAAGGGCATCAAGGGACCCAGGAAGAAGGGACAGAGGGAAGGCATAGGGATGAAAAAGGACTTAAGATGTGCTTTGTGCATGTATCAGCTCCACATAAGAGACAGAAATTATGTCCTGCAGATAGAAAATACAACAGGGGCTGCGCTCAAGACACAGGTAGAGGGGGAGACTGGGAAAGGAGAGGGGATGAAAAAAGTAACTAATACATGTTATACACAAATACTGATTCCCCATGAGGAATGTGAACATTATGTCCTACAAGCATGTACTAATAAACAAAAAAATTAAAGTCACTATGTCTAAATATCTAAAGTACAGGATTCTTAAATGGATAGCTAATTTTTAAAGTGAAAATGAAAAAGGAGAGCCAGGAAAATATATGTGCTATCCCAAACTCCTTCAAGTTTTTTCTATCTAAAATAACCTCAATCCACTATTTATAATAGTTATAACTCTCTTCTGTTTGAGATGCCACATTTCCAGTGATTAATGAGAAGAGTCCAGGGCTTCGAGTGCTGTCTATCCTGATGGTAAATTGATATATAGTCCTCAGCAAATTCTACTTGAGCTCATAATTTTCCCAGAACAGCTGCTGCATTCCTAAATTCTAGATAAAATTTATAATTATACTCCAACATTTGATTATTGTGTAGGATATTACTGTAAAATTCCCAAAATAGCAATATTACAATTGTATTTTCTTATTCTCAATTGCTTAGTAATCTGTTTTATATTATCAGGCTTTCTGATGAAGATTAATTTCATTTTCTATCCATCGTGTTAATAAAATAAGCATTGTTGAGAAAATAGGACCATATGGTACAATTAGCTAATACTAATTCCTTCTACTTCTTAAAGGCATGTTAAAATAAATGGCAGTAAAAACAAGCTGGGGAGTTTCAACTTTGCTTCCTAGTAGCTGGCTGAAAACAGTATTACAAATTCGCACAGTTAGCCTTCCTCACTCAGAGGACCAAGAAAAGTGAACTCTGGGATTGGAAATAGGATGAGAGTGAAGGATGAAAACACAGCAGGGGGAAAGATATCAGAGAAAGAGAGACGGGTGAGCAGCTTGGTCAGGAGGCAGGAAAGGAAAGTGCATGTTCTGATGAAGAGCTGCTCCTGATAGGCGACCGTATTATATCTCAGAGAGCCTCTTTCTTTGGTTATGGCCACCAAAGATTTCACATAATTCTGGCTCTCTACCCTTGAACACATGAGAGTTGAGAGAAAGACTTCTTTCAGAAAATCTTCAAAAAAACTCTAGGTTGTCCAAAACATAGATTGAGGATAAGAGCAAAAGCACAGTGACTGTTAACCTAGATCCAGAGCAGATTCACAAGTGCATTTCCTTTTCCAAAGTGCAAGGCCCCAACCTGCCTTTGCTTCTTTTAACCTTGTAAGAATTTAAAATACAGTTCCAAGATTCTGAGACACCCCTCCCATCAAGATCTGAGCTCTGTGTCGCTTCCCCTTGAATGTGGGTAAGCTTTGTGACTGTTACAACCAGGGAGGGACAACAGAATGGAGGTCATATGCTGTTGGGGTTGGTAAGGAAAGGCAGAGTAACTTATCTTCTTTGTTGAAATATGTATCTTCAAAGCCCTGCACTCCACATACAATGGCAGACAACCCTGAGACCACGAAAGTAGGAGGAAGCCAAGTCACCTAGAGAGGTCTCGTGGACCCACCTGGTCACCAGTCATGTGAGTGGAAGAATCTTTGGGTGACCCCAGCCCCAGATCACCCAGTCCTTTGCAGCTGGAGCACAGCCAGACCATACCTTCTGTATCCTCACCGACTTCTTGAGCCCTAGCCTCCTGCGTGAGCATAAAAAATGATAGCTTTCCGTTTCAAAGTTCCGAGGTAATTTGCTACCCAGCAGTAGTTTCTGGAACAATCCTCTTGCTCTATTCCCACCTCTGATCTTTCCCTGTAGAGACTCCAATCCTGAAATGAATAGTTTTATTCTGTGAATAGCCCCAAAACTCTTGCTCAAAAAGAAATGTCTGCCTGAGCAATGGATGACAGGCGCTGAGACTCACAAGTGACAACTGTTCTTCTCCCCAAAAATAAATACATGATCTTTCTTTTATTGATCAAATAATTTCTGGAACTCTGCCTTCCCTGGAAAAGCTTCCCAGTTTAATTATAGAGAAGTTGTAATTTTCTCTCATCTACCCCCTATTCTCACAATCAATAACCACAGATGTGTATCTATCAAGCAACTAAATACTCTATAAGCCTTCAATAACATCTTACTTGGGAGACATCACTAGCCTACCTTGCCACCACCATCAATGCAGAACAAAATTATAGGGAAAGAGCCATTCTCACACATTGTACATAATAAAAAATAGATAACCCTATTTGTGTACTTTCTATAAGGCATACTTGCTCCATGCATGTCCAACACTAATAATAATAATGGCTTTTTCTATCTGAAGCAAAATAATACTCATTTATGATCCATAACTATGTATGAAGCTCTGTAGATTCAGACCTTCTGATAGCTTGGGGAATAGAGGAGTGAATCAGATGGATACAATCCTCTTGAAGTATATACTATATTCTAGCAAGCTAAACAGACAATATATGTATAAGCTTTTTAATGCAACAGGCTGCAAAGGAAATAAAACGGGAGAATGCTACACAACTGGAGTAGGGATACCTACTTTCAACGGCATGGTCAGGACACTAATGTGACAGCATTGAGGAAAGCCCTAAAGATAAAGAGCTAATTAAGTGAAGACATAGGGAACTAGACTTGACATGATTGGAAACAAGTTACAAAATCTCCCAGGAAAGGAAAATCACTCCATGATGCAGGAACAGAAAGGCCCACGTGGATGGAAAGGTAGGGGAAAAGAGAGGGGAAGAAAGAACTAAGCAGAGGCAGATCAAGATGATTTTTTAAATCTAAATAACAGCAACCCTATGCTAGTATTTACTCAATAATCATCAGAATAGTAACAGCTCATATTGATTATTTGATTCCATTGCATTAATATTATGGATAATATTGCTGTGCTGTATCTTTGCTTCTCAAATATAAAACCCCCTTGGGACAGAAAAAGGAAGGAAGAGTTATATTCAGAAGCTGGCATTCAACATAGACCATTTAGATAAAGGGGAGCCACATGGATGAGGAGTTTCAGCTTCTGCTCCTATTTAAGACTCTAGAAAGATGGGCCCTACCACAGGACCCCTATGAAGGACATTTGCAGGCAGTCAGTCGGAGGGAAGCTTTGATGTGAAGCTTTCCTAAACTGCTCCTGGATCCTTATGGCAACCATCAAGGTAAGACAGAATCAGGGGCTGTGGTGTGGAGACTGGGAGAGAATAGAAAGTGGCTCCGCTGAGAGCCTCACCAACCTGGTGAGGAATGAGAAAGTCCTATAGCAGAGCCTGTCTCCCTAAAGAGGGGTAAAATCCAGAGGGCCTAGGACATGCTGCATAAAAGGACGCCCAAAGAGCCAGGGAGGCTGTCAGGCCCTCATCACACCCAAAGACAACAGCTTGCTCCCAACTCAAGTGTCAGTCAAGAATAGAAGGAATTTGAGCACCATGGGGAGGACCAAAAAAGCACTGTGTTAAACACGGTGCCTAGGCTCCTGACTCTTCTCTCTCACCAAATGGTTGCTGAAGCTCCTCCTACTCTCTCATCCACAAAAACAGCCACATCCTGGAGAGGAGTTGGAAAAAATCCTGGAAGACTGAGTAATCTGAAAATCTGAGCCTATTTTCCTGGAAATGGAGCACTATCTAAAATCAGTACATCCGTCTAACTTAAAGCAACTGGGATATTTAATTAGTTTTTCCTTCTAGAAGTTTGTCAGGAAGAAGATCGCCTGAGTTAAAGCTAAAGAGCTACAGATTCTCTATTCATCTGGACGGGATGTGACTGAAATTTTTGACTCACCACAGTCTTTACAAACATGTCATTTAAGCCTCACAATGATCCTGTGAAGCAGGCACCGAAAGATTTTCCATTTTACAATGAAGAGGTTGAATCAGGTTAAGCACCAAGGGACACAGCCATCAAAGGTTTGCATGCTTGACTTCTATAGGTATTGCCTCTGTATGCTAGGAAATTGCTTTCAGGTAACATGACCATGAACCTAAAAGGTTCATAACTATTATTTAAAGACTCATCAGATTCATACCATGGTAAAGACACTGTTCTTACTGCTTTGCAGCAATCATATGAACTAGGTACCACCATTCCCATTTTACATATGAGAACACTGAGCTCAAAAATCTGAATAATTTGTCTCAGGTCAATTTTGCAGCTAATAAAAAGAAGAAACTGACATCTGAATCTAGGGCAACCAAGCACAAAGAGTGAAAATTGAGATATTAGCTATGGCATTAGAAAGTGTGAGTCAAAGACCTTTGGAAATTCTAAATGTTTTTAAGTCACATTGTTCTAAGCTACAGTAAAACTTGGAATGGTATAATCTTTATGGTTTATATAAAGGAATATAATTTCCAGAAGTGTTCATTTTTCTATTCAGTTTGAAAATATATCTGAAAATAATTACAACTGATAGCTAAAACCAAAATAGGTTATGATATTTTTTTTAAAAAACTGAACTAAAAGACTAAGTTAATTAACACTAAAAGTTATCTAAAAATTTGAACTACCCTGGCCACTCGTGTATGTTATTATCAAAGCTCTATGAAATAACTAGAGTAAAGTTGACATTGTACAAACAGAAATATCACATATTTTCATTAACTTCAGTAGCAGCATCATTATTGCAATTACTATATAAAACCAAAGCATCACAACATAGGAGAGTGATCCTTACCCAAAAGGACTTTTTTAATAGATAGAGACATTTTATGACAAAAATGAGAAATTTCAAATTTTAACATCTCTGATATTTAAACCCAATCTTATTCATTTAATTCTAAATGAGTAGAATGAAAATATGTAGTTAAAGGTCAGCTCTAAGTTAAAAATTTAAAATAAGGTCTAAGCAAAAGAAAATATGAGTACAATTAGACATTTTTCTCCACTGTGCAATAATTCTAAGCTATGATCTAATAGTATTTTCCACCTTCACTACATAAAAATCTAATTCATCCAACACTGACCCAGCTACCCAAAGGCAAGGTTGCTGGCTGAGTGTGACTCTGACCTCCCCCACTGTCTGCCTGAAGATTCCCCAGGGCAAATTATGATTTAAAAATTCATATTTTAACTCATTGAACAGTAAAATTCTTGGAGTAATTTTTTAACCTTAGTGTTTTTATTCCAGTGAAGGACCTGATGGCATGCTTATGCTTTTTTCACTCTCCTTTAGGCTTTGTCCATTCATGGCTAGATCCATCTATATAATCAGAAAGACATCAATGCAACCCATGTCCTCTAAATGTCATTAGGAAGATGGTATCTGCACTACTGCCATCCTGCAAATATATCAACGAAGACAAAAAGTTGCTAGGGAAAAAAAAATAGTTCTGGAAGACTGATACCCCTTGTTTTGTTGCCATGACCGCACGCTGCATCTCTTTTATAGACATGTATATTTGCAGGCTTCCTTGAAAGATCGGCCCAGAAGAGATGGAAATCAGCCAACAGCCTTTTGGAGAGTCTTACACCATCTGGATATATTTGGCCTCAAATATTCTAAGGTATTGGCTGTGTCCCATTTCAGTCTACCTTTTTTTTGTCTTTGTTCTGTATTGCTGGATCACTGGCTAGGGAAGATGAGTGATCTGTATTTTCCCACACAGACAGAATTTTTTCACCACATTAGCTCTTTTTTAGTTGTTTACCCCTTCCAGCTCAATCTTGTATGTTTTCAGTATTGACCATACTTAAAGCAAAAAGATTCCATCACTCAGAATTGTTACTGAATCCAGCAAATATTGATTATTGATCAAAATTGTTTTCAGTGATCACCATGAGACACTCCCAGACATTACCACATATAGAATCATCTAAAACAATAAGTAACAGTTTGAATTAAGCTCATAACTTCTCTGGCTAATTAACAACAGGTAACTCATGGTATATGACAATTTCATGTTCATTTATATTTCTCTCTTTGGCAAAGCCTGTAGCATTATTAGATGACCATTACAACACATCCTCCAGGGAGGTTCAATAAAATCTTTTTTGTAGAAACAGCAACTAAGGTTAGGCTAGCTAGAAAAAGAGTTGTTCACTTATACCCCTTAGGTATCACAACAGGATTTAAACCCACCTTGATTTCATTCTAACAACATACTTTAGCCACAACATCATAGTTTCAGACATGGAATATCTGTATAATTCACTTAACCAATCTCTTTGATAACACAGTTTCCCCTAGCCAGTTTAGCTTACAATTTTCATAACATCACCAGATTTATTTACTCAAGATCATACTTCTTAGACTGTACTCCATTTCATCCCTCATTCAGAAGCTCTCAAGATTTTTAGAGAGTATTATATTATATTATATTATACTATATTATATTGCTTCATCAGACCATAAGCAGGGAAAGCTAGACCACTGTGTCTGTTTTCATTTAAATCTACCTTTCGTACAATCTTGAAGATTAGGGGCCTTTGCATCCATAATTCTCTGTGTAGTATATTATTACCCACGATAACTAACATACAATGGACTTTCAGAGTCTTTGGTTTTCTGAACATAAGAGTAATTGTGTAGAAAAGAGGAACAAAGAATAGGAAACAGGAAGACAGCAAAGAATCAAACACATAGTCCCAGACATTTAGATTTAAAAAGGAATTAAGATATGCTATGTACATGTACCGCCTCCAACAAGGAATGTGAACATTATGCACTGCAATGTGTACTAATAAAAAACAAATACTCAAGAAAAGGATACAGTGTACCTTGTATACTTTACACTAAGCCTAATCACTTCTTCCACCTCCATAAAGTCAGATATCACAAGGGCCAAAAGGAACAGTCTATTCTTGTAAACTCAAGAGTATCACAAATTTAGTGGTAATTTATTTAATTTTTTAAAATTTCTTTGGACAAAACAATTGAGAAACTTCAATTTGGTACAAGTATCACTAGCTTTTAATTGGATTGTTTTGATCCAGCCTTAGATTCCAAGGCAATAAATAAATTTTAATATAATTTCCAATTCAGCAGGCTGAAACATATCCAGCCACAGTTACCAGCATCTCCCAACTAACAGAATATATACAGAATTTTCAAGTTGCTTTACTGGAGTAAATTTCACTTTGCCAATCTTGATTTACATGAGTTCATAGAAAATAGAGTCATGCCCTTTGTCTTACAATGAACCAATTTCAGGTGCTTCTGTCTGTTTCTTGACTGATACAATTCCTCTGCCTTGGAAGGTAAGCAAAAGTTGGGTATTCCTTAGCACATGCTGTGACTTCATCCTTGTCCATCATATTGGTTGGAACCCATGCCAAGACTAATCCTCAGGGAAGCATTCTAAGCCAAAATTTCTATCTACCAAACTGTCCCTAACTTTGTACTACATTATAAATCCTTTTTGCCAGTTGATTTTATATTCTTGATGTTCTTAACTAGTAACGTGTCACTCAAGACAATGGAAATAATAGTCATAAAAGCAAAATTTGATTGCATTGTATATGCTTAAGGGTCAAGAGATCATAGTAATATTTTGATTTAACTATTTTTGATCACACTATTAAGATATATGTTGTCCCTCTAAAGGGAAAGCCATCTTAAGATAATTCTTATTATACACACCCAGGAACTACAGCCATAGCCTATCATAAAAATTCTGCTTGGCATACTTTCAAGGGATAGGTACAAGTTAAAGATTAACAAAGGGTTCCTTTCAATGAGAAAAAAAGACAGAATCTTAAGCCTGCCTCTGTTGACACAAACAAGATTGTGTATGGATTTGCCGGTCATTAACATTCCAACTAACTACAGTACAATAATCTTGCTCATTCTCTGAATTTCCTATTTTAGATGTTATAAACACCATCAAGACGGAATAACAGAAACAAGTGGTTCATGAGAACCTAGTTGTAATGAAATTACCTTAAATCCTGATGGGGAATTTTCCACTGAAACAGCCATCTGTCTTCTGCCTGAGATCACCCTATCCCTTAATCAAGATTCATCTATCCATGCACACCTAAGGTGCTGGCTGGTGGCTCTGGCACATGCGTGTGCACGTGCGCACACACGCACACACACACACTTCAAAGTCTCTCCTTAATATTAGAAGAAAGGACATAAGATTTGGGGTTTTTTTTCTGTCATTTAGACCCAAATTAAGGCAGCTGGCAGTAGTGGCTCACATGGCAGAATGCCTGAGTGGTTGTACTGAACCTGAACCAAAGCAATGCAAATCCAGGTTTCTGAGACACCTAAACAGCAGAGATCAAAGACACCAATATGCATGAGCTTTCTCCTTTAGCCCACTGCTGTGCTCCAGTTTATAGACCTCCCGTACTTGGCGGGTGGGGCTATGAGAGTAGCAGTAGCTTATAGAAAGTACATAAAGAGGTATGCACCTCACCCAAGCCTGTTTCCTAGAATTCCTGTCTCTCTAATTTTCCTCTATTCTTTCTGTGTAATCTGCTAGTCAGATGCAAAGAATGCAATATAAAGTTCTGGGATCCTACAATCCACTAGGCAGAAAGAATCTGAGTACTAGAATGCTTCGTGGAGCACACTGAACTTCATACCAACCCCCAAATCACACAGTACTGTGATGTGAGCAAGAAATAAAATTAAGCTTTTATTTTGTTAGTATATTATTATATCTAATGATTGCACTCATTATGGGGAGTTGCTACATGTACTTACAATATCTATTTTTTAGTAATCCATTAATCCAGAGATGTCAGAATTGGTTTGTTACGGTCTTTACGCTACCCTGACTAAACACACACATTGTATGATTCCCTCTACATATGTCCAATATGGGTATTACTTAATCAATCATCGAACTCATCTAAAGTAGATCTTCAGACCTATTTTCCCTTCCAAAATATGAAGGAGGGATGATAACAGCCACAAAGATGTTGGCAGCTGGATTTTAAATACTGGCTGACAAAAACTAAAAAGACCACTAAAAGCAAATGCGCCCAGAAAAATAATCTCTCTGAATTCTAGTGAGAATGAATGTTCCCTGAAGATTTACCTAATACATGATAAGCACATTCACTTAATATTACAATGTTAGTTAAATTCATAAACTTTAAAAAAAATAATGAAGTAATGCATTTAAAGTTCAAAAAATGACAAGCAGCATTACCGTGTACTTACCTTAAGGTCCTCCAGCCCTCCTCTGTCTGCTTGACTTCAAATCCTAGATTCTCCATTATTGTTCTTGAACTCAAAAGTCAAACTTCTTTAAACTTTTAGTTTAAAAGTGCTAAGCCTATAACTTAACAAAATACCAGCACTATGAGTTAATGCATTCCAAGTAGGTAATACATTTCTTTCTCAAAAGATAAACTATATTTGTAAGGAATTTTCAAGTCATTTAGTTATAGTTTTTTTGTAATAACTTTGTCCAACAGGTCAGTAAATGTATTTGAAGAGAAGACAGACTTGCAAAAGAGATTTCAGTTGGAAACAGGTATCTCAGCATGCCCAAGGCGGAGGTGGCGAGCTTGAAGCTTTGAAATTTAAAGAACTATTTTTTTAAAAAGCAGCTCCCAAGAAGAAAAATTCTTCTTAATTATGCTCTTTTCAGTGTTCATGTCATTGTGTATTACAATTTGATGTTGGGACCACACAGTTTGAAATGTTAGCAGATGGAAGGAATGACAAACCAACAAGGAATTTCCTTCTCTGTCATGTTTAAACGCGTGGGGTTTAAGGTGAGCACCAAGAAGAAAAACAAGCTAATATTAAAGATACACACTCCACATTTCATACAATGAATTCACAATTCACTTTACAGCACTCTGCAAAAAGACAAGAACGTGAAGTATCAAAGAGACAAGAACCTGAAATATCAGAGACTTCTAAATTATCTAACAACAGCTTTATGTTCCAGGAAGTAGAAAAGCTCCGTCAGATTCACTATTTTTACTGAAAGGGACTGATTCAAAATTTTCAATGCCTAACCAAACTTGTACCAGATATGCTTAGCTTCTCATATTCAGAAGAGCAAGCAAAGTAAGGAGAAAAAAATTAAAGCATAAAGAAAACAACCACAAAGCCCAAACGATTCCATAAAGAATTCATGAAGTGCATTTGAAAGGCACAATTAAGGTCAGATTGGAGAACAGGCTGGTATATCCTTTTTCCATATTTTTAAAGCACAAGAAAGGAGAACTTTTTAAAATCACTGACCAAGATAGAAATAATATTGCACATTCAAAATGGGTATATGCTCTGGAATACAGTGGAAATGAATGACAATAATAATAACAATAACAACTCTGTATAAATCACTGCTGCTTATCTATTAACAAGAGACTTGAAAGTTAATCAAGAAAACATTATTATCAGATTTACCATTAGTAAAAATAATTTTAAAACATGGAGCCTATTTTACAGCAGTACCAAGGAGAAAATGAACACTGGAGGCACACCAAAAGTGCCAACATCAAGGGCCAGGCACATACCTATAATCCCAGCAGTTAGGACGCTGAGACAACAGAATTGCTGAGTTCAAGTCCAGCCTGAACTGCATTGTAAAACTCTGCCTCAAAAGTCAGCATCCCTCCCATACCTTATTGGTAGGAGAAAAATTCTGCAACATTTAATTAAATGTGTGTACATTTTGAGGGAGAAAGTACACTTTCATGAATTTATACTGATGTGCACTAATTGTTATGCCCAAGAGAGTTCATAGAACACTATTTGTAATCAAAAATATAAATACAGAAATCTGGTTAGACAGCTTATGATACTTTTATATAAGTTATTGGGCCAAAACCAGAATGTAAAAATTGCTTATGTATTAATATGTAAAGTTTAAAACTACATACAATTAAATAAATAATGGTAAGGAACAGAAAAGCAGAGTTATACACTTACATGAAGCAAAGTGAGAGAGAGTTTACCTACAGATGGTTCCCAGATTATAAAGGTTCAATTCATGGTTTTTTGATTGATGATGATGTGAAAGCAGTCACATTTAGTACAACTCAGGTTTTAAATTTTGTATTCTGATCTTTTCCTGGGCTAGAGATAGAAGTCTGGGCAGCAGCAGTAAGCCCAATTTCCCAATCAGATATGTGATCATGAGGGGAAACAGTTGTCAGTATATTTTTGGAAACAGTCATTCAATAAATTACATGACATTTTCATTACTTTATCATAAAATAACTTTTGTGTTAGGTGAATAATAGTGAATCTTTTACATCTTTCAATGATAACAAATAGTCCGCTGTACATGCATGCCATAGGTTTGGCACCACAGGGTTTTATCTTGTCCAGTGATAAGCACATGTACATAAATAAGCTCTGATCATGTTCAAGGTAGGCTAAAAGGCAGTATTTGGGGGTTAGGCATACTGCATTAAATGTATTTTAGTGTACACAATTTTTAACTTATGATGAGTTTATCAGAATATCAACCTCATCATGAATCAAAAAAAAAACATTTTTCATGTAAAATGTCTCTGGAATTCTACAAGAAGAAACTGGCAATATCTCTCAGTTTTAAAAATCGGAATTATGCTACTCATTTAGGAAAAATATTCTTTACTATATATTCTTCTGTAACATTTGGGTTTTGCTCATGTGAATACATATTCCCTGATGAAAAATCAAATTATTAGAATTAGTAAAAAATATTTTGAAGATATCTAGCAGACACTCTAAGCTAAAAAAATGACAATAAAGTCGTTTAGTACCTATGTATTTCTGCTTCCAGCCGTGATAGAATAACTGGTAACAGATTAGCTCTCCCACAGAAAGTACTTACAACGCTTGAGGAAATACATGAGGTGATCTTTTTCACACAATAAGCAACAAGCCAGGTCAGGCTTTCAATCTCTTAGAAAAGATCAGCTCAGAGGTTAGGTCCCATAATTATTTATCTTTCTGAATAAGGACATTTTCCTGGACATGACCACAGAACCAGAGTTAAAGCAGAGTGTAGTATATATATTAAGCGAAGTGAGCAGAGACCAGAGTTCATTTAGGTGGACATGCCTGGAATGTTAAAGGCAAGATCCTACACAGTAAAAACCCATGAAGACAGAAATTCCTACAAGTCTAAGTGGGAGCCATTTGCACCTCTGTGACTGAGATCTTAGAAAAAACACTTTGGGCTTGGGCTAACCAGATGGCAAATGTTACAAGATTGAAATAACAGAAATGGTACAAGCCAAATACTGCTAGAGAAAGAATAATGATAGGCATCTCTGGAGTTCAAGCCCTATGAGACTGGGAGAGCTCATTAACATTTCTGACCTCCATCTGAAAAACACACAAATAAATGATTTGCCTTAAAATAAATCCTAAGTCACCAACAGAGTCTAAAACAAAGCCTAACTTCAAAGAGAACATCCTCCGCTGACATTTAATACTGCCAGGCTGAACAGCTTCCCAAAAGGTCTGCATAAACAAAGCATAAAATCAAACTTAAGCATGCTCAAGATGATCAGCCAATAATTGAACAGCATACTAAACTAACAATTGACATTTTTGGTAAGATAATAGAATTCAGAGGCGTTGCAAAACACTATCCAAAATTTCCAATATTCACTAGTCCAAATATCTTTAGATAAATAAATAAGAAAATATTATAGAAAGATAAGCAAAATCAGTAACCATAAAATCCAAAATGGTCCAGATAATTTATCTAGTAAAAGTCTTAAAACAACTGATACAAATGTTTAAAGAAATACAATATGCTCAATAAATTAAAAGAAAAAAATCACCTATCGTGGATTAACTAATGGTCAATTCATAATACCCAGCTGAACTGAATCATCATGGTTCTGAGTGTGGATGGCCCACTTGAGGATTGTTGCCAAAAGCATAAAAGAAAAACTGGAGAAAAAGATGATATACTATTGATTCTCCTTAAGAAGCTTATCGTGATGATTTTCCTGATATGAACTCAGCTGTTCTTATTGAAGGAGCTTAGGTTCTCACTGTCACTGAGGGTGACAGAGATTCTCTTCAGGGGAGCTGTGGCCCTTACCTTGAATGTCACTTCCTGGCTCCAGTGCAGATCCCACAGTCTGCTGGCATTGATCCTTCATCTCATTGCCACTAATCCTTCATCTTACTGGCACAGACTTTCTAGCTTCCCCCCACTGACTTTTGGGCCTTGCCAGTTCAGATCCTTGGTACAGACTTGTATGAGACATTGTCATGGGCGCTAGGTCTTCAGCTGGACTCATGCAGGATATTACCATGGGCTTAAAATCCTCAGATGTCTTTGGATCTCCAGTGTGTGGACAGATCTCTTACACTTTTCTGCATTTAACATTTTGGTTGACTATTATAAAATAAACCTATGAATTACATGTTCTGTGTTAAATCTATTCCCTTGCAAAGCCCCAACTACAATATCACCCTAAAGACTGAACGGAGAAGAAATATAAGCAGAGAAAAGAATAAAAAAGCAATTCTAGATCTGAAAACAACAACCAAAACAAACATTTAAGTGGGCAAGCCTTAACAGCTGATGAGAGATAGAAAAGAATTCAGAATACAAGAGAGATCAATGGAAACTGTTCAATCTAGGAAATGAAGAAAAACTTTTAAAAAATAAATTTAGTTTCAGAAATAAATGGGTCAATGTCAAATAGTCTTAACATAATATTATCAAATAATCTTAAATGTAACTGGAATCCAAGAAGAAAAAGACAGGGAAAATGGGCTAGATAAAACATTTAAAGAAATAATGGCTGAAAATATCTCAAAATTACCAAATAGATCCAATAACATAAGATATATGTAATACTACTCCCAGGTATATTATAATCAAACTTTAGAAAGTCAAAGAGAAAGAGAAAATATTAGGATCATCCATAGAAAAGATACACACATAGACAGAAAAACAAGGATAAAATTTTTCAAAGGCTTATTAGAAACAATGGAAGCTGAAAAATACCATGGAATGACATCTTTAAATTGCCTAAGGGAAAAATACAAACAAACCTGTTAATCTGTAATTCTACCTCCAGCAAAAATATACTTCACAAATGAGAATGAAATAAAAGCATGTTGAGATAACTAAAACCCAAGAGCATCACTCTCCAGCAGACTTACACTGCTGGAAATGTAAATGGCTGAAGATGAATGATACCAGATGAAAATTCAGATCTACAGTAAAAATAAAGAACACTGGAAATGTTAATAAATTAGTAAAAAAAAAGTGCATATGTTTTCTTTCATTTTGGAAATTCTTTTAAAAGACTGTTAAACAATTTAAAGTAAAAATAATGACACTGAAAGGTGGGGTTTATAACACAGGTAAAACAAAAAATACAATGAGTACTTAAATTATAATGTAGATAGTTACTTCAGTTATAAAAAAGTTGAAGGGAACAATACTGACTTTGAAGATTGTAGTGAATTAAGAATACATATTTTTAGCCCTGGAGTCAGCAGTTAAAGAAGATAGCTGATGATGATAAAGATAGGTAGATAAATGTTAGATAGATAGATAGATAGATAGATAGATAGATAGATAGATAGATTTAAGAGTCAAAAGAGGGTAGGGGTTTAACTCAGCAGCACAAGTGCCTGCCTGGAAAGTGTGAGGTCATGAGTTCAGTCCCCAGTACAAAAAAAAAAAAAAAAAGCCAAAAGAAAGCATAAAATGGCACATTGAGAAATAATGAAATAATTCATGAAGGAGAAAAAAGAAATGAAGAAGGGACAAAAAACACAGGAGAAAAATGTTTGATACCTTGCATGTAGTAGAATTCACTCAGCAAATTCATTTAAGCAATGAAAGGCAACTATGCAGACGCCTGAAGAAATGGCAGTGTCAATAAGACACGCCACCTACTCTCAAAGGCCTTACAGTTTTGCTTTGTAAATGCTGTCTCATTTATTCCTCAAAATAATGTATGAAGTTTCCATAATGAAGATGTGCTTGGCTCCATTTCGTAGATAGAAATCAAATAGAAGTTCCATGAGAGCAACGACCATAAACATGATATATCATAGTGCTATCAATGCTTCACATTTTGCACAACATGTAGTAGGCACTCAATAAACAACTGTCAAAAGAATGAGTGAATGGTAAAGATACTTTTCCATAAGCTATACAGAGAAAAAATTTGCAACCTGACAGACTCGGGTTCAAAGTACATGGGATTGTTTTAGGCTCTCAAAAGGCAGTTACAACGTGTTCTTTTTGCCCAGGACAGCTCCAGTTTATGACCATTATCTCAATTTAATTACCAACAGTTCTCATATCCATTCTTGAAAAGTTTGCATGATTAATTCTATGTTTTCTCTAGTTGTAATTTTTCATAGAAGAAAAAGACCACTCTTGCTTGGCATGATTCAAATATTCATTTTAGGGATGGCGATTGAGAATGACATTTTGACAGATGAATGAGATTTAAAAGCCTAGGAAAAGAGAATTCTCTGGCTTAAAGAAGCATGATATTAATTTAAAAATAGTAGTGGGACTTGCCACTATAAGAAATTCTTTAAATAAAAATTATTTTTCATGAGTGGTAGTGGTTGAAAATTTTCTAAGTGATCAGAAACCAGAGAATGATAAAAAGTAAAAGTCCATCTCTTTTTTTTATATATTTGTGAATCTCAGTTAAAAGCATGAGTTGTGTAGACAATCCTAACTGTCAAGGTAAAAGTAAAATAAAACTTAATGGATTTAGGCAGGCACAGAAAGAGGTAACCTAAACAAAAGTGATTTTCAACTCAGTTTTACTATTTTTGAAAAAGTCTGAATTCAGATATTTTGCAAGCAGAAAAGTTCCAGGGAGAATAAAAATCAAGGTGTGTATTTAAAGAAGTGTTCAGCAATGAAATCACCTTTAGCATCAGCATAAATTATGTAAGTTGCCATTGAGCATTTCCTCTGTACCAGGCATTTGCTAGACTCTTTGCACAACTCATTCAATTCTCACAATTCCACAACACCAGATAAAACTCTCTGTGATACAAAACAAATCAGAGCTCATAGACATATTAGAAGTTGTTAGCGGTAGAATCTGAACTCATTTCTAGATCTACCTGACTCCAGTCATCTCTGACTCCTGTCTCCAGGTGTCAATATACCAACGATGATCTGAAATCCTCTGAATAAGAACAATCAAGTTGCAGAGAGAAGGACTGCTCTCTCTCCCTACATAGGCGAGCTGGGAGTCTGAATGCCAATTTAGCACACTGGGAAAAAAAATGCTGATAGAGATACAGGAACAGGGGAGAAAAGGCTGTTAAAGATTAATTACTTGGAGACAATAATGGTTTATCAACATGAACACAGAATATGGTACTTTGTTCAGAGCACCAAATTATGACGTGAAATCAAATGGAAGTAAACAACTAAGAAACTGAAAGGAGAACTGAGGTATCTTTGCTATCAGCTTGTAAACTTCTATAACAGACTTGTTTTCTAAGGGATGCAAAAGTCATTCCTTAATCTGTAGGATATAAAACTTGAACTTGAAAAACTATCTAAGAATATCCAGTACAGATGGTTCCTTTTGAATGATGAGGATGATTGGAAGAATGTTTTATGTGTTTTTTCAACTCTGATAAGTAAATCTATCCTGAATTTCTTTGACGTAAGAGAAATTTTAAATCAAACAACTATTATGGCATAAATACAAAGTGTTCAAATTTTCCTTTTTTCCTAAAATGCCTGCTTGGTTGATGTAACTAAAATGTTTAAGTCTCAGAAGAATTTTTAAGATATTTTTAGAATGATCACAAGTTTTCACTTGTCTTTCTTCCAAGAAAAAAACTTAGGCTTAGTTTTGGAAGTGTATGAAAATTTTTATTACTTAAGCCTTAATCAAACAGATAAATTTCTCTTGAATCCCTTTGATTAGAAGTCTCTGAAGGCAAATTGCTTTCAAGACTTTCTTTTGGATACTGAAGTCTAACATTATTTTAAATTTGGGCTACCTCTTTCTACTTCATTTTATTGAACATTGAATAAATTATACAATTATTTAGAACATGGTGAATGCATTTGCATAGCAGACTTACCTAAACTAACATTTATTTAAAAAAAAAAAAATGAAAAAATAGCTCTTTTGGGGCGTCCAGAGTTAGACTTTAGATTTCAGAACTACATAGCCAAGAAGCCCAGAAAGGCTGGTAGGGAAACAAAACATAGCAGAAATAATCATTACATAAACAATAGTTCATTTTAGGTAATGAAACTCCATAGAGGCCTGCCAGCATTAATTTTCAGGTACTATATGGGTTTGTGCATGTGTACTTAGTGCAAATAGGCATGTATGTATATTTAGTAGGCAAATCTAGTCTGAATCTATTAGACAGCTGAACAGTGAAAAACTGTGAATTAAAGTTTAGATGTTCCAAAAATTGTTTGAGAAAGTTGATGTTAAAAAGCTTCTTAAAATCATAACCACATGGAGAGTAGAAAAAGAATTAAGGTGTGTTATATACACGGGCCAACTCCCCACAATGAATGCCATCATGCACATCAAATATGTACTAACAGAAATTATAAAAATATTAAAAAGAATCATAATGGTCACCTCTTAATCTCAAATAATATCAATTCATTAGGTTAAAGAAATATGACTATATTGTTGGTTCTTAAATTACCAACAGCACCATATGTAATCAGTAACAGCCTGGAAGCAAAATCAAAATTCAGGTTGTACTGCAAACTTTCCAATATTAATCTTCAATAAAGATTTTAGAAATCTACCTGTTTTCATTTATGTCCCTCCACTCTTTCTTTAATGTCTTCAAGAAAATAAACTTCCTCCTACACAAAATCCTGTGCCTAGAATACTACAGCATTACTTGTATTTAAAAATGAATAATGATAAGCAAAAACAACACATAATGTGTTCCAAGTACACTTCAAAGTAGATTAAAATTAAGATCAAGAATTTATTTAACCTGGCTCAAGCTTCAAACGAAAATCAGAAAAAACCCATCTACTTAGAGCCTTTCAGGATTAAAGTCTGATTTCCTACTGCCTGCTTGCAGGTGGCAACCATTATTAACGCATATTCTGAAGCAGTGTGAGTCTTGTTGGGCCACCAGGATGCCGTTTAGTTCCCTGAAGCATACTGAACATGCCCTGCAGGCCTCATGCTGCTTTTAGAAGTACCAAATTAGGTTCAACAATCTAATAGGCCAAGTGATGGGAAAATTCAGCACAGTTTTTCAAAGTGCAACTTTCCACTGGAAATCTCTGCTAATTATCACTTTCCTTCAAAGGAGCAGGCAAGGATAATATCACAATCATTTGCAGGTAGAGAATAAGCTGCAATAGTTTTTTAAAAATCATGGATAGGGATATAGAAGACTTGAGATCATAGATATTCTGACATGATTATTCTTAAGATGCTCTATACTCTCAGTTCAATCATGTTATCTCTCATTTCCTCATCTTTGGCAGAATATCTACTTTGTCTAGTTCAAATGGCTGAACACACACTCATAAATCTGTCTTAACTGCTGCACAGATGAGTTGCCTGGGTACGAACAAGCACAAATCTCAATTCCAATAGTGTGGTGGGTCATTTGACCTGTCTTAAAGCCAACATCTCCAAGACACAATGAAATTACCTACCTACTTCTCAGGCTTACTATGAGAATAAACGAGGCAACACTATATCTTACCTTTAATTAACAAAGAGGAGCACTATTTCACATTTGATTCTAGGCCACAATAAAAGCTAAACTCCCAGCTTGTCATGACTTGGACAGGTAACAGTATATGTGTGTTACCTTAATTTTAGACCTTAAATCTCTAACGTAACTCACTCACAGCCATCCAACTGTGGTTTGCTATTAAAGGTCTTTGTTACACCTTATTTTTAATAACATGTGTTACTTTATGTATAAATGGAGTTCAGTGAGATATTTCAACACATTTATCCATCATTCATTGATCGAACCCAGTATCCCTTTATCCATACTCCCCATTCCTCTCCAGCTTTAAGTAGTCACTGTATGCTGTAAAGAATAAGCTTTTCAATATATGTACTGTATAGTCACACTATCTGCAAACAGGTATAATTTTGCTTCCTCCATCCCTCTTTGTCTTTGTTTTTTTGTTGTTGTTGTTGTTGTTGTTTTTTGTTGTTGTTTTTTTTTTTTGCCTAATTTCACTGGCTAAAACTTTCAGTATGATAATAAATAGGAGCAGTAAGAGTAGATCCTCTTGTCTTATTCCTGATCTGAGGGGAAATGCTTTCAGCTTTTCCTCTTTCAATAGGATGTTGACTGAGGCTTTGGCATATACACCTTTATTATGTAGAGGTGTCATACTTCTCTACCTAATTCGTTCAGACATTTTTATTATAAAGGGAGGTCAAATTTTATCAAATGTTTTTGTTACATCTACTGAGATGGTCATAGGATTTTTCTCTTCATTCTGTTGATGTGATGGGTTACCTGTATCTATTTGCATGTGTGTAACCATTCTTACATCCTAAGGAAAAAGCCATATTGGTCATGGTGAATTAACTTTTTGATGTGCTGGTAAATTCAGTTTTACATGCTACCGAGAATTTTTACATTACATTAATCAGAGATATGGCTTTCTGTTTTGTTGTTTTGTCACTGTTTTTAGATACTCTTTAAATGTTTACTCGTTTGATTTATCAGAGACTTTATACTGGAGAGAAATATTTTAGTTCAATCCTTCTGAGAAAGTCATTAATCAAGGCTTTAGCCATATTCTCCATCAGATAACTCACACTTAGAAAAAGTAATAAGAACTAAACAAGGAATAGGGGTAAAAACCAAAGACAGAAAGGAAGAGGTTCTAGGAAATGCCTTTTCAGTCACTTCTGCCACCCAAAATTAGGGTGATTCTTCATCGAAAATCCACACCTTGACCTATGCATCATATTTATTAAATTATGTTTGAAATATTTATTAAATTATGTTTGAGGCATTTTCCTTGTTATCTTAAAGTATAAAAAATATAATACAGACCTGGTCTTCAAAAGCCTTTATCACACAACATAAGACTTATTCACAAGTAACTGTAACATTAGCCAGTATGAATCAAATGCATATAAAAGATATAAAATATATCACAAATTTTCAGAAAAATAAGCAATAATTTGTGGCTGATGGTATGTGTGAGGATATATGGAAGAGGTCTATTTGACGTCTGCTTACAGAAGTTAGAAAGACATAGACAGAAGCAAGCAAGGAAAGTATTCCAGTCAGAGGAAACAGAAGAGTCAATGAATAGAAACCAGAAAATGCACAGTATATTTAGAAAGGGTGAGTTGTGATAAAATTGGATTTGAGAGAAAATAGGAAATCCCACACACAGCAGAATAATGATAACAGTAAGTATTTTTCATTGAATTACTATGTGCTAGGGCAATCAGCCCCTTATCACCACTACTCTGTAAGGCAGGAGCTAACATTGCCCCTATTTTTTCTTGAGGAAACTACAACATAGAGAAGTTGAGTAATTTTTCCAAATTCATACAGCAGGAAGTGGCAGGGCCAGGATCCAAATCTTGGCAGCCTAGCTTTAGAGCACATATTACTTTGTAGAAAACAAGCCTTAATGTCATCAATATCAGGATTTATTGAAGAGCTTTGTAAGCATGTGTTATAATTTGGCTTTCGATGGATTTACTCTTGTTGCAATGTAGCAAATCTGGAAGGGGAACAACTAAAACGGGAAGACATCTTTGAAAGTCAGCTCAGCTTGATATTTAACGGCAAAGGTAGAGGGTTTAAATGAACACCGCAGTGTGAGAATGTAAAGTCTAAGCAACACAGACAGAGGTAAAATTAGTGAAAGCTGAAATCTATTAAATATGAGAAAAGAATTAGTAACCACAGCTCATTCTAAACTTTCGGGTTTGGGTAATTAGAAAAATGATGCTATTTTATTAAAGTTATATGTATCTTTAACATTATATATAATTTTATACCCTTGCAGATTGTAGATCATATGGACAGTTCTCCTTGAATACAGATTAATTATGTCCAGGTTAGCTAAACCTGGCTGTATCTCCATGTACTGATACACAGCTAGCTAAGCTATTTCTTTTTCCCTTCAACTGGCTCTCAGTAATGTAAATAGGGCTGGCTGAATTACTGATGCATAATCTCTGAAGCCAGGTGACACTCCTGTTTCCTGGTCTCTGTAGCTGGATGCAGAGCCAATACTCCGGGACTGTTAACTGGGCTCAAGCCTTGAGATAAGAGGCTATCACTTCCCAGGGCACAAAAGTTTACACATTAGAAGGACTGATAACCGTATTACTAAGTTTTTGTTGGAAAATTGAACAGAACTGTTTGCAGTCTCGCTGTTTAAATGTTCACTTTGTATGCTTCACTTTTGTAACTTGAACAACTATTTTTAAGAGGACAATATATAATTTATCAACTAGTGATTCTTACTGTTTTTCTTTTAAGTTATGTATTGTTTCTACCCTTTTTCTGTTTTTGTTTTTTTTTTTAAGTTTACACATTGGAAACTGAAGCTACAGCCTCCTAACATTAATGCTAACTCAGCTGTGTTATGTAGATTGGTCTTTCTGCATGCTTATCTCTCCACATATTGCAGAGGTGCTTTCTGGCCTCCGAGCTAGCTCAGCTCACTTTACTCCTGTAATTCCTACCATTCTCAGTCAGTCAGCCTTAGCCACTCCCTTCTTTATGAATAATGAAATTCAGGTTAGATTCTGGGTCACAGTCTTTGCTCCATAAACTCTTGTCTTAGTTACCTTTTACTGGTTGCTGAGACAAAATACCTGATGACCAAAGTTGGGAAAGGAAAGGTTTATTTCTTACAGATTTTGGAGGTTTCAGTCCATACTCAGTTGGCTCCAAGGCAGAGTGGCATGGCTGGGCCACAGTTCACGGGGGCTGCAAACAGCAAGGAGGAAACCGGCAAAAGAGCAAGACACGCCTTCTTCCTGCCATTACATTACATCCTGGCTCCACCCCTAGGCCAGTGTAGCACTCACACCCCGAATCCAAGCACTAGACAATGAACCAATCACAAATGCACAATGCAAATGCATGAGGCCTGGGGCCACCAACATAAACCATGACAACCCTCATCTGTATAGCACTCAGAAACCATTGGCTGTCCTTAACTGTAAATAATGTCTTTATTTTCACTGTGGGTTGCATCGGACATAGTAGATTGGAACTGATTCACCAGAATCCCAATAACTTTTCCATGATATTATAAATATAAACCACCTGGACCGCAATGAGGATGACAATAAGAAATAGAAAAGTACTTAGTAAAAAGCTTTTCAAGGATTTTGGAACATTAAGTTCAGTTTATTAATATGTCACTTTAAAGTTTCAGTAACTTCAGTGGGCATGGTGGCTCATGCCTGTAATCCCAGCACTCAAGAGGCTGAGACAGGAGGATCTTTGCAAGTTGGAGACCAGCCTGGACTACAAAGTGAGCTCAAGGCCAGCCTGAACTGCATAGCGAGATCCGGTCTCAAAAAGACCAATAACTAAATAACTAACTAACTAAATAAATAAATATAAAGTTTCAATAGCTTCACTCACTCTCACCTCATTTCTATTAAACTAAGATCTAGTCCTTTGTCTTTAACAACATTCTAGTTTTTCTTCTGCAGTGTTCCATCCCATGATCCCTTGCTATAGATTCCAATAGCTCTATGTCCATCCATCCATCCATTTCTTATCTCTATTCATCTGTTAATCAAGCATTTAATATGTTCCCATGATGTGCCAGGAATCCAGCCCTGTGGTTAAGAAAACCCAGCTCTTTTCCTCATAGATAGATAGTGCAGTGCAGTGTGAAGAAGGGTATAAAATAACAGTAAAGTCTAAACTAAATATTGGTTAAAAATAAGGAGAAAGTGCCTGTCTCTGTCTACAAGGATCTGGCAAGGTTTCAGAGCGCAGGCAGTTGTTGGACTGTCACTTGAAAGAAAAACAGTGATTTTTCTGATGGGCAAGATGTGGGGGTAGAGGACACTTGAACAGAAAGAATAACAAGTACAAAGGCACTGAGGCATGAATGTGAACACTTTTCAGAAGATCATAAGCAATTCAGGTTGAGTGGGGAGCAGGATGTGGGAGAGTAGAAAGAAAGTGGGCAGGAAAACAAATTCCACCATGGTGGGCACACTGTTTATGAGCCCTTCTGAGGAGGATCTGGCTTCCTTCCAATAGCCCAGGGTTAAGGCCCTTTCAAGACCTACACAGATAAGAGCTTTTTCTTTTTTTCAGGAAAAAAATCCCCCAAATAGTGCACACAGTATCTACATATGGTGGATTAGCACGCGGTCACCTTGTAACATCAAGCTGAACTGAATCAGCGTACTGCTGGGTGTGGAAGAGCTCCTTGATCATTGCTGCTAACAGCATCAAAGGAGAGCAGGAGGTAGATGGTGTGCTGTCTACCCACCTGGAGAAGCTTGGCACATTGGCTTTGCTGATGTGAACTCAGTTGTTCTCATCATCAGAGGAGCTCGGATCCTCACTGTTGCTGAGGATGGCTGCGGTTGGGCTTATGTCCTCTAGCTGTACTCATGAAAGACATTGTCATGGATTCTAGGTCTTCAGCTGAACTCTGGCAGGACATTGCGGTAGGATCCAGACCCTCAGCTGGATTTTTTGGAATCCAGTATATAGACAGATTGCTCACACTCTTGTATTTGACTAGTTGAGTGATTGTCATAAAATAATTCTATAAATTAGGTGTCCTGCATTAAATATTTTCCCTTGTAAATCCTGACTACATCACCACATATATTCTAAAATTCATAAACCACTTAGACCTCTATTATAAAATTCTACTGTGGGCAAAATTCCCATTTTTGGCTTTCAAAAATAGCTGGAAGTATATGCAACAAACAAGGAAGAAATATGACCCAATATGTGTGTTAGAACAATAACTTGGCCAATTCTGTTGTGAATACAAATAAAACCACTGGGAGAATGTGAGCACCATCTAGTCAGATGATGATGATGAAGAAACTGCCAAGAATTTTTCAGTAGAGATGAGTGGTTGAAGGTATTAAATATTTAAATGCACTACAATAGTTAAAACAATATGACGCTGACCAAAAAAGTTTAAAAATTAAATAAATAAAACAAAAAATATCAAAAATCTAGATACTGAATTTGTATTATTTTTTCAAAGTAAACCTTGAAAAGCAAAGGATGGGTTATTCAGCAAATAATTTTCAGTACAAGTGGATAACTATCTGGGAAAACATGAAGTTAAATTCTTGTACTTTAGACACCAAAATAAATGCCAGATAGATTAAGGTTAAAATGTAAAAAAAAAAAGAATAACATGGAAAGAAAATGTAGTGAACATATATGTTATCTTGGGATGACCAAGTTCTTTCTGCATTAACACCAAAAGTAGAAACCTTGAGAGGAAAACATGAAAGACAGCCTCTGCCAGGGACCTGCTGCTGGTCAGGCACTGGTTTTCACTAGGCAAAATAATGAAGTCCTGAGATCTGTTGTGGACTACAGTCCCTAGTTAAGTACATCATATTTTTGATTTAAATTTTTATTAAAGACATAACTCTTTTAAATTTTCTCAGAAAAATTAAAACAAAAAGACTTATCTACATGTACAAAAATCTCCCAAGTAAAACAATACCAAGTGGAAAAAGTCAAAATGTAACTAAGAACTGGGAAAAATATTTACATTATAGACAAACCAAAAACAAATAGAACACTATTCATACTATCTCAGGAACATCAATGAAGTTAATTAGAAAATAAGCATCCTAAAATAAAAATAAGCAAACCATATTAGGTAATTTACAAAGGAAAACTGTCAACCTCTCTAGTCATTAAAGAAATGCTAGTAAACCCATTTTAAAAGCCGTATTTCTGATATCAGATTGGTAAATTTTTTTTAAGTGCTACTTAAAATACAGGAAAATATGTCCCATGCACCACAGGTAGAAGAATAAATTGAAGGGAAAAAATTTCTGAAGAGCAATTTGGCAAAAATAATTAGACTTTTATAATAAGTATACTTTAATTCTACAAGCTCTTAGAAGTATATCCTAAGGAAACTGCCCTGATTTAGCTAACACAGGATATGTGGTAATTTTTGTGGTAGCAAAAATTTTAAATTTAATTTAATAAAAAAATGTCATCTAACCATTTCAAAATGTAAGAAATTGTATTGTAGAAGAATATATAAAGGCTGGATGTTCTCACTAGTTTGTTAAAAGTGAGGAAGGCACCTCTTAGTACAATCATATACTAAATTAGTGCAACCCACTATCAGCCCACACTATCATACCCACACAGAAGAATATAGGTTGTTGATTAGGATACTATTTTGAAATAAATTCAGTTGCAGTGATAGTTATATCATTAAAAGTACTGGCATGAGTGTAGAAATAACAATAGAAACATGTCACTAAGCCAACAGACTGACTTAGAGTTTAGTGTTAATTACAGAATTCAAACAATCAGGTCTCTCTGATCCTTTCACTGTTCTGATCCAATACCACTGATGTCACAGGGTTACTCAGAGAATGTCAACTCATCTGGTCTCTTCAACCTAATCCTTCCCCCTCATCCTGCCAGTCTTTAACCCACAAATCAGAGGTAGATATGATAGATAGAAATAGATATAATAACTGTACAAGAAAGAGTTGTGGATCCACAGCTGCACACTACTGGGACCACTGCAAGTTCTCTAAGAGTGGCATGGATTGAAAGTCAGAAAATGCTGCCTCAGATCAACCGCCTGACATCTATGTGATGACGGCTTAGCACAGGAGCAATCGAACATTTTCTAGTGGCCTCTGGTTTTCTAAAGTATGCTGAGTCTTAGGAATTGCAGTTTGTATAGAGCAAGGCAAGAGGCACATATTTCTTTGAAAATCTACAAACATCATACAGATAAGTTTAGCCATCGATAAAACCACATCATAAGTTTTAGAATAGTTATATCTCAAACAACCTGTATTTTATTTCAAGATTATGTCAGTGTGGGTTACAAGTAGTAATGTTTATACATAATCCACAGTGGAAAAAACATGTTTCCGTTTCATTTGCACTTGCAAGCTTATCTTTGTGAATGCTAGTTCCTTTACTTCTGAGTGCTTCTCAAAACTATAGACATGAGATTTATCAGAGACCTTACCATGCGCCAAAAGCAACTGAATATGAGGTAAAAGAAAAGGACTCGCTTTTGAAATAGGAAGAAAAAGAGAACACAAAGACTCACACAAATGAACGTGTGTTTAACAAGGGAAGCTATCTCAAAGGTCACAGATTGGAGAGGGGAAAATGTGCTATTTACCAATGGTGGAGAAGAAAAAGTCCCAAAGACATATAAAACTCACTATAAATATTTGCTGCTCTGTTTTATTTAAGACCAATGTACCTTAGCAGAGGTGAGCGGAGTACACACTGAGAACTCAAGAAGAACACCAAGATAACAGGTCCAGTTTCTTCAGTGAATAGTATGAAATTGTTCTCAGCTGTGCCTGATTGGTTTCAGCAGAATTATGGTTAATAACTTCTTGGGTGGATAACCTCAAAGGTATCTATGCTACTACCCAATTCTTTGCATGAATATATCTTTAAGCTTAGCTAGTATATATTCTAGCTCAACTATTTTAGTTGATTGCCTTTAAAATTTTGCTTATTATCATTTGTTTATAATCTCACTCATAAAACTTGCTTGAATCTACTCTACTGATATTCATATTCCAAGTAGAAGAAAATAATGACTGGCATTTTGTTAAGAGAAAATGCAGTTAGTCAATTCTGAAATCTGCATTGATGGAAAAAGGCATCCTCTTCATGAATTAAGTGACATGTGACGCTTCCTCAGATTTGGAATTTCTTATTTAAAAGCAAAACCATCCATTTACCAGAGTAACTTAAAATAAAACTGGGGTGTTATAAGACCTGACAGCATTTCTTGGAACAGAATGTTATTATTTCATAAATTTAAGCTAGGCACCAAGACGCCTGCTCACACAGAGCATAAAGCATTTTGCCACTGAATAACCTCAGTAATATCTTGCCCATAAACACTTCTTGATAATCACACCAGAGGGAGGTTCAGGCTGTATGAGAGATTTTCCTGTTTCTCAGGCATTCAGGCAGACAAACATACACACTTTCATTCTGCAGACACTCGTTTGGTTTCCTCAAACCTCCATCCACGAACTCACCCCCCACTCCTGAGATTCCTTTTCTACTTACCTTGGGCAGAAAAATCTGGAATGAGAGAGTTACTTCAGCACAGCCAGCATCAGAATTCGGCCAAGGAAAATGAAATCTCACTTCCTGCCAACAATACAAATCTCTGACATTTGATAGCAGGAAAAAAGGGGAGCTAACAGCCCATCTAATCTTAGCACTTTCACAGCAGATATTTTAATGAAAACAATTCAAGTCCCTGACGCAACAGAAGGTGGCCTTTGCATAATGTTTAGTTTCTAATGTCTCCAAAAGGTATCTGTTATGTATTTATGATCCAACTATATTAAGCCTGAAATGGAAAAGCTCCTAGAATTTCCAAAGAGCCTCCATAAAACTGCCTGAATAATTATTAGCAAGCAAGTTGGCAAAACACATTTGTAAGTCCTATTAGGTGATTCTGGTTATTGTTTGCTCTCCCCTGAACCTCCACACACCGTCTCATGAAAATGTTCTTTAACAGATTTTAATACAGAAATTTCTAATTTGCTTATTTTAATCTCTGGAGCCCATTTTTAAACATTACTAGCAAAATGTCCTAGAAGATTTTTTTAAACCAGAAATTCAAACACAAAATCCTATGAGTTAGTAAGGAGTTTTTATTTGGTGATTTGAAAGAAGCAAATTTTTTGTAAGTGGAACTAAAAAGTAAGAAATAGTTATTCTTACTAATCATAATAAAAGAAACTAAAGTAAAATTTTGTTTAACTGCAATCTAAACAATCAGAAGTTCATATATCATAATTTTTAAGCCACTCTTTATAAGAAAAAGACATATGAAATAAGCAAGCTTACTCCAAGACATATTTTTTAAAGGAGTGGTTATAATATATTCAGTAGTCATTGTTCCCAATATCAAACTTACATATATGCATTAAAAATGGTCAAGTTGCCAAATGTAGTGGTGCATGCCTGTAACTCTAGTAATTGGGAGTCTGAGACAGGAGGACTGCTGTAGGTTCGAGGCCAGCCTGGGATGCAAAGTGAGTTAAAGGCCAGCCTGAAATGCATAGCAAAACACTGTCTCAAAAAAAAGACCAAAAAAATGGTAACACGTGATCAATATAATATGATAATATTCACATGGTATTTTATTATTTGCTAGTTCTTCCAAAAGTATTTTGCTCCAATTTGATATAAAATCTAATGCCAAATTAATAACAATATGTAATTTTAATTAACCCATCCCCAGCCTAGTTTGAATGCATGACATTTACAACAAAGTGAAGAATGCAGGTCATTTATTTTACAAATGAGGAGACATGGACAGGAACAGTGAGCGAGCCATTAAAATAGTAACTTTAATATCCAAGATAACATAGTAAAACAATTAAATGAAAATACCAAGTTAGAGACTGAAAACCTGTATCTATAATTTGTACCAAAATAAATTGAGGAAATCACTTAATCTCAGTTTTTGCAAATGTAATTTATGGATACCATTATGCTTCCTATTTTCCCCACAATACAAAGTATGAAGTTCACTGAACTGGTTAAGTTGAATCGGTAAAGATAATCGGCCATAAACATGGTACCATCTTAGTCTGCAGACAATAAGGCTAATATTGATTTGACTATAATATATAAATGTTTTCCTGCTGTCTTCATTTGGAGTTTTGGACTAAGTTGGTTCTTCTACTAATCAACAAAGAGTTTCCTGCAAGGTCATTACTATTCCTATATCCTACCTATGAGTGAGGAAGTAAAAGCAGAAATCACAAAGAACAAATTGTGTAGCACAGAAGGTGAATCAAAAATGAAAATCAGTAGTTTTGAAGTGTCACAGACAGTGCTCTGCACCCAGCAAGAACCTAATGCATGATCCTGGAGCAAATGAAGCAACCACCATACAGTAGACTGCCAGGTTTTCAATCATCCTATACTAGAAAAGCAGCCCTGTTTCTTGCCAACATCTCTACATGCTCAAAGAAAAGAAAAGCTGCATAAGGAGTACAGGCTTCCTACCGTCTTCCACTATCTTGTTTTGTCACTGTCCCCTTTGTTGGTCTCTGCTCTCTCTAAAACTGCATGAGTTGTCTCCAAGTAAATTTACTGCAAAGAATAGATTCACAACCAGAGACCCAAGTTCTAATTGTAATTATTCCAGTCATCTCAGTAATTAGAGGTCTCTGGGAAATCATCATATATCTTTTTTTCCCTATCCACAGGAGGGGTGAAAGGCTGGATTTGACCAAAACTCTGTGGATAAGGATTCTGAAACCATCCTATTTCTACCAAAGGAGAAATCTTCCAGAACAAATGCATTTCAACTGTAGAAGCCAAAAGAAGCAGTCCCGCATATCTGTAATTCCAGCAGACTCTTTACTGGGGCAATTGAACCTATAAAGCCAAAAGGAGAAAACTAAATCAAATGTCCTCTTAATTTAACAATGTTCTGTAACATGACTGATAAGAGGATCTTTACTGACTAGACTGGGTAGATGATGTTTTGCTAGGCTTGTTGAAAAATTGAAGTTACATAAAAGTGAAACAATATTGGCATTGTTATCTAATATGTAACAACAATAAGGAATCCTTCTAACCAATATTAAAAGCCCAGGAAAAGTGAACAAATAGTTTTTCTCAATAGGCAAAAGAGAATTCAAACAATTTCATGGGAAAGTTTAACTAATGCCAAAAACAAAGCCATATTTTTTTATTCTTCCCCTTTAAAAAGATTAATAAGCAGTTAAAAAAGAAATAACAAGAAAAGCATCAGGATTGAATGTGCTACAATGAAGAATACTCAGCCCCTGGAAATTGGTAAATATACAAGAAAATACTAGAAAATTACTACTTGTCCAAAAAAAAAAAAAAAGTGAAAACAATCCAGAATTCTCTTCAGTTAATCTGTCATCTCATTTCCCATTCATTCTCAGTATGATCAATCATATTGAATAAATTTTCAACTGCACTGGAAAAAGGTTAAACAACATATCTATTTTTTCACCTCTTCATGCCCAAAGTATCATCACAAAGGACAGGACATTATGAGCACACTGTTTCTGCATCCTTAGATAAGTGTGGACTGGCTAACTGTTATTAGTATACTCTCAGAGACAGCAATGTGTATCTTAACTGCATCCACTGAATTCACAAACATTTCACCAATCAAATGAAAGGCACTCATATCTTGGAAACAACCTAAATGCCTATCAACTGAGGAAAGGATAAAAAAGATGTGGTATTTTTATACAATGGAGTACTACTCAGCGATAAAGAATGACCACATTGAATTATTTATTTACTTATTTATATTTACCTATTTATTTAGGTACCGGGGATCAAACTCACAACTTCACACTTGCCAGGCAGGAGTTTATACCACTGAGCTAAATCCCTGGCCCAGAGATATTTATAAGTAAATAGATGCAACCTGAGACCATACTCAGAAGTGAAATAAATCAAACTCACATGTGTAAATACTGTATTGTCTCTCTAGTGTAAGAAATGGTAAGAGTATATAAGATATAAAATCCTCAATAAATATAATGAAAGGGTAAGAATCTGCTCAAAGGGGAAAAAATTAACATCTCAGAGAAAAAGAGGAAAAAGAAAAAATATCTAAATTTGCATAAACACGCTTAGGGTAGCTAAGATAATTGTGCTACAAATTCTACAATTCTTTGGAACAAAACAGTTAACATTCATAGGATTGGAACAATTTTGTATGTTTGTGTCTGGTGATCCAAGGAACTCTTGAAGAACACTAATACAAAATAACAACTTAGTTACATTCCTACTGCCTTGTTTTAAAGACCTATATCATGATTGTTTTGGGCTCTTTGCTATTGTTATTTAATTTTTCTTTTTTGTTTTATGTTTTTCTAGTAATCTGTTTTATTTTGTTTTGCTTTACCCTCTAATATAGAAAGGATAGGTATACATTTAGAAGCTACATGCCTAGAACTTTTCCTAACCAGTTTACAAGAATCGATTATATTATGTGTGACGACATGAACACTACTTTGAAGAAAAAGAGACACGACGGTATCCATTGCTGAGTCTATATCGTTATGCTTGAAATCCAGTAATGCTTTCATTCTTTGTTCAGAGTGGTTTTAGTCTGTTTTGTATTGTTTAATTTCAACATACATGAAGGTATGGACAGCTATTTTGAAGAGAACAAGAAATATTATGGCATAATTTTTATATTGTTTAGTTTTGAAGGCCTGTAATGCCTTCATTACCCTGTTCTGACCAGTTTTATACTATCTGGTTTTGTATGAATTCCTTGTGTGTGAAGATACAGACAACTATTTAGAAGAAAATAAGAGACATTATGGTAGCCACTGTAGATCTCCTGTTGTCTTGCTTTGAAATCTATGTCACATTGTTTTCTTCTAATCTACTTTGTTCTGTTTTGTTTTACCCTCTTTAAAATAAAAAAATTAAAAAATTAAAAAAAAAACAACAAATTAAAGGAAGGGCACTGAGTAGAGAAAACAATATATACACTAACCTCTAAGAGTCTACAATTTAGTTTGGAAGACATATTTACCCACCAAACTCTTATAAAATAAAGTGAAACATAATGACTGCCATGAATGATGTTATGAGAAAATCAAACACCCCTGGAATTTCTCTCTTCATTCATTAAAGAGAGAAGATTTCTCAGCGCTTAAAAAAAAAATCATCTCAGAAAACCTTAGAGACTACTAAAAGAGATCTGAGAAAATAAAGCAACACAGCTATATAGAAAAATAACAAAAATGTATTTTAAAAACTATTTCAAAGTAGTTTTTATATCTGTATTTTCTTAAGACAACAGTAAAAGATAAAATAAGGTCAAATTTCTCCCATCAAACTGTCCATTATTTATGAGAAATCTAGTTTCAAAATCACCCAGAATCTCAAAATTACAATGGGAAGTGAGGAAACTTCACACTATTATACATATGCATTGGTGGACTTACCCTTAGGAATAAAAAATATTTTATTTTTTTCAATTGGTATCGTAAACATGCTGAGTCATATGTTTCTTACCTTTCTTGTTTAATTATCCATCTAATTACAGCTCAAATAAAGCCTTTAAATCCAATTTTGAGAAGATGAGGGATCTACTTAAGAGCATGTATAGTTTGTTGAAAAAGCAGATTGACTGGATTATCCTAGACCAGGAAGAATACTGACATGGTTGCTTGTACAAATCAGCATATTCAATTGCAAAACTGGAAAGTATTCTACAGATGTGAATAGAGATCAATTTATGTCACAAAGGACAGATTATACTTTTAGGAACTGTTATTTAGGTATTAATTTTCCTAACTAGATTTCTACACATACAAGAGTTTCAAGCAAGAAAATCATTGCCAAAATATCTCCCTACAGACAACCATAAGTGATCATAGATGTCTTGTTACCTGTAAATAATGATAAAAAGATCTTTAGAAATATAATTGCAGCTAGTCTTCTTGACTGATGAGTTTTAAATTTGTATTAACTCAGGAAAATAAGAGTACAATATACTAATCTTAATTTATGAATGAAAATAAATTGTACATGTTGCTGTAAATTTCAAAACATGAAAAATCAAGGGAAAGGATAGACTTCTTTAAATTTTTAAACATTCTTCAAATCACAAGGTCCATAGCTTTCCCACTGCATATTTGATAAATGTGCTTCTCTGTCCTCTGATTTAAGCACACTGCTTTCTGCAGTCACTTGATAAACTTGGTGTCCATAGCTCTTACCAAGTATCTTTCTGTGAACTTTTGAGGAAATGAACTATGAAGACATCTATGTTCTTGTACGTTCATGCACTAGAGTAGGAGAGATTCTGTTATTTCCTTGGTACCGTAGGAATAGATAACTCTATAACTCATGGTACCTTATTATTTTCCTCTGTGTACAGTCAGAAGTTGTTATGAAGAAAAATATAAGTGGACTAGAAAAACAGGTATATGAAGCCTGATTATTGTGTAGCTTTGGGGAAATTACATAGTTTACCAAATCTGTCTGCTCAGGCAAAAATGAAAAGCACCTGCTAGATGATCTATCTTCAAGATCCTGACCATCCCAAAACCATATGACTCTGTAATCTGTCAACTTGGGACCTCACACTTAGATGTCAGATGTTACTTTAAAAGATAGTTGGCAGTTCTCTAGTGGATATAAACATAAATGAAGAGGGGCACTGACATGAGGAAAGAAGCCAAGATGTGGAGCACAGAAATATGGAAGAGGGAAAGGGCATAATAGTGAGTGAAGATCCAGAGACTTGACAGGATAAGGGTAAGGGACTTGTTAAAGAATTAGGGACAGAGATAGACACTATGATTTCTGGAAAGACATGGTAACAGTGGTCACCGCTTTAGAAATGGACCTTTACAGAGTTGCTTTACCCCTTTTTTGCCCAGTATCCTAAATTCTAAAGAAAAGCCACACAAAGGTGATTAAATATTAACTGCTAAATCATTTTTCTTTGGTTTCACAGAACACAGAACATCTGGTGAATCTCACATAACATCAGACTGTGAAACACCCCTCTTGTTCTTTAATCCTGTGCATCACCTAACACACAGCATCTAAATTGTATGTGAAAATTAATATGCTTATTATAGGACCTAAGAGGTCAAGGTTTATTTTGATGTTCTGGCCATAGGGGTAACAAGGAGATATACGTCATGCCATGCTGGCAAACCTAAGGCATGCTTGCCACAGCAGGCTGTTTGTACCACTGCAGACTAAAAGATTTTCCATCAGTGTCCTGGATAATGATGATCCCACCCAGCACATAATCCTCCTGCTCATTGCCCCATTTCTCCTTTTTTTCCCTTCAAGAACCCTTTTGTGTACTAGAATTTCCCACCATGAAGCTTTGAGGGTGACAGTCCCTACATCCTCTCAGAGCCTGCTCTTCCGTGTACTTGATTCCTTTCTTATCAAGGCTCATCTTCTAAGTGTTGGCTTTTGAGCACTGAGCAGCTAGACTTGGATCCGGTTATAAGAACAGAACTTACATAAAGAGAAGAAAGAGAAAGTGGTTCATAGTATAGTTTAAACTTTTAAATCTCTCACATGTACTTTTCGCATAGCAACGAATACCAGTTTTTCTCCAGAATAGAAGTAAAGTATGTGGCTATTAAAAGGCCAACTTTAAATCCTCTGAAAGATGGGGGTTTATTAAACAGTACACGGTGACATTTTACTTTCCCCTTTCTCATTATTTTACTGCATGATACAAAATAAATACATTTTCATCATGGAGAATTGGTACATACACATGTCACCCTTGATCCTTTTTACTTTCCCCTGCCTTCCCCATCTTCTTTCTCCCTGCATTCACAGATCCCCTTCCCACTTCTACATCTACAGAATCTCTATCTCATGGGCCAAGGATATAGCTCAGTGGCACTGCCTGGCAAGGCACTGAGGTCATGAGTTCAATCCCTGGTATCAAATAAAATAAAATAAAATAAAGTTAAAGAATCTCCATCTCGGGCTGGGGATTTAGCTCAGCGGCATAAGCACCTGCCTTGCAAGCAGGCAGTCGTGAGTTCAATCCCCAGTACCAATAAAAAGGAAAAAGACAAAAAAGAAAAAAGAATCTCCATCTCCATTTCCTATCATCTGTCTTCTATTTTGCTCTTTATTTATGCTCAGGATTTTTCATATAAAAGAAATCATGCCACATGGTGATATTTTAAACCATAAAATATCATCATTAAAAAATTAGCACAAAGGAAATTCTACCACAGGGCCTCAGACAAGGAGACAACAGTGATGTATCTTCAGGGATGAGAGAAAGGAAAGAAACAAAGACAGACTGCATTTTAAAGTGGCATGTGAATAAGCTCCTAGATACATCATAATCAAGAGGGTAAGTAAGTAAAATGCACACCTATGAAATTATTTATACTCTGAATATGTAGCAAGAGTTAATAAGTAAAAAGTAACACGAGCACAACTAACTAGAATATTCAATTTACTAAAATAAAAACACATGCCTTTATATACCAGTGCTCAAAGAAAAAGAAAAATTTACAAGAAAATAAATAACTTACCAGAAGAAATTTCAGAGTCCATAAAATCACAGTAGCCACCACCTCCACCTTAGGAATGTCTCTAGAGAAGTCATAGCTAGTTGCAGTGCCATTAGACTCTACAGAATGATAACCACATACAGACCAGAAAGACATGCAAGAATCTCAGTGGTGAATTAAATCCCACTTATGTCTTGTGACGTACTTCATAGTCAAGGGGAGTGGACTTTTCAATAATTGCCTACTGGAAAAAAAAATTGTGCAGCCAAATGCCTCCAGATGATAACCCACTGGTTCTGTCTCCCAGCCTCACTTCTGGTCTGCAGTTGTGCATGCCCTCAGCATGCCCCAGCTCACCCATCAAAGATCCATAAATGGCTCTGTAATCTTCAGTCTTGTAATACTCACACACACATGGTATGGTTCACCCTGAGGAACACCGAACCCCAACTGAGACACACGAGGTCCTTGAAGTAGATGTGGAATCAACTAGGCAGCGAACTGAAGGGTTCTGTCTGGTTCAGAAATAGTGAAATAGGCATACTGGATGGAAAATATTACCTTGGCCCTACAGAATCTTCTTCCCATGGGGCTTGGTACAGCTGCAGGAAAGTGAGAAAAGCCCTCGAAAAAGAAGACATGTGGAAAGAACCTGTTGTCCCATGTCTAAGAGTGTTTATGTTGATTAGATTTTTATTCCTTAATTTGAGTTAGCCAGAAATTTCAATTAGCCATATTTCATATTCCAAGAAGCCATACTAAATAGTACTTGGCTGTACTATGTAGTTAAGATAACCAATCTAAGTACTAAATTTCAGTTGACTACATGCTTTTAATTTTAATATTATGGATGCTCTGCCACAGTCAGCACCAGATGATGGATTTTCTTTGCACAAAAACCCTAAATACCATACATCTATTGCCTTTGAACACAGAGAGAGCCTTTGTGAGCTGTTCGAGGCAAACCACAGAGCAAAATTTTTGTCTGAACTTTTCCTTCCTCTCAATCTAAAACTTCACAGGCAAAGACCGTTTCAAGCCAAGACATCACATCTAGTGCACCTTCACGCTTACTTTTCTTTCTTATATCACTCACCTTGATTTATGAATTATCCTGTATAGGAACATAATATTCCATTTCCCCAAAAAGTGTTCTATACCTCTATTTTTTCTATTACCAATTTGTTTTTACATTTTTGGGGGGGGGAGGCATTTACTTAGTGCCAATTAATAAATAAAATAAAATAGCTACCATTTATCATTGAACTAGTGAGCATAACTAGTGGAATAGATCATCTGTCCCAATTAATTATCACTGTCAATAAGACCTGATGAATAAATCATCCCTTAAAGAAATGAACTGCAAAAGTGGAATCAGGCCAGTGGGGACACACAACTTTCTGGAATACCTTGAACATACTGTATGATAACTGCTTGGCCCACAGAGAGGCCACTGAATATGGGTACAGTATAAGTGTTATGGTTCAAATTGTAAATGACCCCCAATGGGCCAATTGCTAAAGGCTTGGTTATCAACCCACAGAACTATTGAGGGTAGCGAAACTTTTATCAGATGGTGCCTGTGGAAGAAAGTGAGATGGCTGCAGGTGTGCCCCTGAAGGCAGTCTGCCCTGTCTCTTTTTTTTCACTTCCTGTCCACCATAAGGTAGTGTGCCTCATCCACAATGCACTCCCAAAGTAACAGAACCAAATGACCATGAAATGAACCTCTGAAACCATGAGCCAAAATAAATTTCTCCCTTTGAAACTGTCTATCTCAGGCATTTGCCACAGCAATGGAAAGCTGATTAACACATCAAAAAACATGTAAGAGAAAGAAAAATTTTGTCCTGATAGGTTTACAGTACAGTTGAAGAGACAGACTCTATGTAAAATGAAAAAAGGCTTTGTAATAGAATAAATTAACACAATGATACAAACATATCAATTATAAGACCTCTCCCTCCTGGTTTCCACTGTACTTCTAAGTCTCATCTGCTATAAGCTTTGCCTATAATTTTGATTAAGAAATAGAAGGCTTGGCCTGACCAGCAAAATAAATGGCCCATAGGAAAGTACACCTACTCCTTCCTTCTCTACTCCCTCACTGTTTGTCTCCAGAACTTGGATCTTTTGAAGCCTGTCTGCAAGTGTTTCTAGGTCTTCAAGGCTTAGCTTTACTCTTCTCTACATGATGAATAGTGATGCCACCAGCTGCTTTCCAGAGTTTCTTCACCTTGCTGTGCAGAGGAAGGTAAACCTAACATCCAAGAAAGAATCCTAGGCCCAGAATCACAAAACATTTGTTCAAATTCCAGTTCTAGTGTCATAAGGAGACTGCTTAACACTTCAAGTCTCAGAGTTATCTGTAAAATGGGATTTGTTTCAGAAAATACCAACCTGAGACATGCCTTGAAGAGCACATAATACAGCAGTGCTCAATGCAAATGGTCAGATGAGCATTCATGGCAGGTATTTCTACGTTAGAATTTCTCAGAGTAGATTAGACCCACTTGTTTGCTAGCTAATAAATATTTTATTTAGTTTCTAATAGGTGTCATGTTTCATTTGGCACTTGTGACAACTGATGGAGCTATGTACTATTCACTTACTACTAGTTTTTTTGTTTTTTGTTTTTTTACAAATTACTTCTCTTCTAGTTTTATTTTTCCTTTAGGAAAATAGTTAAGGATGTGTGTCATGTTTGCTTATTTAAACTTTATCTATTTGAAGCATTTTGGAATGAAGCCAAATCATCCCTGGGCTTCATTATACATCAAAATTCCCATGGCGGCTGTTCTTTCAAGGCACTTAAGACAGCACAATCTCTACAAAATTCTCTCTTGGGCTTGGTAAAAAAGACTTAAAATATATTTGGACCTAATAAAGTCTGGTTTTCAGGCTGTCATGGGAGGCTGTGATGGCAGAGATGAATCAAATTATTAAGAATGGAAGTTTCCAATAGTCAAAGGAGTGGTGTGGGAATAGCAGCCCATAAAGAGAGCACCCCAGGACTCACTGGCACTTCCTCTGCTGTCCAAACACACCCCTCCTCATTCTGCAACCGCTGAAAACCAAAGATGTAACAGGCAAATATTTTGTTAGCAATCCCTGCCTGCCCTTGTTATAACCAAATAAAGGCAGACATGTTTCTTTAAGGCTTAAATACAAAGATTTACCTTTCTAGTAGACGACTAATTACTGCAAGCAGCATGATTTAGTGTGGGTTTTATTGGTTACCAGTGGTTAATAGCAGATGGGTGTTGGAAGGGTCCCATTACATTATTAATTTCAAGGAAATCACATATTAATTAACTATTAAAACAGAAAGGTCATAGTTATTTATATCTGAAGGAAGCTAATTTGCCCACCAGCAAAGAACAGGTTTTTATAAACATTTTTTGGTGGAACAGTTGGAAAAATCATTGGTTATTTAATGATTAGTACTTAATGGCTTCATTTTTCTCTAATTTACATTGACATTAGGAGACAGGCACTCTTCTTAAAAAGGTTAAAATGTATAAAATAATGATTTTCAACTTCTCTTTTCAAATATGCATCTTTTCCATAGGATGATGAGAGGAAGAAGAAAGAAACTAGACCTATTGGGAACTACAGAGTTGAGGGGAACCCTTGTCAGCATGGACATAGGCAGGATTGCCGCTTTGTATGACCCTATTCATATGCTCTGTGAAATTTATCTTTAAAATTGTACAGTGCACCACTTGTATGCTGTGTATACAGTGACCCTATCTGTGGGGTATCCACTTAGGAGAGGAAAGTGTCCCTAGCCCAGGGCAGTATCTTGTTGCCCTGTGAGCTAGTTCAATCCTAAGAAGTCAAGGAGAAAAAAAGTGTGTTTACTGACTTTCATTACTCAAGAAGTGCCACAAATAGACAGAAGTATCTGAGAATTTCAAAAGCTTTGATTCTGTAATCACCGGAGAGGAAAGTCTTTCCATGTGACTGATCTTCAGACAAACAAAGCCACAGCAGGAATGGCTAAGCAAACAGTTTTCCTGTCTTCCCGCCCACATACCTGGTGAAGCAGATCATCAAGCAAAGAAAACACCCACTAAATTTCCAACAATGAAACATATTGGGAGCAGTGTCTCCCCTTTGGATGGCTTTAAAACCATTAAACCATATGGTTTGTTTTTGGTTCAACCTTAAAAATGCAGTTGTTACCCTAATTACTTGTCATTTCAGAATAAGGAAGTTGGAGGAGAGACAGGGGATTTCTGTCGGACCAGATGAACCTCAATCAGGTGAGCAAGCTTTATTCATGTGTGCAGTTTTGTTGCTGCCGCTGTTGTTTAATCCAAACACTACAGAACATCATAGAAGACCTGCTTTCTTGAAATGTTAAAAGCAGGATCCTTGAAAAACTGCATGAAAAGGACAGGGCCATTTTAGAGCTGATTCATCCTAATTTGGGGCTGGTGCTTGGGAGCACCCCTCTCCTTGGAAAGGGCCAGTCCTTTCCAGGGAACCAGCATACTGAGTTGTGGAACACATCTGCAGTGACAACTTACCTCTAGGCCACACCTGGGCATTTATAACCCTGAAATTCCCTGCCCCAAGTGGCCCAAAGCCAGCTTCCAGGGCACTTACCCCTCGGCATGATCATAGATGGCCCTTGCACTATGAGTGTGGATAAGCAAGCTGGATGTCCTCACACATTCCAGTGGGATTCCTCCAGTCCCTAGTGGAGCTAAAGCAGTAAAAAGGAAGGATAAAGACGTGGGACAGGAGGACCTCTTATCCTGGACTCACAGATGTTAGAGATAGGCCTGAGCTGGAATAAATGAAACACTCGAATGCATTATTTAAAAATACCAAGTGGATATTCACCCCAATACTAATAGGGACCACTTAACTACATTTACAGGGAAAGTTCAAACCTGCTCTGTAAACTGAGACGTAAAGCCAACCCAGCCACACCAAACTGTGGACTTCTTTAAAAGGTTCCTCGCTAACACTGAGCCCACAGCTCCATGAAGAATTGCTATCCACTGACATACCAGGCTCTTTACTCCATTGGGCTTTTTTCCCTCATTAGCATGTGTTTATGCTTGGTGCACCCAAGAGGTAAATAAAGCCTTATTCTTGTCATGCACAGCAGATTCTGGGCATGTAACAGAAAATGTCATATATAGTTCCAGCTTCTGAGGTTTCTTCAAAGCTAGTTCCATCTGTTAAATTCACAGTTTGGCATCCTAAATAAGGGCATGGAAAATGAGAAACCTAAGACACCAGAGAACCATGAGAAACACACCAAAGAGGGTTGGATATGAGTGCAGGAGGTAGAAGTCAAAGTCAAATAGTCAGCAGAACTTTAAAAGGAAACATTGTGGATGGCCTTTTCTAGAGCCAAGAGGCACTGAGCATATAAATTTAGGATTTAGTCCAAGCCAGCCAGTGCGTTCCAGAACCTCGTGCCCTAGAGGAGGGAGTTTCTGGGAAGAGCTAAAGCCATGTCCTTGGCACCTGGTTAATGGGTCTTCCATACTGCTTCTTAGCAAATTCCAGTAGCCGGCTGTTATCTTACAACTTTTTCACAACACATTCAGACATAGACACCCACATGTGTTTTGTTCCCACAGTGCTTCCGGTGTGTCCCACTGTCCACCAGCAGTTCTTAAACCTGCCCACACATCAGAGTTGTCCTGGGAGCTTTGCAAGTATGCATATTCTCAAGCAGCACCCACAGAGCTTGACTCAGGAAGTATCAAGTGAGGCTGGGACATTTCTACCCTTAGTAAACAATTAGATTACTCTGAGAGCAAAAGATTCTAACCGCTAGAGAAGTCTGACTATAGAAACTCAGATCTGGGGGGACTCTGTCTAACCAGGACACAGTCATGTTCTCATGCTTTGTTTTTCCTGTCTCTCCAGGGGGCTCCTCACAGAGTAATCTAAAGATGCAGTGCCTAACACCATGGTGTGACCAAGCCCCAACCCATTTCCAGTTCCAATGTGTCCCGAAATATTCTTTTTCATGAGAAGCTATTTGGACTTTATTAAGAAATAAAACTACACATGTGCAACAAGTTTGTAGAAATTTTATAATAATCTATTGGTTTTTACTGATATCTTTTAGTTCCTAATCCAATTATAAAACTATTCCTTTGAATAAAATTTCAGCCCATTAGTCTTTCTGCTCTTCCTCTTCCTCCCAAGCACATACACATGAGCATGTGCTCTCTCTCTCTCTCTGTCTCTTTCTCTCTCTGTCTCTCTGTCTCTCTCTCTCTCTCTCTCTCTCTCTCTCTCTCTCACACACACACACACACACACACACACATACACACACACACTTACACAGAGGCGCATACCCACATGCTCTGATATATGAGCATTTTGTTAAACTCATTATTCATGATGAACACAGACTCCACCCTTCTAGAAGAATATATCAATGTCACCAGGAAAACAAATTTTCTATTTGTGAAAATGAGTCAAATGTTTTCAAAGGGTAAAAAACATTGCTAGCTTCATCTTTGATTCATTCAGAACACAGATCAGAGGAAATTATAGTAAACACCTTGAATTTTGGGTTACATGAATACTATAGTATAATAAAAAATTAAATCTAAGTATGTAAGTAATTGACATTGGAGAAATCATGAACTAAGTTAAATGAGAGAAATATGACTGAGTAGAAAGCCTTTAATGTCAGTGGAAGATTCAGTCATCAAACTGAATATTATCGCTGAAAAGTGATAAAAACACAAAGATAAGTCAACTGTTGACAGAGCAGAGGACATAAAAACAGTTCTACTCATCTGAGACACTTCTAAGATTCAGTGATCCTGGGGAGGCAACTGCTAGTCTCCAGGACCATTCTCACAGGTCTCAGGGACAAAGCCTCTGTGGAAAAGCCTTCTGATCCTGACAGTCTGAAATATCAATCTTGTGTGACATGATTCCTCTTTGCTGAGGGAACATGGCAATGCTAAGCACCATATAGTAACTTTCTACTCATCATACTGATATGGCCTTGGATGTCATGCAGCTGTAAAAGTTGAAAACGAAAAGACCAGACTCAAATGTGGAAAATGCACCCACATATTTTCTGAACTCCTGCTAAGCTGAAGAACTATCTTCTCAATGTGCTATTTCTTAGCATACAGATACTTTGCTAAATTGGGCCTCATTTCTCTTGCTTTACTGCTCTTTTCAATAAGCTCTAGATATTTCTCAAAGGTATTTTAAAAGTGAGTCTAAATGCTTATCTTCTATAGTCATAAGATATAAATAATTCTACTTACCTAAACACAAATATGTTTTGAAATAGCTTGAAACAAAGTTTAAAAGATGTGCATGTTGACATTCACACTGATCTTTTTGAGATGGCTCAATATATTTGTTCCTTTTACTTAATTATTTTTGATGTCAGGCACATACCTGAAATCCTAGTACTTGAGAGGCTGAGGTAATATGATTACTACAAGTTCAAAGCCAGCCTGGGGTACATAGCAAGTTCAAGGCCAATCTGAACTACATAGTGAGATCCTATAGAAAAAAAAAATTCTTTTTTCCATTATGAACATTTACTACCTGTACACTTTTCAAGTTTACAAAAGGAGTTGGGAGCCAGTATGGGCATAGAGAAATAGCCCAGCCCCTATACAAGTGGAGGCTGCCATCTGAACTCTTCCATGGGTGACCAGTAAGGGCAGAGAGAAGCAGCCAGCCCATTGGGACTCTCTGGGGATATCCAGTGGGAGTCAGGGGAACCAGCCAGCCGCACCTTAGAGAAACCACAAGTGTCTGGAGAAGCTCATCCCACACCCCACCACCTGCTCAGGATCCTGAATTAGGAGAAGCCCAAATGCCTGACCCATCCTCCTACACTGTGGATGGGTAGCCAACATGGGAAGCACCTGGGACCCCACAACCTGCTCACCCAGAGGAACCCAGGAAAATTTCAAGATGAAAGAACAAAAGGCAATCTCTGGCATCCAGCCAAAACAGAGCAAACCCAGGAGACACAGACTTAGAAGAAAGTAGAAGTCACACACCTGAAATCTCTAGGATGATGGCAACTGAAGTAAAGAAACTACTTCATGAGGCTGTAAAAGAAATCAGATCAGAAATAATATCTCAAATAAAAGAAGAAATGGCAAGCATAATATAAGGATTGCTGAGTGTATCTAAAGAAGACATAGATTTTTAAAAAGAGGAGCATAGGCAAATGAGGGAAGCCTTGAATGAACAATATAGAGAAGAATTGAAACATATGAAACAGACTCAGAGAGTCTGTTCAAAATAACAAGCAACCAGGAAATCATAATTCATTGCAGGACAACACACACACACACAAAATTTTAAGAATGAAAGGTTTCAGTGCAAAAGCAGGAGTCAACACAAATGATATAAAAAGGCTATTTACAGAAGTAATATCAGAGAACTTCCCAACCATAGGGAAAGGACCTGACATATAGATATGTGAAGCATATAGGACTCCAATTAGCCATAACCAAAATAAATCTACACCTAGACATAAAATAATCAAGATCCCAGAAATTCAACAGAAGTACAGAATATCAAAGGCTGTTAGAGAAAATATATGGATCACTTATAAAAGAATACTCATCAGAATCATGACAGACTTCTCATCAAGTCAAGGAAATGTTGGAATAAAGCATTTCAAGTCCTGAAATAAAACAGATTGATGTACTCTTCAAAACTATTTTCAATATTAGTGGAAAAACAGGATCTTCCATGACAAAGAACAATTGAAGGAATTCATGACCACAAAACCAAGCCTACAAAGAGAACTAAAAGATATTCTATAGAGAGATAAAAATGACCACGGTCCCAGGAACAGCAGCAAAGTGAGGTCACTGAGTAAAGCAGACAATTGAATGGAGGGGAAAAGTAGGGAGCCAATGGCAGGAAAAAAGCACGGCAGAAACAAACCAGTGCATGTTGACCATAACCAATAATGTAGATGGCCTAAACTTACCAATAAAAAGAAACATGAGAAGAGTAGATCAAGCAACAAGATTCATATGCAGTATACAAGAAACACATTAACTTGAAAGGAAATTTATAGATCGAAAGTTAAAGAAGAAAAAACAAAGCTCCATGCAACAGGGAACCATAAAAAAGCAGATACAGCTTGCCTATCAACTGCAGAACAGATTTTTTAAAATACAGCATTTTTATGCAATGGAAAGCCAATCAGCTATAAAGAAGGATAATTGCAAGGCTTTTGTAGGTAAATGGATGCAACTTGTGATCATTCTCTTGGATGAAATAGTGTGGACTCACATAAGTAAATATCATATTGTCTCTCTAGTACAAAAATTGAAGGATGGGCCAGGGGTTTAGCTCAACAGCACAAGCACCTACCTGAAAAGTGCAAGGTCATAAGTTCAATCCACAGTAACAAAAAATAAAAAATTTGAAGGAGTCAGTTGGCTCCCTGATTTTCCTCTCCAATAGATATTGTGAAAATGAAAAGGGAGGAAACATCTAAACAGGGAAGGTAGCAAACATTGTTAATTCCCTATTGTTTTGTTTTAAAGTCCACTGTTTTGTTTTGATTGGTTTTATTCTGTTTAGTTTGGTTTGACTTTATTATATCTCATGGCATGGGCAATTATTTCAAAGATAACAAGATACATTATGGTAGTCATTGTTGATTTCCTACTATCTTATTTTGAAGCCCTATATCACTTTCACTGTTTTTTATTGACTTTATTATATTTTATTTTGTTTGGTTTTATTCTCTTAAAAATAAAAGATAAAAAAGTAAATAAATAGATAAAAATGGGGTGGGGTGATGTTGAAATCATTTACTAATGAAAGTTATCAACAGACAGTATAATCACCGTATTTCTAAGCTATGTCAACAAATAGCAAACATTAAATTTGACATCATTTCTTTTGCTATCATAGACCCACTGTTCATGTTACACACCATTGCTAAAATTCATCCACTATGTTGAAGGGAAACATTTGCCTGTAACTGTATTTTAAAACAGAAACAAGATGAGAATAAATGATAATTTACTCACTCCCTATAAATAGTCACTAATCCACAAATCATCTGCTTTATTGTTCAAGGCCAACACCTTTTAGATAAAATAAATAGAAATTTCTCTTATCAGTGAATTGAAAATGCATTTATTTAAAAAATTGCTCAGTGTCACAATTGGCGCTGCAATTGTACAGGTCTTCCTGCTTCTCCATTAAATGGAGCCTGTAAAATAAAACGCAGATACTAACCATGTTCCCTAAAAAGATTTAAACTGGTTTTACTAATCTCAGACTTCAAAACAAGGTTTAAAACTACATCTCTGTCTTACAATGTTATATACACGTTTCTCTTATTTTTCTTTTGTTCATCATGAGAAAGTTTGCATTTGAAGGTTAAGTCGGAGGCACCTCAGTAAAAACTGAAATTACCAAGGAAGCCTCCGTCTCTCCATTGCCACCACTCAGTGGTTTGCTTGATAATATTTTAAAGCCCACTGTTACTTAGAGTTGTCTCATTTTCACAGTCTGACAGTTTGAAATCCTTTTGTTAATTACGACCTCAATTTTTCACATTTCTACTCTTTTCCACCTGCCAAGTCTCTTCTGCCCCTTCCTGGTCTTCCCCACTGATTCTGCTCCAGCTCTCCTTCCCCTCATGAACTGTTTAAACTGAATATCCATCCTCACCCCATCCCACCAACAACAGGGCCTCAGCGTGGGAAAACGGAACACATATTTTTTGGTATCTATTTTACTTAATAATAAATAGATTAATACTTAAGTTTAAAGTAAAGCAAATGTAGGACCATAATGGAATTTTTAACATTTAGAATACAACCTAGACATCAGAGGACTCAGACTTCTAATAGGCTACTTTACATCCTGGCTCCATGCCTCAGAACTGAGCTTGTCTCCTTCTCTGTCACTTCAGATAATTCACAGGAAATTTTTAGAGAGTATTAACCTAACTTAGTCATTCTCCTTCACAAAAACTACAGGGAACCAATTCCGATACAATTCTCTATGACCGCTGAGATTTTCATATTCTTCACCTTCCATTAACACCCTTATTTGGACTGATATAATCAATTTTTCCATGTTAGTTCTGGGGTATCACTAAAGGAAGAAATGTGGGGTTTGGCCATCCTAAAAATAAGCCAGCCCTAGAAAATCCCCCTTTCAGCTCTCTTACACACCTGAACCTTCTCCAGCCCTCTCATGTTCTCATATACTGTATGCTTCTACCTTTCTCAGTAGAGAGCTTCATTACCCATTCTATGAAGATTAAGAAAGTTTCAAGTGAAGCATTTCAAATTTCCCTCTCCCTACTAAATATTCTAAATCATCACACAGTTTCCTCTTTCCCTCCAGTTTGAATGCAAAGTCCCTGTTCTTTGCTGAGGCCACCCCCTGCCGCCATGTCCCTGACCATGGCTTTGCCACCCTGCTTTCTCCAGACTCTCTATATTTCATGAGTCCAATATTGAGTCACTGGCCCTTCTCTATTGTCTCTTGGGTATCTTAGGTAGAGATTCTATAGAATAAGAGGAGAGTTTTTAACAACAAGAGTTACCTGACCTCAGGCAAACCGTGTAACATCTAAGACCCAACTGATAACGCTAATAATAATACTAACATTTTCTCACAAAGTTGGTAGTAATGATTTAGTCACTGCCTTTCCCTTCTTGATGACAAGAACAATTGCTTCCATTGGCTAAAGATTCTTTCTTCATCCTGCTTCACCCAAAGTTATCCTTCTTTTTATCACTCAACATCTTGAAAGTGTAAGCAAGGACAGAACCACTAGTTAGCGTTAGAATAGGAACATGGGCTGTTTTAAAATGTATGGCAATAACTTCAGTAACTGAAAACAGGCAAGTATTCTGATTTTATTTCTGAAGCAAAAGTCCCACCACCCAGGGAAGAGAAAACCTTAGACTGGCTCACAAAACCCCTCTGTTCACTCCATGTGATGTGAAACATTTTAAACTGTTTCTAAACTGCATATTGTAACTACCCTGAGGAATTGAATGACCTGACCCTTACCCTTAGCAACAAGCTCACTGACCAATTAAATGCAGACTCTATGGATGGGGTGGGGGAATGGATCCCACCCAATGAAAAACAAAAACCCAATGAATATTCAGTGGGTAACTTGCTCTGGGACCCCACTCCTCCAAGTGTCTTTTTTTTTTTTCTGTTTTTAAAGCAAAAAAAGAATAAAAACAATGATACAGAATTTCAAAACAAAATAATAGATTAACAATGGTTAATATATTGCATTTTGTTATCTTCAAAAAATCTATATATTGAAAATTACACTATTCTGAAAAAAGAGATCAAACACGATATCAGAAAATGTAAAGATACCCCTTGCCCATGGATAGGAAGAACCAACATTGTGGAAACAGACATACTCCCTAATTGTTCTACATATTCAATGCAATCCAATCCAAATACCATTAGCTTACCTCACAGATCCAGGGAAAACATTCTAAAAATTCATTTGGAAACAAGAGACCTGGAATAGCAAAGGCAGTCCTGGGCAACAGTCAGAGAAAGAGGCATCACAATCCCAGACTGGAAACTCCCTATGTGAGTTTCCACCACTTCCTTTTACAATCAATTTACTGTCACCTTGGTAATAAACTTGCTTTTGCTGTGCACTGTGTCTTCTGACTCCCGTTCCTCTTTCTATGTCGGAGAGAAAGATGAGCCAGGCAAAGTCTGATGGTGGAATGGTGATCCCAGATCCACCAGGTTCAACAAAAGAAGAGTTTATATTAATAGAAGCCATTTCTTCTCTTCCCACTCTCCTCTTGCCCGCTACACGCAGGCTTCTTCCCTCACTAAGCCAATGAGACATTCTCACTAAGGTCACATAGGGACCCCTGCATCACTATCCCAGGTCTTTACTCTGAATTTGTCCTTCTTCAACTCCCAAAGAGCGGATAAATCCTCCTTAGACTCTCACATCTCTTCCTTTCCTTCACTCAATCCTTTCCCGTTTGTCTCTTTGCTGGCTACTCTTATTCTGTCTCCTTCATCTGCCCATCCCACAGGCAACATTCACCAGCGCTCAAGTCTCTGCTCCAGCCTCTCTCTTAACAATGCATGACTTCAATATTTATCACTGTATAAACAATTCATTTATTTTGAGCCAGAAAATACCTATAGCTCTTATAGCACTTAGAGGCTTCTAATTATCACTTTGCAAAAAATAATTCACTTAATCCACACTAGCACCCCTATGAACTCCATTTCACAGATGAGAAAATTGAGGCAACAGGTAATTTTCTCAAGTCACACAACTAGTAAATGGTAAAGCCTGATTCCAGTGCAGGCATTCTAACTGCAAACTTTAGACTCTTGAACATGACACAAACGTGGCAATAATTACATTGGCTTTCTAGCTTTTAAAGCATTGTGTTTAAAAAAAACCAATTATTATTATGAAATGAAAAATCCAAATCATAAAATCATGCTTTCACTTCAGCGCTCTCTTCTGAGATCCATATGAAGATACCTCTAATCCTATGAACTACAACTTCATGATCAGCTTTACCTTCGACTTCATCCCACTTTGAGAAATACTGTTGCTAAATCTTATCACATCTACCTGTAAAAGTCTGTATACTCCCATCGCTGTTACCGCAATTCCAGTTTACTTCAGTGACTCCAACACCAAGGAAGGAAGCAGGAAGGGAGAGAGAGCAAAGGGACAGAGAGAGGGAAGGGAAAAGGAAAGAAAATGGAAAGAAAGAGAAGGAAAGAAAGAAGAAGCAGAGGGAGAGAAAGGGGAGCCAGCAGGAGAAATTTGAATAAAGTCTGCAAATTAAGAGATGCTTATAGAATATTATATTTCCTTATTTTGTTACTCATGCCAAGGTTACATAAAAAGAAATCTCTTATTTTTTATGAAATACACTCTAAAATTTTTTAGGAAATATAGAGGTAAGGAGGCATGATATTTTTAACGTATTCTCAAATGGTTAAGAAAAAATACTTTTAGTAATATCTAAGTGTTAGAGAACAAAAGAGTAATACAGCTAAAGAGCTAACCACTCTCCCTCTGCCACAGATACACACAATCTGGGTCCTGGTGTTCTGCCACTCCACTCCACAGAGCAATTCCTCTTACTAGAATCTCCTTGCTCTAAACTACACACAGAAGTCTCATCCTTCCCACAAAGCCTCATCTGAATCCTATTTCTACCTTCCCAAAAATAAGGGTCAATCTGTGTGTTTGGGTTATTGTCTCAATCCATCTGTGCTATAACAAAATACCTTAGACTGGATCATTTATTACCAGCAGAAGGTTATTGCTCACAGCTCTGGAAGTTGGAAATCCAACAGTAAGGCACCATCAGATTCACTGTCTAGCAAGGTCTTTTCCTTTTAGACAGTGGTTTCCATTCATCTCCACATGATGGAAGGGCAAGAGTAGCTGCTATGCTTCTGTGGGCCTCTTACTGACTTTTTATTTATTTATTTGGTTTTTTGACACAATATCTCACTAAGTAATTCAGGTCTCTCTAAATGACCTTGATCTCTCAGTGATCCTCCTGCCTCAGCCTACTGAGTGCTGCAATTACAGTTCTGTGCCATCAGACCCAGCCTCACACCTCTTTTAAATGGGCACTAATCCCATTAGTGAAGGTAAAGCACTTATGATTTAACCATCTCCAAAAGGTTCCATCCTAACACAACCACACTAGGGAATAAATTTCAACATATAAACATGGGGGCGGAAGGTATAAATACTCAGACATGCACTAGAAATTTCATTCTAACACAGACTCAAAGCTTGCAGAGGTTTGGTAATAACATAGCTTTCATCCTTATACTTTTGTTGGCTCTTGTATAATTTTGTAGAAATCATTTTCTTTGTAATTCAGACACTTGGCACTGCCAGGGTTAGTCGAAGGTTTGGGACAGGAAATACAAAAGGATGGAAAATAATGCAGCTCCCACATGACACTGAGTATGTGAGGTTATTTACACACACACCCCTGCTTTCCACACCTCACACTTCTGCAAGGAAAGGCAGAAAACAGTAACACTCTCTCCAGGATCTCTCATCATAGGACAATGGTCCTTCAGGAAACTTCCGCCCCTCTGGCCTCTTTGCAAGAGCCTTCCCTGCCTGCCTCTCTCCCTATCTGTCCCGCTCTGCCTGCCCCATATCCCAGCATGCTCTGCCCACAGTGCCGGAGTGTGTGAGTATACTCCTTTGCATGTTAGCATGCTAGGGCTTCCCCCAGAAATATAATGACTTTTCCTGGATGGCTCGGCTTCAATACTATGCTTTACTCTGGTTGTGGGGTCTGTGTTAGGTACTAAACCCAAGGCCTTACAAGGTAGGAAAGTATTCTACCATGGAACTATACTGCCAGCCTCCAACATTCTTAAGCAATAAAAATTTAAGGCTTTCCAAAAAAAAAAAACTTACCTAAAAGAGTCTTTTTTTAACTTCTTAGAAAATTCTAGACAGAAAACAAAACCTGAATGCGCAAGAGGAATGAAATACACTTCCATTTTCTTTCATGTTTTCTTTCCCCTAAAGTCACTGTACCTGAGTCTCTTATGTCTTTCCTTCTAGTGCATATGAGTTTTTCTTTATTGGTCACCTCCTAACACCAATGTCAACTAAGGCTCAGGGGAAGTTAAGTCATTTACTTAAGGTTATGCACCTTAGAGTGGCTCCAAGTTTGTCAAAAATTTATTTGTTCTGCAATTGAAGTGAGATTTGGTAGCTGCATGTTTAGCCAGAAGAGAGACTCAGACCCTTAAAAGAGAAGGCAGAAAATAATACAGGGCCAATGTCTGGACAATGGGAAAACCAGCATGTGGGGGGCAGAGGAAAATATTCTATGGGCCCTAAATCTGACTTTTCCATTAAAATTCCAGGTGATTACTTCCTAAAATTCGTTCTAAGGAAAGTGAAAACTTACCACTACCAAGTAAGACCTAAACAAAAGAGCCATTCTTTTTCCTGTCATTCACACAAGTATTAATCTCTATCACGTTCCTGAAGATCCATTCATGTACCAAATAGACCGTCCCTAACTGGAGAGTGTTTACCAGACAACACATTTCTTTTTAACCTTGCAATATATAAAAACTCAGAGACTTCTCACATATTATTTCTTTTCTATGAATTTTACTTTCCTCATTTCTTAAATGAAATGACCATCCACATTTCATAAAGTTACAGTGAGAACTGAGTAAAATATCATCTATAAAGTATCAAATATAGAACCACAAACAGTAAATAAGCAATAAGTGGTAATATGCAGTGATAATATATGCAAAGTTTATGTTTCCTATTGCACATTAAAATCTCAATTAACTATTAAAGTGTGACAATCCATTAATGTGACATAGCACCTCTAATAAACTCATGTATCACCAGAAGAATGCTGGGTCTGATCTGCAAAACATTGCTCCATATGCTCAACTTGGCAAAATCAATCTCAGTATCTACATTTGGTTTATTTAAGTAAAACACATTTTGAAGGTCCTGGTTCTGCTTCTCACTGCAACTCCCCTACCAGAGCATCTCTCTCCAATGCAACTGTCAGAATTCCCCAGCTTCCATGCTTACTTCCCTGTGGCCTGGTCATCCAGAGCCAGAAACCAGACCATGTCTCTCCCCCGCCCTAAATGTACCAACACATCACTACCACACCTAAAATAAGCTCAGAATGTACCATGGTCTTGCTACAAAGACCCTACCTGGCCTGGCTCCTGGTGCTTCCCCACCACGTGGTCTCCCCTTCTTTCATTAGTGGTATGGCTGCAGAAGTGACAGACGCCATCCAGGCTGCCTTCACGTTCACCAAGCCCTCTTCCCGCAGCTCACCTTGCCCAGAGGGTTACAGCTCACTTCAGAGGCCTTCTCTGAACACTCCACTGAAAAGCACCTCCTGCACGACTCCCTTTCTGCTCACCTTGTCTTATTTTATCAGTAACATCAATATTACACATGAAATTATATATTCATGAATTTGTTCAATGTCTGAAAGCCCAAGTATATTGCAATTTCCAAAATGACTTGTATTTGGCTTAGTTTTATACTATTTGTTTTACTAATGCCTGATATACTGTGGAAACCATTCAATAAACATTTATTAATTGAAGGTGTGAGTCCATGGGCAAAAGGTAATGGGTGTTTTTTGAAAGATATTCATTTGAGGTTTCTCCCAGACAGGAAGAGTAGACAATAAGAAATGCAGACCTGGAGTTTGGGATAGAGAAAAGTAAGAAGCCTGAGCATGTGAAGGCAAGACTAAAACCCAGAGACCAGTAGTAGTGAACACAGGGCACGCATACCAACCAGCGTGGGCTGTTCACATCACTGAAAGCATTAAGAGGTTCACTACCACTGCCACGGAGTCACTCACCTAAAGTTTTCTCATAGAGCCTCAAAATACAGAAATTGAATGAAGACAGAACAGTACTCTGAGATTTATAAAGGTGGAATTGAAAAAGAACCATCTTTATTATTGAAGACTCTGTAGCATTTAATTTGGTTTAAAAAAAAAAAGAGAAAGTCGGGGGAGAAGCATGCAAGAAACTTAACCCAGATTTTGACTTAATTACTTTTCAACCACTCTGTTATTGAGCCTTAAATGCTGAGAAACAACTGAATGAAGTTAAATTATTTTCTTGATTCAGTCCATAGAGGAGATAAAGAACAATACAACTGCTAAGACATGTAGAAAATGAAATGACTTCTGATAAAGAGTATTAACAGCCATATATATATATATATATATATATATATATATATATATATATAAAACCTTTGATTCCAGCATCCTGGTCCTCCACCATAATGCTGAGCTCCACCATGTCTTCCTTCAGTGAGTGAGATGTTAGAATATTTGACACAGAGACTGGAAAAGTGTATGTACGTTGCTACCTAGCTTTTACATGATGGGACTTTTCCACTCATTGACCCTAGACACCATCACAAGAACACACCTATATCGACACACTGAAGGAATGTGAGAAACGTATAAAGGACTATTGAGTTTCCCAGTCAAGGCCATCTTAGGCTGTCAGCTCAAATAATCACAATGTAGCTTAGATAAGTAGAACATCTCTGCTGACTGGAAACTCATGAAAATAACCACCAGCTGTCATTTTAAGATACTATATTTTTGGAGGGCTTTGTTAGACACCAATAGCTAACTGATACACCTTGAATAAATACACTCCAAAGAACAAGACATCAAAATGGAAGGATGAAGAGTGTCCCTAAACTCAAATTCAGTGTCATAACTTAAAAGTATTTTCTGTGAAAAACAAAAGAATTAAATAATGAATTACTTAAGCAAACAAAGGCAGAATTTCCTGGTTACAATTTTTAAAATAATTTGAAAAAAAATAAACATGAGGAAATACATACAACATAACTGCAATTCAAAGTCAAACCATTAGTACTCACATTATAAAAGTGGGATGATATCTTACAAGTGTAAATGTCTAACATTGAGGCGAATGTGGGTTTTCTTTGTGGGCTCCCATGAAAACAAACTGGAATCACATATGTTCTCTTCACCCTTCAGTAATTCGACTCCTGCTTCATCACAGGAGACTTCTCATTTCTACCGCACTGGACTATTTTTGTTAAAGGAAACTACTCCCTTTGTGTTAAAAAAAAAATTAACAACTTTCCTATCCATATACCAAATTTGCTTAAAGAATTACATGCATCCAAAATAAAGCAGCAATAATTTGCTTTTGTTCTGTCTTTCATACTATCCTAAGCATTATCTTTTTTCCCATTCCATGGTTATCCTTCTTTCCTTTTTCTTTGCATGTGTCCCAGGAATTCGGCACTAAAGCATAAACTTCCACGTTAAGGAAGCGAATAATGAACCAGACACCCGAGGAGTACGTATGCTGCATGGAGAGGCTTTCTCACCACAACTCCTTCATGTTTGTAGACTCACACTGAGCACAGTCTACAATTTTAGTTCATGCAGAATCTATATTACATCTTGATCCATAAATATACACAGCTTTGAGACATCCTTAAAGACAAATAATAACATGCACTTGTACAATCTTCTTGTATGATAGCATCATTTTATTATCCCTTGTTTGCTAAGCAGAGATTAGATTCACACTTTCCGTTTAGAGACCAAGAAGAAAGAAAAAGGAAAAAGCTGAGTTAGCGGATAGTAAAAAAAACTTTCCTGAGATTTCTGAGATTTTCCTCTTGTAAAGAGATTGAGTCAGAATTCAAACTAGGATTCAAGGTCCTTGTTATACACTTGTTATACACCCCCATAGGGTGGTGTTCAAGGAAAAGATAAAGAATGGAGATATATTATGAGAAGGAGGATAGAAATAGGGAAGAGAAACTATAACAGGGATATATGTAAGAAAAACATCAACAGAGGCATTTACATTGACTTTGAACAACTGTGTAAAATACCAGCTACCAACTGCTAACATTTCTAGAAAACATTCTACAGAACACAACAGAAAGCTACATAATTGTATATCATGTTATGCACTGGTATCAGCAGAGCAACAAATTCCAAAGTGAAGATTCCCACATGACTGCTTGGCAATCACATTTTCACCTCCTCTTGATATTCTAAATGTGATATTGTGGGCTGTTTGATCCTTATCCAACATGAGCTATTGCAACAAATTCTCATTTGTCCAAAGCATATTTAGGGATGCAGTGTTACCAGTAAGTGAATAGGGAGGTTATCTGAGACGACTGAATAAAGCAACCTCCATTTATTTTAGGCTTTGTCCAATTTTAAATCTCTAGACATAGGCTTACCTAAAAAAAGGTCAGATAGTAAATAGTTCAGTTCTTGCAGGCCATATGGTCTCTGTGATGAACTGGACTCCACCCTCAAATGTAGGAGCAGTCACAGACCAGACGTAAACAAATGAGGAGATGTGCACCAGGAAAACATTATTTACAAAACCAGATTTGGCCCACCTACCGTGGTTTGCCAACTCCTATTCTAAAACACGATCTTTATTCAGAAAGGGAAAAAAATACTCTCATGTTCTTATTCTCAGGAGAGAGCATCGAAGTGAATGCCTATGCTCTCCTTTTATACCCCGTGGTGGATTAACGAATGGTCAGCTTGAACCAAAGCTGAACTGAGTCAGTGTGGTGCTGGGTGTGGAAGGCCCACCTGTGGATTGTTCCCAGCAGCATAAAAGGAGAACTGTTGATTCTTCTGGAGAAGCTTGTCACACTGGTTTTCCTGATATGAACTCAGCTGTCCTCATTGTTGAAGGAGCTCAGGTACTTGCTGTCACTTAGGATGTCTGCAGTTCTCTTTGCGGAAATTCTGGTCCTTACCCTAACTGTCTCTTCCCGGCCCCAGCACAGATTCCCCAGGATGCTGGCGCAGATCCTTTATCCTGCTGGCACAAAGTTTCTAGCTTCCATCACCGACCTTTGGGCCTTCCCAGTGCAGATCTTGATAGAGACTTGTATGAGACATTGTCATGGGCACTAGGCCTCCAGCCAGTATACCAAAGGAAAGATTCTATTGAATCTCAGTGGATTTGAGGTCTTCAACTGGACTTGTACAGAACATTGTCATGGGATCCAGACCCTCAGCTGGGTTTTTTGGGTCTCTAGTGTAGCCAGATTTCCCACACATTTTTGCATTTGACTCTTTGGATGAATATTATAAAGTAATCCTATAAATTATGTGTCCCGTACTAATTCTATTCCTTTGTGAACCCTGAATACAACATACCCAATTTCTAGAAAGTATGGTTTTTTCTTGCCCATATCTGAGAGCAACATAGAAGCAGGAATTTTGGTGATAGGAAGGGAATCTAGGGAACAAAGAAGAAGAGAGAACAAGGAGAGGAAGGGGAAGTGAAAATGATTAAGATGCAGTGTGTGTACATACCAGTTCCCAAGGTGATGTATTATGGATCACAAACATACAACACTAGAAAAATGTAAAGCTGGACTTTTAAAGCAAGTTGCTAGCATAGACCTGTAGAGTAAAGGTCAAAATTCTTTAGAACACAACCAGAGTGCTAGAGTGCATTTGCGCTAATTGATAAAGGGAAAAACACTCTGCCTGAACAGCTAATATCATCTTAGTCATCTCAATGTCACCTACCAATACCACTGACTTTTACAAGTTCCATTTTCATTGGATGATGGTAATTCTGAATCTTAGTGATGACTGAATCACCAAAGGAAAGATTCCATTGAATCTCTGTGAAAGGAAGAAAGAGACAGATAGAATCCCTTTGGGAAAGACACACAAATATTGACTAAACCTGGTAAGTTTGAAAATGACTAAATAATCGTCAGATCCAGAAAGTATCATTTGTGAAATAATCAATTCCCTAGATAGTAATTGGACAACAAATATTTATAAAGCACTTACTACAAGTCATTCATCATTCCATGTGTATCCCATATCTAATTTCCACAACAACTCAATCAAGTAGGTACTATTATTATTCCATTATTATGATAAGGAAATGGAGGCATAAGGAGATTAAGTAATTTTTGCAGAAGAACATAGCTACTAAGTGGCAGAGCTGGGATCGAAACCCAGTAGTCTGGCTCTAAAAACCTTGTGTTTAATTAACTGTACTGTGAGGAAACATTACCTTATATCCATTTGTGGATTGTCTGGCTTAAATTGCCTAATTTAATGACTAGGAAGATGACAAAATATATTTAAAATCTTTACTATATAAAATATAATCTTCAGAATTTAAATATTAAGACATATTTGTGTTACATAGTAACTCAGGATAAAGATTGTGTATTATTCTTATTCATTTCCATAAAATAAAAGGATTGCTTGTGTATTAGATTAGAATCTTACTCTTTGCCAGTGTTGCATTTACAGATGTTTTTGGGATGAGACATAAAATAAACAAGTATATGGAGTTATGGGAAAATTCATTTCAGGCATTCATAATTCAATCAGATAAATGTGAGACTAAAAAGAATTAGTCCTATTTTCTAGGTCAGGACATAAAGTTTGCAGCAGATTTTTATTTGCTGTCTTTATTTCTTAAGTATTTAATTACTTAACAGTGAATATTTAAACAGTGAATATTTAATTTAGTTTATATGGAGGAAATGTAATTTAGTCGTTAAAATAACTCAGGTTATGATTGGTTTAAAACCCAACAAAAATATATAAACATAATATATCCAAGGCAAAAGACCAAAATCAGTTTATGATGTTTTACTAAAGAAAAGTAAAAGTTTATGAGAGGGTTGTTTTAAACAGTAATAATCTGAAAAAATATTTTTGTTAACTTGGTAGGCGTTTGCTCTTTTATATTTGTGACATGATATTTTTGTTAAACTTCGAAGTTTAAAGTAGAGGGAAAAAATAGTTTCTAGAAAACAAAGAGGCTGTGAACCAAGCTTCTGTTAATTCCACCACTATCTCATTTCCATGCAAGAAAAGATACCCTAAAAGCTGTGCATTTATTTACTTTATAGAAATTGTCTTCAGTGGAGATGCATGCAAAGCTTATTAAATAAACAACTGTGGGAAATTGCTAAGTTCTGATTGAGCACATTATCACTGTTGTAAATTTCTCATTTTCTCCCCCTTTTCTAAAATTGCAGAGCAAGGAATTCAAATAACCTGACACAGACTGGATGGGTGAGGTGGAAAACATCCCTGGAACAGTATGGCAAGTAAATATTAAATTATAATAATCTCTGTACTCATAATGTTGTTATACCTTAATACCTTGGGAAATTTTTAACATAGGAATTAAGAATGAAGAGTTCGTATTTTTGATTTGTAAGGTGTGATCAAGTACAGTGAATATTTAATTTTGTAAAATTTATTACAGTAAAAGACATACTGCCATTAACTCTCCTTCATTTTTAACATGCCTTTCCTATCTCCTTGTCAGTTTCTGAAGCAGCCCTAGAAGTGTTGTTTCATGAGTGCCTTTATTTGTACTGTTGTGGTTTGATATCCTAAATCAATTGGAAACGTTTATCTTTCATGGGTATTTTGACTTTGGGGAAGAGTCAATATTGCACAGTACCAGACGCAGTGAACAAGGCAAAGAACACCCTGCAATGTTGTTACAAGCCTGCTTTTTTACTCAGTGGCACGGAGCAGAAGTATTTGCCGTACTTTTGATCATACCTCATAAGGACATTCCCAAAAGAAGACTCCCAGAACTGCTTCAGAAAGCGGCAATAGTGATGGAAAACTTGTTCAAAGCAAGGAGGACTGTTGTGAAGGGGGACTCGTGGCAATGAGTCCTTCACAATAAAAAACTTTTTATTTAAATACTCACAATATATTTTGATCACCCCTTGTAATTTACCGCTTACGAAGATTAGTTTTGGTATTCATACTAAAAAACAAAAGGGAAGAGGAAAAAAGAGAAAAGAAATGAAACCTAAGGGGGTTGTAGTAGAAACGTAGATTGCTAGTTCATTCATACTCTGAAAACTAATCCCTAAAGAGATGGTTTCAAGGCGGGGCCCCTGGGAAGTAGTTAGGTCTTAAGAGCGAACACACGGGATTAGTGCCTTTGGAAGAAGAGGCCAGAAGACACAAGAAAGGGACTCCACAGAGCCCGGTGAAGACACAAGAGGGAGTAGGCCATCTGCAGCCTGAGAGGAGGCCCTCTCTGGGACTTCACCACCTCTCACACTAACCTCAGAGTTCCAGGCTCCAAAACCGTGAAAAATAAAATCCAGTTCCATAAGCCACCCATCCGCTTTGTTACAGCAGCCCAAACTAAGTCAACCATCACACCAAACTTGCTCTTCTCCCTACACACAAGTAGAACCATAGCCTCCCTTTCACGAGGTGGGGCCATGGAGCCAAGCGCCAGCCAAAAGAAAGCTGGCAATCCTTTGCCAAAGTACAAGGCCTGGATGCCAGCAATGACAAGGTGGAAGGTGTGGCACAGGAGCGCTCCCATGAATGAAGAAGAGGTATCTTTCCATCAAGAATGGCCTTTTTTTTTTTTTTTTTGGTATTTATACACAATGGAGTATACCCTGCCCTAAAGAAAGATAAATATGAGTCATCAGGAGGAAAATGGATGCTCTTCAAGATCATAATAGTAAGTGAAATAATCAGACACACAAGTTTAAATAGCACATGAAGACTCTTACGTGAGAAACTCAAAATATAAATAAAGTAAAAACAAAGATTAACAATAGGAAACAGATCTTGTGCACAGGGAAGGGGACAAAGTAGGCAGAAGGAGGGAGAGGAAAACAAAGGAATTTTTAAAAGGCAAATTGAGATGTGTTATATCCCTGTACCAACCCCTCACGAGGAATATGATCTTTATGTACCACAAATATATACTACTAAAAAATGTTGAAGTTTGCAAATCAAATCAAGAAAAAGGGAAAACGAACCAAAGAAGTTTGAAAAGAATTAAGATCTATTATGTACAATTCATGTACCAACTCCCCGCAGTGAATGTAATCATTATGTACTCCAAACGTGTACTAATAAACTGTAAAAGGATACCCATTTTAGGCTTTAGCTGAGATTTCAGATTGTATACAGTATATTACCTAACATTACCAAAGGTAACATAAGAAACTAATCAGGAAATGTGAAACAAAAATATATTTTCTGAAAGAATAAAGTTTTATTCTTTGCTTGTCATTTTTAGTGCATCATTTATATCATATCTTTTCTACATGTCTTTCATTAAAAGTTATATTTACAGATGACTATCCTAACTAGAAAAGATATAGGCATTTTATCAATTTCACTTAACAATGTTTAAGTATCATGCATACTGTGTAATGTATAAGAAATACATTTAAATCAGAGCAGAGATCTGAATTCTAGTCTCAAACACAGTAGCCCTGCTTCATATACAAAGGATATGTCCCAAAACCTCTAGAAAATGCCTAAAACCAAATATGGTCACAAACCTACTTCATATGTACACAAGTTTAATGTATTTTCCATCTTAGCAAAGCACATATCATGCACCTTTACCGTAAGTTTTGCTGTTTGAGATATCAAAGAAAACCTAGCACAAATTTCTTTTCTCCTTCTTCACGATTTCATGGATACTAACCATTTTTGCAACCTCAGCATGCTTTTATTTCTTTTTAACTCCAGCTTTTCACTTACAGGAGGCACTTTACGGCTTCTCTTTGGCATATCCATGTCACCAGTGTCATTACTGTTACTTTGGGGAACCATCAGTAAGTAAAATAAGGTCCACAGGAACACAAGCACAACAGCTACCACATTCACTCGAATCAAGACGGTCGCTAAGTGACATCTGAGAAAGTAGCAGACACAGCATGGACACACTAAACCAAGAAACAGTTTGTGTCCTGGCCAGGATGGAGCAGGACAGCATGAGATTCCATCATGATAGTCGGCATGTGGCCAATTTAAAATTTATGAATGGTTTATATCTGAAATTTCCCATTTAACATTTTTGGACACAATAAACTGCCAGAATCTGAAGCCATATACATCAATATCACAGATTTGGAGAGGGCTACTATATTCTAGGTTTCTTTGTCAATTATGTTATGTATGAAAATTAACCCAGTAACATCTAGAACTCACTGTTTCTCTATTTTTAAATGGTCACTGAGCTAAATACGGTTCTTGCTCTTCAAAAAATATAATAGTGTGAGAAGATTTATATATTTCCACCCAGTATTTCCTGCATATACTTGAAGTCAGTTAGTCCTCCATTATTATCATATTAAATATTTTTAAGGAGGAACAGTAATCACAAAGTATGCCTTTTCTTCCAGAATTATCCCGAAAGTTCTGCAAACATGAAATAAATATCTACTAGGCTACATTCTCCTTAAGGAAACCATGTCTTATTAATTTTGTCTTCCTAGATCTAACTTCTGATTTTTGCTGAGTGAATAAAGTCTTATTAAGAAATAAAAAAGAATATTCTTTTACAGTAACTTTTAGCTGATACAGAAATCCTCTGTTCAGATAACTAAAAGCACAAGAATGTCAGGACAATGATCCCAGATACAGTTTTCAAAAGTACTACAAATGCAATTCTTTATTTCTAAAAGCTCTCTCACAAATGGTTGGGTGGGCTAGGTGAGATAAAGATGGGAGAGGACCCGTTCCATTCTTACGTGTTTTACTGATTGTGTTTCCTCCATGATTTCATCAATTTTTAAATGATTCTACAGATGAAAAGTGTAACTGATTTAGTGTAACAAATACTATGGTTAAGGAGATCAAACTCATGACAGCAGCAAGCTCAAAACCACTGAAATGTAGGGCACAGCTGTGGCCAATATTCCAAAGAGTACAATGATCTTAGTAAGTAGAACTAAAAATAACAGTTTCAAAAATGCTGTACAGAACTGTTTCTGTTTTTTGTTTTTTCTTTTTCTTTTTTGAGACAGGGTATTGCTATGTAATCTAGCCTGGCCTTGAATTCTCTATGTAGCTGAGGCTGGCCTTGAACTCTCAATCTCCCTGACTCAGCCTCCCAGTGCAGGGATGAGAGGCATGTGCCACTGTATCTGGCTCGTGACAGAATGTTCTTAATCATTCAGAAAGTCATTTTTTGGGTCCAGTAGAGCCCGGACCACTTAACAATAGAGAGAACCTTCAGTGCAAAGGCCTGAATTCGGTCCCTAGTACCACTGGTGGTGTGGGGAGGACATATTTTGACCATTCATTTTATTCCTGGGATAAAAAGACCCAGAAATAAGCACTGTACTAACACCTACATGATTATTCTGTGATATTTGAGTGTCAAGACAGGAGTAAAAAAAAATCCAAGAACATCTGCCATTGCAAGTCTTCTAACTCACTATTTCCTCTGAGAAAACACTGTCCTCTAAAACTTTGTCATTAACAGTTCTAAACATAGGTTACAAAAGAATGCTTATCTAACTACTGATTTAGTGTTTTATCCAAGTGGTAGGAAAATTATGATACAAATTTAACTATAGAGAAAAATCCATCCTATTCGAGGGAAATACATACAGCTTAGAAAATTAGAGGGTATAGACAACTACTTTGAAGGCAATAAGATTCACTACGATGCCCATTCTGGTTTGACTACTATCTTCTTATGAAGTCCTGTAAGGTCTCCAATGTTTAGGTTTTATTGGTTTTGCTCTGTACTGTTTTGTTCAATTTTATTATACCTGATGATATAGGCAACTCTTTTTAAGGTAGCAAGAGGCATAATGGTAACCATTGTTGATCACCTGGTATTCTGTTTTCACATCATGTACTATGTCCATCCTTTTGTTTTGACTGACTCTGTTTTGTTTTGTCACATTTGGTTTTATTCTCTTCAAAAAAAAATGATAAGAACTGTGGGAGTAATAAAACCCCAAATGTGTAATTTTTATTGTAAAAAAGAGGAAAAGAAAGTGCTCTAAAGGATATAACTGCATGTATATTTAAGTGTGTAAGATAGCCATATTACTAAGTTTTTGTTGGATCATTGAACACAACTGTTTGCAGTTTCACTGTTTGAATATCCACTTTGTATGCTTTAATTTTGTCACTTGAACAAGTATTTGTATGATGACAATATGCAATCTGTTAACTAGTGATTTCTTACTGTTTATTTTTTTTGAAATTCTGTATTACTGCTACCCTTTTACTGTTTTGTTTTGTTGAGTTTTTTTCTCTTTAAATAAAAAAAAAATTTTAAAAAGAAAATTAGCTGGTATTTCCATTTTAAAAATTAACAAATTATAAATGCATTTTATTACAATACTTATAAAAGTTGTAATGTCATTTACACAGCTCTAAGAAGTTAACCAAATGTGTTTGTGCACATTATGCCACATTCACTCATCACAGTAAAGCTACTGACATTAATATTCAATAATAGACAGGTAAAGACTGAAGCTCCAAAAGCCTTCATAACTTTTCAAGACCAAACAGCGAAGATTTGCTTTGCTCTAAAAATACTCCTCATTGCAGAGAATATGCATTTAGAAGTAAAGGATGCTAACCCTAAGGTAGTGAGCAGTGCTAGTAATGATCATGTATCATGTATACTGTACAGCACATTAGAAATTACGTATTAAAATCTTCCCCCAAATGTTTATTGCCATGCTGATATCTACTAATCCACTGAAATACCAGAATTTTTACCAGCACTTTCAGAAAATGGATATCAACTAAGGCTTAGAAATATTCCTTGACCTAAGGATGATCCCACTAATGCCAAGACCAGTCACTAAGATGTTCTGCTTCTTAGAATCAGAAATTAGAGGAACACAATTTTGGCTGGTAAGCAATATCACATGACATTATATTACCTGCTGACATTATATAATTAAGATGAAACCTGTGGTTATCTTAAAATTAGATGAGTGCTCCTCCTGCACCAGTGAGGAGGGAATGACACAAATCAGAAGCACTTCACTCCCCTGTGGTGTGTTTTTGCATGGCTAAGTGGGACAGTAGCTTCATTTGTTTTGGTTTGTTTTCTTTAAACCATTCTCAAGGAAGCAGAGCAACTCTCTAGAAAACACTGACTCCAGATAAATTCTCAGGCAAAATTAAACAACCAGAGAAGTCCTATATTTAACATCAGAAATATGTCTTAAGGAAGAGCGAATTTTACACAAATAAATTTTAACTGGAAAATGTGATTGAAGAAATAATATATTTTTAAATTTAGATTTGTGTCACTGTATTTGTAGGTAGTGTTAGCAGTTTTGAAATGCCAGTGTGTATTCATGAACACTTAGCAACATTTCACGATGTAATGCATTGCTTGTTTGATACATCTTTTGTCACTTCCCTCTGTCTATGGCAGATATACATAGTGTTACAGAAACTTATCTACAAAAGAACTTTTACAGTCATGCAAAAATGACACAGGAAAATAAAGAGGAACAGAAAGAAGAAAGATCGTCTATTACTGTTCTGGCAATGTTTTGCTTTTCCAACAACTCACAACCCACTGTCCTCTGGACTCTTAAGGCCCCTGGACTCTTTTTCTTAATTTCTTGTCCCTGCAAAGAAAGACATGTGACCCTAGTGTCTTCAGGAGAACAGAAGAGATAAAGGACCTCCAGGAAGCGCTGATGCAAGATGCAGAAAGCCCTACTATAGACCCACAAGAATCTTGTCTGACCTCATAACGTCTGAATCCTACAGGCAGCTGATTAATGTTCAATAATTAAACACAAGCCATTTATATTTGATTATCTCAATGAATACCCAAGTAAGATCTGTAAATAAAGGAAGCCAGGAAAATGTAGGAAAGAATATAAGAGCTATGTTAAGAGAGATATATGGCCCCTAAGGAAAGAAGGAGAGTCAAGTTAAAAGCCAGCTCGGTTAAGGCAGCTTCTGTCTCACCACTTTTTATACCTGGGGAACCACAACCACCTGAAGAGTAAGCTCTTACTTCTTTCACAGAAGAGTTACTTTTTCCACTAATGCAATTAGGAGTGAGTAACCAAGGTTGAGTCAACCATCACTATTAGCATCTACAACTGTGGAAAGTTAATAAATGAACTCACTATTCTGTCTCAGTAAAGGAACTTGCTACATACCATTTCTTCAGAAACTAAACGTGTTTCTGAAAGAGTACATTAAGCTTAGATTCCTTCAAGACTATTTTCTAAATATTTCGTTGATACATAAAAGGACTCCATGCTGATTATATCTCTCTCTTTTTATGAACTTCATATTCTGGTATGAAATGAAAGGAGTCATATTTCAGAAAGCAGAAATATTTTTAACAATAAAACTTTATATTCCCAATGTGATCTAAAAATAAAATTTTGCAAAAATACAATTAATATTTCTGTCCTACTGGCTAAATCATGTTAGTCATTTTAATAGGTGCAACCAAGATTAAACTTTGAGTCTATTAATGTATTTTTATAGAAACTGGCAAATAATGACTATAGTTACTAGAAGTTTATATTTGCCACAGGAATCCATGATTTTAAAAATGTTAAAATCATTTGTTCTTGAGGTTTGTATGTACACAGGCTGTACCTTTGAATCTGTCAATCTAAAAAGGAAAACATTAGCTAAAACACAACATGAAAACCCAAAAATATAAGAAATGTCCTAGTTGTATACTGTCTTGAGAAAAATATAAAAATTATTTGGGAGGATAAAAAATTATTTCTAAGTTCATACACAACAGTCTTTATTTTTTATGACAGGCTAGGAAAACTCAACAATGACTTAAAAGCAAAACATGAACTGTTTGCATTTACCAACTTATACTCAGTAATGATTCTGTCACTAGAAGCAACAGGAGACAGTAAAATGCTGATGTTTTCTAGTTTCTCATTTCAATCTCTTACTTTATTCTAATCCTTGTTAGCAACAGAAGTTAGCCCTAGCAATTACATAAACCTAACAACAGCTTCCTGGGGAAATTTGATCTGCCCTGACCACAAATGCCAATCCACACACTTTCTTTCCTTAGGGTTCAATGCACTTCTTATAAGACTTCTCACAACTTTGCGGTTTCCCATTCAGTTCTCTACCACACACATAGAAGCAGGGAAGAACAATTTTCATACATATACACCTTTTCAGTTATCCATAGTGTAGTGTCTCAAATTAGCTTTAGACTGCAGAAGATCTTGCCACCATCATTTCACGTTCCTTCCTCTTCCGTGTGCTGACTGTGTGAACCTGCATCCCTGCATCCCAGGGAGATTCCTGATCATTTGCTGCTCACTCTCTCCCAGCTTAGGACACTGGGCTGGGACACTTTGAAGCCTACCTGACTCAAATGCTCCCTCACCTGTTATGCCACTCACATCTTGTTTTAACCTGCCTGTTTTGGACCTTTATCACTTTATTGACCCCATAAAACCAACAGGCCAAGCAAACGCATGAAACAGCCTCCTCCAAAATGCAGCTGGACTGTGATCCATGGCAAAACACTGGAATAACTCTGCCAGGTCCTAGAAGCTTTAAGATTCATCCCATTAAACTTGATACATACAACAGCACCTTGAAAACGAACCATCTTCTGGGTTCAGTGTTTTCTCCTTATAATCACTCCCTCCCAGGGTATGCAATTAATTTACTGAGCTTTAAAAGAAAAAGTCAGGGTTACTCACAAGTTGAAGATGCAATGTCAGCTATTTAGGACACAAACATCCAAGGCCGTGCTAGAACTCAGTTACAACTACATGTGCAGTAAGGCAGGAACGGGCAGGCCTCTGACTACAGCAACTATAGGGCTTGTGCTTCTCAACTGCCGGGCTATAATCTATGAAACTGAGCCCAGATCCAGCCAATCAGTTTGCTCCTCATAACAAGTCTAACTGGCTCTGGAAAGCTGAAAGGGCTGCACTGGAGCGGCATAGAGGATATACTCCACACAGCAATCTGTTTATCTAGAATCACTCTGCCTGGAAAAAATGGAGAAAATCACAGCTTCAGTATCTGAGGGGAGGACAGGTGATCTGGCAGAAACACATCTGAACCTGAAGCAGCAACGATCCTCTGGCTTGGCAGTCCCTAAGGTACAGCACGAAAAGACCTGAGCCTCCCCAGAAATCCAAGGGCAATCCCAGCAGCAAAACCGGAGGTAAATTTCATTTTCCTTTTTAGTTTTAGTAGGAGTAATGTTGAGTGAAAATGATACACATTAGTCGCCTGGGCAAATAAACAGGCTTCTGTTTTAATTTTCTTTTCTATGTTTTAAGTTTTTGCAGGATCATTTCTTATTAAGAGTGAGTAGAGGGAAAGAAATGCAAAACTAACATCTGTTAAGCAAAAGAGATCATTTTCCAGAACAGCTTTAAAGCTACCTTTCCAGATGGGCAGGCTTCACAGCCAGTCACAGAAACAGAAAAAATGAAGCTGGCAAGAAGAGAGAAACAAAATCGCACACTTTTCCTATCTAGGAGAAATCACTGTGTTCAGAGGATAAATTGGGAAGATAGATTACTGCCCAGTTCTACTGGCCATGGACACTTAGGCCACGTAAGAATGTTCCAGGGTGGGAGAGCTGGGACAGAACCTCAGGATCACAGGAGCCCACAGTTCAACCGGCACCCGTGCATTTTTCTGCAGGATCTTCTTTCTTTCCCATTACATTTTACGTGTTAGTTCTGCCAGCTACTTGCTATACCATACTTCTAAATTTGTAGTTAATAAAGGGTCTGTGGAAAACACTTTTCAGTTGCAACCTCCAACACCACACCCTTAACATACTTCACCTAGTGATAAATCCTTCCAAACCATCAGCAAATTGTTTAACCTATTTTGTAGTTGGTGTAACATTAGCAATGAAAAAACCTCTGCAGTAGACCTTTAAATAACTAAATCAATCATTACTTTTTCAAAGTGAAAATAGAAGTTACACAATATTCAACTTGTGTGTTTGGATTTATAAGTTCCCAAAGAAGAAAGCTGAGAAGGAAAATAATCTTCATTGAGAGGTAAAATATAAATACCAAGTAAGAGAAGAAACATTTATGCACATTTTGTTTGCTGTAGATAATTGACTGAAATGAACTTGAGATTTGACACCAGGAAGAAAAACAGGAGTACACTGAGATCGGAAAAAATAATCCATTGACAATTTCCTGCCAGGCTTTGTTCTTTGAATTGTCTAATTTTGATTAGCCATGGAAGAATATTTCTGTTCTCTTTACATATTTTTTATTTAATTAAACTTTGTTTATTTGACAGTGCTGCTGCCTATGGAGACCATGTGAGAATGGAAACTTTTGAGAAAACAAGCTGTCAGCATTGTTGCCCTTTTTGCTCAAAAATAGATTTACTCTGAAATGTAAAACAATCCCTTAACATAATATTGTCGTTGAATCCTTTTCACTCTCTTAACCAAATCCCATTAAAACCCCCTGGAACTTCCATGTTCAAACCATTTTCAACAGACCAGGCTGAGAATATTCTAAATGGAGGCGTGTAAGTCACTTCACATGCATCCTTACTCAGAAGCTTTTATAGGAAAACCTCACCTTCTGTGATGCTGAAGAAAACTATTTCACTGCCCAGACAATGGTCAACAACTACACAGTGAACCTTGGTGCTGAAGCTCTCACAGCACCATTCGCCCATTCTCTGTGTAGGCATAACTGAGTTCATGACTGACCCATGATTCCCTGATCCTTCACAAACACCAAAAGCCCTGTTTGACTTAACTTCAAGTTATTCCGCTCTTGGTAAAAAGTGGTCAGCCCAAAACACATTCGTGATAACAGTTTTCAAAAAGACCAGGTCGGCCTGCTCTTCCTAGAATCATCATAATTGTGATAACCTGAGATATTGTTACTATGATTTGACATTTTTCTTGGGACTGAAATATTTAGTTACACTGTGGGGAGACTCACCCTAAAACAAAAAATAAGTCTCAGCATGCGGTATGGTCAACTTGAGCCTATTTTACCATTTACATTTGATTTCTTTACCTGAAAGAGAACAATGCCATACAAGAAGAAACTAAAAATATACATATCAACATTATAATCTTCTTTTGCCTAGAGTTGTTAATATAATATGTCAGAGTCTGCTGCAGCAGGCATCATAGTTAATACTTCAGGACTCAAATTAGCAGATTCTGGCTATGAAGACCATTTCCTGTCATTACCATCAATTAATATCTGCTAGATATTGCATCTGGCACTAAGGAGCTTATGATTTCCAAGGGTCATTCACACAGCTGAGTTCAATTCTTGCTCATATGTCCTTGATCAACCCCACAGACAAGAGTTAAAATAATCCTGATAATAGACAGCCACATTAGGAATGCAAACCCTTTCCCAAAACAAGAACTGTCAGCAAATCCCAAGTGTCAGAGTAGCTATAGTTCACTGAAAACTGTCTCAAAACTTGGGTCAAGAAGACTTCTGGGATCATAAGCTAATTTATGTGGTCCTATAATTTAAAGTAAGCTGAAGAAATCATTCAATAGAAAACTGTCAGAAATGTGCAGACCTAGCATGTTAATATGTCTCAGGAGATCTGCAAGAACTCCATTCCCGGTGACATGGACAAACTGACCCAGTGTGGTCACAATACACAATGCTGCTTAAAGAGATCCCAAGCCTCATGACCATTCCCTGGCAGGAAACAGCTGACATTTCCAGGGCTGACATTGGGAGCCTGTACCCCATGGGATAAGCTGAAAGAAAATGAATTCTTTGGAAAGAATGAGAAGGCCTGCTTCACTTTAACAAAAATGTTTCAATTTAAATTTTAAAGCATGGACGCTAGAAATCTGATCACCACAGAGACTCAGCCTGTGTTCTTGGCACAGATCTAATAAAACACTTAATTTGGCCACATAGATCTGAAATCAAATTTGGTTTTGGCACAAGGAGAGAATTTCGGTTTCTTTTTATGTGTGTTGTTTAATTACATCTCGCCCAAGAACGTGACCATGGGTAATCATCCTAACACATTTGACAAAATTAACACCAACTACTCGCTGTTTACACTTACTTGTAGTCAGAATTCTTAGGTAATGAGATCTGAAAAGAATCATCAATGTTTTGTTCTTTGCCCAAGTTTCTCAAAAGCATTATGGCATAACATACACAAAAACTGGCAATATTTACGTTTAATAAGGACTTAAGGTGTTCAGCAGTATTATTTGATGCTAAAACTGCCTCTATGTTCAGCAATGTGAAAAGAAGGCTAACAAGGAACTTGAGGGCATAAATGCTGGAGCTAAGCTTCCTGGGTTCAAATCCCAGCTCTGATCCTTAATGCAGGACCTTGGACAAGATACTTAATAGCCTTTTGCCTCCATTTTCTCACATGCAAAATAGTGTCATGCATAGCCAGGCTGATGTAAAGATTAAGGTGGGCAAAAGGATGCCTAGAACTGCACCCACTCTACCACATGGTGAGCATTCACTAAAAGAAAATTGTCGCTTTCATTGTTATTATTTTTAAGCTCATTATCAGGAAAAAAGTATACAAAAATCTAAATTTAAGGTGAATTATTGAATAACCAGATATGGTGAAATGTTATCTACTATCATCACACATTGCATTTCAGATAATATTTACAAGTAAGTCCAGTCCTGCAGCCTCCGAGATAATAGCATAGTGAGGTGGGTAGGTCACTGTTTGTTAACTGTCAGTCTTCTGAATGGTTATCACTTGACACTTAACTCTGCCCTACATTTAGTGTGTCATGCAAGAACATTCATACAGGACATGACACACAAAAGGAGTAATAATATTAGACATGATCCATGTGAAAAGGATCCAAAGTTTAGGCTAGTTAATGATTCTTAAATGAAGGAGGAAAAATAGAGGAAGTTGTTAATCCTCATTCATGGTATGCTAACCAAAACCTATTTGAAGAAGGGGAGAGGGTTGCTTCTCATGTACCGCAGTATTGATTACCCAGAACATATGAGCTATGACGTCTGGAATTCATGCTGAATTTCCAGCTTCAATATGAGAGAACACTGAAGCTAAATATATCCTTTCTTTCCACTGATAAGGGATTCCTCAGAGCAGGAGATTATTAGCCACAACATAGATGTATTCACTGAGAATGGGAAGAGAAAACAACAGTCTTCCTGGGGAAGGAAAGGTCACCCTAAAGGAAGAGCATGGAGTTCTACGCTCATTCGGTCACTCTTTGGTTGTCTTCCCTATCTCACTCCACTCCCACAAATGCCCACCAGCCCCACCTGCCTGCTTCCAGCTCCTGAGAGTTCACGCTTTCATCTCATGCGGCTGCCATTGCAGCCCACCATCTCCACGCCCATCCCCAGCACCCACTAGCAAGTTCAAGGACAGGATCTACCTGCCCTCCTTCTCTTCCAAAGGGTGGTTACTCCCCACAGAGTCCATTACTGAATCAGTATTACTACCACATAAATTACCACTAAAGAATAAATAAACATTCAGAAAGCTAGAGGACATTTTCTGTTTAGAAGAAGAAACCTACCAACAATAAAATAGAGGGCAAGGTCAGAATTATAGTGAAGGCTGTGTCAAGGCTTAGTAGACCTGTAGACAAATTCTTCACTAGGAAATCATCTCAGGTCTTTCTCAGGTTGATAAAGAAATGCAACAAAGCCTACTATGGTTGCTAGAAATAATCACATATTTGAAAGCTCTGTGTGGGGCCCAGTAAAGAGTTGAATGATCTTCATCTCATTTATTCTCATTATTCTGCTCTTGGAAGAAGAATGCAGTGGGGCTCAAGGATATCTAACATTCAGAGGTGAGTAATAGTCTCCCCAGGCCTCTTGTGTTGATTCAACTACAGAGTCAGAAATGAAGTCTCCCCTCCAGAGCCCTCTTGGGTCACTGAGATCACAACCTGTTGCAGTCCAGTCCTATAACCATGGAAACAGTTATCAGCCCTGGGCATTCACAGAAGGAGAAGATCATGGTCAAAGCCTAGAAAATGTTAAGAACTAGGCATTCTAGAAAGTGACTGCTATGGTTTGGATGGGTGCCCCCAGAAAGGCCCATATGTTAAGGCCTGGTCCTCAGTGTGGTGGTTGAAAGGGTTGCTAGCCCAGACTGGACACTGTAGCCAGAAAAGGCCTCAGCGGGAATTAGGGAGCCCCTGCCTCCCCCACCCCTAGAGATTTACCTGTAACCCTATACCCCCCACCCTTCGGAACCTGCCCCTGGCACCAAACGTGTGCCAATGAAATACCTGTGTATCTCTAATGGCCTTAGGGCACTGCCCTAAGCTTAGGCTACTTATATTCCCCCATGCCACGTGTCCGAGTGAGAGAGATCGCCAGATTCCAGTGGCCAGCGCGCCAGTCCTCTCTCCCCAGAATAAAGGCCTCTTTTGTTTTATACCCTCATCTTTTGGAAGTATTTTTCATCCTCTGGAAATAATCCTATCAGTGGTGCTGGGAGGTACTGTGCACTTTTAAGAGGTAAGGCTGAGTGGGAGGTCCTTAGGTACTCCTTGTCTCACAGTTCATAGATATTTATCTGCCATAAGCATTTAAGCACACAAATCTGAAGAATGGAAAGAAAGGTGGATTACTCTTGAGTCATATGTATACTAAAACACTGTGGCCCTTGAATTTTAAGGGTATGTGTTGACCCATGGTGCTTATTAAAACACTAGATCTGAGTATCCCACTACAGGATGCTGATCTATGAGTGTAGAACGCAGCCTACGGAATCTACATTTTCATTGCCTATTGTTATGATTGACACATTGTGCAACTTGAAAAGTCTAGAAGCTTAACTATGTAGCTCAGCAGTTCTACATCCTAGTGTGTAAAGGACCTGCACTTACACTCTAGGATGTCATTCACTGTCAACTTGAGAAATTTAGAAGGTTAACTAAGTGACTCAGCAGGGGGCCAGGGTTTTGAATTTGTAACATCCTGAGCCTGTGCAACAGGAGGGCACAGAAAAGGTGTGAGTGCTACACCCACCCAAGGTTGGGTGGCCTGTACAATACAATGAAAAATAAAAGGCTCCCCCCACCAACTACTGGCTTTTGCTCTTGTTGCATTTCCTGTCTTCTGCCACCTTAAAGTATTTCCCCAGTGCCATGCCACCCTGCCTTGGAGCCAGCTGATTATCGACTGAAATCTCCACAAACTGTGAGATAAATAAACCTTTGCTTCCTTATCTTTGAGTGCCAGGTATTTTGTCTCAGCAACAAAAGATCCCTGACTCCCACTACAGGTTGATCTATGAGTCTAGTACACAACTTACGGCATCTGTGTTTTCATTGTCTACTCCCCGACCTTACTTGTAAAGCCAGGCTTCTGTGTGGACTATTCAAGAAACATCAAAACAGTGAGAGGGTACCTAGCACAAAGCCTCCAAGCTGACAAGTACTCAGTACGTACTAATTATAATTATTAAGAATCGGAGCCAACCCCAGCTTCATACACTTAACTTGCACTTGATCTCCTGCTAATGAAATTATATATGGCTACAGGGTAGGAGTTGTTTTAATGTGGAAAAGGGAAATGAGAAGAGGAATATAGAAGAGAGATAAACTGTGTTCTTCTAATGATCCTTTGACCATTAATGACAATTCTTGACCCCCCCAGTTATTCCCTATTCCATGTGACCAAAGCTCTGAAAAAAATCTCATGAGTTATTTGAAATAATTATCCACAGACCTTTTTAATGAATTAAAAAAATATTAAAAATTTTACTATTTTTATTTTTTGGTCTTACACATGGAAAACAAAATGAAGTTATTTTGTTTGCTTTGTAGGGCAAAGTAGGCCCAAAGCAAACATGGAATTTCAAAGTGCCCAAACGCACCACCTTTAGCATAATGTCAGCAAAATGGAGCCCAACTGCTGTGAATCTTGGCTGTCTTACTGTGCCTGTGATGTGACCCCTCTGCAAGTAACTGGAGCTTCACGGATCTACTTACTACTTGGACTCACACCACACAATAAATGGGTGGGCCCCTCAGGAAGTCTTCTGTTTTGTTTGCACGTTCCTGAGCATAGGACAAAGCTCTGTTGTTTAAGAGGATAAATAACCAGGGCTTTGTTTCTCTAAACCAAGAGGGGCACTGTCGATCTATCCAAAATCACTCGGTCTTAATCTGCCTAAGGATGACAAGAACAAGATATTATTTTAGCTTCCCATTAGTACTAGTCACTCAATCTCCTCTTGGCTCCAGAAAACAATGACTCAATATGGCCATTTTCTGACAGACTGCAGCCTTAGGAAAATAGTGTTCCACATATTTGGAACTAGGGCTCTCCCTGCATTAAAATAAATGGAAGCTATTCAAAGTCCCCTTAGCTCCTGCTTTATAAATCTTGGGCATAGGCACACAGCTGTCCAGATTCACATAATGAAAGGAAAATGGAAACTGTGAATGAAACCAAATCAAAGTACTTCTTTTCGGCATCCCAGGTGCTTGACATGTGTTTTACTGCTTGATTCTCACTGAAACCTCTTAAGAGGTTTCTTGACCAAAGGTATGAAAGTTGAAATATATTTTTCTCTAAGGATATAGAATCAGGAACAGCTGGGAACTAAACTGGAGAAGTAAATGCGACCTTAGTCTTCCTTGTTAAAAATTAAATGATCAGCCTCTCACATGTCTATTAACATAATTCACATGAATAGAATCCTACAGTTTAACAACCTGTCTTGTATCAACAAATAATTTTCTATGTCAATATATCCATCACACTGTCATTTTCACTGGCTACGTAAGACTTCTAGGTAAGTATTTACCATAATTTACTATGTAGTCTCCAATAGATAAACACTGACTGGTTCTAATTTTCCCCCATTGATATGCTTTTACAAACATACTATATCAACATTTTTTTATTTACTTCCTTAGATAAATCCCAGACTGAGAACTGTTGACCAAAGAGCATACGTTTTACATTTCTGTACTTAACACCCAACTGCAAGGAAGAATGTTATACCAGGTTATGCCAGCAATATGAGTATGCACATTTCTGCAAACTCACAGGTAGGCCAGGTTTAATATTTCTGCAAAGTGATAGGATGTAAATGATAGCATTGTCATTTTTTATTGCATCTCCTTGATTATTATGGAGTTCAGGCATTTTTTGCTATATATCAATCACTTGTAGTTCTTCCAGAAATTATTTATCCCTGCCCTCTTTCTACCTTTTTATTAGTGTCTGCCTCCAAAACTCTTTGCAAGTACTTGCTCTCACCTCATACTGTTTTTTCATTGTCTGGGCTCTTTTGCGCTGATGCACTAGTGAGTTGGAGATGTTGGTCTATAGCCAAGAAAACTTCAGCGACATATTGCCAGGGCAATTAGTCAAGTTTCATAAAATATGTTCCAAGAAGAAAAACTGGTTAAATCTGAAAAACAGAAAACCATAAACTTCTCCTTGGTTGTCTGCTTTAGAAACAAGGCATCCTCTGACCTTATCAGCTGTTGTTTATCTTACAATAAACAATGATCCATTTAGACTTAATCTTGTTCTTCTAAGAAAATTTTTGATAGCAGAAGAGGAGCCAGGCACAATTTGAAGGAATAGCCCCTAAAGATGGGAGCTGGAGGGAGCAAAGAGGACACAAATGTATCCATATTTTTATTCCCCAGGCAGGAGTAGACCACAAAGAATTGTAGATTCTGTGGATACCCTTACTCAAAGATGCCCTCTCTTGGAGAATAAAGCCCACAAACCTGAAGTGACTTGTCTAAATTAGCTGGTGAATAGGGTCCCCCAACATCCTGAGCAAAGCTCATTCCACTAGTCCAGTGGTGACAAACCTACGGCATATGTAGCACAGCTGACTGTTTATTATCACTGAAAACTCTAAAATGTTCATCTTTACTAGCAGACATGAGGCAGAAGTAAAGCAGAGTCCAAATGAGTTCCCAGAACTTAGAACAATGATTCTGCCTGTCAATGTGCCCAGGTTTTGTTAAAAGGCAGTATGACAAGAATACTGGGCATTTGTGTACTGCAAGGGAAGAGAACAAGAAGTCACCAAAAAGCAAGCCCTGTGAGTCAGTACCCATTCAGACTGTCAGAGAGAGAGAGCCAGATGCCAGCCCCTTACAGCACATGGGCTGGGAAACAACAGCCAACACCAACACCCACCCTTAGACCCAGTAAGCGAGCAGCTGATCCAGAGAAACACAGGTTGTGATGATACCTATCAAGGTAAAATGCAATTTAATGCTTTCAGTGTTTAGTGTTTCACTGACTTTTCAGATCTAAAGCTGGTAATCTGATCATCTATTTGGAGGTTAACAATGCACAATGTAGCATCTAGAGGGGAATCTCCTTCTGAAGGTGGAGCCATTGTTAATTTCGTATTATCTTGTTTTGAAATCCTGTATCATTTTCATTGTTACACTGAGTTGGGTTTTACTCTGTTTTGTTTGATTTATTATATCCAATGGCATGGGCAGCTATTTCAAAGATAACGAGATGTATTATGGTAGCCATTTTGGATTCACTATTGTCTTGTTTTGAACTCCTTTATTGCACTTGTTATTTTTATTTCATTGGTTCTATTCTGTTCTGTTCTGTTTCATTTTTACTATGCCTGAAGGTATCTGCAGCTGTTTTGAAGACAATAAGAGACATTGTGGTAACCATTGTTGATTTTGGGTTGTTTTGAAGTCCTGTATCACTTATACTGGTTTGTTTTGATTGGCTTTATTCTGTTTTATTTTGGTTAGTTTTAGTCTCTTTAAAATATATAATACCCTCACACAAGGCTTAGGAATTTGGGAAAAGGGGACTAAGCCATAGGGATGGACAGTATTTTGGCTTCTAAGGCTTAACATGCTTCTGGTTGGCTATGGGCAGAAGACTTTAGGGGCAATGTTAGATACTTTCTTGTTCTACTCAAGAAAGAATACAGACTAATGCAAAAGCAAGGCTAGCATCTAGCTTTTTTCCTTGCAAATACCACTTGCATGATTAGCTTTCTTGTCTTTACCTTGTCTGTTCCAGTTCAGCCAAATGCAGCCTCTGGAAGAAAACAGCCTGGTCATTTAGTATTCCCATCCACCCAAATGGGACCCTGCCTTAGCCTAGCAGAGACCAAAACATGATCAAATTCTTGCCAGGAAAACTAGACAAAAGCTACATTATCCCATCTCACATGTAGAAAAAGTACCTGAATGAGCAGACCCACGTTCATCCCACTGAGGTGACCAAAGACAAGCAATCTGTCAGGTATCTACTAGTGTTAATTCCTCCCATACTCTGACACTTAAATCTGTCCCATCAGGACTCTATTCACCCAAATGTTACCCAAGGGTGACATTTCACCCAACACAAATGTTTGGTGAAGCCTAGATAAGCAGTCCCCAGGAAGCATCTTTTCTTAATTTGAAAGTATTTTTTTCTAAATGCCTAAGATATCCATGTGGGCCCAACAGATGAATTAGTTTGTGCTGAAATTTAAAGAACAACTAGAAAAGCATATTTAGGAAAATTATCTAGGATTAGATAGCAGGGATTGGTTTGTGCCCATGTGCTACACTACCCAGCCTTTTACATGAGGAAATAGAGGACACAGGATCAGCTAATTCATGAGCGCTGCTGATTCATCTAGAAAATTTTATGAACTTTCATTAGAACATTAGCAATCATCCAAAAGACTGAAGGAAAAGTCTGCTTGAATATTAAGGCTAATTCTTGTCTCTTTGATGGAATGATTCATCTTAGCTTCCTCCTAGGGAGTGGGGGACTCTTATTCTGATTCTCTCTTCAGGAATAGGATGCTTCCCACAAGAGAAAATGCTCTATAAAATCTGACTTATTTCTGGAGAGCTGTGTACTTTCCCAGTCATCTTTACATCAGAAGTCTCCCACTTCTGATCAAGGGTAAACTCTTCAAGTAAGTTTCACCCACCTTGTTGATCATTATAGACTAAAAATAAACAAAAGAACCAGACAGAGGAAGTTAAACTATTGCTGGTACTGAAGATTTGTGAATGCAGGGATATTTGACAGATATGCTAATCCTATAGTATATTTACCTTACCTCTTTTGGAGTTTTCCTGACAATTTTCATGATTTTAAGGTATTATTGACTGATTGTGAAGGTTGGCTTACATAAAATTGATTTTTTGCTGAAATACTCATTCACTTGATTAATAAATTTCCTTCCTTGTTTTTTCTCCAAAAAGTATGATCTAAAAGAAACTAATACCTGACCCCAAGGATGGAAGATATTTCCACTGACAAATATTTAATATATCTCCTGCAATACTACATTAAGAACAATACCTAATTCCATAGATGATCCAAAATAAAATCTGAGTCGGTACTTAGTACTGACAAACTAAATTGAGTTTGATTTAGTTGTCCAGCTCAGTTTGTGACCAGAATCACAGAAAGAATCAAGTTCATGAATCAAGGTACTGTATTATAAGGATTTCCGTAAGTATATACTAACTAACTTATATCCACCAGGATGAGAATACAGAAATTTACGGAGAAGTTTGTCATTTGCAAAATACTTCTTCACATGTCCTTTTGAATAATCCTCAAGAGTCCATGGAGACTAAATAGGGACCTTGTGGACACATCCTAGCTTTGTTAGCTCTGTAACTTGGCAACTTACTGAGGTAACCTGAGCCTCAGCTTTCTCAACTGAAATACGGAGGATAATCATTCCTTCCATGCAGAATGGATGAGAGCCTTAAAGATAAACTGTGCGAAATGCATAGTAAGTAGTTGACATAAGGCAGGCATTTGGAAACAGAAATTATCACTTTCATTATAAGGCAAGGCTGAAATCATCATCCCCTTTCACAGTTGAAGTAACTGAGGCTGAAAGAGATTAAAATATTCAGCCAGTCACTACAGCCACTAGAATGTCAGAGCTAGGGTTGGACACAGGCCTATAATCTACAAAGGAGAGAACACTACACTGCTTCAAAACTCAGTGTGGAAAGCAGACTTACTGCAAAACTAGACTTATTGATCTCTGAATCTTGAAATATACTTGATCCATGCTTTTCAAAAGCAGTTAAATTAAACTCTGCCTCTACAGTATTATTCCCAATAGGAACACGATTTAATTCAAGAGAGTCTCTCCTCTTATTTGGGGAGAGCCAAAACCTTTCAAGGATTTGATTAGTTTTATCTTAACTGTCACTCATATCTTTTTTTCTGACCTACTTTCCAAAATTTACTAATCCTGACATTTCAGAGTGGATCACTTGCTCTTCAACCAAAGTGAATGTCATTTCTGAACAAAACAGATCCTAAAGAGCAGCTTGCCACACCCAGAAATGCTGCTGGATGGAGGTCACCACTTCAAGTGTCAGTTTAAATACGCAGCTCATCCCTCCAAAGCAGTAACATGGTCAGTGGAACATTTTTGTATGCTCTGATACAGGCCAGGAAGAATGTTTTATCTCCATTTTTGTTCAATTCCAAATTTAAAATCAATTCTGTAATACCATCGGGATATGCTTCTTTTAAGCTTCTTTAAAATGTTACTACAAACAGCAATAATTGTAGCCCCGCCTCCACAGGTAGGATCTTTTCAGAATCTTACAAGAGCAAAACTCGATGAAGCTCTCTGCCTCCCTGAACTTTTGAGAAATTTTGGCCATATGAAAGGGAATGTCTGGAATAAAGACATACTGAAACAATATCAACCTTAGTGAAATGAAGTGGAAAAAAGAGAGCATCTAGGACATTCTCTCCCTACTTACCTAAGAGAAAACAAGTCAAAACATGCCACGATCTATAGGCAGCTAAAATAACATTAAAACACTGTAAATATCTATTTGATATTCTGTCTAGTGTACTACTTAGCTAATGATTGTTCGAGGGTTATTAGGAAATTTTTCTTTCATTTCTTTATTCATGACTATTATTTTCTTTGGAACCTTCATCTTTTTATACCTATATCTCTTTGCATTCACTTCTATATCTTTTTTTACCCACCCCCTGCCACCACTGTCATGTTCTTGGTTATATGAAAATGCTTTCCACAGATGCTAAATCTGTAGACATGAAAGGTGATGGTATCTCATCATCTTCATTATTCGTGTCAAAACAATGAAATGCCTTTTACATTCTCACTGTTATACCTGTAACTTCTTCCTCTTGCTTTTGCTTTCATAACAAAACATAAATATTAACAATATTGGCATGGTTTGAGATCTTTCCATTAACTTTTCTTTGTAATCTGGAAGTGTCTTGTGACCCAGGCATCACTTGTTAAACAACACCTGCAAACACAATGATTATACTGAAACTAGAGAGGAAACTGCAGACTCCAAAGGTATGTATTGTGACCTTGCTATGTTTAAAGCCCAGTCAGATTGCCAAGCCACACAATGAGCAATTAAAGGGGACATGCACAATAACGTAAGGTGCAGAAGACTAAATTCAAGTCAGCAGGTAGAATGGATCATGAAAGGCTTTCTAAAGGTGACTTTTAAAAAGAAAATAAAGGGTGAGAAGTCAAGGGAATGAGAACATTCCATCTGACACATCAATGTTATTAAAAATTTTCTCTAGCCTTCTGCAGTCCCCTAAGGACTATTTAATGTTCTGATACCTTTCTTGTTTCTATTTTGAATATATTACCAAAAGCTCCCTTGTGATTTAAGAGAGCTTTAATGTATTTAACTTTATGCATTTTTTCACTTCTGTGATCTTGCATGCTGCTTTTGTATAATCACTGCCTGCTTCTCCAGTTCGTTTAGTTTTTTTAGGCCTTTTGAGGTATATATTCTTAGCATGACATCTAAAAGACAATGTCTTTAAACAGCAGTTCTGCTACATCTGCTGTTTGAGGCAGCCCTTGAGACTTGTTCATCACAGGCCAGGGCTCTATACCATCCCTCTGGCAGTTTCTTTCTTTCTACCAAAGAGATTAGGTTACAAAGCAGCCTGCTCCACACTGAAGCAGGAAGCCAAAGCAAAGGATCTAAACACAGTCTGAATCTGTCAGACAGTGGATCAACTTCAGTAAGTCCCACGCCTCGTATGTGATTGCTTCTACCATCTTTTCCAGTGATTTACATCTTCTTTTTCAATTTCATTTGACGATCTTTAAAGTCAGTGAAGTGACTCTTATTTGAAAATTAAAATTCATCATCATAACAAGCAAAGAAGGGATGTGTATAAACAAGACGCTAAATTCAAAATATCTAAAGAGTTCCAATTTATCATGTGTTCTTAATGGTACGCAATATTTGAAGACTGGGCTGCAAACGGAAGCTCTTCAGCAAGCCTGTTCTTCCTACAACAAAAAACAGTAAAGCTACTTTAGCCACCTCCTTGCATAAGATAAACATTTTGTCCAAAAAAGAAAAAAGTCTAACATGTAGATGGAATTAATGCAAATCTTACACTTGTACAAGAATGTGCTTGATTGATGATTTCTGAAGGTAGCATCCCTTGGGAAGGGGGCTGCTGGTAACTGGGAAGGAGGAAAGAGAGGAAAACTGTAAGGTGGCTTTAGGAGAGACGGAAGCAGCCAGAATGAACTTCTACGGGGAAAAGAGACCGATCTTTTCACAGTATTTCCAAAGGCCCCTCATGGCAAGGCCACCATTAGAGCATGAGCATCACTCATCTTTCTGCATCATTGGGGCTCCTGGGCCCATTTTGGCACCTTTAAGAAGCCTGCACAATGTGCATACTTGCTCCCAACCGAATTATAATAAAGCCCGTTTTTCATCCATGTGACTTTGGGTTTTAGAAAATTACATTGAGAGGAAGCATTCATTTTACAGCTCTGTCCGCTGCTTGGAGAAGGGGGAGCCCTCCATCACAGACAGAAGAGCAGGGTCCATTTTTCTGCATCACGCGACATTAAGCGAAACACTCCACAGTGCAGCCATGGGTGTCTGCACTTTGCAAGGCTGTGTCATATTTGTCTTGTGCTTTTCATCACACTTTTGATTTAACAGGCAAATTTTCAAGGTTCAGTGCTGATGGATGTACCCTGGAGCTAGTTTCAAAACCAGATCTTAGATTTATGAAAATAAAATAAGCATAGAGCTTCAATTACAAATACTTACTTTGAATTCCAATGTCACTTTCAAATGTTCATCTTATAAATCTTGCCCTTGATTTTGAATCCAAAGAACCTTTAGATTTGATGCCTATTCTCTGCTTCCTTAAGCTGCCATTTCAATCCAGTCTGAATTCACATACACTGTAAACATTTGGAGTTCCACTATGTTATCTCATGTATATATCTTTTTACTAAGTAAAAGACTTTTAGAGAAATTAAAAAGCCCTTCTTCCTGTCTCTGTCATTCAAGTAGCAGCCAGAGAACCCTCACAACCAACTCAATTTGCATATCTTCATCAGAGCTTTTAAAGTATGATGCCTGCCTGTTGGTTCTTCTCCTATGGCTACAGTCTGAGGCCCTGATGGCCAACTCTGAAAGGAAGCTAATCAGAGATAGGTAGAGGGGAAGTCAGTACTATTGAGCTCCTGTTTCCACAGAGTATATAAGAAACAGCACAGTTGCTGACCTGAAAGCAGCAGAATACGAATTCACACATACTGGCATATATGTGCACACACAAACACAAAAATGAATTCATGTGAGTCCATATAAATATATGCACAACTATGAACACACATATACACATGTTTCTGGCATAATGGAAAAATAGTTTTGAAATTTCAAAGGGAATAAATGTTAAAAAATTAATTCAGTATATTATCAAGACTCTGACATTAAGAAAAGACTATTTCATGAATGCTTTCTCTCCCTTATAAATTTTTAAAAGAAACAAGGAGGGTAGTGAATATCTGAACAACTGAATAGAACATACTGTATCCCCAGAAAAGAAAAAGAAGACACTAAGGCTACCGAAGAAAAACAGACAGAATTTAGATGTAAGACAAAAAGAGAAGGAACAAGACAAAGATCAAATCACACAGAGCTGAGTACAAAGTTTAAAATGTAATAATATCATAGAAAGGAAGGTTGTGATTGAATAAATGCAGAATAACTGAGGTCCCACTTTAACTTTCAGCCCAATGAGTGATGGGGCATTTAATCTCTATATTTTGAAATGTAGAAATTAAAACAATAAGGTCAATATTTTGTTTTGGTAAATCACAATTAAAATCAGACCACCAAATAAGAGTTACCATCTTTCTGGCTATGAAAATATATGGTAATCTTGACAACTTGAAAAAGTCAGCAACAACAAAAGAATAAAGAAGAAAAACAAACACTTGTTCTTTGTTCTATTAACAAAAGATAATTTCTGCCAATATATATTTTTCTGGCCCTATCTATACAAATTGTGATTATACTATGCTGTGATATTTTGTATCATATTAAATGGCTTCTCAATATAATTTTAGACAATTATTTCAATTAGCAATTTTTGTATTACAGAGTGTTATGAATATCTTCATAAATAATTTTTAGTTATTTGCTTTCTCTAAGTACTTTGTGGTTAGAATGTATTCATGATACTCCTCAAAAAAAAAAAAAAAGCCAGTCAAATAATATGCATCTGAAATGAATAGACAATTCTCAGAAAAAGTAGTACAAATGACCAATAAATGAAAAAATGTTCAACATCACTGGCTATTAGCAAAATACAAATTAAAACAGCACTGTGAATCCACCTTACTCCAGAAAAAATGATTATCATCAAGAAATCAGATAAAACTAATGTTGGTGAGCCTGCAGGGAAAATAAAGGCCTACATTGTTAGTGGGAATGTAAACTAGTACAACCATCCGGGAAATCTGCACTGACATTCCTCAAAAAACTGAAAGTTAGAAATTCCATTTGATTCAGTTATTCTCTTTCTAGTGCTTTCTAAAAGTTAGACATCCAGTGATACCTGTATACCATGTTTATAACAGCACAATAGCTAAATCTTTAAAGCACCCTTTGTATGACCATTTGCAGATAAATGGATAAAGAAAATGTGGCATTTATGCACAATTGTGTGCTACTCTACCATAAAGAAGGGTAAACCTGAGTCATCTATAGGAAAATGGATGCACTTGGAGACCATACTGTTAAGTGAAATAAATGCAATAAAGAATTTAAAATATCAGATGGTTTCTTTTATGTGAGAAATCCAAAAAAAAAAAAAACAATAAAAAGCAAAATAAAAGACAGATAATAGGAAATAGGCAGATAAATCTTTCCTAAAAGGCAAAGAGGATAAGATATGGAGAGAAGAGGAAAGGAGGGCATGGAAAGGAGATAAAAAAAGAAATTTTAAAAATGAAAAATAAATTTTTAAAAGTGCAAAATGTATTTTTTAGAAATCTACCAAGTTCTACTGAGTCTAACAGCACAGGAAGTTTTGTTTTACCACAATACACACAATAAGAGAATTAAAAAGAGAGGTTTCCTACTAGATTAATAGGAATGCAAAATACAATGTCAAAAGCATCCTTAACCTGATCTAGTTTGCTGTTTGTGATATAAAATCAACTTCTAAATAGAGGTTCTCCTGCATTTTTAGAATCATAAATTTCTTTGAGAATCTCATGAAATCTGTGGACTTCTTTCTGTAAAGATCTTTATATATAGAAAAGCAGACGCCTTGAAATGCATCATGAAATAATCTCAGTCTGATTTCTACACGTTTCACCGAGGTATAATCCCTGACTGAGCTCATTTGTAATTCTGGACTCTAGCAAGCAGTTCAAGGACATAAGAATGCATGGTTCAGTGTCCATCCTGAGCTATAAGGCTTAGTTTCCAGTTATAGCACTACCTCTAAACATGTGTGAGTCCCTGTCATATGCTGGGTATCTAGGATCTCTCTATCTGCAAATCCACAGAGCTCTAAAATAATGCCAACCTTCACTAGAAGTCTGTAGATATTTGTTCTGTGGAAAATCCATTCCTACTTTCTAACCAGGCTGGGTTCCTTAATGCTCAGAAGTAGGCAGGACCTCCCCCAACTCTGTCTGTTTGCTATCAGCTCCAGAATACAAAGCAATGTCAATAGCATGGGCTGCACCCTCCTTTCTTCTATACATAGATTGGGAGCTTCTTAGGTACAAAACTGTGTCTAACTCAACTATTTCTAATTAGTGCAACATATTCACCAGTAAATATCTGCTCAAATAGACTGACAAAATTCTAAACAAAAAAAAATATGTTTAGAATATTGTTCTAAACAAAAGAGAACAGTGTCTTAAAAGTCAAATTTTAAAAGTTCAATTTTATTTGAAGTGACTAATTCTGTGAAGTATATAAACTTGCATATGGTTGCATCTCTTTTTAGCTTAAATAAAATGTTTATGCAGTTGATTCTTGTTATTTGAACTCTCAATGTCTTAGCCTATGAACTTTTGTGTGACATTTGTAAAAATGCCCAGTATTGGTGGGGAAGAGAACCAGGGGCCTCACCAGGAAGTGATCCCTGTCTGGAAAGCAACACTATGTGCCAGCTACTGCTGGAGTGGGGATAGCCAGAGCCAAACCTGTCAGCGAGTCAGCCCCACACCCAGACTACATGGGGGGGGGGGGATGATATCCAGGCCTCACCAGGAAGCAATCCCGGCCAAGAAACCATATCATTTTCATTGTTTTTTGGGGTTGGGTTTTATTCTCTTTTGTTTTCTTTGATTATGTTAAATCTGATGGCAAGAGCAGCTATTTGAAAGATAACAAGACATATTATGGTAGCCATTTTGGATTTTTAAAAAAATATCCAGTATCAGAATCAGAAAGTTTTCTGTTTTAGGAAGATATTCCCAAAGTAGCTTCCAAAGCGGACCTTATAAAAAAATGTTGGAAGCTTTCTAGGGGACCATTAGGACACCAATCCAAAATATGAGGAACTTCATTATTAGGAGACTAAAATTTACTCAACTTATTTGAAACAGGTCAGTCCCCAACCTTATTTTGGGAAACACATCCAAAAGACTAGTGAACAGAATAGTCGAATAAGTAAATAAATAAACCATTTTCTCCATGCATCCAAAGTAATTAAAGTAAAAAACAGCATTGAATTCCCAAGTCCAGGGAGATGCTCAATCTAGGATGAGAGACAACCAAATATCTCCACTAAATATTGAGCACTGGCTCAATTGGTGGCTTTTCCACGTAGGTGTTTTAGAAACTTAAAAAGTTTCTCATAGGTAGAAAGGCAAGGAAGGGAGAGAAAGAGGGCTAGCCATTACTAACCAACCTGAGCAGAGACAATTTTCAGACCAACATGTACACACAGTTTATGTGATATGCCAGTCACACCACAGCCTGGTCAAGTTAGTGATATAAACAGAACCCAGCCCCTGCTCCCACTCATTTCCAAATGATGGTTGAGAAGTTCTTTCTCAGATCATTTTCATTCACAGGAAACCCTGAGAACATTACAAAAACTTAAGGACAGAAAGGTCAGAAAGTTCAAATACAGTATACAGACTCTCCTCCCTAAAATGACCGTTTGGTTAAAATCCATGACAATAAAAGAGTGAAAATTCTGCAAGTTTAAGAACCACCAATTGACCTCTGAATGTGCTGGTTTGAGTCCAGCCACTTTTCAACAAGTATGAAATCTGCTGCAGGCATACTAACACAGACCAGATATGTTCAGAGTACAAATGATTGAGCTCACTGCATCCTGTTTAGAAAAAGAGAATAATGTTCATTTTCCAAAAGCCAGACTCAGAGGCTGAGCGTCACTGTTGGGAGGATTTCCGTTAGTTACTGACTCCAAAATTTTGTTGAAGACTTTCCTTGAAAAAGCACAGTATCTGGAAGAAAAAACTTTTTCATTTTGTTTAAATTTTATCTATGAACTAGTCCCCCCCAAAAAGACTTTTAGTTATCTCAACAGTAAAATGAGTTGGGAAATAATTAATTACTATCCTTGGCTAAAGATTTTGTGTACCACATATGTAAGAGTTAAAAAACATTAATCCACTCCCAAGAAAAGGATGAAATTCTGAATACTATTTTAAGCAAACACATTAAAATCCAGAGATTTGAAACTAATCATTGGAAGACTACTCCCTAAAATAATTTTTTTGCCAAAAGTAGTTTGCATGAAGTTTAAGTGGTGAGATTCCTTCCTATCTTTAAAATGTAAGTTAATTTACAAACACTCTGTCATAGACTGTTTAAAAATTTTTCCAATGCATATTAGTTACATAGGATAAGGAATTTCATTACACTATATTTGGACTTGAATATAACATACTTTGATCCAGTGCATGTTACTTTAAAACTCTGCCTTGCATGCAGCCTTTAGTTTCTGGTCAGTTGCAAGACTGTCCCTTCTCACCTCCACTGTCATTTGTCCTACATCTTTATGATCCCTTCTCTGTCCCAGCTCACTGAATTCCATGAGTCTGATTTTTCTTTGTTTTATCTTCTGCCTTAGACTAAGAATTCTGAGATTCTTTTCCAAATCTCAAAATCCTCTCCCAGCTGCTAGCTCCAGTACAAGACTTCTGGGGGGCCATGCCTATGTTTGTGAACCTATCCTTGTGCCAATTTTAATTTTCCTCTTCATTCATTCACTGTCCTCTCATATCCATAAAACAGATAGGCCAGGATCCCACAGCCAGTGCCCCACTCATCACCCAGCCAGGCACTTTTGCTTTGAGCCTGCAGAGGAATGGGTTTGATTCTGGAAGAGCGGCAATGCCTAGGCTGGGTACTGCCCACAGACTAGGTCAGGAGAACACCTGCTGGCCCTGGCCCTTGGCACAAAAGCTCCTTGGGGTTCACTGTCTATCAGGACAGCCCGGTGATGTGCACAGTCCCAGGGACTCCTTCAGAATTAGAGTCCAGAGCAGAGACAGAATCCAGCCAGAACAAGTTCATCTCACAGGCATGCCAGGCAAGATGGGCAGGAAAGTCTTCTACAGGTCTCCCTCACTGGTCACAATCTTCTCTTCTCTAAATGTAGAGAAATAGAGCTCTGTCATCAGCTTCTTCTAAGCAGCCACTAATTCTGAGCCATTTTCCTATCACCAGGACTCTTTAGGCACTCAAATCAACACTAACAATTAATTCCCCTCATCCCTATTTGACTTCTCAAGAATTGTGATGCAGGAAAAATGCCCATTGCTACCACTTTCAGGTTTTCCTCCAACAAAAAAGCCAGCCATCCCCTAAATATGAGGCGTGAAATACAGCCAGGTCTACCTGATTTCTTATTCTCCCCACACGCAGTGACTAACTTCAACAAGTCACATCATCCTCAAGGCATGACACAAAATGAGACCCACAGAACCTACATGCTGGAAGAAGGCTATGGTCACATAATTAGTTGACACCTTTTATTTCACTCCTGAGAGTACATAATCCTAGTGTAGATGAGCTCTGCCCGAGCCACTACTTCTAATCCAGCCACCACTTCCCCTTCCTGCCAGTATTCTTCACACTCCAACTTCCACCAGAAAAGCAATGTGGTATGGGGCAAAGCGCCTGAAGACAAGAACTAGAGTTTCATTTCCAGTGTTGAATTTAATTGAGTGACATTGGCAAAGTCCCTGAAAACTCAGTTTCAACTTCTGTAAAATGGGAATAATATCCACCTCACAGAGTGCGATGAAGGAAGCAAGTGAGACAGTAAAAGTGAGCATAATTTTAAACTCTAAACATAGAAAAGGGAAGAGGAGAGATATGGGGAGGGGAGAAGAAAAACTAAAAAGATCTACTTTCCTTTCCCCCTTTTATTTCACCTATTAGTAGATAAGGTAAAATGTTTAGACAGGAAACCTAAAGAAAACAACCCACAGATAATAATCACAACTGCCAAAGGGAGCTGCCACTGTGACCTCCAAATCTGGCCAAGAGCTCAGTCTGAGCAGCAGATTTTGCACTCCTGGATGCATGGAAATTTGCACTAGAGCCTTGGGACTCTGATCTGAAGGAAGAAATCAAAATGCTCTGTTTATTTCATTCCTTGTCGTATTAAAACAAAACAGATACAGGACAAACTTGAAGACAAACGCCCCAGAGCTTAACTTACTTTATCTCCATGGCAAAGGCACTCCAGGAGAAATTGCAGCTTTATGTATTCTTCTTGGTCCCACTCGAACAAACGGGAAGTGCTGCTCAGCGCCCCGAAATAGAAAGCAGGAAGTCAACAGAACTGATTTCTCTAACTTCCCAAATGCAAACCACCGCACTCTCTTCCAGATGAGAAGTAAGGTAAGGTGTAAGCAAGCCTCCTTTTTAAAGAGGAGTTCATGTGCTGATTGTGTCCAGAAAACATCCTGTTCCAGGAAAGAAAGGAAAGATCAACTTCCTTCTGTAAGGAAGGAAAACTGACAAGATTAGATTGATGGGGAAGTAAAGAGTGTGTTTCCTTCAGATCCTCGCTGCCTCAGAGTGAGGGAAGTGCCCTGCTGTGATGATCCTGCACAGATCTCTAGAGAGAACACTGTTCTAGAAGAGATCTCCTACAACAACAAGAGAGCAGAGCTAGACTCTCCCCTCTCAGCTTCTTCGTGAGCGTTCAGAGTATCAATATTTTCTTGGAGTCAGCTGTTTGAAACTTTCAAGGGGAAATACCAGGCTCCACCCCAAGTATTCTACCCCAGCTGCTCTCTATCCTATGCACCATCTCCACCTTAACTGCCAAACACAGTGAGCTAGCTAATCCCCCTATAAGGGCTGTGCTGAAATCTGCCACACCTCACCAATTCTGGTCTGGATTTTCAGTCCTCTCATCTTGGCTGCTCTTTTGCAAACTGCCAGAGGAATTCAACATGCTATATCCTCAGAATCCCCTACCCCAAAGTCAGCCACAGCCTCTTAGTATTGATTAAATCTGATCTGATCTGCTCAGCGAGTGGTCTTACCCTGTCTACCAGGTTTGGACTGTGTGTTATTGTGGAAAGTGTGCGGCTTAGGCCGAGATGGATGGGGCAAGACCCCATCATAGGGAAGCTTTATCTCTAGTGGCTAAGGGAACCTAGGAAATGATGAAACCTGTCTGTGCCCCACTTCCCTCACACATGGAATGGACACAGTATCACCCCTGTTGTCATAGTTAAGGATTAAATGGGATAAAAAAAAAAACTCAACGTGGCCTTAGTTCTAGCAAATTTCAATAAGAGGAGGATTTAATGCTTATAGGATACTTTGAGTCCTGTTCTAAGGTGCATTAGTGCAGTTATCATTATTATTAAACTCATTGTGCACAAGGGAAAGTTGAGTTGAGAGAAAGTAAAGTCACAGAAACCACCAAGCAAATCAGAAAAAGGATAGCCCATCAACCCAGGATGTGACTGCACAGCCCACACCAACTCGGCCTCCACTGCAGCCCACTTGTGCCACGTCCCTCTTCCCTGCCCCTTCCCTGCCAGCCCGTAGGTAAACACAGCTCAAATGGCCTTCCCGTCCCCCATCCTCCCAGGCTTTGCTTCACCTCCCAACATTCCCTGCGGACACCATGCAAATTTCGCTCCAGTCTCACCCAACATCTTGAAGAAAGCAAGGACAGCAGTCTCTGCCCCAGAGCACATTATCTCTGCTGCATTTTACCATCACTTTGTGGCTTCCAATTGTTCTCCAGTTCTCTCCATAATCTATTCCTAGAAACAGTATCTAAATATAGACCACAGTTCCAAGTTCCAAGAAACAAACCTATTATTGCTACCAATATCTTAGCCATCACCAAGCCAGGCCTTCTAATTTCCATTCATTTATCCCACATACATTTAGCAAGCATCCGCCATGTTCACTTTGTCAATGAAGATTACATGGGACCTGTTTCCTAGGAGCTCACAGCCTTGAAGAGAAAATGCGTGCACACAAAATGTAAATAGGTTGTGGTGAGTGCAAAAGGTACGCCAGTAGTGGCAGCTCTCTGTCTATCTCTTTACAATCTTGCATTTCCATGTTGTGTCATCCACCAGCCTTTTCACCTCTGCTACCTCTCGCTGTGACTTCCTTGCTCAACACCCATTTGCTGAAATCACCCCTCCAACTTATCTCACTCCTTTCTCCCACCCTTCAAACAAGCCCGCCTCCTGCTGACAAAGACCTAATTTTATCACTTCTAATTCTGAAAACCATAAGGTCAGTGAACCAAGCACAGGCCATGAACTTACACAGGTGAAGCTGGCTGGGCCCCTGCCTTGCTCTCCTGACTTCGTATCATCCTCTTCATGTACATGCAGCTCACTGTAGAAGCTCCAGCTAAGAGAGACTCCAAGCAATTCCCCAAAACTAACTCCTATTTCCTATTTTTCCCTTTGCCCACTCTGCCATCTGTCCCCTCCTTTCATTTTATCTCTTGAATTTAGATGCTTTCTCAAGGCTTAGGTCAAAAGTCATCTCCTCTTTGCAGGTTTTTTTCATTCTCTCACAATGTGTGACAGTTTCGTTCTCTGATTTGCCTTAGTTATGAACTCAGATCTTCTTTGGAGCATTTAAATTCTACCTTGCATTACAACCATGTATACATTTATCTTAAGGGCTCTATCTTTAGAACACTTGCTTTGTCTTCATCTAAACCTCAGTATGGTACCTAGGTCAGTAATATATGCTAATTAATGAACATATTTTATTTGTTATATGTATTATAGTAGGCAAATTATTTCACTGAGAACCCAAGGAAAATTCCAAGTTTTTTTCTTTTTCATTATTATCATTGGAAATAGTTATTATGTGTCAAATTGACTGGGTTAAGGGATACCCCAATACCCAGTAAAATATTATATCTGGTGTGTCTATGAGGTATTTCTGGGAGACACTGGCATTTGAATCAGCAAACTGAGTAAACAAGATCTAGTAAATCTAATGTGGACAATGTCATTCAATCTGCTGAAGACTCCATTAGAACCAAAAGACAAAGGAGCTGACCGTTCTTTCTCTTGAACTTTGGATATCATATGTCCTTGGGCACTGGACCTCCTAGTTCTTGGACCTTCAGACTCTGGGACTTACCCCAGGAGCAATCCCCCGCTTAAGTTTCTCAGGCCCTTGGCATCATACTGGGAGTTATACCAACAGCTCCCTGGTTCTCAGACCCTCGGACTTGGATTGAATTACACTGGCAGCTTTCCTGGCTCTCCAACTTGCAGACAACATATTGTGAGACTTCTCAGTCTCTGTAAGCACATACGCCAATTCCTATAATAAATCTCTTATGTATCTATGTGTTTCCTGTTGGTTCTGTTCCTCTGGAAAACCCTGACTAATATCTTGTTTAATCATTTTTCCAATAAATTTTTCATCCTTAAGCAATAATTTGAGCACTAGCAATAATTTGGGCATAAAAATAAAGACATGAATGTCTGCACTTTTGTTCTATGTCAGAGAGATTGCCACAGAATACAAATGAAACAACAATCAGTACACATGCATAATGAGATAAATTGCAAAATTAGGATAATTTTACACCAACTAGATGTGTGACCACAGGCAAACCACTTATACTGTAAGCTACAAAACATAAACTCCAAGTACTCTGTTAATTTATGATCAATGCAAGATTGTAAGTACTCTGTTAATTTAACCACTGTGAACCCCCACCTTGCTAACAGGTGCCACTTCCATGTCAGTAAATACAAATATATTTACCAAAAAAACCCTATTATTGATGTTAATTAGTTCTAGGGAAATCAGGTAAATGGCAGCTAAGAGAAGTAAAAACAGCAGTAGAAATTAATAATTAGAAAATGAAACAAATGAATTCTAAGTGCTTCATCAGCACCATTAGATAAATAAAACAGTGAAATCGAAATCTTTTTTTTTCTTTTTTTGTGGCACTGGGGATAGAACTCATGACCTTGTGCTTACCAAGCAGGCACTTATGCCACTGAGCTAAATCCCCAGCTCAACACAGTGAGATTTGCAGAGTCAATGTAGTAGGCCAGCATTGTTTCTGTGGGTATGAGAGATGCTATTCTCCAGGCTCCCCTGTTCAACCATTAGAGACAGCAAACACGCATGTACAAGGGAGCCTCTGCTCTGTGAGGGATGTGGGGACTTCTTTTTTGTACGTCTCTGCTCCTGGTACCTAAGGAAACCAGAAGGATTCAACACACATTTGTGCATGAAACAATCAGCTCATTAATAATTGTGTGTGTTGTGTGTGTGCATATATGTGTGCTGGGGATTGAATTCAGGGCCTTGCGCATGCTCTCAACACATGGTCCAACTCTGAACTGTAACTACAACCCCTAGCTCAAGAATTTACTGAGGATTTATACACATCAAGTCTAGAAATATAAACCGTATGGTTCGTACTATCAAGTAAAATCAGAGCAAAATTGAAAGCCCCAAATGGAAACCATGCTTTGTTGTCTCATAGGGAGTACTATCACATAAAAACAACTTAGCCACTGGGGAGTAATTTCAAAACATCACATCCTCTTTTTGCATTATTCAAACCCTGTGCAAGGCCATCATGGTCCACACAAAGGCCCTTTCCCTTCACATGGCAGCCACAGTCACATCACACAGCCCTTGCCTGCTTGGTTCCCTTCACACCCTCCCACCAGAACGTCTCCCAGACATTGTCCTCAGGGCTTGGTTCTACTCCACCTCAAGCTTTCTCCTTAACTACATACAAAATTCTAAAAAAAAACTAGTCTGGCAAGATCTAGCCTTGCTTGGAATGTAGGGAGGAAAAAGAAAATGGATAAGCAGAACCAGAACTAATCTCTGCAGGCTCTGAACAAATGCCTCAAAACCGTACTACATTGGCCTGACCCAGGTTCAACTTAAAGGTAGCAAAATATGTGGGAAAGAGTATAAAGAAACAAAAGTATTCACATTTGTTAATATACTAAGCTCAAAACAGCTCTAGTGGAAGATGAATCTGATCATTTTATGTGGAAGGGAAGAGGCACAGATAGGAAGCCAAGAAACCTGAAGCACAGAACGAAAGAAAATGATCCTAAGTAGGAACCACTGTTCAGAGTGCTTTGCACAAGTCCTTTTGTCAATTGTGTAAGGTGTGTTGTCCCTATTTTATAGATAAGCCTGACCAGTGTCATGCAAAGCAGGACACTAGGAAAGGAAGAGAGTGTTGAGCCAGTGCTGATGGCTAAGTAACTGCAGGTAACTAGGTAAGTCCTGCACAGCACTTGTCTTTCCCTCCTTTGGCACTTTCATTCCAAGGGGCTGGGGAAAGTTACCTTCCAAAAATGACAGAAGTTAAAAGAGAGAACTGAAAGGAGAAATTTTCAGTTTCCTAAATGAGAGAAAGATGGGGCCAGAAGAGAAGGCCACAGCTTCTTCCTGACCCAGACAGAGAGTAACAAAGTACCATACACATCTTGATTTAAAGAAAGGAGTACCCCCCAGCATGGTGGTGCACACCTGTAATCTCAGCACTCAGGAGGCTGAGGCAGAAAGATCACCTCAAGCTTGAGGTAATAGTGAATTCAAGACCAGCCTGAACTACATAGAAGGACCCAGTCTCAAGAAAGGAAAGGAAGAGAAAGAGAGAGACAGAGAGATCACTGATGGCATTCATTTCCATATCACAGAAATTTAGATTATTAAAAATCTTCCTGCCAAATTATTTCCCTATGACAGATATAGCCCAATTCACTTTAAGAACTGAAACTGATTACTCCTGTACTCTTGAGACCAAAATTCTTCAGGTGTCTAAATTTAACATTCCAGAAGCATTACAGTCTCATCTACAATACACACATTTATTGATTACAATTGCATAAATAGTGCTGATGATGCCAGAGAAAGACCCCGACCACAGGGGCTTAAAAAAGACAACACAGAATTGTGTTTCATTAATACATATCCATCTTGTTTCTTCCTTAAAACTCTGAGTTAATAGACATAAGTCACTACGTACAGATAATTGATCTATTACTTCAATTGGCATTAAGCAGGAAACCAAAGGCCATTAGGACAAATTAAAATTAAATAATATACCAAAACAACTCAATACTAAGATGCTGATTTTAATTGGAAGTTGCTCTGAAATCTGTTTTAGTCCTTATAGTGACTTCTAAGTGAACTGTCTGTATTTCTTTATTTAGAATTCCTGTTAGCCAGCTGAAGCCCTTAAAGTTTGACTAGAAAATGACCCCCAAAAAAATCAACTGGAACAAAACCTATGGGATGTACCCTGTGGTTTTAAGTGTCAAGTTCAATTGCAGTAGCCAGTTCAGGTACAGTTGCTTGAGACTTCTGACAGGTAACACAAGTAGGAAGTCATTTGACAGAATCTGCTCTTCTTTAGGGTAGTTTATATTTTCTTACATATGCAGCCTGCCTTATAGTCATGCAGTTTGAGCAGAAATGTTTCCTGAGCACTTATTATCACAGTATTCTGAGATAGTACAAAAGAATAAAAGAAAACACTTCTGCAGAATTCTCCTGGGAAACACTAGACAGTCACAGGTCAAAGTGACGTGGATACACAGGAGTAGCTGCAAGTACAGGCTATGAGAGCCAGGCGGCCTAGGTTTATCATCTCCAGCAGTTGCCACTGTGACCAGGCTTTACAACTCTCTCCAAGCCTCAGTTTCCCTTCCATAAAACTGGATTTATAATGCCCACTTCGTATGGTTGCTCCAAAGAGTTAGTAAGGCCATGAACATAAAACATGCACTAGATAAAAAGAGCTCAATACTAGCTATTACTATCATTAAAATTATTAGTTTTGTTGTCACTTCTGTTACTCCTCCGTCTGCCACATCTGCTACTCTGAGCTGTATTTTGCTCCATACCTTTAGGATAAGGAGGCTCCCCGCATGTCTGCAGCAGTCCAATCCAGATGGAATCAGGCATCGCAGGCGCGGAGGTAGGAAGGCTCACAGTCTGTCAAATGTCACAGAAGAGGATTTCCGATGGAGGAGATGGCCACAGAGGGAAATGAGCCTGCCCTCTATAAAGCAGATAAGTTTGCTCTAACTGGCTTTCTGAGCTGAGGACAGGCACATGCTCGCAGGTCATATGATAAGCTGGAAAGTGTTTAAGAATGCTTGAGCTACTAAAAAAAAAAATGCAGCTTTTGAATAGTCACAAAAATCTTACGCCTTCCTCTTATGTTATTTGCAATTTCAAAATAAATTTAGTATCAAGAAGAGAAAGTGTTGGATGCATTGGCAACTTTGAAAAAAAGATCTTATTTAGGTCTTGAAAGATACATATTTCTTCTTGCATCATGTGGCAACACTGTGAGCCCTGAATCTGCTTGCTCACCACTCGCTTTTCTTTCCTAAGGGGCGAGGAAAACAAAGCCAGAGGCAGGTTATTCTCCTTCTCAAGTTTATCTGCTGCTTAATTCTCGCCCTGGCTGAGACACTCCACGTGGGACCACGACCCCGCTTACTTCCAACCCCTAACTTTAGGACACGGGGACCATGTCACTCAGGGGACTTCCTCTTACCCTGCTCACTAATTGATGATAGAAGGAAAGAGGAAACCTGCTAATGGAGAGAAAGTACAGAGGAGGAGGAGGTGAGAGATGACAGCAAGCTTGCCTGGAATGACTTGCTGTGGGAAATCAAATGCTGTGGGCAGCTGCTTGGATTTCAGCTAGAAAGGAACCTAGGCAAAATGATTTTTCAGAAAAAGCATTCTTGCCGCTGCATGCAGAACACAATAAATTAGCTGTGTCAGATCCGTTACCTCTGCACCTTTTGCTACCAGCACCTAAAATAGCAACAAAATACATTTAAAGGGAAAAATTCTGTTGTAAATTTTTTTTTCATTTGACAAGTTTTTCTATTTCTAATCAATGCTTAGCCATTTCAGGAATGAAATTGTAAGATTTTTTCTCCTCAGTCGTTGTAATGAACTTGAAGATTCCATGGCTTAAGGAAAACAAAGTTTGTCTCATTTTTTAAGGAGGACGAAAGTTGCACCCAAGAGCTCAGAGGCTTCGGGATATTCCCCAAGTCAAAAGTCCAGTGCCAGTGCTGCTTCCCTTAAAGATCTCCTCCTGCCCTGGAAATGGGAAGACACTGAGCTCTCCCAGCCCAGGTTAACTTCAAGGAACTGGTAGTGGGGAAGTTTTCCAGGTAGAGTCCTTGTACGTCACGCTTCTCCCCACTTCCCTCTGTAGCCACACTCTTTCCCTGAAAATAAGACCTAACCAGGAAATAATCAGTCTTGAAAACTAGAGACCGATTTTGCAACTTCACATTAAGTGTCTTACACAAGGTTTTTCCTCATCATTTTCTTGTTCAATGGCTAGCCAGGATGGCAGGTAAGATAAGAAAAACTGAGTGGGGCTGGGAATTTTGATCTCTAGTATTCAAGGCTGGTTATTTTCTGGTTAAGTATTTTTTTCAGGGAAACACAGAATGTTACATACTGACCTGCCAAAGACTCATGTTCTTGGTAGACTCTCAGGAAATATTTGATGATGACCTTGTCCTTCAAGACTTGGCTGTTTCCATTAAATATCATGGCCTTTCCCCAAAGGGACAGATGAAAAGGATCTTTAAGATTCAAATTTATTCCATTAAGCCACTGCTCTGCTTAGTATCAAAGGCTTTGCCAAGGGAATATTCCTACAGGGCAACATACTATATATCCAGTGTCTGAGTTGCCATCTGAAAACCAAGTTAGATAGGTTCTATTGCACGTTCTAACCAATAAAAGACAGGATTTTTTCAGAAAGAAACAAGAGATTATTTTTCTCTTGAAGACATGGAAAACAGATTGGGTATGGGTGAGGGAAGCTTTAGTGCTTCTAGATGACAAAGGGAGCAGTTGGAGTAGGAATCTATCTCAAAGAGAAGTTTGAAAAACTTACTTTTTTAATTTTAAAATGAAAAAAAGAAAAACAATGATACAGAATTTCAAAACAACATAATAGGAGATTAGCAATGGTTAATATATTGTGCACTGTTATCTTCAAAGAAGCTGCTCAGATTACAAGATATAGGAATGGAAAAAATGATCCAACAATGAAAGCACAAACTATTCTTTTTTGATGAACTGAAATTGTGGTATAATTATCTCTTTTGTATATACATATATATTTTTCCCTTCTTTCTTTTCTCCTTTCCCTCATCCCAGGTATACGTGTTTTGATATACATAGTGAAATAATTAATGCAGCCAAGCAAATAACATTACTCCACACAAATGCTTACGTGTGTTGTGTGTGTGTGTGTGTGTGTGTGTGTGTGTGTGTGTGAGAATGTCCCCCAAAGGTCTCATGTGCTCATAAGGTGGGGACTGGAGAAGGTGACTCAGTCATGGTGACAGTACAGCCGTGATGGTGAACCTTTTAGAGCTTTCAATGACAAATGGCCAACTTCCCTTCACCGCACTGCCGCTAAACTGGCTATCAGGAGGTGGGGCCCGGTTGAAGGCAGCTCACTTAGGCATGACCTGGAAGGGTTTATCTTCTTCTCTGACTCCACTTTCCACCAAGCTCTGCTTCTCAGCCACCACAGAGAAAGCAGCTTTCCTGGCCGGACCCTTTCAACTGTGCCTTTCTGCCTTGGGCTGAAACCTCCAGCAGTAACAACAACAGCAACAAATGAGCCCAAATAAACCTCTTATGCTTTCATCCTTTAACTTGCATAATTTGTGTTTCAGCAATGAAGGAAGTGACTAAGACATATAAGTAAAGTACTAGAAATCCTCTCAGCAAAGTCTCAGTTTGAAACAGAGTTACTGACTATAGGAGTCTTCATGCTGTCCCTGGGGTCTCCAGGCTTACTAACCCCACCTCACTAAAACGTGTGCCTGTGACCCCATCTTCCTGTTGCCCTCACTCCTCCCACTGCATGGAACCCTCTTTCTACTCCCTACTTATTTTTTATTTTGGAATTTTCATTGTTTTGTTTAGATTCCACCTATAAGTGAGCCCATGTAGTGTTTTTCTTTCTGCATCTGGCTTATTTCATTTAGGGTGTTCTCCAGATCACTCATACTGCCACAAGTGGTAAGGTTTCCTTTGTTTAAGGCTCAATTCTATGTTTATTTGCATATTACAATTTCTTTATTCATCCATTGACAGACAGCGGTTGTTCCCGTATCTTGGCTATTGTAAATAATGCCGTGCTGAACATGGACACAGAGCTGTCTCTGAGGTCGTGGTGATTTCATTTCCTCTGGCTGTATTCCCAGAGGAAGAATAGCTGGCTCTCAGAGTAGTCCTGTGCTTTATCTCTTTGGAAACCTCCAGTTGTTCCCACAGGCTGCCCCTATCTATCTTCACATCAACATATAGTATATGTTATATAACATACAGTATATAAACATTACCTTTTCTCCTCATCCTAAACAATACTGATTATGGCTTTTCTTTCTCTACTAGCCATTCTAACAGGCATAAGGTAGTATCTGGCAGTTTTGACCTGCATTTCATTGATTATTTGTGATGTGGAGCACATTTCCATACATATGTTGTAAGGGACTTTTTTGCAGCTCTGTTTGCAAACACAAGCCTTTGATGTGAATTGCGTGTTTATCAGGAAGGTTCTTGAATTTTATCAGAGAAGCAACATCAGCTTCAGTGAAGCCCCCACATCTAAGCAACCCCGCCTCCCCCCTGGAGACTGAATGAAGAGATGAAAGGCAAGAGGGAGGAAACTCAAGAAATGATGAAGACTGATGTCCATGACTCTACTCTGAAGCCTTTTAAGTTGTTTTGACCCTGGAATCTTCCAGACATCGGCATTTAAGCACATCACACCCCTGCGTACCATGGTGCAAACAAGTCATTTCATACTCACTCTTAGTATTTTTTATTCTATTCACATATTTTTCCTAGTCACATCTTATATTGATCTCCCAAAATGATGATGATGATAAATTGCTTTTTTAAGAAGTAATACCACAAATGATACGAAATTCACAAGTTATACAAGAAAGTACAGTGGAATATAGCCCTGCTTACCTCTTCTATCTAGCCACCCAGTAATGATCAGTTCCTTAAGTAATTTTCAAAGCTGTTCTGTGCACATATACATTATATATCTACATATTTTATGGACAACATATGCAGAAGAATAATTCTTTTTATTGTATTTAAAGAGAAAAAGAAAAAAGTTGCAAGTAATATAGAATTTCAAAAAAAATAAACAGTAAAAATCACTAGTTAATAGATTACATATTGTCATCTTAGAAATACTTGTTCGAGTTACAAAATTAAAGCATACAAAGTGGACATTCAAACAGTGAGACTGCAAACAGTTCTGTTCAATGATCCCACAAAGCATAGTAATATGGTTATCTATCTTATACACTTAAATATACATACATGCAGTTGTATCCTTTAGAGTACTTTGTTTTCCTCTCTTGTTTACAATAAAAATTATACATTTTGGGTTTTATTACTCCCACAGTTCTTATCACTTTTTTTGAAGAGAATAAAACCAAATGTGACATAACAAAACAGAGTCAGTCAAATCAAAAGGAAAAGGACATAGTACATGATGTACAAACAGAATACAAGGTGATCAACAATGGTTACTGTAATGCCTCTTGATATCTTAAAAAGAATTGCCTATATCATCAGTTATAATAAAATTGAACAAAACAGTACAGAACAAAACCAATAAAACTGAAACATTGGGGACATTACAGGACTTCAAAAGAAGATAATAATCAAACCAGAATAGGCATCATAGTGAATCTTATTGTCTTCAAAGTAGTTGCCTATACCCTCAAACTTGATACTATCAAGCAAAACAGAATAGAGTAAAAATCAGTCAAAACAAGATAGTGAGAGCAATACAGGGCTTCAAATCAAGTTAATAGGAAATCAAAGTGGTTACTATTTTTTATTTATTTTTCCCTTAATTAAAAAAATAAAAATAAAAAAATATATAATAAAAAAAGAGATTGATTTAAGAGAGGACATAACAATACAACAGCACAGGTCAGAACATAACAATTTAAGCAACATTCTAAAACTTTTGGGGGAGTGCTGGGAACTGAACCCAGGGCCCCACACATGCTAGGCGAGTGTTACACCACTGAGCTACATCCTCAGCCTTTGTTCATCTTTACATAGAGCCTCACAAGTTTCCCAGGCTGGACTCAAATTTGTAATCCTGGTGCTTCAGCCTCCTGAGTCACTAAGGTTACAGCTGTGCACCACCATGCTCAGCATCAAAAATATTTTCCTTCTGTGCCATAAAAAGGAATGAACTTTCTCTTTTGTTCCATTGATGTAGCTGTCTGTGCACCAGGACTAGAATATTGAGACAATTTCACTGTGTGCTCATCAGACCATTTGTGCTACTCATTACTATTCTGATTCAATATTTTTCCTGATTATTCCTGCCCTTATTTTTCCATGTAACTTCAGAATAGGCTTCTCTGAGCATGTGGATCTTTTCTCCATTATATCCTGGCAGTGACTGTTGCTTTTATGTATAAAGGCTATCGATTTTTCTATCTAGCTACACTATTCAGTTCTCTTGTTTATTACTGTTGGCTGTGATATTTGAGTTTTTCAGGCAGAGTTATATTATCTGCAAATATAATTATTTTGCCTCTTTTTCTACTTGTACATCTCGTATTTCTCTTACATAAAAAATTGGTCAGTACTTCAAGATCAATGTTTAATAACATGGACAGTAGCATCCTTTTTTTAAATTTAATGTGAATTTTCTACTGTTTAGCCATGAAGGATGAGCCAATTTTTGAGACAAGAAAATATATTGTTACTATGAATTTAGTTCTTTTATAATATGACTTTCATAATCAATAATTTTCATAAGAGACATTTTTAGCAACCATGGTGTGAGCATATGCTTTTGCAGTTCTGATATGTTAATAAGGTAAATCTGGTGAATAAATTTCATACTATTTAACTATTTCCTTTTCTGAAATGAACTGTACTTGGTCCTATCATTCTTTTGCTTCACCTTGGAATTTGTTTACCAATATTCTATTGAAGATTTTTGCACTGATAGTCCTAAAAGACATTCTTTGTGTTATTTTTATTGCACTAGACTTTGGAACCAATATAATCTCCACCTCCTAAAATAAAATTAGAGGTTTTTGTTTTTCTAGAACTTTAAAAATCATTGCACTGATTGATTCATTAAAGTTACAAGAGCTCACTCAGGAAAGCATGTATACATAATAGTTTGGGAGGAAAATAGCTTCTTGATATAAGTTTTACTTTCCTCTTATACTTGATTTTCTCTTTAGATTTTCAACCTTTTCTGCAGACAGTCTTAGAATCTTATCTTTTCTTAAAACAACACATTTTATTCATTTTTTAAAATTTATTTTCACATTGGTGAGTAAATAAGTCTCATAACCTTTAATTTTCCACACTTCTAATTATTTCTATGTTCTTTCTTATTTTATTTCTACTTGCTCCATTTTAAAAGCAAATGAGCACACACCTGTAATCCAGCACTGAGGGGACTGAGGCAGGGGACTCACAAGAATAAGCTCAGCTGGGTATCTTAGTGACTTACCAAGACCCCCATCTATATAAACGAATGAATGGGCATGTAGTTCAGTATAGGCAGCTCAGTGCAGTGCAGAAGTCCTGGGTTCAATCCAGTACCACTCCACTCTCCCAAAAGAGCTTCACCACCATGATTTAAAATAGCTAAAAAGTAGAAGCAATCTAAGTGTCCAACAACAGATTAACAGACAAATGTAACGTTATATATATATATATATATATATATATATATATATATCTATGATATTCACACATAAGAAAAAATGATGCTCTGATGCATGCTACAACACAGAGGAGCTTTGAAAATACTATATAAGCAAAGGAAGCCCACATACATAAAAACAAATATTATTTGAGTCCACTTATATGAGCACACAAGACCTTTGGGCAGCAGATGTGAATGGTTGTACAAAATTATACATGTAATTAATGGCACCCTTTTGTACAGTTAAAAATAGTTAAGTGGAAGTTTTAGACTACTCATTCTACAATTTAAAAATGATCATTTAAAAGCAAGTACTACTTTTATGTAATGAGTTTTCAGACACAACTCATAGAATTAGCTGTATTTTACGGCCTTATGTTTGTCTCCCTCTGTGTCCTCCCATTAGTGCCCCTGAGTTTCCAAGTGCTCTGATTTGAGCCTCCTCACTGTTTCATTAAGTCCTGTGGGTTCAATCAATGATTCACCTCTGTGTTCTACCCAACTTCACCAAGGGACAGAGTAAAGGTAGCATTTCCATGTTTTCATTCAGTTCCATTTCCCCTACTTGCCTCTGAGATCAAATGGGATCCAGACATTGTGTTACCCCCAGATGTGTGTGTTATTCCTGTATCCCAAAGAAGAGGTGGCTGCTTTTGCCCTTAAGCAGGTAGCACCTACTTAAGGGAATAGCTTCCCACCAGCTCTAAAATGTATGCTCACAAGAGTTCCCACTTGGAGTCTTTCTGTGCCCACATGTGATTAGTGCGTTGGGAGCCCCTCCCAGACATCATCATTTGAGTCTTTGAGTTTTTTCAAAGGTAAAATTCAGATATTTGACCCCCATCTCTTTTTTGTTCTAGAAGCTTCTGAGGAAAAGGTAGAAGAAATATATCTTTAGTCTGCCCTTTTAAATGAAATCCCAGCATTTAAAAGAGGTGAAATAAATTTCAAAGTATTAAAAATAGCCTTAAAAGAGAGAAATGTCAGGGAACATATATCGTGAGAATTGATCATGGAAAGGGTGAAATAATTACTTTCCCTCTGTCTCAGTGGTTAGTGATTAGAGCATGCAGACTATCTGTCGCCTATGTCATGTTTGCCCTCCCCTGTGCTACCTGCTTCCCCCCCCCCCAGTCCTCTGCTTCACCTCATCCTCACCCTTCAGAATCCCTTGGTACTCACCTATAGCCCAGCATCTGCATCCCATAGAAATCTATTAGGGATGCAGAATCTCAGGCCCATCCCAGGTCCAGAACAGGAATCTTCATTTTAACAAGATCCCCAGATGATTCATGTGCACAAAAAATTGAAGATGCACCACTGTCGATCTCAGCTCACCCCTTCACTGTTCCAAGCACATCAAATTCTTCTGTGGCACCTTTGCATAAAACATTCCTTCTGAGCGCTCGCTCTGTAATTATGCACTTATCAGAACAATTCTTTTCTATTCATGCATCTCTCCCCTACTAATGTCGTGCCAGGCTCCGTAGCTACTCCAAACCCAACCAATAAACATTTGCCAACCAAGTGAATGGAGCACTGTTAGTTAAACAAAGTCCTTGCTCACTCTCCCACTAGGGGACTCATCAGCCTGGATCTTCTCAATCCAGCTTCTCACACAGACCCAACTTCCTAGAGCAGGCCCTGCCCAAAGAAGAGAAGGAGTCAATCAGGGAATGCTGATATCACAAAAATGCAAGAAATTGCATCATTCAGGCCCGTTCCCCCACATCTTACATACCTGCAAAATGACTCAAAGAGATTGTTTTGTGAGTGCTACTTTGGAAAATATGAACACAATTTCTGGCATGGGAAGGGATGCACTATGGCATGCACCATGAACCCTGGTTCAGATACATAGCCCCACAACCCAGCCAGCCCACAGAGGGTAGGTTGCAGGAGCAGGGGCCAGTGCAGGCATGGGATTGTGCTGAAGTAGGCTTCACCAGCCTCTTGTGCCCCTGCATAATTTCTGCGTGAGTTGCTCTCAGCAGGTGTGGCTGAAATTGCCTCTCAGTGGGAGAATGGAAGGGATACTGTTTTGATGAGCCACGAATGAAAGGTGATGCTTTAAAACTAGTTTCCCTACTTGGATAATTAAACCTTCACTAAATATAGCAGATTTAAAATGAATGTTCACAACATTGAAACAGAGCATGCTAATTCTAAAAATACAGACTTCCTTGCTGTCAAAGTCCTCTAGGGGAAAACAGACACTGAATCAAAGCAATGATTTCATCTTCCTGCTTCCCAGTGAACCAGTGTGTCCCAAGGCATGGGGTTCATTCACTAAGGAGCAGGGAAAAGCCAGAGTTGCAGCCACACACCCCATGAAACTCTCTGGGAAGTCAAGGAAACAGATGTCAAAGGCTGAATTGTGCCTTGTATGGTATCCTGCCTCACACCAGATCAAACCAAGCAGGACTTCTTATATTAACCAATACAGGTAAAATTCAAGTTAGTAAAGGAAGGAATTTTCACTAGGTCACTTTCAATTGTAGTCCCTGATGTATTTTATTAGAAATGAAGATACATCCAACACAGAGAAAGGAAAAGTGTTTGTGGTGACGGATACACTATTTACCTGGAGCTGATCATTACAGATTGTATACATGTATTTCATTATCACACTATACTCCACAAATATGTACTTACTATGTATTATTTAACAGTTTTTTAAAATAACTTTTTATTTAATAAAAATATATTTTTATTAATATATTTTTAATAAAATATATTCATAAAAATATTTTAATAAAAGAATGAAAATCACTCTACTGAAAGGACCTAGCTTCCTTTGAAATGTAAACTTACTAGGAAGTCATTTTTCTGAATGATTATATCACAAATAACTTTCACTCTCCACAGTTTGCTAATTCCTAATTTAAAAATCCGAAATTCAAAAATTTTGTATGCATTACCATGATGTCACAAGTGGAAGTTTCATACCAGACCTTATGTGATGGGTCATAGTCAAAATATAGGCACACCAAAAAAATGTAGCTCCAAGATATTATATATACCTAAATATTCCAAAATCTGAAATTCTAAACATTTCTGGTCTCAAGTATTTCACATAAAGGATCCTGCACTTGTGTAGCCTATAAAATAATTATACCTAATTCTCAAACAAATCTGTTCCCCTCTTATAAAAAGTCTAATTTACAATTCACTTGGTATAAAAACAAACAACCTATAAACCTCCTTTAAAAAGTTGTCTTTGCTTCACTTCACCCCTTCTCTCCCTGTTCTCTTTGGACTCACCCCAACCACACAGAGTTTGTATTGAAGTCTCAGTGTCTTCTGTGGAGCTCAACCAAGTACCAGCATCACAAGACAGAGCTGATGACTCTCTTGAAACTCTTTACTTTTCATTCATTTCACTTTTAATCCATCATTCCTTCTTGGTTTTCCTCTGCTCAGTGAGGAATGACTTTGCCAGAATCACAATTCAGAATCTGCTTCTGTAGGACCTCATCTCCAGTGTCCACATATCCTATTTTCAATCATTTTTATAACAGAACTGTGTATGTGGATATAGCAGAACAGAAATCTCATTTTGCCCAAAATGATATGTGCATCTTCCATCCTATATGTAGGCAAGATCTCTTTCCCTCTGTCTTCTAAAAATAGTAATTAGTTCTGAGGCATGTGTAGCTGTAAAATACTCTGAAGCATTTTCACTTCTGTTTTCTTCCATAAAAATTACAGCCCAATTCTTGGCTTTTTGAAGAATGTAAGAAAATCATGGCCATGTGAAGGAAGGCAACATCAGTGGTACTTCTAAGGCTCTTTTGCTGCTTCATGCACCATAAGAACCCCCTTACCAGGCTTCTAAGGACATTCTTGGCTCTCCACACTCTCACACTTCAACACCCATATGCATACACCTGAGGGCAGAGATTTCAGGTGAATTTTTTTTTACTTCTGGCTAAGAGTTATCCTGGGATAATGAATTAATCCTACCACCCTGAGTCATTCATCTCTCTCTTTTGAATTCTTCATTAAAGTTCAAAACGTCAAGAAGACATAAAAATTCTACCTACATTTAAGCATAGGACAGTGGTTTCCTGGTCCCATATTAATATGTGCCTGATTTTTGAGTTTTAAGACTTCAAGTTGGGACTAACCCAATATCTTTGAGTCTAGGTGGTGAATCAAAAGCCCATAAAGGTAAGTGATTTTTCCAGGGTTTCAGAGAGCCAACAACAACATCAGCACTCCCTTTGTCCTCACTTCGTACTATTACTGGCCCTGAGCTTTCCAAAGTTTTATCTTCTGTTGGGGAAACGTGGTGCCACAAGCCCTGTTTGTTGTATTCTTGGTCCTGTTGTATTGTTGGCATGACATCTCTAGGTGACTCTTAAACATTGTATTTCCTGTTTTATATCTGGTTGACAGGTCTATCTGCACTACTTACTACCAAAAGTAATCCATTCATTATCCATCTCAGAAAAGCATCTGTGGCATATTTAAAGTTGGTCACCTAAATCTATAGCAGAAAGGCCAGGTTTTGGGATAGTGGTTTAAACATTAATTTTTTCCCACTTAAAATGATGTGTTATTTTGTACTATCTTCCTTAGGAAAGCTGATACCTGTTTCTCTAGCATGAAACACATTCACATGGTCAACCAAGATCAGTTGTCCATAGGTTTGAACTATAGGTCTAGTTTTCTTCAAGGGAACCCTCAAGGTTTCTGATTTCATTTTCTTCTGAAGAATATATATATATGTTTATTCCAGATTATGATCTTCAGATTTTTCCTTAATAGGCTAACAATCTCTATGAGCTCTAGCTTATCACTGTCCTCTGTACTGAAGTATTAAGAATTTTATAATGAAGAGTCTTATAGATTTCTTGGCTATTAAACTGACCTTTTGAGCCAAACTTTATCAAGCCTCTCTCTGTGAATCAGCACCATTCACAGATTGCAAGGGGAGAGAATCAGGTCTCACCAGGAGGTGATGCCTGCCAGGAAACCAGCACCATGTGCAAGCCACTGCCAGAGTGGGGACAGCCATACCCAAGCCTCTCCCCGTGAGTCAGCACCATTTGCACACTGTGGAAGAGGGAACAAGGCCTCACCAGGAAGTGATCCTTGCCTGGAAAACATATTATTTTCATTGTTTTGTTGGGGTGGGTTTTATTCTCTTTTATTTTGTCTGCTTATGTTAAATCTGATGGCATGAGCAGCTATTTAAAAGAAAGCAAGACACACTATGGTAGCCATTTTGCATTTACTATTGGCTTGTTTGGAAGTCTATTGTATGCATTGGTTTGTTTTATTGTTTCTATTCTGTTCTGCTCTGTTTAATTTTCACTATGTCCAAGTAGATTTACTCTTGGCTTGTTTTGAAGTCCTTTATTGCAGTCATTGTTTTGTTTTATTGTTTCTATTTTATGCCATTCTGTTTGATTTTTACTATGTCCAAAGGCATCTGAAGCTATTTTGAAGACAACAAAAAGCATTATGGTAACTATTATTGATTTCATAAGCTTTTAAAGTCCTGTATCACTTAAACTGGTTTGTTTTGATTGTTTTTAATTATGTTTTATTTTCCTTGGTTTTATCCTCTTTAAAATAAAAATAAACTGATATTTTACATAAATCTTTTCTAATGGGGAAACAAACATCAAAGATAAACAGAAATAACATTCCTGTTTCCTTCCAATTCTTTAGGTCTAAACGTGTCTCTTTAACCTCCATGAAAATGACTGAAGACTAATTCTTTCACAGTGTTTGAGATGAACATCCCCTCATGGACATACCCATCACATAGAACTTTTGTCAACATCATTAATACTTTATTGATCTAATGTATAAGTTATTTGGATTGTTCCACCTTTCTTAAAGGTAAATAACAAATTTTTCCCCTTGCATTCACTGACCTACCATAGCATAGTCAATCAGTAAATATTTCTTGTGTGATATTACTGACTTTTCTCTAATTTCTCTTGGACTTAAGTCTTCTGGCCCAAAACAGAACAAGAAAGAAATGGTCCTCTTATAGTCTCTGTAGCATTCCATTGTATTTGTACAGTAAATAAATAGATCTTGCTTTCTTATTTTGTTTATGTATCCATCCTTTCAAACAAATTTTGTTAGTATGGATTTGTTCCAGAAGTGACAGGTATATAAAATTTCACGTCTCTACTTTTCTAAAATTAATTCTAACAGAACCCTCTTCCCCTACAGTTGATAGTAAATCCAATCTTAATCATTTTTAGGCAACTGCCACCATTTACCCCACTGACTAAAACAAAAATACTTCTTCAGATGTGAAATCTATTTGGGATTACACCATACCTCTAGTCTGGTCTTGATTTATTATGGTCTTGGAATCTGAGAATATATTGCCCAACTCAAGTGATTTATTCCACGATGGATGACTGTCATTCCCATGATAACTGACTCCACTGTAATCTTTGTCCCATCCCCAGAAGCCACAGTGTCACATATTCAGTCCAGCCACCACCATCTAAGGACTCAGCTCCAACACTTTCCAAGGCTCAACTTCTCCCCCGCGACAATCTAGTCCTCTCTCAATGTCAGTGTAGTGCTTTGCTCCAAAAGCACAGACCTTTGTAACAAAAACCTCTTTTTTAACTCTTTCCAGGGCAAGAAAACTCAGATTCCTGCATAAAACCCTCCAGCTACCCTTAATTGGAAATAAGAAGACAGAGGAAAATACTCAGAAAAAGACAGCTATTTTTCAAGAAGTTTGTGCCCTCATAAGATAAGCTATTTTCACTGCTTATCACATCCATGCTTAAAGACGTGTTAAATACAACTATGAAACTATTCCAGATAAAAATGTAGAAAGCTTTTTTTTTTTTTTTGTAAAGAATTAGCAACAAGTAATGAGGGAGATGCAGGACCAGGAGAAATCTATTTCAGTGGTATGAAAAGCTGATCTGCTTCTCCCACTCCACAATTCTTAAAATAACAAACTATCATCTTCTTTCAAATGGGAAACAGTCGCAGTTCACAAGAAACCTATTTTATTTCCTAACATTTCCATATTAGTGACTTTCATGTCCTCCAAATTTTCATACTCAGACCAGACTGACTTAAGGAAATTTGAATAATGGTTACCTATTCTAAAAGTCTACCTATGCACTATTTCAAGATTTTTCAAATAAATTTCTTAAGAAGTTAGACTTTGAGAGGAGGCTATAGTCATCTCAAGAAGCCTTTCAGCTTTGGATCTAAATTCTTAAACCTGCCAATTGCTCTGCTGTAACTAACTCATTTGGGATCTTCAAGTTTATATAACGTAGGAATTTTTTTATCATACATTACATAAAACACATTCTTACCTCTAAAATTTAATGAGAGTTTTATGCTGTTTAATTTTTCCAAGGGAGCCAGGAAAGGAATAGAGCAGTCTGACACTTTTATGAGATGTACTTGTTCTACATTCTGAATCTTATTCAAACATTCAATGTTCAAAAGAAAATGCTTAAAAGGAAGTGGTTGTAAGGTATGTTGACTCCACAAGTAATGAAATTTTTAATTGCATGTAATGTATGCTATAATATATAATTTACAACTGCTGGAATTTAATTACTTGAGCTTTTAAATAGGTAACTATTTTAAAATCACTAGTAATAGGAGAAAAAAGACATGCAAGATACTATTTTTGGTTCATTTTCCACTGTAGGGACCCTTGACAAGCAAAACATCCACTCTATGTTGACCCTCTTTAGGGAGGGGTAAATTGTGGCAGAAAAATACACCAGATCTAGGGAATTTCCTGACATTACTCCGTGAGGGAGGGTGTTGGGTAAAGAACTAAACCTTAAGACTAAAAAAGAAATGTAATGAGGGCTTTAAAAATATCAAAAATTAAGAAAGGAAAATAATGTCCTACCTCATCCTGCCACCACCCCAGAAGACAGAAAAGTTTCCCTGTGCCAGAACAGAGCAGAAATGGCAGGATGGGGAGAGAATGACTGACTGCGCCTAGCATCCAGGCGGGAGAATCTGTGCAGGGACTCTGGGCTCCCCAGCACTTCAAAAAAAAACAGGAAATGCGTAGCTCCCCCAAATGGGGCAGGAAGGTAATGGAAACGGCCACCTGAGGTAAATCTGCCTTACAGACAGGAACCTGGAATAGCTCAGCAGCAGCACACCAGACTGCAGGATCCAAGACCAGATGGGGAGGCTATCACTCACAAACACTGTACCTGCACAGGACCAGATGGGTCATTTTGATGAGTTTCCTGGAAGTTGGATGCAAGTGTACAATGAGATAAAAGTTGGAAGCCAGCCTGATTGAGATGATTTCTACTGTTCTAAATGAATGGAGGTTAGTAACAGAAACTATGGTGGGTTATAGGAAAAACAATTCTGTAGGCTGAGATTCAGTCCCATTATGAAGGAACTACTGAATGGCCACAGTGTTTTTCAAACTAAGCAGAAAAGCAGCTATTGACTTTAGTAACTGAGTTTGTCTATTTTTATTGCATCTAAAACCAATGCATTTCTGGGTGTGATGGCACACACCTGTAATCCCAGCTTTAGGGAAGCTGAGGAAAGAGGATGGCCATGATTTTGAGGCCAGCCTGGGCAACACAGCAAGTTCAAGGCCAGTTCAAACAACATAGGGAGACCTTGGCTTAAAAAAATAAACAGCAGTAGCAACAACCACCACCAGTGCTTTGTGAGTATCCTTCACAACTGCTGTTTATGCAATCACAATGCCTCGTGGGTGATGAGGTAAAGTTTATTATTTTGAACCTAAATACACAAAGACATTTAAAAATCAAAACATATTTTTACACAATGAAGCAACCAAAAAAGAAAAACATGTACATAACGAAGCAGTTAGCAACAATTTGGGGGATTTTCCAATATTTTAATGGATTCTACATGGTCAAACAGTTTTTTAGCCACAATGCTAGAGGAATATATCATCAAGGCCAAAATAACTGTTATTTAACCAAAGGTCATGGAGAAATCCAGAGACTTTTGCTTGGAGCCAGTCTCTTAAGCCAGTTTCAGCAGGGGTCAAGCAAATTGTGGGGAGCTGGGCTCAGCGAGTTTGAAATATGTAGGGCAGCCCAGTGGGCTGAAAACTCAGGCAAGTATCAAAGCCACAGTCTCGAGTCTGAAACTTGACTCTGAATGACTGTCCATAGTGCAGGTGAGAAGCACAGGTGAGTGAAACTCAAGTCCTTCAACTGATTAATGAGTGCTACCCATGTTATAAAGGGTCATTTCCTTAATTCAAAAAAGCTGATTATGGATACAAAACATATGTGCATTATACCTTCAGAGCAATGTCTATATTATTGTTTGACTAAATTACTGGGCCCAGTAGTCCGACAAGCCAACACCGAAAACTAACCATCACAGAATAGTAATAATCTATGGTAAACATTGGCATCACAGTTAGGGTACTGTACTTGAGCTATTGCATTAAAAATTCCAAGGACTATGGAACTAGATGAATTCACCTGTGTCTTGAAACACTAACTGAAATGAAAGGACCAGCTCATACCCTTTATGTTTATTTAGATATAGTCTGAAAACCAGACAATTTCCCTGGAATTCCTAAAGGAACTCATATTTATAGGAGGCACAGAGTTTATATTAAATCAAAGACCAAACTTAATAGTGTGGATGACTAAATTTTCAACATCAGTTTACTTTACAGTCTCTCAGAGATCCTCATGTGAAAGGGAAGACTCTAGGGAAGAGAATGTTCAGTGGGCCTGGGGCTGAATTTGAGGAAGAGCTGAGGTAGCCAGCTAAGGATACAGTGACTTCTGAAATGGTTTGCTTCTTCCTTTGAGGGGGTACGTAGGAGAAATCTGCACTTCTGGGAAGAATAGAATTGGCTTTGAGTTGTAGAAAAGTTAAAATATGTGTGAAAGAAAGAACATGGAAGCTAAGTACAAAGGAGTTGACTGTGTCAGCCATCAACGCATTGCGTCTCAGATCCAAACTCGCAAATGTTAAAGCCACAGTTTTAAGTCTGAAACTTGAGTCTGAAAGACTCTCCATAGTGTAGGTAAGAAACACATGAGTTGAAATCAAGTCCTTCAACTGATTGCTGAGGTCCATCTACACTTCTCTGTCTTGCTTTTTGAAATGCTAATGTGTAGCCAGTGCTTGCTGCTGCAGTGTTGTTTCGTAGGTAGCATGCAGGAGGGTCACTGGGAGGTAGGTAGCCATGAGAAGGTTCCACTTGATTCTTCCTGAGTTTTCTAACTCATGTGGTGTGTGGGTGGTACATACCTGCCATGACTTTCACTAAGTCTTCTGGCGGGTTTCCCAGTAAGTTGTACTGCTATCTTAGAGGCAGCTGGAGTGAGACCTGATGGTAGCTACCTTCCAGCTGGTTTTTCCAGAACCATAGCAAAGTCCTGGCCAACTGTCTTAGCAAACACTGCTCAAAGTCCTGGCCAACTGTCAACCTACAATTATTTGCTTACCAGCTCTGGCCTATGGCTAATCAAAGAACTTTGCTATCCGGTAGGCCACGGCAGCCCAGGTCTCCAGCAATGTCTTGAAGGTCTGTCTTGGGAGGGCATCATTTCCATTTGGTTCCTTGCATCAGTATTCTCCACAAAGGTACTTGCTCCAATTATATGCTATTTCTGCATTGTCTTTTCTTCTTTTCTTTCTCCTTTCCATCTCTTACAGTCCATAGCATTTATAAATTGTTTATCAAAAGAAACTATTCCTAGCCCACGCATTCACATTTCATTGTTCAGGAACACAGAGAGGTAGCAAACATTTGTGGAACTGAAAGCAATTCTTCACATTTATCCAACTTGTTAGATAACCAAGATAAAATTTTTGAAAATCAGTCTAATAAGTACAATGTCTGTTACTGTGGGTATACCATACTTAAAGAGATTTTCTTGAACAAAGATATAAATAGTTTAAAATGTGTTATCTGTTATGATGGGTCATCTAAAATAATCGTTTTTGGCTATAATTAGAAGGTTAAGTTTTTTATGTATAAAACAATATGGTTTTCTAAAGTATTAAAATGCTGTTGGCTAAATTTACTAAAGTAGATTTAAAAACAAAGATTCTATATTTTATAAAATAGTGTCTTATGTTCTCAGTTTCAGGCTTTTAGTTACTAACAAGTAAGCTTTAATTGTTAAAGAGTGTTATGACTTGTATCTATGTCCCCCCATCCCCCAAACCTCATACAGACATAGGGTTTTTCCGAGGTGGTTGAATCTAGAGTGTGGGATTGAATGGTGAAGCAGTGCTGGGATTAAGGGTGAGTAATTGCTGGATCAGTCCAGTGGTTGGCTTGGCACCACCCTAATCCCTGTAGACTGGATACAATATAAGGGACAGAAAGAGGTTTGTCTCACTCTCTCTTGTACCTTTTGCTGTCTTCTATTAATGAACAGTTGCCTCTCTGCCATGTGCCACCCAGCCTTGGACTCAGCTGATTAAGGACCAAAACCTCTACAAACTGTGAGCTCTTCTACTTTAAGTTTGAATATCAAGTATTTTGTCTGTCTAACAAGACAAAAGCAACTCAGACAAGAGTATTTAAAATTAAACTTATAAATGTTTATGATACAACCTATATATCTGGGACCAGAGATACGTCTACAAACAAGATAAGCTGTGAGTTTAAGCTTTAACATTAATAAAATTAACACTGAATAAGGTTAATAGATTCAAAGCTCTCTTTTACACAATACACAACTAGACAATAGTTCTTTAAACTTGATCCTGGCATTTAAACTTGTTCTGCATTTACTGGCCTTGATTAAGCAAGAAATTTTTATTATTGTATAAGTGTATATTATGTAATAAGTCTATTTTCAGTCATGACCCCTGTTTCCTAAACTTATCAGAGCCATAATGATATCTTTGATTCTTATCAATGTAGTTGTATGCTACAAAACCTGTTAAAAGACTCCACATTTTTCTTAAGAGTAAAAATTAAATATGTACAAAGATTTCTATATAGTTATAACACTAATTATTGCTAACCTTGTGGTACATTAAATACATTCATGTTTCCCAAATGTACAGACCTTCAAAAAAACAAAAACCAGTATCATACTGGTAACTTTCTTCTGGAGTTGTTTATGGTGATAATTTTTTTTAGGTGCAAGGATCTGGTTTTACCTTACTTGTGTTCCACTTATTTGTGATAAAATGTGCCTGCCAATCCAATATGAGACAGCCAGCTGGATGATGGCAATACGTTTTTCAGTATTGTGCTTGTGGAATCATTCCATAATTGTGCTATAACCCTTAGAAATACCTAAACACTATACAGTCCAGTTAATGTTACTCTAACAATTAAATATTAGACATTAATAACCTACAAAGTACATCTATAACAAGCATATTCTTTTAAAATGACACTATAAAAGACAACAAATTTAAGTAAAAGTTTCTTTGTTATTTACTATCTTATAATTAGATATAACTGACTGAAAACAGACTTACATTTGTTTCATAGATAATAATGTCACTGTGATTGTTATGCTAAAATGCTGTGTTTCTCTTGATCCCAAACAGTAATGATTGATATACTGTGTCAATTTGATAAGTCTAGAAGCTTATGCTATGTGCTATTATTTGTGTTTAGATGTGTGGTTCCGGGATTACAGGAGTGAGTGCTAGGCTGGATGGCCTTCACACAGTATAATGGATAGAAGGAGCCTTCTCTGCATGCTCCTCCCTTTTTGTCTTTGTAGCTTTTGCTGTTTTTTGCTGCCATGAACTATTGTCCTCTGCTATGAGCCAGTCTGCCTTGGAGGTAGCCAAGTATGAAATGAAATCTCTACAAACTGTGAGTTAAATAAACCTTTCCTTCCTTAATTTGGGGCATCAAATTGTCTCAGCACTGAGAAAAAAGTAGCCAAGGCAGAATTTGGTACCAGAGAAGTGGGGTTGTTGCTGTTACAATACCTGACCTTGTATTTCAAGTACCTTTGGGAATGGCTTATGGGAAGAGTTCGAAAAGGTTCAGAGATGTCACCTGAGAGAGTAGAGCTGGAATACCTTAAGCTGTTCTGTATGGGAGATTCTAGTCAGAACTCAGGATCCCAGAAGGCTGATAGAAATTCCGCCTATAAAGACCAGGCTCAGGAGGAAAAAGGACTGCTTGGAAAAAGGACTGCATTGGTTGCTTGAGTACAAATGATGTATGGTGTATACCTTGGCAGAAAGTTTGTCTGCATTTTGCTCATGTCCAGAGACTAAGATTTTTGCATGAGACTAAGATTAAGGATGGTGAACAAATTAATCTGGTGGAAGAAATTTAAAGGCAGCCTAATTTGGGAGTAGTGTCATGACTATTGTTGGGAGCTTTTTGCCAGATTTATGTTGCAAATCAAGAGCAAAGAGTCCAGAGGGATGATTTAAAACATTGAGTGTTTGGCCAGAAAGGAAGCTCTAGTAAGCTGTGGACTGCAAACATAGAGCTGATATCTTGACTGCTGAGAAGGAACAGGAAAATATAAAAGATGACATAAGGGCATCACAAGAAGCATGAAGTCACCACCTTTTCAGCCTCAAAACTTCAAAAGGGAAAGACCTGCTTTGAGGAGAAAGTCACAGAGCATCATGTTCCAGAATGGTGGCAGGAGTTGCACCAGGTTCCCAAATTGTGGAGGCATAAAGAATTTGTTCTTCAGAATCAGGTTCAGGTGTTCAGTGACCCAGGGATTCAACTCCTACAATCAAGAGAGAAGAAAGCCAAGCTACTGCTCCAGTTGGCAGCAGTCCTTGGAATCATCCATGTTGTGCTGATTTTAGGTGCATGCAGAATGCAAGAGTCTTGAAATTAAAGCTGCTTCCACCCAGATTTCAGAAGAAGGCCTGGGAGCCTAGATAGTGTGCCCCTGAGAGGCTATTGTGTAAAGCTGTGTGGGTGAAGCTAAAATGTAGACCTCAGAAATTTGGAAAAGCCAGAAATACATATCATCTAAGGAAAGTTGCAACAAGTAAGCAAAACAGGCCTATTAGAGAAGCCCCAGGAGCTACAATCACCAGAAGTCCATAGTGGTGGAGTTGTGCAAGCCTTTTGGAGTTCACAATTTATCACAGATTGTTTTGGATGTTCCACATGCAACTACAGGACATAACATTTGCCCTGCTGGATTGCGGACTGGCTTTGATATCATTGCTCTGTATTCCCATGTTTGTACCTTTTGGAATGGTAATATTTACCTTGTGCCATTAGATGTTAGAAGTGTTTAATTTTTCATTTGTACAGGAGCTCACAGCTAAGAATTTGCCTTATATCTTGAAGGAGATTTGGGACTTGAACTTTTCAGCAATGCTGAACCTGTTAGGACTTTGGCAACTCTTGGAGATGAACTAAATGTCTTTTGCATAAAGATGTGCATAAGTATTTGGCAGGCCAAGGGCAAAATGTTATGGTGTGTGTCTGGCTGTCCCCCCAAAGCCTCAGGTGGTCATGGGGAGATGAGCCTTCTAAAGGCAGTTGAATCTACAGTTGTGACTGGTTCATTGTCTAATGCTGGGATTGCTAATGTGACTGCTGCACCCACCCTGGGGCAGATAGCCAGCATATAATATATTGGAAGGACAGACACGATCCTCCTTTTTTGCCCTTGTTGCTCTTTCCTGTCTTCAGCCACCATGAACTGTAGCTCTCTTCCATAAATCATCCTGCATAGACCCAGAAGATCATGGACTGAAACCTACACAAACTATGAGCTAAATAACATTTTCCTTCTTTAATTTTAGGCATCAGGTACTTTGTCTCAGCAATGAGAAAAAGAATAACAAAGTTACTAAGTAACCGAGCAGTTCTAAAACCTGGCATGTAAAGCACATGCCCTTACTTCTAGGATGTTGTTCATTGTATCAAATTGAGAAGTTTAGAAGTATAGCTAAATGACTCAGCTGGGGTTCCAAGGCCCTAACTTTGTAAACATCCTGAGCATGTGCAAGAGGAGGAAATCAAATGGTGTGAGTGCAACAACCACTTGAGGGTGGGTAGCCTACATACAAGATAAGGGAAGGAAAGAAGCTTGCTCTTCTCCTCTGCTTTTGTTGGTTTTTTATGTCTTTTATTGCCTTGAACTGTTACCCCTTTATCATACCACCCTGATTTGAAGGTGAATATGAACTGAAACTTCTACAAATCATGAGATAAATAAATCTTTCCCTCTTTAATTTGAGCATCAAGTATTTTGTCTCAGCAACAATAGAAAAGTAACTAAGACATAAACCTTCTCTATAAAACTTTATCCATTTGCATTCTACAAAAATTTAACTTCTAAAAAGATTGTGATTGGCAGTCTGAAGATGGCGACTTGATAGGTAGCAGAGTAGAGAGCCTCTCTAAGAAAAACAACTCAGACACTAGAATTTAACACCATGGAGAAGACTAGATGAAAGGAGAGGGATCCTCATGACCCAGGAAGAAACTGAGGAAAAAGAAAAAATGTGGATGAAAAGGGAACCAGACACTCTCACTGGGGTTGGCCCTGCACTGTGCTGGGCGTGCCTTGGAGTCAGATGATTCACAATCACGCTGAAGTTGTGGTGTTGAAATCGGGAGTTGGTGAGCCCAGGGCCCTTGGCGGGAGCATGCAATGCAACAGAGAGCAGAACCAACATGGAGAGCTGCATTAATCCATGGTGAGTGGCAGGAATTGGGTCCCATGGAGGGGGTAACCAGCTGGATGACATATTGGAGTTGGGCAGGATGAGCCTGAACCTGGAACCACAGTGGCATCAGTCAGCTGCCCTTGACCCAAAGAGGACTGGTGGGATCTGTTTGGGCTGGGTCATGCCCCTGCTGGGGACCCAATAGCCAGGGACAAAACTGTCCCAAATCTGTGACGTCCCCAAGGCACAGACTATGATGCTAAAGACACTCACTGATTGACTGGCAGGAGTGGGGCCAGCCCACATTGTCCCTGCATGCACTTCAGATAACAGTAAACTGGAGAGGGCAGCAATCTTCTAGCCAGCATGCTTCAGAAAAACCATATGCAATACAGAAAGGGCCTGAGACCTCTACCATATGCCTGTCTGAAAGAAATCAGAAACATGACAAGAGAAAGAAACAAGAAAAAGCCTCCAGCTGCTGATCCAGGGAAAATAAGTCCAGGAGAGGTAAGTACAGAAGAGATCGAGGGCAGCAGTCATGCAATATCAGACACAGAATCAGCAGACATAAAGAAATACTTCTGTACCTCATAGACGAACTTAAAACTGAAATTCTAATTCAAGTGAGGCAAGATATAAAAAGATTAATAAAAGAGATGCTAAGCCCCTCTCAAGAAGACACAGATGGAAGAATGGAGGAAACCAGAAAAAGGAGAGAAACCTTTGATGAAGAATATAAACAAAATCTAGAATACATGAAACAGATCCAAAGAGATTATCAGGAAATTAAAACTCCATTGAAAGCTGGCAAAATTCCTTGACAGAAACTAAAGTTAGACTTTCAAAACTTGAAGATAGATTTGCAATGTGTGATTGTGAAAGAAAAGGTCTCTTAAAAATAACAAGGAACCAGGAAGTAACAATACAAAGGATAGAAGAAGACGACAAGAGGATCTATAACTTAAGAATAAAAAACATGAGCGAAGAAGCAGGAGTAAACACAAATGGATTATAAAGGCTATTCACAGAAATAATTAAGGAAAACTTCCCAAGCATAGGATAAATGAGGCATACATGACTCCAGTCAGCTACAACCAAAACATAATAATTAAGATCCCAGAAATTCATCATAAGAACAGAATATTAAAACTGGTCAGAGAAAACAAACAGATCACCTATAAAAGGAAAACCCATCAAAATCATGACAGACTTCTCAACACAAACTATCAAATCAAGAAGAGCTTGGAGCAAAGTATTCCAAGCCCTGAAAGAAAATAACCTCTAACCCAGATTGATGTACCCTGAAAAACTGTCTCTCAAAATTAATGGAGAAACAAGATGCTTCCATGACAAAGAGGAACTGGGGGAGTTGGTGACCAACAATCCAACCCTACAAAAAATACTGGAAGACATTCAGAGAGAGAGAAAAAAATACCAGGATTCCGGTCTCAATGAATGGGTCAGACAGTGGAATGAAGGAGAAAAGCAGAAATCAGCAGCAGAAAAAAGCATAGCAAAGATGAGGCAGAAAAGGTTGACTGTAATCTCTAACATAGAAGGCCTTGATACACTAACAAAAAGAAACAGACAGAGTAGATCAGGTCTCATCAAGATGCTCTGAACGGAAATATACTCAACCGAACCGGAAGTCAAAGATGAGAAAATGATGCTCTGTGTGACAAGGAACCAGAGAGAAATAGGGACAGCTCATCCAGCACCTGCAGATAGGTTGGAAAGTCATGACACTTTTGTGCAGTGGAGAACTACTCAGCTATAAAGGAGGAAAACCTTGAGGCTTTAGTAGATAAAGGAATATAACTCAAGATTAAACTCAGGGGTAAAATGGTTCAGCACCACTTAGGTAGATATTAGGTTGCCTCCCGAATCTAAAAACTAAAGTAGTTAGTGGGACCCAAAATGTACAAAGCACCCTGAGAAAGGGAACGGGTAGGAATTGTCTTTAAAAAAAAAAAGGAAGGCAGAGGACATTGTTAATAATGCATCAAGATATAAAATCCACATTATTCTTATCATTCTGTTTAGTTTGATTTTATTCTGTTCCAGCCTGTCTACTCATACTAGATTTGAGGGCACAAATAGCTATCTTAAAAATAGCAGGATATACTACAGTAAATATCCTTAATTTCCTATTAACTTCAACTGAAGCCCTGTATTACTTACAGTATCTTACTATGACTGATCTTATTTGAATCTGGTTTATTAGATCGCTGTTTTGTCTTGACTGATTTTATTCAAATTTGGTATGCTTGATAATATCAAGTCTAAGAGTAGAGGCAATTACTCTGAAGATGACAAGATGCAATAGGATACCCACTCCAGTTTGATTATTAACTGCTTTTGAAGTCCTACAATGTCTCCAATGTTATGCTTTTATTAATATTGCTATGTAGTGCTATGTTCAATTATATTATGCCTGATGATATAGACAATTCTACTGAAAATAACAAGAGACAGCATAGTAACTACTGTATATCACCTAGTATTGTGGTTCTACATGTCTTTTTTTTGCTTCATGCTTTTCTAGGAATTTGTTTTGTTGTCTTGTTTTGATCTGTTTTTCCCTATAATACAGAAAGGATAGGTATACATGTAGAGATTCAAGCATGCATAGAACTTCTAAACATTTTATGAGAATATATTATATAATACATGATGTAATGAACAGATACTCTAAAGAAGAGACACTAAGATACCCAGTGCTAATTCTGTAGCATTATGGTATAAAATCTAGCAATACTATCATTCTCTGTTCAGAGTGATATTAGTATTTTTTTTGTTTAATTTCAACATATGTAAAGATATGGACAGCGATTTTGAAGAGAACAAGAGACATTATGGCAGCCATTTTTGACTCCCCTATTGTCTGGTCTTGAAGACCTAAAATGCCTTCATCATCCTGTTCTGATCAGTTTAGTACTATATTGTTCAGTATGTATTCACTGTGTGTGAAAATATGGACAACTATTTGGAAGAAAACATGAGACAATATGATAGACAGTTGAAGATCTCTGGTGGTCTTGCTTTAAAATCTGTGTTTCTTAAATTGTTTTCTTATGATCTGTTGCTCTGTTTTGGCTATGTTTAATTTTACCTTCTTTAAAATAAAAAAATTTAAAAATAAAAATAAAAACATCATGATAAAAAAAAAAACAGTTCCTTTTGGGTCATGTTCCATACTTAAACTGCCCTTCTGGGTATTTAACAACTGAGGTTTACTAATCAGAGCAAAAAAGATAACTGGACTAAAAACACAACCAATACTTTGGCTGTCGACTCCCAAGGTCAACACAAACTCAAAACACGAGGGAATGTCTTCTACAAGATTCTACAACTTTAGTGAGTCATCCAATCTCCTGAGAAAAGAGATTACAGTATCCAGAAGATAAGAGTGTATCATATAAAAGTGTCCCAATAAAAATGTACCAATATACAAATATGTAAAAAGTATACTAATAAATGAGGGTCACCAAGGAGAAAAATGCCTTCCATGCTCCCATGAGAAGTCATATGGCAAGCTACACCATGATTCATTCTAGTGGCTGACATGGACAAAAGAATTGAGAGACTCTATACATGGTTCCAAAAGTAACCCCTAAAGAGCCTTAACAACAGATAACAAAAGGTTAATTTTAGTTAACACAGTTCTCACTTTAATTTGTTCTTAAAACTCAACAAAAAAATTTAACCAAAAGATGTGTAAGTATCATAATAATAAAGACTAGATATTTAAAAATAAAAGGAGGCTCTTATTACTGACCTCTGCTGTCAGCTTCCAGCTATACCTGTAACTGAGCATTATTATGGTTCAGTGAAGCTAAAAATCTACAGAGAAAGCTGAAAGATCTCAGTAATTATCTTTAAATTCCTTAGCTAAAACTGTTCTTCAAAACCACAAAACTCTCCTTCTTCTTACATCCAAAACTAGAGAAGTTTGTATTTTCATAAGGAAAATCTGTTGTCTTTAGATAATTTAGATCTACTAAAAAATCTTTTTAAAAAAATCAGACTTACAAATAATCTTCATTATTAGGTCTAAGAGCCAGACAGTTAGAACACTATTCCAGTCCCTATAAATGTAGCTCCTTTTCCCAAACTGTCTGTCCATTCTAATACTCATACATTGGTCATAATGTACTTTAATCTCTTAGAAAAAGTTCTTTATTCTCACCTCGAAGCTACCAAATGCCAAATAATCACACAGATAAAACCAACAATAAATATCCTGGTCTCTTTCTACCAGGATCCACTAGATTAACTTTGTTAAGGGAGGTCATAACTACTAAACTACAATATGACTTCTGTCCAAGGCCCTATAGATAAGCTCTCTAGAAAGGCCCCTGAGTGCCATCTCCCCTAAAGTGACCCTTCTCAGCTCAAAAGAGCTTCGCTAAAGCTTTGCTGATTCTCCCTTAACTGCAGTTACAGATAACTCTTCAGAAGATTACTATAGGAAGATAGGTTAAATAAAAACATATAATCAGAGAATACATCAAAATTGTGGCCAAAGGTATTTTTTTTTTTTAAAACCAGGTCTTTAGATAGAGATACAATGGCCAGGCCTACATGTCTCCCTAAGAAGTAAGCAGTGACTTACAATCATACTACAATTAACATCACTAAAATCATACTACAGTTAACACCAAAAACTCCAGATAGCTATTAGTTGCCCAGAGGGGTGACCAGAACATCCAGACTGATCCCTCCAAAAATGTCTTTGTTCTTTCCATGTACATATGTGACCCGCTTCCCTATGAGATCAATATAAGCTAAACAGCTATATTTGTTAACCCTACAGATTGATTATACTTTGACCCATGTTGGACCCACATTATGACTTTGCTTTATAAATTACCCCTGACAAAGGGCCTCGGAGGCAACCCACTCAGGAGCCCTCCTGTGTCTCAAGAGCTTTCTCTCAGGAAACCGACTCTTTCCTACTCTTAACTTTCATTGTTTCTTAAAATTCATTCTTTGACTTCAAGGGACACAGACTCAACACAGCCAATACCTAACAGCTTGGGAGTTATATTTCTTCTATATAAATTCCTGTCCTCTGTACCAACATCTTTCCTGGCTGACAGAGAAATCAATAGATGTGTGGTTAGTTTTTAAGTTTTTACCTCTTTTGCAATTAATCAGACTTTACTAGTTAATAATTTTGTTAAATTCTCCCTGTTCAAATTGCTGTTATGATTTTTCTCCTCACTAAACACTGAATGACACAGGGGCCTTTGGGGAAAAACTAGCATTAAAAAAGTTCTAATTTTTTTTCCACGACTGAATTGACAGTGCTAACAAAGTATACCGGTAAGCAGGATCTTTTACAACATTAATGCTCAACAGATAATGTGTTGGATCCCTGCCAAACAATTATTGTAAAATTTGCATTTTAAAAGTTTGTGAAAAAGAACACTCATACATGGCTGCTGAAGTTGGGAAAATCTGAGAGTTCTTCAAAATGGTAACCATGGAGTTACCCTGATCTAACAACTCTACTTCCAGATACATACCCAAGAGAAATAAAAATATAAACTATGCAAGAACTTGTTCACAATTGTTTAGAGCAGCATTACTCATGACAGCCAAAAGGTGGTAACCATTCAAATAGTCATGTAATGACTGAATAAATAAAATGTAGTTATTATGTATACATGGGATGATGTTCAGCCATAAAAAGAAAGACATATATTCTTTATCCTAGATGAATCTTATGCTAAGTGAAAGAAGCCAGAGGCACTCCCAAAAGACCACACATCACATGCTTCCATTTATAGGAACTGTCTGGAACACATGGGATCCATAGAGACATAAATCATATATTGATTGCCTAAGCCTGGAGGGTAAAGGATTGCAAAATGAGGAACAGACAGGGGAAGAATGGGGAAGGCTGCTAATTGATACAGTGTTTCTTTGGGGATAAGAAACATGTTCTAGAATTAGAGCGTGGTAATGTTTGGACAATACTATGAATATATTAAATTGAGTGAACTGTATACTCCAAACATTTAAATGTATGTGAATTACATTTTCATAAAGCTGTAAATTGCCTTTTAAAAGTGGTTTTAGTTCTGCTTCTATAGTTCATGAAATGTATCCAAGTAGTGCTAAAATAAAACCAAGATTTCAACCCAATGAGTCATAAAAATCTTTATTTTCAAAAGCTTTTTTGACTATTCCTGCTTCATTTTATTTGCCTTTAATAGAAACTTGTTTTGAGAAATCGCTGAAAGGCTAGTGGACAGTTTTTGCAGTGCTGCTATAATAGGCTGTTACATTAGACTAACTACAGAGTGTGCCATGTTGAGTGTGATGTAATGTGCAAGGATTCTAAATCAAGTTTAATACAAGCTCACGGGAGCTAATGAGAAGGAAAGGGTAGTGGGGAAGGTTAAGTGCTGCCCTTCACATTCCAAGTCTGCAAACAGGATCCAGAGCTTCAGAAGGTTCCTTGTCTCTCTCAGTTCTGTCCTCCGTGGGAAAATCTGGGTGTTGAAGCAGATGGTCTCTGAGGATCACTGTAACTCTAAATCCTGTGAGCTGAAGATTCTGTTATGCAAGTACTAATATTCTTTTCCAGGATGAAAGTAAGAATGAATGAAGCCCAAGCATATTTTACAAATGAAAGTCTAAATTTGACAAGAAATAGTAAAGAATGACATCAGTGGTCATCGTATATGCCCAGGAGCACAGTCCCTCAGGAGTCACCAGTGCCAACATTCCTTAGGTGACTGATGGGAGCAAAGCAGAGGCCAGCTGGTATTCAAACCAGCTGACTTCTCAGGCTTAGGAGCTTGCGTAAGGTAATGAAATTGTTATTAAATGTATTTATTGCCATCTTTCCCAAGAATAGTAAGAACTCTTGTTTTAAGAAAAGCTTCTGTGGTTATTCTAGGTTGAAAGAAAATGATTAAATCCCTTATGCAGTTTTCATCTATTCTTTCTGTCCCTGAGGATCTTACAATGCACTGCACTAGGAAAAATGCAGGAAAAGGCAATTCTGCTTTTGTTCTTGTATTTCTTTTGGTGTATAATGAGAGTCTCCATAAGTTTCCAACATAACTTCAAATATACAAGCTAAATTAATTCTAATAGCTACATACATTAATCTCACATTTAAATCATGGTGATGACACCTCAAGATTTTAGAAATTTCTTAACCAATTTATGTTCACTTAAGTGAATTGTAAGCTAGATTTTGCTCAAAGAATTTTAAAACAATGTAGTCCCTCAAAATTCACCTCATTTATTGTACTAGGTATGTGAAATGGTCACATATTCAATGTATTAAAATCTCCTGCCGACAAAATAAAAAGCCAACCAGAGATTTAGCCTTCATCTGAGTAGTATAAAATTGTAAATGTTTATATAAAATCATATGAAATTAATATAAAAACACATATAGAATATTTGATGCAATTATATACAATCATATTAGATGCAAAAGGAGTATTTAAAATGAAAAAATTGAAAATATAAACCTTCAAAAATTGATGTTTAAAGATCTAGGAAAGATTAAATATTTTGTTAATTAGCTACTTGACACATTCTAAAACACTATCCCACAGTTCCAGCTGAAGATTCTTTGGTTGCCTTGTCATATGACAATGACTTTACTTCTCTAAAATATCTAATTAAGAAGGATCTCTTGTCTTTTGTGTATTATTTGATTCTCAGTAAATACTATGGGGTCATTCATTTTAAAAAGTCATTAACATTATTGAATGAAATAAAGCTCATCAGAGCAAATCACAACAAAAGATGACAGTACTTATCAAAATAAATGGTTTTGTAGAAAATAGCCATTGTTGATCTTACATTTCTTCTGTTGACTGTACAAATTAAGTTTTTCTTCATTGCAATTTCAACTTTTTTGTGCCTTTTCATATCCTATTAGAGACTTGGTTCTCATAAAAATATTTTCTGACTTTATGTATTATGTTTATTGGTTATCTTGACGCTTTCCTTTACAATTTTAACCATCAATTGTTAGTTTATATTAGAATACAATACGAAAGCTTTGGTATTTGCTTCTGCTAGACTGACTTGTTTCCACTTGTTGATAGAAAGATGCAGTTATGAACACTGTGTGTGTTTCAGATTGGCTGAGTGTACAAAATGCAATCAAAACATATGATAAAAAGAAGTTAAAAACCTCTACAATGAAATCACATCACTCTGAAAGAGGACGTTGAGGAAGATGTCAGAAAATAGAGAAGTATCCCTTATCCCTGGATGGGCACCATCAACATAATCAAAATAACTATACTTCCATAACTGGTACAGATTTATGCAATTCCAACCAAAATACCAATGGCATTTCTCACAGATCTTAAGAAAACATTTCTAAAATTCATGTGGAACAAGAGACCCAGAGTGCAAAAGCAAACATGATGATATCCAAATCCTATACTTGAAGTTATGCTATAAAGCAACAGTGATTAAAACAGCATTGTGTTGGCACAAAAACTGAAAGAACTGCAGGCGTGTCCAGCTATTTTATCTTTGACAAAGAGGCAAAAAACGTACACTTCAGGAAAGTAGCCTCTTTACTAAATGATGCTAGGAAAATTGAATATCCTGAAATTCTTTTTTAAAAATTTTTTATTTAAAGGAAAAAAACAGTATAAGGGTACAAGTAATACAGAATTACAAAAAAAAGGTAAGAAATCACTAGTTAATAGATTATATATTGTCAGCTTAGAAACAGTTGTTCAAGTTACAGGATTAAAACATACAAAGTGGACATTCAAATAATGAGACTGCAAACGGTTGTGTTCAATGATCCAACAAAAACTCAGTAATATGGTCATCTATCTTAATACACCTAAACACACTTGCAGGTGTATCCTTTAGAGCACTTTTTTTTCCTCTCTTTTTTACAACAAAATTTACACATTTTGGGTTTTATTACTCCCATAGTTTTTATTACTTTTTTGGAAGAGAATAAAATCAAATATGACAAAACAAAGCAGTCAGTCAAAACAAAGGATGGACATAGCACATTATGTAAAAACAGAATTCAAGGTTATCAACAATGGTTACCATAATGCCTCTTGCTTCCTTAAAAAGAATTGCCAATATCATTAGGTATAATAAAATTGAACAAAACAGTACAGAACAAGACCAATAAAACCTAAACATTGGAAACATTACAGGACTTCAAAAGAAGATAATAGTCAAACAAGAATGGGCATCATAGTGAATCTTATTGCCTTCAAAGTAGTTGCCTATACCCTCAAACTTGATACTATCAAAACAGAACAGAACAGAGTCTAACCAGTCAAAACAAGATAGTGGGAGTAACACAGGGCTTCAAATCAAGTTAATAGGAAATCAAAAAAGTTACTATAATATATCCTGCTTTTTTTATTTTTTCCCTTAATTAAAAGAAATTTTAAAAATTTTAAAAAATAAATAATTTTTTCAAAGAGAGTCAGTTGTATGGGGTTTAGTAGTCATCGACTAAAGGTGGCTTAGTAGTTTAACAATAATTTCTACAAGAGATGCCAACATGCTGAGATGTTAGTAATGCGTGGGTAAGGAGAACTGGAGCCTTATCATCAAATTTCAGAAATGGAAGCCAGAGGATAAAATGAAATGGATGTATGGCACTGTGGACAATGAGCACATGGGGTGCTGCTCATCAAAATGTGCTAAACTTATGAGAAACCTTGGAGCTTCGGTGAGAGCTCCACTAAGAGTAGAGAGGAAGAAGACATAGGCTGTGGTCACACACACACACACACACACACACACACACACACACACACACACGCGCTGTGTACAGGGACACCACAAAGGATGGCAGCAGGCAGCCCCAGGACCAACCCCACCACGCCACCCCAGCCTCCTGACCCCTCCAGCCCCTCCAGGGCCAATGCAGCACTGAGTATCTCTCTTCTTTGCCATTCCTGGGTCTGTCTGGCCCTGAATGTATCCAGGAGGCTACCTGGGCACTAAACCTGTGGCTTAATCCCTTTTCTGGTCCATCTTTTCCCTCTCCTCTGCCCGATAGATGAAAGAGGAGGAGGAGGATGGATAAAGATCCATGCCCGGAATTCTGACTTGCTGTTTTTCCAGAACTCAGACCTCTGGGTTCCTCCAGTCCTCACTTCTCCCAGTTTCCACCCTGCCAGGGATCTAGGATCTTGGTCCCAATCTCTTCCCTTTGTTCTCACTGCCAAACTGCCTGTCTTGGGATCCAGGTATGAATCTTGGCCCCCTGCTTGCTCCAAATGGGTCCCAGACACTTAAATTCAGTGTCTGACAGTCCCAGCTTTCACTGCCAGGGTCCCAGTCAGATTTCAGACCATTTCACCCCAGCTGTGCTCATTAATCCTGGCTTAGAGCTCATCCATATGTGCAGTTATATAATCCTGATTTTTAGTCCTTGCCTGAGGATACAGAAGAGCACATGGCCCTGCTCTTTCCCTCCTACCTCCCCTCTCATAGTTTCAGAAGGAATCAGGAAAGAGAGGTCTGTCGTTTTTACAACTAATGGAAAGTGAAAGAAGAGATAGTCGTGTCCGTTCTCCCCACACTTCTAATTTGATACATATTTCTGACAAAGCTGGCTTGAGACTGGTCACTTATAACCAAGAATCTTTTCAGCCTTTGGCCTATCAACTTCAGAGACATATAATAAAGTTCACAGTGGGAGTAGGAAAGGATGCAAATGGGAGTGAACAGGACGATGGGCTTGTCTCCTCAAGATGCTCTTGCTCCTGCTAGGATGTAATGTCTCTAGCAGCCTGTCTTAGTTACTTTTTTCTCATTGTTGAGACAAAATATCTGATGCACAAAATTAAGGAAGTTTATTTATCTTACAGGGTGTGGGTTTTTTGTTTTTTTGGAGGTTTCTGTCCATATTCAGCTGGCTCCTAGGCAGGGTGGCGTGGCAAAGGGGCAATTATTCATGGTGGATGCAACAGCAAGAGCAAAAAGGCAAAAGAGGGGGAAACATATGCCTTCTTCCCTCCTGTATATTGTATGCTGGCTCCACCCCTGGGCAGGTGGGACACTCACACCACCAATCCCAGAACTAGACAATAAATCAATCACAAATGCTAGATTCAGCCCCCTCCATGACTGCATGAGGCTTGGGGGACCACCTAGACACAAACCATAGCACAGCCCAAATGTCTGTCATATGGGCTCTCCCTCCCCTTACTGGGATCTGGTTATCATTTTCTAGGCTTCTTGCAGAGATCAGTTGAATCCCTACTACCACTGAGATCTCATTTATTGCCACAGACATAAGAAATAAATAATCCAAGCTCACAAAATGTGTTTTTTAAAAAAATAAATTGCATATCCACATGTTGTAGGACATTAAGTCTAGATCGACATCTTACCATGTACTAAATTAAAATCAAAATAAATCAAAGATCTAAATGTTAAAACAGAAACAATCCCCTAAAAGATAAAATTGGGAAAACTAAAGATACAGATTTGGGCTAGGATGTTTTGAATAGAATCCAATGACACAAGAAATACTGAGAATCAACAAATGTGATCATATAAAATTAAACATCTTCTGCACAGCAAAAGAAACAACCAACAGAGTGAAAAGACAACCTACAAAATGGAGGAGGGGATTGCCAGCTATTCCTCAAACAGAGGACTAACATCTAAAATATATAAAGTACTCAAAAAATTAGAGTCCCCCAAATAAAAGACCCCAAGAATAGACAACTAAAATGAATAGACTCTTCTCAGAAATACAAATGGCCAATAAATCCATGAAAAAATGTTCAGCATTATTATCCAATAGAGAAATGCACATTAAAACTACTTTGAGATACCAGCTTACCCCAGAAAGAATGGCTACCATCAAAAATTCTAATAAATGCTGGAGAGGATGTGGGTGAGTATATAAACTGTTGGTGAGTATATAAACTAGCACAATTGCTGTGAAAATCACTGTGGAGTTTCCTCAGAAAACTGACAGCAGAAATTCTTTTTGACCCAGCTATCCTCCTTCTGGTATCTTTCCCAAAGCATTAAAATTAGCATAGCACATGGATACACAGCATGTACCCATGTTTATAGCAGCATAATTTATATTAGCTAGATCTTGGAAACTGTGTATGTTCATCAACAGATGACTGGATAAGGAAAATGTGGTATTTATATACAATAGGATACTGTTATGACATAAAGAGAGATAAATGAGTCATTTGTAGGTAAGTGGATGCAACCTGAGAAGATAATATTAAGTGAAATAAGTGAGACACACAAGATTAAATATTACATGGTTTCTCCTAAATAAGAATCTTAATACATACACACACAAAGAGCAAAATAGAAGACAGATGAATAGGAAACAGGGAGAAGCAAATAATTCCAGAAATTTCTCACTCTGTTGCTTTGAAAATTTTAATATAAATGCTAATTTATTTCATTTATATTACTAGTTTCTCTTGGTTCCTTGAAAAGGAAGTATTGTGTTCTTACCTGTTTATTTCTTCGCTATATAACAATGTTTCATCTGTCTTATACTAACTACTTTGAACATAATGATACACAATATGTTAACTACAGTTAATCTGTTTTGTTATAAAATTTCATTTTTTCATAAAATACATACAAATATGAATACATTTTTAAAATTGTTATGTTAAAAATCACATTATTGTTAATTGCCCTCAAAACATATGCCTTCACTTCAAACACTGTCTTTTTTGAAGTAGGATTCCCCTATATGACTCAGGCTGGCTTTGAACTCACTTTGTAAACCAGGCTGACCTCAAGTTCACAGTGACCCTCCTGCCTCAGCCTCCCTCCCAAGTGCTGGGGTGTGCCCCCAGGCCCTGCTTACTTCGAACACTCTTATCCCACCATTCTGGCCACGTTCTGTGGCAGTTGTGGAAATCTTGGTTTATGCCTTAGTTGCACTGTCATGGCTTTCATGCTGTTATGATTTGATTCAAAGCATTTACCTTCCATGGTTATTTCAACTTTAGGGAAGAGTGAGAAGTCCCACCATGCCAGATCTGATAAATAAGGCAAGTGAGGACACACTGTCATGTTGTAAGATGCTGCCTTTGCACTGGACGAATGTTGATGCAGCAATCATATATTTTTTAATCAGATTTTACATGGACACTGATGAAAGGTTTTCCAGCACTGCTTTAGAAAAATGTTGAGAACAATGGGCTAACTGTATCTCAAGTGAAAAGGAGTATTTTGAAGGCAATTAATAACAATGTGTCTTTCACTGTACTGCTTTTATCTGAACTTTCACCACATAGTTCAACCACACCTCATGTAACTAGGCGTGAAGCTTCTGGTTCATATGCCCATTCTACGTTTAATTTGTTTACAACCTCCCAAGGATTTTTGTGGTGGAAGCCATATCTCTAAATGCAGAATTAAAAGCAATTTCTTTTAACGTGGTTATGTGGGATACAGTTATTTTAGGAAGAGGCTGCCCAAGAAAATGATAAAGGGGGAAAAATATCTAGTCTCTTTCCACTGTAATTGCATATCACAATCACCTGAGCAATTTTTCTTCCCAGTAATAGCAAAACACTTGAAGAAAGTCTTATGCAGGACAGAGGGCGAGGTGTGACAAGTAGGCTACTAATGTCTTTCCCAACCACCAACCAAACAAAGCCCTTGCAATCAAGGTCTGGGACAAATTTAACCCTCTTCTGTGGGTAGCATCTCCTCCAGCTTGGGGAAGATGATAGATGAGAAATGTCCTTAGGAAAAGTATCTGAAAATACTCATAACCATTTGAATTATTCACTCATGGGAAAAATACCAATATGACAGTATAATAATATGTCCTGAAAAATATAATTTATATGTCCTGAAAAATATAATTTGTGTTGTGCCCTAAACAAGACACAGCATTGTTAAAATACACTGATTTACCAAAGTACTGTGGGTTAGAATACAACACTGAGTTACCCATAGAATATAGCTGTATTTTAAATTTTAAAAATTAAAAATGTAACCTGTTAGACTTCAGAATATAAAATCAAACTTTCACATGGCCTTTACTATATCAGTGGAAAAGTGAATACAAAAAAAACAAAAAAAAAAAAACAAAAAAAAACCACTAGTTAAATCCAAAGTCAGAAAACTTCTATAGAGTGAACTAGTAAAGTATAATGCTTGTGACTGTTTTGCAAATGTTGCAGACAGAAATCAGTTTTTACTGGGCATGGTGGTGCTCACCTATAACCTAGCACTAGGGAAGCTGAAGCAGGATTGCCAGCAGAGCGAGGCGAACCTGGACTATATAATGAGTTCAAGACCAGCCAGGACTACACAATGAGGCCCTGTCTTAAAAACTTAAGAAAAATTAGTTTTCAACCCAAATTATTGTATAAGACAGTAAGCCAGCTAAGTTTTCTACTTTGAATCCCAGGGAAAAAAAGAGAAAAACAATAGCAATAACTACTAACATGAAACACTGCTAGACACTGTGCCAAGCAATTTAGTTACATTAGTTCATTTAGTCCTTCCAATAACTCTTCTGTATTTTAATAAAAAACCTGAAGCCCAACAATATTAAATGATCCCCAGATGTTTACAAAGCTAGAAATATACTGTTACATAATTCACAGGTTCAAGAAATCATTGAACTGCAGTTATAATATATTTCAAACTACTTTTGAGTAACAATTCACATCAAGATTCACTGAGGGCTACTAAAGCTGTGCTTAAGAGGAAAACTTATAGCACTATACACACATATTTGAAAAGCCAGAGTTCTGGTAACCACTGATCTCACAAAGCTCAAAGACAAATAATATCTTTAAGTCGGAGAAAATAGCCTTGAAGAAGATAAAGACAGTAAAACAAAGTTTTCTAAAATGGAAAATACATTTACAATAAAGAGATCAACAAAGCCTAAGACTGGTTCTTCATATTGGATAAGTAATTTGCCTAAATGATAAAACGCAGATATAAAACACAAAGTTATCTCTCTTCCTAAGCTAGGTTTGTAGGCTTCAGTCTAAATGGCTACACATAACTTCACCAGGTCCTAAAGCCCCTGAAGTCCATATTAAGTAAAGCAGCTCTGATCATTTATCAAAGAGATGACCTAAAACAGAGACAAAACTTGCTTTTACAATTGAATTTCAACTGTAATTTCATTCTTGTTATCGTAACACACCTACAACTCCTTTTGAAGTCCGCGTCATTTCTATTTTTAAGATAATTCTCAAATTATGGAGAAAACTTGCAAAAGTAGTAGCTGCTTATGTGAAAATCATTTTTATAATCAACAATAACCTATGAGATTGTTAGTTACTTAGAAAGCAAACACACCATCTTGTAATTACTATTAAGGGCCTACCGGCTGGGGATATAGCTCAGTGCTAGAGCATTTATCTACTTAGCAGGTGTGAGGCCCTGGATTCAATCACCACCCCACTCCCCACACACACTTCTCAGTGACAAGAGTTCTCACACTTACTTGAAATATTCCCCAAGTTCCTCACATAATACTATGCACCCTGTGACATTTCATAAATATTGATTCAATGTTTTATTGCCCTAGTTTCTCCATTTATTCTAGGGTTCACGTATTCACTTGAGAACAGCTCCCCAAGACAGAGGGTCTCGGAAGTCTCACTTCCAGCAGCATCCCACCTCTTGAGAACTATTCAACTTGCAGATCCTCAGACTCTACCCCAGACTCAGTGAATGGTACTCTTGAGGAAGAGCTCAACGTTTTAACCTGCCAGCCCAGTGATCCTAGTACAGGCAGAAGTCTGTGAACAGCTGCCCCAAGTCAGTTTGCTAAGACCTTGGAAGAATTTCAAAGTTTCACCTGCAGCAGCAGCATCAATAGGAAACTCTCTAAGCTGGGGCTCAGCACCTTCTTAAGTGTTGGCAGCTTATACAGAGTATTTAAAGGCTTCAACTAAAGCAGGAGACTAATTATCAAAGGAGGAACTTCTGGGGCTCTCACAGAAGACAAGTTCTACATTGCAAAAATGGGCCATAATCAGCACTTCCCAGCGTACCGCAAGGAATGACAAGAAATAATGAGCTTACAACACTAAGATATACTTGCCTGCGCATTTGATCATTCTCCAGGGTGGATCTGCCCTGCCTCTGAAAAAGGATAATAATGGGAAAACGGAAGTGAAGGCACAAGCAGAGAGCCACTGTTTCAAGGACACCCAATTAGAAAATGATTTGACAGGATGATAATAAGATGCACTGGTACTTTATCACCAATTATCCCAAGGTGATGAGGTCTATATTATCCCTCGCCTCATTCCTGCAACTGAGAGGAAAATAAAGGCAAATGTTTCCTTTTAGTTTCCAAAGCTCACCCTAGAGCAATGCTGTCAAAAACCAGAAGTCCCACCTGAGCTCAGCAGACGGGAGCCCTTGACAAAGTAGAGCCAGAACACCTGCCTGCCTGTGTTTGTTTTGTCTTTATTTTTAACATAAAAGTCTTACCTTTTCAAATCAGATATAAGATTAATGAGTTGAAGTCAAGTGCTGGATGGAGTTCCAAGATTAGAGGTTTAAAGAAAAAGATACACACATTGTACTATCGCTTTCTTCTTGATTTCTTCCACCACCACGCCCCTTGCACAAGGTATAGGTTATTATGCCACTAAGAATTTTTTCGATTATAAAATGAATTCATATCAATTATACAAAAAGATTTAACTTATGTTTCCATGCATGCACATATATTACTTAATTATATCTATCCTCTCTGCTGTGTCTTCTTGCTTTCTCCTCTCTGTCCACCTCCCTTCCTCTATTATGTAGTCACTTTTCTATTAAGCAGTAGCTCGGGAAGCAAAGTCTCTATCCTTTCTTCCGGGAGACCTCCCCCCCCAACACCGGGAGGTGAGGAGAAATCAGCCCTCTTAAGTGTCTGCTCTATGTTGTGGTACCAGTGCTAACTTTGAAAGAAAAATCTTTTTTATATAATCATTATGTATTCTACTTCTAAAATTATAATAGCGATATGTGTTTATTTTAAGTAATACATGAATTCAAAGAGGTATTTACAAGTAACGTTTAATGTAGATAAGTTTGTAATGGGCATTTGCAGGGAAACCCTCCATTGTGTGAATTTCAGTGGGAACCCTTGTCCTGCCTCCTAAGGAGTCACACATCCCAGCACACTGGTATCTGCACCGTGGCACATAGCTGGCCTGCATACAGACCTTCACCTGGAAAGTTGGCACTTAAAAGAAGTACTACAAGATTGTCAGTTGGTACCAGTGAAGTTGAATGTCTTGGTGGCCATACTTTCAGGGATGCCTTGCCCTAGACTGCTTTGGGCTGTGATCCCTCCATGTCCCCTCCCACCTATGCCTCTGCCAATTTCTTGAGCCTCTTCTTCAGTCATAGTCTCCATCCCGTCCTGTGAGCCTCATTTAGCGCATTCATTGGAGTATTCTCACTGGTGGTATTTTTTTTTCTCCTTTTAGGATAGGTTGGAATTTTGAAATAGCCAAAAGGCATTTAGAAATGTGATGATATTAATGTTACACATGGATACATACTTACACACACAAAGATGTGAATAACCTAGGTTTGATACTACTTTTCCTATCTAAATGAGATGAAAGTGCCAAAAAATGTTGTGAACAATGAAAATATTGTTAAACTGACTGCATTTTAACATTTCTTAATTTTGCTCTTTAAAAAGATGGCATTAATTTGATTATTCAATTAAAATCAGTCTCATTACTGTTTACAAGAGACTGGGCATAATAGGACCTCATGGTGGCCATACGAATACTGTGCAATTAATGAGAAAAAATATTCTTGTAAATCCATAATTTAATTACTTATAGCCCAGTGAATACAACCATTTGTTCTACCTAAAATTGTATTCTTTACACTTTGATAACAAAATAATTTTGTTCTACTAAACCAACATAAAAATATTATCTTCTACACACCCCCACATAATAAAGATTGAAGCCACGGCCTTCACACTGAGCTCATTTCCAGCCTGTTTTTTTATTTTGAGGCAAAGTCTTGCTAACTTTCCCAAGCTGAGGTCACTCTAGATTCTCCTGTCTCAGGCTCCCAGAATGCTGTGTTCATAGGTGTGTGCCACCATACCCAACTAAAAACTACCTTGAAGTGGCATTTTAATGATCTTTAGAAGAAGCAAAGGTTTGACATTTTTTTTTTAGTTTGCTATGCTTGCTTGCATGTGATACTCGTATCTGTTTGTAAGTTTTTAGCACATTATAGTGTGGAACCATAAATTTTTCATTTTAGTTCTATGCCGCAAATTAGGAATTACTTTTTTTCCCTTTTGTAATTTTTTGGGGCAAAGGGGACTGGTTTATTGTAGTATTTTATACACTGTACTACTTATCCATTGAAATGTACTACTCAGTGGGGTTTTTTTTGTTTTTTAGTATTTTCAGAGTTATTCAACAAACTGAAAGAAGAAATCAAACAGACATTCCTTTTTCAAGCTTTCCACAAAATATCCCGTGGTTGTTATGCTTGACACAGTATGTATGACTTTGAAAGTGAAAAATTTATTGACCCTACAGTGATGGCAAGAGGACAGAGGGAAAGAAAGGCAAATTAATTTACAGTGATGGGTCTAATCTTCACAACCAGCCTCTCTATTCTGCCGGGAAATAAGAAAGTTAGGATTTGTCCATTACATAATTTGAATACATAGGTACCTCCTTATCTGATGAAGTCAAGACTAGTGCTTGTTTTAAAAATTAGTTGAAGAGAGGAATTATATATATATATATATATATATATATATCATTACTGCAATAATTATCATTTAAATGCTATACACAAGTGTTTAATAAAAGGAGCTCTTTTGTGTTAGGATGATGTATAATTTTCACAACATATTCATTCCATTTGTTTATTATTATAACAATGTTGATAAATGATTTAGTCTTTTTAATATGTGAGTTTCTGAATTTGATGCTATCGATCATTTTTTCTTTTCCAAGTTGAGATAAATCCTTTTAATTTACAGTATATATAAATTATGCATTATTCATCATTGTTGCTTCCAGTAAGTTATCAAACTAAATATTCCATTATTTTATGTCTTGCAATAAATTATTAATGACTTCAGTTTCCCAGGAGTGTATTATAAATTATACTCATGATTAGTTTTACAATTCAAAATTCCCTGTAGCAGGAGCCAACAAAACTTTTCCACAGATGGCCAGATTGTAAGTATTTTAGGACTTGAGAGCTAGATGAACAGTCACAGCTATTCAATTCTGCAATGTTAGTGCAAAAAACAGCCACAGACAAGACATAATCAATGAGTGTGTGTGCTCCAATAAAACTTCATTACAAGTCTATTTGGCCCATGGACCGTAGTTTGCCAGTTCTTATATAGTATCATCTGCTATGGATTATTATTTCCTTCAAGCTTTAATACATGGCTACCTGGGACTTTCATTTGTCAAAGTATAATTTTCAAAAAGTCAAAAGCCTAATTCTCACACAAATGCAAAGAATGTATGAAAGACTTATGTAGTTCATTAATGTGAGAACCAGTTAGTGAAGGGGAATCAAAAAAGATGCAGAGTACTTAGTTATTGAAAAAAGCGGAAATAAGAGTGCCGAGACAGATGTAAAGTTGGCTGATATCCTACAAGAACTGTGACTTCTAGAATCTTCTACTGGACAGAATTTCCAGGATCATAATCAGTTTTCTGTAAGTCAACATTTACCTATAAAGTTCTAATATCCCAACTAATAACACCTAATGAGTTAAATGAAAGTTAATAACCCTAGAGAATTAATAATCCATAGATGACTCTGTTACACATTTCTCCAAATATGGCCATTTCCAAGTTTGGGATTTCTCTTTTAAAACACATCTGACTTCAGTACTGCACTATAATCAGTGACTATTTAGTGAAACTTTTTCTCAATTTTGGAAAACTAGTGTCCTTGTATTCCATCTTTCAAAAATGATATTAAATACTTTCTCATAATATCCATGGTAAAACTATGGCCTTCACAGGTCTCCATCCTTAAATCTCACACAATTTGGAAGCAAGATCGAGCTTAGTGAGTATGCGTAAGCATGCAGATGTACAGGTTGCATATTCCAAGAGGGCTATAATACTCCTCCCATTCTTATTCACACTGTGACTTTGATACTCCCTTCCCATCAAAAGTTGGGATGTATAGTGTTTCCCCTTGCATCTGAACTATCTTATACCTACAAAGGAAAGAAAGCTATGGACTCCAATAGTTCAGTGTTGAATGGTACTACACCCTTTTTTCTGGTTTTCTCCATAATAATTATACTTGGAAGGCAGTCTTCATGCTTTAAGGAAACCCAAAGCAACACAGTCATAGAGATCGCGTGGAAAGCCCACATGTGAGTTTCTTTAGCATAGCTGATATTGCAAAATGACTGTCAGTACCAACTGCTATGCATCTGACTAGATTCCTCCAGATGATGACAGACCCCAGCTGTTGACTCACTTGAAACCTGCAAGTCTTAAAGATGAGGTTCCAGACTAGATGCAAAAATAATCAGCCACAGCTGTGCTGTGTTCAAACTCCTCACTCACAGAAGCAGGAGAGATAATAATCATCACAATTTTGTTTTACGATGAGGTGTTAATTGACAACAGAAAGCTGATATAGGTGGAATGATTTTGAGTAGGGTTCCCTCTCACAATGTATCATTATACACAAAAATTTCAGGATCCATTGAAATTGATTTGGGGAAAAATTTTCTAAAAACTCTATCATTTATTGATTTACCAATAACAAAAAGCAATTTTTTTATTTTGGTTACATCACTATAGACATTACTGTGGCCTTCAAAAAATTTGCTTCTTGGATTTTGTCTGTCCTGGAGGTGACTTCATCACTTCCTGGAAAAGGTGCAGGGTTGGTAGCAGTGATGCTCAGGCTCCTTGTGGAGGCAGGAGAGCCAAGCCCAAGTCGTGGCTCCCTACTTAAGGACAGTAGGAACCGCTGGCCTATTGCTGCAGAATTTGTAGGCCTATAATGAGGGCTATTACAGAGGTGAATTTGAACCCACAGTGTAAGAGGAGCAACATTAATACTAGGTGTGCACTTTACTGCCCATAAAAGTAAGAGATGCTCATTGACCAGTTATGCTTTTAAATCACTCAAAGGAAGATCTTCATTTATAGCAGTCAAAATCAATGAAGCTACAGTTTTAATAGGTTAGGCTAAAAAATGAAGTAAATATATGACGAATTTTTGGTTCCTATTAATTTATGCATGAGGGCCAATTTTTCATAATAAAATGCCTCATGGCTTTTTAAAAAACTCTTGTTATGTTCTTTAATTTTGTAGATAATATAATATAGTACCAGAGGCTTTTTCCTCAAATATTAACTGTCATAAACTGATACTCTCATTATCTTTTAGAACAGCAATATAAATTCTCCCTAATAGTGTTTAGTACATGAATATCATGCTGGGTAGGTTTTTTTTTTTTTTCTTGACTTTTTTTTGTTTGGTTGGTTGGTTTTGTTGTTGTTGTCTTACTTTCTCATTGCTGATACAAAATACCAGCTGATATCCATAAGTTAAAGGAAGAAAGATATATTTCAGCTCACAATATGTACAGGCTTCAGTCCAGTCAGCTGGCCCCAGGACATGTCAGAGGAGCATGGCAGAGAAGAAATGGTCCATGGCGTGGCAGGTAAGAGGCAGCAGCAATAAACAGCAGCCGCATGTCTTCTTCTGTCCCTTTATATGCTATCCAGACTACCATCCTATTGGTTGGTGCCATCCACATCCAGGGTAGTACTTCTATCATTCACACCCAGAACTATGCCAAACCAATTTAGTTATCACATATCCTTAATCCACATTCACACACCCTATATCCTGCCACCTCCTAAAAGCCACACCATTGAGTATATGAGGCTTAGAGGAACATTTAGATACATACCACTATACTTTGCTAACTCTTAAGCCAGCTGCTAGTCTGAAATTTTTGCACCATTACTTAAGTTTTTTTAAGTGGAATAAAAAATTCATGTCATTTGTAAAGTTTTTTGGCCACAGAATTCATCCACGTTCTTATGAAATTTCTTTAATTTCTTAGTGGCCTTATTTTTAAGGCCACTCATCTTTAGCACTCATCTTTAGCAAGTTTTTGCAAAGCAGTTAGTTTTCATAGAAAAAGTATGTTTGCATTCATATTTTATGGTTTGTACAACATTTGATTAAGTTTTATGGAATGATTAAGGCATAATTGATGCAGTAGCCATTCTCCAAGTTGGTATAAAGACCTTTGACTTCTTCTGCACTGAATAGAGTTAATTTAGGTAATCAGCAGAATATTGCAAAAATGATAGAGCTGTTCCTTAGGGTGACATAAGAGGCATTGTGGCTTTTGTCCTGCTGTCTCTAGGATCGCTCACTTTTGAATAAGCCAACTGTCATGTGGAAGGCACTTGGCCAGTTTATGGAGATGTTTCCATGATAAATTAAGGCCTGCTGTTAACAGTCACCATGAGCTTGCCAACCACATGAATGAGTCATTTTTGTACCACTCCCTGCAGCCCCAGTCAAGGCTTCTAAGAACTGCATACCCAGTCAACAACTTGTGTGCAACTTCTGAGGGACCATGAAGTCAAAACTACTGAGATTATGCTGACCAGAATTCCAGACCCACAGAAACTGTGATATAATAAATGTTCAGCATTAATAGGTTTGGAAATGGATATCTAATACAACTAGTATAAACAGATTTGTGTATAAATAAAATTACCAAATGGTGTGGAAGATAATGTACTAGATCTCCACGACCTATGACACAACACCACGGAGTAGGCATAAATCTGCATACAGGTTTACACAGGACACCCAGGTAATTAGTCAGTCCAATAACTGGTAATTGGTAGTCCATTAAGATAGTGTCAACTCTCAATGTATCTTTTGGATGATGGTCTCAGCAAAGTAAAGCCTTGTGATTTATAGCCTCTTGGCTCCAAATTCACCATGTAAGACAGTCTCTGTAGTGTGCAGAAGTCCTTTAAGTGCAGCTCCTCTGTGGGATAGGGGCATAGAAGAAGATTCTCCTAACTACTGCACAGAGGTGCCACGTTCTGTGTGAGGATCCAAGCTGTTCATTCCAGTCAGTGGTCCAGAAAGTGCTGTCCCTTTGTCACGTCCTTTGATTAGACCAAAGTGGTACTCTGCTGTTTCAAAGTTCTTTCTCTAACCCCCTCTTCCTCCCAAAGATAGCATATGAAGTGGCTTATATGCCACTTTATGCCATTTGGAGGACGTTATGCCCTTTGGAGGAAGGGTGAAAGAAGACAGAATCAAGAGATGTTCTCTGGATCATTGTTGCATTCTATGGCAAAAAGGTATCTTGATCCCCTCTCTCTGAAATGGTTGCAGTGTGAAAAGTGGTCACACCTAGTTTTTGGTAGAAAATGCTGTCTCATGGAAATGTGATCTTAGCTTCTGCTTTTAAAGACTTTTCTCTAATCTCCTTTATCTGCTCAGACCCTTTCTGATCCATCAGACCTGACAGCATCTCTGATACTGTGGGGAAATCTCTAGGAATGGGGAAAAAAAATCTGAAACCATGGCCTTAATTTTGATCCTTCTAGCTTTTTCCATTCATTGTTCTCTTACTACATAGGTCATGGCCCAGAGCTAAAGGCAGAAGCTGGCCTATAACTAGCCTCTCCCAAGATCTGGCAAAGGACCAGACTACTAGTTCACGTGCCCTCAACCTCTTATATAACTTTTCTGATGTTTCTATACTGTCTCCATTTGAGCTAGAGCCCTGTGAAGCAGGGAAGCAAGGACCTTAAGGAAAACACAGAATCCCTTATCCCATTGGACAAGAAGAGAGGGCTATAATTTGCTATAATTCAACCCCTGCTTCCATGAGGAACCAAACATTCTAGATTCTGAAAGAAAACTTTTCAAATTTTTCTTTTACTAAGTTCCTGAACTTTGCAGAAATTTAGAGAATCCTTCCTTTTCTTGACAAAGTCCAATTTTCTACCTTGCCAGCACAGTTAAAAACCCCTGCCAGGGGTAATAAAAAACTGAATACTGATTTTTTTTCTTTTTATTGAAGTATTTCCATAATTTCCCATTTCCTCATCACTTGCTATAAAAAGATGCCTTGGTCTGATCAAGCATAAAATCATATACATAGAAATTCTGAAGAGGAGAGGAGAGTACATATTATATTTCAAAAACATTTACTTTTCATTAAAAACATAAATCCCACTAATTAAAGAGACTGAATAAATAAATATGAAAGACAAACTTGGCTAGGAAAGGATTGGGTAGAAAAGCAGCAGCTCAGGGAATAAAAAGGAAATCTTACTCACTGCAGAAACAAAGCTGCTGATCCCATAAAAACACCTTCCATTATCTGCCCTTAGAAAATTATAAAAATGCTGCATTTTATAAAACGTAGGACACCATTAACTTTGCGCCACTAAAAGAAGAAATGCTACCAATTAAACTGTGATACATTCTCGATTGAAAAACAAGTTCTCTTTTCAGAGATCCTGCAATATGGAGGACAAAGGTATTTCTCAGAAATAATAAATATCAAAGTAGAGATGAGTGAGTCCTAACAACAAAAATGCCTGATTACTTTCAATTATATTGAAGATATAAAAAGTTGTAAAATATTGAAACAAGAGCTTCCAGTATTAATTTTATATATAATATATAAACATATATATAACCTCTAACTTTCATAATTTACTGTAGAAAAATGTCACAGAGATGTGACGTTTTGAAGCAAATATTTAATGTTCCCAAAATGTCACAATAGTCAAGTGGTACAGTTAAAAAATGAAAAAGCAGGGCTAGGGGTTTAGCTCAGCGGCATAAGCACTTGCCTGGCAAGCACATAGTTATGAGTTTGATCCCTGGTACCATGAGAAACAAATATAAATTAATAAATAAGCATATATAACTGGAATCACGGAAATGTCACTAATATCTGAAAAGGTTGCCAAATAATCCAAACAGTTAGTAGTAGGAGAGTCTCAGACTATTATACATCAGAACAACCAGTTCCAGGATTGGTAGTCTGAAACCTTTTTTCTGAAGCACCTTTCATGAACTACAAAAAGTTTGAAAATCTCTAAACTCAGTTTGCTTTTACCAAAACAATAGTAGTGTTAAGTCCTGCTAGGTACAGCAGTGCTTACCATCTACAAACTAACGATATTCCTAGAGATAAAAAAACTCACCTACATTAATAGGATATCAGTGAGGTATGAAAGTAGGAATTTTAAAACACCATCATTCTAGACTGTTAAAATAAACTGAGTTATCAGAAAGCACTAGTATCTATGTATGACCAGGATTAACCATTTATGCAAGCATTCATGGACTGCTGATAACAAAACTATTCAACATTGCTAATGGAAGCAGTTTGTATCTTTCAGTGCACAAAAGAGCTACCAAATAAGGAACATTTTAATAAAATGGGAAACACCACAGAGATGTTTAATACTCTTATTTTATACTGAGCCAATTAAGGAGGAAAAACCCACAAAGCCACGGGCTTGACTTAATGATCAAACCTGAAACCAGGCATCATGACATGAGTCATTTCAGCTAATGGGACAATTTAGATCTATGCCAGCTCTAATATCCAGTTTTAGCTTTCCAAGCTCCTGAAAATTACCATGAACATTAATAATGATATAAAAAGGAGTCTAATTTTTATAAATGCAAGTCAATACAAATGGGGGAAAGACCATTCATTGTGAAGAAAGTGTTCACTGAATGCAAAAAGCAAATAATTGAAAATACAGTGAAAGAGAATATACAAATAGAGAGGGAGGGAGGGAGAGAGAGAGAGAGAGAGAGAGAGAGAGAGAGACTGAGGGAGAGAGAATTCCTGCAATAGAAGAGGATTAATCACATGGAAATTAAGGAAAAGCTAAAGGAAAATGCTGAGTTCACATGTGGAGGAAATATTAAAAGCCACTCACTGCAGACAACAAGAGTAAGGCAAAGCATCCGAAGAGCGAGTACTAGCATTCATTAAGTGTTATGAAATGGAACAGTATAGACCCAGCGGCAAGGAATATCAGGCTATCCATGGAAAAGCAAATCAAAAGTGACAATAAAAGGATACCTCATTCGGAATTAAACACAGGCAAGGCTCATCAACCAGCGATGTATTGCAACCGCCGTGAGCACATCTGTGTAAACGAACGTAGGCACACTCTAAAAACCTGGAGAAAGAAACCCTGGTGGAGCCACAAGCTAAAAGGGATCCATGAGTGAATTCCAGTGAGCACCAGGACTAGGACAGACTGGGCTGGAATATGCAAAAAATGGGTGCACAATTAAGAGACATGTCAAGCAAGTCCTCGGTAACTCCCTTGCCTGCCCTGTCAGTCTATGAAGTCCCTATGTCACCACTGTTTTACCTGAAAATTTTCTACCGTGTACTACTTGGACAATATGAAATGGCATGTCACTTCTACTTGTCACCAGAGACTTACTCCCTACCATTCCCTCTGAGAAGATACCTTTGCCCTGCCTTCCTTGGTGGTCCAGGGCTTGGCCGAAATATGAGCTGTTGGAGGGCGCTGAAGCTTAATTAACACATGTAGGGCTGTGGCATGGCCCAGGCATGATTGAACTGAGAAAGAGGTGACACCTCAGGGAGCAAGGTAGGCCACACACCTAGAGACCTTTCTAGGGATAGTTTTTCTTAATCAGCATTACCTGTTGCTCTCAAGGGTCCTTGTACCCCTCCCAAGATCCTGTTCAGGTTTCCTCCGTTGTTCACTCAACTCCTTGCCTGTTCTGATTAAATACGGGCTGCCTAGCATCAGTCGGCTGCTAGCAGTTACAAGCTCTACCGAGGATGTCATTCCTCCTGCAGCCCTAAAGACCATGCAGTGTGTCTCATTCCTTTGAGCCTTTGCCATGCACCCATTTGGGGGATTTGGAGTCTTGGTACAGATCCCAACATTAGTTCCTCAGTGCTGAATTCTATAGCTCTCCAGTTGCCCTGAAAAAACAACCTTGCATTCCACTCTCTGCCCTGCAGACTTCACAGCAGTCTATGGCACTGATTTCTGTCTGTGGTTACACGGAGACACACGTCTGGCTCCCTCAGTGGACTGAGGCACCTGCAGTTAGAGCTGTTTTTCTTTCTCCATCTTGGTCCAGTCTTGGCCTAGCATAATTAAGGCTCTGCAACAAATCGAATGGCTGGCTACTGGGAGAACTAACTAGTCTTCTGGGAGAAGTTTCCTATGATATATAAAAAACCTCCAAGCTCCATTTCTCCACTGGCCCCTCTGTTATCAGCTAATACCCTCTTGGTCCTGGCAAAACACTATTCAGTAACCTCCACACTCCAGTCCCTTCATTTTACTCAAGAAAAAGCCAAATTACAAAGCTGTGACCCACACTTGAGGTCCCTTGCCCAGATGCTTACTGGCAGGGCTACAAATTAAAGTTCGAATGTTCTGTCCCAAACCAGTATCAATGCTGTAAATGCTACTGTGAAAGATCTGTGGAAAATAATTTAGGTGGAAAAAAAGGGAATCAAATCGACCATTTCAGGTCTTGGCAAAGCAAATAGCTGTACTTGTGTTTATATAAAATGGTTCAAGCTCCACCATGGCATAGGCACTGGTACTAGCACATCTTTCCTTCTGTTGTGCTTCTTCTCAAACTACAATTTGCAGATTTTTCTTCTATTTTAAAACATCTAATAATAAATTTATCCCAAACTGTCTGCTACCAATGTACAAGTAATTGTTCATTTCTACCATCTATAAGCCACTTTTTAAGAGCACATAATAATCAATAGAGCCATCTAAGGGTATTGAAGGGAAAATACGGTTAATGGAGGAACCAAAATACTACTCACAGTTACTGTGATTGTAGTAAACATGACCAACTTTTTATTTTGTTTTTCCACAAACAATGCCTTACTGACCAGAATGTATTGGCCTTTTGAAGAAAACCCCTCATTCTTTCAGTGTGATGAAACAGTTACCGAGACAACACTGACCTCTACTGGGAACATCTATGCATGTTGGATGGATCATGACACGAATAATCAAAAAGGCTAAACCAGATACTTTCTAGGGCTTAATATATCATCATATCAATCTCTGCGAAAAAGTGAGGGACTTCCTGAAATAAAAACCTTCATAATATTTCAGAAGTAATTATGTCTAATTATATTGATATTTTGATAGGCTAAAAAGTAGAAATTTAGTATCAGTATGTGTTTTAAATGTTATTGCTTCAGGTAATTATTAAAGCATCTAGAATGCTTGAAGCAGTTCAATCCAATCAGATGGACCATTCTGTACATTTTATTTGAAATATCTTAAACTTTTTTCTAAGTATCAGAAAGCTTTTAAAAGTTTGGGTACTTTACAAAAAATTTACCTAGGGACAAAAAATTTAAATAGTTATGCAGAATTATTAGGCAAAACAGCTTATGTCATATTTCCTCTATGTTTCTCATCATGGTTTAAGATTTCATGTGATATAATTACTAGACACATGTTCTAATCTGTAGACCATTCCTATAGTCTTTTGACTTTATTTAATAGTTTCTGAACCTAAAACACATGAATTTAAAACATCAGTGACCACAGACACTCTGAAATCATGGGCTCTCAGAAATGAGAGATTTTGCATTTTCTCTTGCATAACTATTTTTAGCAGCAAACAGTTCTGCTATCTTGGTCAATTTTCATTGAAATGTTTGTTGCCAAAACACTTCAAAGGTCATGAGCTCTCAAGGGAAACACTGAGTGAAAGTCCTCTACACTCCCATGTTGGGTTAGACTATAGCAATCAAAATAAAAGTCTTCAGTTTTAAATTTCAATTATTTCTCATGAAAATAATCTTTAGACTCTTTTTTAAAAAAATAAACTTTGTTTTACTAAACATAGAGAGCCATTTATATACCACTCAAGAAAGACTTTGTTATTATAACTAGAGAACGCTGACAGAAACCTGTAAAATTTGAAGAAACTGAAGAGAAAAAATTTTCTTTACATTCTCTAGAAAGGATTATAGATACTATACATTTTCTCAGTTGAACAGAAGTTCTAAGGAGGTATTATAAATGATTAGAACTAGCAAAATACGTGTTTTTTTTTTATTTTGGAAATAGGTCTAGTGAAGACATTTTATGGAGAATAGAGTTTGCTCTACATCCTCAATGAAATAATTTACTCATCAATTCTCCAAAGTAAAAATTTGTAAATACTGTTAAGAAACTTTAACAGAATCTTAGTTCCACTAAGAAATTATGAAATTCTGACAGCAACAAAAATATGTACTATAAATAAAAATGACATTTTTATTGGGTTAGCACACTATTGTCCCATTATTATTCCCATTTGACTCCTCCAAATTGAAAGATAAAATGTTAACTAGACACTGAAGCATAAAAAGTCATTAGAAGGTATTCAATATACTGTTAAATTAATGAATATACGTATCACAGAAAGTGTACAGTACTTGTTCTACAAAATTAAGTAATGAATATATTTCCAAGTTGGTCCAAACTAGCAAACTGTTTATTAGTGTGAACACGAATTCCAAACACTTGGGTACCTATATAAGCACATATATTTATAATCCAATAGTCTTTATGTTTTACAGTAAATCATTTCCTTAGACTTAGTATGTAATGATGTCCATGTAGTATACTTTCTCAGGTATTATCTTAAGCAAAGAAATGCCGAAATGATTACAAATGCCATAAAATTAAAAATGCCCACATCTCATTCCAAAGTGAGTTGGCTTAGTAACTTTCTCATCATTGGGACAGAACTCCCAACACCCACAACTTATTCTGGCTCAGTGTTTAGAAGATTCGGTCCATCATAGACTGACTCGGGGGAGCCAAGACATGCTGGAAGGGTCTGTGTTAAAGCAGCTGAAATTATGTGAGACTCACAGAGAGAAGGGAGGGGCTAGGGAGTCAGATATACACTTTTAGGTCCTACCCTCTTCTGATTAGACCCCACCTCCTAACAGTACATTCAGCTCTAACGTCTGCGGTGGATTAAAACAGATGGGTATAGCAACCCCATGATACCATCACTGAACACACAAGCTTTTGAGGGGACTGTCTAGATCTAAACCATAGCAAGAGTACATCAAAAATACTATCAGGATGGATATAAATAAAGCTCTCCTTAATACTGATTTTAAAAGGTAATAATACTTTTACTTCAGGTTTTTAACATTTTGTTCTTAAGAATAAAAATAAACATATGATTTACTACAGTAACACTCATACAATAAATGACCACTTTAACTGATTCTTGTTTTAATCACAGTAAACAATTTTTGTGATGTTCCAAGTACTACATAAGTAATCATAATACAGGATCTTTTAAAATTATATTTCCTGTAAAAATGTGTATAAGTTAGTCACAGGGAATCAGTCATACTACTGTATAATGTAAGTGCAGAGTCATAATACACGTCTATTAATAATTTGCCATGATGCCAGACTCTTCTGAAGGCTTAGGCAAGAACACAAAAATGCGTGATAAATCACAATAACAAACACCTTAATACTACCACCTGTTCATATACAGTGTACTCAGCCTTGAAAAGCCACTACACTATAATCTTTTTTTATATGGAGCATTCATTATTCATTTGATAAATTCCTTACCAGTTTCCCAGACCAATGATAATCCTTATGATACTACAGATTATGCAATGCCGTTTTGTCACGATTGGTTTAACTTTGTGATAAGTCATGGGATTCGGGAAGATTGGAGCTCTAATTCTGATCCTTTATCAAAATTGTTTAGACTATTCTGAGTCTTTTCTATTTTACAGAAATGTAAGAATCAAAATGTTAATCTTTATGAAAAATAAAGTTAGCAGTTTGATAAGGGATTGTGTTTTCTGATCCTTATTATTTTCTTCTATTCATTTTTGGTTTATTCTATTTTTTATTTGTACTTATTAAGGAAAGATATGAGGATACAATTATACATGAGAATAAAAAATAATTTAAAAATCACACCTAAAAATGAAGCCAATACATCCTTTAGAGCTTCAAAGATAGTCTTTGTTTTATCATTGTTGCAGTATGGGGAAAGCTCAGTGAAAATTCCTCAGCATATATTTGTAGAAAGTGACAAGAAGAAATTGGAAATAAATTTGGCAAATCTTGTTAGGATAGAAAAAACACAGCTAATCAAAAATATGATAGGTTAAGGTTTTGAAAATACAGGCTACACCATATCATGTCTAAATATCCAAAATGGGTTAAAACACTGCTTTCTGGGAGAGAATACAACATCTACATACCCTGTGTAGTCAGTTCAGTCTGCTACAACAAAATACCAATGGTTGGGTGGCTCATAAAGAACAGAAACTTATTCTTCATAGTCTTGGAAAACAAAAATCTCAGATCAAGTTACCAGCAGAGTCCAGTTATAAGAATGGCCTCTTCTGAGTTGTCTTCAATTAATTTTTCGTTGTATCCTCGCAAGGCAAAAAGAGGGCAAGAGAACCATCTGTTGCCTCTTTTTATAAAAGAGGCACTAATTTATGGTACTAATTTCATTCATAAGGGCTCCATCTTTACAATTTAAATGCCTCTGCAAAGACCCACATCCTAGTTCCATCACATCAAGTTAGAATTTCAACACAGAGTTTGGTGGGAACATTTAGTCCATCCTAATGAAAATATCTTTAATGAGTAAGGTTATTCTTCACACTGAGTTTTATATATATATATATATATATATATATATATATATATATATGTATTTTTTAACATAACTAAGATGACAAATTATATATGTCCCAACTCAACTTTTGAAAATTATGGACCAGAAGTCATTAAACTATAAACTTTGAGTGAGTTGTATATGAACTATATCCCTATAAATCTGATTTAAAAAAAAAAAGAGTAAGAGCAAAATTTAAAAAGTTTTCAAAGAAAACCCAGCATGTCCTTACTAGGAATAAATTCTAAAAATGTACTTTAAGAACGTAAAAATTGATAAAATAAGTAAATCTAATAAATGAAGATGATATAAAATAATAATGTATTCTGAGGTATAACAGCAATAATATACATTGCAAAATCTAACTGGGAGATTTTTCCTCATGCTTTTAGGGTCCTGAGTTGTCTAGGAGTGTAAAAAGGTATTGACTAACTTTAAGTTTTGCCAAGTGAGTATATAACATGTAATTTCTACAAAGCCCAAGAAAAATAGAAATCCAGTGCTGTAGTTCCAATTTAGTAGAAGATGAATGTGTTTTTTTAAATCCAAGCAAAGGCAAGATACTAAAGACAATTCATTAAAAAGCATCAATAATGTCAAAAGAATTATACCCAAATACAGAATAATTATATTAAATATAAATTGCCTGAATGCTATAGTGATTGCATAGTTGGCTTCTTTAAAAAGTCTCTTTATAAGGAAAACATCAAAATATAAAAGTATAGAAAAAGTGCAGATAAATGCAATACTAAAGATAGAGTGGCATTTCATGCTTAAATACAAATAATGAAGTTCAGCAGAAGTATGTGATTCTCCTAGCAATAAATACAAACAGCATAAAATCAGTAGGAATATAAATGATTTGAACAATTCTAAATAGAAAAAAACTAACTCTAATAACTATAAAATTCACATTATTTTCAAATATACACAGTATATTAACAAAAATTAACCACATGCTAGGCAATGCAACAAACCTCAACAAATTTCAAAGACTGAAATGTCATTTTTCTGATTTCATTATACTTACTTTAAAACTCAGTGACATAGGTTATTAAAATGTTAACTAAAAAATTTCAGTATGACTTCAACACCAAGTTCTCCCTGAGATGTAAGAAAAAAATAATTCTGAGAACTCCAGCCAGCAGTGCACACAGGGTGGGCCAAAGCCGGGTCCCTACTGTGACCCCCACCTTCCCTGCTGACTACCTCGCAGGACCCAGGTACTCCAGCCAACAGTATGCACAGGGCCGGCCCAGAGCTGGGCCCTTCCCGTGCTCCCACAGTCCAGGCCAACCAACTCTCAGGACCCAGGAACTCCAGCCAGCAGCACATGCCCCTGCAGTCCCACTGCTGCTATAGGGGACCCCCCACCTCCTAGACTTAGTATTGCTGTTGATCTTTGGCTCCCACTAATCCCCCAGAACTTGGACTCAAGTGGATTAACCATGCTGTATCTAGGAGAGACTCAGTAACCCCTCATCCAAACAGAAGAACTTCCATCAGTGAAGTGGGTTTGCCCCTAAAATAGGAATAGAGTTTGCCACCTTCAGTGAGTAAACAGGAGCAATAGCAAAGCCCCTTCCAGAAGTAGGCCATTGACCAGCTTGGCAAGAGGGTGGGTGAGTCCTTCCTCCACACAGAGAATATCAGGAGGGTGCCAATATAAGGCCTCCCCCAACCTGGAGAAAATTAAGGGGGCCTATGGGACACCCAGAGACACAGTGGAGTCCCAGCTGAGACAAACACCATAAACAGGGAGATCTGGTGACTCTGAACAACCTGAAGACATAATAACAGCAGGATCTAGGGGTTGATTTCCATCAGTACTCCTAAGCTTATCAGCCCAAGAAGAATATAGGACTCACCCAACAGGCTCTTTGGGGGGCAATTTAGGTGACTGGCCCATCTCTTCATTGTGGGACTCAACAATTGGATAAACATCAACCTTACAGTAGGACCCTAAGATATACACTACCAACAGTTGGGACTAGTGGGACTGAAAGACCAAATATTAACCTGAAAGGGGAAAACGGCAAAATGAAAAAGCAAAATGCAATGTCAAACATCTAGTCCACCAGGAGCAAGTACAGGAGACACTGAAATAGAGACTTCAAAAGTCACACACTGGAAATCTCTGAAAAGACAGCTAGTGAAATGAAAAAACAAATCCATGAGGCTATAGAGGAAATCAAATTAGACATAATCTCTCATGTAAAGACAGAAATAACAACCTTAGTAAAGGAGTTGCTGAGCACAGCTAGAGAAGAAATAGACAAAAAAAAGTATAGGAGCAGGGGAAACTGATTGAAACTGTGAATGAAAAATATAGAAAACAGGCAGAATTCATGAAACAAACTCAAAGAGACATCCAAGAAACAAAAAATTCTATTGAAAGTCAGCAAAACCATTTAAATGGAGCTGAGGATAGAATTTAGAACTTGAAGACAGGATCACAATTAGTGATCATGAAAGGATAGAACTTTTGAAAATAACAAAGCAGCATGAAATGACAATCCAGCTGCATCAAGATGATGCCAAGAGAAACAATATAAGACTAATAGGCATCAGTGAAGATGCAAGAGTCAAGGTAAATGATATAGGTAAACTACACACAGAAGTTAATAGCAGAAAATTTCCCAAACATGGGGAAAAAATCTGATATGCAGGTAAGTGAGGTACACAGAATGCCAAACAGTCTCAACCAATATAAATCTACACCCAGACATATAATAATTAAGATCCCAGACATGCGGCATAAGAACAGAATACTAGAAGCTGTAAGAGAAAAGATACAACTCACCTATCAAGGAAAGCCCATTAGAATCACAGCAGACTTTTCAGCACAAACCCTCAAGTCAAGACAAGCTTGGAGTGAGGTATTTCAAGCCCTGAGAGAAAACAACTTTCAATCCAGTTTGATGTACCCAGGAAAACTTCCATTCAAATTTAATGGAGAAACAAGATACTTCCATGACAAAGAACAACTGAAGAAATTCATGTCCACCAAACCAATCCTAGAAAGAGTATTGAAAGATATACTAGATAGAGATAAAAATGACCATGATCTCCAGAACAACAGAAAGAAATCAGGCAGGACAAGCAATTAAACAAGGGGCAAAAGCAGAAAGCAAACAACTGGAACATAACATGATAAAAGTCGAGCCAGTACATATCCATAAATGTAAATGGCCTCAATTCACCTATCAAAAGAAATAGATTGGCAGAATGGATCAAGAAACAGGATCCCACAATATGCTGTATATAAGAAACACATCTGACCTAAAAGGAAACTCATAGGTTAAAAGTCAAAGGATAGAAAACTATTCCATGCAACAGGAACCCAGAAAAAAGCAGGGCTAACTATTTTATATACAGACAATGAGAACTTCCAACCTAAAATGATTAAAAGAGATAAAGAAGGTCACTACATACTCGTTAGTGAAAAAATTAAAGAGGAAGACCAATTATAAATATATATGCACCAAATACAGGAGCACCAAACTATATAAGACAAATACTAATGGACATGAAAAGCCAAATATACAAGCACACAATTATAACAGGGGATCTTAACAGCCCAGTGTCACAAAGAGACAGACAAACTAGACGAAAAGTCAGCAAAGAAATAATAGAACTTAATCATCCCTGTGAGCAATTGGACTTAGTAGATGTTTACAGAATAGCAGAATGCACATTATTCTCAGTTGTGCATGGGACAATCTCCAAAACAGACCATATGTTAAATCATAAAACATTCTTAAATAAGTGCAAAGGTATTAAAATTATCCCACGCATAATATATGACCATAGTACACTGAAACTGGAAATTAATGGCAAACGAAATTGCAAAACCTGCATAAATACATGGAACTTAAATAACAACCTTCTGAACAACCAGTAGGCTACAGATGAAATTAAAGAAGAAATAAAGCAATACCTACAATTCAATGAAAATGCAAAAGCAACATATCGTAATCTGTTGGGTACAATGAAAGCGGTCTTAAAGAGGTAAAAATATAGCAATAAACTGTCTTATCAAGAGAACACAAAAGCCCAAATAAACAACCTAATGCTTCATCTCAAGCTTCTAGAAAAAGAAGAGCAAGGTAAACCCAAAGCTCATAGAAGAGAGGAAATTGTAAAGATCAGAGCAGAAATTAAAGCAAATGAAACTTAAAAAAAAAGAATTAATGAATCAAAAAGCTGGTTTTTTTTGTTTTGTTTTGTTTTGTTTTGAGAGAATAAACACAATTGACAAACTTCTAACTAACCTTGGTCAGGAAAAAGAAAGAAAAATTCCAAATTCATGCAATAAGGACTGAGAACAGGGAAATTAGTACAGATCCCATGGAAATTCAAAAGATCATGAATACCCACTTTGAAAATCTCTACTCACCAAGAGTGGAAAACAGAGGAAATGGACAGATTTCTAGAAACATATGAGCTACCATAGCTCAACCAAGAAGATATAGCAATTTTGAACAACCCAATATCAGCTATTGAAATTGAAAACGTAATTAAAATCTTACCAACAAAGAAAAGCCCAGGTCCTGATGGATTCACAGCTGAATTCTACAAGAAATTTAGAGAAGATTTGATACCAAGACTCCTTAAACTCTTCAATAAAATTGAAAAGGAAGCAATCCTTCCTAAATCATTCCTGGAGGTAAGTATTACTCTGATACCAAAATCAGAGAAAGACCCAACCGTAAAGGAGAACAATAGGACAACCTCATTAATGTAGGCTGATGCAAAGATTCTCAATAAAATACTGGCAAATAGAATGCAACAAATCATCAAGATTATACACACGACCAAGTGGGATTCATTCTAGGAATGCAGGGATGATTTAACATATGCAAATCAATAAATGTAATACACCAGATCAACAGAGCCAAAAATAAAAACCATAGGGTCATCTCAATAGATGCAGAAAAAGCTTTCTATAAAGTCCGACACTTCTTCATGACAAAAATCCTTCAGAAATTTGACTACATGGTGCCTACCTCATTTGATAAAGGCCATCTATGACAAACCAACAGGCAACATTATATAAATGGACAACAACTAAAAGCTTTCACTCTAAAATCAGGAACAAGACAAAGATGTCCACTATCACCACTCCTATTCAATATAGTTCTGGAAATATTAGCCAGGGCAATCAGACAAGAAAGAAAAATAAAAGGAATAAAGATAGGTAAGGGAGAAGTTAAACTATCACAGATGACATGATATGCAGATGACATGATACTCTATATAGAAAACCCGAAAACTACATTAAAAGATTAGTAGAGGTACTAAAAAAATACAGCGGTGTAGCTGGATACAAAGTTAATGCTCAAAAATCAATAGCATTCCTGTACAAACAAACCCTCCTGTACAAACAAAAACTCACCAAGAGAGAAATTATGGAAATATCGCCCTTCACAATAGCATCTAAAAAAATGAAATACATAAGAATCAACCTAAGAATGTAAAAGACCTATATGCTGAAAATAATTAATAATAATAATAAAAAGGAGATTGAAGAGGATATTAGAAAATGGAAGGATATTCTTTGCTCTTGGCAAGGAAGAACCAACAGGGTAAAAATGGGCACACTCCCAAAACTGTTATACAGATTTAATGCAATCCCAATCAAAACACCACTAAAATACCTTACTGATCTAAAGAAAACCCTCCTAAAATTCATTTGGAAACAGAAGAAACCTAGAATAGCAAAGGCAATTCTGGGCAATAAAGGCAAGACAGGAGACATCTCAATTCCTGTCTTGAAACTATACTACCAAGCCACAGTTATAAAATCAGCATGGTACTGGCAAAGAAATAGACCTGAGGATCAATAGAACAGATTAAAAGATGCAAACACAACTACAAAGACTTAGCCACCTTATACTTGACAAAGGGACTAAACATGTTCACTGGAAGGATAACCTCTTTAATAAAGTGTTGGAAAAATTGGCTCTCCACATGCTGAAGACTCAAACTAGCCCCATGCCTATCATCATGTACTAAACTAAACTCAAAATGGATCAAATATCTAAATATTAAAACAGAAACACTAAATCTCCAACCTAAGACAAGGTAGGTAGAAGTCTTGGAGACATAGGGGTAGGCAGAGAATTCATGAACAAAAAACCAAGCACATGGGAAACACAAAGAATCAACAATTTGGACCTTATATTATTATTATTAAAAAGTTTTTGCACTTCAAAAAATCACCAACACAGTGAAAAGAAACCCGCAGAATGGGGAAAAATTTTAACCAGCAACCCTCAAAAGACTTATGTCTAGAACATATAAAGAGTTGAAAAACATCACACACACACACCCCAAATTCAAAGACCCTCTCCAAAAATGGGCATCTGAGATGAACACACATTTCTCAGATGAAGATATACAAATGGCAAATAAATACATGAAGAAATGGTCAGTAGAGAAATGCAAATTAAAACAGCATTGAGATTTCATCTCAGTCCAGAAAGAATAGCAGCCTTGAAGAAATCAACTGACAACAAATGTTGGCAAAGCTGAGGGGAAAAAGGAACACTGCTCCACTGTTGGTGGGAGTGTAGACTGGTGCAGCCAATATGGAAATCACTATGGAGATTTCTCAAAAGAGTAGGATTGGAAGTTCCATTCAATTCAGCTATTCCTTGCCTGGGTATTTTCCCAGAAAAACTGAAAAAGTTACATCACAGTGATATATGTGCACCCATGTTCATAGCAGCACAATTTATAATAACTCAATCTTGGAAACAACCAAAATGCCCATCAACCACAGAATGAATGAAAAAGATGTGGTATTTTTATACTATGGAATATTACTCAGCTATAAAAAAGGATGAGCTTGCGGCCTTCCTAGGTAAATGGAGGCAACTTGAAACTATCCTCATAAGTGAAATAAGAATCATATTTATAGATATTATATTGTGACTCTAGTGTAAAAAGTAATAAGAACTGTGGAAGTAATAAAACACAAAATTTCTAATTGCTATTGTAAAAAAGAAAGGGAAAGAAAGTGCTCTAAAGAATATAGCTGCATGCATGTTAAAGTGCGTAAGATAGATGACATATTACTAAGTTTTTGTTAGATCATTGGACAGAACTGTTTGTACACTGTTTGAATGTCTACTTTTTATGCTTTAATTTGTAATTTGAACAACTATTTCTAAGATGACATATATAATTTATCAACTAGTGATTTCTAGTGTTTATTTTTGAATTGTATTATTTCTATTGTTTTTTGTCTTACTTTTCTTTCTCTTTAAATAAAATTAAAAAAGAAAAAAAAATTCTAACCTCATACAGAAAAAAAGAATAGTTTCCAGATCAGTTTATGATTGTGATCAGTGTCACAACAATCACACGTCTCAACATCTTAAATCAATTTAAAGTTAAGATGCACTGTGACTCATGGTTTCAGTGGTTTCATTCCATGGCTATGTGGGGCTACGGCGGCAAGATAACACAGTGGGGGTACACTCTGGAGGAGTCTGTTCACCACAGGTGCAAAGAGCGAAAGCAACAAAGAAACAGAAGCAAACAGGATTTCCATGTTACCTTACGAAGCACAACCACAGTGACCTCACTTTCTTTAGCCAGGCACCACCTTTTAGAAGGTATACCACATAATTACAGCATCCCAGGCTGGCTACCAGGCTCTAGATATAGGCCTTTGGGGGACATTCAAGATCAAATGTGACAATCAAAAAAAGGATAATAAAAAAGGAAGTTTCAGGCCAAGTTCACTCATAAACATAGACACAAAAACAACAGTTTGCATATTAACAACAGAAGTCAAGTATGCATTAAAATTATACTACATCATGACAAACACCCCAGGCCAAATGCAGTGTTTAATATTAGAAATCAATTTACCCTACTGACAGTTAAAGGACCAACTCTACAAAATCCTCTATAAATGCAGAAAAGGCATCTTAGGGGCTGGGGATTTAGCTCAGCGGCATAAGCACCTGCCTTGCAAGCAGGCGGTCATGAGTTTGATCCCTGGTACCGATAAAAAGTTTAAAAAAAAGAAAAAAGGCATCTTAATTAGATTTCACATCAACTTATGGTTGAAACATAATCAAAATGCTTTGGCAATCTAATAAACAAAAGTGTCGTGGCATCAAAGTAAACAAAAATATCTCAGCAATCTAGAAATAGAAAACAACTTTAACATGATTAAAAAGGAGGGAAGAGAGAGGGGAAGAAGATGTAAAAAAGGGGGAAAAATATGTCATGTATCTGTACGAACTACCATGACGTGGCGCAAGATGATGGCTGCAGTTATATCTATTCAGTATCATATTGAAGGCTTCCAGCGCCAGGAGACATAGGCAGGTGGGGGCAGATGTATAAGCATTGGAAGCACTTCAGTAATCAGCTGGCTTCACAGGATAATGAACAACTGTTGTGACAGAGGGAGAAGAGGAGGGGAGGCAGTGCAGTGTGAGGAGGGGTGGGGCAAGAGAAGAGGAGAGGGAAGGGAGTGGAGGGGCAGGAGCATAGAGGGGAGAAGAAGGAAGGGCTGGGGAGAAGAGGGGAGGGGATACGGGAGGGAAGGGGAAAGGAGAGGAGAGAGGAGAAGAGAGGAGAGGAGAGAAGGAGAAGAGAGGGGAGGGGAGGGGAGCATAGAAGGGAGAAGAAGGAAAGGCTGCGGTGAGGAGGGGAGGGGAGAATGGTTTAAGGATTGAACACTATACTGCATCTACCAGTTCATTATAAATTACCCTATAATTAAGTGACCTAAAACAACATCTTTATCTTATTTTATGCTTTAGGAATCCAGGAAGAGCTGAGCTGACTCCTCTGGCTCAGAGTTTTACAAAAGGTTGCGATCAAAATGTGAACTATGATTGGGGTTACCTCAAAGCTCAACCAGTGACCACTTTCAAGGTCACTCACACAGCTGCTGGCGGGCAGCATAGTATCATCTACCACAAGTCAGAGATATTAGTTCCTTGCTGTTGGTCTTGCCACAGAGCAACTCACATCACAGACGGCTTCCCTCAGAGCAAGTCAGAAGACAAGCAAGAAGGGAAGCCAGGGTCTCTTTGGAACCTAATACCACAATCAGTATTCCATCACTTTTGTCATATTTTGTTTCGTACAAGTGTCTCACTGGGCCCAGTCCACACTCAAGGTAAAAGGATTACACAGGGCATCATTACCTGGAAGGAGAACCAATGGGAACTTTCAGATGCTATCTACCATGGAAAGGAAAAACAAAAATTGTCATTATTTAAGGACATACATCAAATGTAGGGGGGGAGCATATTAAATGTTTAGAACTAACAGGAAAGTCTAACAATGTTACTGGACACAAAGTCAAAATTGGTTTCATAGTATATACAAGCAACAAACAAATTTTAAACAACATTTACAATAGGAACAAGTATCAGGCCATTTATCCACTGAATCATAGCTGCTGAAGCTGGAAGATGTGTGTATATATAGAGAGGAATGAAAGCGTTAATAGTAATGTTTTTTAAAAGTATAAAACACTTAGGAATAAGTATAACATAATATTTATAAACCTTTTCAGAGAAATTTAGTTTTTATCACTGTAAACTATCTACATAAACTGATAGGCTTAATACTGTAAAGGTAGCAATTCTTTTCCAAATTGATTTATTGAATCAGCGCAACCCAAATCAAAAAAATCGCAAAAGGATGTGTGTGTGTGTGTGAGACAAGCTACACACACACACACACACACATACACACACACACACAAGTTGCACAAAAGTAAAAAAAGTTCACATGGAAAAGTGTTCACCCATATTAATAAAACTAAAGTAAAATCATAATCAGACACCATCACATAAAAACACATGGACAAAACTTCAAACTGGTAATAGCAAGTTTTGATGAGGATGTTAAACAAAAGAAACTCCTGCACTGATAATGGAAGTATTAATAGGTGCAATTATTTTGGGAAATTGCTGTCACCTATAATCAGTTTTACACTGGAGGGGTGACTGCTTTTGACCTTCTTATGACATACGTTTTTCTAAAAAGTAATAGCAAAAAATGAAAAGAATGAAAGAAAATATCTTCCTTTATTATTCTTTCAAAGATGTAGCCATGGGAGAGAAAAATTCTGGAAAACAAACCCTACCCTGAGGGCAAAGAGGAACAAAAAGTACACTTGTTCTCCAAACAGAATGCCAAAATCTAAGAATAAATCCTCAAACAGTAAAAATCATCATTTCATTACTTATTTGGAATTGAGAGGGATGCTCAAACTAATAGGAATACTTCAATCCATTTTTAAGTACAGTGAGCAAAATCTGGCACTTGTAGAGGGCATTCGGCTACAGCAGGGGCAGATCTGCAGTGCAAGAAAACTCAGCGCAGAGAGCACCATAATCAGTTTGTGGGTGTTGCAAAACTGCTCTCAAAAGAAGCCTCCCAGGTACCCCATAAACTCAGAAGAAGCCTCCCAGCTCCTCCATAACCCAACTGCTTCACTATCTTGCAAAAGGACAAACCAAAGAAAATACCTAATAAAGTGCTTTTACTTTAAGCCTATACAAGGTCTAAAATCTCACCTCTTATTTTCTTACAGAAGTAAACGGCGGATGTGAGAATAATGGCAAAGTCATTCGAAAATGCTTCTAACCGATCTAAATAAATACGAAGAAAAGCAAAACACTAGGTATGGTATGTAAAAAAATATATAAACCATTTATTTACATTTTATTTACTTTCAAAGGATGAAGAAGCTGAAAAATATTTGTGAAAGTAGTCTCATTTTACTTAATTTATAATTTTTTCACAAAAACAACAAATATTTAACTTACAATTACAAGTCTCAAGAGACCCAAAGAATCTATCCAGTTCAATCTTCCATCTTTAGCTGAAACTGAAATTGTAGATAGTTGAAAATCTACTCACAGATAAATGTTAACTATTATATACAAGAATCAACTTCAGTAAAATTTGTCCATAGCATCTAACAAATCTGCAACAAAAAGACAATCACCACAATACAGGACGTTCAGAGTCTTTTACGCAAAACTGAAAAATGGAATTTACACAGGAGAAATCACAACTGGCTACTAAGTCAATAGCATCACAGTTTACAGAACCCAGTGTCTTTCTTATTTAAGTACTTATTAGACTATTCTTAAGACTTGGATTTAAAACAAAGACATCAGTAACTAGGATACATACATAACTGTTTTATAAACACATGAGAAACAACAAACAAAAACATTTTTTAAAAATATTTTATACCTTTAGATTTTTTTAACAATTCAAACTGTTAACTCAATTTATTACTGATCTGTACAACTTTAAATATCACAGTCTTACAAAAATACTGACAATGGCTCAATATTTTAAAAAGTGAGATCGTCTGTATCTATGTTACAGTAGTCCGTATTTTATGCTTTTTTTTCTTCTACCACTATTCACTCAAAGCAACAATCATCACAGAAGTCTCTAAACTCTGTCGCCATACAAGCCTCACATCCGAAAACTCCGAGTTCTTTGAAATGGCTGGAAAGGGTTTTTCAGTGCCCATGTGAACAGCTGTGGTTTGGGTTTGGGTTTTTCAGCAAACAGAAGTGCTTCACTTCCTGGGGTAGGAAATCGTTCTTGGTAGACTTCAGGATACGATTTCTGAAACTAAGAGATCCAACAAAAGTCAAAAAGACATTTAAGAGTCAAGAAAATGGGGGAGGGGGTTGTGCTAAATTTTGTTTGTTTCTTTCTTTCTTTGTTTATAGTAGTAGAGATTGAATTAAAGGCCTTGCACTAAGCTACAGTCCCAGCCCAGTTTTGATTTTTTAGTTTGAGATAGGATTCTGCTAAGCTACTAAACTACCCATGTTGAGCTTGAACTTGTGATCCTCAGCTCCCAAGGTGCTAGGATTGCAGGTATACAGTGTAACACAACACCCAGGTAGGTCAGTCAAATTTTAATATAAGAGTTGATAATCCCATACTTCCGTCTTTGATTATTCTTGCCAAAACATTTGATTCCAATGTCTACAGATCCAATTTATCTTTCATTTAATCTAACGTTTAAGTAAAGTCCTTTTAAAAATCATATTTCTTAAAATTATCCCTGATGCTAACTATATTCACAAGTAACTCTGATGTAAAACATGTTCTATATAGTTAAAGAAAACTTTGAACCAAATATGTTTTATCATCCCCCTGATTCTCCAAATCAGTCTTGCTAACTTCTGCCCAAATAGAAGAGAGAATGCTCTGATATATTGTTTTATAGAAAGCTAAGGAGGCAATATATTCTTCCTTTGAACTTTACCAATGAACTCTTTCCCAAAATTATTGAAAGAAAAACATGAAGTCTAGAACATTAGTGCTATATGTATAATCCTATGTATGCCTAAATCATGGGACACAAAAATTTAAGAATACCTGAGGACAAGAGACCAATTTGACACTAGCTATCCAGCACCAATGGTTTTTAAACTCTAGACTCTTTTTATATTTTATGAATTCAATCTAATTTAACTTTTTTAAAAATCAAAAGCAATCTGCCCTCACTGCTTGCTTCTTTGAAGGAATTGCTCTGCTGATTTACTTCATGTTACATATTAAAATGAAGTACAAATATTAGAGAGTGGCTCTATAACAAGGGCTTGATGATGACAAAAAAACGACACTGGAAGATGGAGATCTTGGAAACTGCCCAGAATTATGTAAATCAAAGCTTCTGGAATATAGGGACTGAATAGTACACTTTCTAAACTTCTGCGTCTCAGAATTTAAAAACTATATGGAATGTATTAAAATAGAAAATAAAAAGAAGATATAACATAAGAACAATAGAGAGGAGGGTAAATGATTTATGAAGAATTTTTTTATTACCTGCTTCAATTTTTTCTTCTTTTCTTTATTAGAGAGTTTGGTATCTGTTATAACTTCCTCCAACAAGGCCGCCAGAGCCTCCTGAGAGCCATGTGTTCTTTGGTATTCAAATTCCTCAGGACTAATTTGACGGCAAAATGAAGGGGCAGATAAAGTGATATCCATATCAGCTCCTGGGTATTTTATCTGTGAATGAAGGACAAACATTGTTTTAGATCGAATATGCTGTGTCTCCTAGTCAGAACAGCATTCCTCAATTTGACGGTAAAAGCTATATTGAAAAGCAAAAGAGTTTCCACAATCTCTAAGGAATACCATGTCAAACTAGTTTTAAATATGATATTTCTATCTTCTTAACCAAGATAAGCCAACAAACAAAAAATTGTATGCCTCTTTAAAGATCTGAAATATACACATAAACTTATTGGTATAGAAAAATAAAGTTCAAAACAGGTACAGTGTTGAATCTTATAATATGAATCACACATCTGCAGAGTCTGATTCTCCCTCCTCGGCAGGGACAGACACAGGCTCAGGTCTATGTGCACAGTTACGCACAGGTACCCCTGTGATACGTGTTCCTAGTGAGAATCAAGGGAAAAGAAAAAATAACGGTGTGCCAAACTGCACTGGTAAAAAGCAAGAGGTGGAAGAAGAAAGAAACAGGAAACGAAGGTCTGTGAATAAAATAACATTCCTTAAAAATACTTCATTTCAATCTGAGGATGGTAGCACATGCCTGGAATCTCAGAATTGGGAGGCTGAGGAAGAAGGGCTGAGAATTGAGGCCAGACCAGATTACATGTCAAATAAAAATTACTTAATTTCAGAGTCCAGCATTTTTCTCAAAAACACAGCGCCTTATTGCGCTACAGTGGGTAAAATTCCCTCTTCTGCACTTCCTACTTTGGTTTAAGATCCCTCATCACAGGAGCTACAGGTAAAAAATAATTCTGCTGTCAAGAGAGGAGATTACATGAAGCACATTCTATGCTCAATGTCATTCTCATCAGATCAATTAAAGATGATTTAAAGAGAGACAGATCCGAATCACAGGGAAAGAGGCCTACTGGCACCTTCTTTTGTCTTGAAGAAAGGCATCAAAAACTGAAAAGGGCCTAGATAAAGAGTGAGGTCTAGGTAGGGTACAACAGCCAGAAGCTAGCCAAAAGCTAGGGGCATGAGAAAAACACCAGACACACGGATTTGAAGGGCATAGGAACAGGGTTGCAGACAAAGTCATTAGAAAGCTAGACTCAAAAAATATTGCCTACTTCACAAATTACCCCAGGGTCAGCTCTGAAAGTGCCCCCAAACCATTTTTGCGGTAATCCATGTGACGTCACATTTTCAGACAAGCACCATTCAGCTGTGATACCGTGTGGGGCTCAGGAGCCTCATCACAAGAATACATATCTTTAGGCTCTGAGAGCTAAAATGAACAATTGCTCAGCTATTCTTCTGAGTATTTCTAAAAGAGAAAAGGTAATGGGACAATTGAGAAGTTACCAATTTTATTCAGTGCGCACTGCAGTGCCTCTTCACACATCATGTTCATCTGCAGTTAAATTAATCATTCTGGCTCAGCCTCCTAGTCCTCAAGTGATAGCAAAGGGCTCACAGGGTCCTGCCGCAGCACTGCACACCCGAGCGGTGTGCGCGACTGCACAAACCTAACAGACAGCAACACTGCTGAAATGATTCTTCATGAAAACCCAATGGAAAGTTTCTTTTCAATTTTACTTTTTTTGTGTGTCTTTTTGAGACAAGGTCTCACTACGCAGTTCAGGCTGGCCTTGATTCACTTTTGTAGCCCAGGCTAGTCTCAAACTCACAACGATCCTCCTGCCTCAGCCTCCCGAGTGCTGGGATTACAGGGGTGAGCCACCATGCCCAGCTTCAATTTTACTTTTCAAAAGTTTGGCTCAGAAAAAAATCAGGGGGAAAACTATTAAAATAAAGTGTAAGGCTGAGATATGAGTATATTTTAATAATTTTCAAAGTAGGAAAAGGTGAAAGGAAATGAATATCCACTTTCTTATAAAACTGACCCAAATGTAAAGTGAAACAATCAGATTAAAAGAAAGTTTGGCAATATACCATCCATACTTCAATGTCAACCAGAGGGTATCACTCGGATAAGTTGTGCTATGCCTCTATTACGGAATACTATGTTGTCACTAATGACATTAATGATACAAAAATATTAGCAATGGCAGCATCTACTTTATGTATACTAAGCCATCTGAACTCCTTGATGATCCTATGGAGTAACTCTGCTATAATTCCCATTTTGCAGAGGAGGAAAGTTTGGGGCAGATGTTGAAGCAGAGTGGCATTGTATAACATGCCTAAGGTCAAACAGCTAATAAAGGGCATACCATAAATGCAAACACCTTTTAGCTACATGGTCTCTGCTCTTATCAATGTCATGTCAACCAGGAATATTTGAAGATGTGGGAAATTTTTTTCACGTATGGTTAAACAAGAGAAGTTGCAAGAAACAGAGGAGGGGAGAGAAAAGGAGGAAGGGAAAAGGAAAGAAGGGAAAGAGGAGGGAAAGAAAAAAATTCTTAATGAATGGATGATAATACTATGAACATTTTGATGTAACTCAGATATTGAAGCGTGTATAGTCTACATTTTATGAATTCCATCAATTTACTAGATTGGTAGTCACATAGCACTGATCAACATAACAAAGTATTCATTCCATAAGATTTTCTATGATTACAGCACACACCTGTAGTTCTGTGTGCCAACAGCTGTTACATGCACTTGGTACATAATTAACCCGATCCTCATAACAGAAAGTCCCCCAAAGCCTAGTAAGCTTACATAACTTTACACTGTCAATTTACGGGACTGATAATATCTCTTCCATTACCTGGACTCTTCGTAGGTGAGCCACACGCTCTTCTATAGAAGTCTGCAAGGCCAGAGGAACTTTCAGAATTTCCTGGCAATTGTCCATCAAAAATGTCACTAACCTAGCAGCTAATAACTCATCCAAGTCTACTTCATCCTTGGAACACAAGATGCAATGGGAAAATGTCTGAACCATCTAAAAAAAGGCAAAGAGGTAAATACAGATTAAGTTGGGTTTCTTTGTTTTAGTTTGTTTTTTCCCCCTTCTGAACTGGATCCAATCTAATTTGTAAAAAGTAAAAGTCAATAGTCAGCGAGAAATGGCCTAAATTGCAGGGTGCATATCTTCCCAGGTAACTGGTAATCTTAGATAGACTGATGGTCTCAAGACCCGTAAGAAGGAAATGTCTACCTCTTGGTTAAGATACGTAATAGAAAGATGTTTTTCTTAGGAACTTATTAACTTCCGTTTTTACGTAAGAGGGAATTTAAACACATACACACCAATCCTGAAAATCTATCACCAGGACTTGGGTCATGCTATACTCCTACCCCCACCTCTATGGCAGTATTGGGGATGGAGCTCAGAGGCTTCACATGAATCTATATCCCCAGCCTTGATGTGTTTGTTGTTGTTCTTGTTGCTGTTTTGGATTTTGTGTGTGTGTGTGTGTGTGTGTGTGTGTGGTGTTTTTTGTTTGTTTGTTTTTAAGACAGAGTCTTGTAAGCTGCTTAGGCTTGGCTCTTGCCTCAGCTCCTAGGATGCTACAATTACAGGAGAGCAACACCACACACCTTCATGGAGCACTGTTACATTTAATTTACTTTACAGATATTTGGTCATATAATATCCTAATTTCATTATTATTTTTTTTAAACCTGGTAACAGTCTACGTGTCTCAACTGTTACATCTTTTCCTAGTTAACCATTTTCTGCAGGATTTGGGATATATATTTCACAAGCATCTTTAAACAAAGCATTGGACTTTACAAGAAGTGCATTAAGTGACTGGGTTCCCTTTACAGTAACCAGAAATATGGAATATATAATTAACATAATTTCCATAGAATTCATATTAACCAAGCCATTCTTTATATATCCTCTAGACAGACTTCTTTCTCTTTTTTCAAATTTTATTGCTGACAATCTAACTTCAAAAATTGCAAGCATGAAATCATGTAATTTTGCTTAATAAGACATACTACCTTTTAGTTCTAAAATATCCCCTACAGTCACATAGGCTCAGAAGTGGACTCTCTGAAAGGTGAAGTCGTGGGGGCTGTATGCTCATCTATGGAACTGTCAGCCCATCAAGTACCTGGCTGAAAGACCATCAGGAAATGGGACCAGATGGAGGAGGTAGGCCGCTGGGGTGTGGCACTGGCAGACATATCTCTTACTCAGATGCTCCCCTCTCTCTCTGAGTCCAGTTGCCATGGATTGAGCAGCTTTCTTCTGCTAAGTCCTTCTGTCACGCCATGCCACAGGGCCATGGTGTCAGGTATGCTGTCACAGCGCCAGGAAGGCTGACTAACACAACTGAATTCTATCAGCACACTGCAAATACTTTCATCTTCACTCACACTTACACATACAAAGAGACAGACAGGCAGAGAATTTTATGTGTAAAAACCATGAATCTTAAGGGATCTGTGAATAACCTGAAGTTGTAATCAGACACTTGCACACGTATGCCCATGGGAAACAGGTGCGATTTTTTTTTCAACTGCTCAAAAGGCGCATTAGCTCCACGCCCATGCACACCCAAAAGAGGTAAAAATCACTCCTCTGAGCATGAAGTGTTCCCCAGATCTCAGTAAGGGTTCTCCAAGGCTCAGCCAGGGGACCCCCTAGTTGTGCCAGTGGTTTATGAGGGCATGGAAAAGACACAGATTCACCGAAGCACCTATTTTGCTCCAAGGCTTTTTTCTGAGGAAAATAAAGAGATTTAGCATGTAAATTCTAAACATAAATTATTTCAAAACACATGCAGATTAAAAGTAGAATCTAACAGGACTTACTCCTGGCTAGTAAGGGGAAATGGAGAAAGGAGAGCTGCTGATCAAAGGATAGAAAGTGCATCTCACCACAAAACTAGATGTGGTAGTGGACATGTTGCTTAGCTTGATTTAATCTTTAGACAATGAATTCCAAAACATCACACTGTATCCCCTAAAGCATACAACAGTTTGTCAACGAAAACAATAATAAAAAATATAAGTCAGTATGAATAAAATCATATGCTGATATCACAAAGTACAATTCAAAAATTGTCAGGTGTTTTTAATCAAACCCACAAAATATCATATTTCAATGAACTTAGACCACACCAAGAGATGCATGTCCTCTCTCCACCCTAGTTGTCTAATCCAATTGTGTATTTTACTTCTTCCCTTTTTAAACCATTGTATACACTGCATCTCTTCTTGCTGGCTATAAAATCTTTACAATGCTTTCTGTGTGGAGTGGAAAAGACTTTGTTCTTGATAGATCACTTTCCTTTCTGTTCACTCTTCATTCTATTGTTATTGACAGTAGTGATGAGCCTACAAAGTGCTAAGGCAGGAGGCAACAGGTATTTTCACACTCACAGTCATTCTTACCCCCTCTTTCGTTTCCATTATGTTCTTTAAGACCTTGAGGCCAGAAGCATATTACTAGTCCAGCTGGAGAGCTGGATGTAACTCTTCACGCCAGCCTGTCTTGCCCCTTCCTCTGATCCATAAACAAGTACACTTGACTCAGTTGACTTTCATTCGAAAAATTCAGGTCACAGTAGATGTTTACAATCAACCTACCAGAGTCCGAGTGCCAAAACCATCGCACAGTGGTGGCATTTCTTTATTTAAGCAGATCCTTGCCATCATTCTCATTAGGAGCTGTAACTTTCTCCTATTCTCAGGAGGCAGAAGGAGGCAACAAATCTGAAATGCTTCAACTGCCATTGTCTCTTTCTGTAACAAACCTGATTCAAAAAAGAAGTTTCATCTTTTAACACCTATAGTCTACCAGACTGTATGTTCATATTTTTAGGAAACGCATATTCCCAAAACAATGTACAACATTTTCACATATTCAACTATACCTTGCCAGTTGACTATACATCCACAAATGCAACCACTTGACCCTCCCAGACACTATACAGATAGAATTAAATATTCAAGGCACTTTCCCACACACCTCGTCCTCAACAGTCACACTGTTAAGGTCCAAGGTCACAGGAGCAAGAACATGGTCCACCAAGGCTGCCCTGCAGGCTTGTGGGTACTCTTTCTCCATGACCAGCAGGTTCACCAGCTCACATGAATCTCACAGATTAAATAAAACAATGAGGCGAATGCTCCCAAAGTGGCTTTGCTTCTTTCTGATAACACTGCACAAATAATGCTTTCTCCGTATTCACTGTTTTGCAGTTAAATGTAATACAATTCAAACATTCATCCCCCATTCATATGCCAATAATCCTCACTTTAAATTTGATTTTGTTAAAAACTTGGGCTATTTAGAGCCAGGGATGGTGGCTCACACCCTGGAATCCCTCTAGGAGACTGAGCGAGGAGGTTCACAAGTTTGAGCCCAGCCTGGGCAAATCAGTGAGACCTTGCTCAAAGATAAAGAAAGGACTGGGAATGTAATACAGTGGGAGGGCCCTAGGTTTAATATCCAGTACTTCAAAAAAAAAAAAAAATGGTATTTTAAAACTGACTTCTTTTAAACCATATTTGTCCTTGAATACTCAAACCTAAGGCCTTTAATAAAGGGCTTCTTCTTTACTATTTCAGGTTCCCATTAGTCTTTGACCTTAAGTTGAAAACCATCTTCCAGTGAGTGAATATGTGCTGCCATCTGTGATGTCAATCCTGGAAACTGTGACAGGTCTTAGAAATGCAGAGATATACCTGGTGTCTTCCTGTTAAGAGCCACAAAAAGAAAAGTCCCTAAACCAGTAAGTGACAAAATGTGAGAGACCACCATAGAGACCTCTAGGGACATGTTACAGAATCTGAAGTCATTCAGTACCACTGCAGCACAGGCTGTAACAGCAATAGCTTAGTAGAAGTGAACTTAGAAAAGTCAGCAGATTGAGAGGCTAAAGCAGAAGGACTTTAAGTTCAAGCTCTGCCTGGGCAACTTAGTGACTTAGTTCCCCTGTCTCTAAAAACGGAGGAGGCCAGGAACTCAGCTAAGTATAAAGGTCCTGGGATCAATCCCCCATACCACCAAAAAAATTTTTGAAAGGTCAACATACAAGAAGGCTTGCAGGATTTTGAATGCCAGACTAAACAGCTTTGGCTTAATCCCTAAAACGATAGATACAAACTGATTGTATATGGAAGGGAAAGGGGAGCAAGGGGGAGAGTTTGTTTTGAGTGTTTGTTTGCAGTGCTGAGGATCAAACCTGGTGTTTCTAGAGCCTTGGGCATGTGAGGCAAATGCTGTCCCGCTGTGCTCTATCCCCAACCCAAGAGCTTCAAGCAAAGGTTCTGATTCTAGATGTGCATAGATGCCCCTGCTGATCATTATCATTATCAACCTTCAATTCTATGTAATCAAATCCAAGGGGAGAAATAAGGCCTCTATGTTTTAATTCAGTCATTCATTTACCCCACAAGTGTTATTAAAATATATATATATGTATATATATATCTCCCCAGGAACTATTTTAGGAAATAACGTACAGTAAAAGTAAATCAGGATCTTTGTCTGGATCCCAAGTTTGTTCTCCATAGATGATAAAATAGCAAAGGTAGAAACATGACAGCAGGTGGAAAGATACCGGAGGAAAAGTAAAGTGGGAACAGAGCTGGGAGGTAAAGGGATACATTAAAAACAATTCCATCATTTCAGAAAAGACCCCTCTAAAAAGGTGATTCACAAGCAGAGCCCAGAAGGAATGGGCGTTGGTCAGGGAAATGTGGAAGAAATGCACCAGGGGAGGAGACAGCAATGACAAAACAGGTGACATGAGCCTATGCTCAGAGTATCTGAGGGCAGAATTAGGCCAGTGTGAAAGAAAAGAACCAGCCAGAGATATGGGGAGAGACCAAGAGCTAGACCATGCAAATCCACACAGATACCACGAAAGACTTCAGGTTTTACCGTAAGTTAAATTCCCCTTCTATTTTTAAGCTGCCTGGTTTTTCCTTAACACCTTCTATCTTATTAGTCTGCAAATTCTTTCCTTTTTCCAAGTTATAAACACATTTGGAGAGTCAGATTTCATCTTATTGTATTTCTTGTACATACAATATATTGCTATATGAATGAGATGGCAAGCTAAGATTCCTAGTAGGATACAAGACATAAACTCAAATCCTATTCATCAACAGAGTATTACATGGCTATTAAAAGCAATAACTTCTGAAGTTATGAAATAATAATTACAGTACAATCTTAAGGAAATAATTGCAGTAATAAATTATAAATATACTGTTCACAAAAACTTTAGGATAATATATTTTAACAAATTTTAATTTTATATTGAAAAGGAATATATAAAAAAGAAGAGAGTTGTAAAATAATCAACCATTTTTTATTTATGAACTTATTTCATGGAATACTATTAGATAAATATATAAAAATTACAACTATAATTTAATTTTTTTAATACTAAATTCTACATGTCAAATTGCTTCCATGGAAAAAGTCAAATGTGGAGTATGCCATGATTTCAGACTTTATGAACATTAAATGAGAAGGCACAAGGAAACCTACCTCTGGAATATATCTATATAAAGTCACCTACTAGGTGAGGAAAGGTCATACTAGACTTACAAACACCCCAATAATGCATAGTGGTCTTCCTGTGCTATGGAGACTCCCTTTTCCTCTTTTCCACTAATCTCACCCAAGGACCTCTATAATTCTTCCCAACTGCCAATCTTCCCACTTCCTGTGAGAAAAAAAGCCAGGCTAATAATCCCTTTCTCCCAGACTATGTCCCTGTCTCTGGCAATGAAGGAACAGACAGTAATCTAAGATGGAAGAAAGTCTCTGTTGCCCAATATTGGATAATGGGGGTAGGGAGAACGGACTGGTTACCTCCCAAAACTAAAACAGCAGCAGATAAAGATGAGATTCAAGACACCCTCATCTTACCAGAGTGGGGAAAAAACTGCTTAGGTCTTCTGGTTTGTATCTAGATGTCTCCCCCCAAAGCCTCAAATGCTACAGGCAAGGCTTTTCAGAGGTGGCTGGATCTAAGGTGTATGAACATGGATTAAGGGTATTTGATAACTGAATCGGTTTAGCATAGTTTTGGGTGTGGATAATGGGCAGGCCCACCCTGGGTGTGGTGTGGCCTAGATGGAATTTAAAGGAAGATTTGCTGTTGCTGCAGCTGCTGCTTGCTGCCTCTCCCTAATCCTGCCATGGACTCTTTCTCCTCTGCAGTGCTGCCTGCCATGTTGCCTTTCCCTGGAGTCAGCCAACTATGGACTGAAACCTCTACAAACTATGATTCTGTCTTGGTCACTTTTTTCTCATTGCTGAGACAAAATACCTGACACCCAAAATCTAGGAAGGAAAGGTTTACTTAGCTCACTGTTTGTGGAGGTCTCAGTCTACAGTCAGCTGGCTCCAAAGCAGGGTGGCATGGTACTGGGGCACCACTTCAAGGCAGCAGAAGACAGCAAAATAGTAAGAGCAAAAAGGGTGGGGGAAGAACAAGCCTCTTTTTCTCCCCTATATTATATACAGGCAACCACCCCCCACCCTTGTTTCCAAGGCTAGTGTGGCACTCATAAAATCTCCTTGCCCTCTTCTTGCTAAGGATGAGGATGTTTACAAAGTAAGGATCCTGGCTCCCTGCTGAGTCTCTTAAACTTCTACACTTCTCAAGTTGATACAATGTACCAACCATAACAGATACAAACTAAATCCATCCTCCTTGACTTTGCATCAAGTATTTTATCTCAGCATTGAGAAAAAGACAGGTCTATAACACTATTGGCTCTGAACCATAGTTAAGCTGCATAATACATTAAGTAGGATTCATAAATTGATATTAGGATATAATCACCCTTTATAGCATTGATTCTTGGACAAGCAGAAAGACAAGAATACTGTTCAGAGGTATCAACTTAGAAAAGGTTTAGGATAAAGCATACTATCTTGACATAATTCATCAGTCAAATGTGAAAAACAATTTCTGTCTTCATCCCAAAAAAATTGAAATTATACTTCTACTGCCTTTATCTGCTCAATTTTTTTTTCCTCATCTTACTACAGAATTCACATGTTATCTACCTTGGTCTCCCCTCCATCCCACTGGAATGTAAGCACCACAAGGAGAGATAAAACTTTATCAGCTTTGTTTATATACCTCCCACCCAGTGGCTAGAAGAGCACACAGCACATCATAGGCCCCAATGAAATATTTTGTAAATTAATGAATAAAGGAAGAAAGGAAGGAAGGAAGGAAGGAAGGAAGGAAGAAATGCAAATCAGCCACCCTTGCTGAGAGCTGACCAAGAGTATCTGAGTTATACCTCAGCTCTCCTGGACTGTTTCCTTGAGCAAGTCATTAAACCTCCATAAATCTGTGAAACACTGGGAACAGTTGTAAAATCAAATCAATGCACACACTAGGGGGCCCATGGCCTGCAAGGGGGAAGCTCAAGTGAATTAAAAGCTTCAATCACTTTAACAATCATAGCTTTATTACATCAAAATTGTAAAACTAACATCAGACATGTTACATGAACCCAAAGTAACTTTAAAGTCTGGTTAGGACGTATTCTGTGAAAAAACTGGGTGTGGTAGTGTACCCCTTTAATCCCAGCACTCAGGAGACTGAGGCAGGAGAATCATTGCAAGTTCCAGGGCAGCCTGGGCTAAGTGAGCTCAAGGCCAGCCTGAACTGCATAGTGTGACCCTGTCTCAAAAAGATAAAAAAAAAAAAAAAAAAAAGAAAAGAAAAAGGAAAGAAATATATTGTGTACTGATACAGAGAAGCAAATTTGACTCTGAGCCTCTGTAATGAGAAGGCAGGTAAAACTCCACAATGTTCTAACACTGTTATATTACCAATATAGCATAAGTCTGTCCTTCTAAACTCTAACTCCCTAAACAGATGCACAACCATATTACATAGTATAAAAGACAATATAAAACCTACATAAACATTATTTGCATATGATTTTATGAAGTTTATCATGCATAACTAAGAAAACCTCTCTCACAATTATTTGTGATTCACTGAAAGACTTTCATTGCTAAAACTATGTGACAAAAGATATATCTAACTCCCTGATGCTAGAAATTCCTATAACAACTCAAACTTTGCTTGATATTTTAGTGTGAAATTCTGGGTCCTTTATCAGCCTCAGCAAGATAGAATTATCACAGTAACAGAAATATTTGGTAGTTGGCCCTTTGTTAAGCTAAAGATTAGAGAAGACTTTGTTGGAATTGCCTATTTGTGCATAATGTACAAGGTTATTTTCTTAAAACTTAGGGGAAAATAATTTTGTTTTCAATCATACTTTCCATTGAGAAACTACTGAGATAAAAAAATTTTGCCAACAGCTAGTGATGTAGCTCAAGGACAAAGTATCTGCCTAGCACATGTGAGGCCCTGGGCTCAATTCCCAACATGGCAAAAATAAATTAACAAACTGATAAATAAATTTGCTATATGCAGCCATATTTAGAATAGAGAACATATGCTCTGTTCTGTGAATGTACATAAGGTCTGCCCGGCAGGTTGGCATAACAGTTAGGGCCATCTGGAGCCTCCAGTACCAGGCTTCCTATATACACTTTACAACTTAACTAGCTGTGAGATCTGTAAGCACTAATCTGAGCTCCCATAAAATGGAGAAAATCATTAAAAGTTATCAAAGTTAAAGGAAATAATATATTACAGAGTCTGACTTAGAGTAAATACTAAATTCCTAAAGTTATACTAACAAACAATACTTTGGCAGTTATACTAACAAACAAAGCATTATATTTAACAACTTTTGCCTGCTCACTAAAAAGTAAATGCTTGGCAAATACAAGATTTCAAGGACAAAACAAAATTTTGACTTGTTTTAATTTCTTGCTCCAATATAACTGACTCAAACAGAAAGTTCACTGGAAAAACATACAAGGAATTATGCAATGTTCACAAATGACAGAAGTTAGGAGTATGAACTCACTCTATATATCAAGAATTGCCACCAAACTGTAGAAATTAAATATAAAAACAGGCAAAAGATCAATGGGACAAAGGAGAAAATATAGAAACAAGCCTATATAACACACATGCATACACACACATGCACACATATTACATATATAACAAAGCCATCATTATAAATTAGTAAGATAGGATAATCTGTTCAAAAAGTGAGGTTGAATTGTTTTTCGGCCTTTTGGCTAAGATCAAGTGTAATATTCATTCTTATCAGTTTAAAAAACAATGTTGAAACAATTTGATAAGAATATGTTAGAAAATTTAAATGGCAAAGTCTTGTTTTATTTTTCCAAGAGTTAATTTTGTTTCCACCAAAAATGGAATAACAAGAACTAGACTAATTTCCTCTAAAACCAACTAGAAAACTAGACAAATTTTATGAAACACTATCTTTAAGACAAAGGATAGTACAGGACCAGAGTCCTGAGAAATGGAACAAAACAAATGAGCACTAATATCATCCTATCACATTCCAATCCCTGAGTCAGACTTGGGGGTCTCAAACAAAGCATGGACATCTTTCTGAGCAGAAGAGCTAAAGACTGGAGTATGAGGAGGCTGTGTCAGCGGAACATTCCCAACAGAGCATCAAGTGGAGGGAATATTCAAAAAGGAGGCTCCATAAAATCTACATAGGAATCCCTTGAGATTTTGAGGAATACTAAAATACGAATACATGTCTACATGTATATATATATATATAAAACATGACCTCGGTAGAGTCACACAAACAACAACCATAGTGAACCATAAACCAAACAGTTCTTAGGTCTCACACAGTAAAAAAAATCCTACAAATCACTGAAGGCAAAAGGAGAAAGCTTAGAAGGGCTTTATTAGTGAGAGCAAACTATCCCTTCAATAAAGGCTAATCAATCCTCCCTTAACATCATCTTTAAAACTAAGACACAAACAGGCAAGCAGAAACCCAAGTAAATCAATAGCCTAACAGAACAAACACTAATTCACTTTAAAGAAAGCCAACAAAACTCAGCACTTGACAATGAAAACTTCAGTGTTCAAGTACATCTTAAGTGACTTTTCCATACTGAGACAAAATACCTAACATATACAACTTAAAGCAAGAAAGTTTTTTTTAGATCACAGTTTTACAGGTAAAACTGAAATTTTCATGGTCAGCTGGATCCAAGGAAGCAACATAATTGTATAACAGTGTGGTAGAGGGAAGAAGCTCACCTCATGGCAGCTAGAAGCCAGAAAGAACTGGGAAGGGTCAGACAAAAGATACATGCTTCAAAGGCATATATACCCCCAATGGCCCACTTCCTCCAATGGGCCCTACTTCTTTTTTTTTTTCTCTCTTTTGTTAGTCTTTTTTGTTTTGTTTTGCTTTTTAACTGGACATTTTTTTTTTCCTTGAGACAAGGACTTGCTATGTGGCTCTAGGCTGGCCTCAAATTCACAGTGATCCTCCTCCGTCAGTCTCTGGAGTGTTGGTGTTACAGGTGTGCACTATCACGCCTGGCTTGGCCCTACTTCTAAAAGCCCATTTAGCTAAGGACTCATCAATAGATTAATCCATTGATGAGATTAGCAATTTCATGATCCAGTCACCCTCCAAAAGTCCCACCTCTGAACTCACGAGCCTTGAAAACATTTTAATATACTCAAAATTACTAAGTATATAAAGAAGCAGACAAATATACCAATATCCAGTAGATAAATTAATAGAAAGTCAATAGTTTCAAAAATGACAGAGAAAAAGGAATTAGCAGAAAAAGATATTACAAAGGGTATTCTGTGTTCATCTATGTAAAAGAAATACAAACATAGCGAGGAGAAAAATAGAAAATTAAAAGACAGCTAAGCAAAATTTCTAGTGAGTAAATATGCTAAGCCCCAAATACAACATTTATCGAGGAGAACTTCAGTGAATTTAAAAGAAAGCAAGAAAAACCCGTAACACTTGAATATAAAATAACACACTAGTAAATTAACCAAAACAGAAGCAAACAGATGGGGGAAAGTGGAGAAAAACTAAGTAGACTGTAGCCAGCTATGGGAAGTTTCCAAGTGATGTGTCATATAAATAATTAGAAAATGGAAAGGAGGCACAGAAAAAAATGGCCAAAAAATTTTCAAATTTATGAAATTTATTAATCACAAGGCCAAAGCAACAAAATCAGAGCAATAAACACAAAGAAACTCACGTAAGAACACATTACAATCAAATTCCTAAAATTGAGTGATGAAAAAAAATCTCAAATCTAGTCAGATATTAAAAGACATGTACAGTGAAACAAAAATTAAACTACAGACTTTTCACCAGAAATTAGTCAAGCAAAACAAAACAAAAGAAAGCACCTGAAAGTACTAGAAAGAGAATTCTCAATTTAGAATTCTATACTCAGTTAAAATATCTTTCCAAATTTAATTAAAAAAATCTGATTTCCCACTAACTAATAAATAAATAAATTTGTTGCCAACTGTTAACTAAAAACATTAAAGGATGTTTTACAAGTGTAAGAAAGGTGGAAAGATGGAAAGCAGGTCTACACAAAGGAACAAAGAGAATAGAAAAGAGTATGTAATAAATATGTGAAAAGATATGCAGTAGATAAACCTTGTTCTCAATTTACTTAAAAAGAAATTAGTCTTCTTAAAGAAAAAATAATAGCAATGGATAGTTGAGTTTATAATATTGTTCTGGTTTATATCTGACATATTTCCCAAAGCCATATGTGTCCCCTGGAGAGTTTTGGGGAGTGACTACATCATAATATGTGATATTGTGTCATGAGTGTGGGATAAGTGGACCAGTCCACCGATCAAATTAACGTAATTCTGGGTATAGCTGAATGTATTTACTAAAAATAGAACTCTAACCTGGGTGTGGGAGGTTTATAGCCTGAACAGAATAAAAAGAGTAAGGGAGGCTTGCTGCTGCTGGTGTTCATTCGTTCTCTTCCTTTTCTTTCTTTCTTTGTTTCCTTCCTTCCTTCCTTCCTTCCTTCCTTCCTTCCTTCTTTCTCCCCCTCCTTCTCCTTTTTTTCCTGTCTACTCTGCCATGGACTGTTTCTTCTGTGCCATAGCACCCTGCTTTGGAATCAGAAAACTATGGATTGAAACCTTTATAAACTTCAAGCCAAAATAAATTTTTCCACTTTTAATTTGTGGGGTCAGGTATTTTGTCCCCACAACTAGAAAGTAGAAGACAAGTATCTTCATGAATAAAATAACTGACAACAAATAGCACAAAGTTCAGAAAGGAGAAAATAAATATTGTAACATCGTATATGAAGTAGCAAAATATTTTTTAGAAGGTTTCATGAGATACAAAAAAGCATAGATCAAAATGAAATGGAATCAAAACCTAGAACATATGCTTTTCAAAAGACATTTTATGAACATGAAAAATAAAGCACAACAGGAGAAAATATTTACTTCAAAATATTTCTCAAATGGTTTACAAAAGATATAAAAATGCCTTTTGCTCACTAAGGGAACAAACCAACTAATTAAAAGAAATGGGCAGAAGATTCAAACAAACATCTTACAAAAGGAAATTTATGAATAATCATTGGACTAATATAGGTTAATATCAAAAATCATCAGAAAAGTGAAAATTTAAACCATAAAGCTGTAACACTACCATTTCACTAGAGTGGCTAACATTTTTTAAATAAACAACATCAAATTTTAACAAGAATCTAAAGTAATTGGAACTCACACATATCACCAGTGGGGCATAAAATGGCAAAATTACTTTCAAAACAGTTTGTTACTTTCATACAAAAATAAATGTACAATTATCATATAATCCTACTCTTAGTTATTTATCCAAAGGAAATGAAGATACATGTTTATATAAAACCTTGCACATAAATATTCACAGAAGTTTTATTCACAATATCTCACACCTAGCAATAACTAATATAGTATGTTCCTCAACAGGTGAACAGCTAAACAAACTGTCTTGTATATACATGTGATAAACAACGCAGCAAGAAAATGAAACACAACACTCTTGTATGAAACAGTATGGATAAATGTCAAAAACATTATGCTGTGCAAAAACAAACGGATATAAAATACACACTGAATTGTATAATTCTACTTGTGTGAACCTCTAAAAAATAAAATCTAGTATACAGTAAGTTTCCATTCCCAGTTATCTGGGGCCAGTGACTTGGGTTTGGGAATAAACAAGAAAAACCACAAGAGAAACATTAGGAGTAATGGAAATGATCCATACATGAATTGGGATAGTAATTAGACAAGTATATTTGTTAAAACTCAGTGAAGCATACTTGAAATAAGTGCATTTAATCACATACTAACTATACTTCAATAAAGGAAATTTTTTTTAAAAATAAGTTAAAAAGAAATACACAATTCTTTGTGATAGACAAATGTTTTTAAATTAATTAGAATAAAAAGTAAAAATTCTTTACCTTTTCATTAAAATTTAAAGACAAACCACAGTCCAGCAAATGCTATTTCTAAGACATAAGAGACAAAGGATTAGATATTTAAAATATAATTTTTAGAATTACAAGAAAGAAAAACCAAAAGAATCACATGGGTAAATGACAGACAAATTATTCCACCCAAGAAATCCATATAACCAATAAAAATAGTAAGATTCCTTGTCACATGGATCAGATTAGAAAAAGTAAAAACCCTGATGAGAAAAGCAAGTACTAGTAAGGCAACAGTCACACAAGACTACTACTAATGGATTCCCATATACTACAGTGGGGCAGCCAACATGGGAAGTGCCTGGACCCTACAACTAGCTTGATGGGAGGAACCCATGAGAATGTCAAGATGATGGAGCAAAAGGCAATTTCAGACCTTTAGTCCACACAGAACAAGTCTTGGAGATATAGTCATGAAAGAAAATAGAAGTCACACACCTGAAATCTCAGAAAGCATAGGAACTGAAGTAAGGAAACAACTTCATGAGATTGGAAAAGCAGTCAAATCAGAAATAATGTCTCACGTAAATGAAGAAATCACAAACATAATGAAAGAATTGCATATCTAAAGAAAACATAAGATAAAAAAAGAGGAACATAGAAAAATGATGGAAACCTTGAATGAACAATACAGAAAGACATTACAATGCATGAGACAGATTCAAAAACATTCAGGAAATCAAAAAGTCAATTGAAAACTGGCAAAAATGCTTAAAAGAGGCTCAAGATAGACTTTCAGACCTTGAAAACAGTATTGCAGCTAACAATCATGAAAGGAAAGATCTTTTAAAAATAACAAGGAACCAGGAAATAACAATTCAACAGCTGTAAAATGATACAAAGAGAAATAATTTAAGAGTGATAGGTATCAATAAAGAAGCAGGGGACAACACAAATGAAATAAAAAGGCTATTTACAGGAAGTAATAATAGAAAACATCCCAAACATGGGGAAACGATGTGGCATGCAGATAAGTGAGGAATACAGGACTAGAACTAGCCATAAACAAAGTAAATCTACACACAGACATGTAATAATCAAGATCCCAGAAATTCAGCACAAGAACAGAATAGTAAAAGCTGTTAGAAAAAAGCAACAGATCACCTATAAAAGAAAAGCAATCAGAATCACAGGAGACTTGTCAACAAAAACCATCAAGTCAAAAAGAGTTTGGAGTGAAGTGTTTGAAATCCTGAAAGAAAACAACTTCCAACCCAGATTGATGTACCCTGCAAAACTATCTTTCAAAATTGATGGAAAAATAAAATATTTCCATTGATAAAGAACAACTGAAGGAATTCATGACCACCAAACAAACCCTATAGAGAATGCTAAAGGATATTGTAGAGAGAAATAAAGATGATCATGGTTCCAGGAACAGCAGCAGAGGAGGACTGCCAAAGGGGACAAGCAGTTGAATAAAGTGGGAAAATGGAAGGCCAACAACAGGAGGAGAGCATGGCAGAGACAAACCGACGTATGTTGGTTATAACCATTAATGTAGATGGCTTCAATTCAGCAATAAAAAGAAACACAGGGAGAGTGGATCAAGAAATAAGGTCTAGGTCATGGCTGCCCTGACCACAACGTAGTGCTGAGAATTTCTGTCCCGGCTAGACTGCTTACTGAGACTTCTACGGCCTACAGGCCTCATGGAAGGACTCTTACAGACCGGAAAGACACACAGTGATCTTTTAATATATTATGGAGGATGTCAAAGATGTAAGATCTAGCCAATTGCTCAGTACACACAATTAAGTTGCCATTTGACTCTTCCGGGAGAACATGGCGGACAGATAACAGCAACTACCGGCGGCTCTCTGAAAGACTCGGCTCAGAAGCCAGGAATGGTGCGGACTAAGGAGACATAAGCAGGTGGAGATATGCTCTGCTGACTCAGGAACGAACTGGGCTGAGAGAAGCCAACTTGGAATGCAGTCCTGGTGCTAAAACAGGAACAGAAAAGACTCGGTGTGGAGGCTGGAACCGCGCCATTGTAAGCCGCGATTTGGGTTTCCCGCCGCGCAGCGGCTGGCTGCCTCTACAGCGGCTCGGCAAGGGGAGAGACGTGCAGAAGCTCTGAGAACGGTAATCTGCGAACGGCAGGGAGGCGTGCACTGACTTATGGTGAGGTGAGTGAGAGAAACTGACACTCTACCACAGTTTGACTCCAGCAGAGGACTTTCTGGGCCCGAGCAGTCCTGCGGGAGCAGGGCGCGGTGGCGACTCCAGCCACACATCCCCCTCTCGGGCGGGATTGGTGAAAAGTGCCTGGCCTGCGTGACGCTGCCGGCGGACCTGGTAGACTGTCCCAACCCAGATCCCAGAGCCTGACGGTGGCCGGGAGGGGAGACGCGTAGGCTGCCTGGTCCGTAACTCCCTGGTGCGCAGCGGTGAGCGGGAACACCTAACTGGCGCAATTCGATCAGGCTGTGGTTGACTGGGAGAGAAGCTGGGCCTCTTATATAAGCTTGCATATATAAGGAACAGAGAAGAAGAGGCAGCATGGGAAGAGGCAGCAACAAGAAAGTCTCCTCGGCCCCCAATTCTGAGAAACAGGCAATAGCAGACACCGCACCAATACACATAAGGCACCATATAGAGAGCCTCATAGACCAATTCAGGAATGAAGTTATCAACGACCTGAAGCTAGAAGTATGCAGAATAGTTAGAGAAATGCTAAGCACCACCCAAGAAAAAAACAGGTGATGGAATGGAAGAACAGAAAAAAAGGGGAGAATTGTTTGATGGAGAAAACAGAGAAAGCATAGAATACGTGAAGCAGGTTCAAAGGGACTACCAAGATACTAAGAAGTCTATCGAAGACTGGCATAACAGCTTGAAAGAAACTAAGGACAGACTATCTGAACTGGAGGGCAGACTTGTAATATGGGAGAATGAAATGAAAAACTTCTTAAAAATAACAAAGAAACAAACAGCAATAATACAAAGACAAGAAGATGATAAGAGGATCCATAACTTAAGGATTAAGAACATAAAAGAAGAAGTAGGGATGCAAACAAGTGAACTACAAAAGCTACTCACAGAAATAATCCAGGAGAATTTTCCTAATTTAGCAAAAGGTAAAGATACTCAGATGTATGAGGCATACAGGACCCCAGCTACCTACAACCCAAACAGAGCAACACCCAGGCATATAATAATAAAAATTCCAGAAATTCAATACAAGAACAGAATATTAAAAGCTGTAAGAGACAAGAAACAGACCACTTACAAGGGAACACCCATCAGAATTACAGCAGATTTCTCTGCACAAACCATCAAATCACGAAGAGCGTGGGGGGAAATAATTCAAGCATTGAAAGATAATAATCTCCAGCCAAGATTGAGATATCCTGCACAACTGTCCCTGGAAATTGATGGAAAAACAAGGTGCTTCCAGGATAAAGAGGAACTGGGGGAATTTGCAACCACCAATTCAACTCTACAGAAAGTATTGCAGGATATTCTAAAAAAAGAAAAATACAAAGAACCCAGAAATAGTGGCGGGGAGGCCACAACAAATGGAGCAGAGAACAAAATGAAGAAGACAAACTGACAGCTACTGACAGAAAAAGAGCTTAACAGAAATGAGGCAGAGAAGATTGGATGATAGGAACAGCTATTTTGGAGAAAATGACATCTTAATAGGTAATACTGATTTAGTATCATCTTGTTTTGAAGTCTCATCTAGCTTTTGTCCTTCTGTCTCCAATGGCCTAAATAGGCTGTATCTTATTGGATTTTATTATGTACGATAGTATAAGCAAAAACCTTTTAAAGACAAGGAGATTATACAGAAACCATTGTTCATTTAGTCGATTCTAAATACTCTGTAATGCTGTCATTCTCTTGAATGGTTTTACATTGTTTTGATATACTTAATGCTACAGTATACGAAGTTGTACTCAAGGATTTCAAAGAAAGAAACAATATGGTAACTACTTTTAGGTTAGGATTATCTGGTGGTGAAACACTATTCTGCTTAAATGGTTATGTTTTGATCTGCGCTGTTTCGTTGTTATGCCCTCTTTTATCTCAATCTCCACTCCATTATTTATTTTTTTATCTTTATCCTTTTAATTAAAGGAAAAAAATAGCAGGATATATTATAGTAACCCATTTTGACTTTTCATTACCTTGATTTAAAGCCCTGTATTACTCTCACCATCTGGTTTTTAACTGATGTTCCCCTATTCTGTTTTGCTGGATAGTATCAGGTTCGAAAGTTTAGGCATCAGCTGTGAAGATAATGAGATTCATTATGACGCCCATTCTTGTTGACTTTTAGCTACTTTTGAAGACCTACAATGTCTCCAATGTTTTGGTTTTGTCGGTTTTATTCTTTACTGTTTTGTTCAATTGTATTATAACTAATGATATAGGCAATTCTATTAGAGATAGCGGGAGACATTATGGTAACCATTGTTGATCACCTGTATTATGTTTTTACATTATCTATTATGTCCACCCTTTTGACTTGACCGATTCTGTTCTGTTATGTCACATTTGGTTTTACTCTCTTCCAAAAAAGTAATAAGAACCGTGGGAGCAATGAAACCCAAAATGTGTAATAGTCATGGTACAAAAGAGAGGAAAAGAAAGTACTCTAAACTATATAACTGCATGTATATTTAAGTGTATAAGATAGAAAATGATATCACAGAGTTTTATTGGATCAATGAACAGAACTGTTTGCAGTATCATTGATGGAATGTCCACTTTACAAGCTTTAATTTTGTGACTTGAACAATTATTTCTAAGATGACAATATGTAATCCATTAACTAGTGATTTCCTACTGTTCATTTTTTTTCTGTAAATCTGTATAACTTGTACCCTTTCCCTGCTTTTTTTTTTCTTTTCTCCTTAAATAAAATTAAAAAAAAAAAAAAGAAATAAGGTCTATTAATATACTGTATACAAGAAACATATTTAACTCAAAAGGAAATTCATAGCCTAAAAATCAAGGGTGGGGGAAACAACTGTTTCATGCAACAGGAGATCAGAAAAAAAGCAAGGGTAACTTGCCCATCAACCACAGAATGGATACGAAAGATATGGTATTTTCATACAATGGAAAGCTACCCAGCTATAAAGCAGAATAATCTCAAGGCTCTTATAGGTAAATGGATACAACTGGAGATCATGTTCATGGGCAAAACAGTTTGAATTCATACGGGTGAATACTAGCATAAAAAACAGAATGAGTTAGTGGGATCCAAAAACACAATAGATAATATAAGAGTGATAGGGGAGGAAACACCTAAGAGAAGTTAGTAACCAATGTTAATTTCTTATTGTCTTGTCTTGAACTCTTATAATGTTCTCACAATTTTGTTATGTTTAGTTCTGTTCTGTCAGATTTTACTGTGTCTGATAGTATGGGCAGCTATTTTGAACATAATGAGATGTAACACAGTATTCATGGTAGGTTTCCTATTATCTTGTTTTGAAGTCCTATAATGCTTTCATTCTTGTAAGTGGTTTTATTCAGCTTTGTTTTGTTCAATTTTATTATGTGTGATGGTATGAACAGCTTTTATAAAGAAAACGAGATATTACAGTATCCATTGTTCATTTCCTGTTACCTGGTTTTGAAATCCTATAATGTTTTCATTCTTTTCTTTTAACTGGTTTTTGTAAGTTTTCTATTATTTGATATTGTGTATGAGGGTATAACAGCTACTCTGAAGAGAACAAGAGACATTATGGTAGCCATTATTGATTTCCTAATGTCTTGTTTTGAAGTCTTATAATGCTTTCATGCTTTTTTTTCTGCTTGGTTTTATACTATTTTGTTTTGTTTGATTGTACTGTATGTATTGGACAACTATTTCGAAGAAAAGGGACATTATGGTGGCCACGGTTGATTTTCTGTTGTCTTGTTGTAAAGTCCTGTGTTGCTTGTATTGTTTTATTCTGATTTACTTTGTTATTTTGTTTTGCTTTGTTGTTTTATTCTCTTTAAAATAAAAAAAAATTGTAAAGAATGTTTTCAAATCAAAAAAAAAACCAAAAAAACAAAAAAACACTACTAATGTATGTAAAAACTACTAATGAATGTAAAAACTGCTGTAATCGCTCTGTAAAACCATCAGCTAAAAACTGGTAAAAACACGAGGACAGACAATCGAACAATTCTGCTGCTACAGAGAAACACTTCGATGTCACCACAAGTGAAAAATGTGTGTTAAATTGAGGTGATGAGCACACAGCTATCTGATATATTACTCTCTGCTTTGCCAATTTAATCATACTCCTGCACCCAAATAGTACTTTTGGAAGAAATCTAGAAAATAAGTTACAAGATTACTTTTTAAAGTACTGCTTTTGCATTCTATTTCCCTCCTAGGAATACTAAGCCAATAACAAGTACATCTAGCACCCAGATCAAGAATTCCTGAAGAAATGGCTCATCCCAGGACTAGAGAAAGAAGGTACAAGATAATCCTATAATTCCAGAAAGCAAAAGTGTGCTCTATGAGTTATGAGAATGAGGCAGAAGTAAAGTAGAGAAGCCTCCTACCTGGTCAAATCTAGGACAGTTTGACTATCAATAAAGAACTATAGCCAAAGGCCAGGCATGTATCTCAGGGTACTTACCTAGTAGATATATAAGGCCCAGGGTTTGATCTCTAGCACTGTGTGCACATATACAAGCTTGCAGTCTCACGCTCTCTCTCTCTCTAACTCAATGAATAAAATATGTCCATTCTGATATAAACAAGTTAGTTGAAAGGTTAATGTGGGAGACATAAATTACATATTTTGCAAAGGTATAACTACACCACTATGCCAAAAAGAAGCTCGACAGATCCTTTTATATTGCCAGTAACAGGACCAATGGAGACTGACCACCACCTGATGGGATACAATGTGAAGAATACAGCCAGAAGTGCATGACCTGAGTCTCAGCATGAGGAAACAGCAGACAAATCAAAAACAAGGAACTGTGACATAATTAACAAACTTAAATGGAATCTAATAATAATCAATTTGATTTTTATGCATGTTTTTGGTCTGGTAGGAAAATGACTTAGTTGGTGGGGGCAGAGTTCTTTAGTCGGTACTTGTAACCACATTCTTATAAATTTGAAATTGCTATGCAATATAAAAAGAACTGGTAAAAGATCTGAGGGAACAAAAAGTCACATGTGGGCTAAGAACAAATTATGAATATCAATGGTAAAATGATAGTTTCCATTCTTGCCACAAAAAGCTGCAAGATATGCAATACAATACGACACTCAGGTGATGTAGTTATGCTCGTAGTTATACTCTTCTAAGCTCCCACAGTCCTGTCAACAAGCCTGCTGTGCTGCATTAGCTGCGTACTCGGTTTTAAAAGCAGTTTTCCTTTTATCAGTCTTCATTAGACATCATTTCTCATGAGAAAGCCATTGTTTGATTTCAGTATTACTCTAAGTCAGTGTGAAAGCATGATGTGACCTTTATAAAACCTGCACAATAAAACACATTTTCAAACAGGATGCTAACATAATGCAATTATAAACAGAAAAACGGAAAGACTTCAGCTTTACAGGATCTTTCTTCAAGACTACTTGAGCCAGAAAGGGCTGCTGAATTGTCATAGAAAGTAGGCAGTCTGGATTTTTGAAGATAGAAAACAGGCTCGTGGAAATATTCAATAGCAGAGGAAAGATAACAGCACTGGAAATTAACAGATGGGTCAACACTGGAAATACATACTTGGAAATCATTAATGCATTAATCCTCCAATGGACATTTCTAAAGAGGTTAAAATAAACTAGTCTCTGATAGGACCTGAGAACTGACAACTTAGTAAGAAAAGATCTTGTTCTTATAAAGCTTACCATAAGCCAAGCAACATGGAAGACAATGATTGAGATTTGTCCAGGTGACACCACAGACCACCAAGGACAATCACAAGTAACAACTTGCAATGATCTTAAAAGATTCAAATGTAAGACTGACAAGTGGAGCTATTCTTCCTCTGAAAGTATCTGAGTACTTAAGGCAACACTCTGAGAGAAGACATTCAACTACCATTTCTCAAAAATGACATGAATCAATCCCTTAACAGAGGAATGATATGCATATGTGTGTTTACAGTTGTAGTATCATCTTTTTGCTATAACCCTTTTATGCCTAGTGTTCTACTTGTGGAATACACATTAAAATGGAACCTAATGTCTTGGTTACTTTTCTCTCATTTCTGGGACAAAATACCCAACACCCAAAATGAAGGAAGAAAAAGATTTATTTAGCTCATTGTTTGTGGATGTTTCAGTCTGTAATCAGCTGGCTCCATGGCAAGGTGGCACAGCACCAGGGCAACACTTCAAGGTATCCACCAGCAAAAGCAGCCTGAGCAAAAGGCAGGGAAAAACAAACCTCTTTTCCTTACACTGTATACCTCCAGGGCAGGTATAGAACTCACAAAATCTCCTTGTTCTCCTCTTACACAGGAGGATATTTATAAAGTCAACCCTGGCTCCCTGCTGAGTCCCTTAGTTAAACTTCTAAATTTCTCAAGTTGACACAGTTTATCAACCATAACAATTTAAAAAAATTCAAATTTTTGTTCCTTGGGGCCAGGGGTATCACTCAGCAGCTCTGTGCCTGCCTGGCAAGCATGAGTCTCTGAGTTCAATGCCTGGTTCAAAGGAAAAAAAAAAAAAATTCTAGTTCCTTGAATTTTTTCTAGGTAACACATATGAACGTCTTACAAAAATTCAAAACATTGCAATTTCCAGCATAAATGGATTAGTTGCTCTGTGGAAGCTCCTGCATGACCTCCAGAGAGATTACTTACTGACATATCGCAGTTAAGCCCTTGGGCCATTGATACTTAATCACAAACAGTGCTGCAATTTCATTTTTCAAGTTTTATAGAAAGAAGCATTCTATGCTATACCTCTATTACAAGTGATTAAGGGAATTCACACCTTTATAAGTCTTTCTTTCATTTCTCTTTTAAAAATGGGAGGGGTGAAGTCCAACTGTTAGTTTTATTTAATTTTTTAAGTTTTTAAACTTTTTTGGTACTGGGAATCAAACTCAGAACCTTGTGCTTGCCAGGCAGGCACTTATGCCACTGAGTTATATCACTGGCCCCTCCAACCATTACTTTTAATCACACCAAAGCAAGCTATTAGTTTCTGAGCATTGTTCTAAAAGAAAACAGAATCCATATCTATATTCCACCTCTGCTTTAATTCCATCATTTCAGACATAAAATGGTCATGCTCATGGTCAATACACAAAGACCTCACCTTTTTTAAAATGACCCAACTTTCTGGAGGGTCATCCGTGTCCCCACATTTATTGAAAATAGTCAAGAAATGGAAAAAAACTAAGGGTCCACCTACTGATAAATGGATAAAGAAAATATGACACATATGTACAATGACTAAATATATTCACCCATGAAATCCTGCCAAATTTAAAGAATTTGATCTTCCCTGCTTACACTGATTAGTTTGCAAAACCAGAAAATGGAGTTACTGGAATTTCAAGAAAGCTCTATCTGGAGAAATACATTCCATGACCTGCATGCAAAATGTGAGCAAACAGAGAAAATGTGAAGGGATGACAAAGGACAACACAGTTGGTAGCTCAGAAAATGAAATCCTTAAAATTTAGAATTCTCTGCTAGATACGGTTAAGTCAATGATAGCACTTGGGATTGCTTTTCTTACTTTGCTGGATCATCTCGTGTTTGTGAGTAGCTGTTTTCAACTTTGAATTATATCAAACCTGATACTAGAAGCACACTAACAGATGACCTGAGTGCTGCATGTTCTCTTTCAAACTAATGAAATACAAGCCAAGGTCTGACAAATTATTAGCAGGCATACAACAGAAAAGATCACAATAATTGTACAAAAGCATGTCAAATGCAAACTTTTACCCTTCAATAAAAAGCACTGTGAATCACTGAAAGCTCAGCTATTGTGTTTTTTTTTTTTAAGTCAAAAGATGTTAATTATGAGTTGTTTTCTCTAAACTAAAATCTCAGTAGTGTTGGCACCTAGCAATAAATAACTGGGTTTTGGGTTGTAGTTGGGGACTTGGCTTCTAAAAGTTTCGCCATGACTACTCTATACCCAGGAAACTTCTGACCAGCTCTGTTTGTGTAAATTCAGTTCCCCTTTCCTAAAGTTTCATATAAATGGAATCAGACTGTATGTAGTCTTTTGAATTTGGCTTTTATTACTCTGCATATTTTTAAGATTCACTTTTGTTGTATATATTAGTAGTTTTGTCATTTTTATTCATTCAAGGATATAGGACAAAACATTTTTCCATTCACCTGTTGACAAATATGTAGATCATCTCAAATATTTGATAATATAAATAAAGCTGTCCATCCTTGTACAAGTCTTTGTGTAGTAGACATACTGTGTAGACATATGTATTCTTTTCTGTTGGAAAAGAATCACCATGGGACAAAGGCCCTGAGATAATCTGACAAATGTAAGCACAGAGAGATAACAAGGTAAGATGGTACACAGCCCCATAGGTTCTCCTAAATGTCACTAGAAAAAGAACCAGTGAATAGAAAACCCAGCCTTTGGATGTTTCTAGGTTTAAAAACACAGCAAGCGATCTCTGTCTAATGAGACAGATGATTCAGTGCATGACAGTCTAGTGAACATCAGAGGCATTGTCCAGATTGAACATCTAAGAAGGAGAGAATAATAAAGAGCTATTATCTCAGCTTTACAGCCCACTAGCAAATAAACCAGGAGTCTCAGGTTCAGCTGCCAACAAGAACAGACAAATGGAATAAATAAGAGATAGCAGGCAAGTGAAGCTGGCCTCAGAGTCTCAAAAGCAATAGGAAATGGCAAATTGGGACTCCTATCCTGAAACACTTGCTCTTGTTAGTAGAGGCATTCATAACACTCCTGCAGCAGTTCATGCCACCAAAAATTCAAGCTCACAGCTGCCAGATCTTACATTTTTGAAAAATCCATAAACAAGAATTTGTACATTATTTTTCTTTGTAATACACACAAGTCAAATCAAGTATGTTTATGGTGTTTATATAAGCCAAATCAACACTGTGGCCTCTCAATTTCCAAAACAGCCCACCCTGCTCCCACTTCTTTGCTGCCTTCTGTCTGTACCAAATGACTGAGCACTGCACCACCCACTAGGCCCTGGCATGTGAGTGAAGGATGCATCTCTATCTCATTCATAACATGCAAGATTCAGCCACGCACATCTAACAAAAGGAAGTGGAAATGGAGATCAATCACTATGGATGATAACGCTGTTTGATAAGAATGCTGAACCAAATTAAAATAATTTTTAAGCTGTCAGTAAAGAATAAGTCTTAAATCTCCAAAAACATCACTTCTGTTTTTGATTTTCTTTTGTTTGTTTGGTTTTGGTTTCTTGTTTTTAAAACTTAAATGCCCCGCTTCACGTATTAAAACTAACTGTTCTCAAGGTCAAGCTCTGGCATCAAGCCATTCTATGCTAGAAGTTAAAGAATAAACCACAAAAGATCACAAATTAAATGGAAAACTACTTCCACTAAAAATGTTGTAGAATTTTTAGCTTCTATACAAAGTAGATTGATACTTACTTTAAAATACTTTAATGTGAACCTATTCCAATTAAAGTCAAAGGCTTAAGGAATGAGTCAACCCTATCAGAATTCAACCTACATATGTAATTTACCATTTCCCACAGACTCTAAAAGGACTGCTATACGAGATCATCTTTGTTAATCATATACGTTATGGCCTCCCACACCCTAAAAAGCTTTCTTCCTTCACTACATGAGAATATAAAAATATAATCTACAATGCAAAGTGTCTTATATATTACCTAAGAAGGACTAGATGAAATGAGGTTAACATATAATTACCAACCACATGCAATCATATGTTTTTGATGAAACCTAATGGTGACAGGTTTCTCATATGGGTAATTTATACACATTGAGAAATATGAGTTGCATTCTTCTCTACCTGAAACCCTCAATAGATATTTTAGAGGGTAACTGATATTAATTGGGAAATAGAGTACAGCTTAATTCCTGAGATCAAAATGAACAATTGTGATAGAGCAGCCAATGATATAAAAAGCATAACTGATTCAAATTAGAATTTGTGTTTTTATAAAATTTTCTAAGTCCTTCCACATTCAAACCAAAAAATTTCACTATAGAATATTTAGAAAATGAAAAATAAGAAGAATCTTTTGGTACTTTAATGGTACTAGTACTTTAATGGTACCAGGGATTGAACCACTAAGCTACATTCAGGCCCTTTATATATATATATATATATATATATATATTTCTTTTTTTTTTTTTTTTTTTTTTTGAGATAAAGTCTTGAAAGTTTCTAAGATGTCCAGGTTAAGCTAAAATTTGTAACCTTCTGCCTCAGCTTCCCAGAATGCTGAGATCAAAGGCATGTGCCCACTTAGAAAGTGGTTTTTAATCTAATCTTCTTCTTTTACCATTGTATAATGGCAGTTAAGTGAATACAATGGAAATCTACCAAGTTAGTTCACAAGCATACTAAGCAGCACCAAGAATTTGTCATTAGACATGATGTTCACAAGTGCATAAACCCCCAATAAATTTCAGTTAAAAACAAAATGCCAATACCTCGCTGTCTCCAACCCAGCAGTAGCCAAGTAGGCTTCTCATTTGTTCCCAGTGTTGATCTGTCTGAAAACAGTCACTCTTATATGCATGACTCATAGTTACTATATTTTCTATAAGAGGCCAACAGAAGCTTGAAATCTAAAGTACTATACAATGAGACAACATAACTTACTGACGTATTACTGGCATTTTATTCAAATACTATGACAGCATCCATACTTTGTAAAAAAAAAAAAAAAACACAAAAACAAAAAAAAACTAAGACACAACAAAGAAAAGAAATATAAGAGAAAATAAAGGAAGTGCAAATAAGGGAAGGAGGAAAAGTGGTAAAGCCCAAGATGCTCAAAAATAAAAGCAAGCTAATTGTTACAAATCTACATCAGAGGGTGATAGTCACAAAAACATTTGACCTTTACAGCAAAACTTTTGACAAGAAAACCACAAAACTAACTGAACAATTACAATAGCCAGATCAAAATTATGATTTCCAAGAAGAAATGAGTATTATAAATATATATAGTAATTATGTTGATTTATTTTTCCATTCCACCATGCTTCTTTCAGTGTAAATTCTAAAGTATACATCTATATGAGGAGAGCAACAAGTTCTGAGGAATGATAAAGTTACTTTATTTTACATGTTTCAAATAACAGTCCCACAAAATCCTGTTTCTTCTATAAAAAGAAATTAGATTTCTAAATGAAAATACACCCCCACACTTGACTATTCATGAAGTCATACCCAGGGTAATAGATTTAGTCATGAATAGTAAATGTCAATTTATATTCTTCTCTATCAATAACATTATACCCTTGTATGGAAATGACATAATGTTCTTTCTCAAGAAATAAAAACCACTGGTCCTTGCTTTGAGTTTCATAACAGAGCTTAACTTATTTCTGTTTTTCCTTTCTACATCAAGAATCAAGCTCTGCCAAGCACCCTGACAGTTTTCCTTTGAAAAATGCTGAGTTTTGGCTAATAGAAGTCTCGATACAGCAAAAACTTAAATGATTTAATATTACTAATATGGATGTATGGTCATTATACCCCACTTACCTAATACACTGACAAAAGCATCAAAAAGATGAAATGTAAGCAGTGGCTCTTTCAAGTGACTGTAATAATCTGCTATAGTTTTAAACACATCTTTTTCAAATCCCGAGTACATCGGCTGCTTCAAATCTGAACAGTTGGGCCCTATTTTGTTAAAAAAAAAAAAAAAAAAGAAAGAAAGAAAGAAAGAAAGAAAAATTAATGGCACAATATTCTCTGTGTATTAGAATCTGTGTATACTTGTTGTGTGTACAGATGTACAAACATTCAGAGACTTACACAGAAAAGCTGTCATGGAAAATTGACACTATATAAACTGGCATTATATATTTTGCTTCTATAAATAAATCTATTATAAAATAATGAGGAAAAATACTGGCTTACTTCCATTTTAAAATAAATCCACTTTTTTATGTTCTTTTGAAGGTATTTTTATTAAATGTAAACAATGATCATTTTCTCCAAAATGTTTGTTTTCCCAATCTTGATAAAACTGACCCACATAACAATTAGTTCATATATACAATATACAAGTTATAAAGTAAATTTTATAGGTTTCCATTATTTCATTTTTATATTTAAAAGTCCTAAACAGAATTGAGTAAAATGATCAGTTTTCTTCCTCTAAATTATTTTAGATTAATAAAAATGTAAACTTTTTAAAAAGATAACCCAAAAAGGAAATTAAACATTTTGTCTTACTAACTCATTATGATTATAAACTCTAGTTGATTCCTGACCAACCATTAAATGATAGCTTGTTGTGCAGAATCAGAATGCAAAGCTGGACCAAGTTCAGGACACTGAAACAGCCTACCATAGGCTGTGCTGGCAACAAAGAAAAGAAACATCTACCAGTATCTGGGACCAAAGAGAAACAAGAAATGCTCTGTGCAAAACTGGTAGCAAATGCCCCCAACAATCCATTTAGGAGCAAAGATTTATAGCAAGTTGACAAACCAGACCTACTCATGCTTTGAAATAAATGGCCAGGGGTCCCCTGAGGAACACTTTAGCCAGCCTTCCTTATTTCCATTACATTGTGGAAGAAAGAAAAATAACTACCGTGGCAAGTTCAGAGCCAGCAGGAGATTAAACAGCAGTACCCAATAGACTCCTATTCCCAAGTGAAAAAAGAAATGGCCAAGATATATTAGAAGGAAATGCTTTCTACACAATCTCTGGAACTAAGAAAAGGATCAAGTTACCAAAAACAAAAGCACAGTAAAGCATTCTGGGCCTTTGCCCTTCAATGCACTGGGACACCATGAAGTGAATTTTTCTGGTCTCCCTAAAAACTTTTATCTTTCAAAATTCTGTTTTCTTCTTAAAAAATAATAGCTTAAATCATGAAATATTTACGTGTGTGACACCACATAAACCAGCAGCAAATATGGCCACCATTTTTGCCTGCTTTCTATTGACTGAGCCCAAGTTTACACAACTGCAATAATCAGTTTGGTACGTCTCCACATTGCTCAGAATGAGTCATTACCAAGATGGAGTAGGTGGCTCATTCCATGCCACTATACCCTTCCTCAATATTTCATCCTTATTAGAAACATGAGAAAATTTTTATATAGGGTTTCCCTAAAAACAAAAGCCAAAACGAGTACACAATGAGCTCTATGAGAGGTAATATTTTTCAAAGATCTTTTCTTTCATAATCACCTTTCTTAATCACCTTGAACTTCAAGGCTATTTTTTCTTATTCTAATTTTTCATGTTATTACTGATAAATTCTGGAAATAAAATGCTTTGGTTTTGTTCAAATTTTCATTTTCATTCTTGTGATCTACACAGAAGAAGAAAAACCCAGTTAAACTGGTTTTGGATTTATTTAGCACCAATCTCTCACTGTGTGGCAGGCCATGAGTAAGCCTGGCTAACAACTGAAGTATTCAGGCTCACGTGAACATGGACTACAATAACTGCAGAGAATTAAAGGGAAAGAGGAGCGTTTCAGGCTTATCAAAAAGGAAATAATCAACCTTCAAAGTGTCATACATTCAACTTATCCTTTTTGTTTCAATTTGGATGACTACAGTGGAAATGCAGACTTACTAAGGATAAGCAGAACAAGAAATAGGCTATGACTTTGATAGCCTCAAATTAATTTTTGAGGCTCAAGAAGAATTTTGAAAAACAAGAGACTTTTACAAAGCTATTCAAAGGCTGACCTTGCCCTTTGATACATAATTCCTACTTTCAACATTCTCTACCAGACAGAATACCACCTCATATACATGTAACCATTACTAAACTATCACATCTTTCCACTCCATTGAAATTCACTTATCTAAACATTCTTTGGAAGTTTTGTGGCTTTACATGTAAGTATGTCTTACTTATGAAAAAATTGTATTCCTCACTATATTTTAGTGATCATTGAAAATCAAACATCATAAACACAACTTTGCACAAGTTACATTATAGCTTAGGTGTATTATACCAGCCTCCTATGTTCATTTGCAGCCAAATCCTGCCAGTTCAGAAATGGGCAATTTAACTTCTTATTTATACTTTGCATCTCATCACTGCCAACTTTGGCTGAAGATATAGCTTAAATTTAATTTACTTCAAATGTTTGAACAGGAAGAATAAAAAGCACTTCCCCATGCTAAGCCCACAATACTTTACATCACAAAGTTTCTACAATAGTAACCCAAACTAATAAAAATTCTAATAGTGAAACCCAGAGAACTTCGGGCTTTCACAAACTAACATTGCTGTGTGCATATTCAAAATGATAGTATATAATCATTTTTCATATCCACTAAGATTATACACATTAAGTTGAGTAGTTAGTTTCATTCTATAATCAAACAAAACTGTAGCTAAATTAATAATTTGGGGTCTACTAATACAGGAATTTATATACTTATTTTCACATGCAAGTTTTATCCTAAAAAGAAGGAACTAACCTTCTGAGGTTTTGTGCAATCCAAAAGAACTTCTCTAAGCCACATTGCACCAGCACCCATCAATCAAAATAACTAGAACTCTTCTCCAGGAGGCTGAGGCAAGGGAACAAGTTCAAGACCAGGCTGGACTATCCAGGAAGCTCAAAGTCAGCCTGACTACAGAGCAAGACTTGTCTTAAACAAGCAAGCAGACAAACAAAAGACTGTTTATGGCACACAGCCCTTTCACTTAGTCATACTTTTATCATAAACAGCATAATAATCCCAAAACAATTAATTGCCAGTCTCACAGGTGTCAAATAAATGCTCAGGTCACTAAGCAGAAATCTTTTCTAATTCAGGGCACTAATTTCTATTAATTTCCTACAACTGGCAGATAATTAGTACTTACAATTTGCCAAACACTTCATAGCTGACAGAACCCAATGAGGAAGTTCTTCTACAGGAAAAAAGTGAAAGTTAAAAAGAGTATTTTATTCAATTCTACATAACTCAAGGAATTATATATATATATACACATAGATAGACTCAATATATAGCTAACATGAAATATGTCACTAATTTACATATCAGAACATTTAAGACAGAACTCTTTCCTTAGCAGTAACAATTTTCTCTAAGGAGAAAATGCACATTTTCAAAATTTAGTAAAAATGGGCTGAGGATTTAGTTCAGCGGCACAGTGCGTAGGTCCAGAGTTTAAGTCCCAGTACTACCCCTGCAAAAAAAGATTTAGTAAAAATAAAAACTGGGTATTTTGTCTCAGACAAACAAATCAGCAGAGAAATCAATTAAACCTTAGAAATATAGAAAAAAATACAGAAGAAGGAAAAATACTAATCAACAAATGCATTTGTGAAACAATTTTATCAACCACCCTCCAGAACATAACTAAAAGTAAAGTAAGGGTTGAGAGTTGTTCGGCAGTGGCATATGATTACATGTGTGAAGTCCAGGCTTGACACTCAGGGCCACAAAAAAAAAAAAAAAAAAAAAAAAAAAAAAGGTAGATCTGTAGGTTAAACGTAAATATCGTTTTATCTGTTAACTATTTTCAAAATGTTTTAGGCCAAGAAAGTTCCACTAACATATAAAATTTGGCTATTAGAATTAGGACAACCCTAAAATGATAGGAGTAATATTGCTACACAGAACTGCAGTGGGACTATTTGGAGCAGTCTCCCAGACACTGCAAGATGGGCCAGCATCATGATTCCACTTGTCCTCTCTACTCTGTGAAGGTGGGAAGACACTGTTAAACTGAGTTACATTGAATCAGTCTTATACAATCCTGCATTCTTCCTGAAGTACTTAATAAAACAAAAGATGACTGTCATTTGGCTGTAGCTAAAAGTGTTAATCTGTTACACTCAGAAAATGTGGAAGGTTAGATGTATTGCAAAGGCCACATTGCCCCTCACTACATGGAACTTAACACTGTATGTTGGTATCAACGTGACAAATCAGGAGGTCACTACAAACCTACCTGCCTCCCACTGTCCTCTATTCCTGATTCAGGGGCTGAGAAAGGCAAAGTTTTTCTACTTTGAAAGGCAGGGTCTGCTCCTGTCAGGCAACAAGGTCTGAAATACCCTCTTCTGACATACTCTGTCTATTGCACAGGAGCCTCCAGCCCTGAATTTAATAATACTTTATAAAATCTGAAAAGTATTAGACCATTTTGTCACACTCAAATGTCATTTAGTGCCAGCCAATTCTTAGCTTCAAGAATTTGAACTAAAAGGACAAATCATAGTGCTATTCAACTGTGGTCTATCTCTTATCCTTACAAAGGAAGTTAAAAAAAAAAAAAAAAATCAGTCTGGGGACTGTGGACCTCTATAGGCATCATGACTATATTTCTCCACATCAAAAACCAGGTCAGGTGACTGTTAAGTGTCTTTTTCTCCCCTGATTTGTAAACTGGCTTGATCTATAAATAAGAGATTGAAAAAGCATTAAAGTACCATCAACATTTAAAGAGCAACCTTATTAAAAAGGAAATAAAGTGACATAACTCTAGACTATCCCAGGTGACTTGACAAAAAGTACTATGAGAAATTAAGTCGGAATCTTAAATGCTGGGGTCACACTCCAGTGCCCCCTGAAAACTGACTCAAGCACTCAGTTAGGTGTTAAACACATTCATGTTTCCAACAGACAACCACTCATTTCCCAGGGGAACTAATAATAACTTGTGTTCAGATGGATTTTGTTGAGGGTCTTACGCTGGGATACTCCTCTTTCTATTTCATTTTCTTAATTTAAACAATGAGTTAAAAGGTATTTTACAAATCAAAGTGTTAGGAAGTGAGAGAAGGATATATGTGATGAAAGTGTGACTTATTTAGGGTTTAGGAAAGGGTTAAATAGGAGCTGATGAACCTGTGTAGCCAATGAGTTGGCTCAGCCTAAGGCAAAGGGGTTTCAGGCACTTACTGGACTTGTCATTGAGGATCACAACCCCCTGCTTGCTGACACTGTAAACATTATGGATGATGAACTTGGCGTTGATGAGTTTGATGTCTAAAATTTCTTCCAAGGAATCCAGGCCAAGGATTTTCTGTAAACTATAAAGATAAATAGTGACTAAATTATTTAAATGCTTTTAAAGAATCATTATTTAACTAAAAGCATAGCATGGCAAAAGATTAATCTTTAAAATGTATTATTTTCATATTTTACTCAATCTTTGTGAGCAAAATGGTTACAAATGGAATATGACAATAAAATTCACCTTTAACATGTTGCTTCAATGATTTAATTACATAATACCTTGAATTTTAAGAAAGTAATTTTATAGGCAAAAACATTATAGAAACCAAAACAAACTTATCCAATAGTGAGAAACTGCAACCAGTACATCTTGTGGAGGGAAAAAACTGGTATAATACTGCTAAATTTAATTATACCTTATGTATGTGCCTCAAGTATATCAGACCCATTTTTGTACTATTTGTTTATGAAGTGAAGGATTCCAGTCTTACCAGAAAGTATAAAAACTATTAAACTCCTATTTTTAACTATTACATAGGAAGACAATAGAAAATTCTTAGAATTCAGTTAAATTATGTTGGCTAAATGACATAGGCACATATTGTGCAAAGTTGAGGTTTTTATATGCAGTTTCAGAAAATATGCAGAAAGTAATGAAACTGCAAAACAGAAAGAAGTGACTAAAATTTCTCATTCATGTTAAGTGCACATACTATGACAAGGTCATCGACTTCCAGATCTCCTCCACGTGAGCCTCAGTCAGCTGTGTACGGTGGACCAGACGGCAAGCCGGCACCTCACCAATGGCGATACTGTGACGCTTGAACCACATCTCAGAGTTCTAATTCAGAGGGAGGGTCGGGAGGAACAAGAAGGGACAGAAGAAAAGGGATAGTGAGAGAGACAATATTTCAGTGTAAGACTGTATGAGTTTTGGAGAAATGTCTTTGATTTGGCTATCCATAATTTGATTTAAAACAATTAGAATTATAAACTAAAGTTCTTTTCATGGACCTCAGAGATAGAAAGAATGACTCTTAAGATTAGGTGATAGTATAAATGAATATTCTTGAATTACCAGAGTTACGGCATTAAGCATGACATCATCTCGCTAATACTTCAGGTATGACTTCCAACTAGTCAGTAAAGTAGCAATAAAATAAAATTTCAATAATTCAAAATTAAGACAAGGAATATCTTTCTAAGTTTGCACTAAACTGAAAGAGTGCTTAAAATAAGAAGTGTATTACTTTCAAGAATTCTCTGTATTTTTATAAGCAAATATCAAATAGGCACAATGCTGGAAAACAGCCCAATCCCAGGCATCTACAAAAGACAGAAAAGCAAAGGTGAGAACAGCTGAGAGCAGCTCGGAGCAGGGGGACTGAACCCTGCGCTGCAGAGGAAAAAAGCTAAAGCTCAGCGTGGTGAAATACTTGTGCTTGGTCCCTCAGCTTCTCCACCTCCAAGCGCTCAGCAGCTCGTATCTCACATATACGCTAGTGAACATAAACTATAAAACTTGCTTTTAAAATGACAAAGACAAATTTTGACCTTTACGGGCAAAAATATTAGAAGACATATCTAAAGAGTTTCTAGTAATAGTTTTTAGTAATGTTAATATTATAAAAAAACTTATTAATCTGGGTTGGGAAGGAGTAAGAAAGTTGTATTATTGCCTTAGATTTTGATTTTGATTTTAAAAAAATTATTGAATGACAAAAAACTTCAAAGGCTACATAAGTATGTGCATTTTTAAATATCTAAAACAATGGTTTATTTTTCAAGTTCAGCACATAGGTTGTTGCATATGCCTAGCAAATCTACTTCTAAATACATCCCTAAAAAACTCAGGGCCAGGGATTTAGCTCACTTGCATAAGCGCCTGCCTGGCAAGCATGAGGTTGTGAGTTCAATCCCCAGTACAAAAAAAAAAAAAACCCTCACAAGTATATTTAAATATTTACCTATAAAGATAAATAAAAATATTACTTTTATATTAGACGATGCACACAAAAAACTATGTCAGATGCATGGCTATGCACTGTAATCCTAGTACTTGAAAGGCTGAGAGAGAAAGATCACAAGTTTCAGGCCAGCCTGGGCTACACAGTGGGCCAGCCTAAACTATATATAACAAGACCCTGTCTCAAAAAACAAACAAGGGGGCTGGGGATTTAGCTCAGTGGCATAAGCGCCTGCCTTGCACGCAGGCAGTCATGAGTTCGATTCCCGGTACCGATAAAAAAGGAAAAAGACAAAAAAAAAAACCAAACAAACAAAAAGAAGTTTAACAACATAAAAAAATGGATATAACACATTAAGAATAGAGGCTACAAAATAGAGGAACATATGTTTTGTGTTAAAAACATGCAGGGAAAAAACATACAATAAACATGTTAATTATAGTAATTCTCTCTAGATAATATCATGGATAATTCATTTTCTTCTTTTCTGCCTAAGCCAACTCTAAGAAATAAATCAGTAATAGCAACAGCACTTAACAATTCCAAGCATTTGTGTTCCAAACACTATAATTAATATTGTGTGGCTACAAAATCACTTGATCTTCACGGCAACCCTACCTTAAAGGGTACTGTTATCCTAGTAGCTGAAAAACCTAAGAATCAAACCAGCAGTCTAGCTTTCAGTTTGCTCTTACTCTTCACATTACAATGGTTATTCAGCACACATAACAAATAATTGTATTTGCTCTGCTTTATTTTATTTTATATAATGATAGATAAGAAACGAGATAATACAAAAACAAGCACAGAGATACAATAAAAAAGAATGACAAGCTCAAGGCCCAAAAGAAAGGTGTACCGATAATTTATTGACTGTTAACTTCATTGTTCTAAAAACTGTCTCACAGTTCTGAAAAGAAAACAGATCCTCTCTGCCAATCTTTCCTAGACAATCCTCAAGAGGCATGAGACCAGGCTTTGGTGTGATTGCATGTAATAAGCAAGGAGCTCAAACACCTACCACTTCAGAGGGAGCACAAGCAAAGGAAAGACAAAAGTCACATGAAAAGAAGAAATGAGGGACAGATGGCCAGGGAAGAAACAGGTCTAGGAAGTCCAGCAGTTGACTAATGTGGAACTCTGGCATCGAACTTCACTGAACCAGGGAGAACAGAACAGGGAAGTCAGTAAATCAATGCCAGTAAAAGCACATTAATGTAATGTGGAATTTTATCCCTGTGGGTAAATAATACCAAGTGAACCTACAATGAAAACATGCCTACTGAATAACTGCTCTACTTATATAGTCATATTAGGTGTTTTAATTCTAATGATGAAAAAATGTACTTGATTTCTTGGAACTTATATTTTAATTTTCTCTCAGACAGGAGCTATCGAGTAGACAATAACTACTCTTGACTAGATACAAAGGCCTCAGATAAAACTTATTCAGAATATTTTCACTATGTTTCTAGTAGTTAATTTCACTATGTTTCTAGTAGTTAATTTTGCACTGTGTGCTTCCCTGGACCGTGAGCCCTTTTACAGTAAAAATTGTGGCAGAGATTACTGTTCCTGTAAAGGTTGGCACAATGTCTGGCATACAGGAACACTCAACAAACCCTTCTAGTAAATAGAGGACTTCAAATACAGCATTCTCTAAATCCAAGCTCATCGTCTCCATCTGTCTGTTAAGACACTTCATTCAATATAGCCCATCTTTATCATTAATTAAACCCTGACAAATCTATACAACCCTATGTAGTCTCTGTTTCCATCAACAATGGCACTCTTGTCCTTGAATCATTTTTGAGATGATTCCAGGGTAAACCTCTTAACTATTTTCTCCACACTGAAACACAACACAATCTCTGTAGAATTATTTTTTAACCACACAACCTAAAAATGGTTTCATCATACCTTCGCAAACAAAACTATGCTCTGGACATCAAGTTTTGTATGACTATATTAACTTAAAACCTTAGTATTTAGAAGAGTCTTTAAAACTGCGTTATAAAATTTTCTCTGTATTATATCTTTTACGATTATCTCAATCTTGACAATATTCTATAGGTATATTTCAAGGAAAAAGTATGAAAAAGAAAAAAAGAGGGACTCTATTTCACAGTGAGCTGAGGTTTTCCAAGACTAGAGGAACCACCTTTCTCCATATATTGTGTCATTCTGCAATATACCATGTTCTACCCTCTCACTCTCAACTAATAATAATTATATAAAGTTCAGAAGAAAACAGAAAAGAAGAGTAAGACACAGGATAGGCATGAAAAGGGAGTTTAATAAAAATTTGCTGACAGAACATATGTAAACAGATTCCGTATATTTGGTCGAAATGTCAATGGGCAAGAGTGAAAAACTGAAAAAGCCAATCTTTGTTAACTGGTCTCTCGGCTGTTGGTCACAGGCTCCTGCTTCATGGAACCTCCAGACTACTGTCAGGAAGGACCAAGAGAAGGAAGCAGCTCAAGCCTGAGAGCTACTAGATGATTCCTCCCAGGAAGGGCCTCTGTCTTTTAGCCACAGCACTTACCATCACAACCGGCCTCACTGGGATGTTTTCTTGTGAAGTGCCTGGTGGGGAATCATTCCATTCTGGGAATTTAATAACATCCCTTTGGTATGGGGGCTTCTTTGGGTACGGTTTCAGGGGTGAGGAAGGAGGAAATCTAAAAGTCAAGAAGAAAGGTTCTATTATTGCAGTCAGTGGGAGACACAAATATTTTAACAAGAGCTACCATAATGTGTATCCTTGAGGATTTATAATATAACCCCAGACATCAAGTAATAAATGGACTCAGCCTTCATCAAACTATTAAACATCACTCACTATATCCAATAATAATGTTTTTAAAAAACAGTCATTATGCCCATCAAATAACATTTATAGAAAGTAAGTTATCGAATATGTTATACATTTCAAAAATAAATAAATAAAACCTGTCTTATCTTTGGTTTTCGTAAGTGTTCTTAATGGGATGCTAGGCCCCTTGTGTGACCCAGTTTGAAATCCTTATAGCCACATAGTTTCTACCAAAACTTACAGATGGCAAATAAAATAATTGATTAAAAAGTTCTCAATGTTTGCTAAGAAAGAGTACACTAATACAAAAATCACTTGGCCTAATATTTGCCTTATTAACAATTTTTAATAAACATTAATCCTCTTCCTTTTGAGTATCGCTTCACATAGGAAGTGTCAATTTCAAAGTCTACCTTGAAGGAGTTAGAAAGCTGCCCATTGCCCTTATTCTGCCTTTTTACACATCTCCTCTCTTTCTGGCTTTCTTGCATATCAACGGCATCGTTCCGTGGACAACACCATAGACATCTCCATCAACTCAAACTCTCTCCACTGGTCTGCACTACTCATAGTGAAGAACTAAAACCAAACATATGCCATTCTCAGAGGATCTTCCACTGTAAGCTTACTAGGAAAGGATCCATCACAATATATTGCAGGGCTGAGGCTGCAGCTCGGTGGGCAGAGCACTTGTGAGCAGGCACAAGGTCCTGCATTCAATAACACCCCACCCCACACTGCCCCAAAAGAGGGAGAAGCTACTGCAGCACATTGCAAAGGCTATGCAAGAACTCTGCATCCTCCTACTGACACAGAAGTCAGTAGTTTTTTGACTTTTAGTTTTACTTTTATTTAAGCCAGAGTAAGTGCTGAAGATCTTGCCTATAAAATCCATGGAAAAAGCATTCAAGTAACCAAACATTTGGTCTTGAGACAAATGCAGAAACAAAAAATTTTAAAAAGAGCTATAGTTTTCAAGGAAAGTTTGTATGACGGTGAATCATAAGACTCACAAATAAGAGCACTATAGAGAAACATTTCGAAAACAATCTCAAGAGACTTGAAAAGTGATGACTAATGGAGAAAAGATGAGTTTCATCTTCTCTGAAAAGAACATCTAATAATGGGACTTTACTTGAAAAGTCAGTTTTGAGTCAGTAAGAAAAAAACGTGAAGTCTGGAAATCATTAAATCAAGTTAAAAACAAATAACTGAAAGCTTAAATTTCTGGTAATCAACTTACTAAGGCAGTGTTCCTGAAAGAGTCTAAAGTATAAACTAAATGAATCCCTAAATCCAGTCATGGTACCTTACTTTGGTAAGTGAAGGCTAGCACCCAATCCAATTTCTTAAAAGTCCACAGTCACAACAAAAGTCCCATTTCCAGCTAAACTATGGTGTTTATGTCCACACTTGTAAACACACACACACACACACACACACACACACACACACACACACAGTTTAATTCCAGGCATTCACAAATTAACGCACCTCTCAGTCCATTAAAAATTAAACACAATCCTTACCCTTACTTCACCACCAATATCCACTCTTTACTCACCAACTCAATTCTCTTAATTATGGCTTATAAACTTTTGGACCTGAATTCTAGGCTGGGCTTTCTCATAAACAGTGTGTCTTTTGGAAAGTACAAGTATCTCTAAATCCCAATCTATTCAGTTTTCCAGTGAAAGAATTAAATTGGATAACGTATGAATGTCATTCTGTCTTCAAACATGGGTTTCTTATATTATCACACCCCAAAAAATAAGTACTATCACCCAAAGACCAAAACAGAATTTCTTAAGCACAGACTGGCAATTGAAGAGAGGCCCATCCCCACCACTCTAAAAACAGGCTCTTTGCCACAGTCACATTTGCAGCTATCAACAGGAAATTTGGAGGTGTGTTAGTTATTTTCATTGAAGTCTGCCAAATTTGTCTGAGATAAGATGCAGAGGAATTCCGTCTAGGGCCAGGGATATAGCTCAGCAGCACAAGCATCTGCCTGGCAAGTGCAAGGTCATGAATACGATCCCCAGTACCCCCCTAAAAAAGAACTTCGTTCAGTAAGCTACTTTTGTTTTGTGTATTGAAAGTTATCAACTTCATCCGACATTTTAACATTTTAATTATGTACTCTGAGGCTAGAAAGTCTTTTAGAGTTGATCTAATTCAAATGTCACATTTTTCACACAGGGAAATTAAGAGATAAAAAGGATTTATTAAAATCTTTCTAACTAACAGGCCAAGAAAGCAAACCCATCTTGCACAAAAGATTTGCAAGCTCTTTCATATGAAAATTATAATATTAAAAGATGTTAAAGAGCTAAATTGATAGAGAAATACATCACATTGGTGAATAAGATTCAACATTATAAAATTTCAATTTTCCTCATGAAGATACATAATTACAATGAAATTACAATGAAAATACAAAGTTTTTCATGAAACATGATAAACTGACTCAAAATTCATATGCAAATGCAAAGCGTGAAAAATAATAAAGATGACACACCATAGAAATGATCCCTGCTAGTATACTGGCAGCACGGGAGGCTGAAGTGAAAGGATCACTGCAATTTTGAGACCAGCCTGGACTACAAAGTGAGCCCAAGGTCAGCCTGAATTGCATAGTGAGACCCTGTCTCAAAAAGACAAAAAAAAAAAAAAAAAAGTATACCGGAATAGATTACAAGATCCATACACAACTAAAAACACACTCAATCACCTGACAAAGGTGCCATACATGTTCACTGGAAGAAAGATAGCTTCTTTAATAAATAGTGCTAGGAAAACTGGCTTTCCATATGCCAAAGACTAAAACTAGACCTATGTGTATCTCAATGCACTAAAGTCAAAATGGGTCAAAGATCTAAACATTAAAACAGAAACTAAATCTACTGGTAGAAAAAGTCACGTAGAAATCCTGAAGACATAGGTGTAGGCAGAGACTTCATTAACAAAAGACAAACTGCATGAGAAACACTTCAAAGAATCAACAACGGCATCTCACCTTATTAAAAAGGTTTTGCACATCAAAAGAAATCACCAACAGAGTGAAAATACAACTCACAGAATGGGAAAAATTTTAGTCAACTGTCCCTCAGATAAAGGATTTCTAATTGGAACATATAAAGAAATTTTAAAACATCAAGCCCCAGGGCCAGGAATTTAGCTCAGCAGTATAAGCACCCGCCTGGCAAGCACGTGATCATGAGTTCACTCTCTGGTACCAAAAATAAATAAATAAATAAATAAATAAGGCCCCCAAATTCAAAACCCAATCCAAAAAAGGACATCTGAGATGAATACACACTTCTCAGCTGAAAAATACAAACAGCAAATAAATATACAAAAAAATGTTCAGTATCATTGGTCATTTGAGAGAGGCAAATTAAAACAACACTGAGATTCCATCTCCAGAAAGAATGGCTGCCATAAAGAAATCAACCAGTAACAAATGACAGTGGGGCTGTGGGGAAAAATGAACACTTCTCCACTGTTGGTGAGAGTATAACTGATACAATCACTGTGGAAAACAGTGTGGAGATCCCTCAAAAAACTACTATTGGAGATCCCATTTGACCCAGCCACTCTCCTGCTGGGTATCTTTCCAGAAAAATTAAAAACATCATACTACAGCGATATATGTATAACCATGTTTACAGCAGCACAATTTGTAATAGCTAAATCTTGAAAACAACCCAAATGCTCATCAACCAAGGATGGATAAAAAAATGTGACATGTGAATGGAATACTATTCAACTATAAAGAAGGATAAACTGGAGACTTTTATAAGTAGATGATGCAACTTGAGACCATACTTGTAAGTGAAATAAATCAGACTCACAATTGTACACATCATATTGTCTCCCTAGTGTAAGAAGCTAAAAAAGTAAGTAAGATGAAAAATGTACAATAGATATTGGGGAAGGGGAAGAAAGTGTTCAAAAGAAAGAGAAACAGAGATGAGGGAAAGGAAAAAAGGAAGGAAACATAAATAAACCTATTATCTATATATTTGCACACATCTATATATATATATATATATATATATATATATATATATATGTATATATGTATAAACAAGATAGTTAAGATAGTTATGGTACTAATTTCTATTAGTTCATTGAAAAGGTTTGTGCTTACATTGTTTGATCAATTTTTCATGCCTATATCCTATAATTTGAGCAACTACTTTGAAGATAACAATATACAATGTATTAACCATTGTTACTCTCCTACTATCTTGTTTTGAAATTTTGCATCATTGTTTTTATTACTTTTTTCTCCTTAAAATAAAAAAAAAAAAAAAAATGGAGATATGCTTAAAGAAGACAGACAGAGGAAAGTGACCAGCCTAAGAAATACGAGGTCAGTGAAGACAATGTAGCCACACTTATACTGCTGCATAAACCAGGTTTCTCGATGGCAGCATCACCAACATTTAGAGCCAGTCCTTTGTTGTGAGCATGCCCTGTGCATTGCAGAATGTTTAGCAACATCCCTGGCTTTTACCCACTGGATACTAGTAGCACTTCCCCAACATATTTATTATTTATGACAATTAAAAACTTCTCCAGATGGTTCTGAATGGTCCCTGCAGAATTGTCCCAAGTTGAGAACCTTCGGCCTAAATGAAAATCTCAAACAAATACACAGGCAAATTTAGAAACATGATTTATGACAGAACACATAACAGGTCTATGAGAAAGCATGCAATGTTCAATAAACAGTACTGGGTCAACACTTATCCTTTTGGGAAAAAGGAAACTGCCTCCCTGAAGCAGACTGCCACTTTTCCAAAGATGATTATATTCCAAAGGTAGTTCAGCCGCCCCATGGCTTTCTGCGGTATAATCTTGCCACTGCCAATAAGCAGGGTGCATTTTTCCTCCTCTCTGAGTCCAGGGGCGGTCAAGTGTCCTGCCTCCCTGAACTCTTCACTTTCACATCTGGAGGTCTCCTATAAGAGTTTGGTAGGCAGGGCTTAAAGTTCCACCTCTCAATTCCCTGGATCTTTTGTAGCCTGATTTCCTCCTTATGCTGTTCAGGGACTCTTCCCTAAGTAATCTAATTAAGATAAAAAAGATTTGTCTAAAGGGCACATAATGAATAACAAGATACTCCTATATCTTAGGAAAGTCCAGGAGTTTAAGGCACTCTATGACACAGTCAGAAAGTGAGGACACAAACCAACTCTATTACATATTTCATCACAGCTTTCTACAAATTAATAAGTATAGTGTATCACAGATTTATAAGAGGCCTGAGACAGAAAATGCCAGTTTCAAAAAGATGTGTGTGTGACTATGTCCAGTAGACAAACCACAATTAAGTTTACAAAAAAGCTCAACATCCTTAGACAACAGCACTAGCAAAATCACCATCCACTTGAACAGTTTAGATGAAATCACAAATCACATCATTTCAAAACAAAATGACTAGACAAAAGACTCTCAAGTTTCTATGAGCACAAAGTATCTGAGAAAGCCTATTCCATTCCAAAATGAGCCATATTTTTTATAAAAAGGAAACATGATTCAATGCTGAGCCAAAAGTCCAGGAGGTAGTCCCAAAAGCCACATGGAATCACTCCCAGGAACAGAAGTGTGCTCTAACCAAGGAATGGCAAACATGCATGCAATTTCATTTCAGAAGGTCTGTGGACAAGTGACTGTGACATCACAATGTGAAGGGGGTGAAGGTCATTTGCAAAATGGGAGGAAAACTGTTGTGGGCAGAGGCAAACTGTGCCAGGGTGTATTTAGCCATAACATCTCCAGTGCTAATGGCTCTTCCCACCCTACAAGTGCTTCCTTTCTCATATGCAACTCCAAAACTCCCCATCAACAGATGGATTTCTCTGTTCTCGCCAACATATGAATGGGAAGTACAATTGTTCTGACAAACAGAATATAGCAGACGTGAAGGGATACTGTGGAGTTCCAGGCATAGCCTTGTCTGCTGGAAACACTTGCTCTTGGTATGCCTGTGCCTAGGGCACACCCCTTTGGGACCACATCACCCAATAATTATAGATACTATATCCTAAGACCAGCAGGCATCAAGAAGCACGAGTAATGAGGAAATGCCTTAAAGAACAAAACTTCACATCTGATAGACAAGCCAAGAAGCATAAGGAATCCCACTTACATAAAAAGAAAGATGCCACTGAAGTTTGGGGTACATTGTCAGCAAAGGAAAACCAAAACAATCTCCAATTCACACCATTAAGAAAAATCACGGGCGAAACTACTGTACAACATGAGAAAATACCTCTCTGACTTTGAGCAATGAAGAGATTCTAAGACATTCAAACCATATAGTAAACAAACAACACTGATGCATTCAATTACTCTAAAATTAAGAACTTTTCTGTTCATAGAGATGCCATAAATAGAGAGAAAAAATAAGGGCTCCATCTTCAGCAATAAGAAAGAGAAAGAGAGAGAGAGAGAGAGAGAATGAAAATGAAAGGCCTTTGCAATTGGTATAATTGACAAAGGATTAACATTCAGAATACACACACACACACACACACACACACACACACACACACACATATATATATATATATATATATATACATATATACACATATATATGTTTTAACTACTAAGAATCTGTAAAAAACAAAAGTATAGAAAAAGGCATTTCCAGATGTGTAATCAAAAAAGTTAAATAAACATATAAAACCATACTATATCAAGCTGAGCACTGTAGTTATACCAACACTTAGGAGGCTGAAGCGGGAGGATCGCTGTGAGTTTGAGGTCAGCCTGAACTACATGGTGAGACCCTGTCTCAAAAACAAGAAGAAAAACCAAAACAAAAGATGTATATTAAATTACATCACTAATCAGAGAACTTTAAGCTAACACCATAATGAGGGGAGGGAGAAGCAAGAGAAGTAAAAAGAATTAAGATGTATTACACTCATTTTCCAACTCCTCAAAATGAATGCAATCATTATGTCCCGCAAATATCTTAAAACTTTTTAAAAATCACAATGAAAAGTATCTCACGCAGACCAGACTGGCAAAGTAAAATATATATTCCTTTGTTTTTGCTTTAAAAATAGTATAAAACATCTCTTATGAAGAAATATATTTCTCAATAAAATTGATGACAAAAGTTTTAAGAAAGAGCAAAACTCCCTCTACTAGACTTCCTTTGTTTTTGCTTTAAAAATGATATAAAACATCTTTGACAAAGAAAGAAAGAAAGAAAGCAAGCAAACAAGCAAGCAAGCGAAGCTGGGTAGGGTGGTATATGCCTATCATCACAAAAATCTAGGAAGCTGAGGCAGGAAAATCAAAAGCTCAAGCCTACCCTGGGCAACTTGCGACTGAGCAATAACCTGTCTCAGAATAAAAAATAAGAGTCAGAGGTGTATCTCAGTACCAAAGTTTAATCTCCTGTGTGACTTCCAAAAAAGAAAAGAAGAGGAAAGGAAAGGAAAAAGGAGACAAGACCTAAAATTTATAAGGAAAGCAACTATTTTAAATAGCATCGAAACCCATCAACTATCTAGATCTAAAGCTAATAAAACATGGATAAACTTAAAACTTAATTACTAGTCAGAGATTAAAGAACTTTAATAAAAGATATACCATATTCATGTTTTAGAACCCTCAAATTTGTTAAAATACTAAATCTCCTCAAACTATTCTACTGATTCCAAACAATTGCATCTAAAATCCAAGGAGAAATTTTTATAGGAATAAACTTGCTAATTGTAAAATTTATTTAGAAAGACAAACTAAAATAATCAAAACAATTTTGAAAAGGAGCAAGTCTGGGTAACACGCTGCCTGATTTCAAGGTATATTAAAACCGTACAGTAATCACGATGCTGTTACACGGTACATGAACTAAGCCAGAGGACTCTGTGGCACTGTGTTCCACTAGAACTACAAAGAAACAAGGCACCGGAAACAAAGGCTGCAAGCAGGGGGGCCCCACTTACCACCCACACTGACTCCCTGAGGCACCTCGTGCTTCCCATCTCTGCAACTCTGGGCTCTGTACTCCATGGCCTTGGCCCTAAAAGGGTAAGGCTCCCTGAGTCTGCACTGACACACGGGAGCAGGCGGGAATACCTGAGGCACAACGGACGTCTACATGGCACCTCTTGGTGCCTCCTTGCTCTACTGTAGCTGCAAGTAGATCGGTGCAGAAACAGTAGTCTGACAAATGCATGGTTACACGCACAAGTCACTGTGGCAGCAAGGAACCCAAAGCCTGCCAAGGTGATAGCTGTGGGTAAAAGAACTCATAGTTCGGAAAGGAGGGAGGGATGGGCACCAGCCACAGCTAGAACAGCTACAGTGATGGCTGGAGTCTTCCTAGCAATTTCATCTTGGGGGTCTGCCCTAAGGAAGAAAGCATGATGCACACAAGAAACAGACTACTGGGAGGAGGGGTCCCGGGTTCCTGGGGCACCTCGGCCCGTACCCAGCCGCGCCTGGCCATCGGTGTGCGGAGGAGGAGCTGCGCGGATCCGGAGCCGCCTGCAGAGGCCCCTTCCTTTGTCTGGAGGAGGAGGGGTCCCGGGTTCCTGGGGCACCTCGGCCCGTACCCAGCCGCGCCTGGCCGTCGGTGTGCGGAGGAGGAGCTGTGCGGATCCGGAGCCGCCTGCAGAGGCCCCTTCCTTTGTCTGGAGGAGGAGGGGTCCCGGGTTCCTGGGGCACCTCGGCCCGTACCCAGCCGCGCCTGGCCGTCGGTGTGCGGAGGAGGAGCTGCGCGGATCCGGAGCCGCCTGCAGAGGCCCCGTCCTTTGTCTGGAGGAGGAGGGGTCCCGGGTTCCTGGGGCACCTCGGCCCGTACCCAGCCGCGCCTGGCCGTCGGTGTGCGGAGGAGGAGCTGCGCGGATCCGGAGCCGCCTGCAGAGGCCCCTTCCTTTGTCTGGAGGAGGAGGGGTCCCGGGTTCCTGAGGAACCTCGGCCCGTGCCCAGCCGCGCCTGGCCATCGGTGTGCGGAGGAGGAGCTGCGCGGATCCGGAGCCGCCTGCAGAGGCCCCTTCCTTTGTCTGGAGGAGGAGGGGTCCCGGGTTCCTGAGGCACCTCGGCCTGAGCCCAGCCACGCATAGCCATCTGCGTGCAGAGGAGGAGCGGGGTAGATCCGGAGTGCCCGCAGGAGGCCCTTCCTTTGTCTGGAGGTTTGTGGATATCTCTGCAAGCAGGGAGGGATCACAGGCTCCTGAGGCACTGCGGTCTGTGGTGAGTACCCTAACCCAGCTGCGATCCAAGAGCTGTGGATCTACCAAGGGGCAGGTGGGCGCACAGTGTCCCTGAGGCCCAGCTTGTCTGGAACCGTGGAGTTCTGAACAAGCAGAGAAGGGCCATTGGTTCTGCAGGCCCAATGGCCTGGGGTAGAGTGGTGCCAGAGTCTCAGTAGCTGCAAACATAGAAGGGGATTTTCAACAGATCCTGAGGAGGCTTTCAAATAACACTTGAAACACAGAAATATAGGAAAATGACAAAACGAAAGACCAAATTACAACCTCAAACCTCCAGCCCATCTCAGGAAACCCTAGGAGAAGTGTATTTAGAAGAAAATATATCCCATCCTCCTCATATATTAGACACAATAGCTACTGAAGTTGACAAGCAACTCCAGGAAGCTTTAAAGAAATTCAAACTCGAAATAATTTCCCAGATAAAAGAAGAAATGATAAAAGAAATGAAAGAGATTCTAAATATATCTAAAGAAAACACAGATAAAAAATTGGAGGAATTAAACAAAAAGATAGAATCCCTAGACGAGCAATAAAAGAAACAAACAGAATACATAATGCAGATGCACAGAGATATACAGGAAATAAAAAACTCCACTGAAAGTTGTAAAAACCACCTTAATGAAAGTGAAGATAGAATTTCAGACCTTGAAGACAGGATTGCAGCAAGTGAACAGGAAAGGAAAGATCTTTTAAAAATAACAAGGAATCAGGAAACAACAATTCAACAACTGCAAGATGATGCAAAGAAGAATAACATAAGAATGATAGGGATTAATGAAAAAGAAGGAGACAACATAAAGGATATCAAGAGGATATTTAGAGAAGCAATAGCTGAAAACTTCCCAAGCATGAGATCAGAAACTGACATCAGGATCAGTGAAGCATATAGAACTCCAAATAGTCATAACCAAAATAAAACTACACCCAGACATATAATAATCACCATCCCAGAAATCCAACACAAGAAAAGATTATTAAAAGCTGTCAGAGAGAAAAGACAGATCACTTATAAAGGAAAACCTATCAGAATCACAGCAGACTTCTCATCACAAACAATAAAGTCAAGAAGAGCATGGAGTGAAGTATTCCAGATCCTAAAGCAAAATGATTTCCAACCTAGACTGATATATCCTGCAAAACTATCATTTAAAATAGATGGTGAAATACGATACTTCCATGACAAAGAACAGCTGAAGAACTTCATGAACACCAAACCAACCCTGCAAAAAATATTGAAAGACAGTTTAGATACACAAAGGAAAAAACCACTAAGCAAAGCAAATAATTAAACAGAACAGAAAGATAAAGATGCAACAGCAGAGAGATAAGAATCCTACAATTAAACAACATTTAACAGTAATAACCATTAATGTAAATGGTCTCAATGCACCAATCAAAAGAAACAGACTAGCAGAATGGATCAAGAAACAAAATCCAACCATATGCTGTTTACAGGAAACCCATCTAACCCAGAAGGATACTCACAGACTGAAAGTCAAAGGATGGAAAACAATTCATCATGCAGCAGGAATCCAAAAAAAGGCAGGAGTAGCCATTCTGTTTGCAGACAACGTGAACTTTAAACCAACAATGACCATAAAGGACAAAGAAGGTCACTACATACTCGTAAGGGGAAAACTCCAAGAGGAAGAGATAACTATCTTAAATATATACGCACCAAACTCCAGAGCACCCAGTTATATAAAACAATTATTAACAGAAATGAAAACTCAAATTATCAGTAACACAATTGTAACGGGAGACCTTAATACGCCATTGACACCAAGGGACAGATCGACCAGACAGAAAATGAGTAAAGAAATAACAGAACTGAATCATACCTGTGAACAAATGGGTTTGATAGACATATACAGAATGTTCCACCCAACAACATCAGAATACACATTCTTCTCAGCAGTACATGGATCATTTTCTAAAATAGACCATATATTAGCTCATAGAACATATTTAAACAAGTGCAAAAGAGTTGAAATCATCCCTTGCATGTTATCGGATCACAGCGCTCTGAAATTAGAAATTAATGATAAAAGATACTGCAAAAATCCCACAAACACATGGAAACTGAATCACACACTCTTGAGTAATCAGTGGGTCACAGAAGAAATTAAAGAAGAAATCAAACAATACCTAAAAGAAAATGAAAATGCAGATACAACTTACCAGAATTTGTGGGATGCAATGAAAGCCGTCCTCAGAGGAAAATTTATTGCACTGAGTTCCCACATCAGGAAAACAGAACGAATACAAATAAATAACTTGATGCTACACCTCAAACAGCTAGAAAAGGAAGAGCAAGTCAAGCCCAAAGCCAAAAGAAGAGAGGAAATTATAAAAATCAGAGCAGAAATCAATGCAATAGAGACTAAGAAAACAATCCAAAGGATCAACAAATCAAAGAGTTGGTTCTTTGAAAGAATAAATAAAATCGATAAGCCCCTAGCCAACCTTATTAAAAAAAGGGAAGAAAAAGCTCAAATTCATGCAATAAGAAATGAAAAAGGAGAAGTCACTACAGACCCAATAGAAATACAGAAGATCATCAACACCTATTTTGAAAACCTCTACTCTCAAAAGTTTGATAACACAGAAGAAATAGACAGTTTCTTAGAAGCATATGAAGTGCCAAAGCTAGATCAAGAGGATGTAAAACTGTTGAATAACCCAATCTTGGTTACTGAAATTGAAAATGTAATTAAGTCCTTACCCACCAAGAAGAGCCCAGGCCCAGATGGATTCACTGCAGAATTCTACAAGAAATACAAAGAAGACCTAATGCCGACACTCCTCAAACTATTCAATGAAATTGAAAGGGAAGCAATCCTGCCTAAGTCATTCCTGGAAGCAAATATCACTCTAGTACCAAAACCTGAGAAAGACCCAACTAAAAAAGGGAACTATAGACCGATCTCCCTAATGAACACAGATGCAAAAATCCTCAATAAAATATTGGCAAATAGGATCCAGCAAATCATCAAGAAGATTATACACCATGACCAAGTGGGATTCATCCCAGGAATGCAAGGATGGTTCAATATACGCAAATCAATAAATGTAATTCACCATATCAATAAAGCCAAAAATAAGAATCACATGATCATTTCTATAGATGCAGAAAAAGCCTTCGATAAGGTCCAACATTTATTCATGATAAAAACTCTACAGAAAATTGGAATAGATGGTCTTTACCTCAATATAATAAAGGCCATTTATGACAAACCAACAGCCAGCATCATACTAAATGGCCAAAAATTGAAAGCCTTTACTTTAAAATCAGGCACAAGACAAGGATGTCCTTTATCACCACTCCTATTTAATATAGTACTGGAAGTACTAGCCAGAGCAATTAGGCAAGAAAGAGAAATAAAAGGGGTAAAGATAGGAAAAGAAGAAGTTAAGTTGTCATTGTTTGCAGATGACATGATACTCTACATAGAAGACCCCCTAAGCTCCATTGAAAGACTCTTAGATACAATAAATAAATTCAGGAATGTGGCTGGATACAAAATCAATACTCAGAAATCAATAGCATTCCTATACACAAACAACAAAACCACAGAGAGGGAAATAAGGGAAACTGGACTATTCACATTAGCAAGCAAAAAAATGAAATATTTAGGAATTACTCTTACGAAAGAAGTGAAAGACTTATACAATGAAAACTATATTACACTGAAAAAGGAAATTGAAGATGATCTCAGAAAATGGAAAGACATCCCTTGCTCATGGATAGGAAGAACAAACATTGTGAAGATGGCCATTCTCCCAAAACTCTTATACAGATTCAATGCAATCCCAATAGAAATACCATCAACATACCTTATAGATCTAGAGAAATCACTCCTAAATTTCATCTGGAACCAGAAGAGACCTAGAATCGCAAAAGCAATTCTAAGCAGCAAAGACAAAGCAGGAGGCATCACAATCCCTGACTTGAAATTATACTACAAAGCAACAGTAGTAAAATCAACATGGTATTGGAATCAAAACAGAGCTGAAGATCAATGGAATAGATTAGAAGATACAACCACAACTACAAACACACTCAACCACCTTATCTTCGATAAAGGAGCCAAGCAGGTTCACTGGAAGAACGACAGTCTCTTTAATAAATGGTGCTGGAAAAACTGGCTCCCCATTTGCCAAAAACTAAAGCTAGACCCATGTCTATCACCATGTACTAAATTAAAATCTAAATGGGTCAAAGATCTGAATATTAAAACAGAAACGCTAAATCTATTGGAAGACAAATTGGGTAGAAACCTTGGAGACATAGGAGTAGGTAGAGAATTCATGAATAGGACTCAAACTGCACGGGAAATACTTCCCAGAATCAATAACTGGGACCACTTCTTATTAAAAAGTTTTTGCATGTCAAAAGAAATCTCCAGCATAGTGAAAAGAAAACCCACAAACTGGGAAAAGATTTTAGTGAACTCTCTCTCAGACAAGGGACTCTTGTCTAAAACATATAAAGAATTAAAAAAACTCAGACCTTCAAAATTCAAAGATCCAATCCAAAAATGGGCATCTGAGATGAATACGCAATTCTCAGATGAAGAAATGCAAATGGCAAATAAATACATGAAAAAATGCTCATCATCATTGGTCATTAGAGAAATGCAAATTAAAACCACACTGAGATACCATCTCACTCCTGAAAGAATGGCCAGGATCAAGAAAACCAACAACAACAAATGCTGGAGAGGCTGTGGGGAAAAAGGAACTCTCCTGCACTGTTGGTGGGAGTGTAGACTGGTACAGCCTTTGTGGAGATCTGTCTCGAGGTTTCTCAAAAAGTTGGGATTGGAAATCCCATTTATTCCAGCTATTCCACTTCTAGGCATATTCCCAGAAGAACTGAAAGCATCATACCACAGGGATATATGTGCACCTATGTTTATAGCAGCACAATTTGTAATCGCCAGATCTTGGAAACAACCCAAGTGTCCATCAACTGAGGAATGGATAAAAAAGTTGTGGTATTTCTATACAATGGAGTATTATTCAGCTATAAAGAAGGATCGCATTGAGATATTTATCAATAAATGGGCGCAGCTTGAGACCATACTCATAAGTGAAATAAATCAATCTCGCATGTATGAATACCGAATAGTTTCCCTAATGTAAGTAATGATTCAAATATATAAAAATATGTGATAATCATGATTCCCCATTATGTGGCCTTGAAGCCTTATAAAATTTTCACTTATTAATTAGAAAGGCTTTACTCTGGGCTTTTTGATATGGAAATATTTGAAGCTATAGTATATGAAGTTTTATCCAAATATTTTAAGGAAAAAGACAGACACTATGGTAACTACTATTCTTTAAAAAAAATTATTTAGCTATTTCTTATGTTTATTTTAATTAAGGGGAAAACTTAAAAAATTAGGATATATAGTAGTAACTCTTTTTGATCTCCTATTAACTTGTTTTGAAGTCCTGTAATACTCCCAAGATCTTGTTTTGACTGATTAGACTCTGTTCCATTCTGTGCGATAGTAGCAAGTTTGAAGGTATAGGCAACTAATTTGAAGGCAATAAGATTCACAAAGATGCCCATTCTGGTTTGACTATTGTCTCCTTTGGAAGTCCTGTAATGTTCACAATGCCTAAGTTTTATTGGTCTTGTTCTCCACTGTTTTGTCCGGCTTTATAATATCTAATGAGATGGACAATTCCTTTTAAGGAAACAAGAGACAATGTTGATAACCATTGTTGATGACCTTGTACTCTGTTCTACATCATGTGCTATGTCTATCCTTGGTTTGGACTTACAGCTTTGTTTTGCCATATTTGACTTTATTCTCTCCCCCCCAAGAGAGTAATGAGAACTGAGGAGTAATAAAATCCAAAATGTATAAATTTTGTTATAAAAAAGAGAGGGAGGGGAAAAAAAAGAGCTCTAACGGATATAACAACAAGTGTGTTTAGGGATGTTAAATAGCTGACTATATTAATGTTTTTGGATCATTGAACACAGCTGTTTGCAGTCTCTCCGTTTGAATGTCTACTTTGTATTCTTTGATACTGTGATTTGAGCAACTATTTCCAAGATGATATTATGTAATCTATTAACAGGTGATTTCTTACTGTTATGTTTTTTTTTGTAGTTATGTATTATGTGTAACCTTACACTGCTTTGTTTTGTTTTGTGTTTTTCTCTTTTTCCTCTTAAATTAAAAAAAAAAAAAAAAATTAAAAAAAAAAAAAAAAGAAACAGACTACTGCCTACAGAGGTCCAAGCTCCTCTCTCCCTTCAGGAACCGACAGCCCCTGCTCCTGCACTTCTCCCACTTCCCAAAGGCTGCCTCCAGCCCAGCACAGAGCACAGAGTATGGGAGCCAGGCCACTCCCAGCCAGGCAGCAACTTCTGCTTGTGGACTCCCCATCAGCTTCGCCAAGTCTTTCTCAGAACTGCCCCCCTATGGTCCTAGGCTCCTCCTATCCAATTCTTTTGCTCTCTTTCACCAAGATCATATTTCCCTTTGCCTGAAGGTTTCCTCCATCAATCCTGCTCCATCCCATATTAAATCTCTTGCATATCAAATCCATCTTAGCATCTCATTCTCAGACGACCTAAACTATCAACTCTTCTATTGATTCATAATGATCTGTGCATAAGGATGCCAGGTCAATGCAAGAAATGTAAGTACCTCCTATCACACCACTAGGTGAGAATTACACGAATTAGGAAGTCTTTCCCCTTCAGAAACTTAAAAAAGGGTCTAGAAACCATGACCTTCAGGTCGAATCCCATCACTTGTTTCAATAATATGTACAGAAACACAACTGAGATGCCAGTGCTCTTATGTATTGCCTATGGTCGTATTTACCACACAACCACAGGGTAACCGTATGACTTGTATGACCCACAGGTATTTACTATCTGGCCCAGCACACACATCTGCTGACCCCCAATCTAGTGGAAAGAGACAGTTTCTACTCCCTCACCCTTTATTTCTTCAATATTTCAAACATTTAAATCCAATGCCTGAGGATCTGATCATCATGGCTGAAAGTGCTGATGTCACTTAGGTACTAACCGTAACACCAAGTGAAGCAAGATGACACAGACTGTTGACTTTCTCAATGAATTATGCCACGATACTTTTTTAAAGTACGTATTAAGCAATTAACTTTATATGTTTAAGAACTCAGAACTTGATGAAATGAGTAACAGCAAAAGAAAAATAAAATCACACATGTCCACTAGAGGGAGTGTGCAGCCCATTAATTTGAAGAGAGAGCAAGCGAACTAACAGGTCCCTTCAAATAGACCTACAGGACAGTGATGAATTTCTCCCCAAAAAGGAATACTGTACTCATATGCTGGGAGCAAAGAGAAGGGTAGTAAAAATGGTCAAGATGTGATACATACATTTACCAATTCCCCGAGATGCAATTATTGTGTCACAGTATTAACACACAGTAATAAGACAAATGATTGAGGGGCCATATACTTCAATTTAAGATTTGGATTTTTTTCACTATAGGGACACTTTTCAAATCTCTAGCTCATTAGATTATAGTAAAATTTACACATGTACACACACACGTGCACACACAACCGTTTTTGTTTGTTGTTTTTTTGGTTTTATTTTTGCTGTGGGTGTATACTCTTATCAGTCTTAACAATGTGTGACCACCATCACAATCAGGCAGCAGAACAGTTACATCGCCTCCAGATCACCCCTTCCTGACCTCCTGTTATAGTGTCACACTCTTCCCCCATGTATGCTATTATCCACTCAACCACAGAAGAACACTGAGGTTATTTTACTAGCAATTATTAATAAAGCTGCCATAAATATTCATTTATAAATTTCCATTTTACCATTAAGTTTTGCTGCAATATGGCAGATATCTAGGGGTAGGAATGCTGAGTCACAGTCTATGTACCTATTAACTCAGAGAAACTGGCAAGCTGTGTTCCAAACTGACTACTGATGTAGGCTTCCCACCAGCAATGAGAGCTCCAACGTGGCATTGTCTTGACATTCTGTGGTATTACTTAAATCGAATATAACAGTTTCTATAAACTATTTACATCATCCTCACTAGCACTGACATTGTCTTCTGGTTGAAATGCAACAGTATTTGGGTTTTAATTCGCGTTTCCCACAGGCTAACTACGTTAAAACATCTTTTCCAGGGCGATCTGCTATCTGTGTACTCTCAAGTGTCTGTTCAATTTCTTTTGTTATCACGTGTTTTATTTTATGACTGATGCAGTTGGTGTCATGTATTAAGAACTCTTTGCCTAACATCAGGAAGTAATAAATGTACCCTATTTTTCTAAAAGTGTTATCCTTTTATATGTAAATCTTTGGCCCACTTTAAATTTATTTTTGTTTAGATTATGTTTCTGGGTTTTTCATTCTGGTCCACTGGTCTGTGTGCCTATGAGTATTCCTTATCTGAAATATTTAAAACCAGAAGTGTTTCAGCTTTTAAGAGTTCTCCAGATTTGAAGACTTAACCAGTAGAGCATCTCTAATCCAAAAAAACTCAAATCTGAAAACCACAATCTGAACTATTCTGAAATCTTTTTTTTTTTAAATAGAATTTCATAAATGTGGCCCTGGATGATGCGGAACTCCTGGGTTTCAAGTAATTTTCGTAGGTCTCATGAGTACCTGGGACTGAAGGTATGTATCACTGCAGTGAGTGACAAAACTTTTTGAGCAACACATCAAATTTCAAGGCTGATTATTTTAGATCTTATCTTCAGGGAAGCATGAAGCAGGACACTTCCATTTTTATAGAAACGATTATATTAGATTTAAGTAATACCACATTATTATATGTTTACATACAAGACATTCCCAGTGTTTTGCTTAAACATTTTAAAAAGACAAGTGGTGTCCCCTCTAAGGATGAAACAGATAGCCTGTCCATCCCCTAGGGTTGTCATGAAAAGATGTGGAAAAAAATTTTTTTCCTGACCTGGGAATCGAACCCAGGGCCTTGCTCAGCTGACATAAGAACTCAACCACTGAACCACATCCTCATAAAATTTCTTATGAAAATATTACATAGTTGTTATGGCTTATATCTAGATGTTCCTCCAAGCCTCATTTACTCTTAGGTGGGGAGTTCCTGGATCTAGGGTGTGTGAATATGAATTAAGGATGTGTGATAACTAAATTAGCCCACTGAGTGGTTTAACATGATGGGAAGGCCTACCCTGGGTATAGGTAGCACCTAAGCTTGTAGCCTGGATAGGATAAAAAGCCAGAAGGAAGGCAAGTTTGCTGCCTCCTACATTTTCTGCCGTGGGCTGTTTCTCCTGTGCTATGTCCTATGCCATGCTACTCTGCCTTGAAACCAGCTATGGATCATGGACTGAAACCTCTACAAACTGTGAGCTAAAACAAACCTTTCAACCTGTAACTTGTGGTTATCAGGTATTTTGTTCCAGCAATGAGAAAATAACTAAGGCAACAGTATAACTGGTTCTAGGCTGGAGATTTAGCTCAGTAGCACAAGCACCTGCCTGCTGCAAGGTCATTAATTCGATCCCTGGTACTAAAAATAAAAATCAAAAAATCAAAAACACACACACAACAGTATAACTGGTTCTCTTTTGCAGTCAGAAGCATAAGGTTCTGAAGCTTTTTAAGGACAGAAAATAGTTTAATATAAGTTAAAGACATCTAAAATTGTCTTTATCAGCAGCAAATCTCTTTCTAGTCACAAGTATTGGGAACCTCAAATAAGTGGCCCAAGAAATAATGCTGATCTCTTCTCTACAATATATGCTTATTACCATCATCCAAACAGCAGAATCTTGCTTTGCTTTCTGGGTGTTTTGTTTTGTTTTATTTTTGGTTTCTTTGAGACAGGGTCTTGTTACATAGCCCAGTCTGCCCTTGAATACACTATATATATAGCCCAGGTTGGCTTCAAACTTGTGGTGATGCTCCTGCCTCAGTCTCCCAAGTACTGGGATTACAGGGATGCACCATCTCGCTTAACATTGCTTTCTTTTCTTGGCATTAAATTCACTTTCCCTTCTATTTTCCACACTTAACTCTGGTTCTTTAAAAAAAGAATCATAGCTAACAGATTTATATGTATTAACAGAACAAATAAAATACATACTTCTTAAATATAAAAATAGTTTTTTATCCATTTGAAAAGAAAGAATTTAATCATTATCTTTGCTACAAAATCATCAAATACATATATATATATGTAATCCTTCTCTTAAAAAATATAATCAAAATTGGGGATTTAGCTCAGCAGCATAAGCGCCTGCCTGGCAAGTGCTAAGTCATGAGTTCAATCCCTGATATCAAAAAAAGAAAAAAATACACACACACACATGTAAAATAGAGGGCTGTGAATATAACATTAGCAATAGAGCATTTGCCTAGAGTGCCTAAGGCCATGGCTTAATGCCTGGTACCACAAAACACACGCACGTGCACGTGCACACACACACACACACACACACACACACACACACACACACACACACAAAAGGGGCAGAGCATTTATATTTCACATATCTTTCTCTAGTTCCATAGACCCAGGATATCACTTCTCCCTTGCTATATTTATTTATTTAGGATAATTACATTGCCCTTATCTCCTTTATTTGAGATCTTTTTTAACAAGATAGCTTATTAATATGTTTTGCATGGTACTTAATGCAGCACAGGAACGCTGTATAAACACATGTGAGCCACATTAAATGCTTCTTGTTTATTATTCTGTGTTTACTCATCATTAGTTTATTTGTTAGCTAAGTCAACCTCATCTGTGGAAAGAGAGACAGTCTGGCACACGCAAGAACACAGGATTCAGAGATAAATCTCAATTCAAGTCAAGACACCCACTACTAACCAGATGGCTGTGAACAAGTCAGTTAACTTAGGCCTTATTTATATCCTAACCTTAAAATTAGGACACTATCACCTACATCTACAAATGCCACATTAGAGGATGAAGTATTTGTTAAGTTAGAACATCACAGATGCTCTGGAATATTAGTTTCTTTCTTCCCAGCAAGAACTCCTTTCCAGTGTCCTTCCTAGGTCTTCTATGAAGCTGGATCTTTCCAAGTATGCTCTGCATTCTCCATCTGCTTTCAAATCTAACCTGCCTCTAGCTCACATCTTCCTCTTCTGCCTTCACAATTTGCCCAGGACTATTCCTCAAAGGAGAGAACCTGGCAACAAGGCAGACACAAAGGGCAGCCCACACAGTTCTACCAAAGCACTGGCATGTAACAACAAGATCTTCAGCGCCAATCATGGAAGCCCGCACTGCTGCAGCTTGCTGCACATTGTCAGCAGACCATCAATGCAAGGCTGAGGTACCTTCAAATAATTCATGTGTCTAAACAGACTTCATCCCACAATAATCTAGATTATTGGCCAAAGTTAAGGGCTAACTTACATAACCTCTACCCAGGAATGAATTTTCAGGTGATAAGTAACAAAGGAAAATAATGCTCCCTTTATGATTCACAAGTATTCTGTTACAGAAATGAGGTATAAAACAATGATTGCCATTGGCCCTCAATATCCATGGGTTCTGCATCTCCGGAGTCAACCAAGAACCAGAAAAGAAATATTTGAAAATAAAATTCCAGGCTGCTGCACCTACAGCTTCCAGCTACTAAGGAGGCTGAAACAGGCAAGATCATTTAACCATGGCAGTTGGAGATGTCCTGCCTGCATGATCTAGAAGACCACATCTCAAAAAGAAAATAGTTTTTTAAATTCCAGAAAGATTCAAAAAGCAACATTTGAATTTGCCATGTGTCAAAGTACTACACCGGGGCCATGTGAATGAAACGACACACAGGCACACCCTGCTGGAGCGTCCCACCACTTCACAGGTCCTCAGTTTCTCTCCAGCACTTGCTGCTCAAGCATTGTTGCCCACATCAGACTCATGAACCATGTAGTAAGGTTATGATGATTGCATCCATACTAAATATGCATACTGTTTTCCTTGTCATTTTTCTCTCGGTAATATGGTTTTAACAACTACTTACATAGTATTTACATTGTTTTAGGCATTACAAATAACCTAGAGATGAGCTGAGGTATAGATGAAGATATGCATAGGTTATATTCAAATATACCACTTTATATAAGGGACTTGAGCCTCATAGGCTTCTGGATCTGTAAGGGGTCCTGAAATTAATCACTCATGATTGTATTTAATAAAGGAATATAATCTATTTTGTGTATCACATTTTTTAAAAAGGGGGTATAGAATTAAGTCTTAATATTAAAATGAAACATTCCAGTCAGTGCTGGTTGCTCAGCTCTTAGAATATGCATCTGTCTTCCTCTCTCCTGGGGACTCCCAAAGCATCATAGGACTCACAAAGAAGTACCCAAGTAATAGGCACAACAGGATAGACCATTACTCAGAGAATCTTTCGCAAGTGTTTTAATTATATCTTCATAGGGTACAAGCAACCAAAAGTTGTCCAAGAGAATAAACATTAGAGAATCCACCCCCAGTGCAGAATAGCGTGTGGAACCAGGGCTAGAATTTCTACTGTCCAGTGCTAATAAGCACTAAGGTCTCAGATTAGTCTGAGATTACCCAGGATCCTAATTGAAAGCTGTTGAGCAAAATCAGAAATAGCCACCAGATGGAGACAAAAACCACCCAGGTGACAACCTTGCTATATGGACTCTGGACACTGTGGATGAGAGCCCCAAAGGGAGTCAGGCTAAAGGCCCAGCATCATCTGCTCTTGGCTGCCTTCATATACTCTCTGTCTTCATATACTCTCTGCCTACTCAGTCCAGTAGGGAAACAAAGAGAGCATTCAGGTTTTACAGCCAGATTTTCTCTGCTGGCAGTACATGTCCCAGAGTCACACTCACTAATGGGCTGGGACAACATACCTCTTTTTTCTGTTGTAGTAAAAGAAAGCAAATATTACAGGTCTGTTATCTCCATTTCTTTTTTAAACCCCTCCCAAGGTCTCAGCACTTTGGTAGCCTCTCTACAGATAACTCAACAGCTCCTCTTCTGGACTTGTGTGACTGTTTCTCTTTGGTCTTTCTTATAGCCAGGACCTTGGTTAGATCTCCACTACCAGTAACGAAACAGGTGAGCATACAGTAAAAAAGAAGTCTAAAGGAAGAGATCTCCATTTTGCTAGGGCTGCCAGAGTAATGAGTGTCCACATCATAAAACAGCACTGAAATGTGATCAAAAAGGTTGGGAGAAAAGCACACTTGTATTATCAGGCTTCATCTGAGCTAGGAGAGAATTCTAGAGCAAGTCCTCTGCTGGGTGCTGAGTTGCTGAAACATCAAACATGTTGTGGTGTCAACTCCCTGAAGACACCTACCCTCAGCGCACAGCAGGCTGAACTCTGAGCTGCTTTTATTTTTATACTTTCAGACTTTCTAAGAGAATCTGAACTTCAGCTAAGTTATTGCAAAGCTCCTCCTTTGGTGAGCAAAAGTATTGAAAAATTTTCCTTACAAAAAAACTCACTGCAGCAAAGGACTGCTCTGAGGACCAAAAAGATTGTGATCAGTTTTACACTAATGACACATTTAGTTCGAGACATTCACAGATAAAACTATTGTTCCAATATACAAAATAAATTCTGTCACATCACACTCTGACCAAATCCATTAATTCTTCCTGTATTCTCCATCAGGGCTTACACTGTACCTGTATAAGTGACGGTTGTCTTCAAAATCTTCCTGACCCCATTTTCCCTTGATGTCTTCAATAACGTGATTTTTCAGGAATTTTTTCAGCAGCTGCACTGTTTGTTTTCGAGTCACTTCAGGACCGAAATTCTGACTGCACCTCAGCAGCTCATGCAGCCAGTCCACAGCCTCCGCTGCTGTGAAGCAACGCTCATAACTCTTGAAACGGCAGCGGTGTTTCCGTAAGGGCATCCTGGTCCGAAAAAGTTCCACTGTTTCATTCCACTAGGGCAAAAACAGAGAAAAGCATTTGTAATCAACTAATGTGTTTTTAAAGTTAGTGTATCTCAATATTTAAAGCAATGACTGCAATTTTTTATTTTTATTTTGTCTTTTTCGTTTTTATCGGTACCAGGGATCGAACTCATGACTGCACACTTGCAAGGAAGGCACTTAGGCTGTTGAGGTAAATCCCCAGCCCCGCAATTTTTTATTTTTAAAAAATTGCTTAAATAATAGACGAAAGATTGAAATTTATTTACAGCTTTCGGACTCTCAAAAATTTTGTAAAATAGATGACAGTGACAGTTCCAAAGCTGCGTGAATGCCACCGAGCTAAGCATTTAAAGTAATTGCAGGCTAAGGAGGCGGCTCAGTGGCAGCGCACTGTTGTAGCACACATAAATCCTGAGTTTAATCCCTACTATCACAAAAAAGAAAAAGTTGAAACAGTTTTATGTTTTGTACATTTTACCAAAATTGAAAAAATAGAACATACTGGTAGGAAAAAAAAAAAACAAGTCTAAAGAAAATAAAGCTTATCGATGGTACCTCATCATTTTTGCCTTTAAGAACTATTTTTTGAGGATACAGCCATCAAGTCACCTTAGTGATAAGTGTTCACATCAATAAAAAAAGACAGTAAGTAAAGGTTAAAAGTAAGTTCATTATACAAAATGCATCTCTGGAAGCCCCACATTTCATAGGACTCTTTCTAAAATTAATTTTATTGTACATTTTAGATATACATAGTGATCATAGTCATCATAGGGAATTTATACCTATACATGACATAACTTGGTTTTTTTCCCCATCTCCTCTCCTCCCTTAAACCTCTCTACCCTTCCTTATTTACAAGAGCTTTGTATCCATTTTTTCTCTTCAATTCTTTTTTTAATTATTATTGTCCCTTACTTTCCCCTTCCCCTCCTTGTTCGCTTCCCATTTGAACAGTTTCTTCTGATTTCCCAACATCTATTATACATTTTGGCACAGGACTCTGTTTCTTTCAGCACTTGTCTATTATGTCAAAGGCAGCCTGGGGAGAGAATAGAGGGGAACAAGGGAAAATAATACATGCCTCAAGGTAAAGAGCTCAAAAGCACAAAGAAAACCTTTCATAATAAATAACATCTTTTTGCTTATTTACAAGACAGCTTAAAGAATATCTAGCTAGAAGATACTTCAAATAACACACATTAATGTAAAACCACCTCCTGGTTCTAAGGGTTTTCCAAGGGAGGAATGTGTGACAGCACATTCTTCAGAGACAGCACGGGGGAACAGTGGACTGGGTAGTCAGAGTACAAGCTTTAAAGTCAAGCGCACAGGGTTCACAGGCCGGCTGCTGCTCACCAGCAGCAGGACAGCCTCACTCTTTGGTAATCGAGTCTGTGACTCTGGTTACAAAACAGGGGTCCAATAATAGGGTTGCTTCAACAATCAGAGACAGCTTGGATAGAAGCTTATTGCAGTGACTGTCCTACAGTAAATGCTTAAAAAACTTTAGGCATCATAGCATCCTTCCTGTATTTATCATCAGGATGGATGTGGCCATTAGCCATCTTTCCTGATAAGAATACGGGAAAGATCCCTGAACAGAGTCCCTACTGACCAGGGTTTAGTCCACCCTCTGCCAATAAGCTAGGGCCTTTCGTGCAGTTCACACTCTGCTATACAAACTTGTAGTAAACAAAAGTAAAATCTCCAAAGCTTAGAAAATCTTAATTTGGGGAATTCAAACTTCACAGAAATTAAAACAGGAGACACAAATTGTAAATAGCTAAGAGATGGAATCATATACTAATTTGACCCATTTCAATAAAATTAAGAGAATCGTTCCATTGTTTACAATTTATTTAAGAACAATTAAGAAAGAAAGAAAGAAAGAAAGAAAGAAAGAAAGAAAGAAAGGAAGAAAGAAAGAAAGAAAGAATAACTTTTCCTATGGACTGGGGACGTAGCTCAGTGGCAGACCCCTCAGTAGCAGACACCTTGTCTGGCATATGCAGGGACCTGAGTTCAAACCTTATCACCACAAAACAAAACTAACAGCAACAACAACAAATTCCTTATTGTTAGATGAGATGCGTAATAACTCACTATAATACATTGCTAGTAACAATGCTCACAGCACAATGATCCTGACCTTGAAGTTAAACACAGTAAACAAAATCATTCCTAAACAGTGAGAAAAATGCGAGGTATGGAGTCGACCTGGGTTCAACTGTTGCTATTTACTGTTTGCACAGAGTTTGACACAATTCCTTTTACTTAAGAAATCACATGAGCTACTATATCCTGTAGCATTCACAGCAAATGAGTCTCTTACAGTCACTTTAAAATAGCATTGTATGAATGTTAGACAACCACATTAACCATTTTTTATCTGGTAGTATGCATTAAAATGGTCTCCAATTTGTTGTTTTACAAACATGTTATATCTCAGTTATACATTGAAGCACCAGTTTCTCTTTATTTTTAATAAAATAATTTTCCAAAAAATATCACATATTGAAATAGGTTGTGAGGATTCAACTCCAACAATGTATCAGCTGGAGGCCTTACACTTCGCCTAACATTAGATGCTATTATTCTTCTCCTTTTTTCCAAACTATGTACAAGAAATAATAAGCTCATGTTCTATTTGCATTTTCCTATCTTCATCTCCAGTCACATATATTTTTTCTGAAACATTATGTCTCTGTGAGATTGTTCATCTTTTTTACAATCAGTTTTAGCAATGCTCAAATCTAGACCGTTAACAGCACAGAAGTCAGGGCATCTTGTTCAGTTTAGCAGAGCCACAACCAAAGACAGTGCCTGATATACACACATTTGTATTAATCCAAACTGAGTGAGGCTAGAGATATAGCTCAACAGTAGAGGGCTGGCTAGAGTACACCAGGCCCTGGGTCCGATCCCCATCACAGGGAGATGTGGGGATTAATAAATAAATAAGGAATAATAATCCTTTGTCATACCTCAGGAATATTTTCTCTTGGCCTAGTAATTACTTAATTTAATCTCAAATTATACGTATTACTGATGATATGTTGTTTGAAGTAAACCAATATCTCTATCATTTCAGGGTTGACCATTTTACAGTTTCTCCATTCAATGCATAAAATATTTATCAAAACTTTCTTTAATCTTTTATAGGGCTTCTTTTTTGGATACATGAGTCTTTAACTAGAACTACTTTCTGGCAGGAGATAAGATCTTTGATTTTCTTTTCCTCTCAATAGAAAATCAAGTATGCCTTTTTCTAAATGAATTGAAGAATGCTATTAACTTACTCTACATATTATTTTTCTTAATTCTGTTCCTGAACATTCTTTTCCATCCCACTAAGTTACTGTCTGTTTCCATTTGCTATCATGATTACAATTCATGCTATGTTTAAAGCTCCAGTAGGATAATTTCCCCCACAGGCATCTTTTTAGATTTCTTTTCTTCAATTCCTGTACTTTACTTTTCATTATGAGCTTTTTAACTCATTGCATTCTCTACATGAGAAAAAAAAGTCCCAACCGAGAGCGTAGCTCAACGGTAGAACATGTCATTAGCACGTTCAATCCTCAGTACCAAACAGTGTAAATAATCTCATTAGGGTTCTGGTTGGGTGTTCAACTGTTCTATTGAGTGCAAGTTTTCATTTCATATTACAAAATTTCTAATGAGATATTCTCATCAAAGGCTCATATTTCTTTTTTACTTTTTTTGTTTGTTTGTAAGGGGTATAAGGGCTCAAACTCAGAACCTCAGGCCACTGAGCTACATCCCCAGCCTTCATATCACTTTTTTAAAGCAAGAATTTATCAGACTCCTTGGTGCAGCAGACATCATGTCAGTCTCACAGAACAAAATTTACAAGTAATTAAAAACAAGAATTTATAAAAACAATTTTAAATTCATTTCTTTGTATTGTAAATGACATTTACCATGTACTGTATCCACATCACCCATGAGATAGTTATTCTAAATTTCAGAGACCAAGGAAGACCTTAGAGTCTGCCCTACTTGTTTTAAAATATAATTATGTGTTTATTTGGCTACTGTGCTCAGAAAGAAAAATAATTATGTTATCTTTAATGAGCAATATCTCATTAAGCCACTTATAAAAATAAAATGATCCTTAATCTTACATTAAAAAATGAGTTCTTAACAAGTGATTTTTCCCATAACATACTAAATTTGAAGATATAAGTGTTAAAGGAATATAACTGATTTGTTTTGTAATTTAAAAACATATTTTGCCTAACATTTAATTTACACTGCTAGTTTAAGGAAGACAGAGTTCACCTAATACAATACTTTTGGCTTTATATCATAAGCCAAATTATAAGGTATAATGCCTAGTGTTGAAATGTACTTTGTGTCTTTTTTCTAGGACATTTATTTCCTTCTTAATACCAAAAAAAAAAAAAAAACCCTCATAGCAGTAGTACTATAAAGACTGGCACAGGAGAAGGGAGAAAACTACATTCAAGATCCATTTGTTTTCACACCACTAGACATGTGATCTTACCTTGTTAGCAGATTCAAAGGGTAACTGTAAGTCTTTTAAAGTTTATAAGTTGTATTAAATCATGTTAGACCATATGAATGATTCAAAACAAAGTGTAGTAAAGAACAAGGTTTTAGTTTAGTGTTTTTGTTTTTATATTGGTGGTTTTGCTGCTCTGAAACAGGATCTTGCTGTGTTGTCTGGGCTGGCCTCCCAACTCCTAAGCTCATCCTCCTGCCTTAGCCTCCGGAGCAGCTAGGACTATAGGCACACGCCACCTCACTCAGCCAACATCAGTAGATTAGTTTTCAGAAGGATTTTCTTTCTCCTCACCTTCAAACAGTGAATTATTTATACATGAGCTACAAATTTGAAAGTTATTTTCATGAAGTAGTTAATGACTTTCTTCATTCATCATAATTGGATCTGTCATTTGATTTCTGCCATAAATATTTATCTAATCCATAAAATGTTATTTTCAAATAAGACTTTAGGAAATGGAGCAGTGTAGGCTCTGAGAAGATCTAGTGAGCCATTTATGAAGGAAGCAAAAGCCTGCTCTGTATACCAACAGTACAACAGAACAGGTACTTTGACAGTGAGCTAGGGAGAAAAGGAAGTGAAGAGAGGACTGACTAGTCACAAACTATGCTTTACCTGGTACCAGCTTTAAAACAGAACTGAGTCAGGACCAAAGACATACCTCAGTGGCACAGCACCTGCCTAGCAAGCACAAGGTCCTGAGTTCGATTCCCGGTACCAAAAAGAAAAGGAAAAAAAAAAAAAAAAAACACAACTGAATCATACTGGTGAAAAACAGATTTTACCTTTAATGATAGTTGCAATAACTAATATCAAGAATCTTCACTGTCAAAAAAAAAAAATGAATAAAAAAACGATTGTTTTCCACGTTTCACAAATTTTACTTTAACATTATGTTCCTCAAATGGAATACAGCAGAAAACTGAACTGAGTGCCTGGGAAATTTTAGTAAAATCATTTTCATTAACCATCTATGTAATTTTTGTTTTAACTTGGCCAGTCTAAACCTGGCTTAAATATCATTATGTAAGAAGTAAAAACATGTATAGAAGAGATACTTCTTTACAAATTCCTTTGATATTATTTCAGTGTAACTCAGAATCTAACGGTCTGTACATACGTCTTCTATATATATGAAAAGAGAGAACAGAAAAAAGAGACATACATCTTTTGCAGCTGTGAGGGGGACCAAGAGATGAAGAGCACAGGGGAAGAGAAGGGAAAGTAAAAGGAATTAAGATGTGTTATGTAACATGTACCAATCCCCCCAATGAATGTAATCATTATGCATGGCAAACATGCATAAAAATTTTAAAAATTTATAAAAAAGAAAGTGGCAATAAAAATAGGATGTATAGCTCATATACTTCTGTGAGTGATATTTATAAAAATTCCAGTTATAGTGCTATTTATTTTTTATTCTAAAAAAAGGATTAGTTGTGCCAAGGTCCTGAACCTTACTATTTCCCTTGCATAAGTACTATGAATAAGTTTTGGAAGAGGGCAGCATTTTACTTCCCTATAGGAGAATACGATAATTCAAGCGTTATCCAAGGTTTCATGATAAGCCATCGTCTAAAAGTAGAAACCTCCAAAAATAATTACTTCATAAGATTCTAGTCACACCCATCCTGAGTAGTGCAGTAAAATCTCATGCCATCCTGTCTGGGGTCTGAATCATCCCTCTGACCAGCATACTTGCACTGTATGTGCTACTCACGCATTAGTCATTTAGTCATCTAGATTATCAGAGTGACTAGTGAAGTAGCAAGGTGCTTGTATTCAACCAACCTTTATTTTATTTAATAATGGCTACCAGATGCAAAAGTAATGACAGCTGGCAACTTTATTAGAGTATTGTTATAACTGTTCTATTTTATTATTAGTTATTGCTATTAATTTCTTACTGTACTTAATAAATCAAATTTCATCTATGTATAGTATACAACAGAAAATATAGGGATAGATATGAATTGCAGTTTCAGCCCCCACTGGCAATTTTGGGTTATATTCCCCACAGATAAGGACAGACTGCTGATAAAATTTTTGAAATCTGTATTAAGGCACAATCTCTATCTCATCCCAAAAGGCAGGCCTACCAACAGCCTTGCGGCCGGAGCCAACTATTCAGTAGAAGCAATTATGAAAACACTACATTTTTCCCTTTCCCTTCACTGTCCAGTACCATTAAAGGTTGCATGAATCAGATCTGTATTTCCTCAACCCACATGGGTTGTCATCTCCTACTTGCTGGCTGCCTTTGAAGACAGATCTTCCCCAACATGACGGCCATCAAGAAGATGCTGGCCAGTGTGGGAATCAAAGTGGAAGGCAACTCGCTCAACTAAGTCACCAGGAGCTGAAAGGGAAAACCTCTGAAGATGCTATGCCCATGGTATTGCCACGCTTGCCAGCTGCCTGCTGGTAGGCTGCATCCATCTCTGCTGCTTCAGTTCTGCAGCTCATGTTGCTGGTTCTGCTTCTGCTGCAGCAGAGAAAAAGATAAAAAAGAGGAAGAATCTATAGAGAACTCAGCTGACAACACGAGATTTGACTATTCTAATAAAATTCCTGACACCCTGCAAATAATGTTTTTTCATCATGTCGGGAAAAAAAAAGAAAACACTATTTTCAAAAACTCTACTCATTACCAGCCATCACCACCCATACTGCTTAAGAGGCTAGCCCAAAAGAAAACCTAAATTTATATTTGTTGAAAAAATGAGTCATTTTGAGTATGCATAGATAGATTATTTGCCAAGATGAATGCAGCAATTCTTCCCACCCTCTTCACAGGCACCTCAGTCATGTGACTTTGCCACTCTGCCCATTATGAAGCAGAGATAATTTCTAGAATCTAGGTTTAGCTGCTTTACTTGCTTTGGTTAGTGAGATTTGAGCAGAAAGTCACATATTGAAACCATTCAGCTGGGCCAGGGATATACTGCAGCATCACAGCACCTGCCTGGCAAGCATGAGATAATGAGTTTGATTCCCTGTACCAATAAAAAAAAAAAAAGGAAAAAACCATTCAGGTACACTGGAACTATCAGACCACCATGTGCTGATATCTGAGCTAATGTGCCCCATACTAGACCCAAATAAAGCCAGGACCAAATCAAGGGGACATCTTACACCATCCAAATCCTAGTCAACTCATCAGATGTTATGGCTTGTATCTACATGATCCCCCAAAGACTCATGCAGTCATAGCTGAGGCTTTTCAGAGGTGGCTGGATCTAGGGTTTGTGCAGCTGGAATTAAGGACTGATTCACATGCTACAATGATAGAAGTAGGCAAGAATTAGGCTAGAATTAGCCTTGGCAAGACATAAGGAACATAAAGACCTGCTAGTCACTTGCTTGCTATTTGCTGCCTTCTGTCTGCCCAGCTTTGCCATGGACTGTTTCTCCTCTGTGATGTCCCTCTGCCATGCCTTAGTGTCAGATATCATGGACTGAAACTGCTATGCATTTTAAGCCAAATAAATCTTTCCTCCTTTAACTTTGGCTGTTGATTATTTTATCTCAACAATGAGAAAAGTAACTATGACACCAGAAAATCGTGACACGAGTGACCTCCATCAGAAGAACCACTAATCTGAGTCTAGTCCAGGTTGCTGGCCCATGGAATTATAAGCAAATAATTGGTTGTGTTAAACCACACACACCCCAAATCCCCTGAAACTGTATAAATTTTCACAAGTATATGGCATGTGTATCTTTCTGTGAAAAATGATCAGTATTCTCTATCAAATTCTCAATATAATCTATAAGCCTAATCAAAAAAGTAAAGAACTGCCTGCCAATGCAGTGGTATGCACCTGTAATGGTGGCTACTTGTGAAGCAAAGGAAAGATCACAAGTTCAAGTCCTGCCAGATTCTGTCTCAAAATAAAATCAAAGAAGCTGGCATGTAACTCAGTACTCCCTGGTTCACTCCACAGTCCTGCCAAAAAAATTTAAATATTTAAAAAAATAAAAGGATGGTATCTTCAGTCCCAGCGATAGTTTCTCCTTCCAGAAGGTAACCTTCTTAGTTCTGGCTTAACCCCTTAGCTCACCACTGTATGTGGGGCTCTAGAAAGAAAAGGAGGGTGTGGCTAGAAAGTAGGTCAGTGGTGAACTTGCACAGCATTGGATAAATTCAATCCTCGCTATCGAACCAAACGAACAAAACCAACATATCACCCACTACTCAGTGTTTTCATTTTGCTCACATGTGAGACTAGTAGAGTTTGGAACTCAGTTCCTGTCTTTTCCTAGATACTGCCTAGGGTACTGGATACTGGATACTAGATACTGCCTAGAGCAATGTTGAGACTCAATTCCAAGTTAAATGCAGCCAACAGGATTTAACAAGCCAGTCAACTGCCTTCCTCCCAAATTACCATAAAACATTCATAGAATGGCCTCTAAAACCTTGCCAGGAACATACCAAGATGTTACCACACATCCCACTGTGCTAATCATTTAAGGCAGGAATCATTAAAATTACTTGTTCCAGGTTGTAAGGTTGATGAAGTATGCCTCTGAATAGCAAAGCCTTCCTTCTAGGGGAAAAGGAAACACCCTAGACCACCAGAGTATGCAAAGGCTCTTTCCAATCATCCCACAGATCCCGCAGTTAGGTCACTGCTCAAGAAACGCCAAGGGCCGAAAGTGGGTAAAGGTGATCCACCCCTGCGTTAGGCACCGTTAGAAAGGGAAAAGGTGGGGCAGCCCTAAGGTTACAGTTAAGGCTGGGTCTTCGCCCGCCCAGATGCAGGCGTTAGGTTTCAAAGGACAAAGGTGTAGGGGATGGGCCTGGTCGCGGCGCTTTAAGTGGGGAGGCTCTGCTTATTTCTGAGAAGCCAGGCCACGTCTCGGGCACGAATCTACACACACTCCAGTCACGCAGGGCGCTAGGCCCCTTTAGCCCTTCTCTGAGCTACGAGCAGAAAACAACAGCCGCAGCCGACACACCTCCGTCTCCACACCCTGGCCCGGGCTGGAGGGCCACAGGCTGTCCCAGAGGATCGCGGCGCCGGCGGCTCTGCCCAGGCCCCCACACACACACTCACCAGCTTAGTGGCCCGGTATGGCCCGGGCCCTACCAGGCGGTGCTCCATGGCCGGCTCCCAGCCGCCCCTGTAACGGAGCCAGCGCTGGTAGCCACGGCAGGCAGCTTCCCAGTTTGAATCTGGAGCGTGCGGGCTCCTCACGCTGATTGGGCGGCGGCGGCGGCACATGACCGGAAATTCGACAGGTGGGCGGGCTCGACGTCTAGTGGGACAGCTCTGCGGCGAGGAGAAATTGGCTGGCCGCAGTCTGCGCGGGGCGCTGCAGACTCGAGGTGGGTGCGATGGGCTGTGACTGGGCGACTCGGTCCTGTTCTCCTCGGAGCTGCCAGGCACACTTCTTTTCTCAGACTCCCCTACGGCCCACCCACCCGCGACACACGCTATCTCTGTTAGCTAATGAAAGTGTGTAACCCAGTGACCGTAGTTAAGTCTCTATGGGCCACGCCTTGCGCATGGGGAACCTGGAGGTGCTGCTAGGATTGGGAGAAGTAGGTGCTAAAATGAAGCGAGTTGATGCCGGTACAAGTGGAGGGCCATTAAAAAACTAGATAAATGGACAGGGCCACAAGGAGTGTAAAGAGCAATGAAGAGCTGGCAAAGAGCTCCCATTCTGCCTCTGTTTTGTTCTCCTGACAGAGCGTTGTAGTATTTTCCCTTGATTTTGAGTCCTCTGGTTTGCATCGAGCTGGAAATTTTGGGTCATTAGCTGTCTTTCTCTGATCAGAACTAACTTCCTATGCCCTGCCTCCGAGAATTACTGGTACAGATTGCAACTGTTCAAAGAGACAAATGAGGTTAGCACTGTAGATAAGATAGAGACAGAGATATCTGTGTCTAGAGTTCAGAGTTCAAATCTAGTCATCTAAGTGAGTACTCAAGACACCAAGAGAAAAAGCTGAGTCAAGAATCACACTCTTGTCTTATCACATCCTCCAGCACCACTCTGCCTAAATTGCTGCCTTACGTGTGTGTGTGTGTGTGTGTGTGTGTGTGTGTGTGTTTAGCCTCATTTAGAAAACCTACAAATTTACAGGAAGGATACCTATGTAATCAGAAAAGGCAATAAAGATAATTTGTTTTAACCTCAAACTGTATCAAAAAGATGTGCTTGTTCTTGGCAAAAACTACCAATGGATATTTATGTTCTTGGCTGAAGAGACAGAAGGAGAAAAGGAATTTTATAGCTTTGTCAATCTGGAACTTTGCATAACTGACCATAGTGGCCGAACTGGAATGCAAGACATATCCACCATGAAATTATGCAGCTTATATTTACATAAACATTGTGCTGAAGTGTGGTAGCTCTGGATTTCAGTAATTACAGTTCTGACCAGCTGAGTAACTCCCTGATATAATGGAAATGTTGACGATTATCTTGCAGAGTTTGTAGGAATTTGAGGTGATGTATTAAAGTGCTAAATATAGTGCCCTTTATATAGCAACAATAAAACAAAATTTTGTGAATAATCATCCTGGCTTCTTAAGCATTTTCCCAGGAGTCCACTGTGAGCCATAGCTAATTCCCGCTCTTTCTGGGAAAGCATTATCTCCTCAAGATCTACATATCTCAGACCCAGGAAACAGTCTTTGTGAGTGTGTGTTGCTGATTACCTAACAAGACTTTCAGCATCACATAAAAACAGTTTAGAAACTCTCACCCTCTGCATGTCCCCCAAAAGTCAGTGCTTTCTTACCATTCTCACTATGCTTCAGAATAGGTGGCCTTCTTTCTGCTCCTAAGTTTGCTATTGGTTCCTCCCTTGCAGCCTGTGCACTGATTGACTGCCAGGAAGGCAGATTCTTGCCCCCAGTAATTTGTACAGCCTTTTCTATATCACAAGTCCTTTTCAACTCTAACCTAAAGCTTACTTGTAAATCTGAGTTCTAACCTACAGTCCTGGGCAGGGGGCATAACTCGGTGTTAGAGTATTAACTCTGCACACCTAAAACCTTGGTTTTCATCCCCAGAACCACACACACACACACACACACACACCTACAAACTGCCCAGCAAAGAAACCTCATATGGTGAAACACATCTGTACTAATTTATTATTTTCATAGCACTTACCTCTACTTAGCATTATTTACTTTTTATCTTCTACAACTACAATAGTGGTTATCCAATAAAAGAATAATAATGCTTCTTGAGAATTTTGGTCTTTGTAGGAATGTTTTCTGGCTTTCAAAAATATTGAAGGGCCTCTGCTGGTATTTTGTGGACAGAGGCCAAAGAAACTAATGCCCTTCAAATTTTAATTCAGACCATCCAACCAACAATCACTCCTGTTTAGTGACTCCTAAATGTGCAGGTAAGTGAAAGCTACATTTATAATTAGTTGGGCCTAGAACCTAAATGCATTTTGCATACAAATTTTAAACATTATGGACAGTTTTATTTCATATTAAAGTATCCACAAATATTATCCTCTGTTTTATTTAGGACTATACCAAAAGTTACCATGTCAGAAAGCATGGTAGCAATGGCAGCTTCTCTCTGTGGTGTTTGAGTATAGCTGTTGAATTCATGGAAATTGTACATATGGGTACTATATACCTATCTAGCTCGTACTTCAAAACATCAAGGAAAGAGAAATGACAATAATCAGGTTCTTTTATAGATAGATAAAAGTACTTGCCTATTTTATATCTTCCTGGCATAATCATGCTTAGATACATATGTCTATTTTTAAGTGAATATCACTTTATTATAAATTATTTTTTATTTCTCCCTATATTAAAGAACATTATGTTCTTTTAATTATGTGTAGGTTGGTTATCTGCAGATTTCATTTTAACTGTAGTTCAATTAACAACCATTGCTCTGTCCTACAATATAAACTCTATGAAAATCAACACCTTTGGTTCCCTACTGCACCTCACTAGAGTATCTAATACATAGAAGATACTCAACAAATGATGTATATTTGTTTCAATATTAAAATATTTTAAATTGCCTTTGAGTAAAACTTAAGTGCAAGGGAGAGTGTACAGTTTGCTCTGTCTTTCTATAATAGCACATACCTGTGGCTTTCTCCATAGGACCCCAGATGAATAAGCACAAAAAGAACCTGGTTGATTTGTTTTTGTCTAATAGGTTCACATATTAAACTGATTATCTATGTCTGTGATATATCTAGTGAGAATTTAGAATTGACCAAATTTGTGGCCAATCTCTAACAAGAATTTAAAAATGCAATGGTAAGTTATATTGTTTCTCCACTTTTATTTTCTATTTTGCTGTATGGTATTATATAAATGTTTCATAATTTACATCAAATTCTCTTTTAGAAAGAGACACATTTATTATAAGAAAGTATTACGCTCCACATTTTTCAAGCAGCTTTCAAATTTTTTCAAGTTATAGCATGTTGTTCATAATTGGATATGTAGATATGAGTGACTCTCGTACTGAGGAAGATAAGCTTCAGAGATGTCAAGCACCTTATTTAGGGTTCCACAGCTAATAATTACTAAAAGTTGGATCTGAACCTCTACTTTTTGCTATGAAATTCTGTGTACAGTGTTTGGTTTCATTTGATTGCTTGCTTTGATTAATTTTAGTAATACTTTAAAGTATAAAAATAGGTAATTTTCAAATATAAAACTGAATTTCACATATATTTATACAAAGACATTTCAGAACAGGGTAAAAGAGTAGATAGAAACATGTCTTAAATCTATGGATAACCCTAACCAGAAATGCAATTTACTAAAACTTCACAAAGTTGAGCTCTTTTTCAACTCCTTGGTTATACTTTGGCTTGATCTCATTATTATTTTTATATTAATTGGGATGGATTTTATATTAATTATTTAATCAGATTATTGTCCCCCCAGAAAGTTTAATTCCCAGCTATGCCTCAATGAGATTATTAAATTCATCTCCAGACTCTGAATATAGCAACTTTAATAAATTGCTGGGTCCATTTTTTCTGGCATATTTAAAAATGTGAGGCCGTCAGGATGCTACAGAAACTTTGACTCACTCTCCAAATATTATCATAGCATGAGTATTAGTACATTTAGAACTGGCTGTTTCATCATCGTGGCCTAATTGTCAATGACATTAAGAAATTGCATGCTGTGGATCAGAAAGCAGTTGGCCTAAAGTACACTGTTGAGTTAGGTGTTGTGTTGCCCAATTACACTGAGCAGGGAGTGTCTGAGAACTGCCTTCACTCCCAGAGTGTTACTGTCACACACTTCCCTGCTGCTATCTCAGGTCTGCCAGCTGGTCAGATGGGTTATTTTGAAAGAACAACTCAGTTGAAACCCAAGTCACACACTGTTTACATTAGGTTTGAGCTCTACAAACTGCACTGTAATGTCATTCCATCCTGATTTTGGTATGTAAACTATCAAGAAAGACCCATCTGCTGAGGTTCTTAAAAGTTTGTAAAACTGAGTTGTCTTCTGCTACCATTGATCTGCATTTGCTATCACCCCATTTGGAAATGTTCCCCTAAAATTTGGGTTACCTTATTCAATAGAAGAAAGGATAAAGATGTATGGAATAAAACTGTACTGTTTCATTACTGTAACTACTAAATATTATTTTTACTTCAGCATTTAAAAAACTAAATGCCAGCCGGGCGTGGTAGCTCACGCCTGTAATCCCAGCTCTCAGAAGGCTAAGGCAGGAGGATCATTGCAAATTCAAGACTAGCCTGGGCTACAAAGTGAGTTCAAGGCCAGCCTGAACTGCATAGAGACCCTGTTTCAAAAAGACAAAAGATTAAAAAATAAATGCCATGAAGCAATAGAGGATCTAGTCACTGATTCAGCAGGTATGCTGTGAGCACTTCTTTGTGCCAGGCACTGTTCTAACTTAGTGTGGTAATAATGCAATAGATAACACAAAGCCTCTCTTTCCAGGGGCTGACATCCTAAGTGTAAGAGATGATAAGCCAATTATAATACATAAAAATGTATGTAACACATCAGTGCTGAAAAGAATAGTAGAAGACTGAAGGGAGAGGCTGAGAAGAGAAATGCTGATAGGATGATGATGATGATGATGATGATGATGATGATGATAGAGATTACTAGGAACTGGCTCCTATAAATATGGAGGTTAAAATTCCCATCCATGTTCTATATGTGAAAAACTGAAAACCCAGAGAAATTCATGATGTAGTTGTAATCACAGTCCAAAGACCTGAGAACTACAGCTGATGATATTGGTCCAATGTGAAAGGCAACAAGTTCAAGACCAGAAAGAGCCTGTGTGTCAATTTAAATCCAAAGGCAAGGAAAAAAAAACAGTGTCCCAGTTTAAAGGCAGCCAGGCAGGAATCATTCCCAATTATCCAGGGAGGGTCAGCCTTCTCTTTCATTCAGGCCTTGAATGAGGCCTGTTATGGTTTGTGTCTAAATGTTCCCTCAAAGCCTTATGCATTTTCAGGTGGGGCTTCTTTGGAGGCAGCTGAATCTAGAGTTTGTGATTGATTCATGGTACAATGCTGGGATTAAGGCCGATGGGACTAAAGGTAGGTGATTGCTAAATCAGTCCAGTAATTGGATTGGTGCCACCCTAATCCCAGAAGTCTGGATAAGATAAATGGGCAGAAGAGGCTTGCTTCTCACCTTCCCTTGCTTGTTTTTGCTGTCTTCTGCTGCCTTGAACTGTTTCTCCTCTGTGGTGCCCCTCTGCCATGCCAAACTACCTTTTAGCCAACTGACTATGAACTGTAACCTCTATAAACTATAAGCTACAACAAACCTTTTCCCATTAGCTTTGGGAGCCAGATATTTTATCTCAGCAAGAGAAAAGTAACTAAGACGAGGCTCATCTATGTTGAGGAGAATAATCTCCTTTACCCAGTATATCAGTTTAAATACTAAACTCATCAAAAATACCCTTGTAGATAAAGATAATCAACAGTTAAGAGGTAATCTGTAGAAAAGGAGAAAATATTTGTAAACTGTCCATCTGACAAGGAATTAATATACAGAATACATGAGGACTTAACAATAAAACAACAACAAAACAAAATTAAAGACAAATAATCCACTTGAAAACCTAACCAATGATCTACATAGACATTTCTTAAAAGAAAATATACAAGTAGCCAACAAATACAATGAAAAAACGTTCACTATGACTAATAGAAAAATACAAGTGAAAAGCACTATGAGATATCACTTCACTGCAGTTAGAATGGCTATCATCAAAAAGATAAGAAATAATACTGGCAACTACAGAAAAAGGGGAACTCTCACATGCTGTTGATGGGAATAGAAATTAGTACAACCATTATGGAAAGAAGTATAGGAGTTCCTCAAAACAACTAGAAACAGGACAGACACAACAATGCACACCTGCAGTCCCAGCTACTTGGGAGACAGAGACAGAAGGATCACTTGAACACACAAGTTCAAGACCAGCCCTGGGAAACATAGAAAGACTATGTTTTAAGAAGTATGAGGAGATGAGGAGGAGGGAAAGAGGAGAGGAGAAGAAGTAAGAGGAGAAAGGAGAAAACAGAAGGAAAAGAAGAGAAAATTAGAAATAGCTGCATAATATAGCAATCTCACAACGAGATACATATCCAAAGGAATTGAAATCAAGATAATGGAAACCAAATAATTTGTTCTGAGACCCAAAAATTACACTTATGAGTTCATTTTTCTGCAACTTTAATGAAATTCCCAATACTTTCTATCTTCTACTTTATTGTGGTTCTCATAGTTTTCCTCCTTGCTTTGCTGCTGGGTATCACTAACTTTCTTTGGAGCTGTAGTCACAATATTTTATGCAAATAAAGAGGAAGAAAAAGCTCAGTGATGCATGTTGTGATGCATTCACAGGCACTAGATGCCGTCTGCATAAGAGCATCGCTTAGACTGATGTTCACACCTTTGTGTCTGCAGCAGCAGGCCACGTGTGACTGACTACTCAGCCTGGAGTTTTTTCAAGTTAAATTTTCTACTCAACTATTGAGCAAACTTATGGACATCACACAGATATTTTTCAAAGTTTGCTGTACAAGTAGTATAAAGTTCAAGCTTTGAAGTATTTGGGAACTATAATTAGACTTCATGAAAATTCTACAACTAAAATCATAACTAATGAGAAAAGATTGAGTGCTTTCTAAAGTCACCATGAAAGCGAACACATCTGTTCTCATGATTCTTTTTCTTTTCATTTTTTACAATGTGATTGCACCTAGCACCTTTTGCATGCTAAGCACATGCTCTACCACAGAGCTATGCCTCAACTATTTGTATTCAACATTGTGACAAACGTTACAGCCAGAGCAGGAACACAAAAATTTGTTTCCAGATTAGAAATAATGCCATTTTTATTTGTAGACAACACAATTGCCTATGTAAAAATCCTATGATGTCCATAAAATAACTACAAGAACTAGTAAAGTTTTACAAGGCTGCAGGATATAAGATCAAAAAGTATAAATCAACTCTACTTCCTAAAACTATCAATAAACAATCAGAAACTGAATTTTTAAAATGTCATTTTCAATAGTTTAAAAACTAACAATATCTATTGATAAAAATTCATGAAAATGTCTAAATGTACACTAAAATTATAAAACAATGCTGAGAAAATTTTAAGACAAAAATAAATAAATAAGAAATGTCCATATATTAGAAGATTCATGTAAAAAACATGTCATTTCTCAAAAATTGACTTATTGATTCTATGTAATCTCAGTCAAAATCTAATCAGGCTTTTTTAGAAAATGATAAACTAACACTAGAACTTACAAGGAAATGCAAAAGACCTAGAATAACCAAAACAACTTTGAAAAGGATAAAATTGGAGAATTATCAGATTTCAAGGTTTATTATAAAATCAGGGAGTCAGGAGAATGTGATATTGATGTAAAGATAGACAAATAAGATACTGGAAGAGAAACTGTCCAAATACCAAAGTATTATATTCCCAACATTCATTTGTCAGTAATTTTTTGAATTTAGAACACATGCTTTCTATAAAATCTGAAAATATCAGCCATTACTGAAAGATTATTAATACCCCCAACAAAAAGTCTGTTGAGTTGCTGATATTATGATTGACTATCATTACCACAATGAACTGTTTTGTAGTCTCCTTTGGCCACAGCTAGTCATAGAGCTCTGTATCTTCTTCCCCAGCACCACCTACTAGGAAATGAGAGGAGAGATTCTCCCCACTGTGTACAACTGTAGGTCATCTCTGTGGCCAAGAACAGGGACTGCACAAATGGAGGGCTGAGGGCTATCTCAAGAACCTTAAACTACATTTTTCTTTCTGAATGTGAAGACTCCAAGAATGTTACTTTTCTTATTCACCCTATCTCTGTTACTCATATCTTCACGAGGAGAAACTTCTGAGCCGTGGTTCTCAAATTTGCACATTGGAATCATTAGAGGAGTTTCAGACCTACTCGTGCCTGCCTTCCACCTCCACAGATCGTGATCTAATTATTTTGGAGCATGAGTTCATTATTCTGGGGTGCATCAGATCCCCAAGCAATTGCGATATACTATCAAGACCTACTGTTCTAAGGGGATATTTCTGGACCTGCAACTTTTCTAACTAGGGAGTTTCAGAAGTAAAAGTAGGAAGCCATGGCTCAGAGCCTTCTGGGTTCTCTGTGAGATCTTCCTGCCAGCAGAGTCTACCAGTTTTTCTTCCAAGATTCTGAGCCATAGATTTTATATGCATAGGATTGTGCAAAAGCAGAAGAAGCAGGAAGTGGGGGAAGTCTTTGTTGTCCAGGCATGACTATGACAAAGTCAATTTGCTTAACTTAGGTAAGAGGAAGTGTCGGGAGAAGGATGTAATCATTAAACTAAAGCCATCTTGTCCTAACGCTTACTTGCTCAACTTTTTAATTTGGAAAATCTCAAACCTACAAAGAGTTCAAAGAATAATCCAATGAGACATTATTTTTTCCCTCCTCTCCTTCACATGCACATACTACTCCCTCTGTTTTTGCTTTGGTTTTTGGTTTGGCTGAAACCCTGTCTCAACAGATATCTCCGAAGAACAAGGGCACTTTTCTACTTAACCACAACACCATTCTTACATTTACAGTTTAACATCCATACAGTAATTGTTACTTAAGGCTAAAGGTGTAGCTCAGTAGTAGAGCACTTGCCTAACATGCTCCAGGCATTGGATTTAACCCCCAGTACTGCACACCAACAAAATAAATCAATAATAATACCTAACATATTGTCTATATTTAAATTTTTCCAATTTACCTTGGAAGTTTACCTTATAGTTATTGCAAGGATTACACCCTGCATTTTTTTATCTGGTTTCCTTATTCCCCATAATCTTGACCCTCCTTTTCACTAGATGTAGTTAGGGTTCTCTAGAGGAAGGGAATCCATAGAAAAAAATATGTGTACTTGTGCAAATGAATTTATTAGGTAGCTTGCAGAACAAGAGGTGTGAGAATGCACGGTTACCGTCTACATTCTGAAGAGCTGGAGGGTCTGATAGTTGTTCTGTCCAAGAAGCCAAAAGCTACAGAACAAGAGGGATCAAGGATGCAGCTCCAGTGGAGACGGGGGGCCTGGCATCTCACTGAAGAGTTGTTGATCCAAGCCTCTGCTGAAGGCTGGAGAAATTGAAGACCTGGAGACCGGTGTCCAAATTGACAGCAGCAGAGGCCACACTGCCTCAGGAAAATGAAAATGCTGCAAACCAGGCACACTTCTTCTTTCTTCTTTCCCTTTTTATTCCATCTAGGCTACAGCCTCTATGTTGGTGCCAGCCACAACTGGGGTGAATCATCCTCTCTCAGTTTGCTGACATACATGTCAGTCAGCCACAGAAACACCCACAAGTGTGCTTTGCTAATCTGCTAGATATTTCTTAATCCATTCAAATTAACATATCAAAATTAATACTCAAACTAGACTTCAACAAATTGAGAAATTCAGCCTGTCTGTACATAAAACACCTCATAATTATGTTTCCTTATGGGTAGATTCATGTTAAACATTCAGCAAGAGTACTACGCTAGTGTCAGTTTAGTCACTATCTCTGATGTTAAATTTAATCCCTTGGTTAGAGTGGTGCCCCTCAGGTCTCTCCATTGTGAAGACACCTCTTTCTATACAGAACTGAGTGACAGAGTGATACTGTGAGTGCATATAAGTATCTTGTTCCTCAGTGAATTCTCATCCAATGATTTTTGATAACCCTCATATGAATTAATTAGTTCATCGGTGGTTGTAAATACTGATTTTCTGATTACTGCTTCTATGTTTTTAGACAGGCATTCTCTGTTATGCAGAGGTTTCTTTCCCTGGCCTCCAATGCATGTTTTCTGAATATCATTATCACTCCTGGATTACTTGTGTATTTAATGAATTATGATCCATTGCTATCATTTTTCTTTCTGAAACTAGTTCTTGTAGCTTTTTGCTATATCCCCATTGGTCTTTGAGTAGTCCTCATTTTGGCAATAACAATTTTGAAGCTCAAAACCTGGAATCAAAGATGTATCTCTAAGATGCCCCAACTATTTAATAGCAAATAGTAGTTACTTCTTCTTTCATTTCTCTTTAGTAATGATAGTAATCACTGTCTTCCTGGCTCCAGTATTGGATTAGAAGTTATGAACTTCACCAGGGAAAAATAAAGTGTGTTATGATCCTCCTCAATGCTGAATCCAGTGTGATATTTAAAAACAAAAAAAAAGATATCTTCCTTTTGCTTTTCTATGCTGATTCAGAAACACATTTTGAATCTTTGTGGAAGAGTGTGCTGAGCACAGGGCATAGAACTTTAAGTAAAATATTCACACATTCTTGGCTTTTATAATGTTGACATTCTCCTTTTTACACTCAGATTTGGATCTTTTCACTAAGCTGTATCCACAGCCCTTTTCCTTATTTGTTTGTTTTCATTTTGTGAGAGTCTCTCTAAATCACTGTGTTGCCCAAGCCAGTTTAGAACTCTTGTCTCCAGCTCTCAGAATGTTGGGATTACAGGTTTGCACCACCATACCCAGCTGCTTACTGTTTTTACCACAGAAGACAAATGTAAATCTGATGATTGTACAATTAACTAAAAATAGTGTCAAGTGCTCTAAAACTAGGTGCACTAAATTCTAGGTGTCTAACTGGGAATCTCTCTGGGTTGTTAGAAGGAAGCATTTCTGAACAAAGAACTAATATTTAGTACTGAAAAGTGAATAAGAGATCCTCAAGCCATGGGAAGAATTTAAGCATGTGTAGGGTTGGGGGACGCTGAGAGATTGATTGATGTAGAGGTGGCTAGTCTGTTGAGCAGGTTCCATACACAGGCACAAGAGAAATGTGAAATATTGAGAAACCAAAAGCCAAAAGAACAGCAACGCTGGCTGGTAGGCTGGACATGTGACTCCACAGGGCCCTGAGCTCAAGGTAATGGCTTTTGTCTTCTGTTTCTTAATATAAGGACAAGTCATCAAATGGCATAAAGAGGAGAGGCATAATTAGATCTGTATTTTAAAATGAATATTGGATAATAGAGAAAAGACTGGCTGGGTCAAGATTCTTGCTTGCATTCCAACCGAAAGGCTCTTTGCAGCAGAGCGGAGAGCTGGCAAGTAGCATGTTTTAGGGTGGTGACTGCAAAATGTCACTGTCACTTCCTGTCACTGATAAAACACACACCCATTTTATGGTTGCCGAAAGGGTTCTGCAGACAATGGGACACAGAATTAAGAAACTGTTTCCTAAACTCTACATTCCAACCCCCTCCCTAGTAGAGAAATACAGTGGTGAGATGGGAGTCAATAGTCAGAGTAGGAGCAGGTGGAAAACAAGGCTTAAGCAAATAGACTTCAAAAGCCATGACAAGTAAGTTGGAGATTTCTGGGGAAACTGAAGAGCTAGAAACTTACTTGGATCTTTGGAGGCAGGAAGAGAGGATGAGGAGAGAGAGGTGTCTGGGAATGTTTACTGTCACTCTCTCCTTTCCCAGAAAAACTACTCCTTTGCCACCATAAGATGTCACTTTGCTAATAAGTCACTCTGTCTTGGCACTGGAAAGGGTTTGAAGTGGGGAGCAGTGGTGATGGTAAGAGCCCAGGAAAGACTGCAGGCTGTAGCAAGATGGGGCAGGTAACATATAAGGCATGGGGACATTTAGCAATGCAAGCTAGGAATCCAGAGAGTGATCTGAATGTTTCTTTAAAAGTATACACAAATCCAGTCATGGTGCACTTGTAGTCCCAATTTTTCAGGGAACTGAGACAGGCTTATTTCAGCACACCGATTTAAGACCTCCCTGGGAAATACAACGAGATCCTATCTCAAGGAAAAAAAAAAAAGGAACATGAAATGACTAAACTATGTGAAAGTGTACCAACAGATTTTTAAAAATTCACATGCTTTCCAGCTCCCTTACAGTGCATAAAGTTCAGAACTAGAGATACAGTTCAGTGACACAACAGTTGCCTAATATGTGTGAGATTTTAGTTCCCATTCCTGGAAAGGAAAGCAAAGGAAAGGAAAGGAGAGGAGAGGAGAGGAGAGGAGAGGAGAGGAGAGGGGAGGGGAGGGGAGGGGAGAAGAGGGGAAGCATCAGACTATGTGAAGCACATTCACACTGTTGTGCAATCAATCCCTAGAACTTGTCTCTCCAGACTCTCCATTCTTTTTTTCATCTCAGCTCGTTTCATCTTGTTACTCATTGTCAAATGACAAAACTACCATTTAGTTTAAGGGATTCTGGGGGGAGGGGTTTGAGACATGACTTTTAAACCCCAAACTAAGGCCCCAGACATCGTGAAGTAGAGGAATCGTTGGTGCTGGAAATTGAAACCAGGCTGCATGCTACTGTTTAAGCATTTTAACTGTTTTTTCCCCCCTAATCTAGAATGAGGCACACCTCATTCCATAGAAAAGTAAATGTTACAATGAGCCAAACAGAAGAGGTCAGTTTGAGAGTCAGAAAATGTATGAAGAAAGTAGAAATAAAACAGAAAGCAAACTGATCATTTCAAAGTCACTTTCTTCATACTGTGGGTACAAGGAGACAGAAGAATAGAAAAATAATTGATTAACACCAGTTTACCTCAAGTTACCTTTTTAATGTAAGGAACTGGGCAGAGGGAACTTCATTTACGGTATCAGTTGAAATGCACTTTATTGGAAATTTGACCACTTTATTGGGAAGTTAGTTTTAGCTTACTGAGGTAGGAGGCTAGTACAAGTGCCTCCATTTGACTGTTAGCCTGGTCTGTTGGTGCCTGTCATAGAAATTCAGTCCAAAACCATGACCAGGGTGGAGTCCAGACCTCACAACCCTACCCAGAACTTGTCTTAAAAAGCAAGTTTTCTGATGTTCTGTAGTGCCAGCACTCTTGGAGACTGAGGCAGGAGAATCACAAATTCGAACCTAGACCAGGAAATTTAGTGACTTAGGGAGACTCCGTTACAAAATTTAAAAAGCATAAAGGCTTGGGAATGTAGCTCCGTGGGAAGGTCACAGTTTCAATTCACGGTACCAAAATTAAGGATTCGTGAGAGGCGATCTCTACCTTTTTGTGACTCAGGAAGGCTTAAGATTCATTCACTAGAATATAGCAGAAGTGAAGCCATGTGATTCCCAGAGTTAGGCTTTACAAGGCTATGCAGATTCCTCCCTGGGAGCTCAGCCACTAGGCCAAGCCAACTGTCAGTGCTCTGTTAACAGTCCCTTCTGAGCCAGTCTTCAAGATGTTTCATCCCAGGTGCCAGGCATGAAAATAAAAAGCCTCCAGATGACTATAGCCCTTAGCCTTTTGAGACATGACTTTTAAACCCCAAACTAAGGCCCCAGACATCGTGAAGTAGAGATGCATGTGCTGTATCCTGACTAAATTCCTGATCTTCAGAACCTAAGAACTTTAGCAAGCTTTTTGTTTGTTTCAAACAGAATCTTCCTATATTGCCTCAAACTTCTAGGCTCAAGGGATCCTTCGGACTCAGCCTCCAGAATAGCTGGCACTATAGGCATGTGCCACTTCACCTAGCAAAAGTTATTTTAATGCTACTAAGTTAGGGTCATTTGTTTCACAAATAGATAATGCATAACTGGAAAAAATGGTCACATTTCTAGTATCATAAACTGGCTTTAACTACTAGTCAAAAATATCAATTCATAGGTTGGGGATATAGTTCAGAGGCATAAGTGCCTGCCTGACAAGTATAAGGTCCTGAGTTCAATTCCTGGTCACACACACACATAGAATATTGATTCATTTGTGTCTTGTAAAACTAATGGAGTCTTAAGTTCTTAAAAATCAAAAAACTGAGCAGGCATGGCGGTGCACATCTATAAACAGAGTACTTGGGAGACTGAAGCATGAGGATTGTCACGTGTTCAAGGCCAGCCTGAGCCACACAGTGAGTTCCTGAGTTATACAGTGAGATTCTGCCTTAAAAAAAAAAAAAAAAAAAAAAAATAAGGAAAGTATCAAGGAACTTAGAATACTCAACTGGTAGTCAAACTTTCTAATATTGTTCTTATTCCATTGAAAAGACTTATGATCATGGATTAAAATCCTGGTAAGTCTGTAGAAATAGGTCATTCTGATCATAGGTCTAGTTTTTCCATCAGTTGAAATGTCATAAGTCATGGGGTTTATATGAATGTTTGATTTTCACAGAAAGTGATGTAGCAGTCCCCACATGGGAAAGAGATTTGGTCCTAGTGGCTGTGAACTCTTTAGAGCTCACTCTAGAATAGAATGTGACATTCTATTTTCTAAATGTAAACCTGTTAGGTGGGTAGTCTAGGGCAAGGTTCAAGATTGAGAGCCATTTCTCCATTGGGGGCCCTCAAAAGGAGCAGTCCTCAAGAGATTTAACAGAAAAATGGAGTGTCTATTTATAGCACTGATGAGTGCAGGAGTAATTTTGTAGAGTGGTAGATAGTCTGAGAAAAATCAACCATAGAATTCTTTGAATAGTCATGATATTTTCTGAATAATAATAATGATATATGCAGATATTAAATGATTAGTATTAAAGAATTTTTAACATTAAAGGTAATATACTGGATAAAAATTGCAAAATTCTACATCAATAAAAGGGTTGCTGTTATAACAAAATATCATATACTGGGTAATTTCTAAAGAACATAAATTTATTGCTTACGGTTTAGGAGGTCAGGAAGTCCCAAATCAAAGTGCTGGGAGCTAGCACTTTCACTGTCTAGTGAGGGGTTCTCTCTGCTTCCAATATGGTACCTTATTTCTGGGGAAGGGGGCTTTACACTATGACATTGGCCATTAAGTGTCAATACCTAAATTTTGAAAGGGTCATACCAAATCATAGGTGGTATGTAAGGAAGAGCATAATAAACCCACAGTTTCAGTAATTATTAGCCTAAAACTGTTATTTCAATCCCAGGCACATCCAGCTATCTGATCTTTCATAAAGGGGCTAAAATGTACACTGGAGGAAAGATAGCCTCTTTAATAAATGGTGGTGAGAAAATTGGCTATCCACATATAGAATATTGAATCTAGACCCATATGTCTTACCATATTCTTCTAAATTAAAATCAAAATGAATTGAAGAACTGATCTTAAAACAGAAACCCTTAATCAGCAGAAAGATAAAGAAAAACTTTTGAAGACAGAGGTATAGGTAAGGACTTTCTGAACGGCATAAGAGTAATAGCAAAAGAAATAACATGAAGAGTCAACAAATGAGATCATATCAAATTAAAAAGCTTCTATTCAGCAAAGGAAACAACTAACAGGGTAAAGAAATAACCTACAGAATAGGAAAAACATTTTGCCAGCTACTTCCTGAAGAGAGGACTAATATCTAGGCTATATAAAGAATTAAAACAATTAGAGTCCCCCAAATGAAAGTCCCAATCAAAAAATGAGCAACTGAAATAAATACACTTCACAGATGTAGTATAAATGGCCAATAAGTATGTGAAAAAATGTTTAATGTCTCTGGCCATGTGGCTTAAATCTAGATGTTCCCCCAAAGCCTCATGCACTCATAGCTGGGACTTATGGAAGTGAGTGGACAATGAATATGTGTCTTGGTTACTTTTCTCTCATTGTTGAGACAAAATACCTGATGCCCAAAGTGAAGCAAGGAGAAGTTTATTTAGCTTATAATTTTTTGGAGGTTTAAGCCCATACTCCGCTGGCTCCAAGACAGGGCGGTGTGGCCAAAAGGCAGCTGTTCAGGGAGGCCACAATAGACAAAAGTGAAAAGGGCAAAAAAAGGGGAAAAGCATCCCTCCTTCCCTCCCCTATACTGTATGCCAGTTACCCACCCTGGGAAGGTGCAGCACTCACACCACCTGTCCCAGTGCTAGACAATGAACCAATCATAATGCTAGATTCAGCCACCTCCCTTATTGCATGAAGCTTGGGGAGCCACCCAGGCACAAACCATAACAATTTGTGACACTGAATCACAGGTGTGTGATACTGGATTAGTCTGCTGGTTGGTTTGCCTTAGTTCTAGATGTGACATAATGCATTTATTGAAGATAGAAGACCTATAGAGGATGTGAGTGGCACCAATCAATAGACTTGTATTCTGGTTGAAATAAAAAGAGAAAACGGATTGAAGACTTCTTTCTGCTGCCTGCCATTCGGTGGACTGTCTTTTCTGCCGTGCCCCTCTGCCGTGGTGCCCTGCCTTTAACCCAGCTGACTGTGTGCTGTAACCTCTACAAATTGTGAGCTAAAATAAGCCTTTCCTCCTTTAACTTGTGGATGTTTGATATTTTGTCCTATCAATGAGAAAGTAACTACCACAAGTCATTAGAGAAATGCAAATTAAAACTTTGGGATTGTATTTTACTCCGGACAAAATCGCTATCATCAAGAGATCAAACAATAATAAATGCTAGTGAGGCTGTGGGGGGAAAAAACACTTATTTGTTCTTGGTAGAAAGGAAAATTAGTTCAACCAATATGGAAGTTAGTATGGAGATTCTTAAGTGAACTAAAACTAGAAATTTCACTTGACCTATTATTCTCCTTCTAGGTATCACCCATATTATAGTGATACATAAACACCCATGTTTATAGCAGTACAATTCATAGTAGCTAATTGTGGAAGCAAACTATATGTCTTTCAACAGATGAATGGATAAAAACAATGTGGCATGTACATAAAGAAGAATAAACAAGCCATTTGTAAGAAAATGTACACACCTTGATATCATAATGTTAAGTGAAATGACCCCTCCCAAGGTACCTTAGGCTGATTAAATTCTCCTTAACACTACTTTCTGTGGGCATCAAATTTTCACTCCTAACATGCTCTATATCTTGGTTCCCCTCAGTATAAGGCCACACAGATGACTGTCAAACAACTGACTTGATTAACACCTTGGAGAAGAGGTAAAGCTGCCTGGAAGTATCAGCTCCACTAGCAAAAAACAACAGATGAGCTAACAGTGCTAGCCTCAAGAAAAACCCTGCTATAAACTAAAAGCAGAAACAGTGTGGGGCTTTACACTGAGAATGACTTCTTCATGTTGGGATATAATTAGAGAAAAAATCTAGTATATCGCCTGTCATATTGAGAGAGAGAGATTAAACTGAAGCCATTTTTGGCAAGTGGAATTGAGCCATAAAGACCTTAAAGAGTTACCCTACCAAAATGATGGTGAGAGCCAGCTACAGGAGACAGATTGGGAGAGGACGAGGGATAGACATGCATCCCTTCCCCACAGATCCGCTAAAAAGTTAAAGCTGTGGTCAGGAAGGACATGGAAACTGAATTCTGGGATTGGAGACTAGATTCAGTAGGTCTGGATTCAGAGGTGGCCAGATCTATAGGTGATGGCATCGAGGCCATCACCAATGCCACTGCCTACATCCAGAGGAGACCAGGGAATTTATTGCTTCCCATGTATCGTGAGTGGCAATGAGTTCCTGCTTGGACAGTGACCATAGACTGAGGTTTATAGACAAGGGAACCTGGTGAGATGAAAGAGTCACCTCACAAAATCACAGGCTATAACATGGAGGTGCAAATGACTGACTCGATGGATTCCTGGAAGTAAATCATTCATCTGAAAATACATAGGAATTTTTCTTTCTTTTGATCCAATTTTTTTCAGTAATGAGTTTTATCTCCTATTTTCTTTTTCCTGTTTAAAAATTAATGGTCCTCTTTTTTCTCTTTTCTCCTTTAATTTGATCTCTTACTGTTTTTTCCTCTTTTACTGTCCATTTTTTTAAATTATCATTTTCCTTGTGGTTTTTTATTTTTATCTGACACTACTAATTTATTTACTCCCTAATTCAGGCTCCAATTCCCCAACACCTCTATACTTACAAATAAACTATTATATTTTATGAATCTATAAATAAATATTTCATCTTATGGTTCAATACTGTCATACCATTAATGTAGTAAAGTTGTTATAGAGTAGATATTTACTATAGATCATTATCTGGTTGGTCTTAATGTTTATTTTATAGCTATAGATCTCTTTCCTACATTTGAGGGTAGCATATTATTGGGTCTTAGTGTTTATCAATGTCTAGCTTATATCTGACACTACTGTAGTTGTTGATTTTAATGTTTTGGTCGAGGTGACATAGTTTTTCTCCATTGGCCATTTGCTTTGCTTAGGGATCATAAAAAATACTGTATGCCATACTCAAAGAAATGGTTACTGGGCCAAACAAACTGCAATCTCCCCTCCCAAAGAAACAGAGGTAGGTTGGATCCTGACACAGAGGTAAAGGCCTGTAGTTAGCAACAGCCAGAGGCTATGTCTGAAAAGTGGACATTATCCGAAGTATACATTAACCATACTAGTAACAAAGTTACCCATATAATTTTCTTACAAGCCTCAGCACAAAAACAAACAAAACTTCCAGGAAGAAGACGGCGTTGTGAGCACCAGTGAATCAACCTCTCTAAAACTTGGACTCCAGATACTGGAATACAACAATGTTGGAAACATAAGAAGTGGGTCCCCAGGACCCAGCAAGATCTGAAGTGAGGACCAGAGCCCTTAGGGAGAGCAAAGATAGGGACCTCAATTTAGAAGGTAATAGCAAACAGTGCCTTCTTCCCGAATGCTAGCTCCCAGCTGGAGAGCAGTTCGAAGTTACAGAGGCTCACTGTGTACAAAGGACTCCAGAAGCCTACACAGAGAAACACACCAGTGGAGCAGAACATTACACACTTGTGGGGTGCAGTGGGGTGCACTGTGGGGTGCAGTTCAGATATCCCCAGGAGAGACCAATAGGTTGGTCATCATTTTGGGAAGGGGCCAGCTGAACACGGTACTCAGTGCAGCCATGGGTTGGTGCCATACAGCATCAGTGTAAGGTGCAGCCATGAAAGACAACCAGGTTTGGAGAGCTGAGCTCTCAAGAGGCCCATGGAGCATTGTGGGCTGAACAACTTGGGCCCCAGACTCACAGCTAGAAACCAGAAACAACCTAAACTTCTGGGGAGTTGAAAGCACAGGATTGCTGGGATCATCCACTGCAATATCATAATTCTACTGCAGGCTTGCTAGAATCACCCAACATGGATCTGGGCTCTGTCTAACCCACTCAACCACAGTAGCAGCAGAAATACACCCTGAAGTGGACTTTTTTTCCCCCTTTTTTGTTCTGGTTTTTGTAAATGTGTGAATAATGTTTCTAAGAGTTTTTTTCCTTTTGCTCTGTTCCTGTTTCTTTCCCTTCTATTTTTTTTTACTAGTTTCACAAAGCTTCTAGATGATACAAAGGATAAGATTCATCAGAATCAAGGAAAAAATGGAGTTAGCACAAATATATATATACTGTTCATAGAAGTAATGGTAGAAAACTTCCCAAGCATAGAAAAAGAATTTGACATACAGATCGGTGAGGCATACTGAAGCTACATATTGTATAATTTCATTTATATAAAATTCTGGAAAAGGTAAAGCTAGAGAGAATAGATCAGTGGATGCCAGGTGTTCAGGGTGCAGATGGGTGGAAGCAGTAAAGTATGGGTGTTCTTTAGATCAGTGAAACTACTCAGTAAGATACTTTAAAGAGAGATATAGTACATTATGCTTTTATCAAAACTCAAAGATATACAAAGCACAGAGTCAATACTAATGTATAAACTGTTTTAATGGTGTAGGTCAGTGGTGGTAAACCTATGCACATATGCCACAGTGGGGTATTTGTATCATTGAAAGCTCTAAAATGTTTGCCATCACTGATCTAGTAGGTGAGATTCCCTGGATAAAATGCAGAGTGTGACCAAATAATTGAATTATATCACAAATTTGTGAAATAACATCATTAAGGACATGAGAAGGTACCAACCTAAAAACCTTTGGCAAGCGTTGCTCTCCAAGATGATTGACAAAATGAACTCTTGTTGATACAATGAGATATAGAATAATTAAAAAACCACTATACAACATTCATTATTAGAGACAAATAATTACATGGCAGGTGTTGGGAACCATGTTTTACGCTGTTGGAGTCACAGAGAAACCAGGGGTAAAGGCTAGGGAGAGATCTTGTGGCAGTGTAGTAGTGTTGGAGATATCAGTATGAACTTGTGTTTATATTAAAACAGGTACAGACACTTACAAGGTATATTTCTAGAGGTGTTTATACACACTGATCAGTACATACACATCTCTTTCTTTGCTGTTTCTCCTAAACTTTTTGCAGTTTCTCCTAAACTTTTATATTGGCATTTTTCTAAAAATCCTGTACTTAAGGACTACAACAAGAACATGTTAAAGCTTCTCATAACACTTAAGAGTCTAGTCACTAGTAAATAATTACATCAATTCTATTAGATTTCTTGGAGGGGGAGGGGCAAAGTAATACATTCTTATTTCTTCACATTTAAATACAAGCAACTACCTTGACACTTCAGAACATTCTAAGGACAGCAAAACTTTTTGATCCCAGTTTCCACTCACTATCATTGTACCATAATCATGTTAGTTTGATTACTACTTGGAATGAAAAATAATATTGTTAGGCATAGTGGTACACACCTTTAATTTCAGCATTTGGGAGGCTGAGGGGAGGAGAATTTTGAGTTCAAGACCAACCTGGGCTACAAATTTAAAAATAACATCTTTATAGAATTTTATAATACATACAAGGCTTTTCAAAAGCTAGAAAATTTCAAATATATACAAGGTCGAGTGAAGCATATAGTAAAATAACATACATTCATTGCACAAACTTTTTTTTTTGGTGATGCTGCGAATCAAATCCAAGACTTTACACACATGAATCAGGTGCTCTGCTACCTGATTCTACCACCTGATTACACCATGTGTGTAAAGTACAAACGCAGGACCTTTCTTTTCTTTTTCCAGTGCCAAGTATTGAGTCCAGAGCCTTATGCATGGCAGGAAAGTGTTCTATCACTTAGAACATGTTACGCCCCCATCCTTTTTAAAATACTGGTTTTTGTTGATGAAGTTGTCCTACAGACTGCTATATCCTGGGTTTGGCTGATAGTATTCCCTTGAGGTCTTTTAACATCTTCCTCTACCCGATGAAGTTTTTCTAGCTGGTAGTTTAAATATAGATGATTGATTAGATTCAAATTTTAAAAGATGCTTTTTAAGAATATATGAGTTGTGATCAAACTATATGGTAAGGGCTTAAATTTTAAAAATTATTATTAGTAGCCATGGCTGGTTGTTGTTTGCCTGTAATCTCTGTACTCAGGAGGCCGAGTCAGGATGATTACCATGATTTAGGCCAGGCTGGGCTTCACAGTGAGTTCAGGCCAGCCTGAACTACATAGCAAGACATGTCTAAAAACAGTACCACTAAAAACAAAATAACCCCCCCCCAAATCCACAAAAGTTTATTACAGTAAAAGACATTGTCATTAACCCTCTTCAAACTACTTTCCCTCATTTCAAACATACCTATCCCATCATCGTTGTAACTTTCTAAAGCAGTTCTAGAAGTCCTCTTTCACGAGGTATGATAAAAAAAAAAAAAAATAATAACATGGTGACTACAAGTGCTGACAACAGAGGGCAGGCTTGTAAAAACAGTGTAAGTCCTCATCTGCCTTATCTGGTATCAGGCAAGTTCTAGTTCTTCCTCAAAGGCAAAATGACCATGGAAGGTCAATATTTTGAACTGATTCAGGACACTGAGGGTGCTATGATGGTGCATCTAAAGACTCTCACAAAAGACGACTTCCAGACCTGCTTCAGAAAGTGGAAAGAACAATGGGAGAAGTGTTTCTGAACAGGGGGCATTATTTTGAGGGGGAGAAATGGTAATGTACCTTTTACTATAAGAAATTTTTTAAAACTCTAAACATTCACTGTTTTAGCATACCTTGTATTAAGATATATATCTGACTGTGCCACTTTTAATGATATTGAGATTGATAAGTGGATTTAGATTTTGTCAGTGTAAGTCATCCATTATGGTATTATTCCTTACCAACTTTTCATCTCATTATCTTAGCAAACACATATGGGCATTACCTAGCATGATTATTTCAGTTAGGGATAAAAAAATTCTCTTTATTTTGTCATTTATTTTTATTTAAGACCTAATAGTCCAGTCCACTGCTTGCTTTGAAATTCTGTACCTTTTAAGGATACAAATCCAATTCAAGTTCTTTTATAGAGTCTTCCCTAGTTGTTAAATGGCAGGACTTGACTCATTAGGTACCCATCACATACTACTCTATAGCATAATTTAATCTGCCAGCCTGTAAGCTCCAAGGGGTCCTAACTATGCCCTTGGCATCTTTGTGTCACTCAAATGTCCAGCACAGTGGTCTGAGCATAGTAAATATACAAGACATGTGTAAAATTCTTTAGTTAGGTGCATATTCAGATGCAAAACTCCCTACTCATGTAAACATATGTGACAATATTCTAAAATGAAACACATGCACATGCAAACACTTATGTGACACCACAGATTTATTATAATAGATAACAAACCCAAACTTTGACAATCTCCATAGAATTTCCAGTTTTTAAAATACCAACTGAAATAAGGTGTAATTGAGGGAATATCATCTCAAAATTTTATAATTATGAAACAATATATCATACTCAGGAATTCTACTTAAAGAATTAGGACTATAAAATGACAGCCTCTGTTAGATATTTAAAAATTTATTTGGCATTTATTTACAAGATAGACATAGGTCCTCAAGAATTCGTAAAGCTTTATATAACAAATTAGATTTCATAGCTTGGCTTTTTGTTAAGAAAGCAAACTCGAAGTCATTAAGTCCAGAAAAGTGGGATGGAATACCCAGAGAAATGCTACGTGACCACCCAAACCCTTTGATACCACCCACACAAATTCTGTATCTAGTGACATTCATTTTGATCTACTGATGTTTACATGGACAGCGCCTCTGTCACTTGTGATTTACTTTCATGTGAATTCGCCACCTCTCCACTTTTATTCATAGAACTGAGAATGTGGTTTCATCATGTGCTGTTAGTTCACAGCAAGTCAAACCTCCCCCTCCCTCTGTAGCCTCGCTGCCTCCTCCCTTCCTCCCTCCTTTCTTTGAAGGGCTGGGAATCGAACACAGGACCTCACTCATAATAGGCAAGTATTCTGCCACAGAGCTATCAGTGGTTTGAGTCAGAAAGAAATAAACACTCCCGTTTTATCTCTTCCTTTTGTTTCCATTTGGTCTTCTTCTTACTTAGGTCTTTAGACACTGCCCATGTGTATAATAGCACCTACCGTACCTAATTTTAGCACAGGCTGGGCATGAGGCGCTAAAACAGGAAAACACTAAAGAAACCCTGAGAACTTCACAATGAAATAAATAAAGCAGTTGTGTCTTTTAATTGTTCTCCTGTTCTTTATTTTGTAAAAATAGAAAATTCCTCCATGTATTAACCCTTGTGTTTTCATGTAATGTAAGCAATAAAATCACTAAAGTTCACTTACTGGCCTTATAAACCTGGTAAGTGTGAAGACATAAGGCTATGTTATATAAAAATGGGGTAGGAGAAAGACACAGAACCAGCGACTATAAAATTAGTGAAAAACACAGGCTTTGTTGTACAACTAGTATCACTGTGTGTTACACAATAACCTGAGCCGTAAGTACCAGTTGTTTAAAACCTTCACATATAAGCCCTTCAAAATTGAGTATAAACATAACAGGAGAAAAGTCAAGAGCCACAAATTTCCAAATGTTGCTTTTTTTTTTTTTTTTTTTTTGATACCAGGGATCGAACTCATGACCTTGCACTTGCCGGGTAGGCGCTTATGCCACTGAGCTAAATCCCCAGCCCATGCTCTTTCTAGGACAAAACTGTACTGATCAGTAGTTTTGGCTGTCCAATAAGAAAACATAAGAACAAATAAATATGGAAAGTAGCAACTTTAGAGGAAAAATAAAAACCTATGCCTATTGAATTTCAGCCATTCATTACATGGTTTATACATCTGGAAAAAGAAATCCAGACCAATTCACAATTCTGTAAAATACTTTCTTGTGCAATGTATTTGTAATACTAGAGATATATTATACTATAATGTAGTTTGTCAGTTTCTCAAAGTAGAGAAGCCCTTACTTAAAAATCAAATATTCCCCTAGATACTCTCTATGCTACCACCTGCCTCTGCTGAGTGATAAACTACTCAAATCCTGTCTAGAAACTGTAATATTTGGCCTAAAATTATTTGTGATTTAAATGTACCTATGGTATGCTAGTCATGTAACTATTTAAGTGTGTAACCAACATATATTTAAATGAGATAACCCTCTAAACTATCAGAAAGTGACATAATCAGGCTTTTTCCACTACACAATATTTGTTTCATTGATACATTCACTTCTTTCCAGAGATATAAAACATTAAATGTAAAACTGTAACAGCCCATCGAAAGAAATCATCTTGTTTCCAACATATGTTAACTTCACCTTAATGTCAAGTATATCAGTGTAGTCAGAGAGAGCATTGCTACCTTAAAACAGTTTGGACAACAAAGGGGTTGTGAGAAAGTCTTATCAGCAAAACTTATGGCAGCTATTCAAAAGATCCATTAAAATTTATTGTTAGTGATTTTAAATCACAACTTATCAAAAATTCATTTACTGCTTGCCCATGTTAGCTCTTTAGAATGGGAACTGAACTCCAGAGTAAATGCAACATCTTCTGAGTGCAGCTGACAAGTGAGAGTCAAAAGCCTGCAGGTGGAGGCCTATAACCCTGCAGAAGGAATCTACTATACTCGCTGGAACTCTGTCCATGATCAAAATATCTAATATTTTTCATCTCTACTGGACATTTTTGAAGAGTACTATGCAACTTCATATCCTCCCTTCACTGTAACAAAAAGTATTAAATAAAAACCTTTTCATTAGGTTTGAAAGCAGCTGAGAAAAATTCTAGCTGCTCTAGGCTTTAATCAGAAGACTTGTCTGGGAGTGTTGCACTCTATTTAATATCAGAAACCCCAATAACTTACCATAAAAATACAAGCTCTTGATTTTGAAAAAATATACAAAATGCATTGCATAGGTAAATATTTCTTGATTGTCAAGGAAGACAAGGTATCAGTCTCAATCACAGGTTCATGTTATATTTTAGTATTACTTGTTTTTATAGTTTTCACTTCTTATAGTTTTTGGTGGCCTCTGTCCCTTGGTGTAAGCACAGTACCAAAAATGAAGAAAAAGGAGCAGAAAAATGCACCCATATGACATAATAATGTACATAAAGATTGGATACTGGTATTTGCAATCCTCCATGAGAAAGATGTGGCCCATGTGGATGGTGACAATAACAAACTGGACCTAAAAAAATGAAAGAGTGAAAACAATATTTAGATATGAAGAGTTTCCATTATTCATTGATGTATTCATTCATTCTTTTTTGCAGTGCTAAGAGTCAAACCTGGGGCCTTGTGCATGCTAGTCAAGTGTTCTGCATCAAGCTACATTCCTTGCTCTGACAGCTTAACAATTCCTGGCCTACTTACGTTTACATACCCCTCACCTGTATCCAGGGGGTACAGGGAAGTTCACTTTGAATTAGCCTCTTAGGAATGAAAACAGATGATACACTGTCAAAACCCCAGACAGGAGTTTGAAACCTGTATTTAGTTCTGCCAAAATAGAGGGCTCCAGGGGGTCTTATTTAAGTGGTCTTACAGCACACAACCACATTACCACTCAGAGAATCACAGGGAGATTGCCTTTGGAAGTATCTGACTTGGGTCCCTAGCTTTGATGAAATATATGCAGTACTACTACCTGGACCCCAAGTTCACTGGATGGTTTAGATTTCAAGTATTTTGCCCTGCTGTTAGAATAAATATTTCAATTTTTGGAAAAGAAAAACATTTGAATTAGAGCCTTTATTATTTCATAGGAGTCAAAGAATCTCTGGTTCTTCAGATCTGCTTCATGCCCTCCATCATCATAGATAAAAACAGTCAAAGGTTCCAAGTGAGGAGAAGAGAAACCAGGGTTGGGGTTGTGGCTCAGTGGCAGAGTTCTTGCCTTGCATGCACAAGGCCTTGGGATCAATCCCCAGCACCAACAAAAACAAAACAAAACAAAACACCAGTAAGGAGTGAGGCTTTATGGGGGAAGGATGCTGTGGAGCAAACCAAGACCTTGTGTATGCTAGGCGAGCATTCAACCACTGAGCCCCAATCCCAGCTCATCTTCGTCTTATCTTACTGAATCTGATCATGGTCCTCCTGCACAGTAACTGCAGTTATTCCTTTAATTTTAGAGAAAAAGAGATAGAACCTTAGAAAGGGTAATCAAGGTGCTCGATATCTTATATATGTGTGTGCAACTGTTGCTGACTTATTCAGAATAATAACAATATCTTTTTCTACATAAGAATTTTTTATATTTTGTTAAAACTTTTCACAATACTTGGAATGTTAAGTAGAACAAAAGACTAATAAAAAATTGTGTGTGCAGTGTAAATCAAATCACCTAAAGGTTATATGCACAGAGACATCAGCAAGAAGAGCTAACAGAACAAGATAAACCATTTCAGCATTATGACCCCCAAATAATGGATCCATCTCTCCCTGTCTCTGCAGTATTAAGGACTGAACCCAGCGCTTTACACCTTCTACAAACTAGGCAAGCACACCATGACTTAGCTACATTCCTGCTCCTTGTCTTTATTCTCTTTCTTTTTGTCTAATTAGGTTTTCTAATTTATTTGCAATGGGCAAAGATATATTTTTAAATATTCTCAATCTTTCAATATTTTAAAAGAAAATAGAAATGAATAATTATTATGACCTTACAGTATTTCAAAGTATGAGTTAAAATAATTTATTTTGCCATTTCCTTACAGTTAGTTGTTTAGATTGTTGCCAATTTCAGACATTAAATAACTGCAAGGTCAATACTCTGATTTTGATTTGGGATCTTTATAGACTGAAACATCCGTCTGGGAAAGCACCTTATATGAATGTGACACATTTAAATCATTTAACAACTTATAGGATTTTTAATAAATGTTAATCCTCAACAGGTTATCTATATCTAAATTCATATTATTCTCCTTGGCATCATCAGCAAAATGTGAACCCAGTTTTTTATGGACTGCAAATCTGGAAACATGAGGGTGAAAGAATTCTTTTTTTACTTATTAGAAGAAAGATAAATTTTTCAAGGTAATTTAGAAGTAAAATATGGAAATTCTAACTTCTTTTTGTCTTTCTTTTAGCTAGTGCTGGGCATCAAAAGGAAGGATCGTGCCTGTAAGACAAGCACTCTACCACAAAGCTACATCCCTAGCCCAGAATTTCTAACTTCTAATTTCATATTATATCTGTTGATCATCACAGTTTTGAGATTATTTTCATTACATACATGATAATTTATGAGTAAAACATGTTTATATAAATTATTTATGTGTGCATTGTGTGCATAAATTTTATAGATATATATATACACAGAGAGAGAGACAGAGTGGGAGTGAATGAATCAAGGACTCTACCACTAAGCTAACCTACCCCATAGTTTTTAAATAAATGTGTATAATAGTATAGAGATGAAATAAAGACTAATTTAATTTTCAAGTCTTAGAAGTATTTAGATACGGTTTGGCTAATGTACTTCTTGACAAAGTTCAAATAACATAGAAAGGATAGTGACTACACTACTTTTATTACTGTTTTATAAACTTTTTTCTTTAGTTTCCTAATTCACAGTGAAAATAATTCTAATTTCATGTCTGGTTTTAAAGAAAATTTATTACTCACAAGCTGTAAAGATGTCAAATGTTTTTTCCACCACAAATACTTCTGGTAGGCTGGTCCCATTGCACATAAGCCATAGTAGGTATACATGACTACATGCACAGCTGAATTCACCATGGCATGGAATGTTCCCAAACCACCTGGAAAAAAGTGTTGCAACATGAGGGCACCTTAAAATCAGATACATTTTTTGTCTTAACTGATATTTCAGTATCATCATATTTCATGAATTTCAACAGAAAGAAATAAAAACATATTATGAAATATCACTTCTGCCAAACAGCCATCAAAGTAGAAGACGCTGGGTAATAAGTTAAAAATAACGCCCAAATCTTAGAAAATAAATTATTATGTTTATTTATATCTAGCTATATCTTACTACTAAGATAGCCTTATGATTCATGTTTACTTTAACAAACTAAACTGAGATATTTCTTAAATGATATATTGCTTAATAATCAAAATAACTTTAAGAAAGTTATCTTATATAAACTATTTTAATCTTAAATGTGCAAATTTTTTCACATATATTCATGTATGTAACCACCACCAAGATTCAGATATAAAATATTCCTAAGATTCTCATGTCCACTTATAAGAATATGCCCGCTCCAAGGCCGACTGTTAATTCTGCCTGTTATTAAACTTTATTTAAGTGAAATTATACACAGTGCACATATTTGTGCCTATGTTCTGTCAATCAACAAAATGTTTTTAAGACTCATGCATGTTGGTACATGTATAGTAACAGTGGTTTCCTACTGCTGCGCAGAATTACAGTGTATGAGTACATCAGGATTTTTCCTCACCCGAGCTGGAAACATTTGAGTTGTCTCCAGTGTAAGCTATTATAAATAAAGTTGCAGAGACTGTTTGGTACATGTCACTGTATGGCATCAAATACATTTTTCTCCACTCTCAAGAATGTGTAATAAGTATTTTTAATGCCATAAAATTTTAGCAGTAACACCTATGGCTTTCTCATTAGTAAACTACACAAAATGTGTATCATTGCTATTTTTCCAAAATAAACATCTACTAATTGTAAAACCACCCCAGATAGTTCATCCATTTGATTATATCTTCCTATCTTAGATTTCCTCTTCTAATTTCATTATCTCCAATTAAGAAAGAAGCAAAGAAGATTTGAGAATATATAGAAAGACCATTTCAATTGTCTTCACCTGTAACAGTAGTGAGTAAAGGTGAGGTGCTTAAATGATGTTGGGGGGCAGAAACGCCTCCTTTGCATCTCTTCCCTAAAGGACATAATCTAGAAGAATCTATCCTTTTTTTTTTTTCCTTTCTTTCCTTTTCTCTCTTTCTTAAAATAAAAACAAAAACAAAAAAAAAGGTCTTGCTACAGTGTTTAGGCTGGACTCAAATGATACTCCACCTCAGCCTCCCAGATAACCGGAACTATAGGTACATAGCACTATATTGATAGAAACCTGCCCTTTTTGTGTACAGTCTGTGTTGACTTCAGAGTGTTGACTTAAATTTTAAATTTTCTCCAAAATACTCTCTTAATTCTAGATTTCTTTGACGCTAGAAGTAAAGCCAAACCTCACAAATTTTTATGATAGAGGAAGGACTGAATTCACAAACACTATGAATTATACAACATTTAAAGGAAAATATAACTTTTATCATTTCTAAGATAGTGTCCTAAGGGAAAATGTCATAAAACTGTTATAGAGAAAAGATTAATTACTTTTTAATAATGATTCTCAATCCTTCTACATATTACCACAGCTACAGTACTCCCTTCAAATAACTTGTTTTAAATACAACTTTTTTTTTAAAGATGAGATAGGGCGGGTTCAGGGGATATGGCCGTACACTTTTTTTTTTTTTTTTTCTGAGGCAAGGTCTCACTTAAATGCAAGCTGTCCTTGAACTCATTATGTGTTTCATGCTGGCCTCAAACTTACAAAGATCCTTAAGTCTCAGCTGCCCTTGAGCTGGAGTTACAGGCATGTGCTACCACACCCAGCATAAAGCTATTTTTAAGTAATTATTTCCCTCAAACATCATTTAGTTATACTTCCTTTCTACTCCTGAGGATAGTGCATCAAATTTTAGCTAATCCCTGAAATATCACAAATTTTGGAAGGAACTGAATCAATGAAGCTTATTAACAACCTCTCAGCTTTTATTTTACAATTGGATTAATCTTCCAAGAGAAACTTGAATAAGTAAATTATAGTGGTATGAAAACACTTTTTCTAGATTAATTTTATATTTTTAAATTTAATTTTAAGATATAGTAGCTTTCTACTTAGGAAGTTTAGGAATTAAGCTACTTCACAAGGGAATAAGCCAAATATCTCTCAAGTCTTTTTATGTTTCATGTAATACTTAAACAGGAACTCTATTTAAGGCTTTCTAAGAAACTGTATCACAGCCTTTCTCACTCAGGCATGTCTCCCTTGTTTGGTAAAACAGTATCCATTTTCCATGTGGATACTTTTACCATTTAAACACTCTAATACAAGGATCCTGTGATAGGAATTAAACAAAGTACTTATTGTAACAGAGAGTATTTAGTAAAGGTTACTCATCAAAATAAAATACCAAATAAAATTAACTTATTTTCTCTATGATTCTTTTCTGATGATATTTTAATTTTTTCCACAGAATAACATTTTAATTAGTAATGTTTTTTATTTTACTGTTAGGAAGGTTTTTCTAGTCAGGTATTTTAAAATTGTGATTCCTTTACAATAATGGATTTGAAAAGCAAACTGAGTAAATCACAATTAAAAGCAAAGGCATCACATTTTACTCCGTTACCTTAGGAAAAGTAAAGGAATCACATGGATAATTGTCATAATTCCCCATATCCCTTAAAAGATATATATGTTATAAAAAGCAGCCACAGAAATCTTTTCATCTAATCCAAAAGAAAAGTTGGGTTATTATCTCAGAGAAGGGTACAAGAAGCAAACAGGAAATTAAACACTAGATAGATATCAGCTATACTCAAGTTTTTGAAAAGAACAGTTTAAATCAGTCTCACTCTAGGAATGGAAAGCAACGCAGAATCCCACTTGAGGAAAAAGCTACTGCTGGTATATTTGCAACTGAATGGGCCCTGGGAATGCGGAGAGAGTTTTCAGCCAACTCCACAGGTACCAGGAGCAGGAATGGCGTCACGGGGAGTGCATGGGAGACAAGAAAACATCCTGACCTTGCATGTTTTGTAAAGAAGGCGGCAGGTTAGGGTGTGGACAAGGAACCCATCACAAAATGACTCATGTCCATAAACAGGATAACACTTAAACACTGAAGGATATCATGCTTACAATATCATTATTCAAAGCATTTTTTGTTCTTGAAATGGAAGTTAGACTATCAATGCAGTCAAACACAGAAGGAAAAAAAATCCTCCACTACTAAATAAAAATGTATGATTCCCATGATAGAACTATCAAACATTCAATGCAGAAGAAAAAAAAAAAAAAAAAAACAACACCTGGAAAGTAAAGAGAAGCCTAAATCGAAGGTGAGGGAAACCACTTTTTTGTTTCAGGATCTCCAAACCACCTGTATGTTACTCCAGAGGGCTGTATTGTAATTTTTTATTCTGTTTTTATTTCTCTTTCTTTTATTAGTGTTGTAGTACATGCAGTTGTTTTTTGACAAACAAAAGGAAATTAGTTCCAGGACTCCCTGAGGATATCAATTTCTGGACATTCAAATATCTTTCTATAAAATGGTAGTGTTTACATATAACTTATACCATCCCCAATACTTTAAGTGATTTCAGATTACTTATAATAATACCAAGCAATGTAAATGTTATGTAAATCTTTGTTCCAATCCATAGTTTAGGGAATAAAGACAAGAAAAAAGTATATGAAAGCACCTTTACTAGTGGTTAAAAATAAAAGTCACCTTGTCTGATAATTTAAAGGCAGACTGTTTAATGGAAAGGAATAAATGTCTCTCAGTATGATTTCATGACAACATACATACGAGAAACAATAATCACTCTGTTAGCCAACATTTAGGTATTTTTCCAGTTTTTCACCAACATGGTGTCAATATGTATCAGTGAGGAAGAAAAGAAGCTAAGCCCTGGCCAGTGAGCCAGCCGGAGTGTAGATTGGGGAGAACAAGGAAAAAAAACTAAGCTCCAGCCCGTGAGCCAGCTGGAACATGGATCAAGGAGAGGAGAACCACCCTACTGCCCATGAGCATCCAGCTGATTTGAAGGGACTCTACGTTTGACTGACTTTGCAAGCTTACAGTCGAACTGTTTAGAGGACAACAATATGCAATATAGTAACTATTGTAGATTTCCTGCTGTCTTATCACTGTTCTGATTCATTTTATTGCTCTGTTTTAGTCCCTTTAAAATCATATATATATATATATATATATATATATATATATATATATATATATACATATATATATATACATATATAATCACTGAGGACTGAGAGGCACAATATACATGTGAGAGAAGACAAAAATAAGAAACTAATGATAAGTAAAAAAATGAAAATTAAGTATTATATAGCTATCCTAGATTTGTAAAATACACACAGCTATGACTATGGGTAAAATTTTTACATTAATACATAGTGTAAGAAAAAGGTGCTATGCTTTAAAAAATTCCTTAACAGATAAATGACAATTTAGAGCAAAAAGAAGCCTTGTTTCTTTCTTTTATTCTTTCTTTTCTCTCTTACTTTCTTTCTTTCTTTCATTCTTTTCTTTCTTTCTGTGTGTCTTTTGGAAACAGAGTTTCACTATGCAGTGCAGAATGGCCTTGAGCTCACTTTGTAGCTCAGGCTGGTCTCAGACTTGCAATGATACTCCTGCCTCAGCCTCCCAAGTGCTGGGATTACATGTGTGCACCATCACACCTGACTAGAAGATACCTTATACAATGGAAAATCTAATGCCTCCAGGCCCTAGTAGATACAGCCTTAAACCAACATTTCTCACCTTTATATTCTGGCATCTCCTCCTTCCTTCTATCTTATTCATGTCCTCTCATACTCTACTACATGTGGTTTCTACGGCTCCTCATAACCCATGCCTAAAACTCAAACAACAGTTCCTCAATTGTAATCTCTCTTCTTTTAGTCTACCAGAACCAGAATGTCCAGTCAAGGTAAGCTATTCATAAACATGTGAAAGCACTTCTTAATGCTATAGTAAAACTATAGGCTTACTTGAAGATTTTTGAAGTTAAGAGTTTAGAATACATTTTCCAATTAAAGTTGGCAAAGATGAGGATAAGTCCTCAAGGATATCGCTCACTTCAAACATCATGAAGAGAGGTATGACAAAATTACTGTCTGTTTTCTCCAGTTCTAAATGCTTGGAAGCATAAAATCAGAATCAAGTATATGAAAAAAGCTGCTTCTTAAACTCTTTATTTAAACTATCTTTGATCTAAAAAAAAAAATACTAGCAACACTTTATCTTTTACTATGGTAGAATGCTTTGCAGGGTCACCACAACCTGATGCATCTTTTAAGGCTCAGATGCCAGAAGTTTTGTTCCTAATGTGCCGGCACTGAAAGGTGATAAGATCTGTAAGAGGGAAGTGACCAGGCTGTGATCATCCTCATAAAAGCAGCAGTGTTGCCTTCCTGGATTGGAGTGGATCAGCCTCACAGAAGTGGATTAGTTGCCTGGATAATGAGATGTTACACAAGAGTGGGGCAGGAGCCTCCCCAGTCTCTCTCACTCTTTCGCTTACAGAAGATTTCTTTTTAGCCTGAACCGACTTTTAAGTAAATCTGATGTCTTTTACATCAACCAGACTTAGATATTTTATCACAGCATTACAATACGGACTAAGGGTGTTATAAGGAATGTGAACGCAAGTAAGCAAGTAAGACAGGAAATTTGAGAAAAACATTTTAACTTTGGTAACAATAAAGAAATATTACCTAATCACACTGATAAATATTAACTAATCACTACTATAAAGCCAAAGTTTTTACCATTTTATGTATTTAGTTTATTAATTATTTTCAGAGACATGGAAGCTCTATGAGAAAAGAAAAACATCCAAACAAAACTAAAGAGTATGTCCAGAATACTGTACCCAAAAATGTTATGTACAGGAGTGGTGTCCTAATAGTTCATTGATTATGTTTGACCTACTAATTTGAAGTCAAAAGGTTAAGTAAAGTCATTGTTTCATTTTTAAAAAGTTTCCTTATAAAATGTGATGGGTTGTATGACACGATTCCAACATGGCTACCTGCGGCAAATTTCACTCCAAACCACCAGGTCCATGGCATGATGGTATGATGAAAGACATGAAGGAAAGTCACTTGGCTATTCTTCTTACGCAGAACAAAAAACACCTGAAATAATATAAAGAAAATCGGGTTCATAAAAATCATGTAACACCTTACTGAGCATTACATAAATATTGCCAAAGAGCCAAGTAGCCTGCGTTATAATTTGCTTTAAAATAAGGGCTGCTCTTTGTAGAAGGAGCTGATTCTCAAACAGGCAGCTCAAAAGGCAACTAGTAAAAAGGAACACAGGTATTACATCTAATCGGGGAGAGCCAATATGCAGGTGAAAAAAAATTTCATGCAGATTTCAAAACTGAAAGTACACAAAAAAGCATTACACAGAAAATTAATGAAAGAAATAATAATGGTTAAATTTTTAATTTAAAAATAGATTTTAAAGTATATGGAAGAGAGGAAGGCTTTAACTTTCAGGACTAAATTATTTTATTCTACATTGCTCTCTAGAGACTCGGTCCTATCAGTTTGGATAAGGAATTAGGTAAGCCAAAAGCAAATCAAAAATTTACTGTATTAAAGAAAGAAGAGAATTTTTTTTTAGGTGTTAATTGGGAAACCAGGATAAAAATGAAAGCAAAGCTGCATAAAAAAAATGAGCAGGGCAAGAAAAGTACCACTCAGATTGAACACCCGCTAGGTTTACAGAAACCCTGTAAATGACACAAAAGTACAACTGAGGGATGGGTATATTAAAAAAAAAAAAAAAAAAAATTCCAAAGTGAAATTCAGAATGCCAGCGCTAAAGTTTGACTCTTATAGTCAAGACAGCATAACACAAAAAGCACTACTGTAATGGAGTATTTGAGAAATGCAGCTCAGGAAAGGACAAAGAGGCAGCCACTGTTCTAATGGAAGCTGCAACTGAGAACATGCAAAGCAGTCAGTGAGGCCCAACGCATTTGTTTATGCACACGGAAGAACACAGCCCAGAGCAAGTGATACCCTAACAATGCAGTCCTGCTCCCTGTCAGGAGCAGCGGTCTTCTAAGTCACTTTATTTCCTAGTCTTCATTGTTCTCACGATGAGAGCTCTGGTCTGAATCAATGGTACTCTCACCCTATTTCATATTACAATACCCAGGAAACTTTCAACAAATAATCATTCCTGGTCTCTACCCCAGATCATTCGGTACCAAATTACAGTGGAGCTCACATGTGCTGCCTTAGTTTGCAGTACCATTATTTCCACTACATTGAGAGACACTGGTCTGGAAACAAAGGTTCATAGCTTTGTCTTCTCTGCATAGAGTAAAACCCTGATGTCTGCTTCTCCCAAGACCCAGTCATCCAAGTCCAAAGTTGATCCTCACCAAGATTAGAAGTAGAAAGATCCAGGGATAGAAATGCAGCTAAAACAATAAAAATGCAGGGGTAACTTCACCTCCTAGCATAACCTTGAGTTTTGAAACATTTACCCTCTAAAGGAATGCTTTGGTCTAAGAACCAATGGTACGATGGCCTCTGATCTTGGCTTTCTGAACTTGTTTACAAAACAACAGCTGCCTTCTACATCTAGATGTACAGATTTGTAGTACACATGGCAGTTCTGTGTTCATCTTAATCAGATGGTAACTATAAAAAAACCTACCTTTTGGAGTTTGAGAAATGCTAGAAGTAAACTCTTACTCTCTAAAATTACTTATAATAAAAGGCAAAAAATGTAACAGTACGTTTGCTTGAGGAATGAGAACCAGTTATCAGAGATGGAACTGTAGCAGTTTATTGCCTTCATTGAAACATCAAACATTTACTGCACACAGTGACCACATACTCACAGTATCTAACAGCTCAATAAATTTGGAGAAGTAATAAAGCCAGCAGGTGTGTACCATCTAGAGAAACACAGATAGAGAAGAAATTATTTCATTCTATTTTTTAATACCAGAAAAGTTTCCTAAGAGTTTTGGTAAATGCGTAACACAGGACTTATGATCTTGACTATTTTTTAATGTACAATTCAGTGGTATTAATCACATTCACACTACTATAGAATTACTACTACCTTCTACCCGTGGAACTTGCAAAACTGAAACTCTATCCATTTAAAAATAACTTCTCAAAAAATATTAACAACAACAAAAACTTCATTCCCCCTCCACTGTAGCCTTAGCCAACATTCTTTTTGTCTCTTTTCTTGACTACTGTAGGTATATAAGCCAATTATTATGATATCTGTCCTTTTCTAACTATACAGTTTTAGTTAGCATTATCTCAAGATTCACACTTTAAGAATTTCTTTACTTTTAAAGGCTGAGTGATAATAAATGCTCCTCTTTCTGCCTCTTGGCATGGATATATATAGAAATATTTTATAACACATATAAACCACATTTTATTTATTCATTTAGCATTCATAGACACTTGAGTTGCTACTGCCTTTTGGCTATTATAAGTAATGCTGTAAAGATCACAAGTGTACAATTACCTCTTTGAGTCCCTGCCTTTGATTCCCTTAGGAACTGCTAGATGTTATAGTAATCCTGTTTTTTAGGACTTCAAATTAACTTAAACCCACAAAATTAAAAAAGAAAAGCACTAATTTTCATTTTCAGGAAACTGTAGTCTTTACTGATTCTTTCTTGTAATAGTTAACTCCCCATATACATAACTTGATGAATCATTTACTTATTCTCATTCTGAATTCACAGCCAATACTACACACAGAGTGCAAAGAGTTCCCACATCATTTTTGACTTACAAATTTTTCCAGAGAGAAACTTACCCTCAGAGCTTTGGGTGTCTGTGAATAGTCAACGATATCACATCCAAATGAATAACCTGTCCCCCAGCCAGACATCACAAACTGCAAGACAGTACATGCACACTGAAGAAGGAGCATTTGCTCTCAGCTACAACAAAGGTAGATTAGACTGTGTCTTCATTACGCTATCAGCTGGGTAAGCAGTCAGTGCAAAGGAAAAAGCAGCTGGCACAGTGACAAACTGAAAACGCATCTGACGGAAAAGGTTGATATCTAGAATTTACAAATCCATAAACTCATATCATTTATATGAACTCTGTCCTGACTAAATGGATCATTTCTTGGGATGATTATTGTAACAGAATGAAGGAAAAAAACCCCTAAGATTATTTTGCTTAAATAGTAAATAGTTGTGTGTGTGTGTGTGTGTGTGTACGCATTTGTATCCTTTTACAGGGCTCTGAACCAGCCTTTTTCCTATATTTTAAATCTTCCTAATCAGTCACTAAAGAAAGTGAAATTCCTCGAAGTACTGTTAAGGTAGCTGAGGCAGGGAGCCTTCCTTATCCTTGGCTGATAGGTGTGATGTGACGTTTTAACTCTGGTACTTTCTCCTTGTTTAAAATAAGACTGACCACACACAAGACTCAGCTACTACTTTGCTTTGGATTCACAAAACAAGAAAAGAAAATGTTTTAACAATAGCAGTTCAATCAGGGAGGCCTTAATTCCAACACACCCACAAAGCGACCTTAGAACGGTGGTAAGAATAAAAGCCTGTTGATGAGTCTGAATTGGAATTCAAAGATTATACTGACTTTCTTTATTTCAAATATTTATAGACATTCTTTCAGTCTGGTCGTAGAAAGACCGGAGATTTGTTTTTTTTTTAAAACACAGTATTTGAAATGAAAAGGTTTTAATTTTAAAGATTGCAAATGTTAAATAGTTAGCTCAACTTAGGGCACTGAAAAAAGGATTCTTTCCTTTAATTTCCTGTTTCACAAGTTCTAGCATCTTCCCTGAAAGTTGTGTTTCTCAGTACAATGATGATATCATTTTTCTGCCACTGAAGCCGATTTTATTTTTATTACTACTGAAGGTAAAACTAAGACTTTGCAATATATTAAATTTTTAAGACAAAGTGTCATTCTGAAGTTCCAAACAGAGCTTGTAAGGTTCTATTAGAGTATTTTAATGGTTCAAAAAAAGAGACAAAGAAGAACATCATAAACTGTGATATTTAAAACATACTATACTATATATAGCATACTATACTGATACTAGCTCCTAGTTTGAATTAGAACACAGTATAATCACATAGTTAACTCAGCAAGTTGGGAAATACTTAAAATTAAGCTGCAAAAAAGCGTAAGATACATATTAGCCCCACAAAAACAAGTCAAAAGATCTTCTCATAGGAACAGGGAATATGACAAAAACAAATAACAAGTTCTGTTCCACAAGATCCTGCTGCCATTTCTCTTGTGCTGAGACTCACTTTGAATGATGAAATAGTCTAAGGCAAGGCTATTTATTCAAACTATGATGACTAACTCCCCACCCCAGCCTAACCCAAACAAAGGCTGCATTGAACAGATGCTGTATGACCTGACATTCTGCAGGGTCTTTCCTGGTCTCCTTTTATTAATGTCTGAACAGTGTCAAGTGTCTAGCACAATCAAAAATCACTGGAAGGCATATGAGTTCAGTCTACATGTTTCTCTTTCACCTTGTTTTTATTTGGCAGGACATCCTAGTGGAGGTGTTCATTGTACAATGAAGCCAAACTCCACAATAAACCATGCTTTTGGATGTGTCATCTGCAAATGGAATTTCATGGCAATTAATAGTGTTTGTTTAATCCAAGTACAGTGTAATGTTTTCCTAATATTAAGTTCCAATAGTCTATGGAACTTTTGACATACATGTGCACACTGCAGGATAGAAAAAAAAATATAATATCTATTTGGAAGGTAATAAACTCTTAAACTGTCATATATATGACAAGAATTCCTCCTGAACTGTTAAGTTCAGATTTACCAAACCGTCTTTTATAGTGTATTTAATAGAGTAGAACCAAAATTGGTTATAGTTGGAATCTTTTACACTCTCTCTCTCTCTCTCTCTATATATATATATATATATGTAATATAACAATCAATGACACAATTAGGCACAGAACCCAAGAACTGGAGCATTCTAAGATCTGAGAGACAATTGGGTTCAAATTTGGCTTTATACAATAAGAGAAATGAGGCCTAGAGGAGTTAAGCAACTTGCTCAAAATCAAGCAATTAGTAACCAAACCAGAACTTACTTAGACACTAAATAAATAGACACAGTAAAATTCATCAACTGATTGACAAGGTAACAGGCCAGTGTCTTGGTCTTCGTTCTGGTCTCCTAGCTTCCAAGTGTATGCTTAACGTTATGTAATATATGACCTCTTGCATCTAAAAACATAGAAACAACTATATTTTCTTTCTTCCCAACTCTAGTACTCTTTCCTGTTCAGTTGATCATATTCTAGAAAGGACAGCAGAATGGCCTGTGAGTTCAGAAATAAAGTACAGGAAATGGAAAGCAGCAGAGTGAGAGCAGACTTACAAAAGGCCTGTGGGCAATAAGGCCAGAGTACATTTAATCAATGGACATGAGCAGGTGAATCTGCAGCTGCAACTGGGTTTGACAGACAGGCTTGGATGTTAAGAGAGGCCAGGGGACCACAGTGGGTTGTCCTGAGCCAAAGCTATGACTAAATGCAAGTTCTGATAGGAAGTGCCATAAAAAGAGGAGGAGAAAGTTAGCCAGAAGTAGAAAAGAAGTAAAGAATCCCTGAGAAGCAGATGTGTGAGTAGAATTGAGCCATACTCAAAGCAGGGGGCAAAAGCAACAGGGCAGGAATCTGCTTTTGGGTCTTGAACATCCCCATCTTGCTTAATGACCAGGAATAGGCTCATTCACCTATTTCTCTATGTGAGTCTATGTTCTCTTTCTACTCAAAGCCCAATTCAAGCAATCCCCAACACTGCACTGCTGTGTAGCTCATCAGAGAACACAAACATCCAAAGTTCTCAACGTGATGATAACAACTCAAGAGGGAGACAGGATGAACTCTGATGTCAGGAGTACCTGCATTCCAGTAGCATCCTCCACAGACAAGCCATGTTATTGTGAGTTGTGTAATTTCTCTGAATGTGTGTTTCTTCAAAACTAACATTTATGGGTTCAGTCAGTCATTCACTAATGAAAACCATACCCAAGTTCCCAGAGTTAGACGTTAATTTTTCTCAATACCTGTGAAATATGCTGAGATCCTCTATGGAGTTTTTATTTTGTCTAGACATAACTTGGCTGCTGTTGTTAAACACCTATTCTAGAAAAGATACTAAGCTCAGAATTCCTCAATTCTCAAAAAGTTACTCTATACTTGCAATGAAAAACATGATGAAACAAGCAGAAAGACTCAAGCAAAATCCTCCCATTAAGAATAATGAAGACACTTGCCTCATAACACATATACACAGAAAAGAGCACTATTAAAAAATTGTACGTTATCATCGCTTTCTTGAGTTCAAAGGGCTTTCGATTCTCCATGAGCTTTGGTCCCAGAGATGTGACAAAATAAACATAGAGTCCCAAGATGACAGTTTGTGGCAGAGGTGAGGACATGAGGAACAAATCTTCAACTCTCGGATCTAAGGGAAAAATAATATATAAGTGTACACTCAGCCAAAAAGCAACTGAAAGCAACCAGCACTGCCTTAGGGGGCACCCAGATTCTACTGTTGACAGTGGACAATCTGAACAGTGATCACTAGTATCTTTAAAAATAGCAAGGAGTAGTGTTTGAGAAGGTGACTGGATATCACCGGGACAGTAAAACAATTCTGAACTCAAAACACGGGGCTGTCACGCTCTTTGGTTTCACAGAACAAGCTTAGTAGTTACCAGAACTTAAAGGAACAGTCATGTGGAGAAAACAAACAACTGTGTTATGAACTGAATGTCTTTGTCTTCCCAAAATTGATATGTTGAAACTATAACCCCTAATGTGATTGAACTAGAGGAGGGCTTTTAGGAGACTGGAATCCTCTCGAAGGAGATTGGTACCATCGTAAAAATAAACTCCATGAAACATTCCTGCCCTCTTTCTGCCATGTGAGCACACAATGCAACAGACAGCTACTGACTGAAAGCCCTCAGCAGAATGTGACCATGCTGGCACCCTGATCTGAGATTTCCAGCCTCCAGAACAGTAAGAAATAAATTTCTGTTGTTTATAACTCATCCAAATCTATGGTAATTTGTTATAGCAATCTGAATAGACTAGGACAATGTGTGACTATTACGTGAGGGATTCTACCAACCCAAAAGAAATGAGGAATCAGAGGAATAGACACCTCAATACCATTCTCCTTTCTTTCACCAGGGGAGCAAGTTAGACCAGGGATATGGTCCTGCTGGTTAGTCTCCTAGGTCTGGCATAGGATGCAATGTAAATATAAGAAAAAATATCTAGTAGTGCTTCATCATCTATAACCAGTATTAACATCGAAATTTCCATCCATTCTTTTATATATAAAAATATTTTTGAATTTGGCATCAAAGCTTCCTTCTTTCCTTTAAAAATGACATATTTCCACATATATTGTATCATAAAATCATGGAACTAAAAGGGACCTCAGCATCACTGAGGTTTTTAAAGTGTGGGATCTAGGAGTCCAAAACATGAAGTAGCCAATATTTTGAGAAAAAATAATTATATTTGTCTCATAACGCTGTAAAAGGCAATCCATCTAGTCCTGCCAGTTACAATCAGGCTAATAGAGCTGAATCAATTAAAAAGTGCAGCTCAAGATCAATTTGATACTTTTTTGTTTGTTTTTATTTTTTTTAATCACTACTTGTTTGGAATGAATGTAATCATGTGTTGTAAACATTCATTGCAGGAACTTGGTACATATCCGTAACACATCAATTTCAATTTGTTTAGCTGTTATTTTATTAAGTGGCTTTAGGAAGATAGAACATCTTGAAGGAGAATAAGCATGGACAAGTTTCCAGGTATATGAGTCTCAGGATGCTACAATCATCACTCTTGTTAATTGAAAAAAGGTTAGGGAGTGCAGTACTCGCTCATTTAGACTCCTAATGATGAAGTCACTTGCCAAAATAGGGAACCCTCCTAAATATCTGTCTTCCCACACAAAATCTTTTCAGTACAATTCTATGGCTGCTGATGCTTTTAGTCTCTTTTAGTGCGGGAAAGCTCATGACAGGCCAATGTGTCTGGGTTTAGCTAATAAAAATTTTTAAACATCAGGAAAAAATTCCTTAATTAGGTATTTATTTTATACTTTCATAGACTCAAAAAAGGAGAGGAATCAAATGGATCATATTCCTGTTATTTCTCTGATTTTAATAGAAAGAACACAAGCTAGGAATAGCATTCAGGGCTGGATCATGAAACAGAAGAAATTAATTTTAAAAGACGTAATTTTTCTTCTGTAATTTAACATGTTCAGCACATACCCTTTTTTAAGATCCTGTGAATGACTTTCAAGATCTAAAGACAAAAATATTACTAAGGGAAAGGCTACTTAATATCAATTGAATGCTATTTTCAAATAATAAAACAAATATCCAGGTTTTTAAAAAATCCTATTTCAGCGAAACTCTGGAGTCAGAGTCCGTGTTGTGACCCTGGTTCTCTCCCTAGCTTGTAGTGGCCTTCAGCAACTGACTTTATTTCTCTACACTGTACTTAGTTTCCTCATCTATGAACTGGACCTAAAACTACATGCATTTCACATAGGATTAAATGATTACATGCCAAGAGCCCAAGTGCTCAGTAAGCTTGAGGAAGCTTGCAACTGTTGTTCCAGTAATCTCAACCCTAATGGCACAGCCGAATTACATCCAGAATGTTTCAAAGTCAGAAATGGCCCTGTTTCCACTGATTCAGAATCCTAGGGAATGTATATCAGGCATCTAAAATTTTTAAACCTCTTCAGTAAAAAAAATGGAAAAAGGACTTGGATACATATTTCTCAAAAGAAGACATACAAATGGCCAAGAGACATATGAAAAATGCTCAACATCACTAATCACCAGGGAAATGTGACTCAAAGCTAGAAGGAGCTATCACCTCACCTAGTGAAATCTATCAAAAGGATGAAAAATAGTAAGAGCTGGAGAAGGTGGGAAGAGGAAGGAAGCCTTCTACAATTGTGGTAGGAATGTAGGTGAGTACAGCCACTATGGAAAACTGTAGGGAGGTTCCACAGAACTACCATATGGTGTAGGAGTCTCACTTCTAGTATATATCCAAAGTAAATCAAAGTACACTGAAGAGGTATCTGCATTCCGAGGTTAACTAAAGCATACTTCACAATAGCCAAGGCATAAAATGAATTAGATGTCAATTGAGCTTGGTTTAATCATTCTACACTGTATACATTCAATGAACCATCACTTTGTACCCCATGGATATACTAATCAGCAGATTAAAAAAATGTATGTGTGTGTTGTGTGTGTGTGTGTGTAGTGTGTGTGGTGGAATGTGTTTATAGGCCCTGCTACTTAGGAGGCTGATATTATATGATCTCACCTACGTGTAAAATCTAAAACAATAGAACTCACTGAAGCAGCATATAAAGGTGGTTGCAGAAGTAGACAGGAGAATGGAAAGGAGGAGACAGTCAAAGGACACCAAGTTTCAGGTAGAAGGATTTTTTTTTTTTTTTAGATTTATTGCATGACATGGCAACTGCAGTTAATAGTATATTGTATAAGATTGCTAGAAATACAAATTTCAGATGTTCTGATTGCCAAAAAGGTAAGAATCTGAAATGAGAAGTGTGTCAATGAACTTGGTTTAATCATTCTACAATGTATACATTCAATGAATTATCACTTTGTATCTCACGTATATACTAAGAATTTGTCAACATATAATTTCTAGTCTAACTGCTTAGATGACCTGATCAACTATTAGGGTTAAGAACCAGGGCTTTGGTGTGAGACCAACTTCCCTTCACCTGTATTCAGGGGTGCTGGAATCCTCACTATGCGCTCTGCAGTAGTCTTTTAGGTGCTTTCTCCCTTCCTCTTGATTCAATCTACATTTGCTCTGCCTCACTGAGCAAGTAAAATTCAAAGCCTTAGCATGAAGTGCCAGACTGGGGCAGTTGTTCACTTTTCTTGCCTTCTCTCTCTGAGGTAGTTACACCTCTCTGGAAAGGGTGTCCACTTCCATATGAGGTAGCAGGCTTCTCTCCATGAGCTGCCTACAGGTCAGGGCCACAGAACAACGACATGGGTTTTACAGAATAGACAGGGCCATGATATTGAAAGCCAACTCTTCCTCATTTTGTAATTCCACAAATCCAATTAGCTCAGAGGTGAGTGCTCTCTGTTTTCCCCAGGGATTAAACACTAATGAGGAAGGGAGAGCTTCATGTGTCTTCTATTTGGCATCCAAAGTGATCTAAGTGTGTAAGTGGAGCCAAGATGAAAGCAGAGGCTGGGAAGGCAGGCTGAGACTCTATGCTTGAGATGACCAAAATTCCAATTCATTAGCTTAATTATTCTTCTCTAGGTGTTCCCCAGGAGAGGACAGGGGATAGAGTGCTGCATATGTACAGAGTATTAATATGATTTCTAACAACTATTAATAAGATAGTGTCCTCTGCTTATGTAGCATGCACCAGATCAAAGAGTGAACATTTAAGATCCCATGTGGCAATAAAAAGCTGGACAGAAAAGGAAACTCCAAGCACCTTTTAAAGCATTAAAGGTTCAACATGGCATGTTCCATTTTCCTCAAAGGAAAGACTGCAACTAAACCTTCTGGAAAGTCATTACTGCTGTCCCAGTACAAAAAGAAATGCTCAATGTTTTATTTTTTTTATTTTAAAGACAATAAAAAAGAAACAAAATTTCATAATAAGATGTTAGGAAATTAACAATGATTATTATGTTGCATATTGTTGTCTTGAAAATAGTTATTCACATTATTAGATGTAGGCATGCAAAACTGATCGAGCAATATAAGCACTGCTCCTTTCAATGAAGTAATAGAATGAGTAGTACAATTATCTTAGCTATCTTGTGTGTGTGTATATACATATTTTTTCCCTTCCTTGTTTTCTCCTTCCCCTCATTGAAGATATTTTTTCTTTTGAGCGGTTTTTTTCTCCTTCACCACATCTATTGTGATCTTATTTATTCTTTCAGTTTCTAATACAAGGAAGACAATATGATGTTTACATGTGCAAGTCTGATTTATTTCACTTATTAGTATGGTCTCTAGTTGTATCCATTTACCTATAAAAGCTTCGGGTTTATCTTTCTTTGTAACTGATTAGTGTTAATGTATTTTTTGTACATGTTTGAAGTTTATACAGTTTACCATCATCTTTGGGAGTACTTATAAATAACACTATATATATATTATACCACTATATATATATATATATATATATATATATATATAGAGAGAGAGAGAGAGAGAGAGAGAGAGACAGACAGACACAGAGACAGAGAGACAGAGAGAGACAGAGAGAGAGAGAGACAGAAAAGACAAAAGAGAGAATTGTTTTTAATCATTAAAATGTTTTTAACTTCTCCATAGTCCAAAATGCTATTATAGCATTACTTCAAAATCTGGCACTTTGTATCTATGAATCATTATTAATCCTCTTTATCTTAAGTATTAATTAAGTCCTTTTTTACATGTTTATAGTCATGGATTTTTCCACATGAGATAAACTGTGCATGACCCCTACTTATCCAGTAATCAGAAAATCAGTGAATAGCTTCTCTCAAAGCAGTGCAAGATTAGCACCAAAACCAGGAATAAAATTGAAATCCTCAGCTTCTGATCATGGATTTAGACCTTCCCAAGAGAAGCAAAGCAAAACTGGACCCAGAGGTCCAGAAAAGATTAAACATGATTCCCAGAGATCAATACCACCCTACATAAAAGGAAAAAACCTCTCTTGTTATGAATAAAGTTGTAAATCTCAACATAAAACTTCTTAGGCCTGTTATATCATGAAATTTTAAAAAATGTAAAGAAATCAAGGTTTTAAGTGATATGTTACATTAAAAATATTTAAAGATGAAATCCTCGATCATCTGTGACAATAATCACAACCATTTATGCTGGCATACACTTTCCAGATTAACACAGCACTTTCTGCATGGTATCTAGTAGCTGGTAGGAGCTGTTCTCATTTTGTTTTACTGCCTAAGAAACTGAGACACACAAGCTACACATAATTTGCTCAAGATCCCCTAGTTCGTCTACAATACTATAGGAAAACGTCTCTTCTCCTTCCACATCACCACACCTCTGTCCTCTCGCCAGGTTACAGTTAGCATAACCTCAGACACGTGGTGCTCCCTTTTTCCTCCTTGCCTGTCTTTGGGCAAATCTTCACCGCCCTGTTTGCCAAGCTACCCAGGACTTTATGCTTGATCTTAACCATCTCACAGTCCTTGTCTTTCTTATCTCTCATCTAGGATTATTCAGCTTTTCAATCAAAGGTTTCCTAATGAAAAGTAAAAAGTTGATTTGTGGTTAAAAGTGGAAGTGGAATTCTGAAATAGTACACATTATAACACTGTCTACTTCTGGGACAATGATAACAATCACCATTAACTAAGTCTATCTGGCTCTCCAGTGAATTGAGTGAGCAAAATATATTTTTACTCTGAGAAGCAGATTTTAAATATCAGTATTTAAATTAAGCAATTAATATATGAGCATTTAAATACTGAATTTATGAAGACTCCTATAAAACTTTAGAGAAAGATGACCTCTAAAGAAATCTATATAGTCTCTATATTATATAACTGGAAAAACACAGGGAAAAAATAAGGCAATATGTAAAAAGTCGCTGTCTCTCCCTACCAGAGTAAAGCTTATTTATTGGATGCTAAAAAAGGTCATTAGAAATTCTCCAGGGCAAAACTATTGGGACATAGCTTAGTGAAATACACTTCATCTTTAGCAGTCTCCTGAGAAGGATGTCAACCTTGAACAGGGTATTTTTGAAGAAATCATTTTTGTAAACTGGAATATAATTTAACAGATAACAAGAAGTGGCTTTTTTTTTTTTCCTCCTGAATCTGGTGGACATGAGATTACAGCTAATGGGTAAGAAACAATCTAAAATGGTGAAGATGGTGGTGAGTATGTATAACCTGAAAATCTATGTTAAATATCAGGAAAAAATCATAATAAAACAGGTTCTCATCTTTTCTTCCATCCAGGAATCATGAAAGTCACATTCCTGAGTCTAAATTTCTTTATTATAAAGTAAAATATTAAGATAGTCAATGATATCTAACAGTCCAGGTAAGCTCTACATACAGTAGGATTCCTTCTATTTAAAAAATACTTTTTACCTGTGTTCTATGTTTAAAACCTTTTTAAGAGTTACAGAAACAACATACACTAGCTGCAGCTTAAGAAAATATAGACTGTCATAGATAAGCAAATAAAATTACTGAGAGTACAGCTCAGTGACAGAACATGTGCTTGGCATGCACAAGACCCTGCATTCAATTAAAACAACAATAAACTAAAAATCCAAACAAAGCAAATCAAGTAACACGCACACACTCACGAACAAACAAAGAAACAAGGCTAATTTTACCATTCACAAATAACTGCTAGCTTCCATAGAACAAATACATATGATGCTTTATAACTTATTTTATCTCAACATCTTTAAAAAGTTTTGTTATAGCATTAAATGTTATTCTAAAATAATGATATTTTTAATGGGTAAGGCAAGAAGGCAGGCATCTTAGAATCACTCAAGAGTGTTCTAGAATACACTCTCTGTGTTTTCTGATATTCCTGAGGGCTGTGGCTATCCCAGTCAAGAATCACCATGGACAAAATTGTGGTTGGCAGTAACCCTAATTTCCCTTAGGACAAAATCAAACTGAAGAGCACTGTTACTGCAAAATCATTTTTAATGGTCACTAAATTGGAATGTTCCATTACTTATTAACCAGTTTTCTCTACTGCATATTTAGGCTATTTTCACTATATAAACATTATAATACATGTCTTTGTAGCCATGTACACATGTGTACTGAAACCATTGTTATCTACTAATAAGGGAGTGTGAAATTGCAAAGTTTCTCATTCTGTTTCAATGAAATATTCATGCCAGAGTATGACATAAAGAGAAAAGATGAACCTTGATCAAGAAATTTAGTTACTCACCAGCATCTTTTATCCAATTATCATAAAAACGCACAGTCCTTGACGTAAGATCACTAAAGACCATTTTCACAAGATTTATTGGTTCTTCTAATGGAGTCTTCAGTAAAACAAAATAGCATGCAGCTTATGATCTATAAATACAAATAAAGATAAGCTTTTAGTAATACAATATTTAAAATGCTAAAAATTTAATAGGAAAACTGGCAGAGCAAGAAACTTCCACTAAATGTAAACACATTAGTGGACCATATTAAAAAGAGATGCCATTGCAAATATTTCAGATTCTCCCTCTTCTTAGGTATACTGCTAACTGCGCTGAAAATGACAACATTCTATATACAAGATACAGAGGCATTAAATGATTCTAAGAACTGTTTTGGGAGTATCTCCCTGTTATGGAGAAAACAGGTCAGGAATGGATTCCATGTACCAGGCAATGCTGAAGGAAAAAAACCAAGAAAAGAAAGTCTTACAAGATACACAAATGGCAAAGAATGTCACTGCCTCTAGGCCCAGAGCTCATCCTTAGGCCCAGGAATGTGCAAGCGGTACAAAGGAAGAAAAACCACAACAACCACAAGAGCCAAGTATATAAGCTGCTTTAGTTTATCTGGTCAGGTTGAAAAGAATAACTGGAAAAAGAAGTCGTCTCTAAAAAATGACCAGTGAGGAGAGACTATTTTATATTCAAAGATGTTAAAAAGCAAAGAGAATAACCAGAAATATAACAATACATTTGGGAATCTGGAAAGGCATTTTAGTTACTTAACATGTATGCTTTCCCACACTTTAACATCTCTGCAATCAGGGCACATCATACAAATGGATGGGTAAAGTAAATTAATAGTGTATTTGATTCAAATCCATATGATGGGAAGATAAAAAAGTTGTAGAGATGTCTGTGATAAAGACTACAATCTAAATGTTCTTAATGTCATTAGATTTTACATTCAAATGGCTTAAAAGTGGATAAATTTTACATTATGCACATTTTACCATACTTTGAAAATCTAGGTTTGCCACAGGAAAAATTGAGACTTTTCTTTAGCATTGTAAAGTAAAGCCAGTTTATTTATGTAAGTAAATAAACAAGACAATGGGACATGACAATGATGACATCTCAATCCATTGAGCACTGAGTCACTGGTAGTTAATCAACAGTGCAGCACAGCTTTACAGACATCTGGGGGGCTGAATCCAAACATTATATCATAAGCAAGACAAATTCCACATAGATCAAGAATTTAAATTTAAAAAATACAACTATTAGATCGCAACACACTAGCACACTTTTATAACTCTGCCGTGGGGAGAGCCTTTCCAACTGTGACTCAAAGTTTATAAGAGAGAAGAGAGTGTTAACAACCATATGAATGTCAAAAAGAAGTGCAGAAAGTGTTGCTGAGAAAGACAGCAAGAACTCTGTGGAGAACAAAAGGAGACAGTAACCCAGGGTGGCTCCTGAGAAGACACCAGGAGGCCAGCAGAGCCAGGACAAGGCAGGGGCTGGTGCTGGGGGACAGGAAGAACCTTCCCTGCTCCTGGGTAAAGGTCCTACAGTCTAGGGGTTCTGACTTTAGAAAATCAGAAGTCAGATGGGATCTTAGCTCCTACTTTTGGGGAAGAAAAAATCTTCAACCTAAGAATTCTAAGATTGGTAGGCAAATTACGACCTCCATATGAAACTGTAGGCTTTCTAGTATCTATGCTCTATCTGATTCCACCTTGACCTGGGTTAACCTCGCACACCACTCTAGCCATTTAAGCAGAAAAAAGTCTCAAAGAGGCCTTGAGGACTAACCAAAAATTTTGGTGTTTGATTCATTCTTTCTCAATGACTCAGAAAGATGAGAAACTTTAAAGTGTGAGTAAAATGAGGTAATAATTTGTTTAAAACAAGATTTCTCTATCCTCACAGTCCTGACATTTAGGGCCAGGTGATTCTTATTCGTGCACGATGTCTAGAAACAACCCTGATTCTGTTTATTAAATGTCAGGAATTCATCCTCACCCATCGAGAAAGCAAAATTGTTTCCCAAACTTGCGTAATTCCTGGATGGCAAAATTGTCCCAAATTGTGACCCCCTTTTTAAAGAATTCTAGCAACGTGTATTCATTCAAATGAAAGTAGTTTCCCTCAGAGTAATCACTTTAGCAATTGTACACTTATTCAGTGATGCTGTTTTTCAAAACAATTTTTCATCTTTTCTGTATAAACTAATTTCTAAGTTTGGCAGAGTTTCATTTAAATGAATGAGAAGAAAATTTTTGTCTATTTTCTATAAAAATCAGGCTCATGTCAACTTTTAAGACCACTATGGAAATCCATATTGAGGTTCCTCAAAAAACTGAAAGTAAAAATTCCATTTGAGCCAGCTATTCCCCTTTTGATATCATTATGAACAAGTTAAAGATGTCATATTACAGTAATGCATGTATACCCATGTTTATAGCTGCATAGTTCAAAAAATTTGGAAGCAGCCTGTATGTGTATCAACAGATGAACGAATTATAAAAATGTGGTTTTTATACACAATGGAGTACTATTCTGCCATAAAGAAAGATAAAACTGGAGTAATTTCTAGGAAAATGGATGCACCTTGAGATCATATTGTTAAGTGAAAGAAATTAGACACATAAGCTTAAATATTGCATTATTTCTCTTACATGAGGAACCCAAAGTACAAAGAACAAAATAAAATAGATGATAGGAAATAGGGAGATCTTTCTCATGGTTAGAAGAGGATCAAGAGACATGGTGGGAAGAGGGCAAAGGGATGAAACAAGGGATTAAGATGTGTTACATATCTGTCCCGGCTCCACACAAGAAATGGAAACATTATGCACTGTAAACATGTACAAAAAAAGAGGGATGAAGAAATGGATAGCAGCATAAGGAGGAAAGAAAAAAAAGACGAGAACAAGGAAATAAGATGAGCTGGTGACATGTACCAGACCCCACAAGGAATGTGAGCATGTCTACTACAAACACGTAACTGTAACATGTAAACATGTCTACTACAAACACGACTGATAAAAAAAAAAAAGAATGGTTTTGAAGATAAATGGATCAAGCTGAGCCATAACTTTATCAGGGTGGTGGCAGCAGGTGGACTGAAGCTCAATTTAATGATAAAAGAATTTACTACTGACATTTTTACCTTCTGTTATATAAATGAGCACAATTCCAAAGGAACAAATCCAGAAATACTAACAGTGCGGCAATACTAGTGGATTAAGTAGAGTACTCTGAGGTAACTCTTTCTGAGGTAACATTTATCTTTTTATTTTAAAGAGAATAAAATAGAACAAAACAACACTGAACAAAACAGATCAGAACAGAGCAATGCAAGTAACACAGAACTTCAAAACTAGACAACAGGAAATCAACACTGACTACCATAATGTCTCTTGTTATCTTCGAAATACTTGTCCATATCTTCAACACACAATAAGTTCATATAAAACAAAATAGTATAAAACCAACCAAAACAAAAGAATGAAAGCATTACAGGCCTTCAAAAGCAAACAATAGGAAAATCAACAATGGTTACCATAATGTCTCTTATTTTCTTCAAAATAGATGTCCATATCTTCACAATAACAATCATTTAATACTTACATGTAAGCAAAATAAAGTTTTTTAATAATACAAATTCTGATTTACTGCAAGTGAATCTAGAAAAATGATTTCAAGTGACAAATTTTCAAGTTTGTTGGCAATTACTAAATATGTGCATATCTCTGTGCTGCTAAATATATACAGATAATAGGTATTTATCTTACACACACATTACAGAAGCAAGAACACATATCTAATTCACCTACGACACGGAAGTTCACATTTTGTTGGATGTTTCATATTAGCTTATATTTCTTCTGTACACTTCTTTTATTACCTTCTCTCCTTTTTGCCATTTCTAACAGATTGGTTTGGCCCATTGTCTTGGGAATCAAACAGAAGAGCAGAAGGCAAATAAGCAGAAGGATTTATCCTAGCTTTGGGATTACAAAGTTTGTGCACTTAGCCATGCAGAAGAATTTGGGGTAAAAACAAGAGGTTTCACGTCTCCTAATACAGAAATACATGCTTTAGGCTTGGAGCGGGCAAAGTTAGAGGAAAGCCCTTGGTGCAGACCCCAGAGAGAGGGGCAATGAGCCCTGAGCAGGCACAAAGTAGGACAGGGACTGAAAGCATGAAGGGTCAGCCTTACCGCCTAGGGGTAACTTGGGACAGGTGGCTGACAAGGCTCTGGACAACCAGAGAATTGTTTTGTTTTGTTTTGTTTTGTTTTGTTTTACCCCAGTGGAGAGCAAGGGTAGTAAAGACTTTTAAGTGCCCCAATAGACATGAAGTATTGCAGAAAAGCTCTAGAAAATGAAGGAATCATACAGGCTACTACAACATATCTCTTCACACAGGTGCAGGAGAAGTAGGCAAAGATCTAGTGGGACCCTGCATATTCAGGGGATGGCAATGTAGTCAGAGAACATGGGTGACTGAAAGGCTTCTCCTCCCAGCTGAGTTGATATAACACAAGTTTCCTGTAACTTGCTGGGAAATGAGGAGAACGTGCTCACAGATTAGCTAAGAGGCAGGGTCTCACCACCCCGAGAAATAAAAACTATGTTCTCACAACAGAAAATTCAACATTACGATAAAAGTTGTGAAAGAGACAAAGTCATTATGTAATGATGAATGAGTCAATTTATAAAAAAGATGTAATAATTATACAGGGATATGCACTTCATATTAGAGCACATAACTATATACAGCAAACATTAACAGGTCCAAAGAGAGAAAGAGACTGTGGTACAATAAGAGGAGGGGACTACAATACTCCATTTTCAACAATGGATTTAGACAGAAAATGAATATGAAAACACAGAACTTTAACTACATTTTACACTAAATATACTTAACAGACATACATAGAACATTCTCAACAACAGTTGCATGTGCAACGTACTCCAGTATAAGTCATATAAGGCCACAAAACAAGAGTTAAGAAGTTTAAAAATCATATTGATTATCTTTTCCAATCACATTGGTATGAGCCTAAAAATCAGTCACCAGAAAACTGGAAAATAAAAAAATACGTGAAAAGTAAACAATGTTCTTGAATAATTAGTAGGACAGAGAAGAAATAAAAGGGAAATTTGAAAGTACTTTCAGACAAATGTAGAAACACAATTTACAAAATGTATAGGATATAGCAGTATTAAGAAGTAAGTTTACAGTAATAAATGCTTACACTGGAAAGGAAGAAATATCTAAAATAAAAAAATCTAACATTATACATTAAGAAACTAGAAAAAGAAAAGACACTAAAGCCCAAGTTAGCAGAAGGAAGGAAACAGCATAGACCACAGCAACAATAAATGAAACAGACTAGAAAAACAAGAGTTGGTTTTATGAAAAGATAAAATTGACAAAATCATTAGCTAGACTATGAAAAAGAGACACAGACAGGAGATACTACCATAGATACCAGGGAAACAATGTGAGCAGTTCCCAGACCTGATTGACAACTAGAATCACTCAGAGGGAGAGAACTGGGCAGTTACTGTTTAGGGAAAATTACGATTACGGGTTAGGGTGGCAACCTCTTTTATTAACAGTACATAAATCGCCTTTAGGACAACACCTACAACATATGGATTAGGAATGAAATATGCAATACAGGGTGTAATTAATAAGGTCATCAAAAATAAGGTAAGACTGAAGATCAAGAAGATCAGGAAGAAAAGGTTTAACTGATAAGAAAAAGAGTGAACTGATGATTCAGAAGGACTTAGATGTAAAATCTGGGGAACATGTCTGAGACAGCATGCATACCTAGGATAAGTTCTTATTTGGGGTGTCAAATAAGATTCAAGTCTTCAAGCATCTGTGTGATAGAAAATACCTACTTTATCTTAGTATACTGCTTTGTTATTTAGGCAAACAATACTGATTAAATCAAATGACAAAAGCATTAAACACCTAGCTTTCTGCTTTTCAAATGGTGTTGTCACTGAATCAAGGCAGATTCTCTGCTGCCAGTACAGACTGTGCAATTTACAATGGCGACACCAGTGAGAGGAGGTCTTGCCTCAAAGGACAAAGAAGTCCAAAGATAAGCAGGGCATCTCTGAGGTGAGAAATTTCTGATTTGTCGTTTTTATGGGCAAATGAGTAGCACTCAACCCAGATACCACATTTTTCTGCACCTTTCTCCAGGGCAGTGAAAGGCAACTTTGTCTCTTTTCAAGAGCTGTGAAACTCTTTTCCCTGCTCTCAGGAGCTCATTTAGATGCCCTTTCCCAGAAACATGGTGACATCTGAACAAAGCACTGGAAAAGACTAGGCTTCTTTGTTCCTCTGTCTTACATTTATCCCCATATCCTCCCCTGAGTCCCAGGGAGAGGCTTGTGACCACAGGGAGGAAGAAGAACCCTAAAACAGCAATGATGTTGGCCCACAAGGAAGGAGGAGCCTGGGTTTGAGAAACTATATAGGTTGCCACAGGGACTTGGAGAGAGATGCTCCTCCAGTGCCCCTTCAGATACACACAGGAGCCCTGACAGCTGAGCCTTTCCACATGCTCTCTACCCTTCCTGTGCTCTGGAGAAACAAGTCTTGATTTTTGTCTACATCAAGTCTGATTCATAAGTTCAGCATGCCTAATAAGCTATCGTATAAAACTTTCTAGTGACACATATTTGGATTTCAGAATATTCATGTGCCACTCCCTCTTTGATACAGATACCACATTATATAAGCACAGAGAACATAGTTGGGACTAGCACTTTAACTATCATTACACTATTTTCAGGAACTCGATTGTTTTGACTGATACGTGGCCGATTTAAGTGAAATGGATGTTTCCCACCTCCCAATAACGATGAGACAGGAATAAATATGAACACACTCACTGGATCAACAGCTTAGGGCTTATCCTTCAATCAGGTGTTTTATGTCAAGAAGGACCTCAAAACAAGTATCTTGCCCATCCTTTCCATTCCTTGCTTCATCATTATTTCAACTCAATTTTCAGTACCTTTTCCCCCTTAATAGAGGAACTTATGAAGAATTAGATGCCTCTGGAAAACATATGTGCATGGCTTATCAGATTAATTCCAACTGAGTCTGACCAATGAGACAGACATATTTTAGTTGTGATGCTCACTTAACCTAAGAGGTGCTTTGAAAAGATGAACTGGATGGTAGGGTCCAAGTGTTGAGTGACGGAGAGTGTGATGCAGAAGCAGTGCAAGCAATTTTGTGGGACTGCCCCCCACTAGGAAAGGTACTGCATAAGCATCCCTTCCTCTGACATGTCAGCCTTTAGTTAACCAGGTCAGAAAAGGTGTAGCACTGAGGTGTCCTTGTAGCAATCTCTTATCTATGAGAGCACATATTACATAATATTGCAAATGCCTGGTTATTAATCCTTATCTTTCACACTAAACAAGAGGGAAGTTACTGAGCTCCAGTATATCTCTATTGCCAGCAACTAGATCTGTGCCTGATATGTAGCAGAGAACATCTGCAGCATGATGGGTGGCCAAGTGCCACAGAGTGAACTGTGTCCCATTAAAATTCGTTTGATTCAGTCCTAACTTCCAGTACCATAGAACGAAAACTCACTGAGAGAGAGCATCTTTATAGAATCAAGTTAAAAATGAAGTCTTTAGGGTGGATCCTAATACAGTACAACTCTGTCTTTATCGGAGGAGAAATCTGGCCAGACATGCATGCAGAGGAATATGATATAACCATAAGGACAGATGTAGAGAAGGTAAGGCAAGAGACCAGAAACTGATCCTTTCCTCACAACCCTCAGAAGGAACATGCCCTACTAAGCCACTTGATTCCGGAATTCTTTTTTGGGAGGAAGTGAGATAGGCCCTCACTATGTTGCCTAGACTGGCCTTGAATTTGAGATTGCTTGCCTCAGCTTCCTGAGTAGCTGGGATTACACACATGTGTCACCATGCCCACTTTAATTGAAATTGAACTATCTGAACAATACGCTTCTGTTTTTTTGGCTACCAGTTTGAGGAAGTTTGTGACAGTAGACCTAGCCAACCAATATATGAATTGAAAATGTTCCATGGATTATGTCATGGTTAATTATAAAAAGAGGTAATAATTAACATAGGAGCAATGTAAATCTCTGAGAAATAGCACAAGAAAGACACAGCAAAAGCCAGAGGTTCAGTGAGTACTCATGTTTAGGAAACAGAAAAAGAAATCAGAGGAAAACACAAGGAAATAACACTCAAACACCTGCAAGGTAAACCTGCCTAGCTATGGTTCACCAAACTGCATAGTAGCAAATAAATACTGAGGCCCAGGGCAGACTCTGGAGCAGAGGCTATCCACAGTACGGCACAGTTCATGACCCAGTGTGGCCTCTTCTTGACTGTACTGATGTTATAAAAGAGGCTGAAAATTCTTAAAAGTTCTGCAAATCTGAAGAGAACAAATGGACTAATGATCTTACTCCTTTTCCTTTAGGCCTGGGAAAGAACAGGACAGACTCTGGGGAAGGAGGCACCATACTTGAGTGGTGAATAAGTAAAGGTCCCTCATAGGTGCCCCGGGGCAAGGGGATGCACCCTGTGAGGTAGAATGACTCCTGCCTTTGAATCCTTACAGATACTTTAAAATTGAGAACCACCAAGCATGACCTTGTATGCCTGCAGTCCCAGTACACGAGACACCGAGGCACATGAATCGCTTAACTCAGGAATTTGAAGCCAACATGGGCAACATAAGACCCTATCTTTTAAAAAATAAAGAACTAATTTTTAAAAACATAAGTTATATTTTTGAGTTGAAGGTATGGGGCCCTGGCACATCAGCTGCCTTCTATGCTCAGGTCCTGGGTGTGATGGGGCTGGAGAGGGTTGAAGGAAGGAGAGAAAAAGAATCTGAGACTATTCAGGTACATCTTATTGAGCTGAACTCGTCCTTCACCCTCCTTAGTCACTTTTTATAGGCCGACAGATAATCTCATCTGGGTATATCCTATGCTGGAGGAATACTATTCAACTCTGTATCCACCACTGTAGCACTCCACCAAGGCCTTAATCTCATTGAGAATATTTTATTTACAAAATCATCTAATTCCTTCAACCAAATGACAGAAAAATCAGTTTATTGAACTGTAATGCTAAATACTGGGAACAAAATAATTTCGTCACTAATTAATGATTCCAACTCTGAAATTTATGTGCATTAGACTTTCCTAAGATATAGAAAAAGATGAGTATAAATTGAAATTATCTGTCCTCAAACTACAGATCACTGAGAAATATAAAGATGGCTCAGTATTACTATGAGAAAGAGACAAGAAAATACCCACAGTAAATTAAAGCAAAGAGGTGGCTGCTGGAGGTGCTCAAATGCTCATAGTGCCGGAGAACCTTACAAATAAATTACAATGAAAAAACTTAACAAGAAAGATACTTAACAGATAGAGAACCCAAAAAAAGAAGAAAATGAAACTCAAGCAACAAAGAAATTTTCTCAAGTGTTCCAAGTTTAAAACATGAATTGTAAAATCATTTTTTAAAAAGCAGAGTAATTAAGAATGAGAGAATATAGATCTAATGAAACAAACTGAGGATCCAATATCATTATTGCACTAAAACTGGAAACACCTTATTCATAGCTAAACAGTGACCATGTAATACAGAAGAAATCTTCAAATAGTTCAGTGAAAATGACAAAGATTAAAACAATAGAAAAAGCTACTGTGGAGGATGTATGACCCAATGTAAAGATAACTGATGTTTCCAAAGTAAAGAATTCAATAAAAGAAAAAGAAGCAATATTTAAATGCACATTACAAAATTTCCACTAACTTTTTTTTGACACAGAGTTTTACTATGTAGCCCAGGCTATCAATAAACACGCACGTTATATACCAAGCTAGCCTTAAACTCACAGCAATCCTCCTGCCTCAGCCTTACAAGTGCTGAGATTTCAGGTGTGTCCACCACGCCTAGCTCACTAAAGATAGATACACTCAAAAAACTAGATTACAAGACAATTTATATAACCACACCAAGACCAATTCTGGTTGAAATGAATGAATAAGGCGGGGTAGGGGGTGTGTGTGGATGGATACCTATACAGAAAAAAATACCAAAGATATCAAAGAAGATTTAAATAAATAGAAAATTATATCATGTTCATGAATAACTCCATACTATTAAGATGTCCATTCTCCTCAAACTGATCAATAAATTCCCCATCAAAATTTTCTGTACTTCAGCATATTACTCGGCAATCTCATTCCTAGGAATTGAACATTATATTCACACAAAAATCTATACATGATTGTTTATACTGATTTCATCCATAATTTCCCAAAGTAATAACAACTCAAATGTTCTACTAATAAACTGATACACAAACTGTGGAATATCCAGACAGTGGAATAATACTCTGCAACTAAAGGACTAAATTCCCTGCAGATACTAAGGAAGAAATACATACAAATGTATCCCAGAAGAAGACTGGAGTTGGAGGAGCGCTTAGAAATTGGCCAGGAGGATGCCTGGAATATTTGTTTCTCTGCTTTACAATGCTGGCTTTCAAATCCTAGGTCCTGCACTCGCTAGGCAAGGGCTTTCCCACTGAGCTATGTTCCCAGCCCATGTCTGAAGTTCTGAGGGATTTACACTCAACACTCAGCTCCACTGACTTTGGACCTCTTTTCCGTTCTACACTGCCTGTTACTCCCCGACTTAGAAGAGGAAACAGACAGAAGGTAATAGAGTGAAAGACTGACAATATGGTGAGAATACCCTGAATACATTTGTAGGACTAGAAATGGTGGGTAAGCTAAAAGTCATGAAAATTAAGTTAAAAGTCACGAAAAAAAAAGATATAAAGAAATTATAAAGTCTCTAGAGTAATTAAGGCCTAACAGCATCTTTATAAATAACTTACTGCAGAGATAATTATCACCTAACCAATTCCCAAGGGTCTCACGTTCCCATAGCTAAAGGAAAGGGACTCAATCTTTTGTCATCTTCCTGGTAGACTTTATCATGTCAGATAACCAATCATTGTGAATGCAGCTCCAACACTGAATAATACCACTTAAAACTTTAAGATTATACTTTTGCTTTTTTAGTTTTTCCCACCAGACACAAGGCTAATATTTATTGGATTCCTTAAAAATGAATAATGAAACTTGTAATTCCTCCAAATAGAATACAATACTATGGTCCTATTTCATGCTTATGTCAGGCGTGATATTTTATCTCTCATATAAATGGAGTTCTTTGCTGAGCTATGGATTTTAAGATAACAACGCAAGCTCTTTTTATTAATTCTATAGTTCTTTACCCCAATCACTAATGTTTTCCTACCTTCCTTACCCCAGATTTTCTTTCTTTTTCTCTTTCTTTCTTTCTCTCTTTCTTTCTTTCTTTCTATTGAGAATGCATCCCTATTTTCCTAGTCTCAGTTTTAATCTAAGGTAAATCCTAGCCAAACAGTAAAATTGAGAAATATAAATAATAGATTTTGAGGTGAAAGGAAATAGTGCAAAGTAACATAAGGAATTTTCACTGGTGTCTATTAGAGAGTCAGACTTATTGTTTGATATGTATTTAATTTTCACAGGAAACAGGTGTTGGGATAGGAAACAATTCAAATGGATACGACCCATGTTGTTAAATCAGTAACCATAATAACAAGAACACACGTCACCCCTAGCCCTGTGTGCCTCCAACCTGGAGAAGATAAGCTATAAGATTGCAATAGGAAAAATAGAGGACAGATATATGATAAAGATATAAGGAGAGGGGGCTGCTCCTGAGTAAACCTGAAGTTCTGTGATTCCACAGAGTGGGGGTTCCAGGTGACACACAACATCTTAAGGACTGCCTGGAGGAGGGCTGACCTCCTCACTGGGCTATACACAAAGTGTGGGGACCTCCCTCTTCCAAAGCACCAGGGCTTCTCCTCAGTTCTTGTCTGACCTGTGCTCTACACTTCTGACCCTTCCTGCCACACACACCTGGGCTTCCAGAACGCAGCAGCTCTCTTCTGACTGCTTTGTGCCTTTCCGCCCTTCAGCCCTTCCTGAACTGTTCAGCTGTTCAGCTGGTTTTCTCTGTATCCTACACTGGGGAAGTCTGGCATCTTCTCAATTCTTATTTTCCTTTCCCTTCATCTCCTCACCCCAAATACTACAGTAATAATTCCCACATCTACATGCCAGATCCTACCTTGCTCTCACGCCAGAGCGCATTATTCCCAAATCCCAGAAAATATTTGGATTTTCCACCCCCACAGAAATCTACTAACCCCCGAGGGACTCGTTTGGTCCCACTTCTATCTTCAACCACTTGCTTCTTTATCCACCATCCCCAGATGTTAATGCCCTGGATATTCTTTTGCCCCAAAGCAAAGCGATCGTTTTTCACTGTGCTCTTCACCCTCCAACCTGAGCACTGGTACACATTTCTCAGCTGAAAGCTTTCCCTTCAGTATTCACTGCTTAAAACCAGAACTTAACCTTCTACCTGTGTTACTGATGTTGGGCTTGGATAACTCCTGCTTCTATTCTCTCACCTCTTAAAACTATGACTAGGGTTAATTGTATCACCAGGAGAAATATCATCCTCAAATAACACATTCACCATCTCTTTTTTTGCATCTCAATAACCTACAATGATTCTCTAGTATAAATCATATCAAGCCCCAAGTTCTCAGCTCTCTTTATTGACCTCACTCTTCCCATTCAAATCAACTTCCCGTCACTCCCTAATATTTTCCAGTGGTAAAATCATTTCCCCCTTCAGGAAGCTACTTCTCACCTGTCCCCTTCTCTCCCTCTCAAGCCCAAAATTCCTCAACTGTTTGATTTTGTTCCTATCACATTTTGTTTTCTTCTGTTAACAGAGGCCTTTGGAACCTCAGAAGGCTCTTGTTACACCATCACTGGCGTGGTTTTAGTACAGGAAGATTTGTAAAGAGAAGTAAAACCAGATAGGCAGATTAGAGCTGAGTAATGTAGTTCCCTAAGGGTAAATATGTCACAGTCTGTTCACAAAAAGTTTTAGGTGTCAGATGAAAGAACTGAAACAATCATAAAATTATGAAAATGCACAACCAAGAGAAACAAAATACTAAAGGGACTCTTGTGAACACTGTGTATGAGATTTGTAGAAACAAACACTTCCTGCCGTGGGAACATTACCACTGTGTTGCTCAGATGAAAGCAGTTCCTCTGCTTTCATTTTTTATCCAAGAGGTTCAAAGGCAAGGTGGCAACAAGTATAAGCCCATCCAAGCAAATTCTTTGACCAAGGTCAGAAGAACATTTTTTAGTGGCTTAGATCAAACTATGCCCATCTGGAATCTTTATTATCAGGGATTGGTACAATTAAAAAGCTATCTAGATTAAGGTTTTAAAAAATGAATAGTTCTCAGAAAGAATATCATTGCAATAATGACTTACGGGAAGCAACCAAGTCTGTGAAATGTATCAGCTCAAGCTTGAGCAGAATTTCACAAGGAAGATACCGATGACCATTTTGCCATCCAGTCTGAGTAGCTCAGATATGGAAGAGATGTTAAGAGATCGCATGAGAAGATCTGCAGGGAGTTTCCCTAAAGAAGGAAGAGGACCTGATCTGGCATACTACACATACAACTAGGCACCTCTCCTGAAATCAGCTGTTGCCAGTTTCCTGAGGCATGGGAGTATAGTGAGTTGACATCCAAGTTATCTAAGAGAATAACAACAGCACCCATTTAATGAAGGCTGTGATCAGGTATTGTGCTGTGTTTTCTAGTCAGATGATGACACTCAATTTTCCTAACAACATTATAAAAAAGGTATTATTATCTTTTTATAAAATTAAGAAACTAAAGTTCAAAGACATTAAGGAACTTGCTCCAGGAAGTCTCAGAACAGGTGTTCAGTGTTCAACAGGCCTCAGGTCTCTGCTCATCTACTATAGCGCTCAGCTTCCTCCTGGGAAGAGGGGCAAGAGTGACAAGTTGGTGAAACATACTTGGGCAACTCATTGACATTATGGCCCTATAATGAGGATTCAAAAGTGGGCCAAGTAACCACTTTACACCCAGTAGAATGGTTCTCATTAAAAAAGATAATACCAAGTGTTGGCAAGGATATAGAGAAGTTGGAACATTTAGTCATAGTTGATGGGATTGTGAAATGTAGCCACTGTGGAAAGCAATTTGGCAGTTTCTCAAAAAGTTAAACAGAATTACCATAGGACCCCGCAATTCCATTTTGAGGCATAAATCTCAGAAAAATGAAAATATAAGTCCATACAAACCTGTATATAACTATTCATTATTCGTGACAGTCAAAAAGAAGAAACAATCTGGTGTTTGAGGTACATGCCCACAATCCCAGTATTCAGAAAGCTCCAGTAGAAACATCACAAGGTGAAGGTCAGGTTGGGAGCCTCAGAAATGTAGCAAGATTCTGTTTTTACATAGCAAAAAGCTAAATATAAAGAGAGTGGAGATGTAGATCAATATCCTCTGGGTTCAATCCCCAGCATGGGCTGGGGGGCAGAAAAAATGTGAATGTTTATCCACTAATGAGTGATAAATAGGAATGCAGTTCACCCATACAATAAAGCATTATTCAGCAATATAAGGGAAAGAAGTATTGATTTATAAGAAAACCTTGACGGAATTTGCACCATTATGCTAAAGAAAAACTAAGTCACACTATAGCACATATACTTTCACTTTATATAAAATGTGCAGAAAAGGTAACTCCATAGACATAGAAAGAACACTGCTAGCTGTCTAGCCTGGGTTAGGAGAGTGACTGTAGAGTGAAGAATGACTGCTGATTGTTACCGGGTTTCTTTATAGGATTATGAACATGTTCTAAAGTTGTTTGTGATGATGGTTGTAGAAGTTGATGAATATACTAAAATTCACTGAGTATTACAAACTTGGAATGTACTGATTGCATGGTATGTGAACTACGAAAAATATCACATGAACTACTCTGAACCCAATAGTTAGGAAACTGCAAGAGGAAGCTACATAATACATAAACTAGTAGCCTTAAATTCAAAGCACTATGGAATTTTAAATGGTGATCATATTATAGAAAGGAAATGCAGAGAATTGAACTATTATATTACACAAAAAATCACCCTACATGACCTCCACAACAAATGTAATTTTAATTGGATTAATAAATTTCTAGCGTGTTTTCCCTCTAAATAACTCACATGAAAATAGCTATCATTCTTTAAATGCTTTGATTCTCTCCCAGCTGCACAGGAACATAAAACTATGGAAAACACTAGCAAGATTTTAAAAAATACATCCAGAATCACACAACTTATAATGAACATCATATTTCAAATCACAAATACTTATGGTAAAATTTATTTTAAAGTGAAGTTACAACAGTGTAAAATTAAGTTTGCTAAAGCAGAGACAGAACAGTTGAGTTATACGTAGCCTACACATCATGGTCCCTGTTATCTCAGGTCAACAGAGAAAAAAGACAACTTGGGCAGAACCTAGGCATGTCCTGGAACGGTGTGGGATGATCCAGTCACAAGACTAGAACCTGAGTCTGCACTCCGCCAACTTGTTCTGTGATCAGAGATCTAGACAACTTTCATCTTTTTTTTAGTATATATTTCCTATCTGAAAAACAGGGGAAAGAAATATCCCTAGTAGGGTTCTGAGGATTAATTTTGTGGTTCACCTTAAGTGCTGCATAATCTAAAGGTACCACTTTAATAGACTGGGATCAAAAAGGTATGATGGACTCCTAAAGGGCAGGGAATAAATATTTATTCACCTCTTTCCTGCACAATACACAATCCCACAAAGTCAATCCTGGAAAAATAGGCCAATGGCAGCATCATAGCAGATTTGAAACAAGATACACAACAAAATGTACTTCAACAATGCCATGGCACTTTCTGACTCAGCTGTGCTACTTTAAACAATTAAGGAATTCTCCAGTGTATACAGAAATTTAGCACATGATTTATTCATATACATTAGAGTTTACTAAGGGAAATACTGGTTATTTAATAAGTGTTAGGACTAGTGGATAATCAATTGAAAAAATAAACTAGAAACCATACCTCATCTTATAACAAAATAAACTTCAGATGGATCAAAAATTTAAATGTAAAAAGTAAAATCATAAATATACCTGGTGTTTGGAGAAAACTGAGAAAAGAGTAATGGATCTCTTTGGACTCAAACTGCAACTTCCTGTAAATCCAGAACTATTTTTAAAACAAAAAGTTGAAAAAAAATTACCTGACAAAATCTGAGGTAATTACTTATAATATTGGAATGAGGAAGGCTTTTCCAACCATGACATAATGCAAAGTTCTAGATGCAAAAATTAACTAAATAGAACCAATCCAAATCAAATGTTTGCATGTATCAAAAGCCTAAGTACAGAGTTAAAAGATAAATCAAGTTGTAAAATGTATGTATCTCATGTACCCAAAGGCTATTTACTTTCTATAATATTGAAGACTGTCAACAAATTAAAAAGTAAAACCCAACTCAATCAAGAAATGTACAAAAGAAAGGAAGAGTTTACAGAAATAGTTCTGAGATACATTGTATAGAAAAATATATTCACCATTACTTAAACACTAATTTAAATTGAAATACCAATTTTATGTATCAGGTTGGCCAATTCCATGAAGTTTTAAAGACACTGGTACAGTAAAGGTGTAGCACAAACACTCATACATTGCTATTAACACTGAATAAAAACAATCTTTGTGGGAATGATTTAGCAATCTTGTATCTACTATAAAATAGTTTCTATGCTTGTGTGAAGGATATATGCAAAAAGGATATATGCAAAAAATTTTTACTATCACACTATTTTATTAGCAAAGGAAGCAGAAATAACCCAAATGCCCAAAATACAGGATTTAATACATGATATATTCATATCATAGGTTATCATACCATGAATAAGAATGAATAAATGTGGCTTTATCTATGCTGCTATGGAGCAATCACAAGAATGTATTATTAACACCAAGAATAAAACAATAACTTTCTTATATGGGCACAGATTATTTCTTGGAAGAGTAATAATTGATAACATCACTTACATATTTGAATAAAGTAAAAGTTCAAACAGTATAAAATTATTACAGGTTCTTAGATTTTACAGCTACACATAGAAGGAAATGAAATAAGCAGTAATGATATAATTATACACATCTACTGAGCACTTGTTGCAGTGCTTGAAGCTACAAAATACTATAAACATTACTCACTAAACAGAAAACATCAGCACAAGCCAAACTCAATAAAAGATAGCATGGATTTGAACAATTAGAGGTGGACCTCAATAAACTGAAAATAAGCTGACAGAAATCAGTCTCTATTTATCCTTGTAGCTCACTATCTTCTTCATTTCCCAATCTGGAAGAGATGCTCAAATTACATGCTCAGATGTTTATGAACAAACAAGACTGATGGAGTGGATGTGATGAATAGATATATAGATGAATGGTATGGATAATTGGACTGATGGTAAGAAAAAAAGAGTGGAAATTGCAAGGATGTAATCTACCTTTGCTACCATTCCTTTCTGACACTGCACAAATCTCACCTCCTTGTGCTTCCTACACAAATAAAGGATGCTGGCATATATACATGTTTAAGAACCATATAAGGTGGTACATAATTACTGTTGTGCTAGATAAAATAATGTTTTCCTAAAAATATGCCCATGATCTAATCCCTAGAATCTGTAGCTATGCTACACGGTAAAGCAGATTCTATCAATATAATGAAGGTCACAGTCTTTAAAATAAATGTTATCTTACTTTATCCCGGTGGACCCAGTGTAATCACACAAATGCTTATAAACAACTGGACTAAGATGTAGCTGAGTGGTAAACCACTTGCCTCACAAGTATGAGGCACTGGGTTTCATCCCCATGACCATATAAAAACAAAAACAAAAAGAACAAACAAAAATAACCAGAGCTAGGTAGAAAAAGAAGTAAGTGGAGAAATTGAAAACTGAGGATTCAGTGCAGTACTGCTAGCTCTGAGATGGAGGGGCCCTCATTCAAGGGCTGGAGAGAGACCCCTAGGAACTAAGCATGGCTTTTATCTGATAGGCAAGAAAGAAACAAAGACCTTAGCCTTGCAACCCAGGAACTGACTTCTGCCCAGAACACGTGTGACCTTATAAATGGGATTTCCTCAGAGCCACCTCATAAAACCCCAACTGGCCAATTCTTCATTTTGAAACAGGGTGGAGAGAACAGCCACGCCAACCTGGAGGGTGTTGCCTTAACTCACTAAGCATGTGGTACAGTGGAAAGCTATTACACTGTTCTTATGTTTAGCTTAAGAAACATTTATTGAGTCTGTTCTGCATGATAGGCCTTGTGACAAGTGTTTGGAATGGATAAGTGGGCACACTTTCTCCTGAAGCTCACAAGCACAAAACCCACTGAAAGTTTTATGACAGAGGTTCGTTACCACAAACCACTAAAAGTCCAGAGAGGAGGAACCTAACTGGTGTGTCAGCCTCAGACTCTTCCTGCATTTTCTAATATGCACTCTCCCAATGAACTGAACCACTAACCTTGTCACAAATCATACAATGCAAGTAAGCTCTAAATGCCACTAACTTCCCACTGTGTGCTTGATACATCCTTAACAGTATTTCTCCAAAAAGTCCTTTTGTCCTCTTTCCCCTATTTCCTCCTCCAATCTCTGAACTTTACCTTCTACCCCACATCATCTACCTTGAACTGCACTGACCTCTCAAACTACTTTCCTAACTCTGCAGTCATCCATTTTGACATCCTTAAACCCTGTAGCAGGAGCGATTCTCAAAGGCGGCTTGGGAACTGGTACTGATGTACAAATGTTTTATTACTTATTTGGCACGAGTCAAGTCCTCAAAGAAAGTGCAGCATGTTTTACAAAATGTTTACAAAACTTGGTGTTGCTGTGACATGAAAGTTTGCAGTTCTTGTTGAACAAGGTACAGACTGGTTCAGGTGTTGTTGCATTTCTGTGGTGAGTCACTGGTGGTGCAAATGCATGCTCATCATCTGCAATAAATCCACTTATTGGCCCACAATAGGGCAAATGGGAAACATCCCAATTGCTCCAGCAGTAGAAAAACAGTACTCTGATGCCTTCAGATGTGTTCATATCTTGTATCTTTTAAGAATGCTGATTCCTGTCTAGGCAACATATCTGTACAATAAATATCAGTGAGTATATGGGTAAGGATGTGAATATTAAGAAGCCTTTGTAGAAGAAATGAGATCTGAAATATTTCTTAATAATGGTAGCAACCAGATACTTCTGGCTTTTGGAATGAGCACATTCACTGAGGAAGGGGTACAAATGAACAGTATGAAAGGATCTTTGTACAGGCAATGTGAAGTTTTCAAAGGTGAGTTACTGAGAAGAAGCTCAATATATAAAAGTTCTCAATCACAAAGTTCACCAAAGTCCTACCACACTGACAACCAACCCCAAGCAACCACACACTCAGTATGGAGTCTACAGCCTTAGCCATGTACAAATTTGGCAGTGGGAAGGATGAATATAGGAGTGAGCCTAGAAGCACTGAGATCAACTGAACTGTAATTGCAATCATCTCAATCAGCAATATTAAAGGCCTCAACAAAGGTTAAAATACTTTGGTAAATTACAGTGCAGACACAAAGTGAAAAAGTACTTTTGAGGTAATACAGAATATTGCGAATTAACTGGTAAGCAAGACTAAAAGTTTCAGGTTTGGTCTGGTGCCTAAGTTCATGATGCTGTCAGATAAGAATATAAGGAGGGATGAATTAGCAAATGCAAATGCTACTCTGATAGAACATCTAGTAGATGTTCAGCAAGCACCTGAGAGAAAGATCAAGGCTGAAAATGCAGCTTTTGGTCATTTCACATCTAGACAGAAATTAAAGCCACAACACTGATGAAGAATTGAAAATAGTGGTTTAAGGCCAGATTGTTGGAGAATATCAGCTTTTCAGGAATGTGCTGGGAATCTCATAAAGATGTTTTTTAAAAAAGAAGAATGAAAAAGAAACAGATTTTGTATGTGTAGAATAACAAAAATGGGTATGAGAAAAACTGTGAAGAAGACAGCAATGAAGATACTCAAATGCATCAAAATGAGTTCAGTGATACAACTGAATCGTCACTGAATACCGGAGGGGAAAATTAGACTAGGTAAGAGAGAGAAATCACAATATAAAGGCATGAGAGTAACAGAAGCCCTAACAGACCTCTTGCAAAAATCCTCAATGTGAAGGCCAGAAGAGAAAATGACATACAAAATCAAGTTCTATCATTCTTTTATTTTGTTTTGTATATAGTTTATTTAAAGTTTTATCATTCTTAAGGTGAGTTACATCTTGAATATTTTTATAATGAGTAAAAGAAACAGTAGAGTGAAAAAAAGAACAACCAGTAAGAGTCAAGTTGAACGAGAGAGAGGATGAAAGCCCTACAAGCTGGCCTTTTTCTCCAACGGGGCAGGAGGAGGCCTCCTCCTCTGGGAAATGAAAAGGGAAAATAGGATGTTACAGAAAAACTGGGAAGGAATTACGGCTCTGGTGTGAATTAGGGCCCTTTCTGTGAGTTTCTGTCAAACTGTACTTGCTACTTGACCTGTCTGCCTGCACCGCTAGACTGACTCTAAATGCCAGGGAGGCAAGGACTGTATTTTTCCTGTTCACCAATGCCTGGCACAATCTAGGCCCTAATTAAATGCATTTGATGAAATGAAACAAAAAAATTAAAGGGGATTCACCTAGCAAGGCTTAAATTTATCTAGAAAGTCAAGAAGTGAGATTAATTGCTGAGGGTTATAAAATGGATGTAGAAATAGGTGTTTAGAGAATTGCCAAAAATGGGATAGCTTTTAAAGCAAATGTGAAATAAAAAATCCTTCAAGTACACATTTAAAATGTAGTTCTCAATCCTAGTTGCACATTAGGATCACCTGAAGAATATTAAACACTATGGATACATTGGTCCTAACCCGAAATTTCAGATATAATTGGCCTGGGAAGCCTGGAACGTGAGATTTTTTAATGTTCCCAGATGATTCTATTTAGGATTCTATTTAGGATTTAGTAGACACTGATGCTGAAAGCCATGAATTGATCAACTCATCCTTTTAAACCCAAATTTACACAAATTGTTCAGCTGCCTGGATCTATGCAAAGAAGGATGGTAGGATTAATTTGGAATTACAGCCTCTCTAGGTAGACAGAAAGTGAGATAAGCAAAACTGGACAGACCACTGGAAAACAAAGGTCACTGTTACAGTGAAGAGGGGCCAGAAAGTTTAAGAGCTGAAAAGCCAAAGACTCTGGCTTGAAGAAGGTACATGAGGGTTATTTATATCTTTCCAAATGATCAAACCCCAAGAGGGGCCATGAAAGCGGATGATTACAGTGCCGTAGAGGTGGTATCACAGTTGAGTCAGACGAGAGACTGTAAGGCTACTTAGCAAGTGGCATCTAAAGATTCCAAAGACTCCCAGCTCTCTAACAGATGCCAGGATGGAGAGATGTCCACTGAACAGTGGAAATAAAGTACAGCAAGATGAAAAAGATTAAGAAAGGCAGAAGGAGCAAAGCTCAAGGGTAAGATGTTCAAGAAAGACTTTGTTTCTTTTCTCCGGTGGAAGTGAAAAAAGTAACAGTTTGAGACAAACAGTAGATAGGGGATTCCAGCCAGTCTGTCCAGACATGCAGGACCTGTGAAGATGAGAGAAAGCCCCTACTGCAGTCACAAAAACGTCCAATCTATTGGCAAGTCTTGACAACTCTAACTTCATATAGATGTCCAGGGTTCATGGTGGACCAAAGAGTCAGTTCCTCCCTGTACACGGCTGGTTTCCTTGCATGAACACTGACCAGCTAGTGACTCACATCCCCCCACACAAAGCAACTCTGACCAGTTCTTCTTCTTTTCAGAACACTCAGTCAGTCTTGAACCAAGATGAAATTCCTGATTGTGGGTACATTAACGCAACTCCTTTTGCTTTCGGCCTTCGCTTCTTACTGATTCCTCATAAAGAAGTCTTTTAGACAGGTGAAGTTCTTGCTTTTCATTAGACTGTTGGAATACTTGGAACTAGAATAAATTATTTGGAGACTGAGGATTTTGCATTTTTTCCTCATACTATCTTTAATATTACTTTTAAGGGTATAAAAATTATTTGTACTACTGAAATCATAAGAATAAATGGATTAGCTCTGCTTTATTAATTTAAGGAAACGTATGCCTAATGTTATCTTTTATTCTACTCCAGGAAAAGTATTTATACTTGCAGAAAAATGTATTGATTATGGGACCTTATGGGAACACGGCAAACTGCTGATTTTTAAGTATCCAGTTCACATTTTTTCCCTATTCTAATTCCAAAAATACCTAAAATTTTCAAAAAGTGACGCAGAATAGGTGAACACTGCACTTTAAGTGTAAACACTCAGATAAGGAAACAGCAAAGATAAAATACCAACTGCAGACTGCCTAGTAATGCATTCATAGGAATCTGTGAGATAAGCATAGCTGAATGTCTATCACTTTCAATTTTTCCTTGTAATTTCGATTTAAGTAGACTGTATATAACCTTATTAATAAAAAGTTTCTATACTACTTCCCTTTCATTCATGACCTGACTGATATTTATTTGAAAATTTTTCATATTCATTTGAGTATCTGGTAACATTGAAGAATCATTTTAACTTTTTAAGTGTGATAATGTTATTGTAGTATTAAGTTCTTAATTTTTGGTCTATTCGTTTTACTGAAATGTTTACAGATAAAACAAGATTGTCATAAGTTTGGGTGACAGATATGTTCAGTTTATTACAGTATTCTAATTTTATAAATGCCTAGAAATTTCCATAAAATGAGTTTTTATAGACTAAATAAAATTTGCATGCTGAATATGCTTATGGTATAAGTTTTGTAAAATTGCACTAAAAATTGGTTCTTGTTCTTCATCCAAATTATCTCTCAATATTTGTTCCTCAAGAAAAAGCAATTCTCCAAAATGTCTGCAAATTGTTATTTTTGGTTGATATGATTATAAGCGAGAAGCTTTCCTTTCGTTACAAGTTTCTGTATATTTTTTATCATTTTCTATAATGAGTTTTCTAGTTTTGCAATTACTATGTATTGTAGCCAGAAAATTATTGATGACATAGAAATGACTTTAGGTAAGCACAGAAAACCTGTCCATGTCGTAACTCTATTTTATCTCCATTTGCTATGAAAAATGACTTAGAATTGTGAATACAAAAACCATAGAACTATGGTTATCTGGTCCACAAAACTACCTGTGAGTTAGCAGTGGGATGCAGAATAACTGTCACTGCGAAAAAGCATGGAAGAGATCAATCTGGAATGATTACAAGGCTGATAAGGTTCAGGTCTCAATTTGGCAAGCAGCCCTTTGGACTCATGCAACTGAGTGAGTGCTCTTAATGAGACCTCAAAGAGCAGACAGTTCAGAGGAGCCAGGCACTTCTGGAAATGTGATACATGCTATCTTCATCTATTTTCATTTTAAGCTTGGCTCACTTTAAGCTTTATAAATGGTTACCAATACAGCTATATTTTTCTTTTCTTAAAAAAAAAGGGAAATTTCTCTTCGTTCTTAAATAGGAGAAAACAGTCAATGCGTTTCTGACTGTCTGCCCCCAATCTCATTCTGCCTTCCTTTTCCACCCACATCATTTTATTTTGAGCAAGACTTGTTGGCTCTTCTTTATGTGAGCTTTCACTGACAGGGTCTTAAAGTCCTCTGTTCACAAACACAACTGAAGGCTCGTAAGTATCAGAAACTGTAAGATCTCTGGGAAAAGTGACTATGTTCACATTCATTTAATAAACAACTACCGACATCTACTATGCACCAAACACTCTTGACACTAGGGACACTACAAGATCCGGGTTCTTATGGATTTTACTTTCATGTGCAAGACACATAGTAAGCAAAGAATACACAAAATTAAAGAGAGATAATTAAATTTTTAAGGCTTTTTATGTATATATAATTTCATGTTTCCTAAATCATTAGCTTTTAAACCTTGATTGCATATAACTGAGAGACCTTCTGAGAGAGACTGTATGAGTCCCCAAGGTTGATGTGATGGCAAGTTTACAGACCTTCTCATGGTCACCCACAGACCAACTTCACGTTAAGAAGCGCTTCTCTATAGTGCTACAGTTGTTTGCTTACATCACTGGAATCACCCAAGCCTTTTGGTGCTTGTAACCAGCTTGCTTCAGATGATGAGCTTAAAACTCTAGGACTTAATGTTCATCCTGCTGGATGTTGGACTTGCTTTGTTTCCAATGCTTTCTATTCCCGTTTGTAACTTTTGGAATGGTAATGTTTATCTTGTGCCTTTGCATTTCAAAAATGTTTAACCTTGTTTCATTTGTACAGGGGGTTACAGTTAAGTTTGCCGTAGATCTTGGAGGAGACTTGGGACCTAGACTTTTTAGCAATGCTGAAACTGTTAGGACTTCGGCAACTTTTGGAGGTGTACTAAATGTCTTTTGTATAAAGGATTTACATGAGTCCTGGGGGCCAGGGGTGGAATGTCATGGTTTATGTCTGTGTCCCCCAGGCCTCATGAGTTTGCATTGTGCATTTGTGATTGGTTCATTGTCTAGTGCTTGGATGTTTGATGTTAGTGCTCCACCCACATAGGGGTGGAGCCAGGATGCGATGTAATGGCAGGAAGAAGGTGTGTCTTGTTCTTTGCTGGTTCCTGCTTGCTGGTAGCAGCTGCCATGAACTGTGGCCTAGCCATGCCCGCCTGCCTTGGAGCCAACTGAGTGTGGACTGAAACCTCCAAAAACTGTAAGAAATAAATCTTTCCTTTCCCAACTTGGGCATCAGGTATTTTGTCTCAGCGATGAGTAAAAAGTAACTAAGACACTAACCTAGCCTTAGAAACTGAAGAAATTCCTTCAAACAGTCTTCCTTTATTAACATAAATGAGTTATCACACCATTAACAGCTATAAAGTGAGTTATCAAAAACTAACACTGAATCATGAATGGTAGTACTATATATAAGCCCTCTACTTTGGGGCTGAGGCAGGAAGATCACAAATTCCAGGCCACCCAAAGTGTCTCACTGTGACCCCATGTCAAAATAAAATTTTAAAAGAGTTGGGGTTATAGCTCTCTAGGATAGTGGTTGCCTACCATGCACAAGGCCCAGAGTTCAATCCCTAGTACTATTAAAATAAAAAGTTAATATGAATTTGAAGAGTACTTGCAGTTTCTTGATGAAATCTTTATTCTTTATTAAATCTACTTAATAAGTTTCTTTTATTGTGTCCTTCAAGGGAAAACAAAAAATCATTACATTCATGACATACTTGCATCATAGTACATTTATTTTGAGCATGTCAAGACGTATTTGGAAAAAAAATATAAACTCTATATGATAATATGCAAATTTTAATCTTATTTAATAAGCAAATGAATTATTTGTCTAACAACTTTTTTTAAAGATGAGAAAATAGACTCTAAAACCATATATCATTAAGTAGCAGGATGTACAGGCAGAATGTCTGCATTGTAAACTCAGGTCTGTCACACACCACACAAATAACTGTGAGAAAAATCACTTAAATTTCTCAGAACCTCTCATGTTCTGGTCTCTAAAACTGAATTCAGTGCACACAACACAGTAAGAACTGAGCAACAACACACATTTGCTTGATATGAAGGAGATGGCTAGCAACCCACCAGTGCTCTGGGCTAATGAGGAAATGAAGAAAAACCAAAAGTTGGGGGCTGACAGATGATTTCAGGGGATTTACAAGAAAGCACGGAGACCTAATTCTCCATTAATCTCCACCTCACAAATGGTACTTCCTGAAATATGCAAGAAGCCAATGAAAGAAGATGGAAATTGGCACTAAAAAAAGAGAACAGGGAAAGGAAGAAGAGTTAGATGAAGAGAAAGCCCATGGCTTGGCCTGGACAATTTAGTCCTCTTTGCTAAAATAATGTATTTTCTTCTTTAACACTTTCAGTCATGGTTCAGGGAAATGTTTAGCACTGTCTTAGCTTTGGTCTTCCTGTCTGTAACCTAGAGGAAGCATAGTCCTCGCCCCATCCACATGCTACAGTTTTCGAGTAGTTACCATTCTTCCTTGGAGATGAGGAGGAAGTAGGGCAATTCTGGAGCTTCGAAAATGCAGTGCAGAGTCATGCTCAGAGTTAATGATCATGTTAGAAAACCATCTGGAACTCTTTGTGAGAACTTATTTCTAGTCCTTGATGCTAACTAGGCTTGTGGTGTTGGTCAAACCACTTGGCCTTGCTGGCTCTCCAGTCTCACCTATAAACGAAGTTGGCATAGCGGGGTGTATGGCACATGCATGCAACTCCAGCATTCTCAAGAGGCTGAGGCAGGAAGAATGCGAATTATACATCAGCCTGGGCAATTTAATGCCTTATCAAAACCTAGTATTTAAGTAAAAAGAAAACAAAATAAAACAAAACTCACTAGCAATATAGCTCATCATGAAGGCCCTGGGTTCAATCCCCACTACCACACACACACACACACACACACACACACACACACACACACAAAGTTGGCCAAAATGACCTTACATTCCTTTCTAAATTCCCTCAGCTTGAAACACTCTAACATTTCTTTAAAAAATGATCTACATGTTCATGTGCTGGCAGAAGTTCACTTATTAGACCCTTGGGTAGGATAACTTTTAGGCATAGCTCGGTGAGATTCAACCTCATGGTTCCTTATTTATCAAATGGCAACAGTATTACGTTCTTCAGAAGACTTTTGTGAAGACTAAATGAGATAAAGCATATACAGAATTTAGCACAATACCTGGTATGTAGCCAGTGGTTAATAAATGGTGTTATTATTATGAAATATACCTTTTCTCGTCTTTTAAGTTCAACCTTTTTACATCAACATTAATGCTTTAGAAAAGAGTGACCATACTTCCATAATTACTACTTAGAACTAGAATATATGTATCTTGCTCCAGTCAACTTGTCAGCTTTGTTAACAGCACAAACCTTTTTTATCAAGATTGATAAACCATGGCTAATGCTATAGTATGTATTTTTTTTTATTTTTACATAAGCTAATTAAGGCAGGCAGGAACCACCCCTACATTCTATATATTGCTTCATGTTAAAATTAATTTAAACATTTTATAGAAGCCGAAAGTCCAATTTATAGGAAGAAGTATGAGCTGACTGTTTACCATTACCATAGTTTATTAAGCAAAGAAAAGAAAATCTATATGGATTCTGGCAACATTGTTCTTTCTTAGTGTAGTAACTCCAGGTACAATAGTTCTGCTTACTGACTATAACACAGCATAAACAACTACAGTAAGACTAATAGCACCAATTTTGACTGGTTCTAGTTAATCAAACAAATATTAATAGTGAAATATCAAAAAGTCAAGTACCTACTATAAACATTTCATTTGCCTTAAAGTGTACAAACATGTTTTCATTTCCTCATGTTTTCAAAAAAGACTTCAAGAAAGTGCTACCTGGGGCTGAGGATTTAGCTCAGTAGCTCCAAGCACTTGCCTCGTAAGCACAAGACTAAGTCCAATCCCTGGTACAAAAAAAAAAAAAAAAAAAAAAAAAAAAAAAAAAAAAAAAGAAAGAAAGAAAGAAAGAAAAAGAAAGTGCTACTCACAAATATTTTTTAGGGATAATTATTTTTTACAACTTCCCGTTCTAGTTTTCTTAGCTGATTACAAAATATAAAATCAAAACAAAGAAACAAGGTAAGTCAGGATTATATCTTTCCATACTTTTATGATGTTCTTTCCAAGATTTTGTAGATTCCCTGACACTTCTTTTCAGTGGCTCACTTGTATGGAAATTTTCCAAAGAATTCAACTTCCTTTCCACATATACCTTATCCTTCTGGACTCAGGTTTCCTAAGTTTACACTTGTTTAAATTATCTACTGCAACAACAAGTGTAACCTGCATCAGTAGGTTACAAATACAACAACAAATACCACATATTGTGGTTGGCCCAATTACCCAGCAACTGGAACAGGGAACAGATAGTGTTTCTCACACCTGGCACAATATTATATTATTATTAGGATGAACCACATGCAAATTTACAACATGCAACTGTTCTATTAATCTACAGAAATGGAAATTGAACATGTTTAAACATCTACATCTTTTTTCTATTTTGGAATAGTGGTTCTCACAACTTAATTTTAAAAAATCCCACTCTACATTTGCTCAGAAATTCACAAGAAGGACTTAAGACAAGCCATTCTTAAGCAACAAGCACTTTTTACCCTGTTCTACACTTAGATATGTCATTTAATTCTAAAAACCAAACAAATCCCCAATTTCCTACTAGGACATACTCTAGAAGTTTGAGACAGACAGAAAGAGGAAATGTATTCAGGTTAAGGACTACTAAACCAAACTCTTTTTTCAAAATCTCACATTTTTACCACTGACCCTAAAAAGTCTTTAACTGAATTTACTTTTATGATTCCTTTACGTCCTCACAAAACTACCATATAACATCACAGTCCCAGCACTTTCTCAACACAGAGTCAGTACACAGATCCCACTGGCTGCATGACTCCTGCAGTATATTGTAAGTACCCTTTCTGTTTTCTTTAAGCTTCCCATACCACTGTGCATCACGACGATGACTTCAGATTATACATAACAGAATGTGTGTAAAGTGCTTCACTAGAACGGTATACAGATTATTTGGACTAAAATATGTCCAAACTTTCTACTTCCTACTTGTTAATAAGACGTATAAATTTAAACACAAATTTGATACCTTATAATCACAGAGGCACAGAGGACACTCAAGGGATACTTCTTCTATTTGGTAGATCTTCTATCCCAAAAGTCTTGAAGTTTGGAATTAGCTAAGCAAAAACATGATAGCTAAGGTTAGCAAGAAGACAGCTATCCTTTCCAGATCAGACAGGGAAATGAGTTGGAGCCTGTATGGAAGGAGAGGTTTCATGTAAGTGGCAGACACCAGAAGGATGAGTTTAAAAATCTTAACAGGTCCCACCCTATAGGTCTTCAATGGCTCCCATCAACTTGAGGATAAAATCCAAATCTTTAGTAGGTATAGCAGGCCCCTCCATGCCTATGCAACCTCATCTCATACCTTCCTCTGTGGTTATGCTGGGGTATTCCCAGTTCTCTGATCTGCACCTGCATTCTCGCCACCTGGATTTGATTTCCCATCCCTCACCTCACTCTTCAGTGCTCAACTCTCCATTCTCATTTTCCAGCTCAGCAGGGCGATCCTCTCTGTTTACCTCTGCTTGCCTCCCACACCCTGTCTGTCTGTGTATGACACAGTTTGTCACTGCTTGCCTCCCTATGGTCCACAAAGACAGGCTTTGGCATGCTGCCAGCACTTTGCCTAACACAGATCTGACACTCAAGTATAAATATGCAATCTCTGAAATTCCTCAGTTTTGTGTACGTTTGCCTCAGTGCCTCAAAGGAGACTGAAAAACTGTGCTGCTGGTGGTTATGGCTTGAGTAACTGCTTCTCCAGGCTGACTGACTGGCCTTTAACCTGGAAAACTTAAAACATTATATGGGAAACGTACTCATTTCAATAATACTGTAATCAAGAAAAATGTAAGATGGTATGCCTATTTCTATGATTTACAAAAAGAAAAATCTTATATAATAATGTAATAATACATGTTTTTATATAGCCCAATCAGTTAACAAGAATAACTGGAAAAGAATTTAAAAGACCAGTCTTACAAACTGCCTAGTTTGTATTGGTTTCAAAATTTTTCATAACTTATGAATGGTCAAAATTGTATCAATCACAAAAACATACGTAAGATATATTTTTACCTAACTACTATGCTTCTGGTATGTTTCTTTCTATAATGTATGACAGGAATTGTTCAAATTCCTATTATTTCTCAGCGTAGTGTGCTGCCATTATTTACGACTCCAATGCCATTGATAAATAACATCCTTCCCTATACTAAAACTATTTGCAGTTTGCAAACACATCATGAAGCATAAACAATTAAATCAGAAAAAGTCCTACATGTACAAACTAGAAATTATCTGAAGATAGGACCATATATATATATATATATTTAATTGTGTTGTATCTTTCCTAGCACAGACTGAATCAGATCCTTCCAAAAACAAAGTTTGAAGTCCTAACCCCAGTACCCTAGTACCTCCTAACCTTAGTACCTCAGCATGTAATGTTATGTGGAAATCAGGTCCATACAGATACAATTAATTAAGGTGAGGTTGCACTGGAGTAGGGTGGGCCCCAACTTAGTATGACCTATGTCCTGACAAGATGGCCATAAAAAGACATAAACACATGGTGGGTTACGGATTAATTCATTGATGAGTTCATAGCTCCATGGGCTATTAAAAGGCCGAGTACAGCTGATGAAATAGGTCACCAGGGATACTGCTCTCTGCCCTTCTTTGATTCCTCCTAGTATACACACATCCTTGTTCTGGATCACCAGAGCTTCACTGCCTGGAAAGGCACACAGAAGGAAAAAGGGACCACCAGGAGGTGAGCAGCTTTCTTCTGCTATATATACCCTTCCACAGTGATGTTCCTGCCTTGCCACAGGCCTAAAAACAATGGAACTGGTCAATCATGAACCGAAGCCTCTGAAGCTGTGAGCCAAAATCAATCTTTCCTTGTGAGTTGTTTATCTCATGTATTTTGTCAAAGAGCAGAAAGGTGACTAACACTATCTTATGGAATCAATCCCCTATTTACAAAATGATTTGTCTACAAAAATGACAATCCAGATTGTTTATAATGTTGCTAGATTACCTGTCCAACAATGGTGTGTTATGAAAAGCACATTGTACTTACTGAATATAAAGCAAACAGTGTTCAAAATTATTTAATATCAAAAGTGCTTCCTGTGTGTTATACGGAAAACAAAATATGAAAATTGTCTATGAAGTATGATGCATAGAAAAAGAGAGAGGCAAACATAAAAATGTAAAATAGACATTGTGGTGGAATTAGGCTCAGGGGATTGGAACCCTCTTCTCCTCTCCCCCAGCTAATTATTTTACAGCTGATTTCCAGTTTTCTTTACTCCTCCCCTCACATCTTCCTATGGAAAGCCAATTCTTTCCTGGCAATGCTTCTCAAACTTAGATCAGGTCCACAATATCTTACACAGGCTTTTGAAAAGACTTCTAGTTGGCCTGACTGAAATATCATCCAACTATTGAATCCACTCTGGAGCAAATCTCACTGTAACCATTGTTAGCTTGCACTTTAGGTGTGCACTATTTTGTCAATAAGAAGGCTTTAAAAAAAGACTAGTTTCATATTTTGTTAAGATAAGATTCATAACTGCCCACTGACTTGTTCCTGCTCATTACACCTCTACAGATAACATTTAGTCAGGACAATCAGGTTCTTACCTGTAGCAGCATAGCAGGTGACTTTCACCAACAATCTCCTGTATCTACTACACAAAGTCCCAAACACTCTGTAAGCACTCTCCTAGACACTCTGCCTTCCTTTCCAACATCATGAAACCCACTCTATCTCTGCTACATTAATTCCTAACATATCATATTTTACAAATATTTATTAACAGGTGTAAGGCCTGAAGATATAATGTCATAAGTTGTTAATGATACTTATCTAAAAAGCACTTGAAAAGATAACAGTAGAAACTGGTATAAGATAAATGAGGGGAGGAAGAAGGAATCTGGAGAAGAGTGGCAGTGCCTCCCAAGGGAAATTCAGACCTACAACACCTTACACGGGTTTTGGGAAGTGACTCCCACTTGGCCTGACTGCAGCTTCATCCAACCATCATGACGACATCTAGTGGGGGCGGAGGTTGATGAGTGCTATACATGACCCCACAGAAGCTGAAACAGAGATTTCACGTTCAGGTGCGGGTACATGACACAGAAATGGTGCACCTTGGTGACTAGGGTAATAGTGAGAGCCCTGACAGAAATAATCTTTTGCATGGACTTGGGGAGAGAGCAGGCCAAGTCCAAAGGAATAGCCTAATGTGCAGTGAGATGTTATACTAAAACTGATGGGATGTGAGGAGCACTAAATCTAAAGCCAGAGAAATAAAGGTGAGTGAGGAAGCAAAATCCCATAAAATCTATGTGTAAAAAAAAAAAAAGGAGTGAGGCTAGGGATGGTGCTCAAGCAAAGCGTGTGTTTAGTATACACACATCCTTGTTCTGGATCACCAGAGCTTCACTGCCTGGAAAGGCACACAGAAGGAAAAAGGGACCAAAGGCCAAGAGCCTGGTCTCTGATGCTTGAAACAGCGCAGCACTTCAGGAAAACAAGGACCAAGAAAATAACTCGGGGTGAGAGAGCTTAGCACGGAAAACAACAGCTTCTGCCCAAGAGCCAGAGCCCAGAGCAGAAACCCCTACTGGAATCTAGGTGTGGGTCCTCTGTGCCTCAGTTTCCTCATCGGCAAAATGACAATATCATCTATCTCACAGGATTGTGGAAGATTGCCATCATTAGCATAAACACTTAGGTCAGCGCTTACCTAGCATACAAGCACTTGATAAATGTCTGTCATGGCACAAGGACAGACTTTATTTAGTTCTAAGTGACTTTGAGGTGATCAATTTCCTTAGAAGCAGATATTACAAACTAAGGCAATTAATACGCAAATGGCGGTAAGGAGGTAGTGACACTAATGTCAGTGACTCTTAGGACAGTTAAGCAGTAAAGGCAAGGAAGGAGAGGGGAAGAAGAAAAGCTTGGGGAGGCTAACTCAGCAGGACAGAGTAAAACCCACGGGGAGAACCCGAGCTGCTAACACTTTTTCCCTGGGCTGTGGGATCTGTTTACCGGATCTCAGGGGAGCTGGCAGGAGAGCTCAGACCCGTCCTAGCCCCAGTTCCTCGGGGAGCACAAGGAGCCTCCGTGAGTGTCAGTCTGCACTGGCTGATGGGGAGGGAAAGGCCCATTCTCCAAGGAAGACACCTTGGAGATGCCATCTTCCATCTCCGGAAGGACCTGTTCCACAGCTCTGCACTCTTCCTCCCTCCCAGCGGCAGCCACCGGGACTAGATGCTGCTCCGGAAACCGGAGCCACCGCGCCCCAGTCCGGGAGCAGCTCCCCGAGTTCACCCCGACCGCGAGAACACAAAAGCACGCGGGGCAGGAGGGCGGCGGAAAGAAAGGGGCTCGTGGCGCACGAGGTGGCCGGCCAGGCCGACTCCGAGCCCGCGGCGACCTCCGCGCCAAGGTTGCCGGTCCTCGCCCGCTCACCCATTCCGCGGGGAGGCGCTTCCGCCCGGACCTCGGGATGGCGGGGACGCCGGGGCGAGGGTGGGCGCCCAACTTCCCGGGAGCCGCCGTCCTGGCGGACCCCGCCGCCGTTCCCGCCCCCGGCGCACTCGGCTCGCTCCCGCCGGCCCCCTCGCCCTCCGCGCCCCACAGAGGCGCGGCCCGGCCCAGCCCGGCGCCCGCACTCACCACGCGGGAGCCGAGCCTGCCAGCAGTGCCCGCCGCCGCGCCGACGACCAGGCTGTGCCCCGGCGGGGGGCGGGCGGGTGCCACCTGCGGCTCGCCCACCCCGCCGCGTCACGCAGGGCGGCGCCATCTCCGCCCCGCCGCCCGCAGCCTCCGCCCAGGTGCCCGCCGCCGGCTGCCAGGTGCGGGCCGCGGAGCAGGGGCGGGACCCAGCGCGCCCCCGCCTGCGCCCACCTCCGCGGAGGGCCTCGCGCGGCCTGCGCCCGGGCCGGGCTCGTGCACCCAAGCGCTGGAGCCCAGCCGAGGGAGAATGGTAGCCTTAGAACGCAGTTGGGAATGGGGTGTAGGAGCACAATCGGAAGAGGCAAACCTGGGCAAGGAGTCGGAGCAGGGAACGCGTGCGAGTCCTGTCCGCAGAGGCTGCGCTGGGCTTGGTTCTCCCGAGAGGAGCTGCAGCGACCCAAGGACGCCCACAGAGAAGGAGCCCGATTTAGGCCAGCACCACTCGTGCTAAATTATTAAGAAACTGGTGGAGCTGCCAGTATTTGGGGAGCAGACTTTTAGAACAATGACGAGCAGATGGTATATAATATTAATGAACCGTTTTCCTGTTCCCCTCTACACTAACTGCCAACTGTTGAGAGGAACAAAGTCTAGCACACTCACTTCTCCTTATCTACTGTTGCACTGGGAGGTGGACCTGGGATCAGTGTCAGTGTGGGGCCTCTAAGCTTTAGTTTAGTTTAGTTTAGTTTTTCCTCCCAGTTAATTTGGTCTTGTGTCTGATTCTGTTTCTCTTGGCCGCTGTTCTAATTTGGAAGCCAAAACAAGAAACCATAGTAGTATAGACAAGGATCATGTTTTATAATGCAACACCAAGCGCTAGAATTGGACCCCTGCATCCAAATAGCCTGAGAAATTGCATTTGTGACCCATGCATCTCACCGAAGTGGATCCTGTTCTTGCGCTTTGAGTTTTATGGACTCAGGATAAAAGTCAAGAACACTGGGTAGGGCAGGTGGGAGAAGAACAATCCCTGGGCCAGAAGCCTATTTTTCTCCTAAATTTTCTTCCGGTGGCTTTATCCTAATACACTGAGGAGGAGGTTTTCATGCTTTATATAAAACTTTGAGAGACTCCACTTATGTCATTAAGAGGAAAACCCAAAACATGAAAGTTCAAATTTAAGAGAATCATGAAGTCAAAGAAACTAAAGATTTCTCTTGCCTTTTGGATAAAGTTTCTTTCATATTATAAACAGATTACTAGATTGGGAACTAGAAACATTTGCTTGACCACACTTAACTCTGAAACTACTGGTCTATCTATATGAAATTTCAAATGTGCAGGTCAAATAGATTTTTTTAAACAAATATTTGAATGCTGCTACATGCTACCAGATTGACCTAAAGATTCAAAAGATGGAAAAATAAAGGTATACTCCCTGTGGTTAGGTCTGTGCATTCATTTTAGTTGTACAAGTGATGGAATTATGAGTAAGTTGGTAAAATACGTAGTTCTCGGAAGAAGAAGGGAGGACAGCTAGAGCATTTTTTGGAGATGTTGAGTTTCAGTGGTTCCGTGGTTAGGTAAAGGCCCCAAAAGAGGAGCCATTTGAGTGGCGATTTTAAAGAGATGAGGTGGGGAGCCCTTGTCTCTCCAGGTAGTCACTGCCGACATGGCCCAGGAGTCAGTAGGAACCAGCCTGGCTAACATGTTACAATTCATAAAATGCAGAAAGGTAAGAGTGGCTGAATGGAGTGAGTAGGGATATTGTAAGAGAAAAGGAGGCCAAAACTTTAAGAAGCAGTTTGAGTCAAGAACTGACACCATCTGGCTGACATCTGAAAGTAAGAATTCAGGCAACACTTTTTGAGCAGAGTATGGGGTGATGAGAGGAAGAGCTGGAGCACGAAAATCCTAGGACACTCTTTCACAATCCAGATAAGAGATAAAGGTGGCTTGGACAGGTTAGTAGGGAAGGTGTGACTTGCCGCTTAATAAGAGGAAGACTGTGAGGGGAAAAGTTGGGACAGGAGTAGTAGGAATGGTTTGGGAAACCCTGGATTTGAGATTCCTATTAGAAATCCAAGGCAGGTCGGCAGTTTGTTCTTTCATCATCTGGAGTTAAAGAAAGAGACCTGAGTGTACAGATCATATTTAAAAGATGTGAGCATCTAAGGGCACCAAGAGTGAGAAAAGAGACGAGGTCTGAAAATTGGTCCTGGGAGACTTTGGGTCATAAATCATCAGGGGAGTGAGGAACAGTCAGTCAGGGAAGGATGTGTTTTGGAAGGGAGGTGTGCTGGGTAGGTATTGACACAATAATGCTTTATATCTTCACTTTGTATCACACTAGCTTATGGTCATGTATTTGTTTTCATGTGCATAGGTGTGTAGGTTGGTTTCATTGAGCTGTCCTAAACTATGCTCTGCTGTGTGTTGTAGGTTGGGATTAGATCTTCAGTGTGTATTTATGCTGGAGCTCGGACAGTTTTTTTTTTTTTTTAATGATCACTGAGATGCAAAAGCCAATCCAAAACCTATGTGCAGATTGAAAGCTTCACATCATATTGGTAAATATTCCATTTGCTCAAGCATGTCAAATAACCACATCCAATAGTAAAGTAATAGGAAACATCCATCCCACAATGAGGAAAATGAATATTTACTGAACAGGACTTTGGACTCTTACCACAGCAAGGGAAAAGCGGAGAATTAGAAAGTGATCATTGATTTAACAATGTTGAATTCATTGGTTCCAAAGACCAAGATTGGTCTTTGATTTGAACATTTCTGGAGAAATAAAGAAGATGAAAGAGAAACTGAAGAACAGAAGCTTAGATAAATTTTTCAAGAATTCTTTGTGGTAATGAAAAAAAAGCAAAGAAATAAGGTAAATGGCCAAAGGAGGAAATAAGGTCTAGAGAATCATTTTAAGATAGATTTTTATAGCAGGCTTATTGCATTTTGGAAAAAAAAATATTAAAGAAAGAAAAGATGGTGCTGGAAGAAAGACTCTGTTGATGTGATGTCCTTGAATAGGTGAGATGGGCTGGATTTAGGGCACAGGAAGAGTGTGGCTTAGATCTGAATGCACACATTCACACACAAGTGAAAGGAGAGAACAGAGTGGGCACACACGGGTTGGGATGGGGAATGGAAGTTTATGCTAATACATTGTCTTTCAGTGAAGGTTCTGGAAACAAGACAAAATGTTGATGCAAGTGGTCTTTTGAGGTCAACAAATGCTCTAAAGGAATCTGATAAAACAATGACATTGTCTACTCAAATACTGATATTGTTCCAAAGCTGGTATATTTTTTAAGACACGTGGTGGATTAACTGATGGTCAACGTGAAACACCTAGCTGAAGTGAGTCAGTGTGGCTCTGGTTGTGGATAGCTCACCTGAGAATTATTGCCAACAGCATAAAAAGAGAACTGGAGGGGAAGATGGTGTGCTGTTGATTCTCCTGGAGAAATCTGCCATGCTGGTTTTCCTGATATGAACTCAGCTGCTCTTACCATCGGGAGAACCTAGATTCTTGCCGTCACTAAGGATGACTATGGTTTTCTTTGGGCAAGCTCTGGCCCTTATCTTGAACATTGCTTCCTAGATCCCTACACCTGCTAGCACTGAGCCTTTATCCTACTGGTGTACACTTTCTAGCTTCCACCACTGATGTTTGGGCCTTCCCAGTGCAGATCCTTGATGGATTTGTATGAGACATTGTCGTGGGCTCTAGGCTTCCAGTTGGACTTGGAGGACATTGCCATGGAATCCGGGACCTTGCCCGGGTTCTTTGGGTCTCTGGCATGTGGGCAGGTCTCCAGCACTCTTTTGCATTTGACTTTTTGGGTGAATATTATAAAATAATGCTATAAATTATATGTCCTGTATTGAATTTTCTCCCTTGTAAACCCTAACTACAACATGTGATAGCTGAAGCTCCAACCTCCTCTAATCTCTTTTACTCTCTTAAAGGTACCCTGAAGTAGCTGTGTGTCATTTCTGCGCATGTTTTTTAAATTCACTACACGTATGTCAATTTCACACGATTCCATTTTATGTAAGTAGTGTTATACTTAATCTATTCATATGTAACTTTATTCAATTTTTAAGATTTATTCATCTTGGGGCTGGGGATTTAGCTCAGTGGCATAAGCACCTGCCTTGCAAGCAGACGGTCGTGAGTTTGATCCCCGGTACCAATAAAAAAAAAAAAAAAGATTTATTTTCATCTTGATTCATGTAGTACTTTTTCATTCATTTAATTATGTACAGTAATGTATAACTAAACTCTTTATCCTATTGCCCATAATGAATAAAGTGGCATTATTTGCAATTTTTTTCTTTTTCAGAGACAGTAAATATAGGAATTTTTTTTGCATGCATGTAGACAAAAATTTCTAGGGTTTGTTTTTAGAAATGGAGTTGCTAGTCATGAGATGTTTTGAGGGCATGTGTTGTTTTGTGCCTCCCGTGTCTGACCCTTCGTCCTGTTTTTGAGGTGTTCTCATGAGTAAGACAGTCAGTGACCCAGCTCACCTCCCACGAGAAGAAGCTGCACATGCAGAACACCTCCTTTGCCAGCCCTTTGGGCCACTGGAGAACACAGCCACAGTCACAGACACTTGGCCAAGCAGATATAACCCTCATTGTCCCCACACAGGATTCTGAAGCTGAAACCAGGACACAAAGGAGCTGTGTCTGCCAGTGAGGGAGGTGGCTCCTCAGTCTGGTTCAGGGGCACAAAGTCAGCTCTGGTTTGTCAGCATAGATTCTTTGTTCCTATTTTTACAGGGCTGCTGCCCAGCTTTTGTGGAGATTCTGGAATCTTCTTACTTGTTAAGGCTCCTTTTTCAGTTACAACGAGCCAGTTAGTTTCTATGACTTGAGATTCTACTACAATCTATATACAATAGTTACTTCTCTAAATCCTTGCCAACATTTAATGTTTTCAGACTATAGGCACACATACATACATATATATTTGTTCATTTGTTTGCTATTATTATATACAAAGGTGATTTAAAATGGGCCTTTGCTTCTTTTTATTACAAAATGTTTAAACAAAAAGAAATTTACTATGGTGGAAGACTGAGCGCTGAAGCAAGTGAGAGTATTTTGAGGGAAATTAATGCACTGCACCTTAAACAATCACCATATTTTCCCCTTGTCCATCACTAGTTTACTGCAATTTCTGTCAAATAAAAAAAAATCATAGTGTGTCTTCATCTACTTCATATACTGGATCTGGTACTGTGAGACTTTTTTAGTTATTGAAGTATCACCTCTGAATTCCTTTTTCATATCATTTGCTTTATTTTAAAGTTGCTTTTCTTATTGATTTGTGCTACTTTTTTCCAGTCATAAGTAGCAATACTTTAATATAAGGATTATATCTTGCCTTCATGAACTTGGTCCTGGTGTGTATCTGTAGTCCCAGTTACACACAAGGCTGAGCCAACAAGATTACTTGATCTTGAGAATTTGAGACCTGTCTAGACAATATAGTGAGTCCCTTGCTCAAAACAATTTCATAAAAATTCAAAATATTTTAATTTTATGAGGATAATTGCTATGAAATTATTAAAATAATGTAATTCAACTCTCAGCACAGCAAAAAGTAAAATTAATTAAGTTTTTAAAGTAGTGAAATCTATCAGTGTTTTTCTATGCTTTGTATTTTGGTTTCTTACTTAAGAAACATTTCCTTTTCCTAATGTCATAATTGTGCTTTTTGTTTTTTGAAATGTATGACTTTTTTCTTATTACATTTCTATCTTTAATGCACTTGAATTCTTTTAAAATTCTTATTTTTAAACAGGCAATATATTCATGTGTTTCATATGCAAAATGTATGTAGTAAAAAAAATCTATTGTCTTTTGCCTTATCTAGCCTTACAGATATATTTTTCTGTTCTGCCTGAGTAAAGAAAAATATTTTGCTAGTCTCTTTTTGTACAAATAGTGAGCCACTCACTACTGTGTTCCTTGCTTTTTTCTTCACTAAATCTATCTTGGAGATACTTTCATAAAAACTGTGTATCTTTTATACCTATATTCTATGATTCTACCATAGTGTGTCAACCAGTCTCCAAATAATAAACATATAGCTGATGGTAGGCTTTCGATATTAAAAAACAATAGCTAAGGCATATGTCATAGGGGCAGGTACTATTGTAGTGCTGTTTATTCAGTCACTTAATCCTGCCTGCAACTCACGTAAATGTTATTTTTACTCCCACTTCATTAATGAAGAAATTGGGATGTAAAGAGATTTAGTAATCTACTTGCAGCCATAATTTGAGTCAGTGTTATCACTGTGATCTAAAACCAGGCTGTTGGGTTCTAACATCTATGCTCTTCACTGGATACGGTGCTATGATGAATTGCTTTGCACACACCAGTTAAATTCCTAAAACTGGAACTGCTGCTGTGCAGGGTAAATATATTTGTAATATCGATAGCTGTTGCCAAATTTGCCTTCCATCTAGAGTTGAATTAATTTGAAGTCCTGCTGTTATAGTTTGTGTCTAGTTGTGCCCAAAGCCTCATGCAGTCATAGGTGGATCCCTTCCAGAGGTGGGTGAATCTAGAGTATATGATTGATTCATGGTGAAATGCTAGGATTAAGGGTGAGTGATTACTAAATCAGTCCACTAATTGGGTTGGTACCACCCTAGTTCTGGTAGACTGGATACAATATAAGGGACAGAAAGAGACTTGCTTCTCTTTACCACCACCCCCTCACTTATTGCTATCTTCTGCCTGCCATGAACAGTTTCTCCTCTGCCCTCTGCCTTAGAGCCAGATGACTATGGACTGAAACCATGGACTGAAAGCTAAAGAAATTTTCCCCCCTTAATTTTGGGTGTTAGGTATTTGGGTGTTAGGCTCTTGATACCATTTCACTCAATGTTTTTTGCCTTGGATTTCTATTCTTTTATTCTTCTGTGTGTATTTTAATGAAGCTATAGATGCAGTGGTCATGAAAATGCCAACATCATTCTTTGTAAAACTAGAAAAAAACGTAAAATTCATTGGAAGCACAAAAGACCATGAATAGCCCAAGTAATGCTAAGCAAGAAGAACAATGTTGGAGGCATTACAAAATCAAATTTTAAAATTTATTGTAGAGTCATTGTAACAAAAACAAAATGATATGGCATAAAAATAGACACGTAGGCCAATGGAATCACAAGGAGAACCCAGAAACAAACCACAAAATAGCAGCCATTTGATTCAGAACATGCTGAAGCAAAAACAACTTCTTTAACAAATGGTACTGGGGCCATTTGCAGACTATGGGTGGAGAGAACTAGGCCCCAGGAGGAGGTTATACCCACCTGGAAACCAGCACAATGTGTAGGCTGCTACCGAAGAGGGGACAGCCACACCCAAGCTCTCTCTGTGGAAGTGGGGACATCCAGCCACACCCAAGCCTCTCTCTGTGAGTCAGTGCCATTCATGGACTGGGGAAGGAGAGAACCAGGCTCACCAGAAGGTGACTCTCACCTGGTAACCATATCATTTTCATTGTTTTGCTGGGTTGGGTTTTGTTCTCTTTTGTTTTGTTTGATTATGTTAAATCTGATGGCATGAGCAGCTATTTAAAAGATAGCAAGACATATTATGGTAGCCACTTTGGACTTACCATTAGCTTATTTGAAGTCTTTTATTGCATTCATTTTTTTTATTGTTTCTGCTCTATTTTGTTCTGTTTGATTTTTACTATGTCCAACAGTATCTGCAGCTATTTTGAAAACAACAAAAGGCATTATGGTAACTACTGCTGATTTTGTAAGGTTTTGAAGTCCTGTATCACTTATACTAGTTTATTTTGATTGGTTTTATTCTGTTTTATTTTCTTTGGTTTTAGCCTCTTTAAAATAACAATAAATAAATAAATAAGTAAACAAATGATACTGGGAAAACTTGATGTCCACAAATAGAGGATTGAAACTATTCTCCCCGTGTTTAGCTTATATAAAAATTAACTCAAAATAGATCAAATACCTTACTCTAAGACATAAACCCACCAGAAGAAAACATCAAAGAAATAATTCAAGATCTTAGAATAGGCAACAACTTCTAAATAGAACGCCAATAGCAAAAAGCAAACAAACACAAAACAGAAGAAGAATTGACAAATGGGAATGCATCAATTAACAAGCTTCATCAACCTCTAAGAGTGCTGGGATTACAGGGATGCACTGCTATGCCTGGCTCCAGTTCATTTGTTTTGTGATACTTTTCATTAGTTGAGAGGAGGCTGACTCATTCTTACTAGCAGTTTCTTTGTTCAATGTCAGTCTTGTATAGACCGAATTGTTAGCCGTGGTTCTCAAATGTAGAAGATGATTTAGTAAAGATTGGGCCTTTGGATAGCATTAAATACACTCTTTTTCTGCAAGTGTATTAACAACTAGTTACACAAATGAGTCAATCATTTTGTTCATCTAATTCCTAATCATACTGTACCATAGGGAAAGATATGGCCTATTTTTATATGCAGAAGTCATTTTCAAGAAATTTAAGTGATTATTTTTTGCAGAGCTAAGATTGGACTCACTGTGACAAAAAAAGTGAGACAATCCGTTTAAAAGGGAAAGGTTTCTTGTTGCTCACAATGTCCCGAGTTTGCAGTGCATGGTTGCTTGACTCTGGTATGGCACCGTATATTGTGGTGGCTGCATAAAGTGGATGGAGTTGCTCATCTCTATGCATTTGTGATGCAAGGCAGAATGAATTGGAGTTTCAATACCTCTTCAAATGCATGTTCCAGAGTCCTAACTTTCTCTCAGTGGGCCTTACTTCTTGAATTTCAGAACCTCCAAGGGCAGCCAAGATGAGGATAAATCATTTATTGTGTGGTCTGTTGGAGGACAGTCTAGACCCAAATCATAGCAAATTTCAAACAAGTTATTTGACTTCAAAATTTATAAAAATCATTAAACTTAAATCATTTTGCTTTTATTCCCCCCAAAAGAAAGGCAGTATACTAATGTATACTTTTATTTTTTTTCAAAATCATTTTATTTCAAGGAAAAAGAGGAAAAACTAAAAACAAAATTTCAAAACATGGCAATCAGGGGGCAAAAATGGCACATACATTGCACATTGTAATCCCCAAATCATTTACCCAGAGCACAAGACATCTACTTACAACTGTCTGAAAATACCAGTGCAAATCTTTCTCTTTATTAAACTCAGAGAAATCAGTAGTACAACTGTCTTAACTATTCTTTTATATACATGCATATACATATGCTGTTATTTTCTGCTCCTCATACGTGTGAGACAATGTGATGTTTACATATGTGTGTTTTACTTATTTCACTAACAAGTAGGGTGTCAAGTTGCATCCATTTAGCTGTAAACATCTCATTTCTCCTTCTTCATGGCTGAGTAGTTCTCCTTTGCATCAAAATACCACATCCTTTTATCCATTCCTCAGTTGATGGGCATTTAGGTTGTTTTCAAGATCTGGCTATTATAAATTGTGCTGTCATAAACATCAGTGCACATATATTTCTGTAGGATGATACCCAGCAGGAAAATAGCTATGTTAAATGGGACCTCTAGTCCTAGATTTCTGAGGAATCTCCACACTGATTCTCACTGTGGCTGCACCAGTCTGCATTTCCATCAACAATGGAGAAGTTTCCTTTTTCCTCACAACCCCTCCAGCATTTGTTATTGCTTAATTTGTTTCTGGGATGAGATGGAATCTCAGTGTTGTTTTCATTTGCATCTCTTGAATGACCAGTAATGTTGAACATATTTTCACATATTTATTTACTGTTCATATTTCTTCATCTGAGAAATGTGTATTCATCTCAGATGCCAACTTTTGGATTGATTCTTTAAATCTGGAAGGACTGATTTTTTGAAGGTCTTTATATGTTTTTAATAGTAATCCTTCGTCTGAGGTACAGCTGGCAAACATTGTTTCCCATCTTGTTTTCCACATTTATTTCACTCTGTTGATAGTTTCTCTTGTTGAACAAAAGCTTTTCAGTGGGTTGAGATCCCAGCTCTCGATTATTTCTAATAGTTTCTGTGCAATTGCAGTTTTGTTCATAAAATCTTTGCCTCCACCTATATATTAAAAAGCTTTACCTACTCTATCCTTAATGTTTCTGTTTTAATATTAAGGTCTTCGATCATTTTGATTTTAGCTTAGTGCATGGCAAAAGATATGGGTCAAATTGTAATCTTTGGCAAGTGTAGAGCCAATGTTTCTAACACCATTAATTAAAGAGGCTCTCTTTCTTCCAGTGAATGTGTTTGGTACCTTTGTCAAAGATAAGGTGGCTTAATGTATCCTAAGTTGTTTCTACATATTCAAACCTGTCCCATTGATCTTTGGGTCTGTTTCTTTGCCAGTATCACAGTTTTTGTGAAACTAGCATTATTGTATAATTTCAAGTCAGGGATTGTGATGCCCCCTATCTTGTCTTTATTGCCTAGGATTGCCTTTGCTGTTCTAGGTCTCTTCTGGTGCCAGATGAATTTTAGAAATGTTTTCTCTAATTCTGTGAGACATGCTTTGGAATTTTGATTGGGATTGCTCTGAATCTATGTAACAGTTTTGAAAGTATGGCCATTTTTATTATATTGGTTCTTCCTACACAAAAGCATGAGATATCTCTCCATTTTCTAATATCCTCTTCAATTTCCTTTTTCAGAGTACTGTGGTTTTCAAGGTAGGGTTTCTTTACATTCTTCATTAGATTGATTCCTAGGTATTTCATTTTTTGGGATACCACTATAAATGGTGGTATTTCCCTGATTTCTCTCTCAGTGAGTTTGTTATTTGTGTACATATGAAGGCTATTAATTTTAGTGCTCACCTTATATTCAGCTATGTTACTGAATTTGCTTATTAAGATTAGAAGTCTTTAGAAGGTGGAGTTTTTGAGATCTTCTATGTAGTGTATTATGTCATCTGCAAATAACAAAAGTTTAACATCTTAATTTCCCATCTTTATTCCTTTTATTTCTTTCTACTGTCTAATTGCTTCAGCTAAAGTTTCCAGGACTATATCGAATAAGAATAGAGGCAGAGAACATCCATGTTTTGTTCTTGATTTTAGAGAGAAAGCTTTCAGTTTTTGTCTATTTAGTGTGATGTTGGCTGTTGGTTTTGTCATAGATGGCTTTTTTCAAACTGTGATAAAGACCATCTATTCCAATTTTCTTGTATGGTTTGTATCATGAATGGGTGCTGGACTTTGTCAATCTTTTTCTGCATCTATTGAGACGATTATATAATTTTTGTCTTTGGTTCTGTTAATATGGTATATTATATTTATTGATTTACATATGCTGAACCATACTTGCATTCCTGGGATGAATCCCACTTGATCATGATGTATGATCTTCTTGATGATTTGCTGCAGTCTGCTTGTTAGTGTCTTATTGAGGATTTTTGCAGCAAGGTTTATTAGGGAAATTGGTCTGTAATTCTCTTTCTTAATTGGGTCATTCTCTGGTTTTGGTATGAGGATGATGATTGCTTCTGGGAATGAATCTGTAAGTATTGCTTCCCTTTCAAATTCATTAAAGAATTTGAGAAGTAGTGGTGCTACACTCTCTCTAAATTTCATGTAGAAATCAGCAGTGAATCCATCAGGGCCTGAGCTTTTTTTTGTTGATAGGATTTTAATTACATCTTTGATTTCATTGATTGATGTTTTATTTAGGAGTTTTATATCATCTTGCTTCAGCTTCGGTAATTCATATGTATCTAGGAATCTGTCTATTTCTTCTGCATTTTTCATCTTATTAGGATACAAGTTTTCAAAGTAGGTAAGATGATCTTCTGGATTTCTGAAGCATGTGTTGTGATTTCACCTTTTCCTTCCCTTCCCTTCCCTTCCCTTCCCTTCCCTTCCCTTCCCTTCCCTTCCCTTCCCTTCCCTTCCCTTCTCTTCCCTTCTCTTCTCTCTCTCCGTGTCTCTGTTTTTTTTTTTTTTTAATTTTGTACTGGAAATCAAATTCATGATCTCATGCTTGCCAGGCAGGCACTTATGCCACTGAGCTAAACCCCTGGCCCATCCCTTTTCATTTCTAATTGCATGGATTTGAGTATTTTCTTTCCTGTATTAGCTAAAGATGGCTAAGGGTTTGTCAATTTTATTTAATCTTTCAAAGACCCCACTCTTTGATTCATTGAGTCTTTGAATTGCCTTTTTAGCCTTCAGTGCATTAATTTATACTCTGGTCTTTATAATTTCCTCTCGTACAAGCTGTTGGCTTAGGCTGCTCTTTATTTTCTAGAAATTTGAGGTTCAATATTAAGTTATATGCATTTGCTCTGTTTTCCTGATATAAGAATTTACTGCTATAAATTTCACTCTTCAGACTGCTTTCATTGTGTTCCACACATTCTAGTATGTTGTATTGTCATTATCATTCAACTGTAAAAGCTGTCTAATTTCTTCTTTAATTTCATCTGTGAACTATTGGTTGTTTAGTAGGGTGCTACTTAATTTCCACGTGTTAATGAAGTTCTTGTGGTTTCTTCTGCCATTGATTTCCAATTGCATTCACTGTGACCTGATAGTATTGCATAGGATAATTTCAATTCATTTTCATTTACTTAAGCATCTCCTATGAGCCAGTATATGGTCTATTTTGGAGAATGTCCTGTGTGCATCTGAGAAGAATGTGTGTTCTGATATTGTGCAAACACTCTATAGACATCTACTAAGTTCATTTGTCCAAAAGTCTGATTTAATTCTAATATTTCATTATTGATTTTTTTGTCTAGTTGATCTGCATTTTTGTGACAGGGAGTATTGAGTATAAGTCTTATTTGATTTTCCATGCGTGTTAATAATTGTTTTATGCAGTTAGGTGCACTGGTACTTATGCATTTATATTTGTGATTGTTATTTCTTCCTTTTGGATTGTTCCCTTTACAAGGATATAGTGACTTTCTTAATCTCCCTTCATCAGTCTTGGCTGGAAATTCACTTTGTCTGCAAATAGAATAGCCACTTTTTTCTGGGTTCCTGTCACATGGAGTACTGCTTTCCATCCTGTGACTTTCATTCTATGGGTGTCTTTTTTAATTAAATGTTTCTTGTATGCAGCATATTGTTGGATCTTCCTTCTTGATCAGTTCTGTCAGTCTTCTTGATCCATTCTGTCAGTCTATGTCTTTTGATTGGTGAATCAAGACCATCAACATTGATGGTTATAATTGATAGGTATTGACTCGTCCTTGTCATGTTATTTTTCTATTTTTGGCTCCCCTTTCTTCCCCCTCTTTCTGTTTGTCTTCCTTGAAGGATTCCTTCTGTTAGGGTTAATGGAGCTTCAGTCCTTATTATCACTTTCTAGAATGTCCTTCAGAACATTTTGGAGTGCTGGTTTAATGATCATAAATTTCCTCACATGTTCTTTGCCATGAAAGTGTCTTATTTCTCCTTCAATTTTGAAAGATAGTTTTGCAGGGTACATCAATCTGAGTTGAAAGTTGGTTTCCTTTAGAACTTGGAGTACATTACTCCAGGATTTCCTTGATTTAAGCTTTTGTGCTGAGAAGTCAGCAGTGATTCTGGTGGGCTTTCCTTCGCAGGTGATTTGTTTCTTTTCTCTAACAGCTTTTAGAATCATATCGTTGTGTGTTTTTTGAATCTTGACTATGACATGCCTGGCTGTAGATTTTTTTGATCATTGCTAATTGGAGTTCTATGTGCCTCATTTATCTGTATGTTAAATTCTTTTTCTCAACCAGGAAAGTTTTCGGTCATGATATCTGCAAACAGTTTTTAAATCTCATTCGTGGCATCTCCTGCTTGTTCATTGACTCCAATTAACCTCAACTTCATTTTCTCATCTAACAGCTGCTTGATTGATTTCTCATGGTCCCTTGCTAGCTTTGAGAAATCCTTCTTTTCCTGGTCACTAACTGCAAGCCTGTCTTCCATACCTAAAATCCTCACATTGGCCTAATTTGCTTTGAATACTTTCAATGGTGTTTTTATTCTCCTGGATATCTGTTGGAATCTGCTTTATGTATTCCATTTCTTTCCTATGCCGAGCTTCCATTATGTTCTTCCTCTCATCTATTTCCTTGTCTGTGCCTGCTGTAACATCACTAAGCATGGTGTGGGTTTGGTAATCTTTGTAGTCACCTGAGAGATTATTTATGACTTCAGTTTTTCCAGAGCCTCATTCAATTGCTTTGTTGTTACTACTTCAGAGAGGCCTGGTGGGGGAGCTTTTGGATTGTCCCACCTCATTTCCCCCTGGATTTGCCTTTGGTGAACTGGATATCTAGGGATATCTGGGGTTAAATGTCTTTTCATTTTATTTTTTTCTCTTTTTTTAGATTAATTTCTATGGTGATGTTTGTAAGTTACTTATCATGGGTTTATTTTTGGTAGTTTGAACACACTTAGGTGATAACTGCTTTTCTTAGGTATTTTCCCAGGGTAGCTGGTTTGGGGGTTTTGAATCTGTTGGAAGCTCTTAACTCTTCAGTTTGTTGGGAGATGAGAAATATTGCTTGTTTGACCTAGTCCCTGGTTCTTTGGAACTGTACCACAGTATTTTCTATGACCCTTAGTGAATCTCAGTCATGGAATAATAGGACCAACAGTGTCAGCCAGTGTAGCCCTGCAATTCCATTGCTCTTCTCCACTGCTGCAACTCTCTGTGGAGGCCTGTGGGGTTGCCAGCCAACTCCATCATTGTGACTATACTTCCCCAGGTTTAAACAATTCCTTTTGCACAGTGAGTTCTGTCTCAGGGTGAAAGTGCTGCCAGCTTCCACTTTATTCTTTGTTGAAGTTTTTCTTTTTACTCTCTCTATGGGCTTAAATTCATACTTCAGATTCTTCATTGGGTCAAGGAAACCCATTTCCCTCCTTCCTGTCTTCCTCACAGTGCTATATTCCAGTGTCTGGATGATGACTCTCCAAGAGGTGGTTTTCCCTGCAGCTTACTGCTCTGCCATCTTCCTGGATGTCCTAAAGTATAGTTTAAAAAAAAAACCTTGATCTAAATTTAATAAATCAGATATGTAAATGTACTAAAAACTTATTCAGTGAAGAATCTGTTTTAGAAGAATCATATCTGTGAAAATTTTTTGCATTATTTATTTGAATGAAATTAATATTTACCCCAGATGATACATTAAAAAATAACATTTCTCCAGTTGAAGATAAAAAATAATGAATTAAAGAAGGAAACAAGAATAGAATATTTATTTTCAGATTGGAGTTTATGAACTTTATGTAAGAAAATATACTCTCTAATAGCACATATTTATTACATTTCATGCTTGTTCCGCAGAAGAATAAAACCTAAGAATATGAATGTAATTCTTATATGATTCTTACTACCCTTACTTCTTCATTCATGTACTATGTCTTTCTGTCTTTAGTGAACATCTGAGATTGTGAGCCTTCATTTTATTTTTCCTGTACTCTTTCTGGGCTGAAAGATAATCAGTGCACTGAAGTGTGTAAAAGTTCTGGAAGAACTTGTCATTTTTCTGTATGAGGAAATGCGAGAGAAGAAAACCCAGGAATTTACAGCCAAATTCAATGGGTAAATATATCATTATCATGTGAGAGTGGGCTGGACAGAAGTCACTATAAAGAAATCTGAACTAAAGTTTCATAAAGTTCCTTCACTCTTATTTAGATATTGAGATTTACAAGGCAAGTCCTACAGTAAAACTTGTCTATGTGTAAAATAAATAAGCCCTCCCAGAGTGTTAGAAACAGGCAGAATCTATGCTAGATGCATAAGCCAATAGTAACTTTGAGAAAAAAATTCATTGCTATTTTGTGAGAAAGATTTTAATTACCTAGCTTATCAACTATTATTTATTTATGTTTACTTTGGATTGGTCTTTTGTATGTTGTCAAGTATTTTTTAATTTTATGGAAAAATGAAATTTCATAACAATAGACTAAAAATAATAATTAATACACCATACATCATTATCTTAAAAGTAGTACTCACAAAGGGGTCTTGGAAGATGGTGGATCAATAGGCAGCAAAATAAAGAGCCTCCCTGAGAAAAACAGCTCAGATGCTGGAATAAAACATCCCGGAGAAGACCAGACAAATGGAGATGGATCCTCTCAACCAAGGAAAAAACTAAAGGGGGAAAAAAAAGAAAGAAAAGAAAAACATGGATGGAAGACTATAGCCAGACATGCTTTCACAGGAGCTGGCCCCATTGGGTATGAAATGCTGCTGCTGGAATTTGAAGATGCACGGTGATAATGAAGGTGTTGACGAGCACAAGGGTCTCAGCAGGAGGACATGGTCGAAGAGGGGAATGGCAGAGTGGAGAACAGCACTGGCTTGACTTGGAGATCAGCTTGTGGTGAGTGCAAGGAACTCAGTCCTTCCACCTAGTAGGAGACTGGCTGGACAACATTTTGGAGTCAGGCCGGACAAGCCCAGAACCAGAATTACAGCAGCTTCAGTCAGCCACTCCTAGTGCAGCACAGATTGGTGAGAATTGCTTGGACTGAATCACATCCCTGTGTGTGATCCAATAGCCAAGGACAAGGTCTCACTGAAGTTATACCTAAGTGGCCAAGTTTGTGCCGCACACACTAACGTGGTGGTGGTGAAGACTCCCAGTGGTTGACCAGCTCAGAAGGGAGGGACCAACCAGTCCCGCCCCTGCTTGTATTTCAGTGGTCATCAGCAGACTGAGGAGGTAGCATTCTCTAGCAAGCATGCTTCAGAGTAATTGTAGCCAATATAGGAAGTGCTGGGAACCCCATTATCCATTCATCTGGAAGAAACCAGAAACATGACAAGAGGAAGAAACAAAAGGAAGTCTCCAGCCCTTAACCCAAACAGTACTGGCCCAGAGAGGCAAACACAGAAGAGATCAGGGGTTGCACACCTGTGGTGTCTGAAAAAGCAACATCTGACATAAAGAATTATCTTCATGACATTATAAAAGAACTAAAAACAGAAATTCTAATATGAGTAAAGGAAGATATAAGAAAAATAATAAAAGAAATGCTAAGTACCTCTCAAGAAGACACAGATGGAAGAATAGAAGGGCATAGAAAAAGGAGAGAAACCTTTGATGAAGAATATTTTTTAAAAATCTAGAATACATGAAACAGATTCAAAGAGACCACCAAGAAATTAAAAACTCCATTGAGAGCTGGCAAAATTGCTTGACAGAAACTAAAGATAGACTATCTTTAGTCTGAAGACAGGTTTGCAACATGTGATCATGAAAGGAAAGATCTCTTAAAAATAACAAGGAACCAGGAAGTAACAATACAAAGCCTAGAAGATGACAAGATAATCTATAATTTAAGAATAAAAATGTGAGTGAAGAAGTGAGGGTAAACACAAATGAAATACAAAGGCTATTTACAGAAAAAGTTAAAGAAAACTTCCTAAGCAAAGGAAAAGGAAATGATATCCAGATATATGAGGCACACAGAACTCCAGCCAGCTATAACCAAAATAGTTCTACACCCAGACACATAATAATTAAGATCCCAGAAATTCAACATAAGAACATAATACTAAATGCTGTCAGAGAAAAGAAACAGATCACCTATAAAGGGAAAACCTAACAGAATTATGACAGACTTCTTGACACAAATCATTAAATCAAGAAGAGCTTGGAGTGAAGTATTCCAAGTCCTGACAGAAAATAACTTTCAACCCAGACTGATGTACCCTGACAAACTATCTCTCAAAATTTATGGTGAAACAAACTGGGGGAGTTTGTGACCACCAATCCAACCCTACAAAAAATACTGAAGGACATTCTAGAGAGAGGAAAAAAAACATGGTTTCAAGAACAATGACAGAGGAGGCTTACTGAATGGGGCAGACAGTAGGATAAATAGACAACTAATGGCAGAAAAATAGTATGGCAGAGATGAGACAGAGAAGATTGGCCATAATCACTAACATGGATGGCCTTGATACACTAATAAAAAGAAACACAGGCAGAGTGGACCAGGAGATAGGGTCCATCAAGATGCTCTGTATAAGGAATATATTTAACCTGAAAGAGCATTTATGGACTGAAAGTCAAAGATGAGAAAATAATGCTCTATGTGACAGGGAACCAAAAAAAAGTGGGGGTAGCTTGCCCATCTGCTGCAGATCAGTTGGAAAGACATAGCACTTTTACGGAGAACTACTCAGCTATAAGGAAGGAAAACCTTGAGGCTCTTGTAGTTAAATGGATACAACTTGAGACCAAGCTCAGAATAAAATGGTTCAGAACCATTTAGGTAAATAGTGGATTGCCTCCCTAATCTAAAAAACTAAAGGAGTTAGTGGGATGCAAAATGTACAGTGCACCCTGTGAAAGTAAAAGGGGAGGAATTGTCTAAAAATGGAAGGTAGAGGATATTGTTAATCTTGTGTCATGATTTGGAACCCATATTGTTTACATCACTTGGTTTAACTTGGTTATACTCTGTTCCAGTTTGTCTACTTGTATTAAACTTGAGGGCATGGACAGCTACTCCAAGATAGCAGGATATATTATGGTAACCATTTTTGATTTCCTATTAACTTAATTTGAAGCCCTGTATTGCTTGCACTGTCTTGTTTGACTGATTTTATTTGAATCTGTCTTGTTCGATTACTGTCTTGTCTTGAATACTTTTATTCAAATCTGTTATGTTTGATAGGAACAAGGCTGAGAGTACAGGCAACTACTCTGAAGACAGTAAGATTCACTATGATACTCATTCTGGTCTGACTATTACCCTCTTTTGAAGTCCTATAATGTCTCCAATGTTTTGTTTTTATTGATTTTGTTCCATACTGCTGTGTTCAGTTTTATTGAACCTGATGATATGGGCAATTCTGTTGCAGATAAGAGACATCATGGTAACTATTATAGATCACTTTGTATTATTGTTTTAAATTATGTACTATGTCCATCCTTTTGTTTTGAATGACCCCATTTTTTTTGTTTTGTTTTTCTCATTTGGTGTTATTCTTTTTAAAGTAAATTTTTTTAAAAAGGTAGTACTCGTTACAAAACATAGACAAAAATAAACTTTCAGAAAGAAACAGATAATAGTACAAAAGTTTCTTTCCAATGAATAAAAAGAAACTAGCAGCATAAATTAAATAAATTAGTATACATATGTAAATATTTTTGAAACAATGAAATAGGTAATTTGGGGGATTATTTAATCTCCCTATTTCTTATTATTTATTCTATTTCTTATTTATATGTCTTATATTTTGCTCTTTATTTGTGTGTGCATGTGTATATACATACGTATATATTGAGCTTCTCATATAAAAGAAACCATGCAATACCTGTTTGTTTCTGACTTACTATACTTAATATATGTTCTCAAATTGCATCTGTTTGCCCACAAATGCCTCTCAATTAATATTTGATAACATAATTTCATGCACCATTAATTACAAAAATAGCAATCAGTTAAGAACTATATCATCTATAAATTGTGAATAGTTATTTTTATCCACTTAAGGACTTAGTAGTAGTATTTTTCACTGTTAATTGAACATTCTTTTTTTTTTTTTTTGCATCAACTATTTGCCAAGCAACATTCTATGTCTTAGCACAATAAACAAAGTAGACAAGATTTTTGCCCCACAGAACACACTCTTTTGCTTTTGAGGTAAAATTTAAAAGAGTTTTGACAGGAGCTCACACCCCAATAATCTTGAGATTTTAAATAAGAGTTCTAAGTAAGTGATTCTTATACAACAAAACTTTGGTTCACATATTCTTACAGCTTTGAAAGGTATATTTTATTACCCTTCCACAAATGAAGAATTAACTTAGGATGTTAACTTGCAAAAATCAGACAGCTAATCAGTGGAGAGTGACTCCGTAATAATTTAGATAAAAAGCTATGGCTATGTTTAGGCAAAATTGCATTTTTATTCCATTAGAATTTGTGTCTTTACAATGTACAAAACTTTGTCATTCACCTTAACTTCAATGAACTTTATTCTTCACTATAAACATTCATGCATTTCACAGTAAATATGATTTTAAAAATTCTTGAAATATGTGCTTTTAGAGCAGGAATGAACTTTAATAATTTTACATTCCATGTTCCTGTCTCTTTCATTTTTTTAACTCATGAAAAAAATAAGGTAAAAAATTTACCAAGTTTCACATTTACTTGTGAGTAAAGTTAAGATTAAGCTTAGATTTTCTGATTTCTGAATGCGGTGGCTTACACAACTTGATCAACTTGACAGTCCTGGTTTTCTGACTTCTAATCTTTTGCTTATCATTTATTTCTTTATGAAATCATTATAATTTTAAAATAATCTTACCATTCTTTAATGCGGAGTGATCATTACTGAGTTATTTCTAATAACATTTTCCATAATACTTATTGAAACTGATAAAATTTTGCATGTATTATGTCAGAAAACATTACAATGGTATAATAAAAATATCAATTCTCAAAGACTCATGAAGAATGTAGCGTATTTCAGCACAACTTTGAACAGCATATTTATTTTAGAAATCAACACAACCATGGATGAAACCACCTTTGCAGGGTGAAGAGAAGCTGGAGAGTTAATTACGAGTCACATGCTCAGTCTCCTGCTCCACTCGCATTGTCTAACTATAAACTAAGTGTATGGATCCAACTTTAGTGTTGTTGCTACCCCTTACAACATAGGATGAAGTAAACAAAAGATGTGATTTGTGCAAATCACTTGAGTCAATCCTTTGTTAAGAACTCACCACCAATGCCAAGGCCTATGGCTACTTGGACAGAAGTTTGGAAAAGCTGATGTAGTAACTATCGATAAACATACACAGGTTTAAATATAGGAGAAATATAAACTCCTGGTCTTACACATCGATTTATGGCTTTGGTGGTGGAATAACAAAGTTGGTTAGGATTATGACACTCTTCCCAAGTTGTGTAATACGAATGAGGACAGCAGTATCTACTCACAGTATAAAATCTACCTGTTATCTTTATAAGTGGCTAAAGAGGATGCAATACGTGCATTTAAAGACTTTCACGCTTAGACTGCTAAGACAGTCACAACATAGTTTGTCTTGCTTCAAATTCTCAGCTGCCTAATTAAAATGAAAAGTAAAGAGAACAATTAGATGGCTGCCAAAGAACTATGCCTTCTGTATTTGAGGAAGCTGCTGACAGAACTAGTGAGATAAATGTTTTATTGTAATACACAACTTACAACAATTCCAGGCATCAAGGAGGTTCACTACAGTGATTCCAAGAACAGCAAAATTTCACATATTCTTTGCAAAGAAGAAAATCCATATATTTGTGATTGAATTTTGTTGAATATGTCCTATGAATTTACTCCTTTTCAGAATTAAGAAAGAAGAAGCAACTGTATCCCAAACACTAGGTTTAACCTCTAGATGTCTAGAATGTCATCATAACCCATAGCACAGTGATTGTTTGCCTTTTTGTTGGCTCCCTCAGTTATACTTTGTGAGAGGTAAAGGGCCAGGTATGCCAGGCTTTTGGCCATTCCATTTCTGGTGTGGTTGAATTGATCTTGAGTTTCCTACTTTAAGGATACTCAAGAGTGTTTCACTTCAGTTTCAGTAACTAGTTTGTTACTGAAACTGCATATGGAGAAATTTAAGTTAAAAGAAAGAAAATTTATCATTCTATTCATATATAAAATTTACATAATGTACTGAAATGTGTTTAGCTTTTCTAATCTGCCAAAGTTGCATTTTTATAGACTCAACCAAGTATATTACTAAACAATAAATAATTCCAATTTAGAAATGTATATCCTTTATATGTAATGGAAGGGCTTTTATTTCCATTTCTAAATTATACTTTTCCTTAAAAGAAAATTAGGATTGGTTTATAGATAAAATTTTTTCTATCTTTGTCTCATTCACACCTTTAATAATAGACCTAAAAGTTTTCATTTTCTGGTATTTCACTATAGTGGGCTCTGCAGGCTTCTATGTCCCTTACTGAACAACCATCATGGTGAAGCCATTTTTATCTTATAGCTGGAATAATGTAAGGATTTGTGTCCAGAGCTTTCTATAAAGTTTTTTAAAAATCTTGTTTAAATGGAACTTTTTAAGATAAACTGCACAAATCATACCTTGGCCCAAAACATGGGAAAGAGTCAGGCATGGTGGCACATGCAGGTAATCACAGCACTCAAGAGGCCACGGAAGGAGGATTGCCATGAGTTCAAAGCCAGCCTCACCTACAATGTGAGTTCAAGTCCAGTCTCAATTAATTAATTAAATATAGTGTTATATTCACAAGATAGAATATTATTCAGTTAGTAAAAAGACTTTTAACACACAACACAGATGGATCTATATAGGCTACATTTGAAAAAAATCAAGACAGAACTATGTATATCCCATTTTTGTAAAATAAAAATACATTCTCATATGTCTACATAGGCTTATATAGTACTATAATATAAGAGAACACATACTAGGCTAGTAAGTTGGATTGTGGCAAGAGGGATGGGGGTGGGGAGTGAGGTGCTAAAGTGAGAAGGAAGTGGTTTCTAGGATAATAACAGCATGATGAATATACCACTATGAGTTATAGATATAAAAAGATGCATTAAGAACAGCCACTAAAATGTCAGTGACAGCTGCCTTATTGCACTGTAGCAATAGGGGCTGCCTGGCCATAGCAACTGGGACCAAGGGAACGAGTTTTGATTAAATGACAGAAGGTCTGCTTTAGGATTTCATACAAATATTAACCTCATTTAAAAACCTCATTGAAAAATATCACCTGAATTCAGGGCTAACTTAATATTTAGGAATAGAATGAATAGCTACAAACCCTCCACACAACCAGTGCTGTTTAAAAAGTTTCGTGCTTAGAGACAAAGGTCCTGAAGGCTGACAGTCATCCTCCCTCATTGCTGCTGCCCCAGGCATCTTGTAAGGCTGGATTTAACCCAGACTTGGTTTTAGCCCCCCAAAAAATTAACAAGGAAAGGTCTTATTTTTTTACTTTATAACTTTAGGCTCATAGTGTACTTGTGAAATATGTCAGATGGATAGCAATTAGAATATTATAAGAAATACCCCATATATATATATATATATATATATATATATATATATGATAATGTTTCATTTGAAACAGCTATACCAGACTTTATCCAAATAACTTGTTTGCTTCAAAGTATTCAGCTCACAAATGCATACATGTGATGCTGATGTTGCTCAGGGTGTTGCTGTAACTTTCTGGAGTTAGCTAGAGATGGTAGAACATTGACATCCATAGAGTTAGACTGACTCCAGGTCAGGAGTCTTACTGGGCACCTTTAACTTTATTTATTTATTTATTTATTTATTTATTTATTTGGTACCAGGGATAGAACTCACAACCTCTTGCTTGCCAGGCAGGTGCTTGTGCTGCTGAACTAAATCCCCAGCCGACCTTTAACTGTTTAATTTAATGCTGGCAACTTTTCATTGTTGGGTGAACTGTACTTGTATAAGTACAAACACTGATATGTGAGAAATAGGGAAGCTGAATAATACCATTTCTAGTCCAAAAAATAAAGAAGATTGATGATTAAAGTATGAGCTTTCTTCACTTTTGTTATATAGTTGGCAAAGTACTCCAAAAACACATGCAAAATATATCAGAAATTTATAATCAGCACATAGTTTTCCCTGGGAAATTTGTCTGAAGGACAACATGTGCTGCATAGTATTTATTTAAAACAAGAAAGTGTCACAGTATTCGCAACTTTACAGTCATAACAATAGAAGTAATCAGCAATTACTATATAGCAGTTTAATTAACTATAAATTATCAAATCAATTCACTTGTTTGGGAAACCTGAATGGTTACCTTCTCATTCTTTGGCAAAGACCAAATGGTTTTAAACATAGTGACATTGTTTAAAGATATTGGAGCATATGAGTTAAATTTGCTTCCCATTTTGCAGCTTGTACATTTGTCAGCTTGTTCAGATCCAAATTCCAATAATAATACATCAGCACAAAAGCTACTGTTAAATTATCTTAAATGTATTGCTTCTTATAACTTACAGAAATATCTTATGTTAAGGGGAACCCCTACTGTGTATCTGAACATGTTCATTTTCCTGTTGATGAATGTGAAGATTCAGAATCTAACTCCAACAATGAAAACAGTAGAAAAAGTCAGTGAATTCCAGTAAATTTCCTGAGTCCTCAGCTAGGAAAGATAGAAAACAAAATATTAATGTAGTCATTCTTTAGGGATGTTAAACAGACTACAGTACTGACCCTAATGGGTTTTTTAAAGTTTTGTTTTATTTTGTTTTTACACTGCTGAGCTAAATCCCCACCCCACTTAGCCTAATGTTGGCTATCATCACTTAGGCATACAACCAAAATTCCATTGTATCTGGTCCCAAATGTCCACATACAAAACTATGCTCAAACCCCAGGCAACTACCCTCTCATTACTAGCAGTAGCTCTCTTTTATGTAAGAATAGTATACTCTGGTTCATTTATTTTTTTTTTTCATCTAAATGTATTCTGAATTTCTTGTCTTTTTGAGTTGATCACTTAACTACTAAGTTAGGTTATTCAGTGAGAGTTTCCTCAACAGTGCATTGTACAGGGCATTAGATGGCTCTCCTTCCCCACTGTCTTTAGAATCTTTTAATTCTGGCTTAATTATCTAACAAAAATGTCTTTGGGTGGGTAAGCCACAGGAAGGTCAGATCTCCTAACTCCATAGTGGAAAGCCAATATATAGCCCACTAAGCATTTTAATTTCAACGAAAGACTTAATAGAGAAATAAAATTATATTTCATTATAAAGTATTTTTAGTAACATAGAAAATAAACACAAGTAGATGATAATAATAATGTCTTTCTATGTAAATTTTGCAATTTATAGTAGTAAAACAAAATCGTAACTACATTAAGGTAAGAATAAATTATTAAATAATAAATTATTATTCTTTATTAAACAATCAAATAAAATATCATGTTTATGATTAAATTACAGTAAAAATGTTCATTTACAAATTACTTTTGGACACACCTTGAAAAGTTAAACTGCTTCCTATATTTGGTTTTCTGTATATTTGTTACTAGAAGAAATGCAGTCTATGCTTGAACATATGCATTTCTACCTCACTAGGTTGCTTGTTTACAGAATTGTGCAAGGCCCACGAAGAAGAAGGAGTTTAGAGGGGACCTAGTCTGGGTCCAAATGGAAGAGTGAAACCAAAATGAACATTAGTCAGGGATAATCTTGGTAACTTTCTAATTTCTGACTGCTCATTTTTGGAAAGTTTCAAAGATTTCCGCATCAGCAAGTGACTATACACCTATCAAGTGGCAAGTAAAACAGATGTGTATGGCATGACTGTCAAACTAAAGTAAGATTCCTGATGAGAAGCTGTATTTAAACTGTATCTGACCTGTGTTGGGAGCTGTTGAAGCTGGAAATTGAGCACGTATGCAGGGCTGGAGCATCATCCCAAGAACAAAGAATGCCCTGGGCAAGCCATGTGAAGAAGCTGCTTCAGCCCAGAGAACACCTAGCCCCAAGAGAATCTAAACAGTGGATTGCTAAGACAAAAGGATGTCATGTGATATTAAGCTGCTAAAAAGTATAAACACCTCTGCAGTGAGGGGCTAGTTTCTTCTCTCCCATCAGGAGAGTAAAGGCTCCAACTGACCCCAGCTTTGTCTATTTACTCAATCTTTCAGGGTCCTTCACCCAAGGGCCGCATGGGTCACAGCAGCCCTGCAAGTCTCAGGCAAGAAAAAAGGGATTATGAGACATAGATAAGCTGGATTTGATGATGACCACCTAGAAAGTAGAAGGGAGAAAAGGCAGACTCTCAGGATATTATAAAACAGCCTGAAAATGAAATAATGAAACATATGCTTAAAGGCCATAAACCTTGCTCCTATTATCTAATATTGTTCAGTTTCTTTACGTAGGATTAGATCCCCATCCTATTTGGATATCACGAGAAACATCTTTAACACCTCTAAGGGAGCATATCTCAGTTGGTGGGGAAGATGAATTTGAAATGAAACTTCCAAACAACTTAGCTTTAACAGTTCTGTTATGTGCAAATACCATAAACTTGTACTGGGATAATAATGGCAGAGCGGGGTAAAAAATCTCAGAACCAGGATTCAAATCCAGGTTTACATAAATGTATGTGTGCGTTTTGTTTTGTACTATGTTATGTTGCTTCCCTAGGAAGCTGCAATAGTCATTTACTTGAAAGTTGAGATGAAAACATTTTTGAATGGGAGTGAATGTGTACATATACATATACATGTAAGGAACAGGTTCATGTGCAGATTGACCTAACTATTGGGATTTGTATCATCGTCATATGCATATTCTACCTACATTTATAGGGACCTTTAAAACTAAGGTTTTATGAAAATAAACTTACATGTATTACTTTATGTTAATATGAGTATGATTGCTTTGTTAAAGCATATGAATGGTAAATTTTAAGATAAAAGGCTTTAAAGCTTTAAGACTTAAATATCAAGCTCAACTTTGTTTTACTATATCTCTATTTTACTTTTTACTTCTTTTGCTTAATTTCTCCCATAAAAGTTCTTTCAGATGGGGAATTCAAACTATCAGTGTAATTACATAACAAAGAGACAAATCCTCAGAGTCACAAACTATCTTCATGATAAGCAATGTAGTTTTCTTGTAATATTCTTTTCTTTAAATAAATCATAGTAGATTTACTTTATATTAATTCTTAGTATTTTCATTTGGTAAATGATTGTTATACTTCTTAACATGGGCCACAGTAATATACACAGTAACCCTCAAAATCAGGATATTTAATTAAGTAATTACAGAAAATAAATGACTAAGCTAAAGTATCTGACAATATTAAACTTTATACTAAAGAATAGCTGTATGCTAAAACTAATCAAGTAGCTGTATGCTAAAACTAATCAAGCCATAACAAACCAAATTATACATGTGATGAAATCTGGACATACTCAGACGGATTTGGCAAACTGCCTGAAGATCTATCAACACGTGTTTTTTTCTCTCTTTCATTTGGACTAGGGTCAAAAGAAAATAATTAACAGGCTTTTCACTATAATAAACTATAATAGTTGCAAGTTAAGGTATGAAATATATTTTGTCAATAGCTGCTAGATACTATCAATTACCACAGAGGAATTTTATTTCATGTGTTTTGTTCTATTTTCATAAAGAAACTAAATACATGAAAAACTATAAACATTATACTTTTTACATCTTAGAAATTTAAATGAATGGAGATAAGTAATAGTGCTTAATAGAATAATTCTTGGCAAAAGAGATATCATCTTCAGATAACCTGTTAATACTGTTTGGCATACTTTTGTTAAATAGGCTAACACCTAAGACCAGAGATCATGTCTTATTCATTTTCTTTTACCATTGCTTATTATTCACACTGTCTTATTTATACTAATTTATGCTCTCAGATTGATAATGTTAGATTACTAAGAGAAGTATAAATTGGTAAAATTTGACCATGTGAGTAAAAACCCTTAAAAATGTAATACATGTTACCTGAAGAGATAATTCCACTTCTAGAAAACTATCAAAAAATCAGAGAACCAGAAGACCCATCTCTGCCTGCAGGGCACCATCACCAGAAGCCTGTGTGCCCAGCATGGGCAGAGAGAACCAGGCGATCTGCCTCTGCCTCCTGGGCGCTGCCACCGGAAGGCACTTTCCTCTGCATGCCCAGCACTGGCCTAAGAAGACAGATCCACCTCTGCCTGCTGTGCACCACCAACAAAAGGCCACATACTACATGTGGCCAGTGTGGGCAGAGAGAACCAGCAGATCCACCTTCATCTTCAGACAGCTGCCACCAGAAGGCTGCTTCCTGCAGGCAGCCAGAAGGAGCAGGGACACATAGCCAGGTAATCCCTGTATATCTGTAGGCCACCATTTGAGGCCACTGGTTCCCTTAGATAGCCATCATCCACTAGCAGAATCACATAAACACACTCCTATGTGGCTGCCACCATTGTGGGAGTCGCAGTGTAGACACACAGACTAAGAGAAGCAGCCCCACCTACATGCACCCCTGATTGTCAGTGAGGCCCCAGTGTAGCTGCATAGCTCTGGAGAAGCCCACTCCACATCCTGCTACATCCCTGTAAACCTGGAATTAGAGAAACCCAGGTACCTGTCCCATCCCCTTACACTGCCTATGGGCAGCCAACGTGGGAAGTCCCTGACACCCCACAACCAGCTTGTTGGGAGGAACCCAGGAGAATGTCAAGACAAAGGAGCAAAAGGCAAACTCAGACCTCTAGCCCACACACAATAAGTCTGGGAGATAGGGTCATGGAAGAAAACGGAAGTCACACACCTGAAATCTCTGAGAGGCTAGCAACTGAAGTAAGGAAACAAATTCATGAAATTGTAAAAGTAGTCAAATCAGAAATAATGTCTCAGGTACAAGAAGAAATCACAAACATACTGAAAGAATTGTTCAGCAGGTCTAAAGAAGACGGAGACAATAAAGAGGAGCATAGGAAAATGATGGAAACCTTGAATGAATGTAGAAAGGAATTACAATGCATGCAACAGATTCAAAGAGAGATGCAGGAAATTAAAAATTCAATTGAAAGCTGGCAAACTGCTTGAAAGAGACTGAAGATAGACTTTCAAACCTTAAAGACAGGATTGCAGCTAGTGATCGTGAAAGGAACGATCTCTTAAAAAAATAATATGGAATCAGGAAATAACTCAATGTCTACAAGATGATTCAAAGAAGCATAATTTAAGAGAGATAGGTATCAGTGAAGAAGCAGGGGTCAACACAAATGAAATTAAAGGATATTTACAGAATAGAAGAAAACTTCCCAAACATGGGAAATGGATCTGGCATGCAGGTAAGTGAGGAATATAGGACTCCAAATAGCCATAACCAAATCAAATCTACACCCAGACATATAATAATCAAGATCCCAGAAGTTTAGCACAAGAATAGAATATCAAAATCTGTTAGAGAAAAGAGATAGATCACCTATAAAGGAAAACCAATCAAAATCACAGCAGACTTGTCAACACAAACCATCAAGTCAAGAAGAGTTTTCAGTGGAGTGTTTCAAACCCTAAAAGAAAATAACTTCCAACCTAGATTGATCTACCAGCAAAACTATCTTTCAAAATTGATGAAAAATAAGATACTTCCATGATAAAGAACAACTGAAGGAATTCATGACTACCAAACCAACTCTATAAAGAGTGCTAAAGAATATTCTAGAGAGTGATAAAGATGACCATGGTTCCAAGAATAGCAGCAGAGGAAGATCGCCAAACGGGACAGGCAACTGAATGAAGGGGACAAGTGGAGAGCCAACAACAGGAGGACAGTATGGCAGAGACAAACTAATGCATTCCGATTGTAACCATTAATGTAGATGGCCTCAGGTCAGCAATAAAAAGAAACACAGGGAGAGTGGATCAAGAAAGAAGATCCATCGATATACTGAATACAAGAAACACATCTAACTGGAAAGGAAATTCACGGACTGAAAATCAAAGAAGAGAAAACAATTGCTCCATGTGACAGGAGACCAAAAAAAGAAAGAAAGAAAGAAAAAAAAAAGAAAAAAGAAAAGAAAAGCAAGAGAGTAACTTGCCCATCAACCACAGAATGGATAAGAAAGATACAGTATTTTCATGCAGTGGAAGGCTACCCAGCTATAAAGTAGAATAATCTCAAGGCTCCTGCCTGTAAATGGAGATCATGTTCATGGCTGAAACAGTTCCAACTCATGTGCATGAACCCTAGAATAAGAAACAGAAGAAGTTAATGGGATCCAAAAGCAAAATAGTTAATGTAAGAGCAAAGCAGAGGAAACACCTGGGAGGGAAAGGTGGAAACTACTGCCAATTTTTTTGTCTTATCTTGAACTCTCACATTGTTTACACAATTTTGTTAACTTTGGCTTTGTTCTGTCTTGTTTTGTCAGATTTTATGCTGTCAGATGGTAAGGGCAGCTATTTGGAATAATATTTTATTGTAAGCATGGTTTCCTATTATATTGCTTTGAAGTCTTTTAATGCTTTCATTCATTGATTTGATTGGTTTTATTGTTTTGTCTGATTTTATTATGTGTGGTGGTATGAACAGCTATTTTGAAGAAAACAAGACTTTATGGCAGCCATTGACGATTTACTATCATCTTGTTTTGAAGTCCTACCATGCTTTTGTTCTTCTTTTTTCATTGGTTCTATCCTGTTGTATCTTATTTGATTTTATTATGTGTGATGGTATAAACAAATTTTTTAAGGTAAATGAAATATTATAGTATTGTTCATTTCCTGTACTTGGTTTTGAAGTCCTGTAATGCTTTCATTCTCTTGGATGTTTTATACTATTTTGTTATGTTTGAGATTGTGAATCAACCTAAAGTTGGTACCACCTCCAATAAGGTATACCAACCTTGTTAAATGATTGTCAGGCTAGATTAATTAAATTAATTCTATTTCTATGCCCTAAAACACCTAAACTGAAAGTTTTTTTCTTTTCTTTGTTTTTAAAAATATAGTAAATGCTTTGCTTTCTAATGGAGTGAAATTTTTACAAAACATTCAACATTTTAGCAGTTTACCAATCATAGTGTCCATATAGTTTAAGGGTCAGAAGAGATAAAGGCAAAGGGATACAATAAATAAATTTGCATTGCTGTAACCGAGTTTCAGAGATAAACTTTAAACAAGCCATACATTTCTTCTAAAACAGCTAAAAGGACCAAAAAATTTACTTATCTTGCTTCTGCCTAATTGCCTGCTATTCAACAAAAGAGCACCAGGACCCTGCTGGTTGAGCTTCCTTTATAAATGGCGCAGGCACAGTCTTCCAGTGTTTTTCATGGACCTGCTGTTTGCTCTTGGCAAACGTTTCCCCTTTTCAACAAAACTGAAGGAACAGTGTTTTTGTTGTTGTTTTTTTGTTTTTATTAAAAAAAAAAGATAAAAAGGGTAGAAACAATATAGAATTTCAGAAAAATAAACAGTAAGAAATCACCAATTGATAAGTTACACACCGTCAATCTTAGAAATAGTTGCTCAAGTTACAAAATTAAAGCATACAAAGGGATATTCAAATAATGACACTGCAAACAGTTCTGCTCAATGAGCCAACAAGAACTTAGTAATATGGTTATCAGTCCTACGCATTGTTTTTTATCTTAAAGAGGGTAAGATTAAACGTAACAAAACAGAACAAAACAGTTTATAGGGAAACAATTTAAAGAAACACAGATTTCAAAGCAAGTCCACTGGAGATCTTCACTGTCTATCTTATTTTCTCTAGTTTTCTTCCAAATAGTTGTCCCTATCTTCACACACATTGAATATATACTGAATATTAATCAGATCATTATAGGATGATGAAGGCTTTTTAGGTTTTCAAGATCTGATTTTGGGGAAGTCAATAATGTCTACCATAATATTTCTCAGTCTCCTCATAGTAACTGTCTTTATCTTTATGTGTGCTGCAATTGAACATAAGAGACTAGACTAATATCACTCTGAATAGTGTATGATAGTATTGCTAGATTTCATAGCATAACGCTACAGAATTAGCACTGGGTTTCTTAGTGTCTTCTTCAGAGCATCTGTTCATTACATCATGCATTATATAATCTGTTCTGGTAAACAGTTTAGAAATTCTTCCCATGTGTGAATCTCTACATGTATATCTATCCTTTCTGTATCATAGGGAAAAACAGATCAAAAAAAGACAACAAAATAAATTCCTAGAAAAACATGAAATGAAACAGACATATAGGGCTACAATATTAGGTGATCTACAGTAGTTACTATGCTTTCTTTTTCTATATCATCAGGCATAATATAATTGAACATAACATTACACAGTTATTTTAATAAAAATACAACTTTGAAGATATTGTAGGACTTGAAAGCAGTTAATCAAAACCAGAATGGATATCTTTTACATCTTGTCATCTTCAGAGTAGTTGTCTCAACTCCCAGACTTTTTTTTTATTAAAAAATTAAAAGAAAGAAGGAGATTAAGATAAAAGAGGACATAACAACATAATAACACAGGTCAGAACAGAACAATTGTAAGCAACATAGTGTTTCACCACAAGATAACCCAACATAACAGTAACTACCATAGTGTCTCTTTCCTTGAAATATTTGAGTATAACTTCGCATATTACAGCATCAAACACAACATGACAGTGTAAAAACATTCAAGAGAATGAAAGTATTACAGGGTATTTAGAACCAACTAACAGAACACAAACAATGGTTTCTATATTATCTCCTTGTCTATAAAGAATTTTGTTTATACTATCACATATAATAAAATCCACTAAGATACAACATGATAAACTGATGGAGACAGAAGAACAAAAACTTCATGGGACTTCAAAATAGGATGATGATATATCAGCACTAGCTATTAAATTGTCTTATTTTCTTCAAAATAACTGTTCATACCATCACAGACAATAAAATCAAACAACCCAGAATAGAACCATTTCAATTAATGAAAACATTATAAGGCTTCAAAGCAACATAATGGGGAATCATGTTTACCACATACTTTTATGTATTCTTACCATTTCTTACACTAGGGAAACTATTTGGTATTTGTACATGTGAGTTTGATTTATTTCACTTATGAGTATGGTCTCAAGCTGCGCCCATTTATTTATAAATAGCTCAATGTGATCATTCATTATAGCTGAGTAGTACTCCATTGTATAAAAATACCACAACTTTTTTTATCCATTCTTCAGTTGATGGACACTTAGGTTGTTTCCAAGATCAGGCTATTACAAATTGTGCTGCTATAAACATGGGTGCATATATATCACTGTGGTATGATGTTTCCAGTTCTTCTGGGAATATGCCTAGAAGAGAAATAGCTGGAACGGGACTTCCAATCCCAGCTTTTTGAGAAATCTTCAGACTGACCTCCACAATGGTTGTACCAGTCTACACTCCCACCAAGCATGCAGGAGAGTTCCTTTTTCCCCACATCCTCTCCAGCATTTGTTGTTGATGGTTTTCTTGATCCTGGCCATTCTTTCAGGTCCACTCCCAGACTTGATACTATCAAACATATCAAATTCAAATGAAATCAGTTGAGGCTAAACAGCAGTCTAACAAACCAGTTTCAAATAAGATCAGTCATAGTAAGACAATGTAAGTAATACAGCGTTTCAGTGTAAGTTAATAGGAAATTAAGGATAGTTACCGTGGTATAACCTGCTACTTTTGGGTTAGCTGTCTGTGCCCTCAAACTTAACGTGAGCAGACAGACCGGAACAAAATATAGTCAAACTAAACAGAGCGATAAGACTACTGTGACTTTTAAATCCTGATACACTATTAACAATGTCCTCTGCCTTCCTTTTTTAGATAGTTCCTCCTTTTTCCCTTTCTCAGAGTGCTTTGTATAATATTATGTATGATTTTTAAACTGGACCCATTTGTCATCAAGAACATTATTGGAACAATTGGATAAATATTGAATGGGTTTTAAGAATTAGCTGACAGGGACTGTGGTAGGTTGACAACTGGTAGTTAACGTGTAATACCCAGCTGAGCTGAATCAGCATTGTTCTGGGTATGGATGGCCCACTTAAGGATTTTGCCAATATAAAAAGGAGAACTGGAGAGGAAGATATGGTTTGGTGGTTCTTCTGTTACTGTTGGTTCTCTTGGAGGAGCTTATTGAGCTTCTTTCCTGATATGACCTGATAGGAATTTGGCTGTTCTCATCATCAGGGGAGTTCAGGACCTTGTTGCTGAGAATGGCTGTGGTTCACTTTGGGGAAGCTCTGGTCCTTTGAGCATCATTTCTTGGCTTGGGAGATGGTGTGCTATTCAATCTCCTGAGGAAGCTTGTCATGCTGGCTTTCTGATATGAACCTGATGTTCATATGATGTTCATATGATGTTCTTATCAGAGGAGGAGCTCAGGACCTCATTATTGCTGAGGATGGCTGCAGTTCTTTTTGAGGAGCTCTGGTCCTTACTTTGAGCATCGCTTCCTGGCAAAACCCTCAGCCTACTAAGTACACTCAGTGAGTACAAAGCCCTCAGCCTACTGGCACAGAACCTTCATCCCACTGGTACAGACTTTCTAGCGTGCACCACTGATCTTTGGGCCTTCCCAGCACAGATCTGTGAAGTAGACTTGCATGAGTCATTGTTATGGGCCCTAGCCTCTCACTGGACTTGTAAGAGGCATTGTAATGGGCTCTAGATCTTCAGCTGGATTCTTTGGGTCGTTAGTGTATGGAGAGATTTCATGTACTTTTTCTGTTTGACTCTTTAGTTGACTCTTATAAAATAATTCTATAAACTATGTGTCCTTTATTAAATTGTTTTCCTTGCAAACTCTTACTACAACAGTCGCTGAGTGCTATGGTTTATGCCTATGAATCATAGATACTGGAGAGGCTGAGACCAGAGAATCGTAATTTGTTGCTCAAACTGGCCAACTTAGTGAATAAAATTTCAGAAAAATGAAAAAATGCCTTAGTAGGCTTGTTGCTTGCCAAGAATGTACAAAACCCTGGGTTCAATTCCAGCACCAGGAAGAGAGAGAAAAAGAGAGAGAGAGAGAGAGAGAGAGAGAGAGAGAGAGAGGCAAAGAGAGAGACAGAGAGACAGACAGAGAGAGACAGAGAGACAGAGAGAGAGGCAGAGAGAGACAGAGAGAGAGAGAGAGGGAGAAAGAAATAATGAGAGAAAGAAAGAGAAAGAAAGGAAGGAAGGAAGAAAGAAAATATCAATAGGAATCTGATTGGGGGCCTATGAGACAGGGTTTGAAGGCCGATCTTGGACTGACTGTGTAGCCCAGGTTGGTCATAAACTCGCAACCCTCCTGCCTCAGCCCGTCGAGTGCTGGGGTTACAGGTATGCATCACCACGTCCAACCTGATTTTATTTTATAATGAAAGTGCCCTTTTTTACAAGTAACATACAGTGACCTAACCAAGGGCAGTAGGACTGCATGTTAAAAACTTGTTTAGCATTCATGAGAATAAAAATATCTTTGAAACTTAAATTTTGAGGTGTTTTTAAAGTCCAGTTTCCCATATGAACCCCTACATCTATCTCCAAAGCTTTAAGTTCCAATTCAGATCACTCTAAGTGTTCTTTGTTAACCATTTTAACTTAAGTGCTGCCTCTTCCAAGCTCTTTCCTTGAACATCTATGGAATATCTGCTATCTCTACTCAGTGTGTCAGTACTTCTGAACTGTCCTGTAAACTTACTGATCAGATTATCTTGCACATGTATCTTACTTTCACAGGAAAACTAAATTACCCAAGGACACCAAACCTCTGAACATATCTTTGCATTATTCATAATTAATGTAAGAATATATTCTAGATTTTTGTTTTATTTTGAAAATTTGATATCTAATTTAATTTTATACATCTGTCCTATAAAAAACTTCATAATTTTTCTTTACCCAAACCGTAATAATTCTTAAAACCCATTCAGTATTTATCCAATTGTTCCAATAATGTTCTTGATGACAAATGCGTCCAGTTTAAAAATCATACATAATATTATAGTTGTCATAACTCATGTTGTTATTTGGGAACAGTTCTTTGGTCTCTTTGGGGCTTTCTTGTACTTGACCATTTCAAAAATACACATTAGTTATTTAGTAGAAAGTCTTTCAAATTTGGCTTATCTCATGTTTCTTCACGATTACAACTGGATAATGTATATTTACAAGCAATATGATAGGAGTGATAGCTCCTAACTGGGTTGTTAACTCTAATCATTTGGTGAAGGTAATATATGCCAGACTTCTTTAAGGTAAAATTAATCTTTATGCTTATTTTGTAGGACAGTATTGTGGGGGTATATAAACACAACATCCTGTTCCTCGACAAATTTTTAATTCATTCATTCATTTATTTATATGAGCATAGTTTAATAGATTCCTATTTTAGTCAGTAGGTTATAATCCATTAGTATAATTATTTTCATATGACTTTTATATTTATGATAGATTGCAATTTTATTTTTAGATAATGAGTTTTATATAATAAGTGACTTGCAAAAATTGTCTGCCACTAAACTGACACACAAAAGTACTACTCTTACTTTTGAGATTTATAATAATTTTAAGAATCATAGTATGTGAAATAGGATAAGAATTAGGAACATTTTGATGTAGTACAGTGAATAAATTTATAGCCCATATAGAAATGGTATTTCACAGGAGGAAAGCAGCCCCAGATCTCTGGCTGTCCAAGTTATTCCAGGGACAAAGAAGAATCTATACCTTGTCACATTTTCAGTCCATGTTAGGCACAGATGAGAGAAAGCTCTGACTTGGTAGAGAGCAATAATTTTAGTCAGAATATCCTGGTTAAAATTTTGGATGTATCTTTAAGTGAGGGATAGTATTTTAAGAATGTCATTGAATAAAAAAATCATGGTTTGTCCACAACTATTTGTAATTTTGGGGCAAGTCATGTATTCTCTACCATGCATTAATATCTTTTCCCAGAAACAGCACTAAAATTTTTTAACAACTAGTACATCAGGACGCTGACTAATCAGAGAGTTGGAACCACAGAGTTGGAACAGGTTCTCTTTGAGGCAGGATCTAAGAATTTCAGGCCAGGGGCTGGGGCTGGAGGTCACCTGGGGGAGACTTTTGCAACAGGTACTTAGCAGTGAGTAAGGTATGTAAATATCTGAATATGCTAATATTGTCATGCTAGTGTGTACTGGCTATAAAATCAGGCCTATGTATCTTATAGCACAGTGTCTGAAACAAATTAGGTAACTGATATTAATGAATGAATGGACAGGAGTTACCCCAGGTGATAAAGTCCCTAGTAAAGCTCTAGTGAGCCATAATTTTCATTCTATCAGTATTTAACTTTCATGAACTTCATTTTCCTTACCTACAAGATAGAGGAAAGAGGGCTGGAGATATAGCTCAGCTGCAGGATGCTGGCCTGGCAAGTATGAAGTCCTGAGTTTCCTTCTGGATATAAAAACAAAAAGCAAACAACAACAACAACAACAACAACAAAACAAACAAGTAGACAAAAACAGAGGAAACAATAACTGTCTTGCTAAGACTCACTTAAAAGACTACATAAGGTAATATGTGCAAAAGTTTTTTTTCAAAAAATTTGTTCCAAAATCGAGACAGAGAGAGGGGAGGAAAATGAGATGGGGCGGGTGGGGGGGAGCGTGAAGTCCTATGTATATGTGCCAAGTACCTATAAGAAATAAGATTATTGTGTACTACAAACATTTATAAAAATGATATTTATATACTTACATATATATAGGTATGCACAGATACACTGAAAAAAGTATTCAAAAGATGTAGGGAGCAGGAGAGTAGGGTTGGGAAAAGAAATTAAGTAATGTCATATATATGACATTATATATGATATATATATTTATAATATATATAATATATAGGGAATTGATATATATATATATATATCAATTCCCCGTATTAAATGTAACTATTATATACTTCAAACGTACCACTAAAAATAAGAAGTTATTTCAAAAAATACCTGCTCCATTGATAATATGACATAGTTCAGAATGTTAAACAAATGAAAGCCACAGGAATATATGAGTTGCATTTAGTCAGCATCATAGTTTCATCAGAAAACTGGCAGACAAAAAGGAAAAAATAAAATTTCAGACACATTCACATATATATAAGCCAGGATATACTACATTGAGGTTAAGTACTGATATTTAATTTTTTACTCAAATAAAAATGTTTTATTTCATCTGAGATTTTCAATGGCTAAATGGAGCCCAAACACAAAAGACAGAAAATTTATCCCAGATGCACAGTATTATCTTGAGCCAAGCACACATTTTATGCTATCTAAAGTGAAGGCTATAGCATTCTCGATTAAATAAAATTCACTGAAATGTGCATTAAAAATATAACCCTGCAGAATTAAATCACAATTTACCCTTTTATATACAGTCAGTCTGGAAAGCTAACTAGTGAAACATTTTAAATTCCCATAAGTATCATTCTTACCTGAAATGCACAGCAGTCAACACTTCTATAATGTCCCTTAAGCATAGTTATCTGTTCTCTTGAGTAAACTGTATAAACAGGAAAGGTGCTACCATGTGGTGCAGAAATGAATTCTGAACTGCAGCCCCAAGAAACAGTGAATTTCAATCCTTTTTTACTGTTGTTACAAATTTGTCCATACTTTACCTCTGGAGTGAAAATCATAGTTAATCATTCCTTAAATCTAAATTTAAAAAAGACTAAAATACTTTCTTTAAAGGTTAGAATCTTCTGTACAAAGGGCATTAAATTTAAACAAATTGTTCAATATCTTAACAGAAACAAGAGCCAATGATATGAATGGGCATTTTGTATCAGAGGAAATACAGTGGGCAAAACACAAAGACAAATGTTCATATGTCAATTTTATCAGAAATAAAAATGTAAATTAAGGCAATCTTAATAATTTTAGACTGTTTGGATAAAAATTTAAGGGATACTCAGAATTGAAGCTAAGCAAGTGCTCTATCACTGAACTACATCCTTTGTCCCTGGTTTGACAAAGTTTTAAGAAATATAAGACATTTAATACTGGCATAAATATTTTTGTAGCATTATAATTTAGTTATTTTTCCTAAAAGGATAATACAAGTTTCTTATGGACCAAAATGAAGATATTGCTTTGGGGGTCGGAGTATATTATAAATAGTCTTTTACTCATTTCATTAAAAATTAATTGCAAAAAATAAAATTTTCCATCTTAATCATTTTTAGGAAAACATCTCGGTGGTGTTAGGTTCATTTACACTGTTGTGCAATGATTACCACTGTCCATCTCTAAAATTCTTTATCATACAAAACTGTGCACACTGAACAATGCAGGTATTCTTATCCATCGATGTAGTAATTGTTCCTGGAAGCTAATCTTCAGGAAATAACTAAACAACATCAAGTCATCTGACCAGAGGAATTATCTAAAAAGGTAGCATTTTCTAAAAAGGCAAACAACTGAGAATGGATGTGTATTTCTAACAATATATAAACTTTATATTTTATGGAAATCACGTTATGAAAACTGCAAGAAATAAAGGCTAAGTATATAAAAAATACAATGTGTGTACTATAATTCAAAATTTATATAAATAACTAGGTAAATGGGACAAAATTTAGTTTTTGCACTGGTGCAATCTACAAGCTGAAATGGTGACCCTTGCTGGAGCAGTTAGACACATAGACTTCCAGGCCTTATCTCAATATTACTGAAGAACAATTTTTATTTTTACAAAATCTCCAGGCAATCTGTATGTGGAGAATGAGAGGTTTTGAATTAAAGAAATGGACATGTTTACTTCTGGTTGGTAGTCAAAACCAATAATTAATCATTTGGGAATCACTACTCTGTATGTCATCAAAATCTTATATGGATACTCTGTATGTCATCAAAATCTTATATGGATACTCTGTATGTCATCAAAATCTTATATGGATACTATTAGACTTTAAATGGTGATTTGCCTTTTTCTCTTTTTCTAAAGGTTGAGTGGAAGTATGTGTGTGTGTGTGTGTATAAGCAATAGAAACACTGAGCCCCAAGTGGATATATGTGACAAGCTGTGGGTATTGGACTTGACCTACCTACCCTTTAACATTTAATAGAAAATAGTATAAGCATTTAGGTCCCCTAGTAGTAGTGACATACGAGTGTTAAACATTACATTTACACATTCCAGAGAGTTGGGTTTTAAAACTTAATTTTTTGGTTCAGTATGAGTAATGATTTAACCTTTGCATATAATTCTCCTAATCTGTTAAATGAAAATAACATTATCATAGTTATTGTGAAAGAGCAAATGAAATAATCATCTGAGAGCACCTGGGACATAGTCATTAAGTGCCCAAATTTATTAATTACTAGATGTTTCAAAGTTTAACATTCCCTCATTCATATTCATTGATTCTACTTGTACAATACTTTATAGAATGATATGGAGGAGGTACAGACAATACACAAAATACTTCTTGACTAGCAGTTCTCTTTTTCTCTTGGAAAATTATGAACTTGTAGATGGTTAGGGCCTATGCACATTTGTTTATCCTCTATCTACAAAACTTATCACTATCAACTATACTATGCCTTCCCACATGCAAACTGGAATGTGCCAAACAGGTTTAAATACAAAACTAGTTTCCTGATATTGTCATTTATGTCATATTAACCTTTCTAAATAATTACTATGGTGAAATCACTTACGGATTCAAATAAAGTTCAAATAAAGATTAAGGAAGGAAGGAAGAGGTCTACCACGCACCAAGTGCTTACTATGTCACCACTCTACAAATATAAGTGCTCACCATGAAAAGCAGCCTGCACTGGCACTGGCATAAAAGCAGACTTATAAAACAATGGATTATAATTTAGGACCCCAAAATAAACTCACACATCTACGACAACTGATTCTTGATACAAGAGCCAAAAATTTATATAGGAGAAGAGACAATATCTTCAACAAGTGGTGCTGGGAAAAAAAATGCCCCCATGCAGAAGACTGAGACTGGATGCATAACTCTCACCTGATACAAAAATCAACTCAAAACGGATGAAAGACATTAATGAAAAACCCAAACATCGACACTACAACAAAAAATTGGTGAAATTTTTAAAAAAATTTTATTTTAGAGGAAAAATAAAATGAAAATAACAATAAAACAGTTTCAAAACAGGTTAGCTGGAGAGTAAAAATAATACATTGCATATATTCATCAACATAGTTACTCAGAGTATAAGATACAGGCATGAAATTTTGTTCAGACAATATTAGCACAAATCTTTCTTTTTAATGAACTACAAAAAAACTAGCTGGATAACTATCTTAATAATCTTGTGTGTGTGTATAAAATTTTTCCTTTACCCTTCCTCCTTTCCCCCTTTTCCCCATTACAGTTTCTCTTTCGTATACATAAATGGATGCAACTCCTGACTATACTCATAAGTGAAATAAATCAGATTCAGATGTGTAAACATCAGGTTTATCCTTCTTTATGGCAGAGTAGTACTCAATTGTATAAAAAGACTACATTTTTTTTATCCATTTCTCCACTGACAGGCATTTGGATTGTTCCAAGATTTAGCTATTACAAATTGTGCGGCTATAAACATGGGTGCACATATATTGCCATATGTTTAATTCTTCTGGGAAGATACCCAGAATGGGAATAGCTGGATCAAATGGGATCTTTAATCCTAGTTTTTTTAGAAATCTCCATACAGATTTCCACAGTGGTTGCACCAGTCTACACTCCCACCAAAAGTGGAGAAGGGTTTATTTTTCTCTACAGAATTGCCAGTATTTGTTATTATTTGATTTCTTGGTGATAGCCATTCTCTCTGGAGGTTGGAATCTCAGTGATGGTTTAGTTTGCATTTCTCTAATGACCAATGATGCTGACATTTTTTTCATGAATTTGTCATTTTTATTTCTTCATCTAAGAAGTGCATATTCATCTCAGATGCCCATTATTGGACAGGGTCTTTGAATTCTGGGGACCTGATTTTTTTTCTATTTTTTGTATCTTACAGATGTAAGTCCATTATCTGAGAGAAAACTGGTTATAATTTTTTCCAACTCTGTGAGTTGTCTTTTCACTTTATTGGTGATTTCTTTTGTTGTGCAAATAAATAAGGTGATATCACATTTGTTGATTCTTTGTAGTATTTCCCATGTGGTCTAGGTTTTGTGTATAGAAAGAACTAACACTGGGAAAATGAAGGGAAAATGTCTTTACTCCCAAAACTATTATATAGATTTAATGCAATCCCAATCAAAATACCATTAGTATATGTCACAGAACTAAAAAAATAAATTCCTAAAATTCACTTGTGACTAGAAGAGACCTAATATAGCAAAAACAATTCCAGGCAACTAAGACAAGTCAGGGAGCATCACAATCTCTGACCTGAAATTGTACTACAAAGCTACTATGATAAAATCAGCATAGTATCAGAAAAAAGAGCAGACCTGAGGATCAGTGGAATGGGACAGAAGATGCAGACATCACGACCAACCCACTCTGCTACCTTACTTTGACAAAGGAGCAAAATATGTTAACTGGAATAAAATTAGTCTCTTTAATACATGGTGCTGGAAAAACTGGCTTTCCACATGATAAAGACTAAAAGTACACCCATGTCTATCACCATGCACTAAAGTCAAAATGCATCAAAGATTTAAATATTAAAACAGAGACACTAAATTCAATGGAAGACAAAATAGAAATCTTGAAGACATAGGTGTCTTCAAGACAAAACTTTTTAAGATACTGGAAAAGGCAAAATATTTCTTCATAGGAGTCCAGTGGCCTAAGAAACACAAGCAAGGATTGACAAATGGGATTATATCAAAATAAAAAGCTTTTGCGCAGAGAAGAAAACAAAAGACAGATGAAAAAGTTTATAGAGTAAGAAAAAATATTTTCCTCATCTGCAAGAGGGTTAGTATCTGAATATATATAGAACTCAAAAAAATTAATATAAAAAAGAATAAGTAATTCAATCAAAACAGAAAAATAATATTACTGGACACTTCTCAAAAAAAGGACAAATACCTAATAAAATATGCGAAAACATGCTCAGCATCTTAAGCCTTCAGGAAACACAAATCAAAACCACAATGAGATTTCAGTGGCTACACCAACTCACCCCAAAAGCAATGGCTACAAGCAAACACAAAGACAAGCATACACACAGAGTAAGGATGGGGAGCAAACAGAACTCTTATACACCATTGGAGAGAACATAAATTAGTACAGTTATTATGGAAAACAATATGAAGGTTGCTCAAAAAACTAAAAGTATAACTACTACACGATCAAACTTTTGTACTCCTAGATACTAATCTGAAACAAATGCAGTTAGTATACAAAAGCAAAAACTGCACACCCATGTTTGCTGGGGCTGTATGCATGATAGACACACTATGGAATCAGCCTCTGTGCCAATCAACAGGCAAATGGATAAAGAAAATACTGTTAGGTGTACCTACACAATGGACTATTTATTAGTCATGAAGAGGAATGAAATTACATTTACAGGAAAACGGATGAAACTGGAGACCATAATGCTGTGAAATAACTCAGATACAGAAAGATAAGTTTTACATGTTTTCATTTATATGTGAAACTAAAGAGAAAGAAAGAAAGAGAGAGACAAAAGAACAAAGAAAAAAGATGACCTGAAGAGAAGGAGAGGAGGAAGACAGGTAAAGACAAGAATGTTTGCCGGGGTTGGCCGGGGGGTGGACTGGATGAAAGCATAATAAATGCTTGTATAGCCACAATGAAACCTATTTGATTTACAATTAATATGTGCTAAGATTTACAACAAAAAGCAGAGTGTGGCAAGCTGCATGTGATAGACTATTATGGAAGTGTTGAAGAGCAGGCTAATTTTGGCTCTGATGACTTAAATGTGGTATTTAAGGAAAGCTTTGAAAAAATTTTGATAGGTAAGGAAGATTTTGTAGACTTGAGATAAAATAATGACAAAATCAACTCACTATCTCATGAATCTCTTGTGTTTTCTCAGAAAACTGTACACTAAAGTCACTAGCTAAAAAGCTAATGGGATATTCTATCACAACTCATTTTATTGTCAAATAGGTATCAGCATAATAATTACTAATTCCAGATAATATTTCCTGAATATCAAGATTCGCTGTATTAGATAATGTAATACAAAGTTTCCTTAAATCAATACTATTAGGTAGAAAGCATAATTATACAAGAAGAGAACATTCAGAGAAGCTAAATAATTTCATCTAGGTCTCTTGGCTAGTAAAATGATAGAATTACTTCGAATCTAGATTGCACTAGTCAAAAGCCACTGTTTGGTATTGTGGTGCACCGCACCCTATCATACAGGTTGAGTACTGGATGTTCCGGAAGCATCTATGATAGATTAGAAGACATAAACAGAGTTTGTGCCTGAGATGACCTTGAAAGTCAAGAAGCAGTTATACAGCAAGGAGAAGAATATTCTAAAGCAAAGGCAGCAGTGTGTGCAGCAGAATGAAAGAGAAAGGAACACAGAATAAATAGTGAAAGAACTCCTTGTGGTTTAGCATGCCTAAGACAGGGATAAATGGGGAGAAGGGCAGGAAACACAGCTGGAAGGCACAATTTATGGGAGCCTGGCAAGCCACCGGCAAAGGCATTCAGTTTTAGTGATCTGAAACCATGGAGGAACCAGTGAAACACTTCCACTGAGAGAGATACATTTAGCATAGTTAGAAGGATAGAATAGTAATTAAATAGAGACATGAGCCCAGCAGTGAGGCTGGAGGACCAGACATGACAAAAATTGAGACAAAAGAATTAATAAGACTTGTGGTTGGTTTAATAGCGTCATAAATGACATGGATGAATAACAGACTCCCCATTTCTTGATTCTATTAGTCACAAAATGATAGTGTCAAGAATTAAAATAGCAAAATCAGACTGTCTACTGTGCCTATTTTTTCTTGTACTGTGCTAAAAGCTGGTTCTCTGTAATCTGTCCTGGCAAGGTACTTGTTCTATTCTTTTAAAGCAGTGGTCTCCAGAGTGTAGCTCACCTAGAGAATTTGCTACATAAGCCATTAAGAAGTGAGAAACAGCATGAAATTTCCTATTTCTATTTCATTTTATGCCAAAAAAGGAATTTTAAAACAACTAAACTTAATATATAGACTAGTAGTGTTTATATATATTTTAGGATTATATTATACCTGCTTTCAAACTAATAAAGTTAACTAATTAGTTTAACTAAATTAATACAGTTAATAAGGCAAAATACATTACAAAAATAGTGTGCCATTTGTGATAACATGCCTTACAATTAGCAGGTACAATACTATTGTTTGCATACTTATATTTTATCATTATAATTACTTCTTTGGTAGACAATACTCTCAGTTTACAAAGTAGGGAATAAAATGCTTAAAAATTGCCACAAAATCCTCCGTCACTAAAGGAGAACTGGAATTCGGCAGGAGAACTGGAATTTGTTTCGTGTTGACAGTGATTTGAAAACTTAAAGATCATATGCTTCCTCTTAGAGTGACCCTTTCCGGGTACTTCCTCACCTTCACTTTAAGTGTCTTTGGTGGGTAGTTTCTGGGCTACCACAGTCATCTTTGCATGATGGGCTTTCAGTTTGATCAAGTTCATTGAAAAATATATCATGCATTGTAAATACACTATGACAGATATGGACTCACTGCCAAAAATCCATAGGGCATGTTTTCCCTTTAACAAGGAAATAAAAATAGAATGAAACTCATTAACAATTTGTATATTTTCAGTAGTATTTATTTATATTTATCATTAAGCCTTGAAACATGCCAGGCTGCTTTTTCACTCAGCGTAAAGTGGTTTTCCGTGTGACCCAGAGGAAAGCTTAAGCCCTTACACAGAGCTGCACAGGGCCTGTGGCTCAGCAGCCTGCTCTTTCTGCGCCTTTCATCCCGTCACTCTCTACATCCCAACGCAAGGGCCTCCCACTGCTCCCTGCGTATTGCATGCACGGTATCACTTCAGTCTGTATTTTCCCCTTTCTGTATCTAGAATGTGCCCTTTCCCAAATAATTGATGGGTCATTCTCTCATTTTTTTTGAGGACAAATACCACTTTCTGAATGAGGCCTACCCTGAGTATCCTATGAAATATAGCAGCTCCAAGTTCCCAATATTTGTTATGCTTTTGATGCTTTGCTTATCTTCATGATGCTCTTCCTGTCTGACATAATTTACTCATCTGTCCATCTACTGATCAGCTGATGGTTTTCATCCTCTCCTGAAGACAAGTCTTTTTCTGTGTTTTGGCCACCACTATCAAAGCTATCTTCCAATGAGTAAGTGGTTGATAAATATTTACTTTTAAAAATGAGGGGGATGGATAATAACTTTTAAAAATGAGGGGGATGGATAATAGGACCTCCTGAGGAACCTCACATAATAAAATGAACGAAAGACTCTTAAGCTGTAAATCACGATGCCTGGGTATCTAGTCAGAGACATGGTAGAGAGCAGTCTCAAAATAATGAGGATGGGTTGGGGCAGAAGGCACAGCTCAGTGGTGGAGCATTTACTTAACAGATGTGAGTCCATGGGTTCCTTCTGTAACGTAGGGAAAACAGTATGCAGGATTATGAAACTCTGAAATAACACAGATATAAACAATTTTCTGTATTAATAATCAAGATGAGATCTTGGGTATTTTAAGGAGTTATTAGTGAAAAAGGATGAATAGATGAGGGAATATGATCAATATAAATACTACATACATGTTTTAAGGGGATCTGGGTAGAATCAGTGTCATGATAAGATGGAAACTAGAGTCAAACTCTGTTGCTTTCTAGTTCGGTAAATGTAGGAAAGTTACGTAAGCATTTTATGTCTCATTTGCCTGTAATGTAAAATGAGTATTATAACAGAAACTACCACCATAGTGTTGATGTGATAATTAAATAAGACAATATATGTTCCAGCACATATGTTGTATGTTACTTATTATCAGTATTTATATCTGCATGCAAGCTATCAATAAATAGTAGTTGTTATTACTATCAAATTACAGTCTTTTGTTAGCATATTTAGAAAGTTACTAAGCCATAGATATATCTGGTAAGGCCCACTTCACATGTAATCGTAAGTACTAGAATTTCTGTCAGTGGAAGAATGTAGCACTTTAGGGATGGAAGTGTAAGTCAGTGATACAGAATGCTTGAATCCCCAGCACTGAAAATAAATAAATAAAAACAAAAAGCTAGCACTTTCAAAGTATATGTATTTTAGTATTAAATAAAATACAATATTTTGCTAATATAATATTTATTTGTGGTTTTGCTTATATAATTTATACTATAGAATTAAAGTCCTTTTAACTTTTGTTTATATCAGTAGTACTTCATTTTTGTTTTTTAACCAAATACATGAGCTACATGGGATGCTACCATTGGGATCATGTCACAATAAACAATGATTCTTCACTACAGGGAAGGAATGTAGTATGTGGGTTATTTGGACATGCTGAGAAAGTAGTTTTTTTTTTAAACAGTGATGATTTAAAAGTAATAAATGGAGTTAAATACATAGAGAAACATATCACAGATCTATTTTTTACTGTACACCCGCAAAAGTACTTTTACTAGTATATACTCCCCATTGGAACTATTCCAGAGTCTCATTCGATTATCTGTACCAACAGTTAGGAGGTGAAGCCCATCGCTTGTAAAACATAAACCATTCACTTTTTTGTTGGAGTATTTTGGTGAATACTCTAACATGGGAAAAGATCTCACCAAATAGATTTTTTCAGCAAGTAAGCTGTGCCACCAAATTCAATTAAATACACAATACTAAAATTTTACATTAAACACCTTTAATTCATTATACATTATTTCTATGTCTACATAAACAATTAAATATCAATAATATTAGTGTTTCTTATTGTTAAAGAGTTTAGCAGACAAAGAACAACTTTTGCACTCTCAATCAAAATTTATGTCCCTTTCAAAATGACATTTGAGAAAGAGCAATTTCTAATAGCCTGATTAATTTAAAAAGAATTTAAAAAACATCAGGTTTTATGTGGTTCATCTTAATATATTTCTAGTGCATAATTAAGTCTAATTGAAATTGCTACAGGGAATGCAGCTGAACCTGAACTGTCATGACTACATTGACAAAATGACAATATTGTTAACAATTTCTGAAATTTATTGGGGTTTCCTACCTGGCATTGAATTTGTATGGTTGACCTTATTGGTGGAAAAAATTAGTAATCCAAGATAATCCAAAAAGTTTTTCTTTAAAAAATTGGAGGCAAAAAGAAACTTGCATACATGTTTTCAGCATATAATGATTATATTCATCATACATAATACATCTTACATTTCTTACACCACCTTCTTTACCCTTCCTTTCTCCTTCTTCCACTTGTTACTTGTATCCTGGAGAAATACATCAGAATTTAACTTAAGTCCTTTAGAAAGTGATTCATGGCACATGCTTTTAAGGTTTTAGGTCTAAATTATCCTCCGTAAGTCTCCGTAAGAGGTGGAACCTGGGGTCAGGTCACTGGGGTTGTGCTATGAGAGGGTGTCTTCTCATCTAGGGATCTTCCCTTGTCACTCTGTTTCCTGGTTTTTACCTGGTAAAAGCTTTCTGCCATGCCATTTCTGCCTTGTGGCCACCTAACCATGGACTGTAAGACACTAAAAGCCAAAATAAACTTCTTCCTTTCAGTGAGAGTGTTAAGTATTTCATCATGTCTTAAAATATAATATTTATATTTATATTTATATAAATATTATATAAATATAAATTTTATATAAATTATTATACATAAATATAAATATTATATAAATATTTATATTATATAATATTTATAATTTGTCAATGTATATTTTATTATTTGGCTTCAATTTAAAAATGTCAACATAAAAATATTATTATTGCCATATTTAGTATTTACATAATCTAATTATCTGGTTCAGCAGCTTGTGACTTTTCTCTATTAGATTGAACAAGACTAAACAAACATCCTCACATCCCATAATTATACTATATTGTCAGTGCTGAGAAGAAATAAATGTTACACTGACATGATGTCACTAGGGTAGCAACTATACCCCTCACCCACTCTTCTAGCATTACAGCTCACAAAGGTTCCATTATATAAGTACCAATGTATTTCTACAATGGGATTGTTGTACTTTTGCCTTTTCAGCAAAGATTCAACACTCAACAATTAAATAAAAATGTGAAAAAATTACAAGGCAAAATAACCTTCTGTTTTTAAGATCAGAAGGGAAAATTGCATTACTCTTCATGTTGTTTCAAGTACACCAGAATCTTTTCCCCCAAGACTGTAGCAAGTTTATTAGTATATTGTTTCTATTGCTATTAGTCAAATGCTGTCTAGATGGTTAAACTAATTTCACTTTAAGAATCTTTTGGGATTGGGGATATAGCTCAGTGGCAAAGTACCTACTTACTATACTTGAAATGCTGAGTTCAATTCCCCAGCACTACCAACTTAAAAAAGAATCAATTTGCATGACCTTGGTGTTTTAACTTCTTTTATAAAAAATAAGAAAGGTACAAATGAGGACAATGTAGTCTCATTTAGTTCCTTGTAGTCAAGTTATCCTTTGTTAGTTAAATAAGAATTACACTTAATGTCCCCTAGAAATTATACATTTATGTTCATTTTCTTTCAAGCAAGCAAAAAGAAAGGCAAATATGTCAATGATCACACATCAATTTCTAAGCTGCTGCTAAAGAAAGAAACAAAAATTCTATGTGCTCCTAATCAGTTCAAGCCATGATATCATGTCTTTACAAAGACCTCTATAAAATTCTAACTCCTAGGGTTGTTTGGACTAGTTTAATAAGAGGTCATTACATTACTCTTTATAATCCATTTTTCATTATACTCATACTGCTTATTCATTGCTATAATCAGAATTCTTCTACAAATCACCATCAAAGCTAGCCAATGGGAATACTCAGCAGAAAGTTAGAATGCCCCTTCTCAAGTGGGTTTTCTTTGTTTTTGACTGAGGAAAATTTCTACAATGGGAGAAGTGAGAATTTAAGTCTTCTCAAAAAATTTGGATTTGATAATATCCAACTCTTAACATTGTTTTCTGGTCGTATTTGGTCTAATTCTAATTCTTGTCTCTCAGCTCCTCTCTGACCTAGAGAAAACCAATGAAGCATGAACTAGAAAAAAACTTATCTACTCATGGATATACACTGCGTACCTAGCTCCTTATCTTCATTGCTCTCTGATCAACCTATCTATTGCTATACACTCTCACCCTTGAAATACTTTAGAAATCATAAATTTCAACATCATATTCTGCAAACTGTTAATAAAAGCTTTCAGGGAATCAATACGCGATGAGGGCTGGCACCTTTAAAAAAAAACCCAGACACAAATCTTTATTAAAATATGTATATCAAAATAGGGGTTAGGGAAGCAGCTCAGTGGTAGAGTGCATAGTAAACATGAGGCCCTGGGTTCAATGTGAAGCACATACATACAAAATTATACTGTAATCTCTGATTATTAATTTGTAGTTTTCTTGCTCTGATATGCCTATTTCTGTCTCACTGAGTCCTTTATCCCTCCTACAGGCCTTTTTGTGATTTATTTCTTTTGTTAATATTCATGACTTCAACAATTTTCAGACACAGGTATGTATACTCCATTGAACAATGAAAATTGTTACATCTATGTAATCTGATGTTTTATTTTCTGTGGCTTAACAGAGTTCTGATTAACATATTAAACTGAGCACAAATACTCAAAAATCCTGGGTGTTCCTAATCAGCTTCTTCTCTCATTCTATCTGCTAGTCCAGATCTTTACTAGCTCCCCTCAAAATTACATCTTCACTTCCATATTTTCAGACAGTATCAAGTCTTACTCTATTAAAACACAATTGAGGGCATTAAGTCTGCATTTCTTGAACTTCCTTTAGTACAAAAGTAAGCACAAGGTAGGCAGCAAGTAGATATCAATAAATTGAAATTAATGAAGAGATGGACATTTTCTATCAGATTCAAAGTAATTCTGGGTTAAAGAAAATGAATAGAAAAATAATTATTTTCAAATTGACACAGGCTATACTTTTGGATCTAAAACATGACACAATAAAATGATTTACTTGTAGTCCTAGTTCATATGCATAGTCTCATATTTCCTCATTGTTCTAAAGGTAAAAACCTTTAAAATGGATAGTTAGATTCAGGATATGCTTAATGTAAAGGCAGATTTCTTAGGGTGACATGAATTAAAATCTCTAACAATATTTCTTTTTTCAGTGACTAATTAATAACTAAATGTACTAAAATATGCATCTTATAAAAATATGCATTTTAAATAAATATAGTCACCTCAATATGCTTATTATTAGCTACTAATGTTAATTTTAAAGTCAAATAAGTTATACTTTGCCTGGAAGTTTTCAGGATATAGTCATATCATGGTGACCAGGAAGCTGCCAATATTTCCTGTCTGTGACCTGCAAAAACAACTATGTCTAAATTCTTAAAAAAACACTTGAAACTTGGGACCATATTCATAAGTGAAATAAATCAGACTAATGTGTAAATACCATATTGTCTCCCTAGTGTAAGAAACTGAAAGAGTGAAACATATCTAACATGTACAATAGACATTGTGAAGGATAAGAAACTATTCAATGGGAAAAACAAATGTGATGGAGGAAACGAAAAGGAAAGGAAAAGAAAAAAGAAATATATTTGTATATATATACACAAGATAGGTAAGCTAATGGTACTACTAATCCTATTAGATCATAGAAAAGAACAGTTAATACACTGATCAAATTTTCATCTCTATATCTGGTAATCTAAGCAACCCTTTTGAAAATAACCATATCCAGTATAACAATCATTGTTAAATTCCTATCACCTTGTTTTGAAAGCCTATATTGTTGTTTGTGGGTTTTTGTTGTAGTTGTTGCTTGTCTCATTTTTGTTTTTGTTTTCTGTGATTTTTTTTTTCGGTTTAAAATAAATAAATAAAACACGTGAAAAATCAACTTCCAAAAACATTTCCTATTCCGAAGAAAGCATTATAAAGTGATTAAATGTATGTTCATCATTTTTCCATGCTTATAACAATTTCTGTTCAAAAGCTAATGTGAAGTCTGTGGTGATTTTTTTGACACATGGAGTTTTAATATAAGAGGACTGGTTTTTCTTGGAAAGGTCAAGTTTGTGCTTTTTGAAACAATTTAGATGTTAGTCTATGTCAGTCAATCAACATAACTCAAGCTTAGTTATTTCTATAATATAGAACCATTGGAATAACACATAAAAACAGCTTAAAGAAATAAAAATATTTTCCCATTTCTCATAATGCTGCAATAAAAACAATTGTTGACTGTCTAGAAAGCACAGGTGGCAGGTTCATAGGTGGCAAAGTCATAAATGATTTCAACATTTTAATTCAGTTTTACCTAAATGAGCTATTCAAGTTAGGAATTTTTATCTGCTTAGTTGGTATCAAAAGAAATTCACAATAACATTAAAAATAGTACCTATAGCACCAGCTTTTCTTGATAATTTGTATTTCATAGAGATGACTAATAATGGACACTTTTGAATTATATTCAATCATTTCATTGTTCAGAATTAAATTATTTAATACTGAAAAGGATGGCAAAAATAATTTAAATTAGTACACCTTTTCTAAAGTATTTCAACATTTTTAAAGAATATTTATGTCAAGAAAAATCACTTAAATAGTAAAATCATCAGACTAATATTTGACAATGTTTATCAGACAAATGTACTGATACAAGTTTCTATAGTAGATTATTCCTTTAAACGTTGAGCTAATACAAGGTTGAGTTTGATCTTCTATGTTTCATTTCCTTTGAAGTTCCCCTACAGCCACTGTCCATACAAATGTCTCTTCAATGGTTCAATTTTATAAGAATAATGCACAGAAGAATCTTTCTTTCCCTGTTGATTTTTAACAACTAGCACAAAACACATCACTCATGTCACTTACAAAGAATACATTGTTAGTAATGATTCTATCAAATGGTTTACTCAAAGTAGCAGTCATTTCAATTTTAAAAAATATCCTGAAGAATGTGATAGCAGGATCCACACTTTAAGTCACAAAGTTGTACTTTGGGTCCTCTAACACTAACTATAAAAAATGATTTAATGTGAATTTACTATAAATCATCAGCAAAAGGAAACAACACACTACCTAGAAATGATGACATTTAACAGTATGCATTAAAAAATAGAAAAGTACATGCCAAAAATACATTTCAAATAATTTTAATGCCTATAATTAGAAAAAATTGTTTGAATAGTAATTACAATTTAGTAGTAAGAAAACTCTATTACTATGTTATTTTTAAATTTTAAACTAGTTAGAGATTTGTAAGAAGTTACCAAGAAAGGCCCAGCCCACTTCACCTGGGATCCCCTCACGATCATGTCTTAAATGTCATGTAAACTGAAGCATGATACCAAAACCAGGGTATTTATATAGAAAATAAAATGTCTTATGCTTTTATGCCATTTTATCATATCAAGTTAAAACTTAGTTTTCCAAGTTAATGATATACATCCAGTTTTAAGTACAGTCATAGATTCACAAAAAAATCTGGACACAGACTGAATGGACTCAAAGACAAGTTAGTGACTAATTCTTAATGATAAAGCAACTGTCTGATGTTGAGGGGTGAAGAAATTCATAGACAGCCACAAAAACAATGCAATCACAGTGACCAGACACTTGATAGCAGAAATACACTGTTTTTTCCTCATATGAAAATATTTTTGTTGCAAATGCTTTCATATAAGTAGCCATTTAAGTCCAATTACAATCTTAGAGATGCAAGTAATTTCCTTGTTTTATCAACTCAAATTGGAAATGTTTCTACTTTTTGTTCAGGAAACAGTTTGGAAATTTAGTGATTTAAAGGTAATTGTTTAGAGAACAGATATGGTTGTTTTTCATCTTTTAATCCTAGCAATTAGCACAAAGCTTGACTTGCAAACATCTGTTGAACTAAATATAAATGACATTTATGTGTAAAGAAAATTCTATTCATCTCAGCTAACTAGATCTAAAAAAAGAGAAAGCTTTTGACATGTTAAAAGATAAAGGAATACATGTGCAAACCTGCTTCCAAACAGTGCTTGATGACAACTGGAACTTTATGATAACTATAAACTGTTTCTCAAATTAAACACATCTGCAGTCTGAGAATCAAAAACATTTTAAAAGTTAAATTCTAGTGATAAAGCCAAAGCAAGAAACTTTCTTTTCTCCAGATATCTAGCGATTTAATAATTGAATGCTAGCAATTTATTTGACTTAAACATAATACATCCTAGAAATTAAGAAAAGACAACCACCTGACTCACTTATCTTCGCTCTACTTCACACTAAGGAATTTCAGCACCAGCATGGGTGATGTAGCCAGCAATCTGCCTGCTGCTCGGTTCCCCACAGCCTCAGCTACAGTGCCTAGGACAGTGTGTCCTCACCTAGAACTGTTCCTAGCTTTGAAATCAAGCATTTCAGTTGTCTATGACAACCACAGTCTTACCACTTTGACTTCTCTCCCTAATTACTCTCAAGGCAATAGAATAAGCCACAAAACCCCCATCAGTTCCTTCTGTCCACATCTCCTCTCCAGCCTGAGTTCCAAGTTCAACAGGCCAGTGTCTTTCTTTACTATCATTTTTCCATTTGTCAAGAAAGCCTTTGATCCTGAATGACTCCACAAATGTCTGTATTTTCTGCAGCTGTATCCAGTTTGATCTGCATAGGGGTGGCAAACATTTTGCTTAAAGGGTAAAACAGTAAAAATGTTGGGGGTTAGAGGACCAAATATTTATTTTTGCTGTAAAATCAAGGCAACCATACATAACTAGTGAACACATTTGTGTTCCAATATATGTATTTACGGAAAAGGTATTAGGGCTTGTTCACATGCAATACTTGCCCAGCGCCTTTTCTATGCAGAAGGAGCAAATCTTACAGTCTGTAGATCGCTGTTACTTTAAAAAAAAAAAAATCACCTCAACTGGGCTCTCAGTAATGACTGCCAGGCCTGCTTTTCCCTATTTTAGAAGCACAGTATTCTCTGCAATATTCTAAAGGTATTTGAAATTTTCTCTATTTTCCACAAAAATCGTTACTCAGTCAAAATAAGTGATGGTTACTTTAGTTCAAAGAAAAATTAGGAGTCATTTAATAGAATTCCTATTACGTGTTAGCAACAAAACTGCAAAAACATTTGCTTCTACTTGCCCTTTGTTCCTTCTTCAGTCCTGTTAAATGGAGTAAAATGATCTTTCCCCATTTCAGAAATTAATTCCCTTACTGCATGGTCAGAAATCTCAGATTAAATCTTGAATATCCGTAACTTTTCTCCTGCCTCAAGTTCAAGTGTCTCCCCAAGTTAAATAACTCAGGAGAACCATCACCCTACACTTGCCTTGAATCTTTTCTCTTGTTCAAATTCACATTTTGGCCATTTTTTAGCCCTGATATACAATGCGGTTACAAACAATCAATTTTATTTTCATTACTTATTGACCTCATTGTGATAACCCCTCATCATTTTCCCTATCATAATGTGCCAGTAACATGCTATACAACTGACTACATCATTGTTCTTAATTTAACTAGCTTCAAATGCTCAGATGTGCTTTATTTTCCTCTTACTGTCTTTGGCTACTCCTCATCATTTCTTTTTGCTTGTTTTGCAGGTTTTGTTGTTTCTTTTTCTACCCTATTTACCCTAGTTGTCCTCAAGATTTTGTTGTATGAAACTCTTCAATTGCCACTTGCATATACTAGTGATTCTTGTACAGTGTCAAACTGGGCAAACCAAAGTGATAATTGAATAGGAAAGCTTTCAGTATTTTACCACCAGTAATAATATTTGCTTCAGTTATGTTTTCAAATAAGGAATCAAATTAAGGAATTCTCTATTGCTCATATACCCATTAAGAATTTTTAAAAACAACCATGAATAGCCCTATCACCTCTATTTTTACTAGTATAATTATTAAGCTTATGACTCTCTAGACAGCTAGTTAACTTTACACTATTGTTGTTAATTACTGTTGTCTTGTTAGAACAGGTAAAGATCCATTTAGTAGACGTTTAGTATAAGTCAATAATAGATTTTGTTCAGTTTTTCCTATTGTTCATAGTATAATTATAATCTCTTTCTGTCATTACAGGTAGTACATTATTTTAGTCTTTAGAGTTTGTCAATACTCAGGTTTTATTTAGTAGTATATTTGATTCTGATGTTATCACTATAGCCAAGGTGTCATGACTATTGCTGTTAGTTGGTTTTATTGGGATGACAATATCTAGACAGCCTGTAGTGACTAAAAATTTGATGGCCCATCTCTAGATACTAGAACAAATATGCTGCAACCTCGCATTGTTACAGAAAAACCAATATTAAACCAAATGAAAGACTCTGTACTGCGGATCTAGAAGGCAACTGTTTACTGATCATAATGCCAGTGGGCTAGCAGGACCAAGTCCAAATCACTAGCAAAGAGCCAACTTTGAGTCTATTTTAAGTACAGGTTACAAGCAAAATAACAACACATTGGATCCATAATGTGACAGACTATAGCTTGGCCCAAGTGGCTAGATTCTGGGCTACCAGGCCAGGCAAAGTTGGGCTACTCAAATAGCCTTGTGGCAATATCTGCAAAATCCACTGTTTGCTCTCCCAGTTGAAGGCAAATTGGTCCTCATTGCCAGTGTTAGGTTCTTACTTATAGTCATTCATCATGACACATCTGGCTTCTGCACCAGCCATACTGAAGGACTCTGCAGGAAATGTCACGCATGCTTTTTAATTTCAAGACAGTCTGTGCCATCTTCTCATAGTCTCTAGGAAGCCAATACTGCTTCATGTACACAACACCTGTGGGAGAGTCAGCACTGCATGGTATCAGTCTGAGCACCAGTCAGTATATCCACTCCCAGTATGTATGCAGCAGCTGGGGAAATATAATCATAGAGATATGGCGGTAAGCACCTGATATCCAAAATCACCTGGGTCTTCTGAACCATGATATAATGATCTCTATATCTTTTTATGTATGCAACAGGTCCTGTAAAACAGTCTGGGTTGCTATACATTAGTGCTGACTCAGCTCTGGTACCACTAACATTGGTACACATTGCATAGTGAATAGTTTAGTAAATGTGGGAAGATTACTAGTTAATTCTACATGTGGCCTCTAGTCTCCTGGAATCCCCAAGACCTGGGTAGCATGGCCTGCATCCTAATCAGGATAAAAGGAAACTAAAGTCACTTTTTTTTTTTAGCCTCACCAGGGATGATTTGCCAGTATTGCTGTTCAGGGCATAACTGCCTCTATAGAGTGAGCAGTACATCTAAAGGCTGCCCATCTAAACTTATCTGTGACTAGGGCATCAGCCAGCAACTCCATTCAGATCTAGTGCTGACTGACTTTCAGTCTGCCCACAACCTGTCTTTGGGGGACAGCTCTGTTCTTCAGGGGTCTCCCTTTCTTTCTCATATACCGGTACAGTTCTTAAAATCTCTTCTCCTTGGCATTTCATTTCCATATTTTCTGTCTGGCCAAGCCATCAACAGTTTCATGAATTGGTTGATCTTTGAAGGGGCTCAAAGAGCTGCCACTGATCTGAATAAGCCCACTCACCAGGATCATGTCCTTTATACATGCCATCAGTAGGTCCTCATCTGGGCTATGATACTGCAGTGCAAACATCATCTTTCATATGCCCATTTCATGTGAGCACAGTTATCTCTAGATAGTTAGTGTCTTACTCCGGCAGGTCACCTGGAATCTCTCAAAGCAGGTGAGCCACTGGCATCAACCAACTAATCACAATATGTTTATCTGCTTCTGGGGTTGTCTTCTGCACATCCTGCAGAACCCATTTCACAGAGGGGGCGCTGGGTATGTTGGCTATTTGGGAAATCTCCTGTGAGCTTCACTGAATGTTATTGGCCATATCATCCCAGAGCCACAGCAATCAAACAGGCTCTATTTTACTTATATTTTGTTTTAACTGTTTTTTAAGCCTGAAAGACATCCTTGGGCTCCAAACAGACTGTTTCTCAGTCATTTGGGGCCTTCCAAGCTGCCAAGAAGATGGCTACCGGTGGCCATGATGAGGACACTTAGCAATCATTTCCTGGGGTCTTTCCTTGTCTTGAGTACTGTTTCCACAGCTGCCACAAGACCACTCATCTCAGTGTCCCAAAGGCAATTTGTTTGTCTCCTTGATTAAGAGAGTGGTTTCAGCAAGTATTTTAAATGGGGAGGCCATTTTCTTGACATTGAGTCCAATGTTTAGACAGGTAGGGAAGGTGACTGGCCTTGCCCAGAGACTAACAATCTTAAGAAGCATATGGAAGCTAGAACAGTCCAAAAGAGTGAGGGCAATCATAGTGGCATTGACAGCTCAAAGATCTTGAACTGGCTTTATAAGCAGGAGAGGTATATTTTAGCAGTTTGATGATCTATCATCATAGGGGCCAGCTATATATCACAGTGACCAGCCATTTTTAGGAGACCAGAGCAACCAGACCTGGAACAGGAGGTATTACCTGGACAATTAACAAACTGAAGTATACTGACTGGAGGCGTTTTTCCTCTTAGCTTAGTCACCTTTGTAGTTTTGGCCCCTAAACTTTAGTTGTTGAACACTCAGAAGAGAAGATCAGTAGTATTAGTACTGTAGTGGGTTTAATTATTATAATTTTATCAAAATATCAAGCATTTTGAAATATAAAGCTTAACAAAGGACTGTTATTTCTTATGAACCATAGTTGTCCTAGTAGTCAAATCCCCGCAGAATGTTTTACAGCTAGCAATTAGACAGCTTTCATTTTAGAATGACAATCATGACATTATTTTTGCAACATATTTAAATGTCAATTTTGGTATTGAGTAGAGTAAAACATAGCATGTACATCACATACGTTTTAAAAAGGCTATTATTTGACTGGTAATCTCGTGTTGATTTGACCACTTCCCTAATAGGGGTTTTTAAAAGGAACAACCTGAGATCCATCAAATGAACAAGTTTTCCTCAAGCTTTCCTCAACATACATAAGATTTGTACTCTTGTTATGCTCTTTTTATCTCTTCAGCAGAACAAGACTTTCAGCATACAGAAGCCTTTCATACCAAAAGTATATCTCTTATGTTTATAGCTTTCTTAACATTTTTCTCTCCCACGTACTATAACATTATATAACAAATTCACCTGTAGCCTCTTGAATTTTAAAATGTCCCCTTTCTTCCTTTAGATAGTAAACTTCCCCTTGGATATTAAACCAATTGCCAGTGGACCTCTGAGTGACCTTGAATTAGTGTTTTATTATACAACAACAGAGGAAAGAGCAAGTTAACTGGAAATTCAAAACTTTACAATGTGCAAGAAATGCTTTCTGCACATCAACTCAAACTGAAAACCAAAAATACATTTACCAGTTAGTTAAAATTTGACTTCTCCTATAAACTATTTTAGGCTTGATAGGACTTTGCCCCTTTCCTCAGACCATAATTACACCAGCTTTCAGACACTTGCGGGTAGCACCAGGATGTCAACATTAAGCAATGGCTGATCTTGAGGCTCCTGAAGTCAGGAGGAGAGCTTGAACTTTGTCTTGTTCCCTTGGTCTCTTTTGAAATGAAAAGACAGTTCCAGTTTTGTCTCTTTAATCTCAGCATGCATAGTTGGGACCAAGTTTTGGCTTTGTGTCTCTGTTATAGCTTAGCCATTGGGCCAGCTAGATTTGCAGGTGTATAGTTTCTCTTTCTTTTTATTAGTCTGTCTGCATCAACTCACCCATACATTCTGTTGTATTAAAATTAGGTAGCTTTTTATGTCTTTACTCATTATAGTGCAAATCATTTCTGCAATTACTTTTGCTTTCAAACTGATTAAACTGGTTTTCTTTTTGGTTTCCAGCTGAGTCCAGGAGACCATATAGATATAGATAGATAGATAGATATAGATATAGATATAGATCTATAGATATAATTTTATACAAATATATATACACACACACAAGGTAATACCTTTCTAACTCTCAAGCCCATAGGCAAATCTAACTGGGACAGCAGCTGCAGCTGGCTACTTTGACTAAAACAAGAACTGGATCCATAACCGGTGTCAGACGTAGATGTTGGGGAGTGATCAGGTCTTCCTTTGTCCACAGTCGGGATGGCAAACAAGCAAGAAAACAGGCTATTTTCAGCGACACATTCCCTCCCTTAATCCTGAGGGCAAGTCTAACTGCAGCAGTAGCTGTAGCTGAATGAGAACTGGAACCAGAATGGGTAACCGACAAGGCCATCTCAAGGAGTGACCAGGAGGAGCCAACAAGCAGGTAACAAGCAGATGAATAGGCTAACTGTGGGACACAACCCTGGGGCATGTCTGTCTTATCCAAGGGCCAGATCCAGGAGTGTTCTGACTCCTCCCAGGGTCCGATGATGTCTCTACTCTCACGCAGGGGCTCCCTTCCTGGACTCCTAAGGAGACTCCAAAAACAGGTCCAAAGGGCATGCATTCTCATCTGCAGATGAAGGATGAGCCCAGGCACTGAGCAGCAGGCCTACATCAGAGACCTCAGTTGGTCACCATAGTGACTCCCCAGCCAAATGCACCAGAATGTTATATATATATATATATATATATATATATATATATATATATATTCAGATGGAAGACTCTGCACCGAGAAATCTAGAAAGCAATATTTTATTGATCATAATGTCAGTGGCTAGCAGGATCAAGTCCAAATCACTAGCAAAAGTTATCTTTGAGTCTAGTTTAAGTACAGTTTACAAGCAGGAGGTACAAGGCATTACATGATTGGTTACATAGATTGAATTAAGTCATATATGGTCAGGTAAACTAACTCTAAATACATTTGCTTAAAAGGAATTGTTTACCATAACATAAGAACATCCTAGATTTGAGGAGAGGGGGTTCAAGCAGAGTGAAAAGTATCTTTGACTGGGTTACTTTATCTCAACCATAGTCATTAAGGCCAGTGAGAAGTAATAAAATAAATAAAAATAAATAATAATAAAATAATAATAAATATAAAAACATATATATGGTTTCTGGACACAGTTACATTGACTTGGCTCATTGTCTGGAAAGACAGCTGGACACAGGCTATCAAGGACAACTATGTGACAAGAAACAAGAGTATAGTCAGAAGCTAGTCAGTGATTTTAACTTGAACTATAGCACATCTATAGAATAATTATAAGTTTGCTAATCCACAGCTTTGCTCTTACACCACTCCAGGTAAATGGAGGTGGCTGTATCCTAAGAAAGAGGCAAACGTTTATTAGCCACACCCAGAAGACAACACTGAAATCAAGGAAGAAACAATGAAGTTTCTAAAACTAAATGACAATTCATGTACAGCATATTACTTATGGGATAACACAAGCAGTCCAAACAACTACGGAAGTCACTGTAGTAGAGAAAAAGTTTTCCACTGCAGCCAACCTCCAAGCCTCAAAACAAAATCAAGCAAACAAAAAACAGAAACATGAGAAGACAAACCAACAAAATGCCTCCTTAAAATCACAAATTCTGCAAAGCCAATCCATTAAGCTTTGAAGGAGATAAAACCAAAAGCCATACACCCAAATTATTTGAACCGGTATTAGGACAGAATACAAAATAGATAAAAATTTTGGCAAGCTCATAGAAGATACAGTGAGTACCTGGTTTAAGAATTAGTTCCATTACAGGAGAACAACTTATAAATATAAGTTGGACTCATTTGTAAGATCAAAAAAGTAAGTCTGACACTTTGAATACAAATATACAATGTAAAGCATTTATAAAAAAACACAAATATTGAAAATAAATTGTTTTCCTTTTACAGAGAGCACATAGCAGCACAGCTGTGACAACATCTGGCACACTTGTGACCTACTTCTGCTATGAATGTTTGTAATGCATGGTCTGTTCCTAGTTGTCCAAGTCAAGGACTTACTGTATAAGTAAACAGACACTGAGCCAAATAAACAAGATGATCAAAAAGTCTATAGAAGACACTAATAAAAAGCTAGCAGAGCTAAATAGAACATGAATGACCAACATTGAAAATAATTTAGCCAGGCGTGGTGGCTCATGCCTGTAATCCCAGCACTCGGGAGGCTGAGGCAGGAGGATCACTGCGAGTTCGAGACCAGCCTGGGTTACAAAGTGAGCTCAAGGCCAGCCTGAACTGCATAGAGACCTGTCTCAAAAAAAAAAATTTCATTAAAAAGTCTAAGCAGAAACTGAAGACATCACAGAACTGACAAATGTGAGGACAGAGTATCAAAACTAAAGGACAGGGTTATTGCTTCTGACCAACTAAAAAGAGGCACCTTAAAAAGAAGAAATCATGAAAAAATGCACCCAATAGTTCCTATATGCTACAAAGAAGACTAATCTAAGATTAATTGAAAATAGTGAAAAATTAGAAGACAGCACAAGTATCACTAAAAAAACTAGTTTCCTGAAATAATAGCAGAAAACTTTACAAATAGGGAAAGAATTTACAGGACAGATAAAGTAAGACATATTGAGCCCCAAATTGCCATGAACAGAAAAAAACTTCTCCATCACATGTCATAGTCAAAATCCCAGAAGTCTAACACAAGAATAAAATCTTAAAAGCATTTAGAGACTAGCAACAAATCACTTATATAGTAATAATGCCATCAGAAGTAAATAAACTTCTAAAACACAAACCTTAAAGATCAGAAAGTCTTGAAATAAAGTGCTTGAAACACTAAAAAGAAACAATTTTCAACTCATGCTGATATATCTTGGAAAAATAACTTTAAAAACTGATGGAAAAATAAGGTATATGCACAATAAAGAACATCTAGAAAAATTCATAACCAGCAAACCAGCATTCTAAAAACTCCTGACAGACATCTAACAATGACAAAAGGACTAGTGAGACAAAAGCACTAGGTAGGGTAAGTAGTTAAATAGATGAGAAAGACATAGAATCAGCAACAGTAAAATAAGGCAATAACAGGAACAAGTCAATACCTATCAGTGTGAATGGTCTCAATTCCCCAATTAAGAAACACAGACAAGAAATAAAATCCAACAGTATATTGTATACAAAAAGCACATTTAACCCAAAAATAAACTCATAAAATGAAAGTACAAGGATGGATATCATGCAATGGGACCCCCCCGCAAGTATAGCTACCCATATTCAAGTCAAAACTAAACAAAAAAGATCACTACATAAGAGTTGAATTCTAGAAAATATCATGGAAGATTCAACACTAATGCTTCCCAAGCTCTTCAGTGAAATTGAAAGGGAAGGTCTACTCTCAAAGTTACTCCTAGAAGCTAGCATTACCCTGAATCTAAAACCAGACAAAGATCCAACTAAAAAAAGAGAACTATCTCAAACACTTTAATGTATATAGATACAAAAACCCTAATTAAGATACTGACAAAGAGAATGCTACAAATTATCAAAAAGAACATACATCATGATTATGTAGGCTTCATCCCAGAGTTGCAGGGAAGGCCCAACATAGGCAAATCCATAAAATTTAATACATCAAATAAACAAAAGCAAGGATAAAAATCACAAATCATAGATGCAGAAAAAGCCATTTACAATATTTAACATCATTTGCTAATGTAGACAATGAATTAAATTAACTTTATTGTCTTATATTTTAAAATTCAGATTCTGGGTGTATATGGGTGAGAAGTGAGTGTATATGGCTTAAGTATAATGTAAAAACAACTTCCAAAGTATTTGAGATGATATCTTATTCTGTACTAAGTATTCCTAGTTAACATTGCTCTTCATTTTCATGTTTTGTGTTATATGCATAAATACTCAATGGTTTACAAATTTATGAATTACATTTTTCCAGTACACACTTTCCAATGGAAAACATTGCTTTATATGTGTCAGAGATCTGCAGGAGTTCTCAAAGTCATAAAGTCTGATCACACCATTGGAAACATCTGATAACATGCTGATAATAAAAATGTTCACATTTAATTACTCTATTCATGTATGAAGATGTATAATATGAAAAGTTTAAACATCCAAATGCTTTTCAATAATAAGTATAGAGCTAATTATCACTAATGCAAACCACAAAAACTTCAATAAACTAAAATTTATTAATATTTATAGAATAAGACCTCATCCTTGTTTTCAATGAGATGGAATAGTGAGGGTCAAAGGTAAAGGGGAGGAAAAAAGAACTAAAAGAGAAAAAAATGAAAACATAGCTTCTGAAAAGGGAATGTGACCAAGTAATGGAAGGAGCAAGGAGAGAGGGCTAGAGGACAAAAATAATTAAGATGTATTCTGTACATGTTACCAACTCCCCCATGAGAAATGTAATCATCATTCACCACAAACATGAACTAATAAAAACCTTTTTAAAACTTTTACAGCACAGAAAAAAATTAAGCAGTGACCATTAAAGTTTACCATCATTATTCCGAAAAAGAAAATATGGTAGAAATAAAACAGCAAATATAATTCTTAGTTAAGAAAGTAAGAATATTACCAAGTTATTTTAGGTGTTAATTATATTTGTGCTAAATGAACATATTTGTGCTAACATATTTGTGCTAAATGAACATGAATCAGACAGACCAATTATTTCTCATAATACCTATGTGAAGCTGGGCATCTTGTGTCACATGACTAAATATTTCAACATTTGCAGGAAAGGAGGGTCTTTTCACCTAAATCACAAAGCTGATACGATGTTAAAAGTGCCAAGTTCCTTCTAAGCACCTTCCTTCTTTCTCTTACGAATGTATTGATTCCATTGGTTCAGCTTCACCTGAGCACTTAACAGTGTGTCAGTCACTCTGCTAATACAGCTGTGGACAGGAGAAGCTCTGTTCCTGCCAAGTTTACAGTCTATAGGAAAAGACAAGGAGGATACACAATCACAGAGATTGTCAGTTATCATCAAGATTGCTGTGACAATAACATTTATACTAGTTTTGGGATTCGAGGTTAATTTGCTTGATTGTAACAGTTAAACTGGAGTTTGAAGGAAGAATTGGAGTTACCAATCTAGGCTTATTCTAGAAACTGAAAGAAGGAACAGGTCGCTGAAGAAATATTGAAGAGTGGGGAGAGAAGAGGGTAGCAGGGGCCAGAGTCTGCTCTCAGAACCTAAAGTAGAAGAGGCTACCAAAAAATAAAACATTCAACTTTTTGGAAGAAAGAGGAAACATTTCCTGACTCAGAAACTTGTCCACTATTTTGGTAGAAGCTATTGAACCATCTATTTAAAAGCTTTGCAAAACAATTTTAAAAAGTAAAAATAACATGTAAGTGTATACAGAATACAAAAATCTTTTACATTGGCCAAATCTAACTTGCACTATATTATTATTGGGACTTCATGTACTTTAATCAGTTTTTCATCTGTATCTGTCTTTATTGTATTTTTTAAAATTATGTGTTTTTCAATGATCTTAGTTCGTTTACATGAAATTATATGAAATCATCTTTTAAGCTATTGTGTCTTTCATTAACTTCCCTGAAGTCTATAATATACCATTACAAATAAAAATAGGTGGTTCAGGATATAGTAAGTTTAGTGCCAAATCCTCAAAATGAGGAGCATTCTTTTTTTCAGAACAGAAAAGTTTAACCAACATAGTGTTTCACTACAAGAAAACCCGACATCACAGTAGCTACCATAGTGTCTCTTTCTTTGAAATATTTGAGTATGCCTTCATACACTATAGTAACAAACAGAACAAAACAGTATAAAACCATTCAAGAGAATGAAAGTATTACAGGGTATTCAGAACCAACTAACAGAAAACAAACAATGGTTACTATATTATCTCCTGTGTCCATAAAAATTTTTGTTTATCCTATCACATATAATAAAATCCAATAAGATGCAACATGATAAAAGCGATGGAGACAGAAGAACAAAAGTTTTGTAGGACTTCAACAAGATGATATTAAATCAGCACTAGCTATTATAATGTCTTGTTTTCTTCAAAATAGCTAATCAACCATTACAGACAATAAAATCAAATAACCCAGAATAAAAGCATTCCAACTAATGAATAAAAACATTATATGGCTTCAAAGCCAAGATTATCACATACTTTTATATGTTCTTACCATTTCTTACATTAGGGAGACTATTTGGTATTTATACATGTGAGTTTGATTTATTTCACTTATGAGTATGGTCTGAGGTGTACCCATTTATTTATAAATATCTCAATGTGATCCTTCTTTATAGCTGAGTAAGTACTCCATTGTATAAAAATACCACAACTTTTTTTTATCCATTCCTCAGTTGATGGACACTTAGGTTGTTTCCAAGATCTGGCTATTACAAATTGTGCTGCTATAAACATGGGTGCACATCTATATCCCTGTGGTATGATGTTTTCTGTTCTTCTGGGAATATGCCTAGAAGTGGAACAGCTGGAACAAATGGGACTTACAATCCCAGCTTTTCGAGAAATCTCCAGATTGACCTCCAGAATGGTTGCACCAGTCTACACTCCCACCAACAGTGCAGGAGAATTCCTTTTTCCCCACAGCCTCTCCAGCATTTGTTGTTGGTGGTTTTCTTGATCCTGGCCATTCTTTTTTTTTAGGTTTTTTTTTTTAATTTTATTTAAAAGGAAAAAGAGAAAAAACAAAACAAAACAGAGCGGTGTAAGGGTACAAGTAATACAGAACTACAAAAAAAAAAAAAAACCAGAAATCACCACTTAATAGATTACATATTATCATCTTAGAGATAGTTGCTCAAATCACAGTATCGAAGCACACAAAGTGGACATTCAAACAGTGAGACTGCAAACAGTTGTGTTCAATGATCCAACCAAAAACATTAATATGGTCAGCTATTTAACACCCCTAAACACACTTGCTGTTGTATCCTTTAGACCTTTTTTTTCCCCTCTCTTTTTTACAACAAAATTTACACATTTTGGGTTTTATTATTCCTTAGTTCTTATTACTTTTTTGGGGGGGAGAGAATAAAGTCAAATATGGCAAAACAAAGCTGTCAGTCAAAACCAAGGATAGACATAGCACATGATGTAGAACAGAGTACAAGGTTATCAACAATGGTTATCAACGATGTCTCTTGTTTCCTTAAAAAGAATTGTCTATCTCATTAGATATTATAAAGTTGAACGAAACAGTAGAGAACAAGCCCAATAAAACTTTAGCATTGTAAACATTACAGGACTTCCAAAGGAGACAATAGTCAAACCAGAATAGGCATCTTAGTGAATCTTATTGCCTTCAAAGTAGTTGCCTATACCCTCAAACTTGATACTATCATACAGAATGGAACAGAGTCTAATCAGTCAAAACAAGATAGTGGGAGTATTACAGGACTTCAAAACAAGTTAATAGGAAATCAAAAAAAGTTACTATTATATATCCTGCTAATTTTTTAATTTTTCCCCTTAATTAAAAAACATAAAAAATAACTAAATAATTTTTTAATGAATAAGGGAGAGATTGAGATAAAACAGGACATAACAACATAGCAATACAGGTCAAAGCATGACTGTTTCAGCAACCTAGTGCTTCACCACCAAATAACTCAACTTAATAGTAGTTACCATAGTGTCTGTATTTTTCCTTGAAATATTTGAATAAAACTTCATATACTATAGCTTCAAATATTTCCATATCAAGAAGCCCAGAATAAAGCCTTTCCAATTAATAAGTGAAAACTTTATAAGGCTTCAAGGCCACATAATGGAGAATCATGATTACCACATATTTTTATATATTTGAATCATTATTTACATTAGGGAAACTATTTGGTATTCATACATGCGAGATTGATTTATTTCACTTATGAGTATGGTCTCAAGCTGCGCCCATTTATTGATAAATATCACAATGTGATCCTTCTTTATAGCTGAATAATACTCCATTGTATAGAAATACCACAACTTTTTTATCCATTCCTCAGTTGATGGACACTTGGGTTGTTTCCAAGATCTGGCGATTACAGATTGTGCTGCTATAAACATAGGTGCACATATATCACTGTGGTATGATGCTTTCAGTTCTTCTGGGAATATGCCTAGAAGTGGAATAGCTGGAATAAATGGGACTTCCAATCCCAGCTTTTTGAGAAATCTCCAGACTGACCTCCACAAAGGCTGCACCAGTCTACACTCCCACCAACAGTGTAGGAGAGTTCCTTTTTCCCCACAGCCTCTCCAGCATTTGTTGTTGTTGGTTTTCTTGATCCTGGCCATTCTTTCAGGAGTGAGATGGTATCTCAGTGTGGTTTTAATTTGCATTTCTCTAATGACCAATGATGATGAGCATTTTTTCATGTATTTGTTTGCCATTTGCATTTCTTCATCTGAGAATTGCGTATTCATCTCAGATGCCCATTTTTGGATTGGATCTTTGAATTTTGGAGGTCTGAGTTTCTTTAATTCTTTATATGTTTTAGACAAGAGGCCCTTGTCTGAGAGAGAGTTCACTAAAATCTTTTCCCAGTTTGTGGGTTTTCTTTTCACTATGCTGGAGATTTCTTTTGACATGCAGAAACTTTTTAATAAGAAGTGGTCCCAGTTATTGATTCTGGGAAGTATTTCCCGTGCGGTTTGAGTCCTGTTCATGAATTCTCTACCTACTCCTATGTCTTCAAGGTTTCTACCCAATTTGTCTTCCAATAGATTTAGTGTTTCTGTTTTGATATTCAGATCTTTGACCCATTTAGATTTTAATTTAGTACATGGTGGTAGACATGGGTCTAGCTTTAGTTTTCGGCAAATGGAGAGCCAGTTTTTCCAGCACCATTTATTAAAGAGACTGTCGTTCTTCCAGTGAACCTTCTTGGCTCCTTTATCAAAGATAAGGTGGTTGAGTGTGTTTGTAGTTGTGGTTGTATCTTCTAATCTATTCCATTGATCTTCGGCTCTGTTTTGATTCCAATACCATGTTGATTTTACTACTGTTGCTTTGTAGTATAACTTCAAGTCAGGGATTGTGATGTCTCCTGCTTTGTCTTTGCTGCTTAGAATTGCCTTTGCTATTCTAGGTCTCTTCTGGTTCCAGATGAAATTTAGGAGTGATTTCTCTAGATCTATAAGGTATGTTGATGGGTATTTTTATTGGGATTGCATTGAATCTGTATAACAGTTTTGGGAGAATGATCCTGGCCATTCTTTCAGGAGTGAGATGGAATCTCAGTGTGGTTTTAATTTGCCTTTCTTTAATATGTAGTGGTGAGGAACATTTTTTCATGTATTTATTTGCCATTTGTATTTCTTCATTTCAGAACTGTGTATTCATCTCAGATGTCCATTTTTGGATTGGATCTTTGAATTTGGGGATCTGAATTTTAAAAAATTCTTTATATGTTTAAGACAGAAGTCGTTTGTTTGAGGGACGGTTCACTAAGATTTGTTCCCAGTTTGTGGGTTTTCTTTTCACTATACTGGAGATTTTTTTTGACATGCAGAAACTTTTTAATAAGACATGATCCCAGTTATTATTCTGGAAACTATTTCCCATGCGGTTTGATTCCTGTTCATGAATTCTCTACTTATCCCTATATCTTCAAGGTTTTTACCCAATTTGTCTTCCAATTGATCTAGTATTTCTATTTTAGTATTCAGATCTTTGATGCATTTAGATTTTAATTTAGTACATTTAGATTTTAATTTAGGCAGAGGTCTAGTTTTAGTTTTCAGCTTATGGAGAGCCAGTTTTTCCAACACCACTTATTAAAGAGACTGTCATTCTTCCAGTGAACATGTTTGGCCCCGTTATCAAAGATAAGGTGGTTGAGTGTGTTTGTAGTTAGGGTTGTATCTTCTAATCTATTCCATTGTTCTTTGGCTCTGTTTTTATTCTAGTACCATGTTGATTTTACTACGGTTGCTTTATAGTATAACTTCAAGTCAGGGATTGTGATGCCTCCTGCCTTGCCTTTGCTGCATAGAAATGTCTTTGCTATTCTAGGTCTCTTCTGGTTCCAGATGAATTTTAGGAGTGACTTCTCAAGATCTATGAGGTATGTTGATGGTATTTTCATTGGGATTGCATTGAATCTGTATAACAGTTTTGGGAGAATGGCCATTTTCACAATATTTATTCTTCATATCCATGAGCAAAGGATGTCTCCATTTTCTGAGATCCTCTTCAATTTCTTTTTTCAGTGTATTATAATTTTCCCTATATACATCTTTCACTTCTTTCGTGATATTAATTACTAAGTATGGCATTTTTTGGATGCTAGTGTGAAGGGTGTGGCTTCTCTTATTTCTCTCTGTGTGATTTTGTTGCTATTGTATAGGAATGCTATTGATTTTTGACTATTGATTTTGTATCCAGCTACATTGCTGAATTTATTTATTATATCTAGGCGATTTTCCATGGAGTGGTGATAAGGGACACCCTGTCTTGTGCCTGATTTTAAGGTAAAGGTCTTCAGTTTTTGGCCAGTTAGTATGAGACTGGCTGTTGGTTTGTCATAGATGGCCCTTATAATATTGAGGTAAAAACCATCTATTCCAATTTCCTGTAAGGTTCTTATCATGAATGAATGTTGGACCTTATCAAAAGCTTTTTGTGCATCTGTAGAAATGATCATGTGATTCTTACTTTTGGCCTTATTGATGTGATGGATTACATTTATTGATTTACTTGTGCTGAACCATCCCTGCATTCCTGGGATGAATCCCACTTGGTCCTTCTTGATGATTTGTTGCATCCTATTTTGCAATAGTTTATTGAGGATTTTTGCATCTGTGTTTATTAGGGAGATTGGCCTGTAGTTTTCTTTTTTAGTTGCGTCTTTCTCAGATTTTGGTACTATAGTAATATTTGTTTCCAGGAATGACTTAGGAAGGATTGCTTCCCTTTCAACTTCACTGATGAGTTTGAGGAGTGTTGGCATTAAGTCTTCTTTGTATTTCTTGTAGAATTCTGCAGTGAATCCATCTGGGCCTGGGCTCTTCTTTGTAGGTAAGGACTTAATTAAATTTTCAGTTTCATTAATAGAATTTGGGTTATTCAGCAGTTTTACATCTTCTTGACTCAGCTTCATATGTTTCTAGGAATTTGTCCATTTTTTCTGCGTTATCAAACCTGTGAGGGTAGAGGTTTTCAAAATAGGTGTTGATGATCTTCTGTCTGTATTTCTATAGAGTCTGTAGTGATTTCACGTTTTTCATTCCTTTTTGCGTGAATTTGAGCTTTTTCTTCCCTTTTTAAAAATAAGGTTGGCTAGGAGCTTATCGATTTTTTTATTCTTTCAAAGAACCAACTCTTTGATTCATTGATTCTTTGGATTGTTTTCTTAGTCTCTATTGTATTAATTTCTGCCCTGATTTTTATAATTTCCTCCCTTTTTTGGGGGTTTGGGCTTGACTTGCTCTTTTCCCCCAGATGTTTGAGGCATAGCATCAGGTTATATATTTGTATTCATTCTGCTTTCCTGATGTGGAAACTCAGTGCAATAAATTTTCCTCTGAGGACTGCTTTCATTGCATCTCATAGATTCCAGTAAGTGGTATTTGTATTTTCATTTGCTTGTAGGTATTGTTTAATTTCTTCTTTAATTTTCCCAGTGACCCACTGATTGCAGAAGAGTATATTATTCAATTTCCATTTGTTTGTGGGATTTTTGCAGTTTCTTTTATCATTAACTTCTAGTTTCATGGCACTATGATGCGATAACATGCATGGGATAATTTCAACTCTTTTGCATTTATTTAAATATGTTTTGTGGGCTAGTATATGGTCTATTTTAGAAAATGTTCCATGTACTGCTGAGAAGAATGTGTATTCTGATGTTGTTGGATGGAACACTCTGTATTATGTCTATTAGGTCCATTTGTTCACAGGTGAGATACAGTTCTGCTATTTCTTTGCTCATTTTCTGTCTGGTTGATCTGTCCCTTGGTGTCAATGGTGTGTTAAGGTCTCCTATTATAATTGTGTTATTGTTTATTTGATTTTTCATTTGTATTAATACTTGCTTTGTTATAACTGGGTATTCTAGAATTTGGTGCATATATATATTTACATGTATGTCTTGATTTTATTTCCAAGTAGCATATTTAACTTAATGGAAAAAAATGACACACAAGTCAACAAAATTGTATTGCCAGCAGCACAGAACTAATTCAATATTGAACCTTCAGAGGAGAATACCTATTTACACTGAATAGCAAGGCAGAATGAGGGAAAGAATACTACAAAATCTTCAGTGAATACATCCTTTTGGTAATGAATTAATACATAAGCCAAAACACACATAGCTTATCAGGGCCACTTTACAAAGTACTATTAGCATAAATTACAAACTCACTGCCTAATGTAACTACAGCCAGACTGAAAAACAAATGTGGCAAGGCATTTTGAGTACTTTAATAGTTTCACTTATATTTTCAAAATGTTTTACGTTACTTATTTTTTTTTTTCACCAATAACATTAGCAAAGCCTACTTCCTTAACACCAAAAATTTTTGGCTACTGGGGGAGTCTTTGTGTACTATAAGTCTCTTTACCAGACAACCAAAACCTTCTGAGTCAGTTAGAAGCCCTGACACCAGGCCAGCTCTAAATGACCAGGTGAGATATCTATTAGAAATGAAAATCAATTTTTAAATAAAAGCTGTGTTTCCCCTTGGTGTCTTACACTACTATAGATCTATAATTCTTTATCCAGCATTCCAAATTCTACAACAGTTTCATGGTGTTTTCATAAGGTGATAGCACACTTATTAGTTGGCAAAATTTGACCATTTATGTACTATGGTGCTCATTTGTCTATTTTGTGTGAACATTCATTACAGAATAAGGCACTGACTTACACAGAGCTGGTGTAGACCCCACTGATGGATTTCTATAGTACACGAAAAGCACTGAAATGTGTGTGCAACACATTATTTCCCTAAACTCCCAAAACTTCAGAGTTTGAAGAAAAAAGAAAATTTGTTTCCCAAAGTTTAACATAAGCACTGGTACAGTAGAGGGAAATATGTGCATGTTTCACTGGATGGGGGCAGTTTTTGTGGGTCCCATGCACTAGAGTTTCTTTAGATTTTCAGAATATCTAGAATATTCTATATCCTAGTGAAGATAGCAAAGTTCTGGGAACAACTTCCTCCAGATCTTCCTGATAAGAATTGCTTTGTGTGGAGGACCATTTTTGTCCAAAACCCTGAACAGTTTGACAATAAAGAATATTTGTATTCCTCCAATGAGCTTCCTTTTCATTAAAAATATGTGTCATTTTCTTTTATAGAGGTAAAAAAAAATGAATCAAAGAATTAGAAAAGAAGGGCCTACACATGACAAGGACAGGCTGCTTCCTGATGCAGCAATGTTAACAATTTTATTGCAATTAGAGTTTATAAAATTCTGCATCCACAGATAAGACTTAACTTGGGATCAACCACTTAAGGAGAACAGAACTTGCCAAAGAAAATGATGTTTCGCGTTTTGTTGTGCCTGATGAAGTAAACAAATGGGTGGTCAGCATTGAATTCATCCTTGTGTTGCAGGATCTGGGATCCTGGCACCTCTATGGCATCTCCACCATCTTCAGTTATGTCTAAGCACACCCTGTGAATCACGTTTGATAAGGCCACTCCGTTTGTTTCTGACATTCCAGAGAAATCAGATGTTTTCATTAAATAAATTTTTCAGCCCTAAGTTTTCCAGACTGGCCTTAGGATCAACCATTTTTTCCACCTTAAACTTTGGAAGGGAGAGTTTGACTTTGGCATTGGCCATGGTGCTGGGATTGGTCCACTGTGACAGGGTTTCTGCGTTGAGTTGTTTTTCAATCTTCTCCAAGCCCGTGGACTCATCATCCACATCTTTGGGGAGCAGGAAGAGCATGCTGAGGTGCTTGTTTTGAAAAGGAAGCTCTATGATTTTACAGTTGATGTCATCAATATTCCCCAGACAAAATGTGGCCTCCAGATTCATCATTTGTACTGGTTTGGTGTCTTGCTGACTCTGAAAGGGCATTCCTTCGTTTCTGATTCCGGAAATTTCTTCATCCACTTTCCAACAAAGTAGGCAGCATTAACCACAAGGATTTTGGTCTGGTCATTCACACTATTGTCAGATAAAATGTTCTCAAAGTAGCCATCTGTGAGCTCCTTAATGGAGTTGTTGATCTGAACTTTTGTTTCATCCAGTTTATCTTTGAAATCAACAGTTTCCAATTCTTTTGCATATGGTCTCTTTGTAGAGCTGAGGAATTCTGTAGAAGGGTTCTGTAGATTTATCTACATAGAGCCGCTTGATTAGTTTCAAAGAGTAAATGGAACTAAGTTTATTTACATCCGAGGTAACTGTTTGAAATCCAAAGGGCACATCTTTAACATTTTTAAAATGAAGGACCTGTCCAGTTTCATTTGCTGTGTCACCTTTGGCACCTATTTGAGCAAGTTACAGAGAGGTGGAGAGACAGATTGGAGAGAAAAGAACATTGCCCGCTGGGTCTTTCTCACACAGTTGTTTGAACAGGTCAACAGCAAAAGCCAAATTTGCCAGCTGCAGGGCATCCATTGCGGGCCTGGAGTTACGGGGAACCTGGAAAGTGCAGCAAGAAACTGGGCCGGCAAGGAGTTCGGAGACCTGGAGGCGCAAACAAGCTGGTGCATATATATTTAAGATTGTTATCTCTTCCTCTTGAAGTTTTCCCCTAACCAGTGTGTAGTGACCTTCTTTATCTCTTAGGATCATTCTTGGTTAGAAGTTCATATTGTCTGCATACAGAATAGCTAGCCCCACTTTTTGGGGGGTTCCTATTGCATGAAGTATTGTTTTCCATTTTTTGACTTTCAGTCTGTGAGTATCTTTTTGGGTTAGATGGATTTCTTGTAGACAGCATATAGTTGGATGCTGTTTCTTGATCCATTCTGCCAATCTGTTTCTTTTAATTGAGACATTTACATTGATGGTTATAACTGTTATATATTGGCTTATTGTTGACATGTTATCTTTCTGATGTTGCATCTGTATCTTTCCATTCTGTTTAATTGTCTGCTTTGCTTAGTGATTTTTTCGTAAGGGTGTCTAAACTGTCTTTCAGTATTCTTTGCAGGGTTGGTTTGGTGATCATGAAATTCTTTAGCTGTTCTTTGTTGTGGAAGTGTCTTATTTCTCCATGCATTTTGAAGGACAGTTTTGTAGGGTACATCAGTCTAGGCTGGAAATCATTTTCCTTTAGGATCTGAAATACTTCACTCCATGCTCTTCTTGACTTTATTGTTTGTGCTGAGAAGTCTGTTGGAATTCTGATAGGTTTTCCTTTATAGGTGATCTGTCTTTTCTAACAACAGCTTTTAATATTCTATTCTTATGTTGGATTTCTGAGATGGTGATTATTATTTGTCTGGGTGTAGATTTATTTTGGTTATGGCTATTCGGAGTTCTATATGATTCACTGATACTGATGTCAGTTTCCTTTCTCATGTTTGGGAAATTTTCAGCTATTACTTTGCTAAATATCCTCTTGATATCCTTTGTGTTGTCCCCTTCTTTTCATTTATCCCTATCAATCTTATGTTGGTTTCCTTTGCATCATCTTGCAGCTGTTAAATGGTTATTTACTGATTCCTTGTTATTTTTAAAAGATCCTTCCTTTGCTTTTCACTAGTTGCAATCTTGTCTTCAAGGTCTGAAATTCTGTCTTCACTTTCATTGAGGCGGTTTTGACAACTTTCAATGCAATTTTTGACTTCCTCTATATCTTTGTGCATCTGCTTCATGTATTCTGTTTGTTTCTTAGATTGTCCATCCAGGGATTCTATCTTTTGTTTTGTTCCTCTAATTTTTTAACTGTGTCTTCTTTAGATGTGTTCAGCATCTCTTTCATTTCTTTTATCATTTCTTTTTTTATCTGGCAGATTATTTCGAGTTTGAATTCCTTTAAAGCTTTCCGGAGTTGCTTCTTTATTTCAGTTGCTATTATTTTAGGTATTTCAGGTGTATGGCATATATTTTCTTCTATGTACCTAGCTCCTAAGGTTTCTTCAGATGGGCTGGAAGTTTGATCTTTCGTTTTGTCATTTTCCTATATTTCCCTGTTTTAAGTGTTGTTCCAAGGCTTCCCTTGGGCCTGTTGGAAATTGTCTTCTATGTCCTCAGGCCCTGGGACTCCTGTTACCCAGTTCCCCTTATTGAGAGAGGGTCATTGGGGGTGGCACAGGCAGGCCCAAGACCTGCGGATCCAGTTGAGTGTGGCAAGAAGCTGGGAAGTTGGTGCAGGCAGGCCCAAGACCTGCAGAGCCTGTCAAGTGTGCCAGGAAGTTCATAGGAAGCATTCTTGATTTTTCTTTCATATGTTGAAATGTAAAAGTGTTTTTACAATGAATATTTTTTATTTATTTTTTAAAAATCTTTCAGAGTCACTTTCTTTGGCAGTTTTTTAAAAAGACATAACTCTTCTCGAAGAGGTTCTCTGTTTTATGCTTCTTTTGGAAGTTTTAAATAATGTAAAACCTTAGACAATCTGAATTTTATTCCACAAAGTATAAATTTATCTGTACCATCAAAAGATTTTTCACAAAGGTCCAATTAAGATCTCTCCCAACTATAATTCCTTCTTTCTCTCCTCAAAGTAACTCATTATCTTGACGTTTATAGCAATTACTACTTTTCTTTTCTGTGCAGTCCGTAGTTCATCACTCAAAGAATATCCATAAACACCAGTTATTGTAGAAGATTTTACCCATGAATACTAACTTTGCTTTAAAATTTCCTGTTTTAAAATCTTTTCCATGTCCTATATTCATTTTTCACAACCTCTTTTTCCTCCATCTCCTTGCTCAAATAATTTAATAAATTATTTGTTGTAAAAACAAGATCGTTTGTTCTGCAATTACCATTATGGATGTCAATGACTGAACTCATGTGCTGTCACTTAAAATTTAATGTGACTTTAGCACCAAATGAATAGTTAAATCCATAAATTCATGTATTTATATAAAGTACTGCTATTTTCTAATACAATTGCCTACCATCAGTGCTCATGCTGCTGAACTTCTGGTCATTCTGATTGCCAGATTTTATCTTTGACAGATTGCTAATGTAACAATACTGTGTATAATTTCTAGGTATAAAATATGATTCCTAGGACATCTTAGATTAAAAATGCTCAAGGTCAAAGTCTGGTGATAAAATATACAGTTTCATATCCTATTTAAATAGTAAAAATGAGGAGTTTTGCTGTTTTGTATTCTTTCATTGTTCTGCTGATCAAAACCCAGAGCCTTGTGTTTGTAAGGCAAGAGCTCTGCCCCTGAGCCATATCCTTGCCTCCCTTCAAAGTTTTAATTACAGGTTTAATTCTTATTTGGATCTCTTGCTTTTTCTTTGCTGCAAACTCCTATTAGATATATATGGGATCTTCTTGCTCATATTTTATATAATTACCTTATAAATTTTCATTTCTGTTTAATTTTTAAAACTAGCCTTCTTTACACCTTCTGTTACTTTTTTCCCCCTTCTCTTTTTTCTTTTTCTTAACATAATGTTCCATTGTGTAGCTCAGCTTAGGCCTTGAACTTGCTATGATCTTCTTGCCTTCATCTTGAGTGTAGGGATCACAGACATAGCCACCACACCTGTGTCAAATTCTAAGGCATTCTCTCTTGTGTTTATTAGTTTGTGTTCTTTATGATTTAATTTTCATTTTGAAAAACCTTTTTACTTGTAATTTTTAAAAATTTTTTCACCTCATTTCTGAGTTTTTCTAAGTCTAACATAATTCTATCATACATTGTAACTTTTAAAATAATTTTTGGTTGGTTTTGAAGTATTAGGTTAGCAATCTCATCTGTTTGGCAGATATAACTTCCTGGCAGTGAGTCTAGTGGGATTCTTCTTGTGTTTCTCTTTACTCTTATAATTTTGCATAGACTCTGACCTTAATTATTTTGCATGTTTTAGTAAAATTAATTTTCATAAATTTTAGAATGGGGGTTTGGTTTAGAATAATATTTAAACTTTGTATCTTTAGAATATATTCTTTAAAGTCCTTTTTATTTTGGTAAGGTATCTAAAATATCAGAACCCATTTTCAGAGATTTCCTGCTTTGTTCACCCTCTCCTGTTCCATTTTTTATGGGAGAGAGAGGATCACAACTTTTTCTTTTCTATTTATTATTCTTGTAGTGCTCAACTTGGATTCTATTCCAAGAAGCTTCTCCTCCGTGTAGAGGTGTGACCCAGGAGGAGCTCTGACTCATTCACTATTTGGAGAGATTATAGGGTCCAAACCGTTCTAACTCCTTCTGGTTCTCATGTCAACACCTTAAACTTAATCTGTGATTCTGGTCTGCCCTGATTTCCCAATTTCAGCTTCTGCAATCACACTGGCTTGCTAAGCCTCCCAACCAAAACACTGATTATCTTGAATTTACCATGTGTACCAGATGCCCCTGGTATAAGCTCCTTATCTTGTGAATCAGTCACCAACAATTCATGAACTACCAGCATATACTGATTTGAGGACATGCTTAAGGAAAATTTAAACAATTTTTTAATTGTCTGAACAATATCAGTACAAATTTTTCTCTTTCAACAAACTCAGAGAAATCAGCATATAACTATCTTAACTATTTTTATATATATATACGTTTTTCCTTTCAGCATATCACAGTAATGAAACAACATGATGTTTACACATATGTGTTTTATTTATATCACTAATGAGTATCTTCCCAAGGTGTACCTATTTATTTATAAAAGTGTCCAGTTTATGTGAAATTAGTTAATATAAAAGTTCCTGGAGCTGTGGGCATAGCTCAGTAGCAGAACATATATCTATGTATTAATAGCTTAGGTTAGAGTCTCAGCAGTGCAAAAAGAGAAGAGGCAAGGAGTGGATAGGGCAGGATAGGAGAGGGGAGGGGAAGCGAGAGGGAGGGGGATAAAGGGGAGGGGAGAAAAAATAATCTCTTAAAGATGGCACCTTGTGGGCAGTAGAAAAAGACATAATGCTGTAACGCTTAGCTTTTTAAAAACTATTCAACATTAGCTTTATTAAAAATGTTGTGTTTCTAATGGAATATACGGAGAAATATGTGTAAATTTCAACAACTGGAACTTTCATTTTTTATGATAAAATTTTTGGACACACGCGACAGTTATCATAATGTGTGCCTCAGCCAATCCCAATAAAGTTTCTGCTTCATAGTTTAACTTTGTAATATAGTTTTTTTTAAAAAAAAAACTAGTTCATCATGAATACACTATCATTGTAAAACTGACAATTAATTATGCAGTAATTATACTTACCTGAATTTAAATAGTATTTACAATGTCAGATGCTTTGCTTATATTGGAATGGCTTCTAGAAGTTTCCCTTTGATTCTATACAGTGGATGAAAAAACTCAAACCATTATTGAAATTAACCCACTTGCTATTTGAAGTATCTGATGGCAGTAATATTATTGAACGGTGAGGCTAATATTTTTCCATCTGAGTGACTATGGTAAGAGATATGGCTTTACAGGTTTTTTAGTTTTTGTTTCTGGTGGTATTGGGCATGGAACCCAGAGCTTATTACATGCTAAAGCAAGCACCTAATTCCTGAGCTATATCCCCAATGCTCTTTTAAATTTTAATTTGAAAATGGTCTTGCTAATTTGTCCAATTTAGACACAAATTCAAGATGGGAATAGGCATGGGCTACTACCATGCTGGCTTTACATTTTTATATAGCCAAGAAAAATTAGTATGAAAGGTGAATGAATTTAGAAGATGTAAGTGAAAAATCAAGCTTAACAGAGTAATTATGAAAATGTACTTTTTTCAGTTGAACCTATTGAAATGTAACTTTAGGTAGTTTTCTGAAAGTATCAGTAAACTCTGGGAATGCATTTCTCACATTCTCTTTATATTTTCTCCTTCTTCTTCCACCTAACCCCTGCCTCCTCCTCTTTTCTCTGAGTTGAGGAGTTGCCGAACTGGGGTTGAAGTATAAGTCCTCTATCCTTAACTCCCTAGTAGCTACAATTATAGGCAGGTGCTGCCAGGCCCAGCAACAGGTTTTGGTTCCGGTTTTACAAAACCTTGTGATATGTTAGTACGTGTGTAGTACATACTGCTCACATTCCTTGTGGGAAGTTGGTATGCATACACAGCATAGCAAAATTCCTTTTCCCATCTCCTTTTCCATTCCTCCCTCTCTCTCCCACTCATCTCTAGATCCCCTTCCTTGCTGGGTTCATGTATGCGGTGCACTATGTTTTCAGGGATATCGCTTCAGAGTTCATGGTACATGGGAAGCATTAACAAACGTCTTCAGCAAGTTACACATACATTGATTCTCTTTAGGGAAAGACAATATTTAATTGCTCTTAAGATACACTTTCTTCTTTATTTCTTTTAAAGACAAAATACAAGGCTTAGCAAACAATATCATAAATATTTGTAGGTTTTTACCAAGTGATCATAGGGAAAACCACCATAGCAAGTCTTTACACTTTTTACCCTATGTTTTATGAACACACTCCTCAGTCAATATTTCTCAAACGTATTTCCTACAGCTACAATCTATAATTTCCCCCATTTCCCTCAGACTCAACTAACTACAACCAATCACTAAGTCAAAGGGCTGGCTAGAACCCAAGCCTAGCTCCTCATGTCTTCATACAAATGACAGCCCCACAGCTGTCCTTGAATGCGTATTAAGTTGAGCCTTGAAAAGTGAGGGAAAAAAAGAATTATTGCTAGGATTCTTTTAAATTTAATTGCATGCTAAAGTGAGAATTCTGTTTACTGACTTTCCTTATGCAATATTAGATGAGACCGTGGTACAAGCTGGGAGAAAAAAATGAAAGTTTATCAAAATTATCCTGATTTAATGTAGATAATAATAGCTCATTATAAAATAAAAATCCTGAGACAAATACTAAACGTATCATAATTTGACAGTCTTAGTTACTTTTATATAATGTGTAACTATCACATGATGAATGGTGAATGCTCCTTTTTTGGCACTTGTGTTCAAGCCTAGACCTTGATTATGCTAAGCATGTCTGACCACGGAGCTACACTCCAGTTTCTAAATTTTCTTATAAGGGCAATGTAGTGTCAGGAGCCATAGTAAGGCAGTACGTTCAGATTCACATGTTTCAAACTACTTTGGCTAGTGTAAAGAGAAAAAAATTGAAAAGAATAAAAGTATTTGTAATACCATTGTTTATATTCTGTATGCTTCAAACTTAATTCTTAAAGATACAGTTTTGCTTCTTCTTCTTCTTTTTTTTTTTTTTTTGTCTTTTTCCTTTTTATCAGTACCAGGGATCGAACTCAAGACTGCCTGCTTGCAAGGCAGATGCTTACGCCACTGAGCTAAACCCCCAGCCCCGAGTTTTGCTTCTTATGTGCTTTCTCATTGGACATCATGAAAGTAGCAGTTGTTTTTAAAAATACTACCTAAAGACATATGCCAGCCCTTACAACCCCTCTGCATCTAAACAAATTCAATATTTATTTATTTCATAATGAATACAGTTGGCAACAGTTTGTAGTTTTGGCATTCTTTTAAATGAAGTCTTGAGTTGAAAAATGTTAAAACTGAGATATTTTATGAAATTTATACAAGATTAATCTGAGGAAGGGCTATAGTACAAGTCAGAAAGAAAAACTGATAATACATATTGAATAAATTTATTATCTTCAACAGGTTCAATGTCAAGGGTATTAACTCCACTGCCATGGATTCTTTCAAAATCTTTGTCTTTGTTCAATTACAGTCCCCAGGCCCTTTTTAAATATTAAAAGTCAGAAATAAAGATAAATGAAAATTTTGGCAATAAGAAAATAATTTATCATAAATGAATTCTTCAGCAAGATAGCATATCGTATGAAAATCTCAGGTAATGTTTAAGTTTTCTACTACACATTTACAAGTATTTACAGATTTGTAATGGTTGTTAAACTTTTCAGATAGTAACAGTTCTATGCATACTTTACCACCTGAAGTATTAGCTTAAATTTCATTTAAAGCATTTACCAACTTTTTAAAAAGATATTTATAGACTGAAACTTTTCACCTTTATTTATAGTTGTAACTAATTAAACTGAGGACACCTAGTGGGCAAAGATTAAATTACAGAATTGTTTAAAATTCCCTTAAGTAGTAGGTGGAATTAGAGAGGTTGGATTCAACAATTAAGCATTTTTAAATAAAGTCATGTTATCTCTTTATCAGAGCTTCAATCTCAACAAGGTGGGATCAAAACTTACTGTCTCTTATCTACCTTTTCACTTCTGAGCTGAACCTAGGGCCAAAAAATGGAAGCTATGGAGGAAAACAGTAACCAAAGCCTAAAGCTTCTGACCAAACAACCAAAACAGTCAGTTCAAGAAGATTTAGAAGTATCAGTGGAGCTGAAGAGATGAAGAAGCTCAGGCACGGATCCCAGAGAAGTGTCTATAACCTTTCAGATTCATTCCTGAGCAGAGTATGCATATATGTAATCTTGAATATGACACAAAAAGTTTGAAATAAGAATGAACCATACACACCTGGACGGATCTTAAAAGTCCTTGAAAATGCAACTGATATATGTATTTCATCCTGAACCTAATCTTGCCAATCACCTCTTAGAATAAAAATATTACCATTTTTCCTATGACTGAAACAAGACCCTGAGTTTCCTAATGGAGTAGTCAAAATGTCTAGAATGGAACCCAAAATTATTCTACATCTGAAAAGCCATGAATATTTATTTCAAGGACAGGCAATGAAGGTCAAAGCTGATTTGACACAGGATGGCATATTATCAGACAAAGACTGCAAGGTGGCATTAGAAAATGCATAAGCAAGAGACTGTGAACACACTTGAAAGAAATTTAAAATAGAATAAATAACAAGCCAAGAGAAATTTCAGAACTATTCAACATAAAATTATTTTAATTTAATGGACTAAATGTAGATTTCAGTTAACAGAGAAACTTGCAAATAGAGCTAATAAATTTACACAGTCTAACAACAAATGAAAACATGAGGTGAAGAACAGAACAGAGCTTCAGAGGAATAATTGGAAAAAACAAACTCTTATGACTCTGGAGTTTCAGAAGGAGAGGAGAAAAAGATTTTGGTACCAAGAAAATACTAGAAAAAATGGCTTAAAATTTCCCAAGCTGTGAAAAACAAAGTCACAAACCAAAAAAGGCAAAACTAATCCTAAGTCAAATAAACCAGATACATTCTAATCAAACTGCTGAAAACTGAAGATAACATTTAAACAACTCAGAGCAAAAGGTCAAAGTATCGATAGAGGGAAAAAAAGTCTGAAAAACTGAAGATTTCTTTTCCTAAAACATGGAGCCTTCAAGTCTACTCTAAAGGAATTGAGAAGCAATGCTCATTTGACAGATGGGACATGATATAAGAAGGAAATCTGGGACACCAGGAATGAAGAGAAAGCAACAGAAATACAAGTATCTAGATTAATGTAATAGGCTGTTCTTTCTTTGAGATATATTTGATGAATGAAAACAAAACTTATGACACTGATGATGAGACAACAACATCTACGCAGAAAAGCTAAGGGTGGCAATTTTGCTATCTATGAAATGAAGCAGTAAATTAGCAATTCTAAGCACACAATTAAAAGTTATATTCATGTCTTATAATTCCTATAGCAACTAGTAAATTGATTGATATGTAAATATATACACATCTGAAGAGATAAAATCAAAATCACAAGGTCAATTAAAATGGAGTACTAAATAATGTTCAAATAACACACAAGAAAGTATGAGGGGGTAAAAGACATGGAACAAATAACTGATGCACTCATCCCTGCTTCTGGCAGTATGAAATGCTTTTGGGGAATTATTAAATCTTAAATTAAACACATATTTATGTCCCATTATTCCAGGTACAAACCTATGAGAAATAAAAACATATGGCCATACCAAGACTAGTGCATGACTTTTCCTAACAACTTTACATGTAATAGCCAACAACTAGGAATTTGGTGTCTATCAACACATGAGAAGATAAAGAAATTGTATATCCACATAGTGGAATACTGCTCAGCAATGAAAGGGAATTGATACATGGAAATTGGAGGAACATCAAAATAATTATCCCCAGCAAAGAGATCAGGCAAAAATGATTACATTTAGACAATAGTCTGAATATGTAAAGTAAGCTAGGGATGGATCTTCGACATGAAATTTTTTCCAAATACTTCAGGTGATTCCAATATTCTGACAAAGTTTTATATTGTTATTTCTGTCCACCTTTTATAAAAATGATCTCAGCTATACCTAACTAAATAAGGATTTTATCTGAATTCATTTATTTATATAGAGTATTTCATAATTACTCTCCTTTTTGTAAGAATAGCAAGTCTTTGCATTCATATTTCTTATCTCACACAAAAATTAAAGCAGAAAAAGGAGGGGGAGGAGTAGGGGGAGGAAGATGAAAAGGAGAAGAAATGAAACTGTCAATAACGGGCTTTGGGGAACTGAATTTTTAATTTTTTATCTTTTTGAGACAGGGTTTCACAATGGAGTTCAGGCTGGTGTTGAACTTACTTTGTAGCCTACACTGGCCTCAAAGTCACGGCATTTCTCCTGCCTCAGCCTCCCAAGTGCTGGGATTACAGGCGTGTACCACCATGCTCCACCAGGATACCGACTTTTTATAACTGGTCAAGACCTAGACTTAGTTACTTCCTCAGTGCAAGGACCTCTTAGAATGAGAAGACCCAATTTAAGATGTCCAGTGGCTCACATATTTGAATTATCACTGATATACAAGATTCCTAAGCATACTAAAATTAAACTACAGGGAAAAAAGAATAATGTTGCTTTTCAAAAGCAGTTAAAGCTCTTTCACTGAAACTAAAGGTGAAGCAACAGGCAAGTTCACTCATTTTTCACCATTTACTTTGCTGATCATAATGGAAGAATTGTAAAACTATTTGATATGAACAAGATATAGGAGGCAAATCTGGATACATAAAAAAGGGATTTCTTGCAGCCTATGAAATAAAAATTTCTGCATATGTGAAACTAATAGACGACTGAGTAGAAAAAAAATCCTGTCATCTCTACAATAACTGGGATTAGGGAGAGGTGATCAGTCACAGGTGCAATGCCAATCAGATTTAAAAATCACAATGGTTTTAAAAAAAGACTCAGTGGTAAGTTGTTCAGTTATAATTATACTCAATATTTTAGAACATTTACCACCAGAAGTAACACTGTATGTAAAGATAATACAATAGTTTAGCACACAAAATGTTACATAGTTGCTTGTTGAAAACCCCAAATGATTAGAGTTTGCCTTCCATCTTGTACTCATTTGTTCAGATGAAAGTCGGTTGTCTTGCTGGGCTGTGCTCTTCAGAGATCGAAGTGAAGGAGGCCTCCAGGCAAAAGCTATTGAAGACCTAAATGTGCCTACAGTCACTTCAGTAGAAGTGACCTCTACCTAATCTTGAGATGACTACTATCCCATTCAATATCTTTATGGTTGCCTTATAAGAAGCACTGAGCCCGAAAGAGGACCCAGTTAGGAGACATACTGATTATTGCCAACATCAGCTTGTGAAAGCATAAATCTCTCAACTGTATTAAATTGCTGAATTTGTGCTACTTTGTTATTCAGGTATTGATGACCAATGCATAACTGAATTCATTTGGAATATTAGAACAAGTCATATGTATCAGTGCAGCAATAAACAAAACATACCATGCTTTCTCTTCCTATCAATTTAAATGTCTTAAAGAAGTCATTACAGTTAGAAGTCCCTATCCCTTTTACTCTCATTCTTCATCTTTCTTACTAAAATCTTATTTTTATTCTAACCACTCCTCTGACATTGCTCTTACCAAAGTCATTAGTGATAACTTTGCCATTTACTTGCAATGTAGACTTCTAATTCCTACTTAATTCTTCAGAATTATTGAATGTGCATAATCACATAACACATCTCTTGTTCTTTGAAGGGCTAAGAATATAATAGTCATAAGAAAATGTATAAAAGTTTTAATAGCAATACATTCCATGAAAAAAAGTAAAGCAGAGTAAAAAGAAAACTACTGAAAGCAAAGAGGGTTTCAGGCACAATCTGACACATTTGATAGGTCTCATCGCAAACATTAGCTTCCCTTAGCATCCATGACGTGGCGTCTCCATGGTTTTCCTGCTACCTCTCTGTTACTTATGTTGTCATTTGCAGGTTCTTTTTCTAGGAAGCATTATTCTACCACCCCTGGAGGGCCAATCCAGGGCTATTCATGTGATAGGCAAGCCCTCTACCTCTGAGCTAGAGGCTGGCTCCTTCTGCCTAACTTTAAGTATTCAAAGTTTGTCAAAATTTTGCTATTAAACTCCTTCTCTTACTAATATGTATGGATGATATTATCTCTGCTTATCTTCATGTACCTTACACTGAAAAAAACCTAACTTCCCCTGAACATAGAATTCGTACATGCAACTACTGTCTATCCTCCACTTGCTAAATGAGAATCTTCAGTTTTCTCAAAATCACTATGATGAAAATTAAAAGTAAAATTTGCTTCCTCTTTGGAAATTGTTGTCTCAGAATGTTTTCAAATTGTAGAAGGCACTTATCTAGGAATTACTATGGATTCCTCCTTTTTGATCATTCATGTATGCAATCCATTTCCAGGGCAGTTGTTTCTATTTCTTAGACATCTGTCAACTCTCTTCATTCTCTGTATCCCACCTGCCACCTCCCCACTTCAAGCTTCATCAACTGTCTCCTGGATGACTGTAAATTACCTGACTGGGTTCCCACTCTCGTTTCAAGTCCAATCCATTCTGTAAGGAGAAGGCAAATCCAGGAGCTGTAACCTGATTCTCATCTTCAAGCTTTTACCCAAGTACACTAGGTCTTGCTCATCCAGCTTCTGCTTACTTTAACATCACGTCTTCCCAATGACCACGGGCCCCAAACTCTATGCTCTAGCAACTGGTCTAGATTTTAACCAGCTTGCTAGAGGTAAAGGCTCGGGAAGCAAGGATGGTCCTCCAAACCCACTTGTGGAATGGGTGAAAGCCCAACATCTCCTGTCCTCCAGTAGTTTGAGGACAACACTCAGCTAGACCATCTTTGGTTGAGGCGCCATTGCAACAGACTCTCCTATTGGCCAAGTGTTATTCCATGTGACCAATGGGGATCTCCATGATTTAGAAGGCTAGAGGACATAGGCGGGCACGCTGAGACTTCCTCCTTCATCTGCAGGGGGCAACAGCAGGGGTTCCCCTCGGAGTTTATTCTGCACCCTCTGGAGGATGCTGTCAGAGGAGGGGAAGGAGCGCGTGGGCCCGGACCAGCTGGGGAACGAGCACTACTCTGTGCAGCAGTACACAAACTGCAGAGGTGAGGTGACAGCGAGGACAGCCGCAGCTGAATGAGTGGAGGAGGAAAGTGAGTGTTTCTCACGGCGCTCCGCGCCACCGCTACTGTGCCCCGGAGGGCGGGCCCGAGCTCCCACGCCCCACCCGCCCCCTCGCTCTGGAGCCTGAGCCTGAGCCGCCTTCTCAGAACCCTTGTGGGGCGCACAGGACGCCGGTGTCCACGTCCTCTCCCTACTCGGAGCGCGCGGGCAGCGGCGCAGGACGAGTGCACGCTTCCTTCCCCAGTCGCAGGCCGGTTACTGGTCTTTAGGCGACCCAGCCGGGGGCGACTTGGCGATCTTTTCCCAGAGGCCTTAGGGAGGAGCATGCAGGTGGCTTTTCCTGGGCCTGTGCTCTGCTTGCGGCCTGGCCTAGTAGTGTCCTGAGAGAGAGAGGCCTTGCAACCAGATCTGTCGAGAAGAGGCCCATGCACTCTGATCACTTCTGATTCTCAGGGATCTGGGTTTGCCTTCCCTGGATACTGCATCCCACAGACCAGAAACAGTGGAAGAATTGACTCTTTACCTGCTATTTCCCTGCAGGGTTCCTGCCAATTAATGGAACAGGTTGTTAGGGAGTTAAGAGATGGTTCTGGCCTTTGAAGTCACTTACACCTAAGAAGCTGAGGGCTAAAGGAGAAATGGCCCTCCGGTCTCAGCATCTTCCTTGAAAATTAGCCATATTGTCATACCAGTAATCTCGAAGAGCATTGAGATCTGCAAAACCATGTTCCATCATTTTTCTGCAAACAGAATAGAAAATCTGTGATTCTTCAAATGTGTATTGCATGACCTTTTTCTGTAACATTTTGATATCATACGTCAATTTTTCTAAAAGTTTCCTTTAAAGTTTTAGAGCAGGGAATATGCTGCTTTCTGCTTCTCCTTAAGAGAATAAAACCTAACAAAATAGTAAAGCCAATCAAAACACAACAGTGAAAGTGATAAAGAACTTCAAAACAATAAGAATATTAAATAATATTAAATCAACAATGGCTATAATGTCTTATCTTCAAAATAGTTGTCCACACCATCATTCATAGTGAAATCAGATAAAAACAAAGCAGAATAAAACCAATGAAACCAGAACATTAAACAAAACATAAATCAGAACAAAACAAAACAGTGACAACACTATTGAATTTCAAAAATAAATCAGAAGAAAATGTCCCATATATACTGTATTGCACACTGTTATCCTCCTAATAGATGCTCAGACTTCAGCCTTAGTCCTGCAAAGTCAATCAAACAATACAAGCATTTAGGTGTTTTGGTACCTCAGTTGCTATCAGCTCAGCCTGTCCTCTCAATCAACTGGTTGTTAGAGGTGGGAGTTTGTGTGGGGTGTCTTGTCTTCCAGCCTGCATGCCCACTGACTCATTGGAAGAATGAATTGGCTTCTTTCCCTGTACTCCTCCCAGAAGCTGCATGGCTTCTCCTTTCTACTTCCTAAGTCAGGAACCAATAATGTGTTTTTGACACTATTAATAGTTCACATTTCCTGGAATTATATATAAATTAAAGTATACCACCACCACACCCCGGCTTCACTCAACATAGACATTTGGGATTTATCCCTGTGGTTGAGTGGCCCAGAGTTTCTTCCTTTGTATTGCTGATTTTTCTTTTTCTTTCTTTTTTTTTTTTTTTTAGGTTTTAACCAAACAGCAGCTTTTACTGAGCTGGGGGGGGGGGGGCGGGGGGCTGGCCAAGTGTGGCCAGTCAGCAGGCTGCCCTTGAGGGCCAATCTGTGGCATGAAGGGGATGCACAGGCACACATTGTGGCTGCTCTTCAGTGCTCACTGGGGTGGCCCCTTCCAGAGCAAATGCCAGGGTTCTCTGGAGATCAGAACTGGCCATCGTGACAACCAGGCCTCTCCCTGCTGGGCCCAGCTGCATCAGTCCCCAGGCCTTGAGGCTATGTTTGGAGCCCCACTGTTCTCAGCTGTTCTGTGGGAGAAAGACGACCAGCAGCACAATGAGGAGGACAAGGAGACTGCCGGCCACTGCCAGCCCCAGGTAGATCTGGCAACGCTTGTTCTCCCAGCGTTTCTTCTGGGCCAGGTTCTTGGCTGTCTTTCTGAAGGCAGAGCTACCGTGTCCAGGAGTTGATCTGAACGCTGCTCCAGCTCCGACAGCTTCCCGTCACGCTCCAGGACCTTGTCAAAGTTGTTGAGCATGATTTCCGTCGCCTCATTCGCCTGCTGCTGGCATCGCTCCAAGTCCTTCCCTGCCATCGCGCTGCCCTCGCCGCCGCGCTTTATTGCTGATTTTTCAATGTGTATATAAAACAAAATTTGTTTCTCCATTCACCTTTCAGAGATATCTGGATTGTTATCATACTTTCAGTCACTTTTGCTGCAGTTCATTCAAAAGTAATAATTTAAAATGACTTCTTACTAATAGCAAAAATAACACTGAAGCAAACAATGAAATAACACTATGCAATGGCCAAGATGGCTAAAATTAAACCGAGTGATCATCTCAAGTCTGGATGAGGATGTGGAACCACTGAAACTCTAGGACATTGCAGATGGCCATGTGAAATAATACCATTTAACTCAGGCTATCACAAAGAAATGAGCAACATCCATGTATACGTCCTTAGAGAGACATATGTTCATCTTTCTGGATGAAATCTCTGGAAGAGGAATGGCTGGGTCAACGTGTAGGTGCATGTTTACTCACTAGTGCTTTTGCAGAGCTAAACTTTCTGTGCAGGTGATTATGTCAACTGCTGATAAAAGACAGTTTTAATATTTTGGTGTATGTGTTAAATCTTTTATTTAAATATTTTTAATATGAAAAACAAGATACAGAAATAGGCGTTACATTGTGATGACCAAGGTAGTATTCCACATGACAAAAATCAAAAACAAATCTATAGAGTAAATGTACCCACACTGAACAAGGTATTTTAAATTTAATCCTGGCTGCATATACATAAAATGACTACAGGCTTTTGCAAAGAAATTATTGCCTAGAACAAGAAAATGCCCACCATTCTGGCTGTAAACTGCCTCACTGCCTTTTGAGACAACTTCTCTAGAGCATAAAAAGAACTGGCACCACACTTAAAGACTAAAGCTTGAACACAGAAACAAATTTATAGTGCAATTTTATATAAAATACACACAGTAAATCTTACTATTTAGAAAATTTAGAAGTATAAGAATACTCCGAATGAAAATTAAAAACCTTATGAAAGAAAAATGCTCACTGTTTATGTATTGTTGTGAGAAAACTCTTAAGATTTTGGTGTGGGGGAACAAGGAAGATGTCTGACATATTTGTTTAAAATTTGTTCAAAAAGTGTTCATAAGGTTGTACATTGCTGCTTGTAGCATCTTAAAATTGTGTGCCATAGATATGCTTTCTACTGTTTATCCAGGGAGCAAAAGAATAACTTGAAGAAAGTGTTTCTCAAGATGAAGGCCAAAGGCCCAAAACAATACCGTGGGGATCAGTAATAAACATTTTAAACAAGCTGCCTGTGTGATTATTGTACATTCTGAAATGTCCTACAGGAAGAAGAAATAGTTAAAGCAAGATCACAAGCTTATTACTCTCAAGGCAGAATTCTCCAGAAGTTGATGTTGTGAATACTGCTTTTTGTTTTAAAACGCGTTTCAGGCATTAAAGGGAACACGTATATCTTGCAAATGAACATGTGACTATATCTCAACATTTTCCTTTGATATTTTCACTACTTTCAGCTTAATGATTAGAAGAAAAAGCAATATATGACTATAAGCTTTGGGAAAGTGATATTCCTAATAAAATCTCCAGCAGAGATAAAAATATATTTTATTCTACAAATTTCAAATCATTCTAAGATTGAAACTACACAGCTCACCTACAGGTAAATCATAGTAGGCTTGTAGCATAGTAACATATTTAGAGGATTTTGGTTACTTTTAAAGTCTTTTGCATGAAAAGTGATACTCAGATATAGGATGCTGTATCTGACAATTCTCTCATAAAATTCTAACCACTAATTTTAGTGAAAATAGCAGAGGCCTGCGGCTCTGTGGGGGGATGGATACATCTTCTAGACAGGCACTTTAGGCTGTTCTGATACACAAGGTGATGCATGAATTAAGAGTTTGTACTCTTTTAGCTCAGACAGCCCAAAGGCTTTTTCTGATTCCAGCTGAGGTGACAGTGCAAGGTTCTCCTTCCTCCTCGCCCCTCTTTGTGGTGAAAAGCTGTTTATTGTCCAAAGACCACACATCTTGAACTTCATCACAGAGACCCACAAAGGGGCTGGAAGTCCACGAAAGGACTGTCTTGAGACAGGGGTGTCCTGAGACCTCTTCCAATCATCAGGGCCTGTCGCATGGAACTGTGGGTTATGGAAGTGCTGGAGAGGAAGGGACCATAGTAGGGTAGGCTGCCTGGGGAAAGTGGTATGAGAGGCCCTAGGATTCCTGTGGCCTGCCTGTCTGCACTGAGCACACTGGCCATGGTTTGGGATGGCTCCCTGTGGAGTGGTTTCCATTGGTGACTGTGTCAGGGTGGATGGACACTAGGTTTCTCGGTGTTTCTCAGGGCCTGGTGGCTGTGACTTCATGCTCTAGCCATAGACTTTTTTGATTTTCTAGGATTTTTGAAACTAGCTCTGGGGAGACCTGTCCAGAGCTACTGGGTGTCTCTGGGCCTGGTGAAACCTGCTCTGGGATCTTTCCCTTTGTGGTGCTGTTGATATTTGGCCTGGGGGAGACTTTACACGGATTCGTTGGATTTTCTTCATCAGTCCTGGTCACTCCTGGGGACACTTTCCCTAGTATGTCCTTCATGGTCAAGTCTTTTCTACATGGTGGCCTGTAGAATCTGGATGATTGAAGCATCTCCTTAATCTTTCACGTACTTCCCTACCTGGGGGCCTAGGCTGTGGCCTCAGGTGATGGGGAAGCTGCTCAGCATGTTCTCTGTTGACTGACTCTGGCCAAGTGAGCTCAAGAGACTGCCTTGACTACATTGTGATGCCTCTTTACCAGGGATCCAAGTTCTGTTTGACCAGGTTGCCAAGGAAGTGAGGTCATGTCTTAGGGTTCCATGACCTGAGCGCCCTGGCTAGTCACCCCTACCCCTGCCAAAGCCCATGTTTCTCTTCATACTAAATAAATCCAGCTACTTATTCATGTTATTATTTTTTATCTAAGTATCTAGGAATCTCTTTATCTATCAATCATCCATACCTTACTTTCTTACTTTTGCATTCCTGGAGCTTGTACCATGTGTCTCCACAATGAACTGCAGGTATATCCTCAGACTATTTTTTCAGATACACACTAGGCATTTCCTAAATCACACAATTGTCAGGTTGGGCTCTGTCTTGAGATCTTCTTGTCTCAACTGCCCAGAGTGCTGGGATTATAGTCACACACAATTTTCTCTGATGCAGTGTGCTACTTAGAAGCAGCACAAGTAGCAAAACTGTTGACCATATGAAGCTCTGGTGAGATCATCACCTTGAAATCACTCTGTGTGCATCAACATTTTGCCTGTCATATCCACAGCGCTGAGAGGTCTTTTCCATTTAAGGAGCCATTTTCTCTGAAGATACCATGCTGGGAATTTACACTTAGAAAGTTGTTAATTTTAGGATGTTTTTCTCTCCTGGATTGACACTATCCTCATTTCCTATGAACTAGGTAGTATTGAGGCTCTCTAAAAAAATTTCACAGTAATTTTCCTTAAGAGATATGAAAGTTTGTTTCAGACTCTAAGTTCTGGAGTACCAGTGATTAATTGTTCATCTCGAGCTAATGATTCTAATGCTAAAGTGTAGTATTTAGTATAGTCACATACTGTGCATGACTGAAAATAAGGCCTAGCAGTAATGACCTGTCTGGAACCAGCCCTCACTGATCATTACCAGGGTGATGGCCAGTGTCATGCACATGATGCCTCACTCTTCTCTTGCTCCATGGCTATTCTGTAAGGGCAGGCAAAGCAGCAATAGGCAGGCTGAGACGGTCAATTTTTATTTTTCTGCATGGTCTGATTTTCAGGAAAACACAGTTGAGTAGTCAGGACAGTGTGTGTTGAATTTGTGTCAGGTATTGTTTGTAATGCAGAGAACCGCCAGCCCAGTGTTGATAAAGAACACACACATAAGCAATAACAAATGCTGGAGAAGCTCTGGGGAAAGAGGACTCTTCTGCACTATTGATGGGAGTATAGACTGGTGCAACCACTGGGGAAATCTGTCTGGAGTTTCCTCAAAACAGTGATATCGAAGGTCTCTTTTGACCCAGCTATCCAGCTTCTGGGTGTGTTCCCAGGAAAATTGAAAACATCACACTACAGTGATGTATATGCATAATTCATACTAACCAAATCTTGGCAACAACCCAAATGCCCTCAACAGAGGAATGGATAAAAAAGATGTGATTTTTTTTTTATACAATGGAGTACTACTCATCTATAAAGGAGGATCGCATTTAGGCTTTCATAGCTAAATGGATGTGATTTGAGACCATACTCATAAATGATATAAATCAAACTCACATGTATAAATAATGTGTTGTTTACCTAATGTAAGAAACTGAAAGAGTAAATAAGATGCAAACTCTTCAATGAATAATTGTGAAAGGGTTAGAAACTGCTCAAGGTGGAAAAATAACTCACATAGGGGAAAGGAGAAAAGAAAGGAGGGAAAAGAAAAAAATTTATGAATTTGTATATGCACACTTAAGATAGCTAAGATGATTGTTCTGTTAATTCTCTTTTGTTCCAAGAACAAAATAGCTAACATTCTATAGGATCAGATCAATTTTGCATGCTTGTATCTGGTAATCTGAGTAATTCTTTTGAAGATAACTAAGCAAAATACCTTTGTTAAGTTCCTACCACCTTTTTTGAAAGGGTATATTGTTATTGTTTAGATTTTTTTATTGTTGTTTTTTGTCTCTTTTGTTTCTTGTTTTTCCTATATTTGTTTTGTTTTGTTCTTTCCCTCTTTAAAATTTTTTTTTAAAAAGTACACATATGCAGCATTGGAAATTTTCCTGTGGCCACTTGGGATCCCTTCATGTCCTCCCAGCCCATGTACTTTGTGTCCCATGTGGGTATTTGCATTTTCTAAACGTGACGAAAGCATGACCATTCTGCACATAGGTTTTTCTATTATTGTTTGAAGAGCAAATCCACTCAGTGTAACCATGGTGATACGAAAACTGACACAATACAACATTTCAACTCATCACCATATGCGAGAGCAGGCCAGTTGTGGACTCAAGAATCGGAAACTTGAAACACCCAGCTGAACTGAGTCTGCGTTATTCTGGATGTGGAAGATCCACTTGAAGATTGTTGCCCACAGCATCAAAGGAGAACTGGAGGGGAAGATGGCATGCTGTTGATTTTCCTGGAGAAGTGTTCATGCCAGTTTTCCTGATATGAGTTCACCCTCCTCTACCTACTTGAGGGTGGGCCGGCAGGAAGAGTGTAAGACTGATGGAAACTCTAAGAGCCTGAGTTCTTCTTTCATATTTCTCCACCTCCCTACAGAATCTTCTTACTTAAGAATTGTGCCAACAACATAAAAGAATAACTAGAAAAAAGATAGTATGCTGTTTAGTCTCCTGGAGCAGCTTTCAACACTGGCTTTCCTGATATGAACTCACTTATTTTCATTGTCAAAGGAGTTCAGGTTCTTGCTGCCACTGTGGACGCCAGTGGATTTTTCAGGATCTCTGGTCCTTACCTGGAGCATTGCTCTCAGTGCAGATCTCTAGGCCTGCTGACACTGATCCTTCATCTCGCTGAGAAAGACTTTCTAGCTCCATCACTGACCTCTGAACCTTCTAATGCTGATCTTTGATACAGACTTGCATGAGACATTGTTGTGGCCTCTAGCCTCCAGCTGGGCATATAGGGAACATTGTCATGGGACCTTGGTCTTCAGCTGGACTTGGGTATTTCATTGCCATGGGATCCAGTCCATCATGGATTCTTTGGGTTGGTAGTACATGGACTGATCTCTTGCACACTTCAGCATTTGTCTTTCTGGGTGAATTATAAAATAATTCTATAAATTATGTGTCCTGCATTACATCCATTCCCTTGCAAAATTTGACTACATCAAGACCTTTGCAGGAGGAGCAGCACATCCTGCACATGAGAGAGCCATTCTGTGATGGAATAGCAGTGAATCGCCCCGAAATTATTTCATGAGGCAGCACAGGCAAAGACTAATCAGTGATCCAGACAGAGTCAGACTGAAGATAATACCTGGATGAGAAGGAAAAGCTAGAATCCATGGCTGTGGACAGAGATTCACCAGGCCAACTGAAATGTTACCTTACGATGTATTAACATCAGAGAAATTGCACTATTGTGCTCCCCTTCTACCAACAGATTCAAGGACTTACCTTGGCACAGAGTATGTTGTATTCAGGGGTTGCAAGATGGACAAGTACATACAGGACACATAATTTATAGTATGATTTATAAAGGTCACCCAAAAAGTCAAATGCAAAGAAAATGCAAGAATTCTGTCCAAAACATTAAACACCTGCAAATCCAGCTAAAAGTCTGGATCCCATGGCAATAATCTGCATGAGTCTCAGCTCTTAGAACTAACAATAATGACTCATGCAAATCTATTTCACGGGTCTGCCATGGGAAGGCCCAAAGGTCAGCAGTGGAAGCTAGAAAATCTATGCCAGTGGAGTAAAGGATCTGTACCAGCAGGCTGATGGTTCTGTACTGAAGCTAAGAAACAGTGCTCAAAATAAGGACCACAGGTCCCCTAAGAAGTACCACAGCCATCCTCAGTGACAATTACAGCCTGAGCTTCACCAACAAGAACAGTCCAGTATGTATCAGAAAGCCAGTGTGATAAACTTGTGAAAATTAAACAGCACACATCTTCCCCTCTGGAGGCAGGAAGTGATGTTCACAGTAAGGACCAGAGCTCCCCTAAAGTGAACTGCAGCCATTCTCAGCAACAAGGACCCAAACTCTTCTGATGATAACAACCAAGTTCCTATCCAGGGAGGCAGCATAATAAGCTCCTCCAGGAGAATCAATCACTCCAATCAAAAACACATAGGAGAGCCTATAATGCTACTCTTCCTCTCCAGGTCTCCTTTTTATGCTAGCAACAGTCCTCAGGTAGGCCATGCACACTCAGAACCATGCTAACTCAGTTAATCCAGTGTTTAACTTGATCACCAGCTACCAATCCAGTACAAGGTATAACTTCTGTCTGGAGAGAAATAGACAGACGGGCCTCAGTGCAAGGGGAGTGTCTCACAGACCAACAGGCCCCGGGGCCAGGGAAGAAAATCAAACCTGCACAGCATGGAAAGGAGCCTCTCACTCAGTAACACAGGGATGTTTTCTTCAGTTCAGCTCTTTTTTGTTTTTCCTATTTTGTATTTATTTATTTATTTATGTATTTATTATTTATTTGTGGCTTAGGGCTTCCTGGTACTTTCCTTTCTTTTCTTTCCCAGTATCTTTTTCTCCTCTAAGTTTTTTTCACTTCTTCCTTTTATTTCTTTTTTGCTGTTTATCCCATTTTGTATTTTTTGTATTCTTTCCAGAGACTGTTCTCTATTATTATTTATTTTATTTTACTCATTAATACTACCCCTTTATCATACTGCCTTACTCTTCCTATCACACTAATTTTTGAAATCTTCCTTTTTTCATCTTCTGCTACGTTCACTTTTAATAGAAAAATAGTAATCTGTATGACTCTCTAGATAAATGATTAACATTACAGTATTGGTGGTGTTCAGTAATAGGGTGCTATTGTTAGTAGATGTAGAGTTGTGCCATTTAGTTGATATTTACAGTAGTTTAGTTAGTAGGACAATATGTGTTTTAACTTAGTTTTCTTACTGGAATTATACTTCTCTTTCTTACAGACAAATCTGGTACTTTATTGCTCCTTAGATTTCATAATATTCATCCTGTAATTCATAGTATAATTGATATTGATTTGATTATGGGAGCCAAAGTGTCTTAACTGCAACTGTTTATTGATTAATATAGCCAAAGTGTCATAGCAGTAACTACTAATTAGCTATAAACTTTCTTGGGTTGCCAATACATAGTTTGCTGTGGGATCATAAATAATGTGTCGCGTTCTGGGAGAACTGGGTACTGTGCCAGTTCTCATGGCAGTGAAAGTGGTTAGACTCTGGAAAGAATGCTCGCATCAGGAAAGCAAATAATGACATGTACTGGAGAGGAATGGCCTCCCAGGGTCGGGTGTGGAAGAGTGCAGAGGGACTGTCTATGGGGACCCAGAGAACCCAGTGGGAGGCCTGAAGCCCTGTGCTGTGTACCATGTGAGTGCATATCAGGACTCCCAGGGTGTGTGCAACAGGCCGAAGGGTCAGGCAGGAACCTGAGGAGTTTATGCCAAAAACCAGGAGATAATGTGCAAGATGAAAGCAGAGACAAGACTGGAGCTCCTCCAAAGAAAGTAGAAGCTAGGTTTGGGTTTATTTTCCTTCCCACTTTCTATACTTGTTATTTTTTTCTCCATTGTGGTTGACGTGGATCAGACCTCCAGTAAATGTTGACCATTAAAAATGCTGATTATAGCTATGCAAGCCCTGTTTCCTATCTTAGGAAGAAAACTGTCTTAGTCACTTCCTCAAAGGTGTACATAATAGCCAACACTTAAAAGAGGACAGGTTAATAAAGTTTTCTTTTTAAATTTCCATTTTCTTAGTACGTGTTTTATGTACATCACAATTTCATTTCTCATGGGACATAGGTGCATGTACACACCGCTTCTTAATTCTTTTTTTCTCCCCCTCCTTCCACCCAATCATCATCTCTTGATTCCCTCTCCTTTTGTGAAAAATATATTTCCTAGTGTCTTATTATCTCTCTTTTGGTTTTGCTCTTTCATTAATTGATATTTTATGTTTCTCATAAGGTTAAACCACGTGAAGTATTAGCTTCTTTCACTTAATATGGTTTCAAGATGCATCCATTTTCCTACAAATGAATCAAGTTCATCATTTCTTATGATAGTGTTATTCCATCATGTGTAAATACTGTATTTTCTTTACCCAGTTATGTGATGAATGGAGGAGAAGTTTATCTTGGCTCATACTTTCAGTAGACTCAATCCATGGCGAGTTAGTTTCAAGGCAGAAAGGGCCTGTGGGGAAGAAAGCTCATTCCTGGGCAGCCAGGAAGCAGATTTTCAAGAAAAAGCCAGGTGTGCCTGCTCTTTTCCAAGTCAGTCCCCCAGTGACCCATCACTACACTGACCACACCTGGGATAATAAGAGCACATCCAGCTACTGAGCTCATGCATGAATGGATGAATCCACTGGAGAATACAGCCATTCAGTTCCAGAAATTTGGAGGACATTTTAGATCTAAGCCATAAGTTGTCAGTCTTCCAATGCTCCTCATTATTCCTGATTTGGAAATTTGTTTAATGCTTTCTCTTTTTTTGGTATGTATTAATATGAATGTATAGTGCAGTCATGATGAAGTTATGGCATGTGGTGACAGTGGGCTGACTGTATCACTGAAAATGCTGAAGTGTTCACCATCACTTGTAAATTGAATTTCACTGTCTAACTTACAAATTGATAGGCTCATATTGTAGTGCAATTATAGGATAAAAGAAAAATTGAATGGGAACTCCTACTCTGATTATTTCCTCTCCTGTCCTGAATCTTGTTTTAGCATGTTACCTCCTTTCCTACATTCTTAAATAATTACAAACACCCACTTAGAACTAACATGCTTACTTTATCTGAAAACTTTTTTGAGCTGTTAATCTTCTAGTGCACGCTGTAAATGCCCAAATTTGAGGAAGGATTAACTATGAACGTGCAAAAACACTGACTTTCAACACTGTGTTCAGTTCTTCACACCATACATTTAAAAGAGATGGACAAAAATGCAATGTTCACTTATGGAAGTTTTGATGATGAAAATGCCTTTAAATTTTATTTGTGATTATTTGTTGGGATCATTGAGGAAATATGCTCTACAAAGAGAAGGTTTAGGGGAAGCATAGTATTAGAAAACTTGTATAGGAAAGAATGAGACTGGAAAAGAGTTTGGATCAAAGCATAGATCTTTAGCTTTACAAGTGAAAGCCATTTTCAACCTTTCTGAGTGATACTAGAAAAAGAGGAGGGTGCTGTGGGTTTAGTGCTGTCAGAGAGAATTTCAGGAGATAGATGGCTGGAAGCATTTGATCAGCACTTTGAGAGAACAAGGACTTCAGAAAGAGTGACTGAAGAGAATTCTTGGTTAAGGCTGAAAGAGGACAGGACATCCAGAAGAATGGAAGGTAGTCCACAAGAATGAACAAGAGAACACTTTCGGAGGGAATAGATTAGATAATCTAAAGTCTTGAAAATTGTAAGCTTGAAGTTTATACTTAATTCTAAAAAAATAGCAGACAGTCATTGAAAAATTTTCAACCAAGAAAAGCTTCAGACATGATTAGAGGTATTAGAGAAATGACTGGAGGCCATATGGGAAGTGAGCTAGAGGACACAGGAAGGGAATCATACAGGACCTTGAACAAAAACAAAACTCATAATGAGTGTGTGACTGCACTATGTTATCTGTGTCTAACTGTGGCTAAAAATATTTCATGTAGTAAATATTTCAAGTAATCGAGGAGATTACTTGTTCTTTTTGCGTTAAAAGGTTCATAGAAGCTTTGTAGTAAGAGTAATAATGTTAATAGTAATGATCATTTGTATTTATCAAACACTACATTTTAAGCATGTTTCCTAGCATTTGTCAGGTGTCACTGTATTTGTGGAAGTTTAAGCAAAAATGAAGTAAAAGAATCTATCTAGCATGGTTTGTTAAGATCACTTGGTGTTGAAATCAGTTTTCATCACCACACTTGCTGTGACCACCTTGTGACGCCTGGTAACAATGCAAGTTCTGTTTGGCTGGGTTGCCAAGGAAGTGGGGTCATGTCTTAGGGTTCCATGCCCCAAGCCCACTCACCAGTCTTACCTCCCCCATGGCCCATCTTTCTCTTCATACTAAGTAAATCTGACTACTTATTCATGTTATTATTTTTACCTAAGTATCTAACAATCTTTTTATTTATCAATCATCTGTCTATTACATTCTTTCTTTTGCATTACTGGAGCTTGTACCATGTGTGTCCACAAGAAGCTGCAAGTATATCCTCAGACTATTTTTTTCAGATACACACTAAGCATTTTCCTAAGTCACAGAATTGTCAGGTTGGACTCTGCCTTGAGATCTGCTTGGCTCAGCTGTGCAGAGTGCTGGGGTGACAGTCACACACCATCTTACCTGATTCAGTGTGCTACTCAGAAACAGCACAGCTAAGAAAACTGTTGGCTGTATGAGGTCCTGATTTCACATTGAAATCAACCTGTATGCATTACCATTTTTGCCTGTGGTATACACAGTGCTGAGCAGTCTTTTCCCTTTAAAGGGCCACTTTCTCTGAAGATACTGTGCTGGGGGTTTACACTTAGTTGTGAATTTTAGTATGCTTTTCTTTCTGGCTTGATTATATCCTCATTTTCATTTAATTATGGAGTACCAAGAATTTCTAGAAAATTTTACAGTAATTTTACTGCAGAGATTGAAAGGTTTATTTCAAAGCCTAACTTCTGGGGTTAGATAGTAGATGCATAGCACCTTGTTGCTTTCAGGTACAAAGAAGTGATTACTTGTTCATCCTTTGTTAATGATTTTAGTATCTAAGCATAGTATTCAGTATGGTGACATACTCAGTGTGTTTAAAAATAAGACCTAACTGGAATGTGAACTAACTGAAACCAACCCTCTCTGGTCATTACCATGGTGATTGCCAGTGAGATGCAGAAGCTGATGCTTCACTATTCTGTAGCTTGATGACTATTCTGTAATGGTGGGTAAAGCAGGAATAAGGCTATTGGGACATTGTGTTTCTGTTTAGGTCTGATTTTCAGGATGACAAAGTAGAGTGAGTCAGTATAGCATGTGGTGACTGAGTGTTCGATATTGTTTGTAAAGCCTAGAAACCATCACCTTAATGGTGATAAAGAACACACACAGATAGCATTATAAAATTTCCTGTGGCCACTTGGAGTCCTTTCCTGTCCTCTTCTCTCAATCGTCCCATGTACTTTCTGTCCCATGTGAGTAGTTTCCGTTTTCTAGATGTGAGAATGATATAACCACTCAGTTCTTTGTTCTTATTTAATTGCTTATCCAACCAGTATAACAATGCTGATGAGGACAAAACTGACACAAAGTGGGTGTCTCAGTCCCCCAGTATGGGAAAGCAAGCTGTGCTGGATTACTGAATGTTTATTTTGAAACACCCAGCTGAACTGAGTCAACACGGTTCTTGGTGTACAAGACCCACCTGAGGACTGTTGCCAAGAGTATAAAAGGAGTACTAAAGGGAACAATAGTGTGCTGTTCATTCTCCTGGAGAAGCTTGCCATGCTGGTTTTTCTGATATGAACTCAGCTCTTCACTGTCAGAGGAGCTCTGGTCTCCCCTATTGCTGAGAATTACTGTGGTTCTCTTTGGGCTAGCTCTGGTCCTTAACTTGAGCTTTGTTTCCTGACTTTAGTGAAGATCCCTAGGCCTATGTACTAATCCTTCATCCTGATGCAAAGGACGTTTTTAGCTTCCCTGACTGCCCTTCTGGGCTTTCCTAATGCTGTTTTTTGATACAGACTTGTGTGGGACATTGCTGTGGCCTACGGGCTGCAAATGTATAGCGGGGGTTCATGATCACAGCATCTAGGTCTTCAGGTGGACTCAGACAGACATTGTCATAGGATCCAGGCTCTCATGGTTTTTTGACATTAATAGTGCATTGACTGACCTCTTGCACTCTCAGGAATTAGTTTTTTGGGTGAATTATAAAAGAGCCCTATAAATTTTGTGTCCTGTGTTAAAACACTACATTTGCAAAACCATGACTACAAGAAGACCTGTGCAGGAGGAGCAGAATCTCCCACACATGAAAAACCATTCTGTGATAGAGGAGCAGGGAAATGCCTGAAAGGATTTCAACATGAGGCAGCTCAGGCGAAGACTAATCAATAGACAGAGCTTGGCTGAAGGAAACACCTGGATGAGGAGGAAAAACTAGAACTCATGGATTCGGACAATAAATCCAAGCACGAATTGCACGCCTGCCTCACGATATACAGACATCAGAGAAGACAGGAGTTTTCTCCATCTACCAGCATGAGCAAAGACTTGCCTTGGCCTAGGTTAGAACTGCAGTCTAGGCAACAACAAACAGATGAGCCTCAAATGCAAGGGGAGCACCTCAGAGACCCATAGGCTATAATTCACACATATTTGTGTGAATTACTGATTAGAAAAATCCACATGGTTTGGGAGAAAAGAGTGAAATGGGATGTAGAAGGGATGAAAATACATTATCTCTATGCAGCAATTTGTCACAATGAATACTTGTCATTGTATTGCAAACCAGTACTAATAAAACATTTTTAAAAGTTATTAATTTACAAAACTATGTAGTATAGAGCTTATATGAAGAAAAAGTGACACTCAATTATTTCAGAAGAACAATTATCCCTTCAAATCACTTCAAAGAAGAAACTATAATAAATGGTTAAACTATAGTTTGGGAAACACTATTATCATCTTTTGGAAAAATGAAATGTCTCTTTATTCCCAAATGTTAATGAGTACTTAGCTTCAAAAAGAGCTACATAATCATAATCCAATTATCTACAAAAACAAAACACTTGATTTATGATTCTTACCAGGTGAATTTTTTATGGTTTATTATAATAATTTCTTGAGTAGGGGCTGGGGCTTTAGCTCAGCTCCATAAGCACCTGCCTTGAAAGCAGGCAGTCGTGAGTTCGATCCCCGGTATCGATAAAAAGGAAAAAGACAAAATAGTAATAATAATTTCTTGAGTACTAACTCATTACAATCTTGTGTACATTTAAATACCACCTGAAAAGTTTGAGGCAACAACATCTAGAGAAAAGCAGCTTTACAGTTACATGAAACTAGTGGAGGACACAGGATTTGAATGATAAGAAGTTGAGCTGTTCATGTTGAAAGGAGGGAATAAGGGTGTGTATCTTTAACAGAAGTTTGATCATGGCAATAAAACTAACTTTAAAAGGACACTGAAGAAGATAAGTTCACACCTGAGGCTTACCAGATGAGTTAAAAACACTAAACAAAGATATTGTTAATTCCAATAAGAATAATTTAGTTTTCAACAAATAATTTGATTCATTTATAAAAGTAAACTTCATTAGGTTTTAAAATTTTATAAAAACAACTTAAAATTTACTGTGGTTTTAAAAAATATTGTTTAGTTTTTGTTCTTATAATTCTATGTCCATTAACAACTCAATTCAGTGAACACCTGACTGCTTTTTCAAAACTTGCTGTGTACCCAAGTACACGTCTATGAAGCGCAATTAATTTTTCAGTAACAATTCTGTCACCATGTTTAAAATGGAGAAAATAACACTTAGAGGCATGGCTCATATTATCAAATGATTGGAACTGAGTGGTGACTATCATTAAATTAAGCATTACTAAAAAGACAGGAGGTTATAGGACATTGAGAATGAAAGGGAAGGAAAATGTATTTCTAATCTATATATAAATTTAATATATAAATTCTCACTAACATGTTTATCTTCTTTGTCTCTGCAAATCCTATTAATTTTATCAAAGAATAACAGAGAAGAATTATTGTAAATAATAGGAAACAGATAAAAGTTCCATATTAGAAGTCTGAAACCAGAGTGAGTACATATGAAACACATATAACAAATACGCTCCATAAATATCCATCATATGAGAAATTTAATGAAGGTACAGGACAAGATGAAATGCAAACTCAGCAGGGTTGACTGGCCTGTGAATCAGCTCAACTTGAATGAAAACAATCTTTATGGGATTTAAAAAAATTTTGAGAAAACCACAGATTTAGAACCACAGAGCTGAGAGCAAAAGACAAATGGCAAAAGTCAAGTCCATATAAGTTGGAGATGCCATCAGTGCTCCACAAAGAGTCGCTGTTATCAGTAACATGAACAGTTTGTAAGATGTCACACGCCAAATCAAGCTGCACATTGTGGAGAGTAACAGACTAAGTGTAATTTGAAACAAGCTACATTTAATTAGTCTTAATGTTATCTCTTATCCTCAGTGTTGCTGTTTTTTTTTTATCTATGCCAGTATCACTGCCCAATGGAATCTCTTTCAAGATCATGATTTAGAGCAACACTAGCTCATAATACTACATTTTGATTCCCTTCCTGTGTCCTCTAGCTCACCTCCCATATGGCCTCCAAAGTCATTTCTCTAATACCACTAATCATGTCTGAAGCTGTTCTTGGTTGAAAATTTTTCAATGACTGTCTGCTATTTTTTAGAATTAAGTATAAACTTCAAGCTCATAATTTTCAAGACTTTAGATTATCTAATCTATTCCCTCAGAAAGTGTTCTCTTGTTCATTCCTGTGGACTACCTTCCATTCTTCTGGATGTCCTGTCCTCTTTCAGCCTTAACCAAGAATTCTCTTCAGTCACTCTTTCTGAAGACCTTGTTCTCTCAAGGTGCTGATCAAATGCTTCCAGTCATCTATCTCCTGAAATTCTCTCTGACAGCACTAAACCCACAGCACCCTCCTCTTTTTCTAGTATAGCTCAGAAAGGTTGAAAATGGCTTTCACTTGTAAAGCTAAAGATCTATGCCTTGATCCAAATTGGTTTCAAGTCTCACTCTTTCCTATACAAGTTTTCCAATACAAAGCTTCTCCTAAACCTTCTCATTTTACAGCACATTTCCTCAGTGATTACAATGAATCAGGTAAAATTTAAAAGCATTTTCATCACCAAAACTTCCATAAATAGACGTTGCATTTTTGTCCATCTCTCTTAAATGTGTGGTGTGAAGAATGCAACACAGGACTGTACGTCAGTGTTTTTGCATGTTCAGAGTTCATCCTTCCTCAAATTTGGGCATTTACAGTGTGCACTAAAATATTAACAGCTCAAAACAGCTTTCAGCTAAAGTAAGCATTTTAGTTTTAAGTGGGTGTGTGTAATTACTTAATAAAGTGGGTAAGGAGGTAACATGATAAAACAAGATTCAAGACAGGAGAGGAAATATCAGAGTAAGAGTTTCTATTCTATTATTTTATAACTGCACTAAAACATGACCCTATCAAATTGTAAATTAGATCATAAAATTCAATTTACAAGTGATGGTGAACACCTCAGCATTTTCAGGGATACAATCAGCCCACTGTGTCATGCATGCCATAACATCATCAGGACTGCACTATACATTCATATTAATACATAAAAAAAAGAAAGCACTAAACAAATTTCAAAACCAGGAATAATGAGGGGTGTTGGAAGACTAACAACTTATGGCTTAGATTTAAAATGTCCTCCCAATTTTTGGAGCTGAATGGCTGTATTCCATCAATGGGTTTGTCCATTCATGAGCTCAGTAGCTGGATGTGCTCTTACGATCCCAGGCCTAGTCAGTGTGGTGAGTCACTGGGGGACTGACTTGGAAAAGAGTAGGCACACCTGCTTTTTTTTAAAATCTGCTTTCTGGAGCTGGGGAGTTAGTTCAGTGGCATAAGAGCCTGCTCAGCAAGCACTAGGTCGTGAGTACAATCCTTGATACAAAAAAAAAAAAAAAAAGTCTGCTTCCTGGATGCCAAGGAATGAGCTTTCTGCCTTGAAACTACCTGATCATGGATTGAGTCTACTGAAAGTATGAGCCAAGATAAACTTCTCCTCCATTCATCACATAACTGAATAAAGAAAATATAGTATTTACACATGATGGAATAACACTCTGTCATAAGAAAGGATAAATTTGATTCATTTGTAGGAAAATAGATGCATCTTGAGACCATATTAAATGAAAAAAACTAACACATCACATAGTTTAACCTATGAGAAACATAAAATATCAATTAATTAAAGAGCAAAACCAAAAGAGAGATAATAAGACACTAGGAAATAGATTTTTCACAAAAGGAGAGGGGATCAAAAGATGATGATTGGGTGGAAGGAGGGGGGAGAAAAAAAGAATTAAGAAGTGGTGTGTACATGCACCTATGTCCCATGAGAAATGAAATTGTGATGTACATGAAACACGTACTAAAAAAAAAAATAGCAGGATATAATATAGTAACCCACTTTGACTTTCTCTTATCTCGATTTGAAGCCCTGTATTACTCTCACCATCTTGTTTTTGACTGATGTTCCCCTATTCTGTATTGATGGATAGTATCAGGTTCGAAAGTTTAGGCATCAGCTGAGAAGATAATGAGATTCATTATAACGCCCATTCTCGTTGACTTTTATCTACTTTTAAAGACCTACAATGTCTCCAATGTTTTGGTTTTGTCGGTTTTGTTCTTTACTATTTTGTTCAATTGTATTATAACTAATGATATAGGCAATTCTATTAGAGATAGCGGGAGGCATTATGGTAACCATTGTTGATCACCTTGTATTATGTTTTGATATTATCTATTATGTCCACCCTTTTGACTTGACCGATTCTGTCCTGTTATGTCTCATTTGGTTTTACTCTCTTCCAAAAAAAGCAATAAGAACCGTGGGAGCAATGAAATGCAAAATGTGTAACAATCATTGTACAAAAGAGAGGAAAAGAAAGTGCTCTAAACTATATAACTGCATGTATATTTAAGTGTATAAGATAGAAAATGATATCACAGAGTTTTATTGGATCATTGAACAGAACTGTTTGCAGTATCATTGTTGGAATGTCCACTCTACAAGCTTTAATCTTGTGACTTGAACAATTATTTTTAAGATGGCAATATGCAATCCATTAACTAGTGATTTCCTACTGTTCATTTTTTTCTTCTGTAAATCTGTATAACTTGTAACCTTTCACTTTTTTTTCTCTTCTCCTTAAATAAAAAAAAATGTTGAAAAAAAAAAGAAAATGGAAATTTAAAAAGAAAACAATATAAACGTGTCCTCTTTTAAGTGTTGGCTATGGGTACACCTGAGGAAGTGACTAAGACAGCTTTCTTCCTAAGATAGGAAACAGGGCCTACATAGCTATCATCAACATTGTTAATGGTCAGCACTTACTAGAGGCCTGATTAAGGTCAACCACAATGGAGAAAAAAATAACACGTATAGAAGGTGGGAAGGAAAATAAACCCAAACCTAGCTTCTATTTTCGTTGGAAGAGGTCCTGTCTGTCTTTTCTTTCATTATGCATAACACCTTTTGGCTTTTGCCATAAACTCTTCAGGTTCCTGCCTGACCCTTTGGCCTGTGGCACACACCCTGGGAGTCCTGATATGCACTCACATGGTACACAGCACAGGGCTTCAGGCCTCCCACTGGGTTCTCTGGGTCCCCATAGACAGTCCCTCTGCACTCTTCCACACCCGACCCTGGGAGGCCATTCCTCTCCAGTACATGACATTATTTGCTTTCCTGATGCGAGCATTCTTTCCAGAGTCTAACCACTTTCACTGCCATGAGAAGTGGCACAGTACCCAGTTCTCCCAGAATGTGACACATTATTTATGAACCCATGGCAAACTATGTACTGACAACCCAAGAAAATTTATAGTTAATCAATAGTTACAGCTATGACACTTTGGCTATAATAATCAATTAACAGTTATCGCTATGAAGCTTTGGCTCCAATAATCAAATGAACATCAATTATAGCATGAATTACAGGATGAATATTATGAAATCTAAGGAGCAATAAAGTACCAGATTTGTCTGTAGGAAAGAGAAGTATAATTCCAGTAAGAACACTAAGTTAAAACACACATTGTCCTACTACTAAACTACTGTAAATATCAACTAAATGGCACAACTCTACATCTAATAACAATAGCACCCTATTACTGAACACCACCAGAACGGTAATGTTAATCATTTATCTAGAGAGTCACATAGCTTAATATTTTTCTAGTAAAAGTGAAGGAGGTAGAAAATGAAAAAAAGATTTCAGAAATCAATTCATGTGACAGGAAGAGTAAGACAGTATGATAAGGGGCTAGTATTAATGAGTAAAAATAAAATTAATAGTGATAGAAAACAGTCTCTGGAAAGAATACACAAATACAAAATGGGATAAACAGCAAGAAAGAGATAAAGGAAGAAGTGAACAAACTTGGGAGAGAAAAAAATAAAGGCAAAAGAACCAAAGGGAAAGTGCCAGGAAGCCCTAAGCCACAAATAAATAAATACAAAATAGGAAAAACAAAAAAGAGCTGAACTGAAGAAAACATCCCTGTGTTACTGAGTGAGAGGCTCCTTTCCATGCTGTGCAGGTTTGATTTTCTTACCTGGCCCCGGGGCCTATTGGTCTGTGAGACACTCCCCTTGCACTGAGGCCCATCTGTCTATTTCTCTCCAGACAGCAGTTATACCTTGTACTGGATTGGTAGCTGGTAATCAAGTTAAACACCGGATTAACTGAATTAGCATGGTTCTGAGTGTGCATGGCCCACCTGAGGACTGTTGCTAGCATAAAAACGAGACCTGGCGAGGAAGAGTAGCATTATAGGCTCTCCTATGTGTTCTTGATTGGAGCGACTGATTCTCCTGGAGGAGCTTGTTATGCTGGCTCCCTGGATAGGAACTTGGTTGTTATCATCAGAGGACTTTGGGACCTTGTTGCTGAGAATGGCTGCAGTTCACTTTAGCGGAGCTCTGGTCCTTACTGTGAACATCACTTCCTGGCTCCAGAGCAGAAGATGTGTGCTATTTAATCTCCAGAAGTTTATCACACTGGTTTTCTGATACATACTGGGCTGTTCACATTGGAGGAGCTCAGGGTCTCATAGTCACTGAGGATGGCTGTAGTACTTGTCAGGGGACCCATGGTCCCTGTTTTGAGCATTGTTTCTTAGTTTCAGTACAGAACCATCAGCCTGCTGGTACAGATCCTTTACCCCACTGCCATAGCTTCCACTGCTGACCTTTGGGCCTTCCCAGCACAGACCCATAAAATAGACTTGCATGAGTCATTGTTGTGAGTTCTAGGTTTCTAGCTGAACTCATGCAGGGTATTGCCATGGGATCAGGCCTTCAGCTGAATTTTGTAGATGTTTGGTGTTGTGGACATATTTCTTGCACTATCTGTTTGACTCTTTGGATGATCATTATAAATCACACTATAAATTATGTATCCTGTATGTAATTGTTCTCCTTGCAACCCCTGACTTGGCACAGCATACCTCATGACAAGACAAGGCCTCGCACCTGCTGGGAGACAGGGAACACCATAGTACTCTTTTCTCTGATGTTTGTACACCATAACATTTCAGTCGACGTAGTGAACTTCTGTCCACAGCCATAGGTTCTAGCTTTTCCTTCTCATCCAGGTGTCGTCTTCAGCCAAACTCTGTCTGACTCCCTGCTTAGTCTTTGCTTGTGCTTCCTCATGAAATAATTTTGGGGCAATTCACTGTTACTCCACCACAGAATGGCTCTCCCATGTGGGGAATGTGCTGCTCCTCCTACAAAGGTCTTGTAGTCAGGGTTTGCAAGGGAAGGGATGTAACACAGGACACATAATTTATAGAATTATTTTATAATTCATCCAGAAAAACAAATGCTGAAGAGTGCAAGAGATGGATCCATGAACTACCAACCCAGTGAATCCATGAGGGCCTGGATCCCATGGCAATGAACTATCCCAGCCCAGCTGAAGACCAAGGTCCCATGGCAATGTTCCCCTCATGCCCAGCTGGAGCTTCAAGGCCACAACAACGTCTCATGCAAGTCTGTATCAAAGATCAGCATTAGAAGGCTCAGAGGTCAGAGATGGAAGCTAGAAAGTCTTTCTTAGTGGGATAAAGATCAGTGTCAGTAGGTCTAGGAATCTGCACTGGAGCTGGGAAGCAATGCTCAAGATAAGGACCAGAGATCCCCTGAAAAATCCACTGCCATCCATGGTGACAGCAAGAACTTGAGCACCTCTGACAATGAAAACAGGTGAGTTCATGACAGGAAAGCTGCTCCGGGAGAATAAACAGCACACCATGTTTCGCTCTGATTCTTCTTTTACATTGTTGGCACAATCCTTATGTAAGAAGATTATGTAGACAGGTGGAAAAACATGGGAGAAGAGCTCAGGATCTTGGGTTTTCCATCAGTCTTACACTCTTGCAGCTGGCGCACTCTCAAGGAGGTGCAGGAGGGGCACAGAGCACAAACTCACTCACTTTCAGCCAGGGTATCCTGCAGGATGTCAGCAGTGCAAAAAGTTAAGAAACAAAGAAAGCTGAGGAGGCAAGGGAAGGGGAAGAGAGAGGAGAGAAAATAGTCTTTTTAAAATGACACATTACGGTCATTACAAAAGAGCAAATAGTGTCATAGTTAGTTTTTTCATAATTATTTAATACTAGCTTAGAACATGTTCTGGTTTTGTTAGTCTAATTGCATATACAGAGAAATATATGTAAATTTAAACAACTAGAACTTTCATTTTGAGTAATAAAATCTTTGGACACAAGTGATCATCACTGTAATGTGTCACCCAGCAAATTCCAAGAAAAATTTGTGCTTCACATTTTAACTCTGTAAAATAGTTTTCTTTCTTTTATTTAAAAAAAAACTACTCCACTATTAATGCATCATCATCATAAAACTGACAATTTTAGAGTGGCACTGTTTAACTGAATTTTTTCTTTACTTATTTACTTATTTATTGTCTTTTTGAGACAAGGTCTCACTATGAAGTTCAAGCTGGCCTTCAACTCACTTTGTAGTTCAGACTGGCCTCAAGCTCACAGCAATCCTTCTGCCTCAGCCTGACACTTCTGTAATTTAAGAAATGCCTAGTGTGTATCTGAAAAAATAGTCTGAAGATATACCTGCAGTTCATTGTGGAGACACATGGTACAAGCTCCAGGAATGCAAAAGTAGGAAAGTAAGATGTGGATGATTAATAGATAAAGAGATTCCTAGATACCTAGATAAAAAATAATAACATGAATAAGTAGCTGGATTTATTTAGCATGAAGAGAAAGATGGGTTTGGCAGGGGATGGGGTGACTAGCCAGGAGGCTCAGGTCATGGAACCTATGACATGACCTCACTTCCTTGGCACTCTGGCCAAAAGACCTGGGATCCTTGGTAACCAGCCATCACAATATAGTCAAGGCATTCTCCTGAGCTTACTGGGCCAGAGTCAGTCAACATCGAGCATGCTGAGCAGCTTCCCCACTTCCGAGGCTGCAGCCTAGAGCCCTAGGTAAGGAAAGTCTATGTGACTGAGAAGTTGCTTCACTCCATCCAAATGCTGCAGGCCACCATGTTGAAATGATGCCACCAGTGAAGGACACCTTAGAGAAATTGTTCCCAGTAGTGACCACGATTGATAAAGAAAATTCAACATACACATGTGAAGTCCCCCCTGGGCCAAATACCAACAGCACCACAAAGCAAAAGATCTCAGAGCATATTTCGTTGGGCCCAGAGACTCCCTGCAGCTCTGGACAGTACTCCCCAGAGCCAGCCACAAAAATCCTAGAAAATCAAATAAGTCTAGGAAAGTGCATGAAGGCACAGCCACCATGCCCTGAGAAACACTGAGAAACCTAGTATACATCCACACTGATGAGGTCTCCAATAGAAATCACTTCATAGGGAGCCATCCGGAACCATGGCCAGTGTGCACAGTACAGACAGGCCACACTCACTCCTAAACCCCTTCATGCCACTTTACCCAGAGAGCCTACCCTACTATGTCTTTTTCCTTTTTCCTTTTTATCGGTACTGGGGATCGAACTCACAACTGCCTGCTTGCAAGGCAGGCACTTATGCCGCTGAGCTAAACCTCCAGCCCCGAGCCTACCCTACTATGATCCCTTCCTCTCCAACATCTTCATGATCCACACTTCCATGTGACAAGCCCTGATGACTGGAAGCACTGTCATGACACCATGTTTGTGGACCTCCTTTGTGGGCCTCTGTGATGAAGTTCAAGATGTGTGGTCTTTGGACAATAAACAGCTTTTCACCAAAAAGTAGGGTGAAGAGGAAGGAGAACCATCTACTGTCACCTCAGCTGGAATCAGAAGAAGCCTTTGGGCTGTCTGAGCTGAAGAAGGAGTATGAACATTTCATCTGTGCATCATCTTGTGCATCAGAGAAGCCTAAATTGCCTGTTCTAGAAGATGCATCCATGCTGTGGCCCTCCAGGGGGAGAACCACCAGAAGCTCCTGAAATCCACGCCACGTTAGAACTTAGGACACTGGGACACCAAGCAAACAGCTCTCTACCCTTGTAAGTGGCTGTGGTGTGGCAGGATGAGGCCCCTCCAAGGAGAGTACCACCAGCATCTGCTGAGATTCACACCATGTTGGAACTTAGGATGCTGGGAAACCAAGCAACCAGCTCCCCTCCCTGGTAAGCAGCTGTGGTGTAGCATGCTAAGGCCCCTTCAGGGGGAGAACCACCAGCATCTCCTGAGATCCCCACCATGTTGGAACTTTGGGTGCTGGGAAACCAAACAACCAGCTTCCCTCCCAGGTAAGTGGCTGTGGTGTGGCAGGCTATGGCCCCTTAAGCATCTCCTGAGATCTGAGCCATGTTGCAACGTAGGGTGCTGGGAAACCAAGCAACCAGGTCCCCTCCCAGGTAATTGGCTATGGTGTAGCAGGCTGCGGCCCCTCTAGAGAGAGAACTACCAGCAGCTCCTGAAATCCACACCATGTTGGAACATAGGATGCTGGAAAACCAAGCAAGCAGCTCCGCTCCTTGGGGAGCAGCTGTGATGTGTCAGGCTGCTTCTCCTCCAGGGGAAGAACCACCAGTGTCTCCTGAGATCTGAGCCATATTAGATCTTAGAGCCCTGGGAAACCAAACAAGTAGCTCCCCTCCCTGGTAAGCGGCTGTGTAGTGGCAGGCTACAGCCCTTCCAGGGGAAGAACCACCAGTGTCTCCTGAGATTCACACCATGTTGGAATTTAGGGTGCTGGGGTACCAAGCAATCAGCTCCCATCCTTAGTAAGTGGCTGTGATGTGGCAGGATGAGGGCCCTACAAGGGAAGAACCCTCTCATCTCCTGAGACCCACACCATGTTGGAACTTAAGACACTGGGAAACCGAGCAAGCAGCTCCACTCCATGAACTGCTGTGTTGTGGCAGACTATGGCCCCTCCAGGGAGAGAACCACCAGAGGCTCCTGAATTCCACGCCCTGTTGGAACTTAGAACCCTGGGAACCAAACAACCAGCTTCGCTCCCTGGTAATCAGCTGTGGTGTGGCAGGTTATGGCCCCTCTAGGGGGAGAACCACTTGCATCTCCTGAGATACACACTGAGTTAGAACTTAGAACCCTGGGAACCAAACAACCAGCTTCGCTCCCTGGTAATCAGATGTGGTGTGGCAGGCTGTGGCCTCTCCAGGGGGAGAACCACCAGCGTCTCCTGAGATCTGTACCATGTTGGAACTTAGGGTGCGGGGAAACCAAGCAACCAGCTTGCCTCCCTGCTAAGTAATAGTGAGCCTACTGGTGCATGGGCTGAGTGTCAATCATCCCACTTCCCCTACGCCCCTTCTTCTGCCCCCTGTTAGCAAATGGGAACCAGAAATCTGAGCATCTCCTGGGAGGTTGACAATAGCAAATAAGGAGGATTTTCTTCTACCATCTCTTTGAAGACAAATATTGTTAATGCTGTTTTGCTGTATTCTGATTAATGGTACTGCTCTATTCAATATTCTGTTTTGATAAGTTCTATAATGTTCTGCATTTCATTTTATTTTTATATATGTGATTGAAAGAACAAGTATTGTGAAAATAAAGAGAAATATTGTGATTCCAATTACTGTTATCCCGGTCACTTGCTGTGAAGTTCTGAACCAATTTTACAACACTGTCTCAGTTGGCTTTATTCTGTCTTGGTCTGTTGTATTTTACTACCTTCAAAATAAAAATTAAGAAAAAAAAGAAGAAGATTCATCCAGGCATGCTGACCATGCATCTGCACAGCCTGTTTTGGGGAACTGGCACACCAGGAATACAAGTGCATAGACTGCAAATTCTTAGTGCATAAGAAGTGCCACATGCCTATCAACACTGAATGTGGGTTGCATTCTCAGCCATCAATACCCATGATACCAGTGACTGAACCACCACGGCTCCAGACCCTGCACTGATAGTAAACTCATCGAGTGCTTCAAGTCAACACAATGTGGAACAACTTGGTGAATACGAGGAGATAAAGAACCGGGGAAAGTGGGAAAGCATCACTTAGTTTAGGTCTTCAGGGTTTTAAATTGCTTTGGGTGATAGGGAGAATAAATTAAGCAAAAATATTATTGGTTCAACTACAAAACATTGAACTTTTGCAATGAAGGCTGTGACATAAGAGCACATCTACATATCTACTTTCATCAGGCATAGACAGACAGGCATGTTTTAGAGCAGGCATCAAACCCTCTTGTTCTTGTTGGACTGCACGCTTGCTTTGAGACAGAAGGCAGACTGATTTTTGTTCTGGACTATGTCAATGAAGGAGACCTAATATTTCATATGCAGGAACAAAAACTACTCCTGAACCACATGCCAGGTTCTACCCTGCAGAGATCAGTTTGGCATTCAGCTGTCTTCACCAGCAAGGGATCCTTTACAGAAACCTGAAGTTGGACAATTTGTTACTGGACTCAGATGGGCACATTAAACACATTGACTATTGCATTTGTAAGGTAGGGCTAGTTCCAGCAGATCTGACTGGCACTTTTTGTGGCACTGCTAATTACCTTGCACCAGAAATTATGAGAGGAGATTATGGCTTCAGTGTGGACTGGTGGACTCTTGGAATGTTACTTTTTGTGGCACTGCTAATTACCTTGCACCAGAAATTATGAGAGGAGATTATGGCTTCAGTGTGGACTGGTGGACTCTTGGAATGTTAATGTTCGAGATGATGGTGGGAGAGTCTCCATTTCCTGTTGTGGAGAACTCTGATACTCCAGATAAAAAATCAATCACATATCTCTTGCAACTTATCATGAAAAGCAAAGTCCACAAATGGCATTGTCTGTCTCTGGAAGCCACAAGTGTCCTGCAGAGTTTTCTGGGCAAAGAACCACAGGCACAACTGGGTTGTCATTGTCAAACAGGATTTGTGGATATTCAGGACCATCCATTCTTTCACAGTGTTGACTGGGACATGATGGAGCAAAAGCAGGTGGTGCCTCCCTTTAAACCAAATATTTCTGAGGAATTTCCACTCTCAGTTTACTAATGAGCCTGTCCAGCTCCCTCCAGATGACAAGGACATTGTGAGGAAAAGTGATGCATGTGCATTTGCCGGTTGAGTACATCAATCCTCTTTTGATATATGAAGAAGAAGGGGTCTGATCCTCATTTTCCAACTGTGTATTCTGTTTATGTTGCCATTTAATACACACAAAAGCTTATTAGCAAGCTAGATTCAACGAACAATTTCATAATTGTTTGGAAGCTAATTTTAATGTCTTTTTTGCACTTATATTTAGATGTAGTACTTGATTCTTACAGTCTGTAATACTATAAGTAATAGTAAATATTAGAATAGTAAATATTTTGTTGCTTTTGGTAGAGTTGTTGTTTATGATTTGACTTGAAGAATTTACTCTAATTGCTCATTAATCAAACTTGTAAGCACGTTCCAGTTGTTGAGTGGAGATAGAATGTATATGATGTTCCTTGTTGTTTACGATATGGAAAAATAAGTTGCCTTTTAAGTAGAATGTCTTCACTATGCTTGTCTCTCTCCAAACATTATTTCCTATATTTTTGGCATCCAGTTTGTATAGTCTGCAGGGAAATAAAAAAAAATAACAATTTTGAATACATCTATAGAAAACACATATATCATAGTTCTATCCCATTAGTTACATTTGCTTACTAGAATAATATATGAAATACATGGTAGGATTTGTTTCAGGAGCAGAGTTCTTCAAACTGTTTTTATTAAAATTAGTGGTTAGAATTTTATGAGAGCATCTTATACATGAGTACTTTTTATGCAAAAGACTTTAAAAGTAACCAAAATCCTCTACATATGTTACTATGGTACAAGCTTACTGTGATTTACCTGTAGGTGAGCCACCTAGTTTTAATCTTAGAATGACTTGAAATTTGTAGCATTTAATAAAATATATTTTATTTTTGGGAATATCACTCTCCCAAAGGTTATAGTCATATAATGCTTTCTCTTCTAATCATTAAGCTTGAAAGTAGTGAAAGTATCAAAGGAAAATGTTGAGATACAGCCACATTTTCATTTGCAAGTTACACGTGTTCCCTTTAATGCCTGAAATGCGCTTTAAAACAAAAAGCAGTATTCACAACATCAACCTACGGAGAATTCTGCCTTGCGAGTATTAAGCTTGTGTATTAAGCCTCTTTGACTGTTTCTTGTTCCTATAGAGCATTTTAGAATGTACAGTAATCACACAGGGAGCTTGTTTAAAATGTTTATGACTGATCCCACGCAGAATACTTTTCAGGCTTTGGCCTTCATCTTGACACACGCTTTCTTCAAGTTATTCTTTTGTCCCCTGGTTAAATAGTAGCATATCTATGGCACACAATTTTAAGATGGTACAAGCAGCAATGTACAACCTTATGAATATTTTTGGAACAAGTTTTAGATGAATAGGTTAGATAGTTTCCTTGTTTCCCCGCCCCCAAATCTTAACAGTTTTCTTACAATATACAAACAATGAGCATTTTTCTTTCATAAGGTTTTAACTTTCATTTAACTCTCGTGCTTTTAAATTTTCTAAATAGAAAGATTTATGGTGTATTTCAGACAAAATTGCACTATAAATTTGCTTTTTACTGTGTTCAAGTTTTAGTGGTTAAGAGTCATGCTAGTTCTTTTCATGCTCTAGAGAACTTGTCACAAAAGGAAATAAGGCAGTCTGCAGCCATAATGTGGGCATTTTCTTGTTCTACACAATAATTTACCTTGCAAAAGCCTGTAGTTAGATCATTTTATGTATATTCAACCTGGATTAAATTTCAAATACCTTGTTCAGTGCGGGTATATCTACTCTATAGATTTGTTTTGATTTTTGTCATGTGGAATACTACCTTGGTCATCACAATGCAATGCCTATTTCTGTACCTTCTTTTTCATGTTAAAATACCTTTAAATAAAAGATTTAACACATACACCAAAAAATTAAAACTGTCTTTATCAGCAGTTGACATAATTACCCGCACAGAAAGTTCAAGTCTGCAAAAGGCTGTAGCACTAGTGAGTAAAGTGGGTTACAGGACACATTGTGTGTATTTTAGAAATAAACTACATGGGATGCTGATGGAGGAAGACCTGCTGTGAGGTCAGCCAGAGCAAGTTAGAATCTATTTAAAGGAAGGAAGCAGGGAGGGAGGAAGAGAGAGAAGCAAAGAAGAAGGGAAGGAAAATAGGGAACGCAGGACAAAAGTTGGGCTGTAAATACTACCATCGCTTTGGCTGTTTGTTAGAAAGTGAAACATGCACCTACACGTTGACCCAGCCATTCCTCTTCCAGAGATTTCATCCAGAAAGATGAACATACGTCTCTCTAAGGACGTATACATGGGTGTTGCTCATTTCTTTGTGACAGCCTAAGTTAAGTGCTGGTACTACTTCACATGGCCATCTGCAGTGTCCTAGAGTTTCAGCTGTTCCACATCCTCATCCAGACTTGGGATGATCATTCAGTTTAATTTTAGCCATCTTGGCCATTGCATAGTGTTATCTCATTGTTTTCTTCAGTGTTATTGTTGCTATTAGTAAGGGGTCATTTTTAAGTTATTACTTTCAAATGAATTGCAGCAAAATTGACTGAAAGTATGGTAACAATCCAGATATATCTGAAAAGGTGAATAGAGAAACAAATTATGTTGTATGTATACACTGAAAAATCAGCAATAAAAAGGAAACTCTGGGCCACTCAACCACAGGGATAAAGTCCAAATGTCTATGTTGAGTGAAACTGGGGAGGAGGAGGGTGTGTACTATAAAGTTTCTTTTATATACAATTCCAGGAATTGCAAACTATTAATAGTGTCAAAAATCAGGTTAGTCGTTCCTGGGAATAAGGAACAGAAAACAGTATATTCCTTGCTCTAGTACTTTAAAAACTCATTAGCAAAATTAATGTATGCTATGAAAATGTTACAGAAAAAGGTCATGCAAAACACATTTGAAAAATCACAGTCTACAGATTCTGTATGAAGGAACTTGGTTTTGGAAAGGTCTTGGTGCTTTTCGAGACTACTGGTATAACAATATGGCTAATTTTCAAAGAAGATGCTGAGACAAGAGGAGGACCATTTCTCCTTTAGCCCTCAGCTTCTTAGATGTAAGTGATTTCAAAGGCCAGAATCATCTCTTAACTCCCCAACAACCTGTTCCACTAAATTTATGGCAGGAACCCTGCAGGGGAATAGCAGGTAGAGTCAAGTCTTCCACTGTTTCGGGTCTGTGGGATGCAGTTTCCTGGAAAGGGAAATGTGGAGCCCTGAGGATCAGAAGTGATCAGTGTGCATGGGCCTCCTCCTGACAGATCTGGGGTTTGAGGCTGTGATCCGGAGGTGTCTGTCGCAGCCACACGGCCAGTGAAGAAAGTGAATGCAGAGGTGCTGAAGAAAGGCCTCTCTCAGGACTCCAGTCGGCCTGACCACGAGCAGAGCACAGACCCAGGAAAGGCCCCCTGCATGCCCCTCCCGAGCGCCTCTGGGAATAGATCGCCAAGTCGCCCCCGGCTCAGTCACTTGAACAGCCTGCGACTGGGGAAGGAAGCGTGGACTCGTCCAGCACCGCCGCCTGGGCGAGGACTGTGCCATGTAAACCTCTTCTTTGCTCTTATTAGCAAAGAAAAATTTGTTTCTTTACTCCTTTTTTTTTTCATGCAATATATTACTTTTAAAGTTGTATTATATATTCTCTTAAGACTATTATAGTTAGCACTTCAGAGAACAAGAGATCTAAGTGTATGTGAATGATAAACTTTCAATAAATTTGAAGCATTAACATTTTACATTGCATGTAAGTGGCTCAGTCACTAATGACTTCGATAGGAGCAATATCAGAGGAACGATGAGAATAAAAATAAGATTTTAGTAAGATGAATAATACCAGAGTAAAGAAAGTAGGGATATCTGACAATAATGACTTCTTTAAGAAATTTACATGAATAGGAAGAAAAGACAGTACATTTTGCTTTTTGAAAAACTGATGGATATGACTCATTCTAAATCCCACAAGAAGAACTCAGCTATGCAATAATTATCAACATCTGAGTAACAAAGTAGAACAAATTCAGCTGCTTAAGACACTTAAGAGATTTATACTTTCAAGGGCAACATTGGTGATAAACTGTAGGTCTCTTACTGGGTCTTCTTTCTGGCTCATCAAACCAGACATATGAGGTGGGAGTGTAGACATCTCAAGACTTCATTGTGGGTAGATCCACTGCTGAGCTCACTGAGGTGATTTTAGACAGATTTAGACTGTCTCGGGACCTCCCTCAAATTCTTCTCTGTGGGGCAGAGCATAGCAAGAGAGCTGGCCTTCATCAATGCAAATGAGTACAAGATGAAAAGTAAACTCCTTGTAATCTAATCTCAGAAATGATATTAAATCACTTTCATAATTTTCTACTCATCAAAAGTAATCAGTAGGTCTGGCCTACACTCAAGGAGAGTGAACTAGTTCAGGTCATGAATACCAAGAGTTGGAGACCATTGGAAATGATTTTCTCAGTTTCTTATCAAAACAGAAAAAAAAATTGTCTTTTTTTATTTGTTTCATTGTTTATTTGTTTTTGAGACAGGATCTCACTATGCAGTTCAAACTGGCCTTGAACTCACTTTATAACCTAAGCTGATCTTAAACTCACAATGGTCCTCCTGCCTCAGCCTCTGAGTGCTGGGAAATTATCTTCATAGAGAGTAGTCATTTAACGGTTTTCAACAAGGAAATATGTAACATTCTGTGTACTAACATGTTGCATTATCTTCACATATTGTGTTACTTCTTTTAGAGTGGTAAATGTATCAAAATTTTGAGTGCAATTATAACTGAACAACATTAAATGATTTTTTAAAAATAATCATGTTTAGTGATTTTGAAGGTAGAAAAGAAAAAAAGAGGAGGGAAAAAGAAAAAAACAAGAAACAAAAATAATCACACAGAAGAAAAACAACAAATATATGGAAAGAAAAACAAAATGGCAAAATAACATAGAAAAAAGGGAAAACATACAAAGAAAAAGCAACAGCAATAAAAAACAAAATAAAATATCAAGAAAAACAGGCTAACTTAGTGGACTATTAAGAGGAAAACCCATCAGACAGACACACACAAAAAGTTATGAGATCCCTCTAGTGTCCACAGTTCTGTGGTAGCTCCAAGTCTGATCCCAGAATGTGTACTTAGCTGAGATTGCAAGTGGATTTGTGGTGGGTTTGGATCTGAGCTTTGTCTCTGGATTTGGGGGTTGGGATTAGTTTTCTGTGACTAGATTTCTTCTAGCCATTTAAAAAAGAAAAATGAAAAGAGAGAAGAAAATAGGAAAAAGAAAAGACAAGAAGCCAACACTACCTGCCCGCTTCCATTCTGCATGTCTTTGTGGCCATGAACAAAGCTAATTCACCAAACTTACCACCTGCTGGCTCTTACCGTTACTATTGCTTAAAAGTTTTCCAAGCCCTTAGTCCCTCCTGTCCTTCATGTGCACTATCGCCAGGGTCCTACTGTGTTGCTGGCTTTCTCGCTGGTCTGCCATCAGTTGCAGGAGATGGAACCAGTCTCAGACCTACTTCCTGCCAGTTGCCAGAGCTCCCAGTCAGCGGCCAAGAATTAAGTTTGAAGTGTGTAGAATATCAACAACAGTAGTGCAGATATTTTTATTCCTTTCAACCCTTTCCCCTTCACACTGGTTGAAGTAGTTTGAAAAATGTAAAATCTGAACATACTGCTTTAATGTGACTCCTGATACCACATTACCCTTACAAGCAAGTTTAGGAGCTAGGGTGCAGCTCAGTGGTCCAGCATATGCATACATAGCATAATCAGGGCCTAAGCTCAAATCCTAGGACCAAAAAGAAAGCACAACACTCTTCTTGTGGTCTATAGTTAGACATTATATAAAGTAACCAAGTCTGTCAAGTTATGGTAAGTTTAGCATTTGTCTCAGGATTTTTATGTTATAATGAATTATTATTATTCACAGCAAATCAGGGTAAATTTCATAAACCTTTAATTTTTACTCCCAGCTTCTACCATGCTCTCACTTAATAGTGCATAAGGAGAACCAGTGAACAACATTCTCACCTTAGCATCAATTAAATATAAAAGAAGACTAGCAATTATCTTCTTCTTGAAGTTTCAAGGCTCAACATAACACCTATTCAAAGACAGCTGTGGGGCTATTTGAAGAGAACTATCTAAAAGTTAAATTTTAATCAGTCCAACTGCAAAAAGTACAGTTTCATAATTACTGTGTTAAGTTTGAGTTTTCATGTACATGTCCCAATTTTTCTAAATTAATTTATTCATCTTTCCTATGAAGCATTACGGGTCATATAGGTTTTTAGAAGTTGGCTGAATCTAGAGTGTGTGGTTCATTGGTGATGCAGTGCTGGGATTAAGGGTGCTGGGACTACGGGTGGGTGACTGTTGGGTCAGTCCACTGATTGGATTGGCACTACTCTAATACCAGTAACCCAGATGGAGTGTAAAAGGGGTGGAATGACACTGTTAAGATTCAGGTGTTGATTTTGCTATCATGTGCCACCATGAATGGTTGCCCCTCTACCATGTGGCACCCTGCCTTGGAGCCAGCCAATTCTGACCTGAAACCTCTACAAACTGTAAGCAAAATAAACCTCTCCTCCTTTAACTTTGGTCATTGGGTATTTTGTTTCAGCAATGAGAAAAGTAACTAAGACAAAAATTGGTACCAGGGGAGTGATGTCATTGCTGTGACACTGGCTGGCCATTTGGTTTAAGAGCCTTGGGAATTAATTTGGAAAGGTTTCAAGAGCCTAGCCAAAGAGGCAGCCCCTGTATGCTGTGAACTATGTGGGAGACTCTAGTCAAAGCCTGGAAACTGATAGAAAAGGTGCCAGTTAGGATGAGGCTAATGAGGCGTCTGTCGAGCAGGATTATGTTGGCTGCTGGATCCCAGGTGTATATTTTGCTTTGGCAGGAAGTTGGTCTGCATTTTGTTTGTGTTTAGCGATACTCTCAGGTTGGCAGAAAAATTTCAGTGCAGTCTACTTTTGCGATGGTGGCATGGTTAACTGTTGAGAGCTTTTGGCCAGATCTAAGTTGAAATTTAAGAATGAAGACCCAGAAAGGTTAATTTGAAGCATTTGCCCAGAAGGTGGGGTGGAAAGCAGAGATCTACCTTGTGGATTATAAGGATGAAGCATACTAGAAGGTGGTTCTTTAGAAGTAACAGGACAATGGAAAAATAATGTGAGGCCACTCACCAGAAGAAAAGTGTGTGTTTAAAATGCAGCCGATCCCTTTTCTTAGTTTTCCCTGCTCTGTTGTTAAAAAGTTAATAGGAAGCCAGGATTCTGAGTGCAAATAGATAGATATTTTAACATGACTTTAATATAGTTTTTAGATACATGTTTATAATCAGGTTAGTCAAAATATTGTGGCTTTAATATTTGAATATTTTCTGTAGGTGTGGAAATGAATGCAATAAGAATTGTATATATGTAACTGCTATGTTAATGTAAACCTGCCACTAGAGACTACAGTTTAAGGAAATGGCTCTGATTATCAAGTTAATCAGGATTTAATTCTAGTGTATTAACTCATGGTCAAGATGTGACATCCAGCTAAATGCAATTAGTATGCTTCTGGGTGCGGATCACCCACCTGAGGATTGTTGCCAACAGCATCATGAGGGGAAGATGGGGTGCTCCTGATCGTCTTGGAGAAGCTTGTCATGATGGTTTTCCTGATATGAACTCAGCTGTTATCATCATCAGGTGGGTTCAGTCATTGCTGTCTCTGAGGATGGCTGCTCTTCTTTTCGGGGCAGCTCTGGTCCTTACCTTCACTGTCTCTTCCTGGCTCCAGTACAGATCCCGCAGCCTACTGACACAGATACTTCATCCAGTTGATGCAGACTTTCTAGATTACACCATGACCTTTGGGCACTCCTAATGCAGATCCTAAAAAGAGACTTGCACAAGACATTGTCATGAGCTTGGGCTTCTACCTGGACTCTTGTAGGACATTGCCATAGGAACCAGTTCCTCAGTTCCTCCCCTGAATTCACTGGGTTTCCAGTGCATGGACAACTCTTCCACACTTTTCAGCATTTGACTTTTTGTTATACAATATAATACTTTATACAGCACTACTGTGTTCCCCATGTACCATCAGGAGCAAGGACTCACCTTCGCATGAGTTATAACCACAATCTGGGAAGAACAGCCAGAAGGGCCTGCAATGCAAGGGGAGAACCACAGGCCCTAGAGCCAGGCAGAGAAAATTAAAAGTGCAGCGCATGGAAAGGAGCCCTCATTCAGTAACACAGGGATGTTTGCTTAGACTCAATTCGTTTTTCCTTTTTCCTATTTTGTATTATTATTTATTGTGCCCTTATTTCATGGTTTGGGGTTTTCTTTCCCACTCTCTTCTTTCCGTTGCATTTTATCATTTTCTCTTCTAGTTTTAGCTTGTCCTTCTTTTATCTCATTTTTGCTGGTTTTTTTCTTCTCTTCTGTGTTTACAGAGCATATTTCTTATCATTACAAATTTTCTTTTATTCCTTAATAGCACCCTTTGTCATCCTGTCTTTTCTCTTTCTGATAGCCCATGAATTAATTTTTCAAATCATGCTTTATTTTCATTTTCTACTGTATCTACTTTTACTGGAAATTGTACTGAGCTCTATGAATCTCTAGCTAAATAATTAACTTTACTACTGTGGAATTGTTAGTAGAACTAGAGTTGTTCCTCTGGTTGATGTTTAGTGTAGTTTAGTAATAGGACAGTGTAGTTTAGTAGTAGAACAATGTGTGGTTTAACTTAGTGTTCTTACTGGAATTATAATCACGTCCCTACAGTCAAATCTGGTACTTTAAGGGTCCTTAGATTTCATAATATTCACTCTGCAGTTCATACTACAATTGATGTTGATTTCATTATGATAGCCAAAGTATCACAACTAACTACTAACTGGTTTTCTTGTGTTGCCAATATGTAGTTTGCTGAGGGGTCATAAACGATACTGTGCCACATTCTGGGAGAACTGGGTACTGTGTCAGAATACTGGATCCTCCCATCTCATGTCAGTGGAGGTGGCTGCATTCCAGAAAGAATGGCCACCAGCAGGAAATCAACTAATCACATGAACTGGAGAGGAATGGTCACCTGCGGAGTCAGGCATGGAAGCATGCAGAAGGACTGTCTGAGCCCTTGGGATCCAAAGGAACTCCATGCAGTGTCCAGTTCAAGTCCATATCAGGATCCCAAGGGTCTGTGCCAGAAGGGTGCAGTGTGGGTGCCAGAAACTGAAGTTTATGTGCCAGAAACCAGGAGACAGCGTGCAAAGTGAAAGCAAAGAGAGACAGGAGCTCCTCCAAAGAAAACAGAAGTCAATACTGGGTTTTTTTTTCTTCCTTTCCAATTTCTATGCTTTTTATTTTCTTGTCTTCCCTGGTTGAACTGGATTAACCCTCCAGTAAACACACTACTGACAATGTGACAGTAGGTATATTTCCCATTTCTTAGCTTAGCCAGAAAGCTTAGTCACTTTTTCATTGGTAGATGCAATACCCAACTCTTAAAAGAGGAGTGGTTTGTCTTTTTTTAATTTTTATTTTATTAGGGCATCTTTGCAGTACATCATGATTCCATATATCACAGGGCATTGGTGTACATACGTAGCTCCTCTTCTTTTTTTCTTCCCATTTCCCCATCCTTCATCTTTTGGTCCCCTTTCCTTTTGCAAAGATCTTTCCTTGTTTCTTACTCTCTTTGATTTTGCTCTTTAATTAATTTATATTTTATGTGTCTCATAGACAAGCCATATATTTCAGCTTGTGTGTTTATTTCACTTCACATTATGGTCTCGAGTTTATTCTCTCTTATGATAGAGTAGACCCCAACATGTATAAATATCATATTTTCTTTATTCATCTGGTGAATGGAGGAGAGGTTTATCTTGGTTCATAGTTTCTTTAGGTTTAATCTATGGTCAATCCATTTCAAGACAGAAATGGTGTGGTGGAGGGGCTTGAGGGAAAGAAAGCTCATCTCTTGAGAGCCAGGAGGCAAAAGAAATAGGAAAGAGCCAGGTGTGCATACCCTGCTCCAAGTGAGCCCCCCAGTGACCTCCACTTCTGACCAGGCTTGGGATCATAACAGCACATCCAGCTGCTGAGCTCACGAAGGGAAGAATCCACTGATGGAAACAGCACCCTTGTGATGCAATCACCTTGCAGCGCTAGAACTTTGGGGGATATTTTAGATTGAAGCCATGACAAAAGCTGTTAGTCTTGCAAGGCTCCTTATTATTCATAGTTTGCTGGAAGATTTTCTCATATATTGATTTTTAAATGTATCAAATGCTTTCTTTTTTTTAATCTATTGAGATGACTACATAGTGCAGGGGTGGGGAACCTATGACACGCATGCCCCCAGGGTTGTTTATATCACTGAAAATGCTGAAATGATGCTGTCACTGGAAAACTGAATTACACTGACAAACTTTCCCAAGATAATGGGCTTTAATTTTTAGGACACATATTTTTATAGAAAAATTGAGGAGAAACTACTCCTATTCTGATATTCCCTTTCCTGTCTTGAATCTTATTTTGTCATTTCACCTCCTTTCCTTATTGATTAAATAATTGGACCCACCCACTTAAAACTGACAAGTGTATTTTAACTGAGAGCCTTTTTGAGATATTAACTTGCCAGTGCACACTATGAATGCCCAAATTTGCGGAAGGCTGAACTTTGTACATAACTTGCTAAAAATTGGCTTTCCGTATCATTCGATTATGCACACCACACATTTAAGAGACATGATTGAAAACTCAGTGTCTAGATAGGGAAGTTTTCATGATAAAGATGCTCATAAATTGTATATTCAATTGTTAGTTGACACTATTGTAGAAATTTGCCCTATAAAGAGAAGATTTAGAAAAGCTCAAATATTTGAAAACTTGTATAAAAAACAGTGAAAATTAAACTTAATTTGGATCAAGGCATAGAGTTAGCTGTTTAAAAAACCACTTTCAACCTGTTTGAGCTCTACTAGAAAAAGAGGAGGGTGCTCGGTGTTTCATGCTAACAGGGAGAATTTCAGGAGATAGATGGCTGGAAGCAGTCAGCACCTTGAGAGGTAACAGGACTTCAGAAAGAATGATAGGAGAGTTTTATTGGTTAAGACTGAAGGGATAAATACAAGATATAGGAAGAACAAGGGAAAACTTTCTGAAGGGATAGACAATGTCAGGTAATCAAAAGTCTCGAATATTATGATTTTGAAGTTCATACTTAATTCTATAAAATAGCAGACAGTCACTGAAAACTTTTCAACCAAGAAAAGCTTAAGACACAATCGGAGGTATTAGAGAAATGACTTTGGCCGTGTGGAAGATGACCTAGAGGACACAGAAAGGGAATTAAAGTGCAGTATCACGGGCTAGCATTGCTCTAAGTATCATGATCCTGAATGAGATCTCATTGGACTGAGATACTGGGATTGGAAAGAAAACTAATAACTTTCAAGAAACAAAATAACTATCAATAACTGAATGTAGCATCTTGTGAGTTGCACTTAGTCTGTTACTTTCCATAATGCGCAGCTTCAGTTGGTGTGTGACATCTTAAAAGCTGTTTGTGTCGCTGATAACAGCGACTTCCTGGCGGCATCTCCAGATTACACGGACTTGACCTTTGTAATGTATTCGTTGCTCTCAGCTCTGCGGCTCTAAAAAAACCAGATGAATTGTTTCCACATAGATTGTGCTGATTCACAGGCCAGTCAGCGCTACTGAGTTTGCTTTTTATCTCGTCCTGTTCCATTCAATAGTTGTCTCATATGATAAGTATTTCTTGAGCAGTAGTGTAATAAAACATACTTGTTCTATGTATTTCATATCTATTGGCCCTGGTTTCAGACTCTTTGATACTGAATTTTTACCAATTTTGTAGCATAGCTGTAGCCCTTCCCCTCTGATATTCTTTGATAGAGTTGAGAGGATAAAGAAGGTAAACATGTCTCAATGACTATTCTAATGGTAACTTTATATATTTAATTTACATGCAAATTAGAATCACCTTTTCCTTCCCTTTTATTCTCAACTGCATGTAACCTCCAGTTCATAATGCTCAATTTCATGATCGTTATCCTTTATCAAGTGCCAATCCTTTGACTACAAGAGCCATGTAGCTATGTGTTATTTTGCTCATGTTAAACATGATTTTGTTTCTGTATAATAAAATGTGCTTCATACATGTCTTGTATATACAATAGGTTTTGAAAAAACAGTTATGTGTTCAATGAATTATTTGTGGACCTAATATTGTAAGAATAAAATCTAGAAGAAATATTTTTTATAAAACTATAGGAAATGATTAAGAGGTTGCATAAGATTATAGACTATATCAGGTATACTTTGATAAATTACTCAAATTATTTGTGGAGGTCTAAATTATTCTTGTTAGAACTAAGAATATCTTTGCATAGCATTGTAACTCATATAGTATGGCTCAGGTTTGAACTTACCAATTTACCAAACAGTACAGAACTGTTTTATGACCCTTTATGTAGTACAGTACATAACTGTACTACTGTTTGGTAAATTACTCATTTTTTAGTCATTCAAAACCCACATCCTCCTCTGTCTGTTAGGGATCACATCACATAGTCATTACCCTTACTGGATATTATCACATTAACAGAATTTATTAAAGTATTTTATTATTTTAGCTAATGTTTTATATTTACTGATACCTAGAGAAGCTGAACTTACTTTAAAACATTTTGCTGAAGATAAAATATGTACAGTTTCTGTAAAGGCTATTGTTTCAGGGTTGTTTGAAGGCTAGATTTTAATTTTTCTGATCTTCATTGTAAAATTCCATTTCCTAATTGTATTTTTTTTATTTCCCTGTCACTTACTGAATTTCCTTAGTTTGTATGTGAATGTGTGCATGCACCTAACTTCTTTTTGTATTTTGGCGAAGAGGAAAAATCCCAGTAGCAGTCCATGCTTGCATTCCTGTCTCATACAGTGGAACCACAACTGGATTATATTTTCAACCAGAGAAAGACGGTGTTCACAGCCCTACAACTCAGTGCTTCATACAGGCTTGAACCTCAAATTCAGATTTTCATGTGAGGGAGATATTGGAAGCTGGATCAAAAATGGAAACTACTAGTGAATGTTTGACTGGACTTTTATGTTTCTAATTGTGGCTAAAAATATTTCAGATAGGAACAAAAGGCATTACTTATCCCGTTGTGCTGCATAAGTGCTTTACAGTAGGAATACTAATATTGACAATAATGATAATTTCTATTTATACTATACTGTATTTTAGGCATATTTCCTAGTATTTTTCCGGGTTCACTGCATTTGTGAAAGAATTATAACAAATGTGGAAAAAGAATATATCTAGTGTTGGTTTGTAAAGATAACTTAGTGATAAACTTAATTTCCATCACCACATTTGCAAAGAACCTAGTCAAATTTAAAGGAGCTTTTTTTTTCAGCAATGAGAATTTAATCTAGGGCCTGTTCTTAGCTACATGACCAGGCTTGGTTTGGGTTTGAGGTGGGGTTGGGTTTGATTTGGGTTAAGTTTGGTTTAGTTTAGTTTGGTCTTCCATACCTTGGGTTGGGGACTGGGTCTTGCTGTTATTGCTAGTTGCCCAGGCTGGGTTCAAATGTAATCCTGTTTCTCCAGCTTCTGCTCCCAGTTCTGTGATCACAGGTATGTGCCTCCATGTCCAACTGAAATGTTGTTTTCCTCTTTTTTCTGACTTTTCAAGCAACCAATCAAACTGAGGCATGAGCATCAGAAATTTGAGCCCATCCTGGACAAAGTACTGACTTAGTAAGACAGTGTCTCAGAATAAAAAATGATGTCAAAGGGCTGGTGATTTCCCACTCAAAACCCAGTGGGAAAGCTCTGGGTTCCATCCCAAGTGCTGTAAAAACTTAACAACACAGAACATTATTCAGCTCAGCAATTCATTTTTGCATCTTCTTGAAAGCTTCTAACCATGTTACTTTCTAAGATTTACAAAAATTAATTGAATTATGCTTTTCAGAGTTCACAATCAAATGGGATTTTGTAGAAAAGAAGTATCTTCAGCACTCCATTCCATGTTAGAATGTTTCCCTTTTTTAAAATGACATGGCATTTTGGATATATGATTCTTTTAAAATTTTTTTCTTTTTTTATTTAAAGAAAAAAAAAACAAAACAGAAAAAGGGTAGAAATAATAAATAATTTTTTAAAAAAAGAAATCACTAGTTGATAATTACATATTGTCCTCTTAGAGATAGTTGTTCAAATTACAAAAGTAAAGCATATAAAGTGTACATTCAAACAGTGAGACTGCACACAGTTCTGTTCAACTATCCAACAAAAACTTAGTAATATGGTTATCAATTTTAACCATAGAGGTTTTTCTTTACGTTTACCTCTATTGCTGAATAGTTGACTGATGCTACCATCTTGTGGTTCAAATAAGAATTGCACCTTTTCCCAGAGGTCCAATTAAGCATTACCCCCAGCAGAATATATCAGATAAAATTATTCACAATATTTTCTGCTTATGTAATTCTTGTTAAATAAACACCAGTTCAACCTCCATCTAGAGCCTTGCTCTCCAAATCACATTTCCCTATTCGCTATTTTCTTAAGGAAGCTCTGAATACAGACTTTTTCAAATAATCTGATTAAAAATAAAGTGTCACATATATAAGTAGGGAGAGAATTCTTATGGTGCTAGCGGATGTTACATAAAAAGAATTTTTCTTAGCTCTTTGTGTTAAAAAATGAAATCCAAAGTCTCCAGAAAAGTTTACTGTATAATGGCAACTAATATAGGCTAATTAATAGAACTAAGAATGAAGTGTCCATTTTCCCCAGCTTCACTAACTTTCCCTGACAAAATTCTATATATAGAAAGACAGACAATAGAAAGAAAGAGGTTATTATAATCCAGCTGCATTATACTTCTAAGTAGATGGTTACCATATGTAAAAGTGTATATTGCTTTTGTACAATAGTTTTCGTTTGCATGTGTTTTGGGAGTCTGTTAATTTGTATGTATGATAATTTACTTTATAAGGACATATGAGAAAAAATAAATGAATCTGATTCTGGCAGGAGAAAAAAGGGTCATATGTTATGTAAATGTATCATTTCTCATACAACAAATGTAATCATTATGTACTGCCAATGTGTAGTAATAAGTGTAAAAATGTTTTTAACTCGCACAATTTATAGCGCTCTATGTGATTTTCTTATGTGCATACATTGTAGAATGAGTCCATCTTGCTAATTAACATATCTATGATTTCACAGTTATCTTTTTCATGTGTGTGATGTATACGTATTGATTTTTTTAGACTTTCTTACAAAATGAGGATACAGTATAGCATCCTTCATTTCATGTTTGTATCTCAGTGAAATTATGGTTTATCCTTTTACAAAATGTGAGGGCATCATCAAACTTGTATGGGAATTTTTGTGAACCTTTGCTACTGTAGCCATTCTCTTTTGAATCACCTTAGGGTGATCCTTATGGGCTGATCTACACCTTTATCTCAAGGAGAAATAATTTCTTGTGGTTTTCTCCTTCCTATACTTTATGAAACTCTATCTTTTGCAAATTGCAGTTCCGCTTTGAATATATGTTCAAACTGCATATTCAAGTGCTCTTTGAATCACTTTCTTATGTCATATTGATCAACAGGAGAAATGGAGAGACTGGCATATCAAAGAAAAGAGTTCCTTGAAGACTACATAGGAATTGCAAGACTCATTAAAGGTGAAAATGGGACTGGATGAACACAATGAGTAACATAGTATTTTTCTACATATTAAGACTACTCATATCCTATGTATGCTAGGAATGTTAACTCCACTCAATGAATACGTTATCAGTGAAGAGCTTTTGGATTTGACTACTTCTGCAACTGTCCTACTTCTTACTAGAAGTTTTGATAATGCAGTGACATACTTACTTTCCCTTTCATCTAGAATTTACTATTCTCTAAATATTATGTATTTTTACCTCTACATTGGATTCTAAGTCATTCCTTGTATAGCTAATACTTTGTCTTCTGACGTCAGTAGTGTAGTAAGGATTCAGCAAAATTTATTCATCCTTTTGATTGATACTTGTTTTCTACTTATTTTATGGCAGGCACTGTTCTTGGCATGTGAAATATATAAAAAAAATAGAATACTCAAAACTCCACGTGACCACTGAGCTTACCTTATAGAAAAAGGAGTCAATTGTACAAAAAATGTAATAATCATACATAAAAAATAATTAAATTGCATTGGCTACAGTATGGTAAGTGCTAAAAGAAAATAAAGTACATCAGGATTAAGAGATCAAGAAAGTTATGGATAGGAAATGGATTGAAATTTTAAATGAGATGTTTGGGGTAGTGCTATTGAGAGATAATAATGGAATAAAGACTTTAAGGCAGTCAGGTCGCTATGTGGAAGCGCTTACCATTCATAAAATGGCAGATAGAGTAGCTTTTACTCTGCATGAAACAAGAATCAGTAGAAAATGTTAGGAAGAGGGATGCCATAAATTGATAAATGTGTTCCTTTCATGGAGTCCTTTACTTTATATTGGCATGTACTACAAGGGTTTAAGATTGAAGTAAGAAGATTATTTTTTTAAACCTTTGCTTTTTGCTGTTTTGAGTGTTTATTTTACCATAATTTTAGACATATAGAAAAGGTACAAGAGTAATACAAAGATTCTCACACTATTTCTCTAGATACATTGTTACTGTTTTACCATACTTGATTCCTCTTTTTCAATGAAGAATTTTATTAATTTGCATATATTTATGTTGTATAGTGTTTCGATACATGAGTAAATGCCTAAATCAAGTTAAGGTATATCATCTCACATAATTCTATGTTTTGTACTTCAAATCTCTTAGTGCTTTTGAACCACATTATTCATAACTGGAGTCAAACCATGTAGTACAATGAAACTCTGAAAAGGATACAATGTTTGTATCCTTCAGCTAACATCTCCATGGTCCCTCCATCCCCAAACATACTGCATACTAGCCACTAGTTATCAATATTCTTCTGTGAATTTATGAATTCATCATTTTTATATTCTACAAATGAATGAGATCAAATGGCATTGGCCCTTTTTACCTCACCCAGTTTTTATGCTTCACTTGAAATCCTCTAGATTTTTTAGGTAACAAATGACAGAATTCTCTTCTTTGTTAAGGCTGAATAGTATTGCACTGCATGCACTTTTACTTTTTACTTATTCAATATCTATTAATGAACACTTAATATGATGTTATGTCAATAATGCTGCCATAAATATGAGAGTGGGATATAATAAGTCAGCTCTGTGGTACTACAATGTAACACCTGACACAAGCTACTTAAGAACTACAGAGAGATTTATTTTGGTTTGTGGTTCATTGGACATTGTGTTAGGTATTTTTATCGCTGTGGAAACAAAATACCCAACAGCCATAAGCTGAAGGAGGAAAGGTTCATGTCAGATCACACCTTGTACAAGTTTCAGTCCATAGTCAGCTGATTCTGAGGCCAGATGGCCTGGCAAAGGACCGTGACAGCAGGAGTGGTTCATGGTGTGGCAGGCAGAAGGCAGGGAAGCAGCAAGCAACAGCAGCCTCCTCTGTCTCTTTATGTTCCATCCAAGATACAAGCCTATTTACTGGTGCCACCTATGTAAGATACTACATGTCCTTCAAATAAATAGAATCAGTTTTTATTGGCTTCTCAGAATCTTGAATTCTACAGATTTTCTTGCAGCGATAATAGTTTTAAATGAAATGAAGCTCTCATGTAGTGATCATGAGTAAAAGTTCATTCATATTTCAACTTTAAAGTTTAAAGTAGTACCAATGTTTCATTATTATCTTATTAAGTAGAATCTGTTACTCTCATTGACATTTAATAAATTTGATAGAAAATTGTTTATTGTTTAAAAGATAATAGTAAGTGTATCAACAATAAATACCCAAGGAGTATAAGCTACAATCAGAAAATAAAAATTTTATTAAATTTACTTTTTAAAATTATATTGTAAATTCCACTGATTGAATATGTTATTCTAACTCATTTTTTAAAGATGTTCACTGTATGCCCATTTTATACTGAGTAAAACAAGAGTGACCACAGAAAGCCTTTTTATTTATGTTATATACAAAAAAAGATTGCATTCTCTCATATGACATGGCATCAAGGATACATGAAAATAGTATTTTGCTGTATAATATATTAAAGTTACTGTTAGAATGTTAGGTAAGATGAGATAAAAATAAAGTAACTTACTGTGTTATACTTTGAAATTCAGATTCTGTGTGCATGAGGGTGGAAAGAGAGTGTAAGTGGCCTAAGTGCATTAAAAGCCAACTTCCAGAGTATTGAAGGTGATATTTTGTCCTAAACTAAGGATTCTTTTCTTTTTTTTTTTTTAGTACTGGGAATCAAACTCATGACCTTGCACTTGCCAGGCCGATATTTGGGCCACTGAGCTAAATCCTTAGCTATCCTAAGGTTTCTCTAGTTACTCCTGCTCTTCATTTGCATAGTGATTTTACAGTTCTGAGCATACTTGTGAAAATATTTAATTATCACAGAAGCCTTTTAAAAATGACAAGGCAAGTTTTCTCTTATTATATGTTTGTTCTTTGAAAGAATCTTTTTGGGCTGTTTTCTATTCCGCTTTAAAGAAAATGATGTACAGTGAATTAACTATTTTATTCTCTTATTATTTAGTTACAAAATTGTTTAATTTTTTCATTTAAAAAAAAAAACAAGGCATTGTATTTCAGACAAAAGAAGGACCAGTGCCAAGAAACACATGTAGCCTTCTTTGAGTAGATCCAGAGACCCAGTCAGAGAAGAAAGAATTAAGTACCATTATGAAAAAGCTAACATGAGATCACACACAGACTTTACAGTAAGCCAAAAAAGATTAGCGAAAAAGTTGTGACAACAGGGTTTTGGTGCTGTTGTTAAACTTAAGAATCTTTAGAGACAAAACTGTGTGTGTGTGTGTGTGTGTGTGTGTGTGTGTGTGTGGTGCAGGATTGTCTGTACATTTCTTATGTCTAGATCTGAATTGTTTTTTTCTATTAATATTAGTTGAAAAACCTAATGTGTGTTTATAATTCACTGAAGGACTCATTAATGATTCTTAATAATATTAAGTGGTACTAAAACCTAGTTACTGAGGTGTGCTATTTAGATATACAACAGCAGAGACATGATCCAAACCCTTAAAAATTGTTTTGAAAGTTGATACAAAGATTGTTTGGGAGAAGCCACGTGACTTTAAATAGAAATGTCTATACTTGAATTTTTTATTTCCAAGACCGCACCAAGGGATATCAATATAAATATATCATTTGATTAACTTGCTTGAGTCATTCAGATAATTGATATTCCATGTTTTGCATTATATGCAAAAATACATAGCTGTTTACAAATGTATGAATTATATTCTTCAGTATACACCTGTCAGTATAACACACTACTTTACATGTGTCATAAACTTGACTGCTGGAGTTGTTAAGGTTATAAGGTCCAAGTGCACCATCAATGTCACCTGATAACCTGCTGATAACGAAAAGTTCACATTAATTGATCACTTTATTACTTCACTTATTTATGATGATGTAAATTATGGAAAGTCAATCTTTAAACATCTAAATGTATTACAAGCATGTATTTCTTTCTTCTCTGACTGGGTCTTTGGATCTACTCGAAGAATGCAGAGTAAATTCCTACTGAAAAGGTCGACAATATGCATCAAAAAACTAAATTTCTTAAAATTCATAGACTAGGACTTCACCTTGTTTTAGTGTGAGATGGAGTGGGGTGGGGGCAGCAAGGAAGAGGGCACAAAAAACAATAAAAAGAGAAAAATGAAAATGCAGCTTTTGCCTACGGGAAGGGGAGCAAATAATGGGAAGAGCAGTGAGGGACAGGGAACAAATAAAAGAGTAACAAGTATTATGTACATGTTACCACCTCCCCGTGGTGACTGTACTCATCGCTTACCATAAACACGTATAAAAATATTTTTAAATGTGCCTAAACATTTTATAGCATAGAAAAATTCAAGCAGTGCCCCCTTAAAAAGTTATGTTCATGATTCCAAAGTGAACTGATAGTTTTTACTTAAGAAAGTAATGTCCTACACAGTTACTTCAGAGTTAATTATAGTTGTGCCCAAAAAAATGGAATCAGAGACCAGCTACTACGATAAAAGCTGTGCGACACTGCACTTTGCTTCACATTTAAAGGAAACATTTAAAGGAAAGGAGGGCCTTTTCACTTAAACCACCAAGTACCAGGGTCCTTCTACGTGCCTTCTTTACCCTTTTGTTCAGCTTCACTGGGCACCTAACAGCATGTAAGGCACTGCTAACACAGCTGTGGACAGGAGAGGACTGTCTAGAGTTCACAGTCCGCAGGGAAGACAAGTGGTACACGTAATCACACAAAACGCCAGTTACAGTCAAGATCACTGTGACGATAACTCGCTTTTAATTTCCTTGGATGTAATATTTAAGCTGGAATTGGAAGGAAGAATTTGGGTTGACAATCCAGGGTCATGATAGAAACTAAAAGAAGGAACAGGTCGCTGAAGAAGAATGGAAGATTGGGGAGAGATGAGAGACGGACAGGGCCACACCGCCCAGAGCCTTTCCCAGGACGGTAAAAGAGGGTGCTGAAAAATAAATGATACACTTGGTTTGGAAGAAAAAGGAAAATTTCTTTACTCTAAGCCTTGTCTATTGTATTGGTAGAATCTATCAAACTATTCTATTGAAAGAAATAAAAGTATATGCAATGCTTTTCTTGATGTTCTATGTGTTTCAAACTTAATTCTCAAAGATATACTTTTGCTTCTCACATGTTTTTTCATGGATGTCATGAGAGTAGTAGCTGATTTTTAAAAATAGCACCTGCAGACGTATTCTGGATCTTTCCAGTTCCTCTGCATCTAAACAAGTTCAGTATTTGTTGATTTAACAATGAAAAAATTTGGAAACAGTTTGCAGTTATGACGTTCTGTGCAACTGAAATCTTGAGTTGTAAAGATGAAGCTTGAAAAGTAGAAAAATAGCAAAAATAAATTCTTCCCCGATGTAGCATATAATATAAAAATCACACATAATGGTTAAGCTTTCCTCTATAAATTTATAAGTACTTATAGATTTATAAGGGTTGTAAAACTTTTTAAATGTTAACAATAGAGGCATAATTTTACATCTGAAGTATTACCTTAAATTTTATTGAAAACTTTTATTAAGTTTTTAAAAAGGTACTGAGAGACTGAAACTTTTCATATTTAATAAATTAAACCGAGGACACCTAGTGGACAAACTTTAAGTTACAGGATTGTTTTAAAAATTCCTTTTCTAAACTAGGTAGTGGGGCTGGTCCGAAGGTAGTGAGTTATCTCAATTGATTGTTCACAGTCAGTACAGATTGAACTCCTTGTTCTACTCTTTCCCCCCTTCTCACTACTGCACTTGACTAGTCTTAAAAAAAAATAAACTAGGTAATGAGAATTATTCAACAATTAAGCACATGTAAGATTCTCACCTTTCCCTTACAAGAATATTTATCTCCCCATGTAACTTTTCTTCTAAATTACTTCATCAATTGTTAATTTTGCCTGCTATTGAACTTTCTTTAAATGAAATTACACAATGTACTCATCAGTTAACAAAATGTAAGACATGTGGATGTTGACACGTATATACTAAGAAACTATTTTCTGCTGTTACACAGTATTACAGCATATAACTACATCAGTACTTTTCCATTCTCCTACTGAAACGTACTTAGGTTGTCTCCAGTGTAATCTATTATAGATAATGTTGCAAAGTCTGTTTCTCTACATGTCACTGTGTGGCAACAAACTGATTTTTCCCACTGTCAATACTGTGTATTAAATATTTTTAATGCCACAAAATTTTTGCAGTAAAACCACTGGCTTTCTCATTAGTAAGGGCCATAAAATGTGTTTATCAATTACTGCTTTTCTAAAATAAGTATCTATTACTGAAACCACCGTGATTAATGAATCCATTGGATTATGTCTTTCTATCTTAGATTTCCTCTTCAAATTTCACCATCTTCACTTAAGAATTAGGCAAATGCTTGAGGATGTACAGAAAGAACATTTCAATAATCCTCACCTGTAACAATAGTGAGTAAAGGGCTGACGGGTGTTTCACAGCTGATGGAAAAAACTGAGTTCCAAAGCTGAGTTCCAAAAACTCCTCCTTCAGATCTCTTCCCTACAGGGCATAATCTAGAAGAGCCTGTTATTTTTATTACTTTATTTTCCTTTCATTTTTAAAGGTCTTGCTACGTTGTTTAGGCTGGATCCAAATGATACTACTGTCTCCAGCCTCCCAGGTATCAGGAACTACAGGTGCACAGCACCACACCAATCAAAATCTATCCTTTTCATTTACAATGCGTTGGTTTCATAGTATTTCCCTAAAAGTTAAAATTTTGTCCAAAATACTCTATTTTCTAAATTCCAGATTTCTGTAATTCTGGAAATAAAGCAAAACTTCACAAGTTTAGGTTGATTATGGTAGAGGAATGACTGAATTCAGAGGCACAATGAATTACAGAATATTGAATTACAGAACCCCCTGGTGTGGGTTTCAATCATCTTCCTGGGTTATGGTTCCCAGTGGGAAAGGAAAGAAAGAGCAAACACAACAAAGATCTGGGTTGACCAGTTGCTTTCTAGGTAGAAAAGGCCAGAAGGCAACCAGACTCTTGGTATTTAGTCGCTACGTCTGAGGCAAGGACATTGGGGGAAAGCTGTAGGTGTTTCCTGCAGAAACAGTAATGGTGACTACCAGGAGCTGGGAAGATCAAAACCTTCTTGCAAGGACAAGGACAAGGAGGAGAGTCTTCCCAGGTGCCTTATCCTCTTTAGCAGGCTTTACCTTGCCCTGTGAGCTCCACAGCAGTCAGCCCTAGGGCTTCCAGCTGTGACCAGAAAAGACCAAGGAGATTCTGAGTTACAATCTAGCCCAAAAGAGCAAGATAATGACAACCTTGGTCATCCCTAGACTCAAGTTATAATATGTGCAATAGAAAATTTAAAGGAAAAAAATAAATTTACCATTTGCAATATAGTCTTCTAAAGAAAAACTTCATAAAACTGTTACAGTAGAAATTAATTATTGTTTAATAATTGTTTCTAACTGCAGCAATTCTAAATCCTTCTAGATACCACCACAGCTAAAGTATTGCCTTCCCTTCAAATAACTTGTTTTAAATAGGTTTCTTTCTTTTTTTTTTTTTTTAGACAAGGTCACTTGAATGCAGTCTGGCCTTGAATTCATTAATTACTCATAGCAGTTCCACCTCTCTGAAAAGAGTGTCTAGTTCCACATGAGTTGCACACTGCTCTCTATGAGCTGCCTACGGGTTAGGTATGGACAACAACTAGACTTGGAGGTCATTGTACAGCTCCATGATATTGAAGGTCAACTCTTCCTCATTTTGTAATTCCACAAATCCCGTTAACTCAGAGATGAGTGCTCTCTGTTTTACCCAAAGATGAAAGGCTAATGAGAAAAGGAAAGTTTCATATGTCTTCATATGTTTCATATGTCTTCTAATGGTTTAACTGTTTAAGCAGAGCCAAGATGAAAGCCAAGAAAAGCAGGCTGAGAGTCTGCACCCCTGAGATTACCAAAGTTCCAATTTATCATTAGCTTAATAATTCTTTTCTAGGAGTTCATTAGCAGTGAATAGAGAAAGAACAACATTGCATATGCATGCATACATACATATATAATAAGATAGAAATAGAGAGGAGGTTTTCCATCAACTACTACTAAGTCAGTGTTCTCTGCTTCTGTAGCATACACTAGGTGGTCCAGCACTTTCTCAGTATGTTTGAGGCCCTGAGTTCATCCATTATGGCAAACAAAACAAGACATACTGTAGCAGTCACTTTTCCATCATTAGGACAAAATTCTTGACCCCTACAGTTCAGACAAGGGGAGATTCATTTTCAGTCACAGTTTCAGTGGGTTCCGTGCATGTTCTGCTGGCTCCAAGGCAGAAGTGGCATGTCAGCAGGCATAGTGGGGCACACCTGTAATCCTAGCACTCAGGAACCTGAGGCAGGAGGATCACTGTGAGTTGAAGACCAGCCTGGGCTGCATAGTGAGTTCAAGGCCAGCCTGAACTACAGAGTGAGACCCTGTCTCATAATACAAAAAACAAACACAACAACAAAAGAATACACCTTTTGGGTATGTCACCAAGGAGCTGCCCCCCCAGCCAGGCCCACCTCTGAACATGAGACTGGTGGGAGGCATTTTAGATCCAAACCACAGCATACCAACAACTAATCTTTAAAAAGCGATATGGAGATTTTTAGTGGGTCCTAAGTGGAGGCTGGTTTTTATGACACTGTGAGATGTGCCTCTCTCAGCCCTCATCTTCTATGCCTGTGCATTACATATCCGACATAAAAAGGAGAAAAGGATGACATGGAAGAAGAAAGTGTGGCGCATGTAAACAGCTTAGTGTTTAAAGGAGAAAACACAAGTTTTCTGCATCCCAGGTGTGTGATAATAAGCATATGGCAGAAAACTAAGGACAGAGGGTACTTAACTCACAGTACTTCTTTGATGACCCAGAAAGTCTCCAGGTGCTGAGAAGTATCAGGTCTTTCTAATAGGCAGCAAGCAGAGATGCAGCCCAGACAGTGAAATCTTGGAAAGATGTTTTGACAGGTCCCAGATGCCAACAATAGATGAGGACTATGCTTCAGCCTTTGAGACTCTGGAGCAATGGGAGCGGGACTCGCGCTGAAAGAGGAGAACATTCGGAGTTAGCGGCGGCTCCACCTGCAGCCTCCGCTAGTTCTCTCCGGGTTACTGGCGGTTCTCCCCCAGGCCGCAGGAGCTCCCGCTGCTGCAGCTGCGTGCCGCCCAGCAGGGCGCCGCCAGTCCCGCAGTGCTCCAGGCGCTCACGGCCGCCTTCACCGCCGCCCAGCACGTTGAGCTCCGCGTGGAGGAGAGCAGCGGCTTCCTGGAGAGCATCTGGCCAGCGCTGGAGCCCAGCAGGGCCGCGGTCACCAAGGTCACCCTGCGCATGGACGAGCTGCTGAGCGCCGCGGAGCTGGAGCTGCTGCTCGCCCTGCCCGCACTGGAGTCCCTGGCCATCTCAGGCTCAGCCAAGTTCTCGGGTAGCCTGGCTACCTTCCGGAGCATGCTCCTGCTGGCCATCCTACTTTCTCAGGCTTAGCTTTGGGTGATGTGTGCCTCGAAAGCCATAAGCCCCTAAATACTCTTTGATAGCAGAGATACAAACTTTCACTCATTTGGGGGCTATCAGTATAATTGAATGACAGGCCCCTGAATAATAGAATGGTTTTCAAATAACTCAGATTATTTGAACATGAGCATCTTCTGGTTAATAAAATGAACAAAACATGGATGTCAATATTTAATTGAAAATATTTCATTAAGGACCCTTAGTAAGCAGATATAAATTACTTTTCTAAATTACTTGTTAGTAAATAATGACCTATTTGTAGATGATGCTTGAAAACTTCTCCTGTCCCAGCTGACTAATGAAAAAAGGGTGTGGCTTCCTCAAGAGACAGTGTGTCTCATTTATTGTTTTTTTTTATTTCTCTTTTGTTGTTATTATTTTTGAGAGGGTCATGTAACCCAGGCTGGCCTCGAATTCGCAATGATCCTCTTGCCTCAGCCTCCCAACTGCTTGGGTTACAGGCACGCACCTGTAATTTGATAGTTTTCAATATCAACTTTCCCTATCTTTTGTTTTTTTTTTTTTTTTTTTTGGTATCCAGGATGGAACTCACTACCACATCCTTGCTAGGCAGGCGCTCATGCCGTGAGCTAAATCCCTGGCCCAATATTCCCCTTCTTTCATTAAATTTATTCCTAGGTACCAGTGGGATTTTTAAAAACAATATTGTAAATGATATTTTATTTTAGTTTTATATTTTTTTATTTATCTTTTTGAGACAGAGTCTTGCTATGCAGTTCGGGCTGACCTTGAATTCACTTTGTAGCCAAAGCTGGTCTAGAACTCACAATGATCCTCCTGCCTCAGCCTCCCACTGCTGAGATTACAGGCATGCACCACCACGCCACACAGGATATTTAAATTTTTTTACCTTCTAATTGTTAATTAATTTTGATTTTCAGTAATTGTTTTGAGATGGGGTCTTGCTAAACTGCCTTGGCTAGGCTTGAATTTGGTGATCCTCCTGCCTCAGCCTCCCAGAATGATGGGATTACAGGCATGTACCACCAGGCCTGCCTCACTGTAGCTTTGTTTTGTTTTTGTACCGAGAATCAAACTTACAACCGCATGCTTGCTAGGCAGGTGCTTGTGCCCCTGAGCTATATCCCCAGCCCCTCACCATAGTTTTGATTTGTCTTTCCCTGCTGACTGAATGATGTAGAATATCTTTTCATGTATAAGTTGTTTTGGAGAAATGTCTATTCAAATGTCATTGTTAAGACATCTTTTGCTATTGACACTGTTATGTAGTATTTCTTTATATATTGTGGTTGTTAAACCCTTATCACACCTATGTTTGAAAAGTGTTTTTTCTCATTCTGTTACTCTCTTTCTCCCTCTGACTTCATACCTTCTTACCTTCCTCTGTCTCTTTTTCTTCTGCTTTTGTTTTTGGTACTGCGGTCACTCTATAGTGGCCTCTAAGGTGCAAGGTTTTTTCTTAACTTAATTAATTTATTTATTTAGAGGCAGGGTCTCACTATGCAGTTCAGGTTGGCCTTGAGCTCATTTTGTAGCCCAGGCTGGTCTTGAACTCATAGCAGTCTCCCTGCCTCAGCCTCCTGAGTGCTGCGATTACAGGCATATACCACCAGGCCAGGCCTTTTTTTTTTTTTTTTTTTTTGTCTTTTTGAGACAGGGTCTCACTATGGAGCCCAGGCTGGCCTGGAACTTGCAACAGTCCCCCTGCCTCAGCTTCTTGAGTGCTAGGATTACAGGCATGTGCCACCACACTTGGCAAGTTTTTAATTTTGATATGGTTTAATTTATCATTTTTTCTTTGCTAGTGCTTTTGATGTCATATGCAAGGTCATGAGGATTTGCCCCTGTGTTTTCTTCTAAGAGTTGAATGGTTTTAGCTCTTTTGATCACTGATGCATTTTAAGTTAGATATGAGTTAAGGTAGGAAGTCCAATTTGATTTTTTTTTTGCCATGGAAATCCTGTTGTTCCTACACTGTTGGTGGGGGAGATATCTTACTTATGTTTGTGAGTACAGAGAGTAACACAGGGCTTCCCAGATGGTACATACTTGGTGAGTGCTACAGACAATTCTTTGTATATATCCTTACTAAAATGAATGTTTTCCAGGGCATGTTAGCACACACCTATAATCTCAGCACTCAGGAGGCTGAGGCAGGAGGATCTCTGTGATTTCATAGCCAGTCTGGCTTTTATATAGTGAGTTCAAATCCAGCCTGAACTGTGCAACAAGATCTTGTCTCCAAAAATAAAAAACAAAAAAAAAGAGTTGCATGGTGTCTGGTGGTCTTCACCTGACACTGTGAAAGTAGTTGTCGGGTCAAAATGATAGTTTCAGATTTTCCACTTGGAAATTGTTAGGTCAATCATGGAAAACCATGTTTCTCTGCAGACCAAATCTTCACTAACCTGGACAAGTTCCCATGCCTGAGAGAACTGTCGGTGAATCTGGACAGCAGTCTGGATATTTTTTCTCTCTTTCCTGATGAATTCCCAAACCTCCATCATATGGAGAAATTACTAATCCAAGTTTCAGCTGGGTGTGATGCTTCCAAACTAGGTAAGGATGGCACTTGGATTTATTTGTTTTTGCATTAGTTGGAAAAGTTACATGACCAGTGATTTTTGTTTTTTATTTTTGAGATAGCATCTCTCTATGTGGTACCAAAAAAAAAAAAAAAAAAAAAGAAGAACTTGTGTGGGGTCTGAGGGTTTAGTCTGTCCCCATGGATACTGTGGGCACAGCACTCTCTCCTTACAAAGCAGAGGGCTAGTTGTAAATTTTGAGCTTTTACTATCTGCTAGGAACCATTCTAAGTGCTTCCCAAATCCTAACTTCCTCTCCACCTCAGATCATTGCCACTTCACAGGGATTGAAACACAAAGAAGGTAAGTAATTTACTCAATTCACCCAGCTAAGCAAACCTCAACCTGAGTCTGAGCGCTCAGCCTCTGGGGTCAGCTTCTGTGTGAGTGGCTGCTGCATGTGTCTCCCAGAGCTGTGAAGGGCAGCATGGAAGCTGCTGGCCAGGCTGGAGCTGCCATCGTGGGCAGGTGCCTGCTTGCAAAGTCCTTTGTTTAGCACAACCATTAGCACCTCACTCTCGGAAACCCTAAACACCAGACAGAAGTGGACCCTCAAGTTACAACTGGCTTCACATACAACAACTCGGGTTATGACCAGAATTTTGGTTTTAACTTAACAACCAGTCTTGAGTTAGGGTCCGAAGGCTGGATGCTTGTGCTTCCAGATACAGATTTAACCTTTAAGGCATTCTGGAAGGAACATCACAACATCCTTTCCTGTATGGGCTTTGACTGAGAAATCCTGGTTCAGCATCTTTCTAAGGACTGAAATCCACCTGTGTACAGGACAGAGACTTTGAAGGCTGTGCAGAGGAGCCTGAACCTTTGACTGACAGCCTGTGTTACAACCAGCCCTTGGAATGCTTTGAGTTCCTAAGTCATAGGTCCACTCTGTATCAAGCTTTATGAAATCACATGCAAAACATTTGCTGATGGTGATATATTGGAAGTGGTAATTTTCCTGTATTGGTTGGGGTTTGGGGGGGTTGTTTGTTTGTTTGTGAGATTTTTAGTTTTTTTGAGACAAAGTTTCACTATGGGCTTCAGGATGTCCCAGGCTGGCCTTGAACTCACAGCAATCCTCCTGCCTCAACCTCCTGAGTGCTGTGATTACAGATGTCAGTATTTTTACATCAAGCGAGGCTTTGCTTCAGTGCCATTCCTTGTGTGTTTGTGTAGTGTTTGTATTGTGTACATGCAGTACAGACATAGACATTAAAAGGTGATGGCTGAAGGGGACCCTCCTGAGCCCTTATCTTACAGATAGGAAAACTGATTCCTGGAGAGTCAGTAACCACATTGCCCCACCCCACCCCCGTCAGTGCAGATCCTACCTGAAACCCAAGTGGCCCAAGTCTTGGGTCTCTGTGTCAGGCTGCCTTGTTTGATGTCAGTATTGTTGGAACAGGAAGTCATAAAGAATGAGGCCAATTTGGATAGAAATTTACAGTTTTTTCTAATTTCTGAAAAATCTTTGATACTTTAGTCAAATTGATTCAGAATTCTCCAAACCTTTGTGTTTTCCATCTGAAGTACAATTTTTATCCGGGTTTTCAGTCTCTCATGACCACACTGGCTTCCTGGAAGAAACTCAGTGAAATTAGATTTTCTGGATCCTTTTTTGATGCTGGTATTTGGTAAGAATTATAACTTAATAATTTTGTACTTTTTTTGTGGGTAGTGAGGATTGAACTCTGGACCTCACGCAACCTCTCTGTGGACAAAATCATACTGAGCACAATGAACAAGAGCCAAAAAAAATTTTTTTTGAAACAAGGTCTGGCTATGTAGTTCAGACTGGCCTGGACGCACTGGGTAGCTCAAAGTGTCCTTGAATTCACAGTGATCCTCCAGCCTCAGCCTCCTGAGAGCTGGGATTACAGATATGTGCCAATACACCTCGCTGTTTATAATTTTAAACATTTCTAGCTTCTAGGATTATTTTCTGAGTAAAGATTTGGTTTATCTACTTAGTCAAATTAATTCAGTTTGAATTAGTATATTGTTTCGGGTTCTTTTTGTGTTTTTGAGACAGGGCTTCACTGTGCAATTCAGGCTGGCCTGAAACTCACTGTGTGGCCCAGACTTATCTTGAACTTGAGACCAGCCTCCCTCAGCCACAGCCACAGCTCCTGCCTCAGCCCCTGGAGTGCTGGAATGCCAGGCGTGCCACCTCTCCTGGCCTTAGTACTATATTTTAATTTTGATCATTTAAAAATACTACTTGTACTCATAAGAAATGTAATTGACATAACTAAATTTTTATTTCCTCTTTCGTAGTCATTATTCTGCCAAATTTTATTTTTTTTGAAGATGTTAAACCTGGAACAGCAGCGATTTCCTGATGAGACAGCTGGAAAATTTGGTATGTTTTCAAATCGGTGCTTCCTACTTTTTGTTTGCTTCCTTCCCCTTGTTTCCACGAAGTCCTTTGCCTGCCGCTTGACTTAGCCACAGTGAAGCGGATATGGGCAGGCCTCAAGCAGCGCCCATGGGTGCTGGTTCTGGGGCCCTTGACTGACCGCAGTAGGAGGGCACTCGGGTGCCCGGCGTGAAATCAGTTTAGTATTTGCGTGCTACCTGCGCGCATCTTCCTTTGTGTTTTATGTGGTTTCTGGACTCCTTGCATCACCTACTACAGTATGAATGCGATGCAAGCATTTGTCCTACTGTATCCTTCAGGAGACAGTGACAAGGCACACGGGCTGAGGGCTCATTGGGGATGCAGGCCTGTGCGGGGTCTGGCTCTGCAGTGCAGGCTGCAGCCTGCTGGGCTCCCAGCGCCTCTGCAGGAAGCAGTGGGTCTGCGGTTTCCACACAGTCATCGGGCTTGGTCCTAGGGTCCTCAGAGGGGGGTTTTGTTTTTGTTTTTTTGGTCTTTTTTGCGCCGGGGTCTTGCTATGCAGTTCAGGCTGGCCTTGAGCTCACTTTGTAGCCCAGGCTGGTCTCGAACTCGCAGTGATCCTCCCACCTCAGCCTCCCGAGTGCTGGGATTACAGGCGGGAGCCACCACGCCTAGACTCAGAGTGGGTTCTACAGCGACTTCTGCACACTGTGGACCCGGCTCACAGCCCTGTGCAGTTTGATTAAGTGTCGGTGAAGTCCTCCCTGTCTCCGGGAGTTCCAGAGTGCCAGTAGGCACGAGCCTGCCTCTGCGCGTCGGCCGGGAGGGGGCGCAGGCGGCCGCCGCCTTGGGTGGACAGTGGGGCGGGGGCTGGGCAGCAGCACCGGGAGAGAGCAGCGTGTGCCCCTCTCCACAGCTGGCGCCTTGGGTTCGCTCGCGAACCTGGAAGAGCTGGTCCTTCTGACCGGGGACGAGATTCATCAGGTGGCAAAACGGATCATCCAGCAGTGCCAGCGGCTTCCGTGCCTTCCAGCCCTCTCCTTTTTCAAGATTCTGAAGGATGACAGCTTGGCAGAAATCTGTAAGCTCCCTTAGTGCTCTGGCTGGCAGGAAGCCCGGCGCCTGGCCATCCCGGCTGCACCCAGCACGAGGAAGCCTGCCTTTAGGGGTCACTCAAGCCTGCAAGCCTCATGGGTGCACATGTGCTCACACTCAGGGCGGCCTGCAGCCAGCGCTCCTCACGTCTGTGTCAGACACGCCCACGGCTGAGCCTCTTCCAAGTGCCTTTTTCAGCTGGATATTAATATACTTACAGAAGAACAGAAGTCTTCAGTATGCCACTTAGTGAATTTTACTGAAGTCTTGAATATTTTGTGTGGGCAGGTTAGAATATGGGACGTCGCCAGCCTCCTTCTAGCTTCCAGTGTGACAGTGCCACCCGCTCCTTGCGGGAGATGGCCGAGGTCTTGCTTTCTTCCACTACACATTAGTTTTGCCTATTTAAAAATCCTACATAAAGGAATCCTACACAATATGTACGCTTTTGCATCTTGTTTTTGATCATTATGTTTGTGCTATTACAGAGCTCACTGATTTTTCATTACCAAAAATCATACTGTGACTATATACATGCTATAGCTTGTCCACCCAGTTTATTCTAGTACTTGGCTACTATGAGTAGTGCTTTTAGCTGGGCATGGTGGCATGTGCCTATAATCCCAGCACAGTAAGAGGCGGAGGCAGGAGTGTCAAAGTCTAGGAAACTTAGCAACTTAGTAAGACTCTGTCTCAAAATAAAAGTGAAGAATGAAAGAAAAATTTGGGACGTAGCTCAGTGTGATGCCCTGGGTTGAATTTGTTAATAGTAATAGTATTATACCCTGCAAGATGAATGTTCATGATCTTTGATGTACATATTTATTGTTTCTAGGGTAGGAGTTCCTGAGGAACTCGGATAAACTCTCAGTTTTCCACAGAGTTTACAGCAATTTACACGCTGACTAGCAGTCATTTCATACCCTGGCCCTATTTGGTACTTGTCAGTTCTTCAAATTTTATGACCATAGCTCCTTATAGATTTTCTGTTGGTATGTTCTTGTTGTGTGATAGGTACTGTTTGGCACATACGTTTTGCTAGAAAGTACTTTTATTTAAAGTTGTTAAGGCAGGAGGCATGATCTGAGGAGGCCTGGGCTACATAGTGAGACCTTGTCTCAAAAAAAACCCCACACAGACAAAAAAACTCTAAAGAAAGCTGAGTATGATGGTACACACCTGTAATCCCAGCACTGTTGGCTACATAGTGGGTTCAAGGCCAATCTGAACTACGTAGTGAGACTCTGTCTCAAAATAAATAAATTAATGAATAAATAAATTAAAATAGAACAGTATACTGAGCACCTCCTACTTTATTTATAATAGTGGTAGCAGAAGTTAGGTCAAATAACTTTGTCTACTGTTACTGAAATAAAAGTCCTCAGGATCATGTTTTCATGAATGTTTTGTTTCTATAGTCAACATAGCAATCAGTGGAGGTATCCAGAAACTCGAGGACCTAAATCTTTCAATGAATCACGAGATTACCCAGGATGGGTACAGGAATTTCTTTGAAGCCCTGGATAACCTGCCCAACTTGAGAGAGCTGAATATCTCCAGACACTTCACTGACTGTTTCGCAGTCCAGGCCAGCACGGTCAAGGGCCTTGGCCAGTGTGTGTCCTGCCTGCCCAGCCTGCTCCAGTTACACATACTGGGTTGGCTCCTGGATGCAGAAGATGTTGCATTGCTTGATGCTGTGAAAGAAAGATACCCTCAGTCCATGCGTTTGCAGATTTTCTGGAAATGGAGATTGCCATTCCCTCCAGTCATCCAGACATGAAACCTTCAGGTGGGGTGAGCTGGCGCATCCCTGTAACCCAGCACTCCAGACCTGAGGCAGAGGACTTTCAGTCCAAGGGGACCCTGGCACAGTGATAACTTGTCTCAGGTGAAATAAAGACTGTCTCTCAATAAATTTATTCTGTTCTAAAAAAAATAGCTTCTATGATGAATATGATCATTATATACATCTAAAGTGTACCAATAAACTTAATTTAAAGAGGGAAAGAAAAAAAGACAGTAAAAACTGCTGAATCAACAATTCTAGAAATGTAATTTATCAAACACATTTTAGTAACTACTGCGACAAAAGAGTATGTGATATACATAATGATCAAATTCACCATAGGGTATTTGTACTTGTATGTAATATATTTTGATTCTTGTTTTTTTTCTTGCAAACCCCTCTCCCTTCCCTTCTAGTAAGACTGAACCATAAAACTGCTAGAAGCAAACATAGGAAGAAAGCTCTCTCTCACTGGCTTTGGCAGTGATTTTTTGCATACGATACCAAAAGCACAGGTAACAAAAGCAAATGTGTACAGGTGGAACTGCATCAAATTAAAATGTTTATGCATCATAAAAGAAAATAAAGACAGCCTACACCATGAGAGAAAATATTTCAAACCATCTACCTAAGAAAGGGCTAACATCTGTAATGGTTGGTTGTGTTGACAGGAGAAGTTTAGAAGTTTAACTAAATGGGCTCAGCAATTCTATGCCCTGGGCTGTAGAAGATCTGCCTCAGGGTGACTCATTTACAGCACGGGTTGAGGGGACCCACCCCAGAGCTGCTCATGGCCTGGACAATACAGAGAGCACATGAAGAAGGCAGACTTGCTTCTGTTTCTTTGGAGGAGCTCCAGTCTCAGCCTTCAGAGCACACTGACTCCTGGATCCCAGTGCAGACTTACTCTTCAGCCTCCCATCGCAGACCCAGTGGCCTCCAGATCCTGGCTGGATCCTGCAGTCTCCAGCGTGCAGACACCCTCTGCACACTTCCTCATCCAGTCCTGTGGGTGACCATCATAAGCTTATCTTGTGATTTCCTATCCAATTGTATATCTTGTGTTATGTCTGTTTCTCTAGTAAAATAGATACAATATGCAAAATATGTAAGAAATTCATGCAAGTCAAAAAAATATGAAAGACATACAAAGATGTTCATTATCAGTAATCAGCAGATAAATTCTTCTTTTTATTTATTTTATTTTTTTGTACCAGGAATCAAACTCACTACCTCATGCTTGCCAGGCAGGCACTGTGCCACTGAGCTGTATCCCCAGCCCTACAGCAGGTAAATTCTAATCAAAACTGCATGAAGTATCACCTCACACCTGTTATCAGAAAGTCAACAAACAAAAATAGCATGTATTAGTGAGGGTGCAGAGAAATGGGAATTTTGCCTTTTATACTGTGGGCAAGGAGATAGTTTGGTACAGCCACGATGGGAAACAGCATGGTTTCCTGGCAGAAGCAGTACTGGGCCACAAGGCCCAGGGTCTCCAGAGGGTCTGCCCCACGGCTCAAGCCGCAGGGCCTCACTGTGCCAAGCAGGCCAAGGCTGCAAAAGCTTTTTAATAGGACGAGATCCCAGTATTGATTCTTTGTATTATTTTCTTGATAGCAGGGTTCTGTTTATGAAATCTTTGCCCACACCTATGTCTTCAAGTGTTCAGCCCATGTTTTTTTTTAAAGATTTAGTGTTTCTGTTTTAGTATTTAGAACTTTGCTCCATTTTGATTTCAGTTTAGTGCACGGTGATAGATATGGGTCTAGCTTTAGTCTTTGGCATGTGGAAAGCCAGTTTCTCCAGCACTATGCTACTAAAATAGCTTTCTGTTGTTTCACTGTTCTGGGGACTGACCCAGAGCCTTCTCATGAGCTACATTCTCATGAGCATCATTGTTCTGAGACAGGGTTGCCCAGGCCCCAAGCTCGGTCCCCCAAGCTTTCTTCTTTCCTCCTCCTCCAACTTTTTCTTCTTCTGCTTCTCCTTTTCTTCCTTCTCTTTCTCCTCCTTTTTCTTTTTTCTTTTTGTTTGAGACGGGCTCTCACCATGTAGCCCATTAAGTCTGAGTGATCTGTCTGCTTCAGCCCCCGGGTGCACCCGCCTAGCCTTGCCTCAGTGGTTTTCTAAGCGCCACTGTGACCTGCACACTGCTGTTTCTCTATCATCCTCCCGTCTTGTGGGGCCCAGTGAACAAGGGCTCCCACTGCTCGCACTCCCCCCTCCTCTCAGCTACTCACCTGCACAGGCCACCCAGCCTGTTGTCCTTGCACCTCCCCAAGTAGTGTCCCTTTGTGACCCCTAACAGCTGGGAGAATCCCGGGGCCCCCCTGACAGCTTCTTTTCAGTTAAGGTTATTGGTACAGTTTAGGCATACACAGTGATCCCGCTCACCATGGGGATTTAGCATCTGTCTATAATATACCTTGATTTCTCTTTTTTCCCTTCCCATTTCCCTCCCCTTCCTTTAACTTTGGTTCCCCCTCCTTATTTGCAAAATTGTTTCCATGTTATCCTTCTTTCCTCATTTTTACCTTTTCTTTTCTTTTTTTTTTTTTTTTTTTTTTTTTTTTTTTTTTTTTTTTTTTCTTTTTGCGACAGGATCTTGAGCTATGCAGTTCAGGCTGGCCGTGGGCTCACTTTGTAGCCCAGGCTGGTCTCGAATTTGCAAATGATTCTTCTGTCTCATCCTCCCTAGTGCTGGGATGACAGCCCAGTCCACTTGAGAGGTGCTAACTCCAGTCACCTTAGGGGCTCCACCATCGGGGTCCATCGTCCTCTGCAGCGGGTCCATCCTGACTCTGCGTTCCTCCTGGCTCCTGAGGACCATGGCTCCCGAGGGGAGCAGGGAACTGCTGCTTCCACTCCAGCTCCAGTGCGACCCCTCGCTCCGTCCCTTCAGTTGCTTGGCCAGGACTTTGAAGTCTCTCTTGGCTCTGTCTCCCCGCAGCACAGAGAACCTGGGGCAACCCCCACAGTGCTCCTTGCACAGTACTGCCACAGCGGCGACCTTAAGTCCCAGCCCACCAGCGCCTCCGCTAGGAGCCCCTGCTGCGGGCGGGCCTGGCGCACTGTGCCGCTCTAGATCCCTGCTCTGCAAGCTGCGGTGCTGCACACCGACTCTGTGATGCGATGGGTGTCACAGCACTACACCCTCAAATCTAGCCCCGCTCTGCAGTACTGACAGGCATGGAAGCAATCTGCTCAGGTGTTTAGAGCCACAGCATCTGGGGAATGACCAGGGTAGACATGGTCATTGGGTGGGGCTCCCATTAATTAATCCCAGTTCAGTCACAAGAGCTAGAGACCAAAAGACCCATGCTCACCCCCCTCTCCAGGAACGTGATGTCCTGCTCATTACCACTTCACAGGCAAGGAGACTTGTAGCTTGGCATAAGTGACGCCATCTTGAGCTCTGCATTTAACTAGTGCCCTGTATTTCATGCAAGAAAATGGAAAATTATCTAGAGTACTATCCCAAAGCAAAATGAGCCACACCTACCAGAGAAAAATGAACTTGCTCAACAAAGAAGCAGGATACAGGTGTCAACCAAAAATTAATGTAAGATTCTAGCTAGATTGTTTCCAACACAATGTCTTTTTGTGGTTCTCTGTTTTAAAAGCTTTGTAACTTTCCAGTTCAGGGCCACCTGGTAGGACTCTGAAACAGGGATCTCTACATGAGAGGTGGCTGAGCTCAGCTAATGAAATCCCAAATTTATCAGTTTGGCTGCTTAGATTCCTATATTGTTCACGAACCTACTTCAAGGACCATCATGGCGAGACTGGGACACTCAACCCTGTGCGCCTCCTGCACTGCCAGCTAGAACAAACCTCTTTCCTTTGTAGCTCACCTAGGCTGTTATTTCTTTTTTTTTTTTTTAATTTAAAGAGAAAAAAAGGAAGGACATTAAAAAACCAAAGCAGTAAAAGGGTACAAAGTAATACAGAATTTCAAGAAAAAAAAATATACAGTAAGAAATCACCAGTTAATAGGTTACATATTATCTTCCTAGAAACAGTTGTCCAAATTACAAAATTAAAGCATATAAAGTGGACATTCATACAGTGATATTGGAGACAGTTCTGTTCAATGATCCAACAAAAACTCAGTAATATGGTTTTCCATCCTACACACTCAAACATACCACCTGCGGTTATATCCCTTAGTCCACCTTCCTTTCCTCTCTTTTTTACAGTAACAATTAGACTTTTTGGGTTTTATTACTCCCACAGTTCTTATTACTTTTTTTTGAAGAGAATAAAACCAAATGTGACTAAGCAAAACAGAGTCAGTTAGAACAGAAGGGTGGGCATAGTACATGATGCAAAAATAGAATACCAGGTGATCAAAAGTGCCTTTTGCTATTTTTAAATTGAGTTGCCTATATCATCAGGTATAATAGAATTGATCAAAACAGTATAGAACAAGACCAATAAAACCTACAGTGGAGACCTTACAGGACTTCAAAAAAAGGATAATAGTCAAACCATATTGGGCATCATAGTATATCTTATTAGGCTGTTATTTCTTTGAGTCAGTCTCACTAGTTACCGAGGCTAGGCCTGAACTTGTGATCTTCCTGCTCAGCCTCTAAAATGTGGGAATTTCAGGCATGTGCCCCCCACCCCTCTCTGATGGATATTTTTACTGGCAACAGAAAATGGCTTAGTTTACCCTTCTATTTGCACCTAGAACAACAGCTAGCAAATAGACAAAGTTAAATATGTATTTCCTGGAATTAATGAGCTTCCTGAACCTATACTGCAGTTTGGATATATGAGACATTAAGGAAGGAAAATTCAAAATATCCCAGATGGCAAACTGGTCCTATTTATAATTAAATTTAACCTGCCACATACTTAAAACAATTAAAATGTGAGCACACAGAACATTGGCCAACAGTCATAAAAAAACAAAATGTATAAGAAAACTTAAATCATAAAACATCTCACTTTGCAAAGCTTACTTACTAAGCATTTAATATTCATTTACTTAACAACTATATACTGGACAGCTAACATGGTAGGCACATAGGGGGGCTTAATCAACTTCATTTACCTTAACTGGGCATGCTGGCACACACCTGGAATTCTAGCATTCTTGGATCCTGAGGCAGGAGAAACACAAGTTTGAGCCCAGCCTAGGCAACTTAGGGAGACACTGTCATACACACATACATATGGACTAGGGATGTAGCTCAATGTGAAGTAGCTCAAACAAAAAAAAAAAAAAATACCAACGTATGTGCGGTGATGCACACTTGTAACCCAGCACTCAGGAGGCCGAGACAGGAGGATTATCAAGAGTTTGAAGCTAGCCTGGGCTACATAGTGAGGAGATCTGTCTCAGAGAACAAACAACATTCAAGCAAAAACATCATTTTGCTTAGCAAAAACCTCACTAGAATAGCATTTATCACATTAAGCTCTTTGTAGATAGTGAATTGGACCAGGGAGAATGCTTGGGGCGCCAATTCTTAAACAAAACTCCAGCAATAACCATAGAAGATGGTACAGAACTGAGAGATCATCACAGTGCCCTAAGGGGGAAAAAAAGTGGCTTCAAAATTGTAAAATGCCCACAGACGATCAAAGTGCTAAAATCCACCTCTCCTAACTGGAAGGCCAGTTCAAGATCTTGAGCTGCCAATGCTGCCACAACTGCCCTCCATATACATTGCCTGTCTTGTGCCACCCACAGCCTGCTGGTACACCTGCCTGGACCAAAAAAGTGTTTTCTGCCTTTGGTTGGCTGCTGGCAGCCAGCCCTTCTTTGCCTGTAAATGGAAAGACCCCAGTTCTAGATGCAAAAGTCAACTGACCTGGGGTCAGTGTCCCAGAGGTTCAAAACCCTTTTACCCTCTGTGGAGAAGCCCTCACAGCTGACCTCACTAGTTTCCCAGCACAAACATCCCTGCACTTCTGGTTAATGACACCCGAGCTGTATGTTGGAAAGACACAAAAGCTCTGCTGCAGTATCTTGACAGACACCAGTTACAAGAAACTACACGAATTTCTCAGAGCTGCTGGCTTCTATAGAATCTGGATCCTTGAATTCACAGAGACAATGATGCTTACTCAGCTTGTGAGCCCCTGGGAGAGGCCAGCGGCCTACCTGTGCAAATACTTGGATCAGGCCACTAAGGGCTGCTTCTCTTTGCCTTTGAACCCTAATAGCCACTGTCCTTCTGGTCAAGAAAGCTGACAAGCTCATCTTAGGCTACGGCCTGACTGCCCAGGTGCCACACACTGTACTGAACCTCCTGCATAACTGTGGACCACTCAATCCTGCCATGTATCTGTCCGCCAAGCTGGGCCCACTGGTCCCAGACTGAAAATAAATCCCATGACAGATGCTGAATACATCCTGTTTACAGATAAAAGCAGCTGTTAGAAATGGAGTCCAACAGCCTAGATATGCTGTGGTCAACCTGGACAAAGTTATTTTAGCCAAAGCTCTCCGCTACTGCTTCCTGCTGCTGTTTGAAAACCTGCCACCATCACACTGACACTCCTAAGCCCCATCCAGGGATCTGACTGACTGAAACATCAACCCCAGGCAGAAAATCTTTACCCACCACTCCCAGAAGATCCATCTTAATTGGAGCTTTCCCTCTAAAGTCAAGAACAATGCCAGATGTGGTGGTGCACATCTATAATCCTAGCACTCAGGAGAACTGCCCTGAGTTTGGGGCCGGCCTGAGCTACACAACATGCAAGTGAGTCTCAAAAACAAACAAACAAAAAACCAACCCTCAATAAATGAAATCTTATCAAATTAATAGGCTTCTACATAGAGAACCACTGAGTGAAGATACAACCTACTTCTAAACACAAATTGGTAAGTCCTAAAGAGGCATTACTTCTACCAAAAGAATTAGGTAACAGAACACTAACTGGAATAGTAAAGAGAAAATGATCAGAAATGATCTGAACTTTCTTTTTTCTTTTTTTGTAGTGGTGGGCTATATTTAAACTTGCCATCAATTAACACATAGTCCTTACATAAGAACATCTGCCAAGCAGGGCATGGTGGTGCATGCTGGAAATCCCAGCACTCAGGAGGCTGAGGCAGGAGGATTGCTGCAAGGTCAAGGCCAGTGTGGGCTACAAAGTAAGCTGAAGGCCAGCCTGCATAGCAGAACTGCATAGCAAGAGCAAGACTGTGTATCAAAAACACAAAACAGTGAAAAACTTACAAAGGGAAGAAGACTCCCACGTGGCAGTTTCTAGTTTCTTTCACAATAAAAAGCTGAATCTACTAGTGTTTACCTAAAGCACAGTGTGCCTGGAATAGTCTTAACTCACTTTGTTCTCTGTGTAGATTTTCTGTTTATTCCTTCATATTTGGCTGAATAGCCAAGTAAAAAATTTAATTGAATAAAAATGACATCATTTGGGCTGGGGATTTAGCTCAGTGGCTTAAGTGCCTGCCTGGCAAGCGCAAGGTCATGAGTTTGATCCCCAGTACCCAAAAAAAAAAAAAAAAAAAAAAAAGACGTTAGTCCAATAAGGAAACATGGGTAATTACACTTACAAATTATTTTTAGTGAGGTGCTGAGGATATATTTTTAAATGTGATAAATTATGTTATTTTAAACACACTCTTCCTTTCCTAGAGAAGCCTCAACAGTAGTAATAAAGCTATCTACCATAAGAAACTCATACGTATCAACACAGAAAACAAACAAAATAAAAAAAAATTAAAATCTTCCTAGGACTACAGTTCTGTAAATGAAAAAATAAAACCTGATTTCCAAAAATTTAATTTCCAGCCAGGTATGTTGGTGCATGCCTATAATCTCAGCACCCAGGCGGCTGAGGCAGGGGTTGGTGAGTTTGAGCCAGCCTGGGCTACACAGCAAGAATGTTTCAAAAGTTTTTCAAAGAAACAGAAATATGCACAAAATGGGATCAATATGTATATAAAAATTGTACCAATAAACCTAATAAAAAACCACTCCATAAAGAAATATCCATAAAAAATCATAACATCTACAATCTTTCAACAAATGGTCACGGAAATTTCTCCTAAGACTCTGACAAAATAGAATCAAATTAGTACAAAGCTGAAGATCTGTAATGTTATTCAGAATGGCAAAAACTACTGTACTAAAGAAACAGCAGTCTATTCTATAAACAACTAATCTGATAGAAAAATATTAAAAACAAAACAAAACAAAAAATGACATTCCTGTGGGGATGTGTACTACATGCAAAATGTGATGATGGTGCCATTGCAGGACAGGAAGGGAGCCGGGCAAGGCGCAGACCAGGGCCCGGGCAAGGCCCATGGAGAGGCCCAGCTCACACACGCGGGGCCCTAGTCATCCCGCATCACAAAACACAACACGCTGACTGTAAAATAATATGCAAATCAGGAACTTAATGACTTATACATGGCTGCTTTTAATGGTTTTAAAAAATTAAAAATTTATTATGCATCTTTAAACACATACAAAAAATAGAAAAAACAGTACATTGAATATCCATGTAGACACCAGTTAGATTGGTTAACATCTTGCCATTACCCTTCACACATACACATACTTTGCTAAACAATTTCAATTTATTCAAGGACATGAATGTTTCACTCCTGAGTCCTCTAGGACACAAATTAAGACAACCTTCTATAAATGACAACAACTTTATCACAGCTCATAAAGTAAGGAATAATCGAATACTGAAAATCCAGCCTACAACTGTATCCAGATTCCTACAGCCCCCACCTCAAGGCTTTTACAGATGGCTGAGTCCAATCAAGGACTCCACGCTGGTAGCTGGAATGCTTGGGAGCTGGCATGTAGGTCACCGACAGAATGTGTGCTTAGGTAGAGCGTGCAAGGCCCTAGGTGGATCTCTGGCCCCACAAAAACAAAACAAACAAAAATAAATAAAATAAAGACACCATGTTGCACTGAACTATAATAGCTCTTTATTTTTAATTTAGAACAGTTACCCATATACCTCCTTTATCTTTTCCCAAAAACAGTATTTGCAAGAGGTTAAATCTTCTACACCACTTCAGTTTAGACCTGTCTAGGCCTTTCCTGAGCAGTGCCATTTGACTTGTTGCTCTGTCCTCAGTATTGTCCTGCAAAGGGAAATTCGCTCTTAAGGCTAGAGAATGGTCCAGCTAAAACTTTTTGACAAGAGCACTTCATTTGCAATGCAGCACACTTCAAATTGCATCAGAAATAAGTGTATCTGGTTGTTGCTTGTTGTTCACTGTCATCAGATCCTTTCCGTAAAAATTATGTTCTGGGGCCAGGGATATAGCTCAATGGACAGGGCCTCCCTGGCAAGCTCAAGGTTCTGAGTTCGATTCCCCGTACCAAAAAAAAAGTACATTTTCCCCTTGTCAGCAAATACTTGGTGAGACAATATTCTCTTGTCAAGACAATTCTAGTGAGGATATATATCAACTTTTTACCCAATATTTTGGCAACAAAAAGTCTTTAATAGGTTGTTTTTTTTGTTTTTTTCTGGGGGAAGGGAGGGTCTTGCTGTGCAGTTCAAACTGATCTTGAACTTACTTTGTAGCTATCTTCCTGCCTCAGCCTCCTATGGGCTGGGATTACAGGCAAGCACCACATCACATGGCTTTAAAGGGTTTTAAGTTAATTAAATTTTTTTTTTTAAATTTAGTTTTTAGTATTTCAATGTTTAGCCCAGGGATATAGCTCAGTTGCACAGGGCCTGCCTGGCAAGTACAAGATTATGAGTTTGATCCCTGGTACCACACACACACACACAAAAAAAAAAAAACCCTTGAATTTTAAACACTTGAAAACATTTGTTTTCTATGAACCATAGGTTTGTTTTTGCTTTTTTGGAGACAGGGTCCCAATATACATAGATTGCTCAGATATGAAACAATCTAGACCATTGAAAAATATGTATTATAAATATGCTCAAAGATAAAATAATAAAAGACAGATCTTGAGAATCAAAGCAGAAAGTACAAAGTGTAAAGAAGAACCAAATAGAAGGCCTAGATCTGAGAATCATGTCCTAAGAAATATGTATAATTTTAGAGAAAGGATATGGCCAAAGCTGTATGTGATGGCACATGTGTGTCATCCCAGCACTCTGGAGGTTCAGGCAGGAGGATTGCTGTGAGTTCAAGGCCAGCCTTGGGTACATGTGAGTTCAAGGCCAGTTTAAATTACAGAGCAAAACCCTGTCTCAGAAAAAACAAACAGAAAAGAAAGAATAAGCCAGAAGAAAAGATTAGTGAACTGATGAATAAAAATAACCAAAACGGAGATCCCACCTAACTGCCTAGAAAAATCACATCAGAGCTTCTCAGAGTCACTGAGCTGAAAATACTCTTACACCCCAAATCAGAAAAGGTGATTCCTATAGATCACACCTAACATGTGAATCACTAAGAGCAGGGAGCAGAGCCAGGCAGCAGATCCACATGATTTCTGCCATCCTTTTGGAGAGCAGCCAGTGTGAGAGCACATGTCAGATAGACCCAGTGCAGGACACACAGCGTGGTGGCTGGGCTCCTGGGACAGACTCTTGGTGTACCAGCCCTTCCCTCTATCACTCTTGCTCTAAACGCAGGGATGCTGCATTCCTGCAGCATTCTTGCCAGCTCACAGAGGGCAAGGGAAGCCAGCCCCATGCCAAGAGAGCACATAGCTAGCCTGTGCACGCCACCCAGGGATTCTGCAGATCCCCTCTGGAGAGTGACTGGCCCACCAATCTTGAGGCACCATGCCTGTGAGTAAAATCATCTGCCAGCCCCACAGATGTCCATTCAGCACACACACTGGTTCTGGGTTTTCCAAGGACTCCCACCCTACCTCTACCCCACCAGAGCGCCAACACCCCTGCTGATGCCATGGACCCCCATCAGCCATCGCACCTAAGGTGGGAAGAGGCCCCGAACTGAACCTGGGGACACTGTCCGATTCCATGTGCAAGCTGGAGCAGACATTACTGGCCACTGGGTAGGTCTGGGTTTTGAGTGCAAGGATAACATGGGGAAATTTGGTGTAGCTTCCTGCAATCAGAATGCACCTAAGACAGGAAAGAGCAAGATGAACACTCAGGCTTTTTGCCATGACGATCCCAGGTGGCCTGGGTCCCCTTCAGATTCCGTGACCTCTCCAAGACCAGCTCCCTGCTTATCCTAGGCCAGTTCCACCACCTCTCACCTGGATGACCCCAGAAGCCTCCTCTTAGGTCCCTGTGCATCCTGTCTTGCCCCTTGTGTTCAAAGTCACTTAGCAGCCTGCATTCTCATCTCCTGTCCCACGTCGTCTCTCAGAGCTGCCCTTATTCCCAGGACTCCATGTTCCAGTATCTCATGTAAACCATGTTTTTCTCCCTTCACCCCACCAGCCACACAGACGAACCATACATCACACTGGCCTCCCTCCTGTCTGTGCTGTTGCCATTCTCCTTCCTCTGGCTCTCCCCTCTCTGTCTCGGCCTAGAAAGCAAACTCTGTCAAGAATGTGGATCCAGCATTTAGTTCCTCCAGGGGCCTTCATTGGCCAAACCCCTCATCCTGCCTGGCTCAGGAGCCCCAATGTATGCAAACAACCCCCGTTTGGCGTGTATCACATCACTGACTACCTCCTGACCCCACCACCACAATACCTGACAAGCAGCTTACCTAGTGTATCTGCAAATGTGCAGCTACCCAGTTGCCATGTGCCCAGCACCCAGAAGGCATGGAAGGAACACAAGATGCCTTGCACAGGGGCCAAGGGGACTGCAGTTCACTTGCATAGATTCTCCTATGCAACCTCAGGCAGATCCCACCCTGAACTCTCCCAGCTCTGACTGCACAAGGAGAAAGGGTCAGCCTGGGATTGGTATGCTTGTGTGGCCAGCACCTTCTCAGCACTTGGTAATCTCCCTTTCAGGTGGTCAGGAAGGAGCCCAGGATTCACACATGCTATGCAAATGACCTGATGCACAGATGCTGTGTCCTGATGCATCCCTGGTCCTCCTAGGTTTGACCTAGAAGGTGCAGCTCTACACATTTACAGGCTGTTGGCAAGCTGTTGAAGTTGAAAATGGATCACATGTATAGGGCTGGGGCATGACCATCCCAAGAACAAAGAACACCTGGGGCAAGCCACAGGTTTTGGTTAAATGGGAGACAGAACCAGCATGGGGTCCAGTCTGTGTGAAGGGAAGACCATATAAGGGCATATGTGTGATTTAGTGGTGGAGGAATAGTAGAGGTGTAAAGTATAGTGAGGGAAGGGGCAGGGGTAAGCTAAAGGTGAGAATGTTAAAAATGAGTATCTTGTTTGGTTTTGGGATCATTTTTATATTCAAGTTAACTCCCAGGTCTGTTCCCATAATACAGAATCTGATCCTGGAGGTGTGGTCTGTCAGCCAAGATGATCGCCTGATCATTAAACTAATAGGGTTACAGGAACCTAGTGTGTTGCAGAACAAAGTGTCAAGAAAAGTTGATCCAAGGGTCCTGTTATTTCCAAACATTTCTAGGACTTGGGCCCCTGAACCTAACAGTCTTGCAGTCCCATGTGGAGCACTAAAATATTTTTGGTCAGAGCAGGAGGTTTTTAGTCAATGAGAGCTCCAGCCATGGTGAGGAATGTTCCTTTATCTCCAAGCACTGTTCTCAATAAGAGGGAGGCCATTTTGCATTAATCAAGAGTTTATATTTATAATACTCTTGTGAATTGGAAAATTGTCCCTAGTGGTTTAGAAAGGAAAGGGAAAGGTCCATGAGAAAGTCTGTGAAATTTGTGTAAAGATTAAGAAGGAGGGGAATATGAAGGCTAATCATGATAATTTTAGACAATTGAGAGGGTTATGCAAGAATCTAGCAAGGAACAGAAGGGTTATGGTCATCTTGGTGTCACTAGGGGAGACTGTCCAAAGTGCCTCAGCAAATATGAAGACCAGTGGTAGGAAAACAGCAAGGAGGGTATTGAGTCACAGAACACTGTGATTTAGATTCAAGTGAGCTGAAGATGGGTGGGAGACAGAAGGTGTGATGACCAGTCTAGGGATGGAGGTTTGGGGTTAGCACGGGCAAGGCAACATTAACATGGGAGATATGAATCCAAGATGAGAGATTGGCAGTCTTGACCACTGTTGGAAGACTGGCAAACTTACCCACTCTTGGTGTCATGAGGTTGACCAGGTAAAGTCACATACACTTTGGTTGAAGTCTTGTGGTTTTAGAGGATTTGAGATACACTAAGTCTCCAGGAGTTATAGAACATTCTGGTATTGGTTGCTCTTTTGGTAGAGGGAGACATAGATTGGCATATTGTCATAAAAGATGTCTAAAAAAGGAGAGGATTGGGGTACAATCAGCAAAACGGGGATGGTTCTGTGGGACAGGTAAGTTGTGAAGCAGGAAGAGGCTACCCATACATGAGCTCAAAAGGACTCAGCAAAGTGGACACTGAAGGAAGCGACCATTCTGAAGACCAATTAGGGCTAAGGGAAAAGGTTCAGGTCAAGATAGATGTAGTTCTAGTATGAGTTTTGCAAGTTGTGTCTTTAGAAGACTGTTTGCTTTTTCTGCTTTTCCTGAGGATTGTGGGTGGTATGGTATGTGTAGATTCTGAGTGATGTTTAGTTTCAAGGATAACTGTCAAGTAATCTGAATGAGAAAAGGTGATCTGTTGTCTGATTGGGTAGTTTGAGGTAAGCCAAATACTCTCTTGTATATGAATTTTAGAAACTATGTCTGCAGGCTCTCAGACATTGCGAAGGCTTCTATCCACCCCAAGAAAGTGCAGACAAAGGTAAGAAGATATTTGGACGTCATATGATGAGGCATGTGTGTAAAATCTATCTTCCAGTCTTTGCCTGGAGTGTGTCCATAAAGTTGGTGAATTTGGAAAGAGGGAGGAGGTAAATATCCCCGAGGAGAAGTCTTGGCACAGTGATGGCAATTGTGGGTGGCTTGGCACATGAGGGTTTTTTAAAGAGGGCTGGGTAGTCATCAGAGATAGAAGTTTATATATAGTCTGGGTACCTACACAAAAGCAGTTGTCTGGGCAGGTGATGATGTTTAAGGCCTGCTGGTCTGAAAGGAGAAGTTTTGGTCCTGGGAAAATCCATCCCTGAGTTTTTAGGCTATAGGTAGATTTATGGATTAATTGTAGCTGTGCAGGTGAATATTAAGGTGGTGGCAGGATATTTGGGATAAGGGAGAGAAGATGAGAAGGATATATGGCTATGGTGCATTGAACTTGGCCTGTATGCCAGCAAAGATATTACCCTGAGAAACAGGATCTGAGGATGTTTGGTGTCCCCTGCAGGGAATGACTGATACCTGTTTTGAGAGTTGTGCTGCCTCTAGTAGTTTGAGGATAAGGGATGCATTAGTGATGGGGTTTCCTTGAGTACTGATCAGGCCTCTTTTCTGCCAGATGGCAGCTTGGGAATGAAGAAAGCTGACTGTGTGTTTTGGCTTAAGAAAACTATTGGTTAAAAGGTAGGAGATCATAGGTTTGAGTCCCTGTGGATGTTTGGGGGCTATTGGATATTGGGGAATGCACAGAAAGTTTGAAGGGTCTCTGAGATGAATTAGCACAGGAGTGGCATCAATAACATGTAGCGGCATGGGCTGGTGGTATCCCAAAGTATAGGATTGATAAGGGAGGGGGAAGAAGTTGTGTGGTATTGACAGCACAGGGTGGTTGAGTCAAAAAAGTGAGAGCTCTGAGAAGGGAGGAAATGAAACAGAAGCTGAACTTTTGGAGGACATCTCTGCCTAATAGGGGTGCTGGTTAGTTTGGAATTATAAGTAAATTATGGGTGAAGAAGTGTTTGGAATCAGAGGGGATGGGTCCTCTTTGGAGGGGGTATGCAGGTTTTACCTTAACACCTACATTGGAGATCATAGACTGGGTACAGGAACCAAAAGAAAAAAAAAAGGATGAATACTGTAACCAGCCCCTGTGTCAATAAGGAAGGAGAGTGTCTTACCTAAGATATTCAGTGAAAGCTGGGGTTCTGAGAGATACCTTGATGGGTGCCATGCACCCATCAATCCCCATCAATCCTCTTCAGCGATGAGACTGAGTAGAACAGCTAAGGAAGAGTCCAGTGGTGGTGGTGATGAGATCTCCTGTGAGGGTGGGGAGTTTGGTGATTTATCTACTCTCTGGCAGACAGGGCAGTTGTAGTTCCAGTGACCCTCCTGGTTGCAGAGCAGAGAAAGTCTTGGTGGTGGCCATGGCTTGGGATGGGCTCATGGCCAGCATCCTTCTTTCCTGTGCATGAGCATGGTATAGAAGTTCCTTGGGTGGCACCATTTTGTTTTGATTTATCTTTCCCAGAAGCCTTGAGTGCTGCACCCAAAAGTGGGCATACAATATTAGTCTTCTCCAGATGATCTTGTTGTGGTTGCTCCTATCTATTATTGAAGACACAAAAGGTCAGATTGAGAAGATCTCTTTGCTGGCACTAGGGGGCCGAAATTTGTTTCCTTATAGTTTGAATGTGATGTGTAGGTTGGTAATAAAATGCGGGTTGAGGGTTATTCCCTCAGCAGATTAGGGGTTAAAATTAGTGCATTTGGTTAGAGTAACTGTAAGATAAGAGACAAATTTCACATGGTTTTCCTCAGTGTGTTGAGTGTGGTTTTGAATTATAAAATTATATAAGTTAGTTACTTTGTGAGAAATTTGGTTTAGGCCTACAATAATGCAGATGGTCATATGTTGTGAGCCATGTTCTCCTTGGTAATCCCAATTGGGGTCTACATTTGGTACTGCAGTGTCCCCAGCAGGATGGTTAAGATTAGTTGGTGTCTATAGTCAGCCTCATTTTGGGCCCCTTTCCATAGTTGAGGTGTTTTTTAAGGAGAAAGGGTAGCTGTAAGAAAAATGTAGATAACTTTATAATGTAAATCACAGGAATTAATCCCAAATTGGGGCTCTTTTATGTAGTTGTGGGGATGTGTGGAGAAGGAGCTTCACCTATGCGAGATCTGGCACAGCTTGGACAGAGTAAAAGGGACATGAACAAGGACTAGCCCTTTAGGGGTTTGAGGGGTGGCAGTCGGCCAGAAGACAGTGGTGGTTGGAGAGAAGATGGCTGGAGGTGTGGGAGTGAGATTTGGTGTGCTTTTCCGGAGGAAAAATGGCAATGGAGGAGTAGGGGAGGAGAAAGTGGTGGAGGCAGTGGACTGAAGAGATAGAGTATGTGTGTCTAGGGGAGAAAATGGTGATGGAGGACAGGAGGAGGAGGATGAAGTGGCGAGGCTCACAGAGTGAGAAGGAGACGGGGAGGTGAGGCTGATGGAGAGGTTCAGAGGGCAGAACCTGTGGGTGCAGTGAAAGGCAGGAGGGAAAGCAGAAATGGCATCATCAATGGGATTGTTAGGGTTATCAGGAGGGTTTAGTGGTGTAGGGTGAGTCAGAAGTGCTGGGGCCAACTCTCATGTCTGAATGAGAAGAATGTACCTAAAAGCAACACAGGCTGGCAGGTAAGGTGTCTCCAACCACTTGCTGTTGTGAAAGCAAATGCTGTCTAAGTTGCAGAGAATGCTAAAATTGGAAGTGCAGTGTTCTGGCCCAAAGCTGTTATTGTTCAGTTTATATTGGATCCAAGCTGTCGGGCAATAAGAGACTAGTCATTTTGGATTAGAGTTCTCTCTGAGACCAAGAGTGTTTAAGTTCTTTAAGAGACACCTGAGTAGAGTGTGTTTTTGTGGGTGGGAAGGAGTATTTCCCATAGTGATCAAATTAGAGATGATCTGAAGGCCAAAGCCACTCACAACCCCTAAGGAGTGTTGTCACCCTACTTGGGGGTGTGACAGAGAGAAAGAGGTGCCCCATACACCCCTTTGGTTGTCATCCAGAGGGTGGAGGGGTGTCCTGACATGGGACCCACAATTTTTGAGAGAGAGAGAGAGAGAGTAAAAGGAGAGACTCACCTGTGGGGAGCAGGTTGGATCAGTGTTGGATGGAGGCAGACAATGGCAAAGGCAGAGATGAGAGGAATAAAAAAGTTGGCTCATTGGCTGGGGAGAGCAAACTGGGGGAGCCCCCCGGAGCTGCAGGCCTCAAATCATCTGATCATCACAACCAAATGTTACCCTTTTGCACAGCTGAGAAACATAAATAGAGATAAAGAAACTATCGTCAGTGCAAAAGGACTGGTGGAGATTTAAAGGACCCTCAAAAATTCAGGGAGAGTTTGAGATAGGGATGGACACTACATGAGTGGACATGTCACTATGTTGGGAGAGGACTTGAGGACCTTTGGTACAGGGGTGGAGACTATCTGAGTGGACAGTGCCGTGAGTGGCTTGGAGGACCTTTAGCACATGCACAAAAGGGACACAGAAAGTTTATTGTCTTTGGACCAAAAGATGAACACGGGAGTTAGTGTAAGAGAGACTTGCTGTTGTTTTAGGTGTCAGTGCCGGGTTGGGCTGGCGGCATACTGAGCCTGGCAGACTCTCATATGAGCAGAACCTATCACTGTCTTTACATAAGATGTTACTCCTGGCTGAGTAGGTAATAGGATTTCGGTATAATTTTTGTAACTTCTTATGAGCTTACAATTATTTTAAAATACAATGTTTAAAGATATTCATTACATCTTCATTTTTTAATTTTTGCAGTGCTGGGGATTCACACAGGGTCTGGTACATGCTAGGCAAGTGTTCTCTCAATTAGCTATACACCCCCAGCCATGTCTTTCTGCTTTTTAAAATTCTAAAACATTTAAAATCTTGTGTGTGCCACCATAGTGCAGATAGCGTGCTGACTGTACTAGTGACACAGAAATCATACAACATAATAGAGGATCCAGAAGAGCACACACACATACACACACACACACACACACACACACACACACAGAGAGAGAGAGAGAGAGAGAGAGAGAGAGAGAGAGAGAGACAGAGACAGAGACAGAGACAGAGACAGAGACTGATTTTTAACAACAGTGCAAAGGCAACCCAGTGGAAGAATGCTACTGGCTTCAACATGGGGGACTGGAGTAACTGGACACTGCAGCCTAAAAATGAACCACAGTCTAAAGGATACACCATATACAAAAGTGAAATAACAATACCAGTGCAGAAAGGTCTGTGGTCATCGTTACATCACCTGCAATACCATTTGCAGTAACTGTTTAAAAAGAGTAAGGAGCAACGTAGATGTGTATTGTTCAGGAAAGATGTGGGTAAATTATGGACTATTTATATGTGGTGCAAGTTTCTAACATTCAATATCTTGTTTAGAAATCAGAGTGTGTCTATTCAATAGACATAAAAGATGGTTGCTTAAAATGCAAGTATGCATAATACAAACACATTTAAAAATAAGGGATATAGTAAGGAGCATATACATATTATTGAGGCATAGAATTATATTCTGCAGTAATACCTTACATAGATTTATCAACATATATTCTATGTAATTATTTCATAAGAGATCAGAAATAAGATAGATATCCAACTATAGATAACACATCTCTGTTGATGTAATATACACCTACACAGATACAAATCTATAAAATCTATAAACCTATGCTTACAACTATGTAGATTTGTGTCTAAAAATACAGATAACCTATACATCTTATCTATTATAGGTAGATAATAGGTAAGCTTAGCATAGTATAACTTATAGGTACACAGAAAAGCTATGACTATATATTAGATCTATACAGTACTCTATTGACAGCTACATATAAAACAGTATAAAATGAAAGACACAGTGCTGTAGATGAGGATATGAACTCTAAAGAACATTCCACATCAAGTGTGACTGACCATGCATGCATGAGACCATGACAATATTTTTTAGATTTAATATATCTGCATCTTTTGTACTGTGAACTGCTATGATAAGATAGCCTTACTTCTATAACTTAGAAAACAACCATTTTGGTGAGAAGAAAAATAATTCTTTTAGTCTGAGCTTGAGAGCCAATGTGTTTTCCTGCTGAGTCCCCTGGCAGCTTTCCACCCCCCAGTTATGCTCCCGGAGCAGCTGTCCACAGGCACGGGAGGCACCCCACCCAAGCTCGGCTTCTGCAGCACTGGCTGGAAGACCAAAGTCACTAGGGCCACCAATCCACCCAGGTGAAGGACACAGGGGTCTTCTCTAAAATCCTGCTCTTGGCCTAAACTACTCCCTCCAGAGGGAGTTCTGCCTTCCACAAGCCATAGGATGCATTTTTCCAGCAAAGGTTTCTGTGGTCAAACACATTTGAGAGAATGACTTACATCGGTGATGAACACATGTGGCAGGAGGCTGTTTGTGGCACTGAGAGCTCTGAAAGGTTCTCTTTCCCTGTCCTACACACTTCCTCCATACCCTTGATTTCTTGAGTGTGACCAGGATTTCAGTACAGCCAATGTTCTGGGAGGTTCCACTGAATAAAGAAAGCTAACCTTAAAGATCACCCCAACAACCCCAGCCTTTGGGGCACTGAATTGGTGTTTGAACCGAGCACCTTTGTACTGAGCTGCATCTCCAGGCCTCTTTTAAAGTTTCTCACTGTGAGATTGGGCCTCATTTAGTCACTATGATGCTCAGGCTCGGCTCAGTTGTGCTATCTCCCTGCCTCAGTCTCCCAGAGTGCTGGAATTTCAGGGGTGCAAACAAATAGAAAAGATACTAGTTTAATTAAACAGAACATACTGCTCTGATATCACTGAAGGAAAAGGAGGTACCTCTGAGAGGAGATGGATTGGAGGGATGAGAAAGAACGTAGAGTCAAGCCTAGCCCATGTCATCAAAGTGCCAAGGAGTGGAGCAAAGAAAGTCGGGAAGTGAAGGGGAAGGAGAAAATACAGAGGACCTGTGCTGTGGGCATGTTAACTGAAAATATCTCGTTCTCATTACAGCAAAACCGACTGAGGTGCAGAGATGTGCCCAATGTGATCAGATGGCAGGGCCCACCCCAAGTGTTCTGAGGCTGGAGCCTCAGACTTTCCTGATCTCAACTGCCAGCCCCAATCAGGAGATTATCTTGGTTTGGGATATGTTAGTCTTGGTCCTGTCTGGACCATCTTCAGCTTCCAAGGTGGTCAGCAAGCCCACAATGTGAGACCCAGGTAACTTCCCTGGGACTGTCCCATTCAAGGCACACAAGTCAGCTCGCTGAGGGACCTCAAGGGGACACTGGCCTGTGTGCAAAAGGAGGTGGCAGAGTGGGAGGGTAGGGGAAGCACAGCGGAGCATCTGCTGGAACCAGGAGCAGGAAGGGAGAATTCTTAAGGGAAGCAGTGCTGAAGCTGACAGGAAAGTGTCTCAGTAGGACTCCACTTGGAACTAAAAGGCTAAGCAGGTCTGCACCCCTTGCCACTTGTTAGCTAGGGGAGAGCGAGTGAGGTAACCGCTGGGAGTTTAGGAATCTGTGAAATAGGAGTTCTAACAACATCAACTCGTGAGGATTCAAAGTGCGGGTCAACAGCTCTTGGGTCATCCCAGCACTCGGGAGGCTGAAGCAGGAGGATCACTGCAAGTTTGAGACCCACCTGGGCTACAAAGTAATCTCAAGGCCAGCCTGAACTGCACAGCAAGACCCTGTCTCAAACTAAAAGACAAAACACAAAACAAAAACCCCTGAAAATAGAAATTCCATAAGATTCAACTATTCTTCTAGGTGTCCTCCCTCAAAAAACGTATCATAGCACAGTGATCTGTGCCGGCCTGAGGATTTAGCTCTTGGTTCAAGCACTTGTCTTCTAAGCACAAGGCTGTCAATTAGATCCCCACTGCCAGAATAAATAAATGATGAATTACTTAATGATATGTGCATATACATGTGTACAGCGGCACGTTTTATAATAGCTAATAGCTTCAGTGTGAGTGGCTCATGTTTCTCCTCCTCAAAATGTCCCTAGGAACAGCCTGGCTTCTTTGATCAGCTCTCTGGCCATGGCGCTGGTGCTAATGGAATGTGTCCCAGGATGGGCCCGTCACCTTTTGGCCAACATCAGCGCAGCTCAACAAACCATCGGTTTCAGTGACATCTTGGTCTCCTCAGTCTGACTCAACACCATGGTGGACATGCATTGCAGTGAGTTGGCAACAGACGGGCTGGCGGCCCCTTTAAGCCCCAGCTGGTGCAGGCACGTGTTCCCCTCACCTGTCCTTGTTGGGGTGACTTCACTTTATTGTGGTCCTGAGGGCAGGAGTAAGGCCGATTCAGGGGTGAGCAGTGTGTTGCAGACTTTGTAAGCTATCAGGCCCATTGGAAGTGGTACACAAAGCTGTGGCCCCTGCTTGGCCACCTCCTAGGCCTGGGAGCCCAGGGCACTGCCCTTTCCCTGTCCCTTGTGGTGGCCTGCCACTCTCTCCATGGGTTCTGGCCCCAGGGGCTTCCCATGGGCTTGTCTTATGGAGTGTTGCATTACTTCAGTGCTTATTTCTTGGTGAAATGGCTCTTCATTTTTTCCCAGTTTGTCATTGGGTTTTCTGGCCTCAAGAAATCTCCACTCCAAAATGCCCTTTCCCTTGAGTGCTTCCTCCACTATCTGCTACAGTAATTCAGGTATTTCAGTTTGTCTCAGTGTGGGATGCTTTCCCTGGACTTGTAAGAACCACTGTATGGGTGTGTTGACGGACACCTACGATCCCAGCACTCAGCAGGCTGAGGTAGGAGGATCACTGCACATACAAGACCAGTGTGGGCTACATAGTGAGTTCAAGGGCAGCCTGCACCGCATAGTGAGACCTTGCATTAAAACAGCAACAATTAGGGGCTGGGGGTTTAGCTCAGTGGCATAAGCGCCTGCCTTGCAAGCAGGCAGTCACGAGTTTGATCCCCGGTACTGATAAAAAAAGAAAAACACACACACACAAAAAAAAAAAACCACAGCAACAATTAAAACAACAGCAAAGCCCAAAATGTGTAATTGTCATTGTAAATAAGAGAGGAAAAGAAAGTGCTCTAAAGGATATAACTGTATGTATACTTAAGCATATAAAATAGATAACCATCCTACTGAGTTTTTGTTGGATCATTGAACAGAACTTTTTGCAGTCTCACTGTTTGAGTGTCTACTTTAGATGCTTTAATTTTGTAACTTGAACAACTATTTCTAAGATGGCAATATGTAATCTATTAACTAGTGATTTCCTACTGTTTATTTTTTTGAAATTCTGTATTACTTGTATCCTTTTTTTTTCTTTTTCTCCTTAAATAAAATTTAGAAAAAAACAATAGCAAAGCCCACAATCCAAAAACAGTGCAGCAGTGATTTAACACCCATTCTCTGGGGCTCTGCAGAGAGCTGAATCTTGTTCTCAAGGCAGAGACACACACATTATCGCTGGACTCCACCTATGGTATAGCATCTTTGAAAAAAACAACCCCCAAATCCAACCACAATGTAATGCAACCCTGTAGGAACTTAATTTTCTTTTTTCTTTCAGCTTTTTTTTTTTTTTTTTTTTTTTTTTTTGGTCTGTTTGAGACAATGTCTTGCTATGCAATACAGGCTGTTTTTGAACTTGCTTATCTAGCCCTGGCTGGCCTTGAACTCATGGAGATCCTCCTGCCTTGGCCTCCCAAGTCTGGGATTACAGGTGTGCACCACCACAGCTGGCAACAATGAGTGAGTTTAAAGATCAATCCAAAGCTATGGGAATGTATGCAGCTCGGAGCTCCCTGAGCTCAAGGGGACTGAGATGGAAGGGGAGAACATAAAAACGACTGAGATGTGCTATGTGCTGGTTCTGTCTGTGTGAAGCTCTGCCAGGCTCAGCAAGCAGCCTGGCCAATATGGCCCTGGACAGCGCCTCCCTTCAACACTGACTCCCACATTCTTCTTGCAAACCTGAAAATTGAACTCCCTGCTTTTCTTGCACAAGCCAACATCCCCCAGTCAGCTGTCTCAATGTCTCCCTGCCCACCCCTTCAACTACACCTGTCAAACTAAAGAAAAGCCCAGGGCTTCTCTGTTTGAGCAGAGGGGACGTTGCACTCTCCTGCAGCCCTCCCATACCTGCAATAAAGGCCTTTTCCTGTTTTCCTTTTTTTGCTCTTGTTTTGTGCCGTGAGAGGAAAAATCTATCATTTTTGGTGCCATAACTGAGACTGACAGGCAGGGTGGCTCCTGGGCACAAGTCCCCGTTGGAGCTCCCCATCAATGAGCCCCCTCTCTGCTTTTTCTCTTCCCTGGTTTTCCTCTTTCTCTCATCTCTGCGGCTGCCATTGCTAGCCTGCATCCAACACCAAACCACCTCGTTCTCACAGGGGAGGCACCTTATGCTTTGGGGTGCCTGTATTGTAACTCATGGGCTCATGTCAAGATTACACCCACATCCTTCTGGACCTGCACCCCTTTTTCCCTAAGTGACAACTGGCGGGTGCAGGTATTGGGGTCTACTGAGTATTTCTCTCTCCCACAAGACTGAGAATGGTGATGAGTCTAAGGGATTGTGGCTCAGTTTTTGGAGCCTCCATCCAGCTCACTTCTCATTTGGTCACAATGGGAAATACTTCTTCCCACTCCCCAAAACACACATTTCCTGCCAGACAGCTGGCCACTGTATCCATAATGGCCACCACTGTCCAGAGGGGTTGACATACACTAGCCACCCTCTGCAAACTGGATGACTTCTGCAATCACAGTGGCAACCCCAAGTAGGGGCCTGTTTTGCTCTCAGGGCGTGTCCCTCCCTCCTTCAGCATATGGGGTGGCCCCAGCTCTTTGGCCTGCTCCACACCATCGACCTCTGCCATATCCCCAAGAAACTTCCTGCTTTTCTCTGTTGCCATCTTCTCCGCCCCTCGCCATCGCCTTGTGTCTCCTCCTGCTCTGGCCATTTCCCCACCTGCCCATCACACCCCAACTCACTCCTCCAGCCTCCACTGCCTTCTGACCCCTCCCAGCCTCTGTGTCCCCTCCTGCTTGCCACCACCTGCCAGCTCTGCATGGCTGCTGCTATCTCCACCCCAGCCTGCTTCAAAGTGTCACTCAGCCAAACTCTCCCTCCTGTCTGTGAGGTGACAGGCACTGAGGACTTGGTCCACATTTAAGTCCTTTTTTCTCTCTCTGCCTTTTCCCGTATCTCACAGCACTGAGGTCCTTAGCTACCAACCCGTGTCATTCTGTCAAAGAGCTTGAATTCAGGGTAAACTCCTATGACTTCCTAATAGCTGTCTTTGCTTTGCTACTATCTTTTCTTTCACAGGTATAAAAGTTGTGCTCCTTTTGGTATTTCAAGAGATCTCTGTTAAATGGTTTGCAAAAATGTTCTCACTAGTCTACATTTACCATTGTACAACTTGTAAAAGTTATGAGAAATCAAATTGGCCAAATATATATATTTTTTTATTTAAGAGGAAAAAGAGAAAAACACAAAACAAAACAAAGCAGTGTAAGGTTACACATAATACAGAACTACAAAAAAAAAACATAACAGTAAGAAATCACCTGTTAATAGATTACATATTATCATCTTGGAAATAGTTGCTCAAATCACAGTATCAAAGAATACAAAGTAGACATTCAAACAGAGAGACTACAAACAGCTGTGTTCGATGATCCAAAAACATTAATATAGTCAGCTATTTAACACCCCTAAACACACTTGCTGTTATATCCGTTAGAGCTCTTTTTTTCCCCCCTCTCTTTTTTACAACAAAATTTACACATTTTGGATTTTATTACTCCTTAGTTCTTATTACTTTTTTTTGGGGGGGGGGAGAATAAAGTCAAATATGGCAAAACAAAGCTGTAAGTCAAATCCAAGGCTAGACATAGCACATGATGTAGAACAGAGTACAAGGTTATTAACAATGGTTATCAACGTTGTCTCTTGTTTCCTTAAAAGGAATTGTCTATCTCATTAGATATTATAAAGTTGGACAAAACAGTAGAGAACAAGACCAATAAAACTTAGGCATTGTGAACATTACAGGACTTCCAAAGGAGACAATAGTCAAACCAGAATGGGCATCTTTGTGAATCTTATTGCCTTCAAATTAGTTGCCTATACCCTCAGACTTGCTACTATCGCACAGAATGGAACAGAGTCTAATCAGTCAAAACAAGATCGTGGGAGTATTACAGGACTTCAAAACAAGTTAATAGGAGATCGAAAAGAGTTACTATTATATATCCTAATTTTTTAAATTTTCCCTTAATTAAAATAAACATAAGAAATAGCTAAATAATTTTTTTAAAGAATAGTAGTTACCATAGTGTCTGTCTTTTTCCTAAAAATATTTGGATAAAACTCCATATACTATAGCTTCAGATGGCCAAATATATTTGAGTGCACGCTGATTGTGTTTCTCTGTTAAACTGTGTATGTTCTGGACTGTGTATTTATCTCAGCAGCATAAATGCCTGCCTGGCAAGCACAAGGTCATGAGGTTATGAGTTCCAGTCCTGGTACTAAAAAACAAATACAGAGCAAAAAGATTGTGTATGTCTTTATGTCGTGTACAGATTGTCTATATCTATTTGTTTGTCATATCCATGAACAATTGTTTTTTTTACTTGAGCTCAACAATGTTTTCCTTTCCCGTATTTGGATCACTGGTTAAAAATTTAATATGGGTTATATGTCTAAAACCCTGCTTCCACCTGAGTTGCCAGGTCATCAAAATGATGCTATAATTGGTTATGTAAATTTGATAATACTTTCATTTATGTTTCGTGATGTAACAGTCTCTCACTGTTTAAAAACAGTATGCTAAATGTGGTGTCTGGATTTTGCATAAGTCGCTAAGAAATTGTTAAGATAATTAAAATCCTGTAGGGTGGGGGGCATTATTGGATAGGACTTCAGTGGAGTTGTTGATTCAGAAAGTGGCTACTTGGTAACATTTACCCAGTTCTTGTTCATTGATCAGAGGCTCCAATGACCTCCATAGCCTTATGGGACACATCCCAACTAAAATTCAAAAACACATTATTGTATTATGTTCACATTGGTCATTGTCAAACAAATCATACAATAATTTTTTTATTTAAATATGCTCTGATACAAAGGTTTCACATGAAACAATAGATTGTTAATAACCTTACAGTGTATTAATGTATTCATGCTTCCACATGTACAGGTCTTCCTTCCAAAAATGTAAAACAGAGATTGTTTAACAAAATTGTTTCAGATTAAGACCTCTGCCTGTAACACAAACTTACTACATGCTCATCCCGCTAAAGATAAACCAGTCAGGTGAAAGCTTATGTACTGGGATGATCGACTAAAAGGGGTATCTTAGGTCAAAATGCAAATTCAGATTGACACAGAGTGTCGTAATTGTCATGCTACAATAGTATGTATAGGTTTTATCTCAAATTTTCTGTGAAAACTATGTAACTGTTAACAGTTTCCATGGGCTTGAAGTATTAGGACATCGATGATTGGTAGAAATATTGGATGTTATTTTATGTTCTAAGGTGCTTGATATTCAGATAAGGTAATAATGTTAAACATGCTGCCTTTTTACACTGTAATATTACCAATCCTTACTTCTGGATGTTCAACAATAGATATTTAGAGACCAAAAATTAAAAAAGATGAATGGACTGGGAAGACAACCAATATTTTGGCTCCAGCCATCTGAGGTCACTGAAGACCCAGGATATAAGAGTACCTCTGCAGTGACATTCCTTATTTCCGTGGGTCTTGCGATCAAGGAGATTATGGAACTACAAAAAAGTATGACACAGTATATAGTGTGCCTAAGCAGAGTCAACCAGGAGAAAACTCCCCCAAGCTTTCACAGAAACCAACTTGGTCAAGCAATGGCTCATTGCTTGACCATCCTGATGGCTGACACTGTCAAGAACTGAGAGGCTCCACACATGGTTCCAAGACAAATCCTGAGGAGACTTACCTGACCTTGATAGATAGCAAGAGGTTAGTTTTAATTAACACAGGTCTCAATTTAACTTGGTCTTAAACATCCAGCAAAAAATATAATCAAAGGATATAAAAATGTTTCATAAGTTAAATATAGTAATGGCTCCAAGTTTAAACTCTTCAGGCAGTTTCCAACTATCCCAGTAATTAACAACTGTTATGGGCAATTAAAAATACATTACGATAATATCTGCAAAAAAGTCTAACTGCTGCTATTATAGAAAAGGGAACACTTTCCTCTGAGCTTCTTCCCCTGGCAGGACCTCTCATACTACTTGTTATTTTTTGATTATATCTCCTTGTCTGTTTAAACTTTTCTAAAAATTTCTTCAATCCAGGTTGTGGGTCTTTATAAGAAGATAATTCCTTGTCCTGAGGGGACCCCTGGTACCAGATTCTACCCGGGTCCAACCTGTCATCACAATGACTACTTCAATTCCTATCATGTCACTCCAGTCAGCAGGAAGCAGTTTAAGAGTGGCTGCCTCTAACACCCAAAAGATGGGAATAATGGATTCTGCTCCTGTGGAGCACTGCCAGGCTCAGCATGGTGCCTGCCCAACATGGCACTGGACCATACCTCACTTCGAAACTGACTTCCACGTTCTTCTTCCAAACCCAAAACTTATACTTCCCATTAGTTGTGCACATATCAACAATCCCTCAAACAACTGTCAAAATGTCACTCTGCCCACCCCTTCGAACTCCCCACCTCTCAAACTGAATAAAAGCTCCAGGTTTCTTTGTCTGCCCTGAAGGGATCTTGCACCCCCTGCAGCCCTCCCTTGCCAGCAATAAAGTCCTTTTTGGTTTTTCCTTTCTTTACTCTTGTTTTTCTACCATATTGAGGAAAACTCTATCATGCATATCCACCAACTGTCTCTGATAAATAGAATCATTCTGTACTGTGATCACATACCAATAAAAATAAAACCTAACCAAAACGTAGTCACAAAGCAGGCATAAGAAAGTGTTCAGTGAAACACAAAGTCCCGATCACATCCGAATGGACCATTTCAGGGAGCCTTCGAGGAGAGCACTGGCACTGACTCTGCTTCACAGAATTCCCAATGCAGGCTCCTTGCAGATGACTTTTCACAGGATGAGGATGGTAAATGCTTCTGAAGCAAAAGCAGAAATTCTGTCTTCACTTCCCACAGGTAGAGTCTGCCCCGAGACTGCTATCAGGTCACTCAATGATTCACCATCAGTGCTCAGTCTGTCCATCCTCATCTTCACTGTGTCTGCTTACAAGGCATGGGATGCGCCATCCACACCCACTGCTCCCTGGGTGGCAGAGCGCACACCAGGACCCACTAGGGCCTAGTGCATGCACCTGCCTGTTCCATTCCTAAACCCACACTCAGCTGTGTGCTTGGTGTGCCACCATCTTCCTTGGCCTCGCCCTTCCTCTGCTTGGCGAGTGATCCCATCCCCAGTGCTGGCCGGAAGCCAGGCCAGAGCACAGTGTGTGATGCAACAGGAGGTACCTAGTCCAGGCTGAGGTTTCTTGCTAAAAGATATTTTAATAAAATACTTGGATCTAACATGTAGGGTGCAGCAATTCAATAGTGAAATGAATCGCATAAACAATTAAGAAGAATTTGGGTAATTCAGAATAAATATTCCATTGCACAATCAGATTTTTCAATCCATTGTGAGGGAAACCTGAGGATTACTAGGTCCAGCCCCAGGATGCCTGGGCCCTTGTCAAGGCAAAAATGAGGGAGGCAGAACTGCCACCCCATGGTACCACCAAGGTTCACGGGTCCTTATGACAGTAAGAAGAGCAGGTAAACACACGTGGGCCCAACAGCATGACAGTCACAGTTCACAAAGCCACCCACAAAGTCAAGGTAGCGACAATCCCCTCTTCAAATCCCATGGAAAGCCCCTGAGCCCTTGAGAGAGGGCCATGCTGGTATTTCTTTGCCATCCCTCAAACAGAAGCCAGCTCCCACGGGGCTCGGTAACCTGTCTTTCAGGACACCTCATCCTATGGAAAAGCGCAGTGCAGCCGCCTCAGGGTCACTATTAAGCTACTTCATTCGATTACACTATTTTATCATGGCAAGAAAGCAAGCACAGTTAACATGTGAACATAGTGGCACGGCCTCGTGGTGGTAAAACTTCATATACTAAAACAGCCTGTGAGCCAGGTTGTCAGTCCCTGATACTGATGAGAAGAACTACTGAAGAACAAGACAATCTGAGTGTGGTGAAGCACACCTGTAACTCCAGCACGTGGGAGGTGGAGGCATGAGGATCCCTGTGATTTCTAGGCCAGTTACATTAGGAGACCCCTGCAACAGGAATAGGGAGGGAGTGAGAGAGAGAAAGAGCAAGAGAGAGAGAGAGAGAGAGAGAGAGAGAGAGAGAGCTCTTAAAGCTTGAAATACCACCAGGAGAGGCTGCGCTGTTGGCTTACTTCCTGGAGAGGAGTGTCTTTTGTGGATTGGTTATAAGCCAGACATTAGGTCTCAAGTGTATCCCAGGCTGGATTGATCTTCATGGCTGAAGCAGTCCTGCCCCAGCCTCCCAAGTCACTAGGACTGCCGGCACCTCCCTAGTCTTGGGTGTCTATTTCATGGAGCAAAGCTGACTAAGGTAGATCATGTCATTTGTAGTAAATTCCCATTTCCTTTTCCTGACTCTGAAATGCAGCATTCACTTGCTGGGAGAAAACCCAAGGCCTCTGTGATGTGGGGTTGGGGCTATGGCTGCCTTTTCCAAGCAGATTACATTCTGCTTGTGGAATGCACCTGACTTGATCTAAGGAGCCCCTGCCTTCTGCTGAGTGGCTGCTCCCCCAAGTGGAGTCCTAGAGTGGGCGGCTGAACCCCAAACCCACACAGAAGTAAATGTCATAAAACAGTGACCTGTGAGGTCTGTATTCAGCAACAGTTCAGGCAAAGCCTACGCACTTCCTCTCTCAGAACTGGGTAACAGGTAAGTCAAAGACCACTAAGGTCCCAGATAAACATATACCTGTTTTAGTATATGAAGGTACACTTTTTCAGGTGGTCCACAGGTTGAAATTTACTAATACAGTGTCAAGTGACTGTGGTAGTGCACTGCTGGAATGCCAGTTTTCTAGGGGGCTGAGGCAGGAGGATCAAGTTTCAGCCCAGCCTGAAAAACTCAGCAACTTGATGAGATCCTATCTCAAAATAACAAATTAAAAAAAATAAAGGGCTCAAGAAGAGCTTAGCACAATGGCCCTGGGTTCAATGCCCAGTACCACAACAAACAAACAGTTCCTGTGTGGATTATTGGAACAGAACAGCATTTTCCAAAGTAATAATTTGCATGCAAAAGGTAAGTTACTTTATAACAATTGATATAGACAACAAGAGGTCAGGTGTGGTGGTGCATGCCTGTAACCTTACTACTCAGGAGCCTGAGGCAGGAGGACTTGGAGGAAGTCCTAGGACAGCCTGGGCTACACAATGAGTTCAAGAATGCCCTGCAGGACACAGTGAGACTCTACCTCAAAACAATAACTGACAAAAAGAATAAAACTATGCATACATTATGATTGATCAAAGAAAACAGGGTATAAATATTTCAAAGAAAAGCCTACTATATGAGCTTAGGGAAATCTCTCTTTGTTATTAAAGAACAGATTTCATGAGCTATTATCCAATGAGCGCATCTTTTCAAGTTTCACTTTATTCCAATAAGAATACTGAAAACCTCACACTGTCCATTAATATGATCAATAGCTTCTAATTAATAAAGAGCTGTACTGGACATGGCAGTACATGCTTGTAATCCCAGTTGTTCAGGAGGGTTCCAAGTCTGAAGCCAGCCTTGGTAATTTGGCAAGACCTTGTCTCCAAACAGAACTGAAAATGGGCATGGATGTCACTGTACATCAGCATTGCCAGGGTGTAGCCAGCATCTTGTATGTGTGTGAGCAGAAGTATGTGTGAGGGGAGAAACAGACACAGAGAGAACAGAAGACAGTTACTCATAACCCCACTACGAATTTTACCAGCTGCTGACACTCTGGAGACTTGTCTGCATCCTCACTGACAAATGCAGAAATGCACACAAGTATTACAATCAAATGCTGGGACCTTGTGAATGTCCAAAACTACTCCTACTCCTCAGATATCAGACCAGGTAGCTTTTCTATGACTAAGACATTCCCCTTTTAAGAGTACACAGTCACTTTAGTGTTATTTAAAATGACTGATTCTATGTTAGAGTGTTAACTGAAGCTAAAAAGCAATTACAGATTAGGAGCGTTCCCCAAACATCGCAAATTCATTTCACTTGAAACTTGCTACTTAAATGATATATCAGAGACAAAAATCCAAAAACTGCAAGGTGCAAATCTTTGCTGGTCTTCAGCATGTGGCAATCCTCTTGTTTCAGCCTCCTGAGTGCTGAGATCAAAGGCACACATGGCAACACCGGGTCCAGTGGAATTCTTGTTAGATTGCGGTGAGAGCCTTTTCAAGCTGCAGAACAGTTTCCCTGAGTGCTGGATCTGCTGCCCAGTTGACTTTACACCCCAAAATGATGTTCTATAGTTTAAAACAAAAACAAAAAACAAGTGAAAATATAACAACTTTAAAATATAAGCACTTTAAAATTTTAACAAGATTTTTGTTAAATACTCCCTTCACTAATCTTATCTAATTTTTTAAACATTTACTAGAAAGCTACAGTAGCCCTGTTTTCACAGAAAAGAGTCATACAGAATTTTTTTTTCTGTCCCAAGAATTCAACTCAGGACCTCATGCTACCTGGCAGGTGCTGGGACACTTGCCTGTATTCCCAGTGCGTGATACACTTTTGTCTTTATTTCTCCTTACAAGAGGCTTCAGCAGGGTAAAGGTATGTTTATGATGTTTGCAAATACCTCATCAATTTCCAGGGACAGTTTTTGCTTCTTTCATCCCTAGGCCCAGGGGTGGAACCCATGGCCATCACACTGAGCTGCATCCCCAGCCCTTTGTGTGGACAAACACGGGCCTCCACAGCCAGCTCAGTCAGCCTTGTCTCTCTTTTTCTTTCTGTCTTTCTTCTTTGTTTCTTTCTTTCTTTCTTTCTTTCTTTCTTTCCTTCTTTCTTTCTTTCTTTCTTTCTTTTTCTTTCTTTCTTTCTCTCTTTCTTGCTTTCCATTAATGTCTCAGGGGAAAAATTTTATGGCAACATTTACTAGAGTTTACTTGGACCAGACATCATGCTGATATTTCCCTCTTTGTGATGGGATTGGGATCAACCTCATGTCCTTGAGCACCCACTTGAGCTAAATTCCCAGTGGCAGCAGTCACCTTCTTAGCTGCCACTCTCACCCAGGTCCACTCTGCCCTCAAACCTGGAGGCTAAATCTGTACTCCAACCTGCCTCTGGAGCTGTAGAAAACCTGTCAGTTCTAAATCCTAATGATTAACCACGATGAAAAATGAGCCCCTAAACACTGACTGTCCATGAATATTACATATGTAAGTACAGCAAATATCAGTAGACAATTATGATTTTTGCAATGCTGGGACTGAATTCGGGGCTTCACCAATGCTAGGCAAGTACTCTCCAGTGCGGCTACTGACTCATACCTTGTACTGAATTAGCTTATAACCACAGCCTAACATAAACTGTGGTGAGTTATTCATATCAGTGGTGCTTTTAAAAGGTCTTTATCCCTCCTTTCCTGATTTATACAAATGTTACCTGGACCACATGTTGAGTAACTGTAGCAAGCTCCATCTCTGTCTGTAGGCTTTGTTGCATGGGCTTTATCTTGTCTGAATTTTCCATACTGTCCAGCTCCTTTCTCAGGTTTTTAATGCTCAGTTTGTAGTTTTAGAAGCTTACTTTCTGAAGCATGTTTTAATTCTGTTAGGTTAAAATAAAACAATATATTATATATGAGAATTCTATAAAAAAGATCTTGAAAAAGCAAGCAGCAGAATATTTCCTAATTATTTCAGACAGCAGAAAATTTTGAGTTAATAGGTTGTACATTCTATTTTGACCTGAAAATGACTCCCCAGCCTTTTTGGCAGTGCAGATCAAATCCAGGAGTGCCTTTGCACTTCCCTTCTTCATGCCTACACCATCACTCCGTTTCATTTTTCTGCAGTGCTGAGGGCTTCACCTTGGGCCTTCAAAAGGGCCTACACTCTCAGCACTGTTGTATTTGGAGACAGGGTCTTCCCAAATTGCCTAGGGTGGGTTTGAAGTAGGGATCCTTCTGCCTCAGCTTTCCCGAGGGCTGGGATTACAGGTGTGTGCCACCGCAGCTGGCTCCAGCTTAATTTGTTCATTTTGAGACAGGCTCTGGCTACATTGCTGAGACTGGCCTCAAACTTTTTGATTTTTCACCTCTATCTTATAAACAGCTTGGATTAAAGGCATATGCCACTAATCCCACTTATATTATAATTCCCTCAGTGAAATGATCAGGACATTTATGTGTGATCATGACACCTGTCTGCAAGTGGTGCAAGTGGCATCATGTAAAACAGAACTTGCTCTAAGTTACCAGAAGAACCGGTAGGAGATATACATAAAAACAAGCTCTTGCCTGCTTTATTATAAATGGGGCAGCTAACCTGAATTTTAGTGAAAATACTGACAAACACTTTCAACCATTTTCAATTTTAAAGAATTTTAAAACCCATAAAAAATACAAAACTTCAAAACAAGATAGGAAATTAACAATGCTTATTATATTGCATATTGTGGTCTTCAAAACAGTTGCTGTGATTACCAGATGCAGGACTACTCAAATATAAGCAGTTAATGTTCCTTTCGATGACCTATGAGCATTAGTAGTAGAACTGTCTTAGGTATCTGTGTGTGTACACACATATGTATAGATGTAACTTTTTCCTTGCTTCTTTTCTCCTTTTCCCTGTCCCATTTCTTTCCTCTTCAGCAGTTTCATTCTCTTTCAGAATATGCGTTATACCTTTTGGATCTTATTTACTCTTTCAGTTTCTTACACTAGGGAGACAACATGCTGTTTACCCATATTGGTCTGTTTTATTTACTTGTAAGTATAAACTCTAGTTGCATCATTTACCTATATAAGCCTTGAACTGATCCATCTTTATAGCTGAGGAATACTATCTTGTATTAAAATACCATATCCTAGGGTCAGGTACTTGGCTCAGCAGCAAAACTGCCTGCTTGGCAAACATGAGGTCGTGAGCTTGATCCTCACTATGAAAAAGAAATACAAAATACATTACAACATTTTTATCCTTTTTGCGGTTGATGGACATTTGAGTGGTTTCAAAGATCTATTTCAAATTGTGCTGCTATAACATGGATGAACATATGTCATTGTGGTATGATGTTTTCAATTCTTCTGGGGAAATACCCAAGAAGGGCAACAACTTGGTTGAATGGGACCTCTAGTCCTTTTTTGAAGGAGCCTCCACACTGATTTCCACAGTGCTTGCACCTGTCTACATGCCCTATGAAGGTTGGCAAAGGATGTTTTCCCTCACAACCCCGTCAGTATTGATTATTCAATGATTTTTAAAGATAGCCATTGTTTCTGGGGAAAGGCAGAATCCCAGGACCTGATGTTTTTCAATTCTTTATATGTCCCAGGTACAAGTCCTTTGTCTGAGGAACAGTTGGCTAGTTTCTCCCCAATATGTGTGTTTTCTTTTCATTCTGTTGGTGACTTACTTTGTTGTGAATAAAAAAACTTTGTAATAAGATGAAATCCCAGTTGTTGATCCTTGAAGTACTTCCTATGTAGTTTGTTTTTTTAATGAAATCTTTGTCTTACTGCCATGTCTTCAAGATTTCCACCTAATTTCTCTTCTAGTCAATTTCATATTTCTCTTTTAATATTTAGATCTTTGACCCATTTCTGCTAGGGATTTAGCTCAGAGGCACAAGCACCTGCCTGTGAAGTGCAAGGCCATGAGTTGAATCTCTGGCACCGAAAAAAAAAATCTTTTTTGTACTTTAGCGCACGGTGATAGCCAGGGGTTTGTTTTTAGTTTTAGTATGCAGCATATGGAAAAAAGTTTTTCAGCACCATTTATTAAAGAGGATTTCTTTCACTGAACATCTTGGGCTCCTTTCTCAGTGAGAGTGTGGCTGAGTGTAGGTTGTGTCTGCATCTTTTCTGTTCCAATGATCCTCAAGTCTGTTTGCCAGTACCATGCTAATTTCGTCACTGTGTAGCTTTGTAGTTTAATTTCAAGTCAGGGATTATAATGTCTCTTGCTTTGCTTTGTTGCCCAGGATTTTAGGTCTCTTCTGGTTCCAGATGAATTTTAGGAATGTTTTCTCTAGACCTCTGAGGTACACTAGTGGTATTTTGATCAGGATTGTATTAAACCTATATAACAGTTTTGGGAATATGGACACTTACACAGTGTTGGTCCTTCCTATCCATAAGCAAGGGTATCATTCCATTTTCCAGTATCATCTTTGATCTCCTTTTTCAAAATCCTGTAACTTGTAATGTATAGGTCTTTTACTACCTTTGTTAGAACGGTTCCTGAAAATTTCAGTTTTTTGGATACTATTGTGTAAAGTGTTGTTTCCCTGGTTTCTCTCTCATTGAGTTTGTTATACGTGTACAAGAAGTCTACTGATTTTTGAGCGTTGACTTTGTATCCAGCTACACCTCAGAATTTGTTTACTAAATCTAGAAGTCTTTTGTGGAATTTTGGGGGACTTCTAAGTAGAGTATCTTGTGGTCTCCAAATAATAATTTCACTTTTTCCTTCTTTAGCCTTCTTCCTTTTATTTCTTTCTCTTGTATAATTGCTCTGGCTGTTTCCAGAACTATATGGAACAGGAGTAGTGATAGTGGATATCTTCACCTCATTCCTGACTTTAGGTTGAAAGCTTTCAGTTTTTTTTCCAATTAGTATGAGGTGGGCTGTTGGTCTGTCACAGAAGGCTTTTTATGTGATTGTGGTAAAGACCATCTACCCATTCCAATTTTCTGTAGGATTTTTTTAAATCATGAATGAGTGCTAGACTTTACCAAATGCTCTTTCTGCATCCACTGAGATAAGCATGTGGTGTCTGTCCTGAGTTCTGTGAACGTGCTCTAGTATATTTACTGCTTTGCCTATGCTGAACCATCCCTGCATTCATCCTGGGATGAATCAGAGTTGGTCATGGTGTGCAATTTCCATGATGATTTGCTGCATTCCATTGGCCCAGCTCCTGAGGGCAGCCTAGCCAGCAGACCATGAAGGCTGAGGTGCTGGCAGAGAAGCCCTGACCCCGGGGTCAGCAGGGAGCTAGCCACCTGCCGACATGCCTCGCCCCTGCAAAGCGCAAGGCGCTGCCCTACTGCCCAAGGCCACGGGCTTCATGTCCCATCTTCATACACGGCTATCCAGCAGCATGGGCAGTGTCACTGTGCATCCTGTGTCAAAGTCTCTCTGCCCTAAGCCTTTGCTATGGCTGCACCATCCCTACCGCCCCGCGTGCGGAAAAGCAGTGAAAGCGCTTTACCTGGACAATCCGGTGGCAGACGCCATCTTGCTGCCCATCATGACCCCAGGAAGGGGCAACTTCCCTGGGCCAGCACACAGCTTGGTATGGACAGTGGCTGACAGCTGTGGGCGGGGCTTCCGTGACGTCACAGAGGCAGGGAGCCGCCCGAGGTCACCGCCCACTCAGGGTGGGTCTGAAGGGCCCCGCCCTCTCCAGCCTGGGAACTGGATCTTGTGTTTCCTATTTTGTTTTGCACAGAGGAGTTCTGAGCCTGGCTCCACTGTATTTGGTTGAGCTTACCAGTTGACTAGGGCTAATTAGGTAGTCCCAGTCACCCAAGTATCCAATTTCAGTGTAGTTCAAATTTTAATCTGAAGCCAAATGCATAAAACAAGCTTCTGTGATCGTGGATGGCTGCAAAGTCAGAAAGAATGGCCACTTTGCTTTAGCAGGGGCCTCATGGTGTTCTCTTGCCGATTGGCATTGCTTGATTTCAGCCGATTTGCTCGCTGGTTTCCAAATCTTGTGAGCATCTTAGAAACATATTACTGACCCCCAAATACTGGCTGTCTGATTTAGTACGTATTTCTCTTAACTCGTTGTTCCAGATAACTGCTGCCTCCGCTTCAATTTGGAGAGAATTCAAAAGTTCAGAGATCACAAGGACTACTCTGATTCAGTATGTGTGTCTGTAGAGAACAGCACAAGCTTTCTAAGTTTTCAGAACTTCTCCATGCAGCATGTGTTCTAAAATTAGTCTGATACCATTATTACACAAGCAAAGCACATAAGCAATGTGCACAGAAAAAGTACAAACTTAAGATATTAAAAGACACTTAACCTGCATTACTCTAAGAGAAATGTAAACTATACATTAACACTTTTCACCTGCCAAACTGGCAAACACACAGATTCAGACAACACAGGGGAAACTATCTGTTGTGCTAACTTGGGGGGCTCTGATATATGTGACACTGGGTGATCAGTTCCATGTTAGCAGAATGGAAAAGCAAGGTGTGTTGGCCTTAGAAATACTAGCTCTTTGGGCCGGGCTTTTAGCTCAGAAGTGTAAGCACCCGCCTGACAAGCACATAGGTCCTGAGTTTGACCCCGGTATCAATGGAAAAAAAAAAAAAAAAGAAAGAAAGAATGTCTGGTTGCCAGGGTGCTGCTAAAGACATAAACTTGAGACAACTGGTCATTTTGCAGCCCAGATGTATAAGGAACTGGTGGCAGCCAAAAAGTCAGTGTTTGCAGACTTGCCCAGCTGATAGCTTCTAGACCCCAAAAGGTGAACAATGAGCATTCTTTCAGGTATCACTTTTATTTTAAGGCTATTGTAGGTTCACATCGAGTTGTAAGAAATATAAACTGCCGGATCCTTTTGCATGTGGCATACACTAAGTGGTGACATTTTCAACAACTACAGCATAATACCATAACCAGGATATTGGCACTGGGACAGTCAAAAGACAGAACCCTTCTGTCACTAAAATATTCCTCCTGAAGTCTTTTTAAATGATTGTTTAATTGATGGATTGAGGTACTGGGCGTTGAACTAAGGAGCTTCCTCCCACTGAACCACATCCCCGGCCTTTTTTTATTTTTGAGATTGAGACAGGTTTCCACTAAGTCATGAAGTCCCCCAGGCTGGCCTTGAACTTGTGATTCTCCTGTCATACCCTCCCATCATGTGTGGCTTCACCATTGGCCCAAAAGCACTGGGGTCAAGCAGTCACGGACTGTAACCTCCATAACAGTGAGCCAAAATAAGCCCTTTATATGAGATGTGCTGTGCACCTGTAATCCCAGCACTAAGGAAGCTAAGCCTCGAGGATCACAAGTTCAGGCTCCTCTGGGAAATTTAAATAAAGAGCAAAAGGAGTGGGGGACTTAGTTCAGTGGTAGACGCACCTGGGTGCAATCTTCTTCTGTACACAGGAAAGGAAGAACAAATGGCTGTTTGAACTGTTTATACACTTAACTTCCATCACCACCAGGGGCAGCAGCACCACCTGATTCTCCAGGATGAGAACTAGCACAACTGCTCAGGGTGGGACAGAACATACAGTAAGCTGTCAGGGAGGGGTGGGAGGCTGCGCCCCGTTCATAGCTTGAACTACCTTGAATGATTCATCCCTAGCTGAGCGCCCTTCTCTGCTCCTCCAGGGCAAAGCTTGAAGACTCAAAAATTCTTGGGATGGAGACCGGGTTTTTTTCTACAGCTTAACAGTGATAAGCAAAGGACAGAATAGGAGGAGACACATGTAAAACAATCTTAATGAGAGTTTTGGAGGTCTTACAAGGGCTCCCTGTGAAAGCAGCAGAACAAGAGTTAGAAACTGAACTCAGATTTGGCAGTGATGGCTTGGAAGATGTACTTACACTGAATTTCTATTTCTTTTCTTTCTTGCTTTTTATTGTATTTATTTTTGGTACTGGAGATGGAACTCACAGCCTCATGCTTGCCAGGCAGGCACTCATGCCACTGAGCTAAATCCCTGGCCCTTTCGTTTCTATTTCTATATCAAGAGGAGGGAGAGATACTATATTATGCACCATATTCTTCTGCCTTGCTCACACTCCTTAAGCACTAATGCTGTGCAATGAAAACAATGTTATTGACTGCACTCACCTGCACTGGATGAGACTTGTTATTTTTCCAGAACTGAGCATGTTAATTGTTGGGGCTTTTTTGGTTCAGTAGAGAAACAAAGGCAGAAAAGAAAAAAGGCCTTATCAGTGGGCATGGGAGAGCTGCCAAAGAGTGCAAGATCCCTCTGAGGCAAACAAAGAAGCCATGGCGCTTTGATTAGGTTTGACAGGGGATGGTGTTTGAAGAGGCTGGCAGAAAGACCTACTGACAGCTGATGGGGGAGATGCTGGCACATGCACGAAAAGCAAAAAGGTCAACTGGAGATCAGAAGAACACAGAAATCAATATTAGAGGGACACGCTGTCATGTTAGGGTCCAGCACCAGGTTGGGCAGGCACCACGTGAGGTCTGGCAGGCTCCCACATGAGTGAAACCTATCACTAATTCAAGCGGATTTCATACCAAGAGCGGGGGTGATCTGGGGCTGATGCTGACCTCGCAGGGACACCTCCTCCTGTACTTCCTTGTGGCCCCATCTGCCACCCAGTGTTCTTTCTTCTACTGTTCAGTTTCTTTAAGTCAAGGAATGAAACACCTAAAGGAAATAGCAAGGAAGGCTGCATCAAAAACCACGACTGTTTCCTGGTTTATTACCAATAATACCTCCACTCACAAAATTATAGAACAATAAAGAAAATTACAAACCAGGCGACTTTAGTTTTATAGGAAAGTTAGAACATCTCAATATACTAGGATTATAGTAAAATAGATATACACATCTCTCATGTGCACTTATATGCACACATTTTGTGAGATACTCATTAAATTCCTGTGTTGTGAAATAATTCGAGCTTTCATTTTTTGGAAATCGCCTGATTATAGACTTTGATATTTATTCAGTGAATCAATCCTTCAATTTTATAGCCTTAAATCTTTTGTTGTCAGTCAAAACTGCCTAACACTGCTTTTCATTATGATAGACAATGTGAAATCTGCACTTCTAAAAAATTTCTAAGCACATTATTACAGTTTTGTTGCCTATAGGCACACTGTTGTAAACAGAAGTACAGAATTCATACACCTTCGATACCAAATGCCCAGCAACTCACATTCCCCTCATTCTCAGACCCTGGAAATCACCATTCTACTGCCTGCTTGAAAGGTTGCTATATTTTAAGCATCTCATATAAAGAAAATTGTATAGTATTTGTCCTTCTGTGATTGGTCTACTTCACTAACCTTTCTGGGTTCTTCTCCAAAACAACAGAAAACAGGAGTGAATGGATCTGTGCTCCCATGTTCACAGCAACACTTTCCATAACAAACAAGATGTAGAAGCAATATAAACGTTACTGTTGCAATGGATAAAAACCAGGCCATACGATTCCTACAATCCCAAAGTATTCTGCCACTAAAAAGAAGGGGAACTCTGTCATAGGTAACAATGCAAATACATTTCTTTTCAATTAATTTAGTAGCCATAGAACTTTGTTAGGGAAATATGGGAAGCCCCGGATAACTTCTCTCCCACACAAATTACAACTGCAACCAGACACAGACAGAAAGCGCATACTGTACTTCAAAATGCTGCAAGCATGCAGTACCAGGCAAATGGGGACTGGAATCCAAAGGAGAACAACAGCCCACAATGGGCTGTTCCATGTTGCGTTTCTCCTTCTGTGTCTTCCAGCTTTGTTTAGGGAAAATAAATTCCAGTAATCACTGAACGAATAAATTCTGGACCCCAATCCTTGTTTGTATCCAGAGAAGTGTGGACTTCTGCTTGGGGCTGGGGGTGCATCTGAGGCTTAAAGAGTCATCCCCATCCCACTTTTGTGCGTTTTTTCCCTCACCGGTTGCAAAGTTGTCCAGCAGCCTCAAGAGAGGCAGAAGGACCTAAAGCCCCAACAAATGACCTGTGCCCACAAAGGAACAGGCAGTGACTTCTGCTGTATGAAGAGAATGAGGGAAATTGCCACTATGTTTGTACTCTATTGCTGTTGCTGATGGCCTGAGGGTTGACCTGCCCTGGGGAAGTTCTCTTCTTGTGGCAGGAAAATGTAAATGGCATTTTAAAGAGGAGAGAGCTGCAGAAAGAAATCACTGAAGTCTGTGTAAGAGCCAGCACAAGGTCTAGACTCACAGTGAGCGGCTTGCACAGAATAGTTCCAAAGAAGCAAGGCAAAGGTTTTAGGAAGCGACTGAGCTATCAACCACCAGGCATCCAGTAGACCACCGGGGCTGGGGGTGGGGCACTGTGGCCTGAGCACAACCTGGACCCTGCAAAGCAAATGCAGGATGCAGTCTGACCCTGCTGCCTTGACAGCTTTGCAGAACAACAGAACAAGAGAAACCATTGCTTGCCTGAGGATTTTAATAGGAACCAGAGTCTCCTAAATCAACCAGCAAACTGTCCAGGGCACTATCCAAAACTAAGCAATAGTACATATAGAAAATTGAGACCATCTGACCAATCCTCAAGGGAAAGGGCAATATCCAGCCCTGAAACAACCCACTTAAAGGAAGGATCATGGAAAACACCTACCATGAAAGCAGAAAGCCTGATCAAACTGTAGACACTCTGTTAAGCAAAGGTAAAGCCATTCTGTTCTCAGCCACGGAACTCAGCTAAATCATATGATTTCATCAACTGAAAGTGGTGACAACTTTGCTACACACAACTATGTTCACCACAAGATAGCCATTGTACCACAACCTTCAGCTAAAAGCTTGCAACTGTCCCCTGCAACCTGTGTTTGCCACTCTATAGAAAAGACAAGCTCTATGCAATCACCCCCTCAGACTTTGAGGATGACTCCCCTGGAGATCACTAAATTTCCTTTCTTCTCCTGAGCTCCTGGTTACTGTTGGCTCAGTTTCCCCTACAACACTAGAAACAACCATTCTCAGAGAGAGAGAGAGAGAGAGAGAGAGAGAGAGAGAGACAGACAGACAGACAGAGAGAGACAGAGAGAAAGAGAGAGAGAGAGAAGAGAGAGAGAAAGGCCAATACCCTTGACATGAATGGAATATGACATCACTGGAGTTCATTTAATGGAAATAAATAAGCTTCCATCAGAAAAAGAACAAGAGTCCAAGACTCTGTGGGGCATTAAAATGCCAATCTAAAAGCAAAGAGAAAGAAAAAAGAACAAAACAGTTAAGAGTCTCAGAGACATCTTATCATCCTCATGGGTAAAGGAGGAGTCGAGGAACAAGAGAGATACAGGATAAAGTAGGAGATAGGTCACAATTCATGGAAAACACATCTAAGATGCTGGGAAAAGTCTCACCCAAGACATGCTCAACTCAATACACAAGCATAAAGACAATTCTGCAAAATACTCAGAGAAAATAACAGGCCCAATACAAGGAAATGTCAATTTAAAACTTCCCATGCAAAACACACCAGCCACAAGAGACTGAGAGAACACCTTGCAGGGCCGAAAGAAAAGGTCCCCCCAGGCACTGTGTGCCTGTGATTTAAGTTCTGGGGCCCAAATGAATATAAACAGGAAGGTTAGAGAAGGGGAGAAAAACGCAAGAGAATCTGTTGCTAGAAGGCTTGCTACAGAAACACACGAAGGGATTTTCTTCAGGTTGAGGGTAAAAGGCAGGAACAGGCAGGGTGTAACTTCAGGAATCAAAGAGGAGGAAAGGAATGCTGCCTGTTTGGATACCAGAGGCTGGTTACTCTCCTCTTCAGTTCACACACAGGGCAAGAGCAGGAAGATGCAAAAGCCTGATGCCAAAGCTTTCAAGTGTCCCAGGCGGGGCTCAGGCAGGAACCCTGCTCCCCTAGTCCCTCCTCCTAGGATCAGGACCCACAGGTGACAGCCCCAGGGCTCTGCATCAGGGCCCTCAAGGGACTGCAGCAGCTCATTTCCCCTTAGCTGTCCCCCTCAGCCCGGGGAGGAGGGCGGGAAACCTGCAGCCTGTTTGCAAGCAGTGGCAATCCTCAGGGTCGCGGGCTCCTGTCCCCATCTTGCTGCAGAGAGGCAGAGGGACCGCCCTCCCGGGAAAGTTACAAAATGTTGCAAACGCGCCGCGCGCGCGGCTTTTGACCGTTTGTGCACGCGGGCACGCGGGCCTGAGCACCCGCCTGCGGGGCGGTTTTTGGTCTCGAGCTGCGAAGCCGCGTCCCAGCAACAAAGCATTGCGGTTCAGGCGGCAGAGCAGTTGGCTGCTCCAAGCAGTGCGCTCTGGCAAGGTCTGGGATAGAAGTACCCCCCCGTTCCCCAATAGTTCCGGGGAGCAGTGCGGCGGGGCTAGCTTTGCCCCGCAGCCCTGCTCCCTGCCCGCGGGGGCAGGAACTTGCCCCCAGGGCCCACCTTTGTGGGCCCCTCTCGGCACCTGCCCAGAGCCCTGGGTGGGCGCATCCCGCTTAGCCAGTGTGCCCGCGGATCCAGTCCTGACGTCTGGCATCAGGCATCAGGCATCCCGGGCTTGACCTCAGTGCTCTGGGCAAGAGTGCCCGGAGCACTGTTCCCCTACCTGCAGGCCCTTTTGGCCCTTTTGGCCCTTGAGGCCCTTGAGGCCCTTGCGGCCCTTGGGGCCCATGGGCCAACAGGTAGGCTCTCTTCTGGGGAAGCCAGTGCTTCCCGCAGACGATTTTCAGACACGCCGCAGCAGCAGCCGTAGGTCCTCCCGCAGGGACTGCTCGGGCATTTGGCTCTTGAGGCAGGAGGCTCAGCAGAGGAGGGCCGCCCAGGAGGCTGCGAGGCCCCCGTCCGCCTTCAGGCCCGTGGTAGGCCGGCGAGGCCAGGTGCCTTATGTCCCCAGGCCTGGGCCTCTGAGCACAGACCACCGCAGGCAGAGCGCCAGAGCTCCAGCTGCCCCCTCCCCCCAGCCCTCCTGTGTGAGCTCCACGAAGCGAGATGCCATCAGCAGCTCCTACAGCTCCACCGGGGGGCTGCCGGGACAGCGCAGGAGGGCTGCAGCCCCCTCGCACACCAGGCCGCCCCCGGGCTCCGCCAAAGATCTGAAGGCGGCCAGGCAGGACAGCCTCCAGCAACCGTGTTCGGCCCCCCAAGTTCCCCGTAAGACCAGGAACAAGGTGGTTGCAGACACACCATCCAGACACGAAGAAACCAGGAAGGAACAGATGACACCAGAGGGTGCTGGCCTAGGAAGAAGAAAGATCCCTCTCCTGAGGCCTCGCCAAGGGCCACCCCTCAGGCTGCCACCCCCTCCGGAACTAAGCTATAAGATCACCGCGGAGCACATAGATCAGGAGAAGAAGGCAGCATTCCAACTTCTGAATGCCAGGCTGATGGGTAAGTTGCAGGCCCTAGACATCAGCAGCACCACACAGCCTGTCTGCCCTCCTCCCCTGCCTGGCACAGGTACTGCTCCTGAACCCTTGATCTCTGCGGGGGAGAGTAACCACAGAAAGCAGCAGGACTCCACCCTCACCAGTAGCCCTCAGCCTTCCTGCCCTGCTTCCCAGCCTCTGCCAGGCACTGATCCACCCATGATCCCTGCAGGGAAAGGTAAGAACAGAAAGAGGGCCCTAAGACTAGAAAGGGCCCCTAAGATCTTTGATGCCGCAGAGCCTTCCTGCTCTGCTCCCTTGGCTGCCCCAGGGACAGCTCCTCCACACACCATTCCAACACAGAAGAGAAAGAACAAAAGGGAGAAGGCCCCTGAGGTCTTTGACCCCACATGGCTTTTCTGCTCTGCTCCCCTGGCTGCCCCAGGGACAGCTCGTCCAGACACCATTCCAACAAGGAAGGTTATGACAGGTAAGAAGAAAAGGGAGAAGGCCCCTGAGGTCTTTGACCCCACACAGCTTTTCTGCTCTGCTTCCCTGGCTGCCCCAGGGACAGCTCCTCCAGACACCATTCCAACAGGGAAGAGAAAGAACAAAAGGGAGAAGGCCCCTGAGGTCTTTGACCACACACAGCTTTTCTGCTCTGCTCCCCTGGCTGCCCCAGGGACTGCTCCTCCAGATACCATTCCAACACGGAAGAGTAAGAACCAAAGGGAGAAGGCCCCTGAGGTCTTTGACCCCACACAGCTTTCCTGCTCTGCTCCCCTGGCTGCCCCAGGGACTGCTCCTCCAGACACTATTCCAACACGGAAGAGTAAGAAACAAAGGGAGAAGGCCCCTGAGGTCTTGGACCCCACACAACTTTCCTGCTCTGCTCTCCTGGTTGCCCCAGGGACTGCTCCTCCAGATACCATTCCAACAGGGAAGGGTAAGAACAAAAGGGAGAAGGCCCCTGAGGTCTTTGACCCCACAGAGCCTTCCTGCTCTGCTCCCCTGGCTGCCCCAGGGACTGATGTTCCACACACCAATCCAGTGGGGAAGGTTAAGATCAAAAGGGACAAGTCCCCTGAGGTCTTTGACCTCTCAGGGCTTTTCTGCTGTGCTCCCCTGGCTTCCTCAGAGACTGATCTTCCAGACACCAATCCAGTGGGGAAGGTTAAGAACAAAAGGGACAAGTCCCCTGAGGTCTTTGACCTCTCAGGGCTTTTCTCTCCTGCTCCCCTGGCTGCCCCAGGGACTGCTCCTCCAGACACCATTCCAGCAGGGAAAGGTAAGAACAGAAAGAAGGCCCCCAAAGAGAAGACAAGCAGGGAGCCTTTAGGCTCTGCTCCCCTGGCTGCCCCAGGGACTGCTCCTCCAGACACCATTCCAGCAGGGAAAGGTAAGAACAGAAAGAAGGCCCCCAAAGATAACAAATGCATGGAGCCTTTGGGCTCTGCTCCCATGGCTGCCCCAGGGACTGGACCTCCATCCACTGTGCCTGCAGGGAAGAGTAAGAACAGAAAGGAGAAGCCCTTCCTGGGCTCTGGGAAGACACTGACATCTCCAGCCACAGCTACAGCCTCTGCTGTACACACAGACACTAACAGAGTAGAGCTTCCAATGGACGTCACACCTCCACCTGATCCTTTCCTTTCTGGGCCTCTAGCCCCTGACACCAGTGGCAGCTCCCTCCTCTCTGCACAGCCAACTGTGACACTGCCCCTTGGCAGCACAGCCATAGCCATGGGCTCCGGTCCCCAGTCAGGAACTGACACTGGTGTAGAACCAATGGATACCACACCTCCACCTGATCCTCTTCCCCAGGGTGCACCCACTGGCACCAGTGGGAACTCCTTCCCATCTACACAGATGACTGTGGCACCGCCCAGTGGCAGTACAGCCATAGCCATGGGATCTGGTCCCCAGGTGGTGCCCAGCTTTGGGCCGACCTCTACATATGTGACAGCCCCACACAATTCTCTTCTTCTGGCGCCTCCCAATGGCACCAGTGGGAACTCCTTTCCATCTGCACAGATGACTGTGGCACCGCCCAGTGGCAGTACAGTCATAGCCATGGGCTCTGGTCCCCAGGTGATGCCTAGCTTTGGGCCGTCCTCCATATACATCATACCTCCACACAATGCTCCTCTTCTGGGGCCTCCCACTAACACCGGTGGGAACTCCTTCCCATCTACACAGATGACTGTGGCACCGCCCAGTGGCAGTACAGCTATAGCCATGGGCTCTGGTCCCCAGGTGGTGCCCAGCTTTGGGCCGTCCTCTATATACGTCACACCCCCACACAATGCTCCTCCTCCGGGGCCTCCCACTGGCACCAGTGGGAACTTCTTCCCATCTCCACAGATGACTGTGGCACCGCCCAGTGGCAGTACAGCTATAGCCATGGGCTCTGGTCCCCAGGTGGTGCCCAGCTTTGGGCCGTCCTCTATATACGTCACACCCCCACACAATGCTGCTCCTCCGGGGCCTCCCACTGGCACCAGTGGGAACTCCTTCCCATCTACACAGATTAGTGTGGCACCGCCCAGTGGCAGTACAGCTATAGCCATGGGCTCTGGTCCCCAGGTGGTGCCCAGCTTTGGGCCGTCCTCTATATACGTCACACCCCCACACAATGCTCCTCCTCCGGGGCCTCCCACTGGCACCAGTGGGAACTCCTTCCCATCTACACAGATGACTGTGGCACCGCCCAGTGGCAGTACAGCTATAGCCATGGGCTCTGGGCCCCAGATGGGGCACAGCTTTGGGGCAACACCTATATATATCACACCCCCACACAATTCTCTTATTCCTGGGCCTCCCACTGGCACCAATGTGAACTACTTCCCCTCTGCACAGGTGACTGTGGCACCACCCAGTGGCAGCACAGCCACAGGCACATCCTCTGCTCCCCAGACAGGGATTGACACCGGAGTAGAACCTATGGATACCACACCTCCACCTGATCCTCTTCCCCAGGGGGCTCCTGCTGGCACCAGTGGGAACTCCTTTCCATCTGTACAGATGTCTATGGCACCACCCAGGGGCAGCACAGCCACAGGCACATCCTCTGCTCTGCAGACAGGGACTGACACTGGTGTAGAACCAATGGATACCACACCTCCACCTGATCCTCTTCCCCAGGGTGCACCCACTGGCACCAGTGGGAACTCCTTTTCATCTGCACAGATGACTATGGCACCACCGAGTGGCAGTACAGCCACAGGCACATCCTCTGCTCCCCAGTCAGGGACTGACACTGGTGTAGAGCCTATGGATACCACACCTCCACCTGATCCTCTTTCCCGGGGGGCTCCCGCTGGCACCAGTGGGAACTCCTTCCCATCTGCACAGATGACTGTGGCACCGCCCAGTGGCAGCACAGCCATAGCCATGGGATCTGGTCCCCAAGTGGGGCCCAGCTTTGGGCCGACCTCTGCATATGTGGCAGCCCCACACAATTCTCTTTTTCCGGCGCCTCCCCCTGGCACCAGTGGGATCTCCTTCCCATCTGCACAGCTGAATGTGGCACGGACCAGGGGCAGCAAGAGGGCAGCCTCTTCCTGGCTAGGACAGAGCTTGAGCGTTGGTGCGCCCCCACATAAACGGCGCTCTTAGTGTTCCTCTAGCACCCTGCCCACCCTGGGGGCCTCTGATGGGCAGCAGCACGGAGCAGCCACCTCTACCCATGGTCTCCCTTTCTGGGCCCTGGCAGCTCCAGCTCTAGGCCTGGCCCCACCTCCTGTTTCAGGTCAGCCAGCCTCCTGTAGCCCAGCACAGGCAGCCTTTGGCGATCCTGACTCACAAACACGACCTCAGGCATCTTGGACAGCTCCCAGGCAGCTTCTAATGTCACCCAGGCTCTTTTCCCTTCTGGAACTTCAATCGCAGCTGCCTCTGCCACAGCCACCTACATGCCCAGTGCTCTGACCCAAGTCTGGAACAGCAGATGGCCTTTCTCCAAGGTAAAGCTCAGCCCTTATCCAAGGTAAAGCCTGGCTAGAGCTCAGGCTTAGTGATGGTGACAGCTTCCGGTTCAACAAGGGGCCAAGCCAAGGGAAGCTATGGGTGCACCCAGAACTTATAGCCACAGTTAGGGTACTGAGCATGTCTTCAATGTGAGGAGACAGGGCCTTGGGGAACCCAGGGATGTGAGAAGCAAGGCTGCCTCAAACCACCCACCCAAGCCGGCCTCTAACCTTGGCCTTCCTGCTTCTCAAGGGGGCAAAGTTAGGAGGAAGCTGGCCTTCAAGGCCTCTGCACACAATGCTGCTCAGTGAGCCAACAAATCAATACCACAAAAACTCGTGAGTCCATATCGATATAATTAAAATTATTGAATAAATTGACAAAGTAGGGAAAAGAGATGTAAATATAAACAAGCTATGTACAAATATCTAAGTTTCCTCCAAATGCTAATGCCCAGACAAACCAGCACTGGCTGTCTCCATCCTCACCAGGGAAGGGCAGCTACTAGGATCCAGCCACCTCTGACTATGTGATTCAGCCCAGGGAACACTCCTCACCTCTGAGGCACAAGCCAAGAAAGCACAGTCTAGTGGTACAAGGGAACATGAAGACTTTCCTCTGCAGTGTAGACTTGCCAAGTACAAAGTCATGCCTGGGCTCCTGGGCTCCTGGGCTCCTGGGTTCCTGGGCTCCTAGGCTCCTGGGTTCCTGGGTTCCTGGGCTCCTGGGCTCCTGGGCTCCTGGGCTCCTGGGTTTCTGGGCTCCTGGGCTCCTGGGCTCCTGGGCTCCTACCATCACTGATGCTGACACTGACAGCCCAGGAGCCCAGGAGCCCAGGAGCCCGGGAGCCCGGGAGCCCGGGAGCCCAGGAGCCCGGGAGCCCAGGAGCCCAGGAGCCCAGGAGCCCAGGAGCCCAGGAGCCCAGGAGCCCAGCCTTTCTAGGTGTGTTACTAAGTTTCAGCAGAGTTCTTTTGTTTTTTTCTTGTTCCTTGGCTAGAAACGTCTCCTGTCATTCCACCTGCCTAGAGAAGATACTTCCTGTCAAGTCAAAGCTTTCCAACACTGTGGAACTTCTGGGTACTGCACCCCAGGTTCATCCCCTGTGGTCAGAGTAGCTACTTTGTATGACTTGGGATTTTCACAATATCCTGATCATGACCTCATATATGGGACTTAGGGAATGTTTCATGTAAAATTGGGACAAAAGCCCTGTGTTAGGGCTCCTGAATGGTGCACAGTAGATATCTCTGAGGTCTAACCACTTTAGAGTTTTATTCCAGTTTTTTTTATTGCTCTGCTTGCTGCTTAATATATTTATGACTGAATTTTTGGGATTGAATTCTCCTACTAGAATTGTTCAATGGCGTGTTCTTCAGTATTTTCTGTCCTTTCACTTTCCACTTATTCCTAGTTTAGACTCTAACCTGCACAGTGACAGCATAGAGCTGGATCCTACTTTGTTACCATTCTTCAGTGTCTGACTTGGACTTTCATATTTTATTCCATTGATTTTTGTTTACTGTGACCTTTGTTTCTCACATCTTATGTCTTTATTAGTTTTGTTCATTTCCTCCATTATTGTCCCTGTCTTTGTTTTTTTGTTTGTTTGTTTGTTTTGTTTTGTTTTGTGGTCTATCACTTTGGTTCCCTTCTCAATTCCTTTTCTGTTTAATTTTAGAAATGTGTATTTGGTTTCCCTATTAAGTTTTTTCTAATATAGCAAATGTGTAGGATACTGATGATGTTATACAGAAATGATATCCACTGGCTCAGTTTGCAAGGTTCCAGTCCAGGATTCATTACACTGTTGTTCTTACTGCTTTGGCCCCTGGAAAACAGCACAGCATGGTGGGCCTACGTGGCAGAGAGAAACCACCCCACACATGGAAAGAAGTCAAAATCTCTCACTAGGCCACACCTCTTCAAGGTTTACCCCTCCCCCTGGCACCGCCCTGGGGGTGACCTTTAGCCTTTAGCACGCGGGCCTTTAGCCTGCCAAGTTTAACAGTGAAGGTGAAGGTGCCAGTGAAATCTGAACTCTATTGTAACAAGGTAGTTTAAATTAATACAAAGTAAGGTCTGATGTTTGGCATAGAGAATTTGAATATAAGCGTTCTGTTTTGGTTGCCAGCTAGGAGACAAATGCGATGGCCTGCTTGTGTGGTGTATCTTTGCAACATGTGAGCAAGGAATGGGCATGCACTGGACAGCAGAAGGGCAGGCCCGGCCTGTGGTGGAAGCATCAGTAACTGAGGTGCCCACAGGACACGCAGTGACCTGGCGTGAGCAGAGGCGGGAGCTCAGGCTGAGCACTGTGTTACCTCGTGGTCTTCTTAGCTTGAGAGTTGAGGTTAGTGGCACAGACACTTCAGGACAGCCTCTCCCTTCCCTGTCTCATCCCAGGGGATGGGGCCTAAAAGTACCCTAAGTCTACACAAGGGTAACTGCTAACCCTGGCAGCTAGGCTCTGCAACTCCTGCAAAACATGATTTGGTTGATAAGCCTGCTCTTTCCTCAGGAGGACCAGCGAAAAGATCTTTAAGAATGAAAGCACAGGTGCCGCTCAGGTCCTGGACAGGTTGGAAGCAAAATACAGATACCTTTAAAAGAAGTAATGTGTGTTTTTGATACATAATGATTGCGTCCGTCATGGGTCGATGGTACCTGTGCGGGACACATCTTGATTCTCTTTGCCTCCCTGCTCCTCTCGCCTTCCCCTCCCTGCGTTTATTGGCCCTCTTCTCATTTGCAAAGGTCTCTATTCCTGTTTCCTGTCATGCATCTTTTGTTTTGCTCTTTAATTGATGTATACTTTGGGTTTCTTTCTTCTTCAGGGACGTGTCTATTCCTGTCAGTTGCCCAGATTTAATCTTTGATTTTGGGAGATCTAATTTCTTTCTTGGTTTACATATACCAGATATGGGTCATCTATTGGAAACATAGGTGACAGAATATTTTTGCCATCCTGTAGGCTATCTCAGCACTCTGTTGGTTGTTTGTTTGGGTGTGAAGAAGCTTTTTAATTTGATGTGATCCCATTTGTGAATTCTTGATGTTATTTCTCATGTCATTAGGTTCTGTTCAACAAGTCCTTGCCTACAACCCTGACCTCAAGAGTTGTACATATTTTGTCCTCCAGCATGTTAAGTGATTCTGCTTTAATATTTATGTACCTGATGTGTTTTGATTATAGTTTAGTGCTTAGTGACATACACAAGTCTATGCTCAATGTTCTGCACATGGACAGCCAGTTTTCCTAGAATCATTTGCTAAAGACTCTGTCTTCCTCCAGAATGTTTTTGGCCCCTTTGTCAAACATCGGATGGCTGAAGGTGTCTGGAGTTGTTTTTTATTTTTGTTTGTGTGTGTTTGTTTTTTTGAGACAGGCTCTCACTATGCAGTTCAGCCTGGCCTTGACCTGACTATGTAGGCCAGGCTGGCCTCAAAGTTGTGGGGATCCTCCTGCTTCCTGAGTGCCAAGGCCCTCTGGGGTCATTTCTACATTTTTTATTCTGTTCCAATGATTCACAGATCTGTTCTAATGCCACTACCATGCTCTTTCTATCCATGTAGCTTTGTAATATACCTTGAAATCTGGCATGCTGAGGTCTCTTGCTTTGGTCTTTGTTGCCCAGGATTTTCTATTCTAGGTGTCTTCTGATTCCACATGACTTTGAGGTTTGTTTTCTCTAGTGCTGTGAGGAGTTCTGTTGGTATTTTCATCGAGGTTGCATTAAATGGGTGTATGTACGGCCATTTTGATGACATCACCCCTGCTTACCTAGGAGTGGGATATCTGTCCATTTCCTGGTGTCCCCTTTGATGCCTTTTGTTCAGAGTACTATACTTTTCACTGTAGATATCTTTCATTTCCTTGGTTAGGTCAGTCCTAAGTATTTAGGTTTTCTTTATGTTATTGTGAATACAGGATTGTTTTCCTAATTCATTTCTCAATTGGTTCATTACCGGTCTACAAGAACACTACTGACTTTTTATATTTTCCTGCTATATTTTGACTTTGCTTGGAGACTTTTAGTGGAACTTTTCCTCATTGTTGCTCTCTATTTAGTATGATTCTGGCTGTTGGCTTGTCCTCATGGCTTTTATCGGATTGAGATAATGTCCTATTATAGCTATTTTCTTCAGCGTTTTTAATATGAATGGGTGGATTTTACCAAAGGTTTTTCCGCATCTATTGAGATGATTGTGTGATGTTTTTCCTGATATCTCTTTATGTAGTGTATTACATGTATTGATTTGCATAGGTCAAAACATGCTTCTATCCGTGGGATGCAAACTTGATTAAGGTATGTGATCATTTGGATAATTACACACCATGTTTCCTGGATCTTTCTGAGGAATTTTGTATCTATATTCATTAAAGAGATTGGCCTGTAGTTTTCATTTTGTAGTTGCTGTGTGGAGGTTTATCTTGTTTTGTATCAGAATAATGGCAGCTTCTAGGAATGAATGTTTAAAAATTTTTTAGAAATTTAAAGATGGTAAAATAAAACAGAACAAAGCAGATCAGAAGAAAACAATCTAAGTGGCACAGATTTCAAAGCAAAGCAACAGGACATCACCAGTGGGCTACCATAATGTCTGTAGCTTTCTTCTAAATAGTTTTCTATATTTCACACACAATGAATTCATACAAAATGAAATAGTATAAAACGGATCCCAACATAATAATGAAGGCCTTATAGGCCTTCAAACCAGACAATAGGAAAATCAACAATGGCTGCCATAATGTCTCTTGTTCTCTTCAAAATAGCTGTCATACCGTCATGTATGTTGAAGTTAAATAGTACAAAATGGACTAAAGCCACTCTGAACAAAGAATAAAAGCATTACTGGATTTCATAGCATAACGATCGGGAATCAGCAATGGAAACCATAATGTCTCTTTTTCTTCAATGTAGCTGTTTATTTCATCACACGTAATACAATCGATGCTCATGAACTGTGATGGAGAAGTTCTGGGCATGTATAAGCCTTTACATATACACCTATCTTTCTGCATGAAAGGGAAAAGCAAAACAACAAAATACTAGAAAACAAGAAACAAAAAAGACAACTAAACAATAGCAAAATACCTAAAACAATGACGATATAGTCCTTCAAAACAAGGTGGTAGGAACAGAACTATCTTACATAGTGATCTTCAAAAGAGTTCCTCAGATCACCAGACATAAACAACCAAAATTGATCCAGTCCTATGAATGTTAACTGTTTTGTCCCAAGAACTAATAGAACTTGCAGCACAATCATCTTAGTTATCTTAAGTGGGTTTATACAAATTTATGCATATTGTGTTTTTCTTTCCTTTTTTTTCTCGTTTTCCCTGAGATGATACAGTTTTCCTTTTTGAGCAGGTTCTTAACCTTTCACAGGATTTGTTGAGGATTTTGTACCTTACTGTTTCTCACACTAGGGAGACAAAATAGTATTTATATATGTGATTTTGATTTATTTCACTTATGAGTATGGTCTCCAGTTGCATCCATTTACCGATACAAATCTCAACGTGATTATTCTTTACAGCTGCGTAGGATTCTACTGTAAAAAGGTATCTCATCTTTTTATCTATTGCTCAGTTGATGGGCATTTTGGTTGTTTCCAAGATCTGGCTATTACAAATTGTGCTGCTATGAACATGGGTGCAAATATATCACTGTGATATCATGTTTTCAGTTCTTCTTCAATATGCCCAGAAGTGGAATAGCTGGTTCAAATGGGACTTCCAATCCCAGCTTTTGGAGAAACTTCCAATCTGGCCTCCACAGAGGTGCACCAATCTACACTCCCACCAACAGTGCAGGAGAGTTCCTTTTCCGCACAGCCTCTCCAGGATTTGTTGTTGGTAGTTTTCTTCATCCTTGCCATTTTTTCTGGAGCGAGATGGACTCTCAGTGTGGTTTTAATTTGCATTTCTCTAATGACCAATGATGCTGAGCATTTCTTCATGTCTGTATTTGCCATGTGTATTTCTTCATCTGAGAAGTGTGTATTCATCTCAGATGCCCATTTTTGGATTGGGCCTTTGTATTTTGGGGGTCTCTTATGCTCTAGACAGAAATCCTTTGTCTGAGGGACAGTTGACTAAGATTTTTTTTTAACATTCATGAGTTCTTTTATACTTTGAGATTTCTTTTGACATGCAAAAACCTTTTAATAAGACGAGATCTCAGTTATTGATTCTGGGAAGTACTTCCCATGCTGTTTGATTTTTGTTCATGAATTCTCTTCACTACCTTCAAGATTTCTACCTAGTCTGTCTTTTAGCAGATTTAGTGCTTGTTTTAATATTTAGATCTTTGATCCATTTTGACTGTAGTTTAGTACATGGTGATAGGTAAGGGTCTAGTTTTAGTTTACAGCATACGGAGAGCCAGTTTTTCTAGCATCAGTTATTAATGAGGCTGTCTTTGTTCCACTGAACGTGTTTGGTCCCCTTGTCAAAGGTAAGGTGGCTGATTGTGTTTGTAGTTGTAGATGTATCTTCTAATCTATTCCGTTGATCTTCAGGTCTATTTTTATTGAAGTACCATGCTGACTTTATGATAGCAGCTTTGTAATGTAACTTCAAGTCAGGGACTGTGACCCCTTCTGCCTTGCCTTTGTTACCCATAATTACCTTTGCTATTCTAGGTCTTTTCTGGTTCTACATGAATTTTAAGAATGATTTCTGTAGACCTGTGAGATGTGCTAGTAGCATTTTGAATGGGATTGCATTAAATCTGTATAACAATTTTGGGAGAACGGCCATTTTTACCGTGTTTGTTCTAGGTACCCATGAACAAGGAATGTCTTTCCAGTTTCTCAGATCCTTTTCAATTTCTTTTATCAGGGTATTATACTTTTCCCTGAATAAGTACTTTTCTTCTTTTCTTAGGTTGATTGCTAAGTATTTCATTTGTTTGGATGTTACTGTGAAGGTGTGGCTTCTTTTATTTCTCTCTCAGTGAGTTTATTGTTTGTGTATAGGAATGCTATTGATTTTGCATCTAGCTACATGACCGTATTTAGTTATTATAGCGAGGACTCTTGCAATGGAATTTTGGGGATCTTTATGGAGAGTATCATGTCGTCTGAAAGGAATGATGATTTAACTCCTTCTTTTCCTATCCTTCCTCTTTTTGTTTCTCTCTCTTGTCTAATTGCTCTGGGTAGTATTTTCAGCACTCTATTGAATAGGAGGAGTGATAGTGGACATCGTTGTCTTGTTCCTGATTTTAGAGTAAAAGCTTTCAGGTTTTGGCCATTTAATATGATGGTGGTTGTTGTTTTGTCATAGATGGCTTTTATCATCTGGAGGTAAAGACCATCCATTTTGATTTTTGTGTGGTTCTTATCAGGAATGAGTGTTGGACCTTATCAAAGCGTTTTCTGCATCTATAGAAATGATCAAGTGATTCTTAGTTTTGGGTCTATTACTACAGTGGGTTACATTTATTGATTTGCATATGTTGAACCACCCCTGTGTTCCCTGGATGAGCCCCACTTGGTTGTGGTATATAATCTTCTTGATGATTTGTTGCCTTTTGTTTGCCAGTATTTTATTGAGAATTTTTGCATCTGTGTTCATGAAGGAGATTGGTGTGAAGTTCTCTTTCGTGGATGGGTCTCTGTCTGGTTTTGGTACTAGAGTAATACTTGCTTCCAGGAATGAGTTAGGGAGAATTGCTTGTTTCTGAAGCACCTAGTTCCTGCTAAGCTATCTTGTGGGCAAGGTGATGTGAGGGATGGTGGGGAGGAACTTCAACTGTCTGCAGGGAGTTTATAATCCAAAATGGGAAGGGGAGATCAGGATCACCCTGCCGGGGGAGTCACAGAGAAGTCTGTAGAATAAAAATCTACCAAAAACCCACAAAGGAAGGATCTAGTTCTAGTGGGGTGCTCCATGAAGGAGGGACCCCAGATGTTGATTGATTTGGCAGGAGATGGCCCTGAAGAGGAGCAGTATCTCAAGTGGCTGGAGCAAGGCACAAGGGTCTACAGGGGAGTGGCTGCAGGAGCCAGCACTAGGGGTCCTGGAAGGATCATGCACAGTGAGCTGGGCTCAGGTCTGGTGCAGGAAGAGGGGCATGGCGCAACAAGGCCTCCCCCAAGGTGACCATCTATTCCAGCAGAGTCACAGGTATCAGAAAGCATTCGTGTCAGTCACAGGGGACAGCTGATGTAGGTAGGAGCAGAGTGACAGTGAGGGAGCTGCTTGTTCCAAGTGTAAGTGGTGAGGGCAACGTGAAAGCAAGTAAGAGACCAGATAGGTTGCCGGGGGAAGCAAAAACGCCAGATTCTGGATCATAAAAGGGCAGAGGACAGGAAGCCATCCCAGAGGGCAGTAAGGGAGGACAGGAGGAGGGCACAGTGTGGGCGAGGTGACATCCTTGTTTGTGCTTTGGAGGATGGCTCACCCTCTGGATCAGCTGTTCACCCTCCAGGTCAGCTGCTCCCCAAGAGTCACAGGAGGCATAGATGGGGTTTCCTGGTCATTACCATGACAACTGTACACAGCTGGGATGGCCAAGTTCAGATTGTTTTCTACTAATTCATTCCTGTTGCATTTGATAGAAGGGTAGGATGTGAGAAATTGTTTACTAACCAAAAGAGAGCTAGACCGGCCTGCCCCTGGTTGGAGAGGCATAGCCCCAACAAGGATGTGGTCTGGAGCTCAGGGACATCAGGAGCAAGGTTCTACACTGTGCCTAGGACAGGGCTGATTCTGGGCACGACAGGGTCGAATCAGAGGCGACACAGACCAAATTCTAGGAAGAAGGACCAGACAAGAGGACTGGGGTAGGAGATGCTCTGACCCGCCAGAAGCTCATTGTCCACGTGCAGCCTGAAGGATGTCCCTGACAAGCTCATTCTGATGGTTTTGGGAAGCCTACGCAAGATTTTCTTCAGACTGTGTGGAGGTACCGTGACACACACACGCCCCACACTACCCGACATGATCCTCCCATGCCTGATGCCAGTGACAGTAACCCCCATGCCCACAAAGGAAATCATTCATGTGCATCAGCATCCGATGGCCACACAGGCCATAAGAGATCTCGTCTTGGTCAGAGCTGCAGTTCTCAGTGATCTCAAACCTCTGAGGCTGGAACAGGTTAGACCAGAAGAAATACATTGTGGTGACAGAGCTGAGCCCACCCGACCCAGGCCTGTGGTCAGCTGGGGTGGCAGGGAGGGGACTGCAACAGTCAGGCCCTCTCTCTCAGGTCACATCCCCAGGCAAAGCCCTGGACCCACCATCCAAGTGGCAGAGCATAGCAGATGTGGACACAGGTAAGCACATGGATCCAGATGGGGAGGGGCTGGCTTCTGGGGAGCAGGGTCTGGGATGCCTGGCTTCGGAGGCTGCCAGGGGCTCTGCTCCCTTAGTCTCTGCAGAAAAGAGGCAGAAAACTGCTCCACTGTGGTGTGCCAGGCCCCTGCCATCTCCCACATCCACTGCAAGTACTGAACAAACAGAGGTTAGTGCCTCTAGAGCGCACAGAAGGAAGTTATTGTTTCCATCATAAGAGGAATATACTTTCATGGGATGCACTCTGAAACTGAGTAGAGTGTGAATTATGAAAGAACGCGCCCTCCTATCCGCACTTCCCATGGCTCAGCCACCTGAGTGTCTGCAGTGTTTTCTCCTGGCCTTGTATCCAGCCTTGGTTCTACTGATTCTAGTTCATGGTGCTGGCTGGTACAGGTATGGCAGGATGACATGGTCCCTGGGACAGTCTCCATGCTCCTGACAAGTCTTTGCCAATCCTGATAACTGCTTGTGGTTGAGGAGGGAGGTTGTTCCCTTGGTGCCTCTCAGTTGGTAAGGCAGATCTGGGGCTCTATCTAGACATCCCTGTAGGAGCCAATTTGAGCAGCTCCGTTTGAATGCAGAACAATTGCTTCAGCATTAGTTCAACCGAGTCTTGTTGCCATGCCCTGATATGTACAGAGTTGGCTATGGTATGTCCATCACCCTTCAACTGGCTCTAAGCGAGCAAATAAGGGCAGCCAAGATACTGATAGGTAATCTTTAAGGCCCAGTGACATTTTCCTCACACTGTGTTCCCTGTTAAACAGTTGAACACAGTGGGGTGGCAGAACCAGTCAGCTCCAGCAATGTCCACTGGGTATGAGCCTCTAAATAAAAGTCCCATGACCTCCCAGGGTAAAAAAGTTTACATAGCAGAGACCAAAGCAACGGCCTCCTCAAAGTGTTCAAATGCTACCCTGATTGGGTTATGCAGACTGGTCCTTCTGCATATCATTCTCCTCGCATATTGCAAAGATGCTTTTCTCCCCACCTGGCTAGCCAGCTCAAAGTACTCATGTAAAACAAAATTACTCATGTAGTTCATGCCATCCTCACTGTCAGTCATCCTTGGACCACTGCTTTCTTCATGAGATAATACACTGTGGGAGAGACCTTCCATCAAGGCCTTTGTCTGTGTATCCTCACTTGGATCAGACTTGGGATTCCTTGGCTGCCCATAACTTAGACTAGGGCTTAGTGTCTTTACTCTCACCAAGAGTTGCATTGGAGGTGGTAGATGGGTGTTAACTTGCTGAGATTCTAATTAGGTTTCAGTGGAACTAAAATATATCTTTCTGGATTGTGAGGAGGACTGCAAAAGGAATTACAATATTTGGATTCTAATATATAAAATTTGGATTACAGCATACAGAATTTGGATTATAATGTATAATATTTGGATTGCAATATAGCTCCTCTTTTTCTTCATCCTCATGAGCCCTGTCCAATGCTTGCACCCTACTAAGTGCAGTAATCCAGGAATCAAGGAAGACTGGCAGCTCCATGGCTCCACCACGCCCAGCATGTCCCCTTCTGTGTGGAGGCATGAGAGAACGCAGGTGGAACAGATGGGCGGCTTACAGGACACACAGGTACAGGCTAGAGGAAGGGGCTGCTGGCTCGCACAATCTGCAGGTTTTCCACATGCACGCCAGGAGGGAGCACCCGCTGTGTGAAGCGGTGCAAGCACCCATGCTTCTGTTGTTCCCACAGTGCTAACAGTCAGCCCCAAGGCCCCCAGACAAGCTGCGCTCCAGACACGTGGCACTGACAGATGGTAAGGAGCAAACAGCAGTGTGCATGGGAGGGAAAGAGGACATTTTAAACAAAGTGACCATGGAGGCCCTGGCAGGAAGATGATACTGGGAGACACCCGGGTGGGAGAGGTTCAGTCACCAGAGACAAGGTGCCAGGTGGTATAACTCAGGTAGGAGTAGCCCAGAAGGTCAGGGCCATGGGACTGAGTGTGGTGACAGTAGAAGAATCCAGGAGAGAGAGGGGTCCAAAGGTAGCATGCCAAGAGAGCTTGCAGGGCAATCAGGAATGGGGGCACCGTGGTGCAAGGCATGGGAGGGACCGGCTGTGCCCCAGGCTTCACACATGCTCTGACCGCAGGTGGGGAGGGCCAGGGGAGCAGGGGAGGAAGGTCACCCCAGAGACCAAGGCTGAGTTTCAGCTGGGGATATTGGGGAGGGGTTCCTTTGTTGAAGAGTGGTAGAGGATTCAGAGGTGGCCCTAAGGAGTTGGGTCTGAGAAGACAGAAGATGACAATGGCGTTGACCATACTGGGGGTGGGTAGCCTGGCCAGTGGCAGCTGGGGCTGAGTGTGGTATGTTTGTGCATGGTGCTGTTCAGCCAACCACTGGGGGCTTGTTTCACGGGCCAGAAGAAAGCATCTCAGCCAGGGCGTGAGGGCTGGGATAGGTGATGGTGGGGGCAAAACTGCACTGACAGACGAGAAGGGCCCGGGGACACCCGTGCTACTCAGAGGGATAAGAGGACACCAAAAATTACAAAGGTCGGGCGACCTTGGGGGAACAATCCAGGCCCCAGATGGGTGCTTTCAGGATCTGAAGCTCTGCAGGGCTTGGGAGCAGCTCTCCATCTAATTTTCCTCTCACCTCGCAGGCTCTGTTAGCTGAGGTCTGTGCTCCACCCTCTCTGCTTCACCTGCAAGCTCCTCCAACCCTCAGGACAGACAGCCTCAGAGGTTCAAGGGTATTCAGAGCCGAAGGGGCAAGGTGAGGCTTGATGGAGGGGGATGGCTGTCCTGACTGGTCTGGTGAGATGGGCTGGAGCTGTCCCCAGATGCAGGAGTTCTTTGTAATTCTCTCTCCTGCACTCCTCCACACCCATCTCTGAGGGGGCTGCCTGAGGCTCTGTGTTTTTATTAAACCCCTTCAAAGTCTTGGAAAACAAGACAACAGTGCTCCTCAATCATCAGTGTTTCTACAAATTGTAGCCCCTTCATATCTGGGGTTCAAAACATGTGGATGCAACTCTAACCAGACTGTAAATATTTGGGGAAAAAGTGTGCCTGAACTGACCATGACCACATTTCTTTTCCTTTTTATCCCCCTAAAATGTGGAATAACAACTACTTCCCTAGCACTTGCATTGGTTCAGGCATTATAATAATCTAGTGAGGATTGAAAGTGTATGGGGGCAGCACACAGTGCATCATTTTGTATAAGGGAAGAGAGCATCTGCAGTCAGATAGTTTTGGCAGGATGGATGTGTGTATACTGGAAACAGTCCTCCATGGACATTAATGGAGAAGTACACAGAAACTTTGAAGCAGGGGAGGAGAGGCAGTTCACGAGTAGAGCACTTGCCTACAGTGCTCAAGGCCCTAAATTTGATCCCCAGCCCTGACAAAGTCAAGTGGAAAAAACCCCAAACCAACAGGGCATGTTGGCATACACCTGTGGCACTTAGGGAGGCTGAATAATTAGCTTCCTTACATCTGTGTGTTACGGTTGATACACTGTGTCAGTTTAAGAAGTTTCGAAGAAGGTTACCTAAAAGACTCTGCAGGGAGCCAGCATATTTGTAAATATTCTGAGCCTGTATAAGAGCAGAGCATGGAGAGGGTGTGAGCCCTACACCCAACCTACAGTGGGGGTGATCTGTGTGCAGTATAGGGGAGAAAAAGAGTCTTGTTTCCTGGCTTTTTACTCTGGCTGCTTTAACTGACTGCTGCCTGGAAGCATACCCCTGGTGCCCTGCTCCCCTCCTTGCCCTGGAGTTAGCTGATTCTGGACTGAAACCTCCACAAACAGATAAATAAACCTTTCTTTCCTTCATTTCAGGGTGTTGGGTGTTTTGTCCCAGCAACAAGAAAAAAGTAACCAAGACACTGAGACACAGTACTGACCCCCACACAGTACTGACCCCCACAGATTAAGGAAGGAAATATTTCATTGGGAAGTCAGGTTCTGAGGACTCAGTCCATGACTGGCTGGCTCACAAACAAAACCATCATGGCAAAGGGATGCAACAGAGCAAAGGTGCTCGTTTCAAGGTGACTGGGAAGCAGAGCTGCGGAGAATCACAACAGAAGACAGGGCCGGGGCCACAGACCCCTAGACCAACCCACCAGGATCTACCCAGATATACCCAGAACTGTGTTCCTCCTTCTGGTAACCCCTTCCAGGAGTTCACCAAAGCAACCAAGTTCCCATTCTACCCTCAGTGTCACAGTAGCTGAGGTAGAGGATTGGAAGTTCATGCCTAGCCTTGCAACTTAGTGACTTCCTGAGACCTTTCTCAGAATCAAAAATTTAAAATGGGCTGCAGATGTGGCCCCTTGTGAAATCCTTGGGGGTAATTGGAAAGAAAATAAAGAGCAAAGAAGCAAGATTAAAGAGAGAGGAAAAGATTTCTCAGATACTGAAACAATCTAGACCATTGAAAAATATTTATTATAAATATGCTCAAAGATATAATAATAAAAGAAAGATCTTGAGAATCAAAGAAGAAAGGGCAAAGTGTAAAGAAGAACCAAACAGAAGTCCTAGATCTGAGAATCATGTCCTAAGAAATATGTATCATTTTAGAGAAAGGATATGGCCAAAGCTGTATGTGGTGGCACATGCATGTCATCCCAGCACTCTGGAGGTTCAGGCAGGAGGATTGCTGTGAATTCAAGGCCAGCCTTCAGTACATAGTGAGTTCAAGGCCAGTTTGAATTACAGAGCAAAACCCTGTCTCAAAAAACAAACAGAAAAGAAAGAATAAGCCAGAAGAAAAGATTAGTGAAGCCATGAATAAAAATAACCAAAATGGAGATTCCACCTAACTGCCTAGAAGAGTCACATCAGAGCTGGTCAGAGAAGAGTCACTGAGCTGCAGATACTCTTACATCACAAATCAGAAAAGGCGATCCCTGTAGATCACACCTAACATGTGAATCACTCAAAGCAGGGAGCAGAGCCATGCAGAGGATCCACAGGATTTCTGCTGTCCTTCTGGAGAACAGCCAGTGTGAGAGCACATGTCAAATCGACCCAGTGCAGGACACACAGCGTGATGGCTGGGCTCCTGGGACAGACTCTTGGTGTACCAGCCCTTCCCTCTATCACGTCTCCTCCAAACGCAGGGATGCTGGATTCCTGCAGCATTCTTGCCAGCTCACAGAGGGCAAGGGAAGCCAGCCCCATGCCAAGAGAGCAGATAGCCAGCCTGTGCACCCCACCCAGGGACTCTGCAGATCCCCTCTGGAGAGGGACTGGCCCACCAATCTTGAGGCACCATGCCTGTGAGTAAAATCATCTGCCAGCCCCACAGACGTCCATTCAGCACACACACTGGTTCTGGGTTTTCCAAGGACTCCCATCCTACCTCTACCCCACCAGAGCGCCAGCACCCCTGCCGATGCCACGGACCCCCACCGGCCATTGCACCTTAGGTGGGAAGAGGCCCTATACTGAACCTGGGGACACTGTCTGATTCCATGTGCAAGCTGGAGCAGACATTGCTGGCCACTGGGCTTGTCTGGGTTTTGAGTGCAAGGAAAAAGTGGGGAAATCTGGTGTAGCTTCCTGCAATCAGAATGCACCTAAGACAGGAAAGATGAAGGTGAACACTCAGGCTTTTTGCCATGAGGATCCCAGGTAGCCTGGGTCCCCATGAGATTCCTGGACCTCTCCAAGACCTGCCCCCCTGCTTATCTTAAGCCAGTTCCACCACCTGTTGCCTGGATGACCCCAGAAGCCTCCGCTTAAGTCCCTGTGCATCCTGTCTTGCCCTTGTATTCAAAGTCATTTAGCAGCCTGCATTCTCATCTCCTGTCCTGCGTCATCTCTCAGAGCAGCCCTTATTCCCAGGACTCTGTGTTCCAGTATCTCCTGTGCACCATGTCTTTCTCCCTTCACCCCACCAGCCACACAGACATGCACCACACGTCACACTGGCCTCCCTCCTGTCTGTGCTGTTGCCATCCTCCTTCCTCTGGGTCTCCCCTCTCCGTCTCTGCCTGGAAAGCAAACTCTCTCAAAGAATGTGGATCCAGCAGTTAGTTCCTCCAGGGGCCTTCCTTGGCCAACCCCTTGTCCTGCCTGGCTCAGGAGCCCCGATGTATGCTAAAAACCCCTGGTTGGCATGTATCACATCACTGACTACCTCCCGATCCCGCCACCACAATACCTGACCAGCAGCTTACTTAGTGCATCTGCAGATGTGCAGCTACCCAGTTGCCGTGTGCCCAGCACCCAGAAGGCATGGAAGGAACACGAGATGCTTTGCACTGGGGCCAAGGGGACTGCAGTTCACTTGCATAGATTCTCTTATGCAACCTCAGAATGATCCCACCCTGAACTCTCCCAGCCCTGACTGCATGAGGAGAAAGGCTCAGGCTGGGAATGGTATGGCTGTGTGGCCAGCACTTCACAGCACTTGGTAATCTCCCTTTCAGGTGGTCAGGAAGGAGCCCAGGATTCACACATGCTACGCAAATGACCTGGTGCACAGATGCTGTGTCCTGTTGCATCCCTGGTCCCTCCTAGGTTTGACCTAGCAGGGGCAGCTGTACACATTTACAGGGTGTTGGCAAGCTGTTGAAGTTGGAAATGGATCACATGTGTAGGGCTGTGGCATGGCCATCCCAAGAACAAAGAACCCCTGGGGCAAGCCACAGGTTTTGGTTGAGTGGGAGACAGAACCAGCATTGTGTCCAGTCTGTGTGAAGTGAAGACCATATAAGGGCATATGTGTGATTTAGTGATTGAGGAATAGTGGAGGTGTAAAGTATAGTGAGGGAAGGGGCAGGGGTAAGCTAAAGGTGAGAATGTTAAGAATGGGTGTCTTGTTTGGTTTGGGATCATTTTTATATTCAAGTTAACACCCAGGTCTGTCCCGTACTACAGAGTCTGATCCTCCAGGTGGGTCTGTCAGCCAAGAGGATTGCCTGAGCATTAAACTAATAGGGTTATAGGAATCTAGTGTGTTGCAGAACAAAGTGTCAAGAAAAATTGATCCAAGGGTCCTGTTATTTCCAAACATTTCTAGGACGTGGGCCCTTTCAGTCCCATGTGGAGCACTAAAAAAGTTTGGGGTCAGAGCAGGAGGTTTTTAGTCAGTGAGAAATCCAGCCATGGTGAGATATGTTCCTTTTTCTCATAGCACAGTTCACCATAAGAGGGAGGCCATTTTGCTTAAATCAAGAGTTTATATTTCTCATACTCTTGTGAATTGGAAAATTATCCCTAGTGGTTTGGAAAGAAAAGGGAAGGGTCCATGAGAAAGTCTGTGAAATTTGTATAAAAATTAGGAAGGAGAGGAATATGAAGGCTAATACCTTTGCCATCATGATAATTTTAGACAATTGAGAGTGGTTATGCAAGAATCTAGCAAGGAACAGAAAGGTTATGGTCATCTTGGTGTCGCTAGGGGAGACTGTCCAAAGTGCCTCAGCAAATATGAAGACCAGTGGTAGAAAAACAGCAAGGAGGGTATTGAGTCCCAGAACACTGTGGTTTAGATTCACGTGAGCTGAAGATGGGTGAGGAACAGAAGGTGCGATGACCAGTCTGGGGATGGAGGTTTGGGGTTAGCACTGTCAGGGCAACACTTAACATGGGTGATGTGAATCCAAGATGAGAGATTGGCAGTCTTGAGTACTGTTGGAAGACTGGCAACCTTACCCACTCTTGGTGTCATGAGGTTAACCAGGTAAGGTCCTATACACTTTGGTTGAAGTCTTGTGATTTTAGACGATTTGAGGTATATTAAGTCTCCAGGAGTTATAGAATATTCTGGTTTTGGTTTATCTTTTGGTAGAGGGAGACATAGATTGGCATACTGTCATAAAAGATGTCTAAACATGGAGAGGATTGGGCTACAATCAGCAAAACGGGGAAGGTTCCGTGGGACAGGTAAGTTGTGAAGCAGGAAGAGGATACCCATACATGAGCTCAAAAGGACTCAGGAAAGTGGACATTGAAGGAAGTGGCCACTCTGAAGACAATTAGGCCTAAGGGAAAAGGTTCAGGCCAAGGTAGATGTAGTTCTAGGATGAGTTTTGCGAGGTGTGTCTTTAGAAGACTGTTTGCTTTTTCTGCTTTTCCTGAGGATTGTGGGTGATTTGGTCTGTGTAGATTCCGAGTGATGTGTAGTTTCAAGGATAACTGTCAAGTAATCTGAATGAGGAAAGGTGATCTGTTGTCTGATTGGGTAGTTTGAGGTAAGCCAAATGGCAGATACTCTCTTGTATATCAATTCTAGAAACTATTTCTGCAGTCTGTCAGACATTGGGAAGGCTTCTATTCACCCCAAGAAAGTGCAGGCAAAGGTAAGAAGGTATTTGGAGGTCTTATGATGAGGCATGTGTGTAAAATCTATCTTCCAGTCTTTGTCTGGAGTGTGTCCACAAAGTTGGTGAATTGGGAAAGAAGGAGAAGGTAAATATCCCTGAGGAGGTGTCTTGGCACAGAGACAGCAATTGTGCATGGCTTGGCACATGAGGGTTTTTAAAGAGGGGTGGGTAGTGATCAGAGATGGAAGTTTATATAGAGTGTGGGTACCTACTCGAAAGCAGTTGTATGGGCAGGTGATGATGTTTAAGGCCTACAGGTCTGAAAGGAGAAGTTTTGGTCCTGGGAAAATCCATCCCTGAGTGTTTAGGATATAGGTAGATTTATGGATTAATTGTAGCTGTGCAGGTGAATATTGAGGTGGTGGCAGGGTATTTGGGATAAGGGAGAGAAGATGAGAAGGATGTATAGTTATGGTGCATTCAACTTGGCCTGTGTGCCAGCAAAGATATTACCCTGAGAAACAGGATCTGAGGATGTTTGGTGTCCCCTGCAGGGAATGACTGCTACCTGTTTTGAGAGTTGTGCTGCCTCTAGTAGTTTGAGGATAAAGGGTGCACTTGTGATAGGGATTCCTTGCGTACTGATCAGGCTTGTTTTCTGCCAGATGGCAGCTTGGGAATGAAGAATGCTAACTGTGTGTTTTGGTTTAAGAAAGCCACGGGTTGGGGCTGGGGATTTAGCTCAGAACATAAGCACCTGCCTTGCAAGCAGGAGGTCATGAGTTCAATCCCTGGTACCAGGGAAAGGGAAAAAGGAAAAAGAAATAAAGAAAAAAAAAAGCAAACTTGAAAGCCATGGGTTAATAGGTGTGAGATCATAGGTTTGAGTCCCTGTGGATTTTTGGGGGCTGTTGGATATTGGTGATTGCACAGAAAGTTTGAAGGGTCTCTGAGAGGAATTAGCAAAGGAGTGGCATCAATAGCATGTAGCGGCATGGGCTGGTGGTATCCCAAACTATAGGACTGATAAAGGAGGGGGAAGACAGCTTATGGTACCAACAGCACAGGTTGGTTGAGTCAAAAAAGTGAGAGCTGTGAGAAGGGAGGAAGTGAAACAGAAGCTGAACTTTGGGAGGATATCTCTGCCTAATAGGGGTTGTAGTCAGTTTGGAATTATAAGTAAATTATGGGTGAAGAAAGGTTTGGAATCAGGAGGGGATGGGTCTTGTCTGGAGGGGTTGTGCAGGTTTTCCCTCAACACCTACAGCGGACATCATGGATTGGGTACAGGAACCAAACGAACTCAGGAAGAATACTGTAAACAGCCCCTGTGTGAATAAGGAAGGAGAGTGTCTTACCTAAGATATTCAGTGAAAGTTGGGGTTCTGAGAGATACCTTGATGGACCCATCAATCCCATCAATCCTCTTCAGTGGTGAGACTGAGCAGAACAGCTAAGGAAGAGTCCAGTGGTGGTGGCAGTGAGATCTCCTGTGAGGGTGGGGAGTTTGATGACTTACCTGCTCTCTGGCAGACAGGGCAGTTGTAGTTCCAGTGACCCTCCTGGTTGCAGAGGAGACAAAGTCTTGGTGGTGGCCATGGTTTGGGACAGGCTCATGCCCAGCATCGTTCATTCCTGTGCATGAAGCATGGTGTAGAGGTTGCTCTGGTGGCACCATTTTGTTTGGATTTATCTTTCCCAGAAGCCTTGAGTGCTGCACCCAAAAGTGGGCATAGAATATTAGTCTTCTCAAGATTATCTTGTTGTGGTTGGTCCTATCTATTATTGAAGACATGAAAGGTCAGATTGAGAAGATCTCTTTGTGGGCATTAGGGGGCCAAAATTTGTTTTCTTGTAGTTTGGATGTCACGTGTAGGTTGGTAATAATTTGGGGGTTGAGGATTATTCCCTCAGCAGATTGGGGGTTAAAATTAGTGCATTTGGTTAGAGTAACTGTAAGATAAGAAAGAAATTCCACAGGGTTTCCCTCAGTGTGTTGAGTGTGGTTTTGAATTATAAAATTATATAAGCTAGTTACTTTGTGAGAAATTTGGTTTAGGCCTACAATAATGCAGATGGTCATATGTTGTGAGCCATGTTCTCCTTGCTAATCCCAATTGGGGTCTGCATTTGGTACTGCAGTGTCCCCAGCAGGATGATTAAGATTAGTTTGGTGTCTACACTCAGCCTCAACCTATAGGATAGCATCATTGAAAAAAGCAACCCCCAAATCCAACCACATTGTAAAGAAACCCTGCAGTAAGTTATTTTTTTTTTCTTTCAGGTGTTGTTTTTTGTTTGTTTGTTGTTTGAGACAATGTCTTGCTGTGTAATGCAGGCTGTCCTTGAACTTGCTTATCTAGCCCTGGCTGGCCTTGAACTCATGGAGATCCTCCTGCCTAGGCCTCCCAAGTCTGGGATTACAGGTGTGCACCACCACAGCTGGCAACAATGAGTGAATATAAAAATCAATCCAAAGCTATGGGAATGTAGGCAGCTCGGAGCTCCCTGAGCTCAAGGGGACTGAGATGGAAGGGGAGAACATAAAAATGACTGAGATGTGCTACATGATGGGTTCTGCCTGTGTGAAGCTCTGCCAGGCTCAGCAGGGAGCCTGCCCAATATGGCCCTGGACAGCGCCTCCCTTCAAGACTGACTCCCACATTCTTCTTGCAAACCTGAAAATTGAAATCCCTGCTTCTCTTGCACAAGCCAACATCCCCAAGTCAGCTGCCTCAACCTCTCTCTGCCCACCCCTTCAACTCCACCTGTCAAACTAGAGAAAAGCTCAGGGCTTCTCTGTTTGAGCAGAGGGGACATTGCACTCTACTGCAGCCCTCCCGTACCTGCAATAAAGGCCTTTTCCTGTTTTCCTTTTTTTGCTCTTGTTTTGTGCCGTGAGAGGAAAAATCTATCATTTTTGGTGCCATAACTCAGACTGACAGGCAGGGTGGCTCCTGGGCACAAGTCCCCGTTGGAGCTCCCCATCAATGAGCCCCCTCTCTGCTTTTTTCTTCCCTGGTTTTCCTCTTTCTCTCATCTCTGTGGCTGCCATGGCTAGCCTCCATCCAATACCAAACCAACTCCTTCTCACAGGGGAGGTGCCTCATGCTTTGGGGTGCCTGTCTTGTAACTCATGGGCTCATGTCAGGATTCTTCAGGACCTGCACCCCTTTTTCCCTAAGTGACAACTCGCGGGTGCAGGTGTTGGGGTCTACTGAGTATTTCTCTCTCCCACAAGACTGAGAAGGGTGATGACTCTAAGGGATTGTGGCTCAGGTTTGGAGCCTCCATCCAGCTCACCTCTCATTTGGTCACAATGGGAAATACTTCTTCCCATTCCCCAAAACACACATTTCCTGCCAGACAGCTGGCCACTGTATCCATAATGTCCACCACTGGCCAGAGGGGGCGACAAACACTAGGCCACCCTCTGCAAACTGGATGACTTCTGCAATCACAGTGGCAAGCCCAAGTAGGGGCCTGTTTTGTTCTCAGGGCATGTCCCTCCCTCCTTCAGCATATGGGGTGGCCCCAGCTCTTTGGCCTGCTCCACACCATCGACCTCTGCCATATCCCCAAGAAACTTCCTGCTTTTCTCTGTTACCATCTTCTCCGCCCCTCCCCATCACCTTGTGTCTCCTCCCTGCTCTGGCCATTTCCCCACCTGCCCATCACACCCCAACTCACTCCTCCAGCCTCCACTGCCTTCTGACCCCTCCCAGCCTCTGTGTCCCCTCCTGCTTGCCACCACCTGCCAGCTCTGCATGGCTGCTGCTATCTCCACCCCAGCCTGCTTCAAAGTGTCACTCAGCCAACCTCTCCCTCCTGTCTGTGAGGTGACAGGCACTGAGGACTTGGTCCATGTTTACGTCCTTTTTTCTCTCTCTGCCTTTTCCCGTATCTCACAGCACTGAGGGCCTTAGCTACCAACCCGTGTCATTCTGTCAAAGAGCTTCATTTCAGGGTAAACTCCTATGACTTCCTAATAGCTGTCTTTGCTTTACTACTATCTTTTCTTTCACAGGTATAAAAAGTTGTGCTCCTTTTGGTTGTTATTTCAAGAGATCTCTGTTAAATGGCTTGCAAAAAGGTTCTCCCTAGTCTACATTTACCATTGTATAACTTATAAAAGTTATGAGAAATCAAATTGGCCAAATATATTTGGGTGCACGCTGATTGTGTTTGTATGTTAAACTGTGTATGTTCTGGACTGTGGATTTATAGCTGCTTAAGTGCCTGCCTGTCAAGCACAAGGACATGAGGTTATGAGTTCCACCCCTGGTACTAAAAAACAAATACCAAAACAAAAAAAATTGTGTATGTTTCTATGTCTTGTACAGATTGTCTATATTTGTCATATCCTTGAAAAATTGTTTTTTAAGCTCAACAATTTTTTCTTTTCCCATATTTGGATCAATGGTTCAAAATTTAATATGGGTTATATGTCTAAAACCCTGCTTCCACCTGAGTTGCCAGGTCATCAAAATGATGCTATAATTGGTTATGTAAATTTGATAATACTGTCATTTATGTTTTGTGATGCAACAGTATCTCATTGTTTAAAAACAGTATGCTAAATGTGGTGTATGGATTTTTCATAAGTCGCTAAGAAATTATTAAGACAATTAAAATCCTGTACGGTGAGAGGCATTATCGGATAGGACTGCTGTGGAGTCGATGACTCAGAAAGTGGCTACTTGGCAACATTTTACCAGTTCTTGTTCATTGATCAGAGGCTCCAATGACCTCCACAGGCTTACGGGATATATCCCAACTAAAATACAAAAACACATTATTGTATTATGTTCACATCGGTCATTGTCAAAAGAATTCATACAATAATTTTTTTGATTTAAATATGCTCTGATACAAAGGTTTCACATGAAATGATAGACTGTTATTAACCTTACGGTGTATTAATGTATTCATGCTTCCACATGTACAGGTCTTCCTTCCAAAAATGTAAAACAGAAATTGTTTAACAAAATTGTTTCAGATTCAGACCTCTGCCTGTAACACAAACTTACTACATGCACATCCCGCTAAAGATAAACCAGTCAGGTAAAGCTTATGTACTAGATAGGGATGATCGACTAAAAGGGGTATCTTAGGTCAAAATGCAAATTCAGATTGACACAAAGTGTCATAATTGTCATGCTATAGCATGACATATATTATGTATAGGTTTTATTTCAAATTTTCTGTGAAAACTATGTAACTGTTAATATTTTCCATGGGTTTAAGTATTAGGACATCGATGATTGATAGAAATATTGGTTGCTATTTTATGTTCTAAGCTGCTTGATATTCAGATAAGGTAATAATGCTAAACATGCTGCCTTGTTACACTATAATATTACCAATCCTTACTTCTGGATGTTCAACAATAGATATTTGCAGACCAAAAATTAAAAAGATGAGTGGGCTGGGAAACAACCAATATTTTGGTTGCGGCCCTCTGAGGTCACTGAAGACCCAGAATATAAGAGAACCTCTGCAGTGACATTCCTTATCTCCATGGGTCTTGTGTTCAAGAATATGGGACTACAAAAAAGTATGACACAGTATATAGTGTGCCTAAGGAGAGTCAACCAGGAGAAAATTCTCCCAAGCTTTCACAGAAACCAACTTGGTCAAGCAATGGCTCATTGCTTGACCATCCTGATGGCTGACACTGTCAAGAACTGAGAGGCTCCACACATGGTTCCAAGACAAATCCTGAGGAGACTTACCTGACCTTGATAGATAGCAAGAGGTTAGTTTTAATTAATACAGGTCTCAATTTACCTTGGTCCTAAACATCCAGCAAAAAATATAATCAAAGGATATAAAAATGTGTATAAGTTAAATATAAAAAGGGCTCCAAGTTTAACCTCTTCAGTCAGTTTCCAAGTATTCCAGTAATTAACAACTGTTATGGGCAATTAAAAATACATTACGATAATATCTGCAAAAAAGTCTGACTGCTGCTCTTATAGAAAAGGGAACACTTTCCTCCTAGCTTCTTCCCCTGGCAGGACCTCTCATACTACTTGTTATTTTTTGATTATAGCTCCTTGGTCTGTTTAAACTTTTCTCAAGATTTCTTCAATCCAGGTTGTGGGCCTTTATAATAAGGTAATTCCTTGTCCTGAGGGGACCCCTGGTACCACATTCTACCCGGGTCCAACCTGTCATCACAATGACTGCTTCAATTCCCATCAGGTCACCCCAGTCATCAGGAAGCAGTTTAAGAGTTGCTGCCTCTAACACCCAAAAGATGGGAATAATGGATTCTGCTCCTGTGGAGCACTGCCAGGCTCAGCATGGTGCCTGCCAACATGGCACTGGACCGTACCTCACTTCAAAACTGACTTCCACATTCTTCTTGCAAACCCAAAAAGTGAATTTCCCACTTGCTGTGCACACATCAACAATCCCTCAAACAACTGTCAAAATGTCACTCTGCCCACCCCATCAAACTCCACCCCTCTCAAACTGAATAAAAGCTCCAGGTTTCTTTGTCTGCCCTGAAGGGATCTTGCACCCCACTGCAGCCCTCCCATGCCAGCAATAAAGGCCTTTTTGTTTTTTCCTTTCTTTACTCTTGTTTTTCAACCACATTGATGAAAAATCTGTCATGCATATCCACCAACTGTCTCTGATGAATATAAGCATTACATACTGTGATCACATACCAATAAAAATAAAAACTAATCAAAACACAGTCACACAGGAGGCATAAGAAAGTGTTCAGTGAAACACAAAGTCCCGATCACATCCGAATGGACCATTTCTGGGAGCCTGCCAGAAGAGCGCTGGCACTGACTCTGCTTCACAGAATTCCCAATGCAGGCTCCTTGCAGATGACTTTTCACAGGATGAAGATGGTAAATGCTTCTGAAGCCAAAACAGAAATTCTGTCTTCACTTTCCACAGGTAGAGTCTGCCCAGAGACCGTTATCAGGTCACTCAGTGATTCACCATTAGTGCTCAGTCTGTCAGTCCTCATCTTCACTGTGTCTGCTTACAAGGCATGGGATGCGCCATCCATACCCACTGCTCCCTGGGTGGCAGAGAGCACACCAGGACCGACTAGGCCCTAGTACACGCACCCGCCTGTTCCATTCCTACACTCACACTCGGCCTGTGTCACGGTGTGCCACCATCTTCCTTGGCCTCGCCCTTCCTCTGCTTGGCGAGTGATCCCATCCCCAGTGCTGGCTGGAAGCAATGCCAGAGCACAGTGTGTGATGCAACAGGAGGTACCTAGTCCAGGCTGAGGTTTCTTGATAAAAAACATTTTAATAAAATACTTGGATCTAACATGTAGGGTGTAGTAATTCAGTAGTGAAATGAATTCCATAAGAAGAATTTGGGTAATTCAGAATAAACATTCTACAGCACGATTAGATTTTTCAATCCATTCTGAGGGAAAACCTGAGGATTACTAGGGCCAGCCCCAGGATGCCTGGGCCCTTGTCAAGGCCAAAATGAGGGAGGCAGAACTGCCACCCCATGGTACCACCAAGGTTCACGGGTCCTTATGACAGTAAGAGGAGCAGATAAACACACGTTGGCCCAATGGCATGACAGTCAGAGTTCACAAAGCCACCCTGACTCAAGGTAGTGACAATTCCCTCTTCAAATCCCATGCAAAGCCCCTGAGCCCTTGAGAGAGGGCCATGCTGGTATTTCTTTGCCATCCCTCAAACAGGAGCCAGCTCTCATGGGGTTCGGTAACCTGTCTTTCACAACAACTCATCCTATGGAAAAGCACAGTGCAGCCACCTTAGGGTCACTATTAAGCTACTTCATTCGATTACACTATTTTATCATAGCAAGAAAGCAAGCACAGTTAACATGTGAACATAGTGGCACGGCCTTGTGGTGGTAAAACTTCATATACTAAAACAGCCTGTGAGCCAGGTTGTCAGTCCCTGATACTGATGAGAAGAACTACTGAAGAACAAGACGATCTGAGTGTGGTGAAGCACACCTGTAACTCCAGCACTTGGGAGGCGGAGGCATGAGGATCCCTGTCAGTTCTAGGCCAGTTACATAAGGAGACCCCCTGCAACAGGATTAGGGAGGGAGACAGAGAGAGAGAGAGAGAGAGAGAGAGACAGAGAGAGACAGAGCTCTTAAAGCTTGAAATAACACCCGGAGAGGCTGTGCTGTTGGCTTACTTCCTGGAGAGGAGTGTCTTTTGTGGATATGGTTATAAGCCAGACATTAGGTCTCAAGTATATCCCAGGCTGGATTTGATCTTGATAGCTGAAGCACTTCTTCCCCAGCCTCCCAAGTCACTAGGACTGCTGGCACCTCCCTATTCTTGGGTGTCTATTTCATGGAGCAAAGATGACTAAGGCAGATCATGTCCTTTTTAGTAAATTCCCATTTCCTTTTCCTGACTCTGAAATGCAGCATTCGCTTGCTGGGAGAAAAACCCAAGACCTCTGTGATGTGGGGTTGGGGCTATGGCTGCCTTTCCCAAGCAGATGATTACATTCTGCTTGTGGAATGCACTTGACTTGATCTAAGGAGCCCCTGCCTTCTGCAGAGTGGCTGCTCCCTCAAATGGAGTCCTAGAGTGGGCGGCTGAACCCCAAACCCACACAGAGGTAAATGTCATAAAACAGTGAGCTGTGACTTCCGTATTCAGCAACAGTTCAGGCAAAGCCTACCCACTTCCTCCCTCAGAGCTGGGTAAAAGGTAAGTCAAAGACCACGAAGGTCCCAGATAAACATATACCTGTTTTAGTATATGAAGATACACTTTTTCAGGTGGTCCACAGGTTGAAATTTACTAATACAGTGTCAAGTGACTGTGGTAGTGCACTGCTAGAATGCCAGCTTTCTAGGGGGCTGAGGCAGGAGGATCAAGTTTCAGACCAGCCTGGGCAACTCAGCACCTTGATGAGATCCTATCTCAAAATAACAAATTAAAAAAACAAATATAGGGCTCAAGAGAGCTTAGCACAATAGCCCTGGGTTCAATGCCCAGTACTAAAACAAACAGTTCCTGTGTGGATTACTGGAATGGAAAAGCATTTTCCAAAATAATAATTTGCACGCAAAAAGGAAATTACTTTATAACAATTGATATAGATAACAACAGATCAGGTGTGGTGGTGCATCCCTGTAACCTACTACTCAGGAGGCTGAGGCAGGAGGACTGCAGGAAGTTCTAGGACAGCCTGGGCTACTAGTGAGTTCAAGAATGCCCTGAAGGACACAGTGAGACTCTACCTCAAAACAATAACTGACAAAAAGAATAAATCTATACATACATTATGACTGATCAAAGAAAACAAGGTATAAATATTTCAAAGAAAAGCCTACTATATGAGCTTAGGGAAATCTCTCTTTGTTATTAAAGAACAGATTTCATGAGCTATTATCCAATGAGCGCATCTTTTCAAGTTTCACTTTATTCCAATAAGAATACTGAAAACATCATACTGTCCATTAATATGATCAATAGCTCCTAATTAATAAAGAGCTGTACTGGACATGGAAGTACATGCTTTAATCCCAGTTGTTCAGGAGGGTTCCAAGTCTGAAGCCAGCCTTGGTAACTTGGCAAGTGTTTGTGTCCAAACAGAACTGAAAATGGGCATGGATGTCACTGTACATCAGCATTGCCAGGGTGTAGCCAGCATCTTGTATGTGTGTGAGCAGAAGTATGTGTGAGGGGAGAAACAGACACAGAGAGAACAGAAGACAGTTACTCATAACCCCACTACGAATTATACCAGCTGCTGACACAATGGAGACCTCTCTGCATCCTGACTGACAAATGCAGAAATGCACACAAGTATTACAATCAAATGCTGGGACCTTGTGAATGTCCAAAACTGCGTCACCTGCTCCTCAGATATCAGGCCAGGTGTCTTTTCTATGACTAAGACATTCCCCTTTTAAGAGTACACAGTCACTTTAGTGTTATTTAAAATGACTGATTCTATGTTAGAGTGTTAACTGAAGCTAAAAAGCAATTACAGATTAAGAGAGTTCCCCAAACATCGCAAATTCATTTCACTTGAAACTTGCTATTTAAATGACATATCAGAGACAAAAATCCAAAAACTGCAAGGTGCAAATCTTTGCTGGTCTTCAGCATGTGGCAATCCTCTTGTTTCAGCCTCCTGAGTCCTGAGATCAAAGGCACACATGGCAACACCGGGTCCAGTGGAATTCTTGTTAGATTGCGGTGAGAGCCTTTTCAAGCTGCAGAACAGTTTCCCTGAGTGCTGGATCTGCTGCGCAATTGACTTTACACCCCAAAATGATGTTCTATAGTTTAAAATAAAAACAAAAAGCAACTCAAAATATAACAACTTTAAAATATAAGCACTTTAAAATTTTAACAAGATTTTTGTTAAATAATCCCTTCACTAACCTTATCTAATGTTTTAAACATTTACTAGGAAAGTACAGTATCTCTGTATTCACAGAAAAGAGTAATACACAATTTTTTTTCTGTCCCAAGAATTCAACTCAGGACCTCATGCTAGCCAGGCAGGTGCTGTGACACTTGCCTGTAGTCCCAGCGCATGATACACTGTTGCCTTCATTTCTACTTACAAGAGGCTTCAGCAGGGTAAAGGTATGTTTATGATGTTTGCAAATATCTCATCAATTTCCACAGACAGTTTTTGCTTCTTTCATCCCTAGGCCCAGGGGTTGAACCCATGGCCATCACACTGAGCTGCATCCCCAGCCCTTTGTGTGGACAAACACGGGCCTCCACAGGCAGATCAGTCAGCCTTGTCTCTCTTTTTCTTTCTGTGTTTCTTCTTTCTTTCTTTCCTTCTTTCTTTCTTTCTTTCTTTCTTGCCATTAATGTCTCAGGGGAAAAATTTTATGGCAACATTTACTAGAGTTTACTTGGACCAGTCATCATGCTGATATTTCTCTCTTTGTGATGGGGTTGGGGTCAACCCCATGTCCTTGAGCACCCACTTGAGCTAAATTCCCAGTGGTAGCAGTCACCTTCTTAGCTGCCACTCTCACCCAAGTCCACTCCGCCCTCAAACTTGGAGGCTAAAGCTGTACTCCAACCTGCCTCCAGAGCTGTAGAAAACATGCCAGTTCTAAATCCTAATGATTAACCACAATGAAAAATGGACCCCTGAATGCTGACTGTACGTGAATATTACATATGTAAGTACAGCAAATATCAGTAGACAATTATGATTTTTGCAATGCTGGGACTGAATTCGGGGCTTCACCAATGCTAGGCAAGTGCTCTCAAGTGCGGCTACATACTCAGTCCTTGTACTGAATTAGCTTACGACCACAGCCTGACATAAACCGTGGTAAGGTATTCATATCAGCGGTGTTTTTAAAAGGTCTTTATCCCTCCTTTCCTGATTTATACAAATGTTACCTATAACACATGTTGAGTAAATGTAGCAAGCACCATCTCTGTCTGTAGGCTTTGTTGCATGGGCTTTATCTTGTCTGAATTTTCCATACTGTCCAGCTCCTTTCTCGGGCTTTTTATTCTCGGTTTGTAGTTTGACAAGCTGACTTTCTGCAGCATCTTTTAATTCTGTTAGGTTAAAATTTAACAATATATTATATATGAGAATTCTATAAAAAAGATCTTGAAAAAGCAAGCAGCAGAATATTTCCTAATTATTTCAGACAGCAGAAAAATCTGAGTTAATAGCAGCTAGGTTGTACATTCTATTTTGACCTGAAAATGACTCCCCAGCCTTTTTGGCAGTGCAGATCAAATCCAGGAGTGCCTTTGCACTTCCCTTCTTCATGCCTACACCATCACTCCGTTTCATTTTTCTGCAGTGCTGGGGACTTCACCTTGGGCCTTCAAAGGGGGCTACACTCTTAGCACTGTTGTATTTGGAGACAGGGTCTTCCCAAATTGCCTAGGGTGGGTTTGAAGTAGGGATCCTTCTGCCTCAGCTTTCCCGAGCGCTGGGATTACAGGTGTGTGCCACCGCAGCTGGCTCCAGCTTAATTTGTTCATTTTGAGACAGGCTCTGGCTACATTGCTGAGACTGGCCTCAAACTTTTTGATTTTCCACCTCTACCTCCTAAACAGCTTGGATTAAGGCATATGCCACTAATCCCACTTATAATATTTTAATTCCTCAGTGAAATGATCAGGACATTTATGTGTGATCTTGACAGCTGTCTACAAGTGCTGCAAGTGGCATCATATAAAACAGAACTTGCTGTAAGTTACCAGAAGAACCGGTAGGAGATATACATAAAAACAAGCTCCTGCTTATGGCGCTCAGCTAAATCCCCAGCCCCTCCTGAACCTCAATTTTCTGTTATTTGTAAGAAATAGTATTTTACTGTGAAGGTAAGTGTGATAAATGCAATGATCTCATTGTGAAGGGAATGTATGAACAGTCCTTGTCCAAACATAGTATGTCCAGTTGGTCTTCCCCCCCCCCCCGGTACTGGGGACCGAATTCAGGACCGCTTGCTTGCAAGGCAGGTGCTTATCCCGCTGAGCTAAATCCCCAGCCCAGTTAGTCTTGCAAAGTGTGAAATTAATAAGCTCTACTGTTTTGTTTTTGAGACCAATATTGCTATATAGTCCAAAGTGGAGTGGAACGTACCATATATTCCAGGATGGCCTCAAAATTGGGGTGCCACAGCCTTCTTGCCACAGGGATTACAGGCATGTATCATCACACCCAATTGAAACTAACAGTTTTTAACAAATTGTGTTTTTAAAGCGGGGATTTTGCCTGCCTTACAAGTGGTTAGGTCATGAGTTTGATCCCTGGTACCAAAAACAAAAACATACTGTGTTTTTAAAAGTCTATGTTTAGCTGACTGTGTTGGTACCCTACACTACATAGCAGCACCCAGTCTCCAAAAAAAGTGTATGTTTAGCCAAGTGTGTAGTGCATCCCAGTAATCCCAGTACTTGGGAGGCTGAGGCAAAGAATTGCAAATTCAAGCCTAGTTCAGGCAATTCAGCAAGACCCTGTCTCAAAAAACATGGGTTGGAGATGTGGCTCAGTGCAGAGGATCTGGGTGTAATCCCCAGTACCACTAAAGGGAGGGAGGGGGGAGTATGTATATTCCTATCCCATAGCTTAGTCTTTGCTGGGTGCAGCTTTAAATCCTCTTAATGCCATATAGGTAAAACACTAGGCTGGGCATGTGACTATTCCTAGGTGGTGAACAAATGCCTCTAGGGATAGAACAAATAGAATTTACAAGTGAAGATCATGAACTGAGTGGTATATGTGCTTCTACTCCCAACTCTGAAAGCCTGAAGCAGGAGGATCCCAAATTCTATCCTAGTTTGAGCAATTTATTTTATGATCCCCAGACTAAAACTTTAAAAAAAAAAAAATAAAAGGCTGGGTATGTAGCTCAGTGTAACAGCTCTGAGTTCAGTCTCCAGTACCACAAAGTAAATAACATTTAAAAATTTTTTAAACTGCTGTAGCAAACTGTGGATCTGAGTTATTTTCTAGCACTCCAGGAGGCAAAGGCAGAAGAACTGTGTAAGTCTGAGGCCAGCCGGGGCTATAAGAATGAGTTCAAGGCCAGCCTAAACTACACAGTGAGACCTTGTCTCAAAGGAAAAAAAAAATTCTGTTTTTCCTGGTCTTTCAGGTCATATCCATTGTATATTTACTTAGATTGCACTGGCTGAGCTGCTGATGAATTTCCACATTCTGGATTATGTCCTTATGGTTAATACATTGTGTCAATTTGAGCAGTTTAGAAGTGTGAGAGACTCAGCAGGGAGGCAGGGTCCTTACTTTGTAAATATCCTCATCCTGAGCAAAGGAGGGCAGGGAGATGTCCTGAGCGCTACACCAGCCCTGGGTGTGGGCCTGGCCTGTGTACCATATAAACCAGGAGAAAAGGCTTGTTTTCTTCCTTTTTGTTCTGGCTGCTGCCTTGAAGTGTTGCCCCAGTGCCATGGCACCCTGCCTTGGACCCCGCTGAGTATGGACTGAAACCTCCAAAAACTAAGAAATAAACTTTTTTTTCCCCCTTCACATTGGGCATTAGGTATTCTGGTCTGAACAACAAGATAAAAAGTAACCAAGACACTAGCCATGGGCAAAGAATAGATTCATTCTTTATTGTAGTTCCTTAGTTTTACAAGTGGAGAAAAGCATTTGGCTAAATTGGATAGTTCCTTTATTCTACCACTTTGGATATGATTAGAATATTAGCTGTAATTACTCCGGGAGATTACCATGGATTTACACATGCTTTGCTCTCCTCTACTAACCCTTCCTTTATGCAGGTTACAGTTGGGAAAATTCTTAATGTGTCAGTCTTTCACAAAGATGCTTCATATTTGTTGGGAGAATCTTCTGACCTTTTCATGGTTTTTGATAAAAAAAAAAAAAAAAAGTCTTCCCAGAGTGGTGGCTAACAAACAGGGTTTGGAGTTACAGTTCTTTGTTGCATGGTCACGCCCCCTTCCTTGGACTAGGATGGCTGATTACAGGGCAAGGAAGAAAGGAAAAGGGGAAAGAATGAGAGTGGAGTGGGTAGGTAAGAGAAAAAGAGAAAGGAAAAGTGTAAGTTGCGTGTCCTGGACAAGGGTGAACGGTATGAGGGAGGCCAGGCTACAAGGCTCCGGGCACAAAGAAACAAGCAGCAGTGCTAGTATCTCTCCATTTCCCTCTTGCAGCCACCAAGCCCTGTGGAGGTGGAGCCCTCTGCTTTACAGATGGCCTCCCTGGTTTAGGCTGTGACTGCTTGAAGCCCACAGATGGCATCAGAGCCTGATCTAATGTACTTGTGTTTTTACGGTGTTAGGCCTTTTATTTTTTATTTGAAGTCAGAATCTCAGTTGCCTCAGATGAGTTTGATGTTGCAGGCCTGCCTCGGCCTCCTAAAGTGTGGAGATTATAAGCATGTGCTGAGCCACACCCTGATTTTAAATCCAGCTCTTTTATTTACAGTACAGTGTAGGAAACCTTTTGGCAACTTTTTTTTTTGGGGGGGGGGGGAACATTTTTGATTGAGGCCTGATGCAAATGGGGAAGATTTTGGTACCAACAAAACAAAATAAGCAATGGGTAGATATGCCGATGGGGAAGAAAGAAGTCCCAGTTTATGAAGCTCCTTTCTACTATCCCTCCTGGTCCTAAGGTCCTTTGCAGAGCCTCTGGAACTTCCCTGCCTCTCCACTTCCCAAGCCTGGAAATGTTAGTAACTCCACCGTGTTAGGCATATCAGCTTGCCCAAAGTAAACTGATGTGATGCCCCCACCAACCTCAAAGGTGCACTACACCCTTAAAGCTGCGCAGCTAAAACCTCTGGTTCTTCTTTCATAATACACAGCCACCCTATTCACAAGATTTAGAGTAAAACCACCTCACCATCTGCACTGCTTTCAGCTGCCACATGCTCGTCTTGGAGTCCCCCTATCCACACCGAGGTGCTTCTGCCTCAGGGCCTTTGCACTCCCAGCCCCTCTGTCTCCACAGCTCTTTCCCCAGGTAGGAGTGTGGTGAACATTTTACTTCACTGGACTATGGCTTGCCTGCTGTCCTGAAGACTTCCTCCAACCACCTTTATTTTGAACTGCAACCCTTTCCTTCTCCAATCTTAATTTCTCTCAGCAGCACCATCCTTACAGAGCATAGTGGGCACAGTGCGCTCTTCTGGATCACTGTCCCTAACGCGCAATTCCAAGTCCAAAGTGTTTTTCTGGTTAGATTTCATTGCTGTTTCCTCAGTGGCTCCAGAGGTTTCAAGCGCAAAGTCGGAGCTTAATAAATCCTGTGAGCTGAACAGGCGCAGTCAGCCTCTTTCGTTGAAATCTTTTAGAAATCAAATCAGTCTCCTCCAACCGGCCCCAGCGGAGCGCGCTACCACTGCACGGCCGACTCAGCTGGCCCCGCCGCTCCCCTGCCTGCACCCTGCTCTGGCAGCTGCTGTCCGCAGCAGCCGGAACGTTTCTGCCAGGCTGCAGCGCTCTGCGGAAGAGCTTCAGCGGCGCGCTTCTAGGCGGGCGGCGCTTCCGGCGGAGAGTCGTTCCCGTCGGGCCGGTGAGTCCGCTGGTGCAGCTGGGGTGTGCCCTGGCCCGGCGGCGGGAGGTTGGGCGAGACGCCTGGGAGGCTGTCGGGCGGAGGACCGGCCGACTTGGCCTGGCTGGCCCAGTAGGGAAGGACTGTGGCAGGGAGCGCGGAAGGTGGCGAAGGACGCGCAGGGCCGCGAACGCGGACGTGGTTCCGCCTGGGTCCAGCGCGAGGACTGGAATGGTGGTCGGGGTGCGAGCCCTCTTCTGGGCTGGCTCTGTGGCAGCGGTTGAGTTGCCCAACCCGGAGCCCTGAGTTCGCACTTGGCGGGCAGGCCCAGGGCTCACTTGCCTGTTTTATCAGCAAATGCCTCCATGAGGGCGGTGCTGGTTGCAGCTCAGGTTTCGATCTCGTCCAACAAAATAACTGAACACTATGTGTCCTTTTTTTTTGTTTTTGTTTTTGATGTGCAGGATAAATACTGAAAATAGAACAGTGTTTAGTCACTGTATATTATGTTACCATGTGCGGAATAGCACAGATGTTAAAATTATTGTCATTTGTAGTTTTTCAGGTTGTTACAGCAGATCACCAAATTTCCTGAAAGAAATTAATTTCTTACAAAGACAGTGTGTGGTTTGTTAGTTCAGTGGAAAATGTTCGGAATTTTAGCTAATAACATCTGGTTATAAGGTGTCACAAAAAATGATACCTTAGCAGTAGTCTCCAACTTATCAGTGGATTTTAATTACACAAGTGCATTTATAGGTCGCCTCTTTAAAGTATTTTCTATAAAAGCATGATAGAAATGGAGGGTAAAATATCGGTTATGATCCTTATCTATATATACAGAGTCTGCTAAAAGTACGTGTACACATGTAAGGAAGAGAAAAACTTGTAAGTTAGCTGTGGTGGCGCACACATCTTAATCCCAGCGTTCTGGAGGCTGAAGCAGGAGGATCATTGCAAGTTCCAGACCAACCTGGGCTACAAAGGGAGCTGGAGACTAGCCTGAACTGCATAGTGAGACCTTGTCTCAAAAAGACAAAGGCAAAACAACAACAAAAAGAACCCTTGGTGAGGTTCAAGCTAGCCTTGGAAACACTTTACAAAGTCTTTACAAAGTGCTACAGCCCAGGCTGGTCTCAGATTTGCAACCATCCGCCTACTTTAAGCTTTCCAAGTGCTGGGATTACAGAAGTGTGCTAGGGCGCCCAGCTCTAAGAGGCAGATTCTTTAAAAAAAAAAAAAAAAAGTGTTCCAAAAGCTGCACCTGGTGCCAACTAACTATGGTGCTTTGGAGGCTGAGGCAGGAAAACTATTTGATGGCAGGAGTTTGAGACCAGACTGGGAAACATAGCAGGTCCTTTTATGAAAAATAAAGCAAAACAAAACAAATAAAATAAGGCCACAAAAAAAAAAAAAACCCTCTTGGTTGAATATTTTATTAATAGTTAATTTATTGAGGCATCATAAGATTAATACGTTACCTTTGGTCTCTACAGTTGGAACAAGTACTCAAAGTGGTGCTTATTAGTTTCCTAACATTTGTTAGTACATTGAACTGCTGCTGCATGGGTCACCTTGGTCGCTAAGACTGCTGCCCATGCATTTTCAATTTCTTCTCTAAGGGCCCGCAGTGTAGTGGGTTAGTGTAGCATTGTAGTGTCCTGCGATACAGGACATCCTTTAGGGTCCTCCACAGATAAAGTATTAAAATACTGATACAAATTTTTCTAAAATTTGTGTACCTTTTTTTGGCAGATTTTCTCTGTATATATTTATTTCAAGGCTAATCATTACCGAGCAGGTAGAGGAAGATCTTAATTGATATACAATTACCTTAGGTAGGCAGACAGGGGCACTTAGAGAAAATCTTTTATTCTTGGTGAATTGATAAGTCTTCCTGGGTAATTAGGGAAGATTCTGGAGGAGCAGGGATAACACCCTTATATGTAAGAGTCATAGTCATTGAGACACAGAGGCAAAGAAGGATGAGACCAGGTGGGGTTCTATTGACTCAATTTAGGATCAGCCACTCCTCCAGCTCAGGGCTGGAGACAGCGATCAACATAGGTCAGTCCCAAAAGCCAAGTGTAGTAGTGCACCCCTGGAGTCCAAGCACTGGGGGGACTGAGGCAGGAGGATTGCCACAAGTTTGAGGCCAGCCTGGAGTGTATAGTGAATTCAAGGCCAGCCTGAACTATGTAGTGAGACTGTCTCAACACACATGCAAACATTGGTCGGTCACAGTATTTTCCTTAACAACTCCATATTTTTGGCAAATTTCTGTAAACTTATCCTTGAATTCTGAAACCACACTTAGTCCTTGATCAACTTCCTGTTGACATTCTTGAAATGAAAATCTAGTCAGTATAAACTGTGTCAAACGTACTAAATACATTTGTCATACTGAACAGTTTCAGTACATTTTCCATTTACAATTGTATGGAATTTAAAGGGTAAGGAAGATTTTGCCAAGGGATAGGTGTTTTCTTCTGTTTTTTCCTCTTAGTCAAAGGCCCCTAGGCTGCAATACAACTCTGGAATCTAACCTCATATACATATAGTGAAATTACAGTGGTCAGGCACTCCTCCTTATTGCCATGTTATCTAGCAAGTAAAGACCTAAGAAGGTAGAGTAGCCTGTGGAAAACAGTTCGTCCTGACTAAAAAGCTGTCTTTATCCATGCCAGGGACAGGGTATATGACTCTCATCTTGGGTTGGGCCAGGAGACACCCCTGGGGAGGGTGGAGGTTGGGTGTGGTAGAGATGTATATTATTTGGTTCATGGGCTTTTTCTACCACCAATTTTGGTATTTTTGTTTTTTGGTTTCTTGGTTTGGTTTGTTTTTTTATGTAGTTCAGACTGACTTTGGACTCTCTAAATAGCCCAGATTGGCCTCAAATTTGTGGTGATCTTCCTGCCTCAGCCCCTGGGATTACAGGTATACATCACCACACCTGGCTATTTATTTTTATTCTTTTGACTTATGATATTTAAGCATTTAGCCATTTATAAATGATGTTTCATTCTTTAAACCTTGATAATAAAATTCACACCTACAGTCAGGTGAGGTGGCACACACCTGTAATCCCAGCACTTGGGAGGCCAAGGCAGAAGGATCAGCATGAATTTAAGGCCAGCCTGGGCTACATAATGGGACCCTGCCTCAAAACAAAAAATTCCAGCCTACACAAAGGTGGAGAGAGAACATAAGAATCATCAGATACTTACCAATTGTGGTAACTGTCACTTGTGGATAACATTTCAGCTACACCTGTATGACTCCCATAATTCTGTATTCTTGTTTTGTGATGTCCATAAAGTATTTTTTGTTCTTTAATATTGTAAAAAGGTGTTTATTTGTATCGGAATCATGTTTGTTCATAAATATTCATATTTGTGTATTTTCACTAACAACAATTTGTTTTTTCTCTTTTTTTGGTGCTAGGGATCAAATTCATGACTTTGCGGGGTGTGGTAGCACACTCCCTCCGGTAATCCCAGCACTCAGGAGACTGAGGGAGGTGAATTGTTAAAAGTTCAAGACCAGCCTGGACTACAAAGTGAGCCCAAACAGCCTGAACCAAGTAGCGAGACCCTGTCTCCAAAAAAGACAGGACAGAAAAACAAAACAAAAAACTCATGACCTCGTACTTGCCCAAGCATGGGCTGTGCCAGTGAGCTGTATCTCTGGCCCTAACAAAATGATTGAGTAAACTACAAAGAATAAGATGTACTTACATTTGGGGCTGGGGATTTAGCTCAGTGGCATATGCGCCTGCCTTGCAAGTGTGTGATCGTGAGTTCGATTCCTGGTACCAATAAAAAAGAAAAAGACAAAAAAAAAAAAAAAGATGTGCTTACATTCTTATTTTTCTTCTTCTGGTTCTAGGGGTTAAATCCAGGGCCTTTTGCATGTTAGGCAAGTGCTTTTGAGCTATAGCCACAGCTGTTCTTTTGAATTTTATTTTGAGACAGTTTTGCTTAATTGCCCACCCTGGCTTTGAGCTTGAAAGCCTTCTACCTCATCCTCCAGAGTAGTTTGTGATACAGTATGCACTGCCATACCCATCAGTGGTTTTTTTGGTTGGTTGGTTGGTTGGTTTTGGTATTGGGGGTTGAACTCATGACCTTGCCCCTGCCAGGCAGGCACTTATGCCACTGAGCTGTATCCCCAGCCCATTTTTGGTTTTTGAGACATGCTCTGTCTTTGTAGTTCAGGCTGGCCTTGAACTCACTGCAGTCCTCCTGCCTCAGACTCCTGAGTGCTGGGTTTCCAGGTGTGTGCCACCATGGCTGCCCCCAACCCCCATTTAACTTTTAAATAAGTGGAAGCATTTTGTACAGACATGTTTAGAACATTCATAGTCTTATGGCTTTTAGAGTGCTGAATAATACATACTTTTTAAAATATGGATGAAGAACCAGAAAGAACTAAGCGATGGGAAGGAGGCTATGAGAGAACTTGGTAAGTAAGGCATTAAGCCCTCTTTTTTCTTTTAGATATTATCTCTTTTTAAAAAATTGCCCACTTCCAGTGTGTAGTTCAGTGACTGTTTTTAGAAAATTTACTCTCATAAGCCAGAAAATTTCCTATCATAAGCCATTGTCTTTTTGAGACAGGGTTTCACTATGCAGTTCAGGCTGACCTTGAGCTCCCTTTGGAGCCCAGGCTGATCGGGAACTCACAGTCCTGCCTCAGCCTCCTGAGACCTGGGATTACAGGCATGTGGCACCATAAATCAGTCTTTTTTTCCTCCTATAAACCAGTTTTAAGAACACTTTAACTACTCCAATGACCACTTATTTAATGGCTACTTACATTTAATTCCATTTTCACTGCTTGTAGACACCCACTAATTTATGTTGTTTATTATAGATTTTCCCTTTCTATTTCCCATAATCATATAATATGTGGTGCGTTGGGCTGGGGATTTGGCTCAGCAGCCTAAGTGTCTGTCTGACAAGCGCTAGGTTGTGAGTTCGATCCCTGGTACCAAAAAAAACTGGTGTGTTGTATCTGGCATTCACTTAATATACTACTTCAAGGCTCTTCTATGTTGTAGAGTATGTCAGTGCTTTGTTTCTTTTTTTCCCTTTTCTTTGAGATGGGATCTTACTGTGTGGTCAGGCTGATCTTGAGCTCACAGTCTTTCTGCCGCAGTAGCTCTTCAGTAGCTGAATTGGTTCCCTGCGAGATGACGGGGATGAGTACTGGGGATTATACCTGGGGATCTTTACCATTGAGCTATATTCACTGCACTTTTCATTTTTTTATTTTGAGTTAATGTGTAGGTTGCTCAGGCTGGCCTTGAACTTCTGATCCTCCTGCATCAGCCTCCCAAGTAGCTCGGATTATAAGCATGTGCCACCACACCAAGCTTGTTTTTTTTTTTTTTAATACTTTTTTTTTCTTTATATTGTTAGGACACATTTTTGTTTTATCAGTTCAGCAGCTGATGGACATTTAGGTTGTTTACAGTTTTCACAATTACATAGAATCATACTGTGAACACACATGTACAAATATCTATCCACCTCTTTATTTCTTGGGTTATTTTTAGCTTATATTTTAAACCGTTATTACTTACAGGGAAATTCTTAAAGAAGATGAATCTGGCTCAGTTAAAGCTATCATAGAAGACATTCTTTTCAAGGCAAAGAGAAAAAGGTCAGTAAATTCTTCCTAAGTTTGTCATGAAAGGAAATTGTGTCCCTGAACCTTTTTGCCCACCTGTAACTATCTTAGAACTTCATTTCCTTTTGTGTTTCAGAGAAAATGGCTCGTCCTTGTCTGAGTAGGCAGAAAGAACTGGTACTATCATACCTTACCTCAGTAGGGAAATGGGTTTCAGGAATTATATGCAATCTCTATAATTATGTGTATCCCAAAAGTTAATAATTGACTTCACTAAAAAAATGCATATTATTTAGCAAGTTGTATTGACTTTTTGGGTAGCATATGATATTCCATTAAAATGCTTGTATAATTTTAACAGTATTTGAACACCGTGGACAAGTTCGACTTGGAATGGTATGTTATCTTTTTTCTTTTACTGGTACAGAACTAGTTTGGATTACAGAAACATTCTGGCTCTACAGAATGAACAATAATAAAGCAACAAACTTTTTAAAAGAATATATTAAAAGCTATGTTCAGAACATGTGAATATTGAATGTGGTTTTACTTCTTGGTGAAAGATGTAACCGGAGATTATTCCCTTTCTTTTTGGTAGATGCGCCACCTTTATGTGGTGATAGACGGATCTTGGACAATGGAGGACCAAGATTTAAAGCCTAATAGACTGACATGTACATTAAAGGTACAGAAAGATCACTTAAAAGTCATTTACATGTGTCCCAAATGCAGGAGGGACAGTGGGCTCTGGAAAAAAGTGCAGGAAAACTTTTTTCTAGTTGATCTAAGTGACAGCTAAGAGATACGCTACGAGGAAATAGTACAAGGATATAATAAGCCTCACCTGCTAACTATGTAAGTCTGATTTCCGCCTTGCTGTCCCAAGTCAGGGTCTTGTTTTGTCACTTGTCCCTTTCCTTCACTGAATCTTCATTCTCCGTTCACTTCCTTGAATCTGTCTTCTCGGCTTACAGACATATCCATAGTCGTCCTAACTCATGAAGCCCAGTCCTCCATCTTCCTGTTCTCCCTTCCCTGTCCTCAGTGGGTCTTTCCTTCTTTCAATTATTTTTGTTTTGTTTTTCTCTTTGAGTTGGGACCTTGGCTGGCATTGAACTTCTGGCCACATAAGAGGGCCCCCTGCCTCAAATTTTTGTTTTTGTTTTTTTGTTCTTTATTGTACTGAGAATCAAATTTAGGACCTCATATTTACCAGGCAGCTGCTGTACCACACTAAGCTAAATCCCCAGCCCTTTTTCTTTCTTCTTCTACTTTTTTTTTGTTCTGTTTTTTTTTTTTTTTTTTTTTTGGTACTGGGAATTGGACTCATGACCTTGCACTTGCCACACACAGCTGCTGTGCTGCTGAGCTGTATCCCCAGCCCCTGCCTCAATTTGCTAAGCCGTTGGAATTGGAAGGTGTTTGCCATTGTGCTTACTTCTGATTCATTCAAGTTGGGCATGGTGGGAAATGCCTATAATCCCAGCTGGAGGCTGAAGCAGGAGGTACAAGTTTGAGCCCAGCCTGGACCACTCAGTGATTTAGCAAGTCCCTGTCTCAAAATAAATAAAAAGGGTATGGGATGTAGCTTGGTACCAAGGTCTTGGATTCAGTCTTCAATACCATAAAGCAAAATCAAATCTAAAAAAATCTGGGTCATTATTGTTTTATCACCTGCTATTTCAAATATAGTTTTTACTATTTAATATTTTTGCAACTAAACATTTTCTTGAAAATCTGTAAGTTTAAATATCTTATGGGAGTTTGAAGGAATGAAGCCTTCCTGTATGCTTTTTGGGTGAAATAACTTAATAATGACATTTGGCCTGGGATTGTAGCTTAATGGTAGGTACTTCCCTAGCTTGTGCAGAGCCCTGGGTCCCATCCTTAGCAGCCCAAAAAGAAAAAGAAAAAAGAATATCACAAGGGATCCTTGATAAACAGGTTATTAAAGCATAGTTGTATGTATGGTTTTTTGCCCTTGTGTAATATTTCTTTTTGTTCTCTTTAAACAGTTGTTGGGAGTACTTTGTAGAAGAGTATTTTGATCAAAATCCTATCAGTCAGGTATGTAGATAAATGATAGAATTCAGAATTGCATAACTATTTTGCTGCCAAATATACTGTAATTTGTTAAAAAATAGGATATACATTGTATCATTTGCTAAGTGATCTAGATTATATATTCTTTTTAGGTACATTTAGCAAAAAGCATAAAAGTTTAACAGTAGGTAAACTCAGCTAAATTTATTTGTTTAAAATACGAGGAAAAGTTTCTCGTGTGTTGCTTATTTCTTTTGTAGGCATACTAATTTATTTTACATAAATTTTATCAAGAGGAAGTAATTTGTCATATTAAATTAATGATCTTTTTTGTTTTGAGATTGGAATAATTGTAACTAAGAGTAAAAGAGCTGAGAAACTGACTGAACTCTCAGGTATGCGTTATATTACCTTTCCAGGACACAGGCACTTTGTCTTAATCACCCAGACATGTAACCCTGTTCTTAAGGGTGTTTCGTAAGTGAAATGAAGCCTTCCTGTATGCTTTTTAGGTGAAATAACTTAATAATGCCTGTTTTCCATTAAACTCTTGGAATTTAAGATTAACTGTTTTAAACTGAGTTCTGTACATGGTGAATAGTATTACTGTGAATGTGAATCTGTTTCTTTAAGATATGTACAGTCTTTAATATTTTCTGAAAATATTAAAATAATCTTATTGAAACCATTCATAAAATCCACTTAATCTTCAACTTGAGTTTTCAAAAAGTTAAACATTGAATTTAAAGAGCACATATATAAAACGGAATTGCAGCTTTTTTTTTTTTTTTTTTTTTTTGGACTGGGGATTGAACTCAGAACCTTGCAGGCAGGCACCTTGCCACTGACCTAAATCCCTGGCCTGAGTTATAGCTATTGTTAACTGAGTCCACTTTTCTATTCGCACAACATGAATTTTACCTCACATAACTGAATTTTACCTCATAAAAGATAATAATGGCTATTTTAATTTTCTTACCTATATATCCTGCTGCAAACTGACATCATTTAATTCCATTTTACTTTTTGTAAAATAGCTCTACCTTAAATCGATTTCTCCATCTTTGCAATGCATAAGTGAAGTGACACGCTGTGTTTATGAATAATTTTTCACTATGACTGTAAGGAATAAGAGGTTTATTTATATGGATTGATCCAAGAAACTCAGTTGCAAGAAAATATAACAGTTTCGGTTGGAAGTGTGGCTCTGGAAGGCCCCAGTTTGGGTTGGTCTCTAGCACTAGAGGTGGGGCCATAACTAGCTTTCAGCAGCTCACAATGACCTACCTCTATGCCCTCTGTGTTCGGTGCTGACACATGGGGTAGTTGTTTCTAAGCATCAGGCCTTGTCTGGCTTCAGCCTTTGGTCAGTTTCCTGTGAGATGAAAAGGTCTCTGATAGCAGCCTTATGCCTGCATGGCCCTTGTCCAGCTACACCCAGGTGCAGAGGGACTTTGGTTTTACCATCTGCCTACCCATGAGCCACCAGCACCACAGGATAGTGAGGATTTTGGGGATGTATTCCTGCACCCCGAGCAGAATGGAGGCAGGATGGCTGCTGGCTCAGCACAGTATGGGCCAAACAGGATAATTACATGATCGTGGCAGGAGCTGCCCCCTCCTGCCTTGACTTTTCCACTCCAAATGTAGAGGTCATATGTATGAAGATTAAAAATCCTCTGGAGCCAGATACGGTGGGCATGTCTATAATCATAGCTGCTTGGGAGGCTTAGGCAGGAGGATCTTGAGATCAAGACCAGCTTGGATTGCACAGAAAGGTCAAGACTGCATAGTGAGACAGTGAGACCTCAACACAAAATTGGCACTTTTTTTTTTTTTTAAATTAAGCATAGAAAAATTTATTGGGAAAATGGGTGGGGGGAATAGAAACAAGCGAGGTCCCAAATGGGTTGCCCAACATGTTCATATTGTATGTATGGTATTTTTTAATGGCATTTTATAAAAGCAAATTGCTCCATTTAATTTAAGGAAACCCAAGGACACACATAACATCTTTGAAGAAAGCTATTGATATGACCTGTCATGGAGAACCATCTCTTTATACTTCCTTAAGCATGGCCATGCAGACTCTAAAGTTAGTATTTTACATTTCTTACTGAAAGTTGGTTTAGAAGTTTTTAATAAATTAATTGAAATGAGAATATGTTAATTGAAGTTTCCATAAAGCCAGTTATAATAAAGTGGGTAAGTAGAGAACTAGCTGTGTGTGGCAGTGCGCATGTATACTTCCAGCACCCTGAGAGGCTGAGGCAGGAGGATTGCAAATTTGAGCCCAGGCTGGGCAGCTTAGCAAAGATCCTGTCTCACAGAAAGAGAGTCGGAGGTGGCGCTGAGGATATAGCTCAGTGTGAAGGGCCTGGGTTTATTTCTCAGGAGAGAGCTGCCAAAGGTTTAGGGATCACAAGTGGCATTTAGTGTAATATAATGAGTTGATTGTATCTTCACTGACATTTTTTAACCTGTTTGATAGTATATCTATAAATTAATAGTACACAGTTCCTGCAAGTCCAGCTGTGTGGGTTGTAGCAAACCCCAAAGAAAACTTTTACTTTTGAGATAGATAAGTACATAACAAAAATCATAAAAGCAAGCTCTTCAGTGTTATCTACAAATATTAAGTGGGGAGGATAATAATGAAACGTATAAATAACTGGTAAACTTGTTCCAAAAATGACAGAAATCCCTTTCTAGCATAGAAAGAGCTCACACAGCTTCACCCCTCATTGGGTCATCATTTAATTGTTACTGTTGTTAAACCACATGTACATACCTTAAAGCTGACCCTACTGTATAGTCCTGTTTCTCACTGTACACGTTCGACTTCATATGAAAGAAGCCTGTTGAACTATAAGCTTCGTAATGTCGGGGCTCAGTCAGTATCATTTATCATTCTTTCCCTAGAATTTGAGAGAACTTTCTGTGTATTTCCATGAATAAGTATGTAAAAAATACATAGCTCTTTTTTTTTCTGTTTTTTTGTACTGGGGATCAAATTTACGACCTTGTACTTGCAAGGCAGGTGCTTATGCCATGGAGCTAAATCCTCAGCCCCTCTTTCAGTCTTTTTGAGACAGGGTCTCTCTGTGCAGTTCAGGCTAGCCTTGGGCTCACTTTGTAGCCCAGACTGGCCCCGAATTCACAGCAGTCCTCCTGCCTCAGCCTTCCAAGTGCTGAGATGACAGGTGTGCACCAACACACCTGGCTTTATAGCTCATTTTTTGAAAAATGAACATAAGGAGCACTTGCCTGTCATGCACGAGTCCTGAACTCTGTCTTCAGCACTGAAAAAGAGAAAAAAAAAATGTACATTGAAGTATTTAAAACATTCTCAATTCATTTCCCAGCAATGTTGAGACAAATGAGATATTCTATGGTCTGAATGTATAAACCTTGTATATTGTTCCTTATAGATACATTTTTGTGGGTATAATTTGCTATAACTTAATGAGAGTATATTTTATCTCTTCTTTAGACACATGCCTGGACACACAAGTAGAGAAGTCCTCATCATCTTTAGCAGTCTTACAACTTGTGATCCATCGAATATATATGATCTGATTAAGGTAGGACCGGTGCATCAAAAGTGATGGGGGCTGGGGATTTAGCTCAGCGGCATAAGCACCTGCCTTGAAAACAGGCAGTCATGAGTTCGATCCCCATATCGATAAAAAGGAAAAAGACAAAAAAAAAAAGAGTGAAGCTATAGCAGAGTCTGTGGCACATACCTCTAATCCCAGCATTCTGGGAGGCTGAGGCAGGAGGATTGCAAGTCAAGCTCAGCCTGGGCAACCTACTGATTTAGTGAGACACTGTCTCACAATTTTTTTGGCAGCATGGTGGCACAAGCCCGTAATCCCAGCACTCTGGAGGCTGAGACAGGAGGATTACCTTGAGTTTAAGGCTAGCCTGGGCTACATAGTGAGGTTAAACCCAACCTAAACTGTACAATGGGACTCTTGTCTCAAAAAAAAAAAAAAGGAAAGGGAAAGTGAAAGGGGATGAAAAAAGGAATTAAAATGTCTTATGTACAAGTACACTACCTAAAAATACAAACATTTTGCACTGTATTCATGTACTGATAAAATGATTTTTAAAATGCTATAAAAAATAAAACTTTTAAAAGGGCGCTGGGAATGTGGCTCAGTGGAGAGACCCTAGATTGAATCCCTGGGGCCCCCAAAAAACAAAAAAACCCAAAGTTAAAACACTAAAGAGAATTCTGTACTGTGTCCAGAGCATTATTTTTTCAAGTATATTAATTCTTAATTAAATACTTTTCTTCTTAATTCTTCTTTTTCTTGGATTTGATAAAGATCCTGAAAGCAGCTAAAATCAGAGTGTCCGTCGTTGGGCTGTGGGCAGAGGTTCGGGTTTGCGCTGCACTTGCTCGGGAAACTGGAGGTGTGTGTCTAGTGTGTTCACTCTATTCATAATCATCATGTAAGGATTCACTGACTAAGCTAGGCTGTCGTAAGCCACTGAATCTAAATTATTTCATATCCATAGTCTAGCATATGAAGCCATCTTAAATATATTTTGCATTGAGAAATCACCTCAAAGGGGAAGGAAATTTCAGTAATGTTTGTGTTTAGAGAAAGCATAACTGTTGAAAGGCTAGAAATTTTACTGTGTATAATACTTTCTAAAGATTTCATAATATGGCTTTTAATCAAATTGTAATTACTGTTCTTAGAGATACCAATTTAGAAATAAAGTTCTTAAAAATGACAATTTAACTAAAATCTTAATTTTGAAGATGTACATTTGTAGATGTTAAAGCTTTTACAGGACTATATAGAAATTTTAATGTGTTCTTACATGTGTAAAGCTGTTTGTTTGTTTCTTGTTAGGCATGTACCATGTGATTTTAGATGAAAGCCACTACAAAGAATTGCTAATGCATCATGTTAGTCCTCCTCCTGCCAGCTCAAGTTCTGAATGCTCCCTTATTTGTATGGGTATGTGTTTATTTTGTTATTTTAAAAATACATATTTTTATTCATATGAGGCTTTCTGTTTTCATTTACTTAAGTTACTTTAAAATTTGAGTTGGATTTTTTGGGGGCCATGTTTTATGTCACACACTGACTTAGGTAATGCCAACACTCTGGAAGCCTAAGGCAGGGGAATCGCACATTGGAGCCCAGCCTGAGGCAGCTTAATGACTTAGCAAGACCCTGTCACAAAATTTATAAAAAGGGATGAGGTTGTAGCTTAGTGTGAAGGCCCTGGGTTCATTTCCTATTACAACACACACCCAAAAAGACAGTGTTGTTATTAAATTAGAAGATATAGATATGCTGCATGTGGTGGTACACACCTATAATCCCAGCACTTGGGGCTGAGGCAAGAGGATCACTACAAGTTCATGACCTGCCCTCTCTACAAAGCAAGAGACCTCGCCTTGGAAAAAACAAAGCAAAAAGAAAGCCCCCAAAAAGAAAATATAGGCGACTGGGGGTTTAGCTCAGTGGCACAACTGCCTGCCTGGCAGGTATGAAGTTGTGAGTTCGATCTCCAGTACCAAAAAGAAAAGAAAATATAGGTAAGAACTTCAGAATCTGAGGTCATGTGTAGACCTATTTTTCCCTCATTCCTCTATTTTTTCTTTACAGTAGCGGGGTTTACAGTTAGTCTCAGATAGGATAATAAGCATACACATATATCTCCTAAGAGATGGAAAAACAACTGTTTGTTTGAAAACAGCCTTTGTACAACTTTGTTGGCTCTCTGGTAGAAACATTTTTAGGTTCCTACCCCTAGAATTGTGCTTTTTGCTTGGTAAGAGAAATTAATACTTTATCTTTTCTGTGAAGAATTTCCTCAGCACACCATTGCTGCTTTGTCTGATCAAGATGCAAAACCTTCTTTCAGCATGGCATAAGTAAAGACCAGTAATATTTTAGCACTTACAATTCATTGCTGTAAGTTATAAATTAAAAGATGGGCTTGAAATGTGGCTTGTAATTAAAAATTACCTTTTGACCTGGGTGTGATGGTACACATGTGTAAATGTAGCACTCTAGAGGCTGAGGCAGGAAGATCACTGTGAATTCAAGGCCAGCCTGAATTACAGTGAGACCCTGTCTCAAAAAAAAAAAAATTTTTTTTTTAGATAGCCATAAAAAGGAATGACTATATACAGTATATTTCTGCAGTAAGATCTTCAGGAAATGTCAGTAGAAGGAAGAGAGAAGGTGTGTAATTTGATGCCGTCTATCTAAAAAGAAGGAAGTGATGTGAGATGATTCAGTTGTGCTCAGAATAAAAACAATAGTAATGGATATAGGGAGTGAAAACTAAAGAGTGTGTTGGTGTTTAAGGAAAGGCAAAGTGATAGAACCTGGACTTATACTAAGTATGCCTTGTTTGAACTTCCGCACTTAATATTTTATATAATTAAAAAACAAAAAGAAAGTGATTTTTTCCAAGTCACAGGCAAGACTTCTGCCTCCTTCCATTAAAGGTATAAAAAGGACTACATTTACTGTTCTAGAGGAAATATGTCACACAGCCACGTGTGGTGGCACATGCCCGTAATCCTAGTGGGGAGGCTGAGGTAGGAAGATCAAAGAGTTCAAGGCCAGGCTGGGCAAGACCCTGTCTCAATAAACATTTTTTAAAAAAGAGGAAGAGGGAGGTATGTTGTCAGTTAAATGACACACATATTTTCAAATAAAATTTAAAATTTTTGAAATCCAGAGTTTAAAGTCAAGGAAACGTATTTTCTTTTTCTTTCTTTTTTTTGTCTTTTTTGAGATAGGGTCTCACTATGCAGTTCAGGCTGGTCTTGGGCTCACTTTGTAAACCAGGCTGGTCTCAAACGTGCAACAATTGCCTGCCTCAGCCTCCCAAGTGCTGGGATTACAGGAGTGCAACATATTTTCTTCAGTTTTTAATTTTTAATTTTTTTTTTTTTTTTTTTTTTACTTTTTACATCTTTATATACATCATCTTTCAAGTAATTTTTTTCCCCGCAGGCACCTGGATAGCAGTTCTGAACCGGGACTTACATTAGGAGGCTATTTCTGCCCACAGTGTCAGGCAAAGTACTGTGAGCTTCCTGTTGAATGTAAAATATGTGGTAAGAACCTGTTATTCATTGTTTAGTAAATTAATTTCAAATAATTTATTATCTATCATATTGGTAAAAATAAATGTTAAAAAATGTAAATGTTGAATTCCACCTAGGTTTCTGGGTATTTATGTGTCTGTGTATGTATTTATGTGTGTGTGTATGTGTGTGTGTGTGGTACTGAGGCTTGATCCCAGTACCCACTCTCTGCTCTGAGCTGCATCCCCAGCCCTTTTTATACTCGTGAGACAACGTCTCACTAAGTTGCCCAGGCTGGGCTCAAACTTGCAAAGTTTTTGGCTGAGCCTCCTGCAGTGTCGAATTACAGGTGTGTGTCATCAGGCCTGGTGTGGCTTTACTTTTTGCAAAGAGAAATAGGTTACTTTTTAAATTGAATGTCCAGTACTACATTTCCAAGAATAAACATAATGTATAAAGTCTAATTCATTTAGAAGTAAGCAAATAGGCCCAGAGAGGTAATATGTGAGGTGACAGAGCTTACTCACCCCTGGACACGCCTGTGGTCCAAGGAAACTGAGAACCGAGCAGCAACAGATGCCGCTCACTCTCCAGGGAAGGAGTTCAGCAGTGGAAGGGCTGGCAAGCCTGCAGCATGGCCTGGCTTCAGCCTCCAGTGCTGCAAAAAACAAAACTCCACTAAAAACACTTGCAAGTGCTTAGGCTGGGTTACAGATTTGGCTTCTTAGCTGTTGTCTCTATGAGGTGTGGATTAAATATGCTTCTGTTTGTATGTTAGGTCTTTCTTTGGTCTCAGCTCCCCACTTGGCGCGGTCGTATCATCATTTATTTCCCTTGGATGCTTTCAAGAAATTCCCCTAGAAGAATATAAAGGGGAAAGGTATGAGTTTTGATTTATTTATATCTCTTCATAATGGCGAGCTAATGTTTGAGTAGATTGTCACTGCCTTTTGAAAAATAGTTATTAACTTGAGTATGATTATTTCTGATATAGAAAATGAGACACAGCTGGGCATAGTGGTGCATACCTGTAACACAGCTGTAGAGACTGCTGAGGCAGGTGGATTGCAAGTTCAAGGAAAGCCTGACCAACTTAGATCCTGTCTCAAAATTTAACAAAAGGGAAAAAAGGCCTGGGGATGTGATTTGCGGTAGAATACCGGTGGGTTCAATCAGGGAGGATCCTTGTTTTTGAATGAAATAACTCATTATTGAACACATCTGTGTCTCCAGAACTTGTTGATTTCCTTGCTTTCACCTCTTCGTAGTGAGAGTGATGTACTGAAGCCAGGTATGATAGTTCATGCCATAATCCTAGCAATTAGGAGACTGAGGCACAAGGATCTTGGGTTCCATCCAGGCCAGTCTGGGTTAAATAGAAAGTCCTGACCCAAAAAACAAGAACGGAAAAATCATTTGGAAATCGTTTCATATAAGCACACTTAGAGGATTATTTTTCGAAATTGTGTATGTAGATATTACCATGTTTTATATAATCAGTTCTTTTTTTTTAAATTGGTACCAGGGACCACATGCTTGCAAGGCAGGAGCTTGTGCCACTGAGCTAAATCCCCAGCCCCAATCAGTTGGTATTATCAAATAATGTTAATAACTTTAACTTTGTATATGTATAAATGCCTGATAGATTCTTAGAGGTAGAATTGTTGAATCAAAAGTTATGTGAATTTTAAGGCAGCCATGGTGGTAAAAACCCGTATAATCCCAGCACTTGGAAGGCTGATGCAGGAGGATCACCATGAGTTAGAGGCCAACCTGGGCTACCTAGTAAGCTCCAGAGCAGCCTGGTCTACATAATGAGACCCTGCCTCAAAAAGGAAAAACAACAAGTGATTTAATAGATGCTGTAAAGATATCCTTTAAGGAGGTTTCATTTGTTGTTTGCTTAAACTTGAACAGTATTAGGATTATGAAATTTTTTTATATTGGCCAACTTTTAAAAAATCTTACTGTTTTAACTTGCATTTATTTATTTACTTATGATTGAGGTAGACAGATTTAAAGATAGAGCTGAAGAAATATTCCAGGAAGTAGAATACTTGGCATAAAATGAAGAACCCAATAAAGGTAAAAAACCAAAAAAATCCAAACTGGTAGATTTTTCAAGAATGTCCAGTATAGGAATATGTGAGAAAGAAAGAAAAGAGAAAATATAGAATAGGAGATCATCAAATAAATAGTTTAAGGAAGTTTTCTACTTCCTTAAACTATTGTACAAACTATTCCTTCTACTATTGAAGAATAGTATTTTCTTGGTCAAAAAGGACTGTCAAGTGGTTAATTTATTGAAAAAAAACCAGACCCACACTAAAGTACATAGCTGTATAATTTCCAAATACGTAGTGAAATACGAACCCTAAACATTTCCAGAGGAGAAAAATTAGGTCATGTCAAGGATCTGGGATTAAAATTGCTCAGCTTCTCATCAACAATATTGAATGCTAACAGAGAATTTCAGTGTTCAGACAGAAATATTATATATATATACATATATAATCAGAGTGAAAATATTACAGTTCAGCCAGGTGTGGTGGTGCATGCCTGTAATGCAGCAGGAGAACTGCTGTGAGTTCAAGGCCAGCCTGAGCTAGAGTGAGACCCTGTCTCAAAAAAAAAAAAGACTTACAGAGATGGATGAGCATGACATTAGTTTACATGTATGCACTGTTAGTCCAAGAAGTCTGAAGGAATTAAGTTCTCATCTTCCATGGCTGGAGGCTCAGAGCCAGTATTCACAGAGCAGGAGTTAGCACTTATATAAGCATAAGTAAATATCACAGTTACAAGTTTAGTTTAGTTTCGTTTCGTTTTTTTTAATTCCATGTTTGTGGATTTTTGAGACAGGGTATCACTCTATAACTCAGGCTGACCTTAAACTCACTGGCCCAAACTCACGGCAGTCCTCCGGCCTCAGTGTTGGGATTATAGGCATGCACCACCCCACTTGGCACAAGGTTAAAAGTTTTGAAAGTACCTCTGGGGAGCTGGGAATGAAATGGGAAGGAGCCAGGGAATTGCTGTTTTCAGTAATAAACAGAGAACTTTGTTTTTTTGAGAGTTCTGGGGTAGAATCAAGCCAGGGCCTCATATAATCGGCTTGCACTGCACTGCACCCCGAGTCCCAGGTCTTTATACTGCTCCTTGAAAGTGAGACTGCCAGCCTTGGGGGTGCACACCTGTAATCCCAGCACTCAGGAGACTGAGGAAGGAAGGTTGCCGCAAGTTTAAGGCCACCCTGAACTACCTTTAAGGAGGAGACACCCTATCTCAAAAACCAGCCAGAAAACAAACAAAAATTTGAAAAGAAAGAAAATAAAACCATTAGGCCCCCATTCTGTGTAAGAAGTTAACGTGTCTTCTCTTCATCTAGGATTGTATCTACTAGGTATAGGAGAGTTGAAAAATAGTTATTTTCTGTAGGGCTTAATTCTCTTCTAGAACCCCAATTAGAAAATATATGCATATTTAACCTTAATGAAAACAAAAACTACATTTTGGGCTGTCTTGAGCTGGCCAACATACTGTAGAATTTTAAGAAACTGTTGGCATTCTTAACTCTTTCTGCCAAAGTTTGGTATAGAAGTAATTAGTAAGGGATTCTAGTTACTCCAACTTGGTTACATCATTTTAACTAGTGAATTCTTTTTTAAAAAATGATTCTCAAACTTTCTTTTTCAGATTTTGTTATGGATGTCAGGGGCAACTGAAGGACCAACATGTGAGTCTTGACTTTCTAATAATAAGCTATGCATAAGAAAATAATACTATAATAAGTTTTCTGGAGGTTGTTGAAGACCAGGCTTATATCAGCTTATTTTCTATAAATAGTTATATACTAATTAGTAGACATAAAATGGGGGAAAAATAATCTAAATAGTAGTTTTGTAATTCTGCATTCTGATTTTGGTATGAAGACACTTAGTGCTTTGTCTTCTGTTTTTAAGCTAACTGCTTTTGTTTATTTAAAGTGTTGTGTTTTGCTTTTGTTACCAGGGGTAGAACCAGGGCCTAACCCACGCTAGGCAAGCACTCTACTACTGAGCTACAGCCCTGGCCCCATTGTGACTCCTTTGGAAGTTATCATTTAAGGTGGCCACAAATAAAAATTGTTAGTATTTGGAAGCATTTTTAAAATTTTTTAATACAGAGCCAGGCTAGTGGTGCCTGCCTGTAGTCCCAGCCAGTCAGGGGCATGACTGAGTTCACTGGGCCTGAGCCACACAGCGAGGCTCCATGTCAAGCAACCATGGCAGAGTTTAAAAAGAAGTTTTTGAAAGTAGTCAGTGCGATTATATAAAGTCATATAAATGCGAATGTCATGTCTATTTTTAATATTTAGTGACATTTCCATATTTAAAAATACAAAGTCTATCAAGTGTTAATTAGCAGTATTACTTGTTTGAGGCTAGCAGTGTAGCTCCGTGGTAAAGCTCATGCCCAGTATGTATTTTAAGATCCTGGGTTCAGTCACCAGCACCCCACAAAACAAAACAAAAATTGCTTGTTTATTCCACTTGAATGTTTCATAAAATAATTTTATTAAATTTTACTTTCCTTGAGACGAGGGGTATAGCTCAGTGGTAGAGAGCCTACTTAATGTGTATGATCCAAGGTTCAATCTCTAGAACATTTCTCTTTGACATCTGTAGTTTATCCTCACTAAAATCACTTTTTCAATTGTTTTACAGTTTTTTTGTTTTTTTGTACTGGGAATGAAACTCATGCTTGCCAGGCAGGTACTGTGTTGCCTAGCCATATCCCTAGCCCTTGTTTTATAGTTTCTAAGAACATAATCTAGCTGAGTGTGGTGGCTCATTCCTATAATATTAGCACTTAGAAGGCTGAGGCAGGAGGATCACCCAGAGTCAAAGGCCAGCCTGAACTACATAGTGAGATCTTCTCTAAAACAAAGCAAAACAAAACATCATCTTTACTTGTGTGTTAAGATATAGTGAGTTTTATCTCTAGTCAGAGGTATCCGTATATGCAATGCTGATAGAATTGTGAGCTTTTATTCTCTATGTGTAAGTTGACCTACTGCCTAATGGCTTAGTTGAAAGAGGAATATAATTTTTGCAGTTGTGAGGTTGTTCTCTTAAAAATAACTAAACCCAGGGCTGGAGATATAGCTCAGCAGGGCAGCACCTGCCTAGCAAGTTTGAGACCTTGAGTTCAATTCCTGGTGCCAAAAAAAAAGCCTCTTAAGAACTAAACCCATGTTAAATTTTTGTGCTTCTGTTTTTACTCGGATCTGTCTGATGACCACCTGTAAACATTCATACCTAGCACTGATTTGTGCTCACATGACTCCTCTATGTTGTTACTTAAATGAAGTAGCTGAGAATATGTTATAATAAATTGACTTTGGGGGGCTGGGGATTTAGCTCAGCGGCATAAGAACCGCTGATATAAGTTTCTGATATAAGAAACTTTTTTGTGGCTGGGTGTGTTGGTACACATCTGCAAGCAGGCGGTCGTGAGTTCAATCCCCGGTACTGATAAAAAATAAATAAATAAATAAATAAATAAATAGACTTTGAGGACTCAAATCAGTCATTTCTCCATTTCTAAGGATAGTTGGGGGGGCATAAATCACATCAGATTTAAAAATATATATGCAAGGTGGGTAGGGAAGCTTGCTTGCAATATAAATAGCAAAGCAACATAAATGTCTTCTAGCTGTGATCACTTAACTGTTTATTTTTTATTTTTTTCACTTAACTTTTAGACACTATCTTGGTTGATTCCTTTTTCTTCTTTCTGTTGCAGGTCTATGTTTGCACTGTGTGCCAGAATGTATTTTGTGTGGACTGTGATGTTTTTGTTCATGACTCTCTCCACTGTTGTCCTGGCTGCATTCATAAGATTCCAATTCCTTCAGGTATTTGATTCCAGTATGAGTACACATAATGTGTCAAAAAGAAATTTGTGTTGGGCACACCCATTATCCCAGCACTCAGGAGGTTGAGGCAGCAGGATCCTTGAGTTTGAGGCCAGCCAGGGTTACATAGCAAGTTCAAGGCCACCATGAACTACATAACAAGACTCTGTCTCAAAAAAAAGAAAAGATTTGAAACTATAAGGTGATTCTTTAGAAAAAGCTCCAATTAAAACATGAAGAACAGTTTAAGAGAAAAATCTGATATAAGAAACTTTTTTGTGGCCTGGGTGTGTTGGTACACACCTGGATTCCCAGCACTTGGGAAGCTGAGGCAGGAAGATAGCTGTGAGTTTGAGGCCACCCTGAGCTGCATAGTGAACTCAAGGACAGCCTGAACTACACAGCAAGAAAAAAAAAAAAAACTTTTTTTCACAAGACTATTAAGTCTTTGTTTCTTGTCACAAAAGGCCTAGAATTCATTAGTATTTTATTCAACGAATTTTGTATTATTTAGAGTCATGTGTTCAAAGTCCTTGTGCATTAGTATGTGCAAATTATAATTGAAGTACATTAAATGTTTGTGATTTATTTTAATTCATTAATTTAGTGTAAGAAGACATTAAGAACACATTGTAAGAGGTGGGAGTTAAGCTCAGAGGTGTAGGTTTCTGCTCGGCAAGGGTAAGATGGTGAGTTTCATTCCTGGTACCAAAACAACTAAACAAACAAAAAACACATTGTAAGATGGAAGTTATATAATAATTATGAAATGTTAACACATACGAAATAATGCACTGCTGCATCCTCCAGAGTGTTCTGTTTGGACTTAAAATATTTGGAGTTCAATTATAAAATCTGAAGTAAGTTCTCTGGCTGTGACCAACAGGAGGCTTTTAGGTTTAACACACCAACTCACAAGCCCACACCACCCTTGGCACCAGTTCACAAGAAAGAGATGAAAGAGAACCACAGCCTGGAGCAGGGCCACATCGCATACCCGCCATGGGGTCTGGACACAGCTTTGCAGGCAGGGGTCTCTTAACTGCGAGGCTGGCATCTTCCCTCTATGAAGTCACAGGGCTTCCATGCTTAAACAACAGTGGAATTCCAATGCCGTGGGAAAAGGTTTTGGCCTCTTTTATGCACTACACTGATTGCTTTTAAAATACCATACAGAATGCAGGATGTTGGATGCCACCATTTTGGTTGGTTGTTACCTGAGTCTTGCTTGTGTAGTTCAGGCAAATGAAACCAAAGTTGAGATATCTTCCTCTTTGAACCTCACTGAGTGTTTAATTATTGTCTTCCATTATTCTGCGCTGGGTCACTAGGGAAATTTAGCTGAGAAGATCTGTTTTTTTGTTTTTGTTTTGGCACCGGAGCTCGAACCTCATGATCAGGCATTTGCAAAGCAGATGCCTATGCCGCTGAGCTAAATCCCTAGCTCCCAAAATCTGTTTTTAGGTCCAGTGCAGCTGTGTTGTTGGTAGAACTCTTCAAGATGTGCCCTGTTGAGAGTGAATAAAGCTTCCATTCTGTAACAAAGGTGTGTACTGTGTATTTTATATCTGTAGACTTTAATCACCCTAGGTAGAATTTTACCATGAAGTTTATGATCTTATAAATAAGAATTCTTAGTGAAGGACATTATCAGTAATGATGATGTAATTCCATGCTAGAGATTTTATTTTTTAAAATTATTATTTTAAAAATTGGGGCTGGGGATTTAGTTCAGCAGCATAAATGCCTGCCTGGCAAGTGTAAGATTGTGAGTTTAATCCCCAGGGGTTGGGGAAATCAAACTCAGGACCTTGTGCTTGCCAGGCAGGTGTGTTGCTACTGAGCTATATCCCTGGCTCTAGAGATTTTATTTAATAAACCTTGGCTGAGGCCTAGAAATTCATATTCTCTGTAAACACACACACACGCTGGTACGCAAGGTAACAAAAGTAATAGATGTTGCAGTTAGTATTCATATGGTAAAGGCAATTTTGAATGTAAAGGATATTTTAAAACTTAGATTTCTAATCCTATTCAAGGATGGTGTTAGGAAGTGCAAGCTGTTCCCATAATTAAAAAAAAAATACAAACTCAGCTAAGCCTTGACATCCCCCACGCCAGCTAAAACTTGTAGATAAATGTAACTCAACCAGACAGTGCATCTTGTTGAACGAGCTTGCTTTCAAATTCTTAAGGACAGACTAACTCAGTTATAGGCAATGAATGATTCTTCCTGTTCCCCACAATCCTGATCCCCAAATTATACAATAGTAACCGCAATTAGCTTACATAAAATAAGCCTGCCTGAGAGCATATGACTCAGTTTATGTAACCAATTATAAAAGATCCTGTTACCTGTCTTCAGACCTCCTACTGAAAACATACGTAAGTGACTGTTAGCTTCAAGTTAGGGCTGCTGTTGAAGATTCCATTCGGCCTGCTAGTGTAATAAAGCCCTATGTCTTCCAAAGTTCCTCTGGTGCTATGACTTCTGTCTGGTCTGGACCTGAACCTCGTAGCAGTATTTTCTGAGCTGAGACCCAGTGGTTTTTTGTTTGTTTGGTTGGTTTTTTTTTTTTTTTTTTTGAGACAAGATCTCACTGTGTAATTCAAACTTGCTTTGAACTCACTCTATAGCCTAGGCTGGCCTTGAACTCACAGCAATTCTTTTCCCTCAATCTCTGCATAGGTGTGCAGTACCATGCCTGGGGGCCCACTGGTTCCCTATGTGGAAACAAATTATAGTTACAGGTAACCTGGTACCTGCCATCTTCTCTCTTCTTTGACAAAAGAGGTAGCAATGATGTGCGTGCGATACCTTTAACACTGTCCAAGTGTTCTACTTCTTTCTCCCTGATGGCTTAGAGGCAAGACCTTGGGTCACCTCTTAAAGTTTCTGGAACTGTCCTAGAGACTCATCCTACAGATTTAACTTTCCCCAAGTATCATTTTCTTTCTTGATGAAGTTAGGGTAAATATTTTAATTATACTAAGGAGAAGCTTTGCTTTCCACAAGACAGAGGAAAATCTTGGATTGTTGAAGATTCCAGTAATGGGAGTTAGGATTGTAGCTTAGTGGTAAAGCGCTTGTCTAACAAGTGCGAGACCCTGTGTCCAGTCGCCAGCACTGGAAAATAATTGCAGAAATAGAAATGATGATTAAGGCAGTTCTGACCTTTAGTTTCCTTATTGAGATTCTTAGCATATTATCATATATTTTAAGTGCTTTCAAATAGGTAGTTTGTTACCTTACATTCTGTGTGTGTGTGTGTGTGTGTGTGTGCGTGTGTGACTAGGGACTGAACCCAGGGCATTTGCACTGAGCTATCATCCCAACGCTTTTTTATTTACTGTTTGAGTCAGGGTCTCACCAACTTGCTTATACTGGACTTGAACTTGCAATCCTTTCACCTCCTCAGCCTCCTGGAGTGCTCGGATTACAGGTGTGCATTATCACACTCAGTCTCGTGTTCTTTATTCAGACTCACAACCCTACCTCCTTCCATCACCCATGAATCATTGCTTGCAGTTTGCCCATGGGCTTGGTCATGCAGTCCTTGGGTGCCTGCTCAGGAAGCCAGATCTGCTCAGTGCTGTGGTATTCCGTCCAGCTCTAGATGGTGAAAGGGACAACTCAGATTAGACTAGTGTGCTAACTTCCTTTTCCAGTCTAGCCCAGTGCAAAGTAAGCGCCAGTAGAGTAGAAAGTAGGCAACATCTCAGGACAAAAAGGCAGCTAGAGGAATCTGAGGAAACATTGAAAGTTGTGCCTAGTGGATGCACGTGGGAGGCTGAGGCAGAAGGATCACTGCAAATTCAAGGCCAATTTGGGCTACATTGTGAGTTCAAGGCCAGCCAGCACTATATAAAAAGAACCTGGGTCAAAAAACAGTTTGGTTGACCAAAGGGGGAAGAAAAAAGACTAAAATTACTAATATCTGTAATGAAAAAGAAGACATTACTAAGAACCTTACAACTTACATAGTCACCCCAAAAAGAAACTTCTTACTTATTAACAGTCACTCCCCATTTATTCCATTTCATGGTATCTCCTACAGTTGTCTTTAGTTTGGTATGTTTTATGAGTTACAGCTCAAAAAAACTTTAAGAAACAAAACCTTAACATGTGGAAACAGGTTAGCAGGTCTCCTGCTGCCCAGAAGGGAAGTGGGAAGCGCGTGGGGACATGGTGAGATTTCTCAGTGCTTTGTAACACCCTCATCTCTGGCCATGGGTGACTTCCTCTCCTGCCTCCATTACGGTCAGCAAGTTCATAGCGTTAAGTGATTTCAGGCGTGTTGACATACAGCGGTGTAAGCAGTCTTGGGAAGGCAGTTGGTGAAACCCTAAGGGCTTCAGGAAATGCAGGAGTTAAAGAAAAGGGAAGAGGTGCAAGTCTCCAGAACGAGAGAGAGGCTGCCGCATTTCTGGGAAGTGCTGTGCTGACGCCCAGTGCCTCTCTGGCCTCCAGATTGTTAGTACTCATTTGATTCTGTTCTGGGAAAGGGATGACAGGGTGGGCTGAGGACTCTCCTGGGATGTTTACTCAGTTTCCCCTAACTGATTGCTGTCTGAGTCACACCTCAGGCCAGGACCCTGGAAGCAGTGCAGCCCTTCTCCACGAAGGTCTTAATCACTCAGCAAACCTGACACAGCAGCTATGTGTCTGCCTTGATCCTAGGCATCAGAGAAATGGACTCTGGGAAGGAGATACAGGGTCTAACTTTGTGGACATGGAAGCTTCTAGTCTGAAAAGGAGTGGCCTTACAAAGAGGTCCATGTGAGCAGGGCCTGGTGGCACCTACCTGTAATCCCAGCACTCCTAAGGCTGAAGCAGATGGATTGCAAGGATTGCAAGTTTGAACCCAGCCTGGGCAGTACAACAAGACTGTCTCAAAATAAAATTTAAAGAAGTGCTGGGGCCTTGGGTTCAGTCCCCAGCACTGGAAAAAACAAAAGTGCTAGCAGTATGTCAGGGTTAAAGGAGTGGGCAGGGGATCTATCAGATGAGCTTGGTTGCAACTCACGTATCTGAGATCAAGCAAAGAGCAGAAATCAATGGGGCGGGGGGAAGCTGACAGACAGGTAACCTCTAGAAAGCAGTTGCCCCATCTGAAGGAGGCTGCTTCTGGCATGTCGAGGGTTGGGATAGAAGGAGTTTTCACTTTATATCCTTTAGTACTTTTTCAGTTTTGGGGGAGGTGCTGGGACTCTAGGACCTTGTGTTTCACAGGCAGGTGCTTATGCCGCTGGGCTATATCCCCAGCTACTTTTTCAATTTTATTCATAATGTCTTACCTAGTCTGAAAAACAAAAAATAAGGGTCATAAAATAAAGTAACCATTATTCAACCCCAATTTTACTCTTTCCTTCAGGGAATATAGGCCCTTTGAGGCCATATATTTTGATACTTAAAGAGAAAACTTTAAAATTTGCATACTACAAAAATGAAGCATGATTCTTTGGAGGAAAAGGAGGGATTTTTTAAGTATCTCTGTAATCAGCTATTGTAAATATGTTGCTTGGACCAGTAGCATCAGACTCATCTAGCAGTGCATTAAAAATGCAAACTTAAGCTGAGCACAAGGGCACTTGCCTACAGTCCCAGCACTTGGGAGGCTGAGGCAGGAGGATCTCAGTGAGTTTGAGGCCAGCCTGATCTACATAGCAAGGTCTTGTCTTAAGAAACAAAAACAAAAAAAGAAATGCAAACTCTTGAGCCCACAGGAACCTGCTGAATTGAACTCTGGTGTGAGCTTGGCAATCTTCTTCAATAAATCCCCTCTGTCCCCTAAACTCTTGCCTCACCTTGACTTGTGAACCGCATGTAAAAAGTACAGCTGGGTTATGAACAGCTGGCTGCACAATGGAAAGTGTGTTAAATGAACACTGTTCATTTGTAGATTGTAGATATTGACAGAGAAGTTGTGAAAACCAGTGAAACCTAGAAGCCTTACTGCAGCAATTTGATACACTAGCAAAAAGATGTGGATACTCTGGAAGGTAACTCTCCCCTGGCTCTGTCCAGGTGGCACAGGGAAGCATAGCGCTTTGCCCTGTGATGTACAATTCCTTTCCACAAGGCTGGGGAAGAACTGGGCCTTGTGTCTGCGCCAGCATATTCCTACAGCTTCTCAGAGTCCTTTGGGCAATGACTGAGCGGATAAATCATGCAGGAAACAATGTCTAGTCAAGACTTTAAATATGAACTACAAACTTCAAGAATATAGTTTTGTGGCCAGGGATTTAGCTCAGCGGCTCAAGTGCTTGTGTCATGAGTTCGATCCTGGTTTAAAAAAAAGAAAAAATCTTGTGGGTTTTTTTTTTTTTTCCTTTCAATAAAATTAAATTTTAAAAAAAGTTTGAAGAAAGGGGGAGGAAACGATCTGGGGACCTGGGGTTTGCCTTGCTTTAAAATTTGTCCTCTTAAATTATAAAGAATAGAGCAGAAATTAACACACTGAAGACTACAAAAAAATACAAAGAATGAAAGACCTGCTTCTTTGAAAGACTGAATAAAATTGACAAACCCTTAGTCAACCATATCAAAAAAAAGAAAAGACTCAAACCCACACCATTAGGAATGAAAAAGATGAAATCACAACAGACCCAGATTTTTCTGTAGAAATCTAGAACATTATCTATACCTACTTTGAAAACTTATATTTAATAAAATGGGAAGTATAGAAGAAATGGACATATTCCTACATACATATAAATTACCAAAGCTGAATCAAGAAGCTATAAAAGTAAGTAACCCAATATCAATAAATGAAATCAAAGATATAAGTAAAAAACTATCAACAAAGAAAATCCCAGACCCTAATGGATTCACTGCTAAGTTCTACAAGAAATTTAGTGAAGACCTAACACCACTACTTCTCAAACTTTTTAATGAAATTGAAAGTGAAGCAATCCTAAATTTATTCTGGAAGCATGCATTACCCTAACACCAAAACTGGAGAAGGACCCAACTAACAAAGAGAATTATAGGGCAATCTCCCTAATGAACCCTGATGCAAAAATCCACAGTTAGATACTGACAGACAGACTGCAGCAAATTATCAAAAAGATTGTACATCATGATCAAGTAAGATTCATCCCAGGGATGCAAGGATGGTTCAACGTACATAAATCCATAAATACAATACATCATATTAACAGAGCTAAGGACAAAAATCATATGATCATCTCAATAGATTCAGAAAAAGCTTTTGACAAAGTCCAGCACCCATTCATGATAAACATCTTACAGAAAATTGGAATAGATGATCTTTAACTCAACCTTATAAAAGCCATCTATGACAAACCAACAGCCAGTATCATACTAAATGGACAAAAACTAAAAGATTTTTCTCTAGAATCAGGAAGAAGACAAAGATTCCACTGTCTCCTCTCTTATTCAACATAGTATTGGAAACTTTCACTGGAGCAATTAGACAAGAGGAGGAAATATAAAAGGAATAAAGATAGGAAAGGAAACATAAATTATCATTTGCAGATGACATGATATTCCACCAAAAGACTTATATTTATTAAGCAAATTCAATAACATAGCTGGATATGAAGTGAACTAAATATCTGTAGCCTTCCTGTACATGAATATCTAACTCACTGAGAGAGGAACCAGGGAAATAATACCATTTACAACAGTATCCAAAAAAGTGAAATACCTAGGAGTCAATCTAACGAGGATGTAAAACTATATTGAAAACTATAGCACTCTTGAAAAAGGAGATTGAAGAGGATATCCCATGCTCTTGATAGGAAGAGCCAATATAGTGAAAATGGCCATACTTCCAAAACTCTTATACAGATTCAGTGCAGTCCCAATCAAAATTCCAATAGCATAGCTCACAGAATTAGAGAAAGCAATCCAAAAGGTCATTTGGAACCAGAAGACACCTGGAATAGCAAAGGCAATCCTGAGAAACAAAGACAACACAGGAAGCATCACAATCCCTGACTTGAATTTATACTATGAAGCTACTGAGATAAAAACAGTGTGGTACTGGCCAAAAAACAAACAAAAAAATCATAGACCCAAAGATCAATAGAATACATTAGAACATGCAGAAACAACTCCAGATATACTAAAATTACCTTATTTTTAACAAGGTGCCAACCACACTCACTGGAAGAAAGATAGCTTTTTTAATAAATGGTGCTGGAAAAACTGCCTCTACACATGCCGAAGGTTAAAACTGGCCCATATCTTTCACCATCTACCAAGGTAAATTCAAAATGGACCAAAGATCTTAATATTAAAACATAAACATTAAATCTTTTGGAATAGAGAATAGATAAAACTCTGAACACATTGGTGTAGGCAAAGATTTGATGAACAAAACGTCTATTGGATAGGAATTATCACAAAAAATCAACCACTGGGATCTCACCCTTTGAAAAACTCTTGCACAGCAAGAGAAACCACAAAGAGTGAAGAGATAACCCACTATGGGGGAGAAAATGTTTGCCAGCTGTACCTCAGACATAGGAATACTATTGAGAACATATAAAGAATACAAAGAAATTAGTCCTCTCAGATTTAAAGGCCCAATCCAAAAATAGGCATCTGAGATGAATATCCATTTCTCAGATGAAGAAATACAAACAGCGAATAAGTATGTGAAGAAATGTTCAACAGCACTGACCATTCAAGAGTTGAAAATTAAAGCAACACAAATTCCATCTCATGCCAGAAAGAATGGCTAATATTAAGAAATCAAGCAATAACAAATGCTGGAGGGGCTGTGGGGAAAAAGGAACCCTTCTCCACTGTCGGTGGAAGTGTAGACTGGTGCAGCCACTGTGGAAATCAGTGTGGAGATTCCTCAGAAAACTAGGTTTAGATAAGGTTTTGTATGACCCAGCTATTTATCTTCTGGGCATCTTCCCAAATGAATTAAAAACATCATACCACAGTGATATATGTGCACCCATGTTTATAGCAGCACAATTTGTAATAGCTAGATCTTGGAACAACCCAAATGCCCACCAGCTGAGAAATGGATAAAAAACATGTGATATTTTATACAATGGAGTACTACTCAGCCATAAAAAGGATAAACTGGAGACTTTATAGGTATATGGCTGCAACTTGAGACCATACTCATTAGTGAAATAATAAGATACACATAGTATTGTCTCATTAGTGTGAGAAGCTGAAAGAAAAAACATGTGCATATGTATATGTTATACAAAAACAGTTCGTATAGTTACACTACAAATTTCTCTGAGTACACTAAAGAGAAAGATTTGTGCTGGTAATGTTTGGACAACTAAACACAAATGTGCTCTGGGTAAATAATTTGGGAATAACAATGTGCAATGTATGTACCATTACTACCCTCTGATTGACATGTTTTGAATTTTTGTTTTAGTTTTTTCTTCTTTTTCTCCTTGAAATAAAACGGATTTGGGGAAAAAAAAACCCTTAAAAACATTGTCCTCTTTCCTGGTTTGATGGTGTACACCTGTAATCCTAGCTGTTGGAAGGCTGAGACAGGAGGATTGCCACAAGTTAGAGACCACCCTGGACTACGTAGTGGACTCTGTCTTAAAAAGAAAAAAATCCCCTTTGCAGCACACTGTAACAACCAAATATGCAGACTCTGGTTAGGCTGCCTGGTAAATCTTGAGCCATGTACCTGAGTTACTTCACCTGGAAGATGAAGATAACACACTTGTTTAGACTGTCAGCGGTGTTAAACCAATATTCTTTGATTCAGGGTACCAATGCACACACTAGTTCTCCAGGTCTGCTAAAGCAGAATATTTAGTTTGAGAGTGGGAGTGGGGGATATTTTCTTAAGAATGTTTTGATCTCACGGTAACACCTGTATGTCACATATTCCGATGACAAGACAGACCCAGGCAACTGTCTCATGCATGGATTTTCTTTCTTTCTTTCTTTCTTTCTTTTTTATTGGCACCAGGGATCGAACTCACGACTGCCTGCTTACAAGGCAGGCGCTTATGCCACTGAGCTAAATCGCCAGCCACCCATGCATGGATTTTCAATTCACCTCTTATTTTTCTTTTTTTTTTTATTTAAAAAATAGAAAAGTCAAAAAAGAAAAACAAAATGCAAAAGGCATAAACAACAGCAAACTCAAAACAATAACAATATAGGTTTCAAAACAGAATGAAAGAAATTTAACTGGTTGTTATGTTGCATATTGTTCTCTTTTTTTCTCACAGAAAGAAAATAAAATAGAAAAACAGAAAAGAAGGGTAGGACAATGCTAAATTAAAACAATTATCATCTAGAATCACTACTATATACATTACTCATTGTCATCTTAAAAAACAGTCGCCAAAGTCACAAAATCAAAGCATAAACAGTGGCTAGACACTCAACATTGACAGTGCAAATCGTTCTGTTCAATGTTCCAGCAGAAATTCAATAATATGGTCATCTATCTTACCCAATGTACATTCCATTGTATGCTTTAGAGCACTTCCCTTCCCTTTCACTTTCACAGTATCTATTATACTTTTTGGATCCCCTTATTCTGTCAGTTTTTATTATTGTTTACACTAGAGAGACAATGTGATAGAGTAAATAGAAAAAATAGAATTTTTTGTTTCTTGGCTATCTCTTTGAATTTGTTTCATGAATTCTGCTTGTTTTCTACATTGTTCATTCAAAGTTTCAATCAGTTTCCCATGCTCCTGTATTTTTTTTCCTATTTATTCCCTAGCTATGTTGAGCAAATCCTTTACTAAGGCTGTTATTTCTGTCCTTACATAAGACATTACTTTTAATTTGATTTCCCCTATAGCCTCAGGGATTTGTTTCTTTACTTTGTTTGCTATCTTTCCAGAGATTTCTGGTGTATGACTTTTAAAGTCCTCCATTTCGCTGTCACCTGTTCTTGCACCTGATGGACTAGATGTTTGAGATTGCATTTTGGTTTTTCATTTTGTCATTTTCACCTTCTGGGCCAATATCTGGTTATTTAATCCCAATGGTCACAACTGTTGGCTGTGTATGTCCCAGGGTCTTACCGTGTGGTTGATATGTGCCCGATTGTTGGGTACATCGTGACCGGAACCTACCAGGGTCCTCTGTCTGAACAAGGGGTCACCAAGTCTTCTGTCAAACCAGCACTGCCAGTCCACTGCAGTTCAAGGGTCTGGGAGGGAGAGTGGGAACCAAATGTTCACAGCAGTGCTTGGTCTCAGAGATGGGGAGGGTAGCTGAGGGCAGCTGGTTGAGCCAGGGTGGGTGCGGGCGCCCTCTGGGTCAGCACACTGGAGGAGTATGCTGGGTCGCAGGCGTACTCAGTGGCTCAGTGGCCTGAGCCAGGGCAGGGCTCGGCGGTCTTCCTCCACAAAGCAGAGGCAGGGAGGCACTGAGGTGCGCAGGCACGCCTAATGGCCCGAGCAGGGACAGAGCTTGGGGCTCTTCCTCCGTGCATGGGCTTCCTCCCTCACCTCTTGTTTTCTGCTCTTCTTGCCATTGCTGCCTCCATACCTGGCAACCCAAGTTAGGCCACTGCAGGGCTCATGCAGGGTGTCCAGCCTCGCCCAGGCCTCTAGGTATTCATGCTGCAGTACAGGGCGCCTGCTAGATGTTCTGCAGTTTAATTCAATACTGCATTGCCTAGAGGGTCACAGCTCTGACAAGTTAAGGGCACAGCCTTTCCATGCCAAAGGACTGTCCCAAGTGAGCTTTCAGTTGCTATCTTTATCTTTCCAGATAACCTGAGATCATTTTCTGAGGTGCTTCTCTGACACCTAGTCTTCTTGAGGCTAAATCTTGGCTTCCTGATTTATTCTTTCTAAACTGAAAGGCCAACATTCACATCACATTTATGTAGTTCCTAATTTGGTGTTTTCCCTGATGCTGGGATCAAACCCAGGAGGCAAGTACTCTACCAGTAAGCTACTCCCCCTCATTTGACTCTTTTTTCTTTCTTTCTTTCTTTCTTTCTTTTTTTTTTTTTTTTTTTTTTTTTTTTTGGTGGTACTGGGGATTGAACTCAAGACCTTGCGCTTGCTAGGCAGGCGCTTATGCCACTGAGCTAAATCCCCAGCCCCTCCCTCGTTAGACTCTTAAACAATTATTATAACCAATTTGCTATTTTATTTTAGTTTTTCAGACAGGGTTTCACTGTTCAGTTCAGGCACTTTGTAGCCCAGACTGCCTTCAAACACACAGTCATCCTCCTGCCCCTGAGTGCTGGGATTACAGGCTTGTGCCATAATGCTCAGCCCCAGTCTGCTTTTAAATTTTCCACTTCTTAAACATGAATGGAAAATCAAGGATTTCTACACACTTGAAGAAGTCTGGTAATGGGAAAAATAAACATCAAGGTAAATTATACCAATCATGGAAGAAATAGATAATTCAGCAAACAAAGCAGCTAGTATCCATATGAAACATTCAAGAAGTTTGCATTGGATAAGAAATTTAGATGTGAAAAAATGGAACAGAAGATGAGAACTGTGGGAAATTGGTGAAATTTTAAAATATTAAAATATTGGAAAATAAAAGAGGAAATCCAGTAATTAGGGCAAAACCACTAAGAATATGTGTGAGGAAAAAAAGAACATAAGTGACTGACTAAATTCCCACCTAACAAGTGAGAATAATCCCCCAAAAAGACAGAAATTGGCAAAGAAATGATAGAAGATAACTTGAGAGACTGAGGCAGGAGGATCTCTATAAATTTTACCCCCCCCCCCACATGATGACTTCAAGGGTAGCCTAAACTACATAATAAGACCCTGATTCAAATAAAACAAAACAAAAACCCTATACCTAGACACAATATTTGGGAATTTTATAACCTCACAGTTAAAAAGAAAATCCTAAAAGATACCAGAGTAGAAACTTGTCACCATCAAAGAAAAAGACACTAACAACATAACAACCAGTCTTTACCAACTTCAGAACAAATAGAGTTCACCAAAAAAAAAATGTGTGTACATGAGGCTGGGGATTTAGCTCCGCGGCATAAGCACCTGCCTTGTAAGTGTGCAGTCGTGAGTTTGATCCCTGGTACTGATAGAAATGAAAAAGACAAAAAAAAAAAATGTGTGTACACTTTAGGAAAAGAAAAACTCATATAATTTTTTATACCAGGAATCAAACTCATGACCTTACTCTTGCCAGGCAGGAATTGTGCCACTGAGCTGTATCCCAAGCCCAAAACTTATATAAATATTTTAATACTAAATGTATTCAGACATCATGAGATTAGTACGTTACCTTTTTACCTTTGGCCTCTACAGTTACAAAAGGCGCTCTCAGTGGAGTCGACCACCTTCCTGACATTTATTACTACAGCAAACCCGTGTGTGGGTCACCTTAGCCACTGAGATTGCTGCACACACATTTTTGATTTCTCCTCTCAGGGCCGGCGGTGCAGTGGGTTTTCTGTGATGCGTGGCATCCTCTAGCGTCTCTCACATGAGGGTGACCCCATCTGTGGAGGAAACAGTGTGCCATTTTCTTGTCCTGGAGTGGGTATACATTTGTTTGGTGGACTCTACTTTTGGTGCAAGACTTGGTCGGTTTCGTGCTTCCTGTAGAGTCCAGACTGACCCTGCTTCCTCAAGACCGTACCAGTAAGCTCTCCAATGTGCCATTTGTTTTCACTTTCAGTTCCTCCCCTAAAACTCTGCTCCCGTTACCGGAGAAGCACAGGGCATCTTCCCTTGAGATGCACCCTCTCATTCCTTCTTCAGCCAGCGCTCTCCCTCCGGGAACCAGGACCTGGGGACCGTCCAATTGGTGAGTAGAAATGCTTCTTCCACATCTCCACTGGCTCTTCCCATTCCTGCTCTTTTTTTTATTCTTTAAAGGGGCAGCCATCTTTAATGTTGCTAGCACAGAGAAGGGCAGGTTAACTATTGCAGGCTCTGTTCACTGGCAGAAAGGCAAGCACACACAATGTAGTGTTCCCAGGTGGACGCCCGGCAGAGGAGCCACGTACATTTTCACAAAGGGTCGTGTGACACAAATATACAAATATTCTGACACTTAGTATTCTTTTTAATATTAAAGGTAAAAAAATAAAATTTCAAAACAAGAGAAGAGGGTAACAATGGTTAATACATTGCACATTGGTGTCTTTAAATCAGATAGTGATCCTGCTGCAGTTCATAACCCGCACAGAAATGCAGTCCAGGTTTCCAACACTTGATCCTTAAATGTTTGCAAGGCCCTGTCAAGGGTCTGCAGGAGCGAGACATTTCCACAGGAAACACGTGCTCGGAATGCACTTTAGCGCTGTTCACAACCCTGAGTGTAAACAAACCCGGTGTGGACAGGTAGGGAGATGAAATGTAACACAGCCACAGAACGGAGCAGGGTTTGACCATGAAAAGGAACGCTACCCTAGTACCTAATAGGTGCGACCCCAGGCTGACCCTTAACGTTAAACGAATGTGCCTAGACATCAATTGTTTAGGAAAAACAGCTTAAACATTACTGTTTAAGAGAAAAATGATAATTTCAAGACACAATAATAGGAGATTAAAAATGGTAAACATATTGTACGTTGTTGTCTTCAAAGCACTTGCTCAGATTACAAAGCCTTTTTTTTTTTTTCTCGTACCAGGAATCAAACTCAGCACCTTGTGCTTGCCAGGCAGGCGCTGTGCCATTGAGCTACATCCCCAGCCCTCAAAGACCACATGTTGTGTGATTAATATGAAATGTTGGCAATAAGTATATTTCTTGTTATTATTGAATTTTTCTTTCCTTTTTTTTTTTTTTTTTTTTGAGGTAGGGTCTCTCATGTCGGTCAGGCTTGTTTTGAACTCATTCGTTATGTAGACCACACTGGCCTTGAACTTGCAGTGATCCTTCTGCCTCAGCCCCTTCACTGCTGGGATTGCAAGTGTGTGCCTTCGCATCTGGCTCAAAATAAATATATAGAGAGTAGATTAGTCCTGGAATAGGGCTGGGTGGGTGTAGGAAACATAGGAAGCTACTGCTAATGAATACAGCATTTCTTTGGGGAGTGATAAGTTTAAAATTGATTGTGGTGATGACTGCACAAGTCTACGACTATGTTCAGCTCTATTAAGTAATAAATTTTAAATGGGTGATTTATGGTATGTTGATTATATCTCAATAAAGTTGTGATTTAAAAAGTAGGGAGTGACTCAAAGTGGGACATTCTAAGAGCAAACTTTATGTAAGTGTTGTGTCATCTTTCATTGACACATTGTTAGAATGAATACGATAATCTGAATTAACACATCCCTTGCCCAACCCTTTAAGAAAAGATTTCATGCAGAAAATCTGGTCTTCATCTGATTTTAATGAGTGATGTAAGATGGGAATCCTTTTTTTTTTTTTTTTTTTTTTGGCCTTTTTTGAGACAGGTTCTCACTATATAGTTAAGGCTGGCCTTGAACTCATGGCCTGGAACTCGAAGCAACTCTCCTGCCTCAGCCTTCTGAGTGTGGGAATTACAGGCATGTGCTAGCACACTCAGCTGAGAACCTTTAGAATTATCTAAGCCTACCCAACTATGTATTCAGTAGGTAACAGTACAAGATATTTAGGAAACAGCCAAGAGATTCAGCCCTAATTAAGGATATAGTAGATGCAGATGTTCTAGTATGATGAACTGTTTATTAAAAAATATGGTAGAAGCTGGGGGTGATAGTGAACATCTGTGATCCCAGCACTCTGGGAGGCTGAGGCAGGAGGATCACAGGTTCAAGGCTGGCCACTTAGCAAGACCCTATCTCAAAAGTAAAAAGATTTAAAAGCCTGGGATGTAGCTCAATGAAAAGCCCTGTGTTCAACCCCCAGTTCAACCAAAAAACTCCAGGAGTCCAAAAAGGATGTGACTGCCTCAGTCATTATTCTTTGGGAAATAAAGACTAAGAACAAAGACTCTGTTCTAAGCCTATTGAACTTTGTTGATGAAGAGAAAAATGGCAACAACCTAAGTGTCCTACCATGAAGCCATTCAAAAGTACAAAAAGCTATGTATTTATCAATATAATGATGTTTTATAATTTTTGATTAGGTAAGTAGTTTATAAAATGAAATGCATAGCATCTTATAGCCATAATTATGGGGCCTGTTGAGCTTGGGCACAGAGCACTACTGCTTGGAAAGTGGACACTGAGAACAATGTCGTTTTAAAAATGAGTAATTTCATCAAACCGTTGCTGTGGAGCACAAGCTTTCCCTGCGCTTGTGCCTCCTTGACAGGGACGCTAACTCCTCCTGTTTCAGAAAATGAGCACCCTGGACAAGGCTGAGGAGAGGATCTCCAGTTTGACTAGGCCTGGCCCCGGAAATGTGGGCGCTCCTGGGCGTGGACGCCGTGGCCTTCCTGAAGCTGCAGGAGGAGGAACACAGAGAGCGGGCGGAGGAGCAAGGGCTGCAACCCCGGACGCGCAGCGAGGCCGCCGGCCGAGGACCTTCGCCACCTGCCACTGTACAGCTCCTGGACGCCGCGGGACATGGCAGCAGCGGGCTTTTACTGCACCGGGTGAAGTCCAAGTCCGGGTTCAGTGCTTCTGCTGCAGCTTGATCCTCTCCGGCTGCGGCTGCGGGAAGGTCCCCGTGGAGCATCGCAGGGAGTTCCGCCTGGGCTGCCTGTGCCTGCTGGGCCGGGACGTGGGCAACATGGGCAAGTAAGACGTGCGCGGGTGAAGACCCCAGGCGAGGAGCCGAGCGGTGGCCGAGCAGGTACCGCGAGCAGGAGGCCAGGCTCGCGTCCTTGAGGACTGGCCCTTCTGCGTCCACGCAGTGTCCCCGCGGGGCCTCGCAGCTTCCGGCTTCGTCTTTATAAGTAAACTGAATTCATCTCCTACAGGGCTTCTCCCCAAGTTTTAACTTAAGGTTCCATGCTTTGGTTGCTGTTGAGCTGCTTTGTGAATCCTTCATTGCTTGTTTAATGTGTTGTATTAGACAAAAATCCATCTTGTTAAAATTCTGCTTCAAGCAGAGTGTGGTGGTACAGGCCTGTAATCCGGCACTTGCAAGGCTGAAACAGGAGGATTGCCCAGAGTTTTAAGCCAGTCTGGGCTACACAGTGAGTTAAAAGCCAGCCTGAACTACATAGCGTGACCCTGACTCAATAAATAAATTAAAACAAGCAACCTCCCCCCCCCATTCCACTTCAGTAATTTTTCTTGATGTTTTGTGCACCTTGTGTTAATTCGTCAAAGCTATATAAAACCAGAAGACGATTTTTCCATATATAAGGGCCTTAGGTGACACAGACTGTGTTCTTTAGGCCCTGATGCTGTTCAATCCCAGTCTCCTCACGAATGAGGAGCTCTTCACTGTTCTCACACAAGCTTTCTTTGATTTTTAAAATTCTTACAGTTTTTGAAGTTTTTTTAAATCAATTTCTTTCTCTCTGTCTCTCTCTCTCTCTCTCTCTCTCTCTCTCTCTCTCTCTCTCTCTCTCTCGGTACAGGGGATCGAACACAATGTCACACTTGCCAGGCAGGTGCATGTGCCGCTGAGCTCCGTCCCGGCGCCTGTGTGTTTATGTCTTGGCCTCACCATGGATGGTGACAGGAGACCGAGGCTTCCTAAGAGCAACTATGGCTTACTGAGCGGCTGCTTCATGCGAGGCGCGGATTAACTCCAATTCTTTGTCAACCCATTTGCCCCTTTTTTTCCCAAGTGACAGTTGTTTTCACCAAGACTCAGAGACCTTTGAGTTTTTGTTTTCACCAAGAATCAAAAAAAGGGTCTGCATTTTATAGAATCAGCGTGGAGAAACCAACAGTGAGGGTTAACTGTGGAGCTCAGTGGACTGGATGTGCACTGGCCGGGGCTCGCGGGGCGCAGCAGGGCTGACCAGGTGGCCGAGCGCTCCTGGAGGAACAGCACGTGGGGCAGCTGGGCCTGAGGAGAGTGTCACCTCCGGGAGCCCCTCAGGGCCACTGCTGGCCCCTGAGCCGCTGTCCTGTGTCCACAGGTCACAGGGACACCGTGCAGTGCTTCTCCTGTGGCGGATGCTTAGGAAACTGGGAAGAAGGAGACGACCCCTGGCAGGAACATGCCAGGTGGTTTCCCAAGTAAGTGCTTGCGTGTTTTTCTGCTAACACTGGTCAGGTCTGCTGTTGTATTGTGCTTTTTTCCTTTGTTTGTGTCATTTTGCTTTGTTGGTTTTATCTGGCAGTGCTGGGGACTGAACCCCGGGGATGCTCTACCACTGAGCCTTTCATTGTATATTTTAATTTTGAGATAGGGCCTTACTAAGTTGCTGAGGCCAGGATCAAACTTGGAGTCCTCTAGCTTCAGCCTCCTCAGTAGCTGTGATTACAGGTGTGTAGAAACACACCCCTCTACGTTTTTTAGTTTTTATAGAGACAAAGACAAAGAACCTTACTGAGTATCCACTTCAGGTTGAATTACTCCCTCTCCAAAATCGGACCACCCCACAATTATCCAGATAGAAGAGGCCTAGTTATACCATGAGAAGGTTGAAGTTTGTGACCCTAAACAGTTTTTGAACATTGTTTATTATGCCAAATACCAAGGTATGTTTTGCCAGGTAGAAGTTTCCATGATTCACCTTAATTAGGAAGATACTTTGCATAGGCCTAATGAACAGTGACTGAAAAGGAAGTTAGAAAGTAAGTGAAATGTGTAAGACACTACAGCTCGGCTGGACACGGTAGCACGTGTTAGGAAGCTGAGGCAGGAGGACTGCCAAAACTTTGAAGTCTGAGGCCAGTCTGGACTACATAGTGAGGTCAAGATCAGCCTGCACTATGTAGCAAGACCTGGTCTTAAGGAAAGAAAAAGAAAGAAGAGAGAGAGAGAGAGAGAGAGAGAGAGAGAGAGAGAGAGAGAGAGAAAGAGAGAGAAGAAAGAAAAAAAGACAGGAGGTTAAGAAAACACAAGACACCTAGAAAAGAGCTGGGACCTGGCTTCTCTGCCCCCACGAGGGGGCCAAAAGTGCAAAGTCTCAGTGTTTTGCTGAGAACACTGAAAGTGACACATTCTCAGAGCTGTGCTGTAGTTAACAGGGAGGAAACCAAGGCGGATACCTACTGATATGTCACTGAGCTAGAAGACACCTTGTTTCCACGGTCTGCCTCTGGCATTCCAGGTTCCTGGGACTGGCTTCGCTCTAGTCCCAAGGAGTTCCCCGACCTCCAGCTCAGCCACTCAGTACAGAATTCATGCTCATGATTCCAAAGCACGCAGCACCTTCCATCAGTTCTCTGTACTAAGAGTGGCTGCTCCACTGTTCATCCCCAAAGTCTGTCCCCTCTGCAAGGTCTCTGCCTGAAGGGAGCAGGGAGGGCATGGCATGCCTTCCTAAGTACCCTGCTGGTCCTTGTCAGACCAGGTGCACCCTGAGATACCACAAGCCCTCTGGTGGAGAAATCATGGAGGTAGCAGACACACCAGAACAGGTCTGGACTGGAAAGTGCAGCTCCTACTTTAACAGACATTTTTTTTTTTTTTTTTTTTTTTGTACTGGGAATTGAACTCAGGATCTTGTGCCACTGAGCTCTATCCCTGACCCTAACAAACATACTTGATTGGCCTACAAATCTTAATGGCTCACAATCTCCAGCCTTTGGAGAATGAGCACTCTGCCCTTGCTGCACGCGCTGGCTACTCTTTTTGTGCGTGGCAGGCTTTCTCCAGGCCCCTTTCCCGAGTGTTCATCCTCTCCCCACACAGTCTGTGTCTGACATCTTTAGGGTCCTGAATGCTCCAGGACCTCATAATTTTTGGCCAGACACAAAGTGGGGCTTTGCCCCAGCTGTTCAGAACTGCCAGCGTCCAAGTGTGGGAGGAAGATGATGGGTTCCAATTTGGGGTCTTGCAGAACCAAACACTGGCTTCCCTCCAAGAAATACAGTCCCACAAGGGGCTCAGTCCTGTGTCCAGGGAATAAATGCCGCAATGGTGTGGTAAGAGCAAGTGATTCTGCATGAAGTTGCTGATATGTGTTGCATTTGCTTATTATGTTTTTATTTCCCTGAGCTCCAGATCTGTTTTTTCTGATTTATTCATTAAATAATCCCAGGGTGGGGATATAGCTCAGTGGCATAAGCACCTGCCTGTCAAATGGAAGGTCCTGAGTTTGATTCCTGGTACACCAGAAAACAAAACAAAACAAAACAAAATAAAACAAAAAAACCCAACACAATACAGATTGCCAAAGAAATGCTAGGAACTCTCTTGGGCTCATGAGTTTTGTTAGAGTGAAGGATAGACAAAAATCTCTTCCCCATGGAGCGTCTCTTCTAGGTGCTGGCTGTAAATCTCTCCATTGCCTGGGTGGCAGGCAGGGAAAGAGTGTTTATTAAAACATACAGTATGGGACGCATTGGGTGACCATGCTGATGACACCATCCTGGACCAACAGCCTTACACAGCCCACTGTCCAATAAAGGCCTGGTGGTTGTGACCAGCATGTCATTCAGTGAAGGCACGGGCCCCAAATACTAATCAGCTCTCCTTCTGTGCAGGGATGGAGGATGAGGTACAGTGCTTTTCCTGTGGAGGATGCATGAAAAACTGGCAGGAAGGGGATGGCCCCTTGGCAGATCATACCAAATACTTCCCCAGGTGAACACGGTGGCTGTCTAGGGCCCGTGACTTCATGCGTCCGCAGTTTTGCTGTCACCCTGTTTTAGCTGTGAACCAAGTCTTACCCACTCCTGGGCTTCACTGTGCTGTGCTGTGAAGGGACCAAGGATGTTCCTGGACCCCATCTTATCCAGCTGCCTCTCATCATAGCTCTGTCTGGGTTTCAGTTAGATGGTTATTTTTCCTTTCATGTTAATGCTATTGTAACCACACCAGTGCTGTGAAGAGTTGAAGCTTGTAGTAAATGGTTACATGTCTTCCTGTCCATCTTTTATTTTGTAGGAAATACACTTCTTTATTAACTACTTTAAAGTGCACAGTTCATTGGTGTTCACATTCGCAATGTTGTGCCTTATCCATTTAAGTCCAAACATTTTCATCACTCCAAAACAATTAGCCAGCTACTTCTTACCCTTCCACACCTGTCCGGGCCTACCTAGCCTGTAGCAGACACTAATCTGCTTCATGTCTCTGGACTGTCCCATACTGGATATTTCACATGAATGCAAGCATACAATATGATATTATATGTCTGGCTTCTTTCACTTAGTATTTTGTTTTGAGGCTTATCTCTGTCATAGCATATATCAGCATTTCATTCTTTTTGGTTGAATAATATTCCATATGAATACACTATATTTTGTTTCTCCACTCATTCATGGACATTTGGTTATTTCTTCCTTTTGGATATTGTGAATAGTGCTGATTACAAGTATCTGCTTAGGTACTTGTATTCAATGCTTTTGAGTATACAGTAGTGGAATTGCTTGGTTATAATGTTAATTCTGAGTTTAATGTTTTATGAAACTTTTCCACCATTTCAAGTTTTCACTAGAAAAGTATGAAGGTTCTAAATTCTTTATATCCTCATCAACAACTATTTCCTCTTCTTAGGTCTTTTTGCACTTAGCACTAATCATCTTCAAATTCTCCCAGATGTTTCAATGTCCTCTCAAATAAATCAACCTTTTTTTTAAAAACAGTCTCATAATGCCATTCACGTCGGCCTTGAACTCACTGTGTAGCCCAGGCTGGCCTCCAATTCACAGTGATTCTCCTGCCTCAGCCCTGGAGTGCTGGGTTACAGGTGTGCGCCACCACCCCTGGCCAGTCAAACTAGTGACTAGCCCACCATTGTCATCTTCTTGAGGAGTCTTGAGCACTGCATGATGACCAGCCAGGCCCTTGTCATCCCTCCGGGTAGAGCCAGGTTTTTGTGTGACGTCCTCTTCCTTCTAACTGAAGCGCTTCCTTGAACATTACCGGTGGCACACTTCCTGTATGCTTCTGCTGGCAACTCACTTCATTGCTTTTGGGGGGATTGAACCCAGGGCTTTCGCACTGACCTACACCCCCAGCTCTTTTCATGTTTTACTTTGACACAAGGTCTTGCTAGGTCACCCTGGCTGGGCTTGCATTTGTGTTTCTCCTGCCTCAGCCACCCAGATTGCTGGAATTAGAGGTGTGCACCAACACACTTGCCTCTTTACTGGCTTTTATTTTTAGGAAAAGGTTTTTATTGTACTTTCTCTCATAGTCCTTTTACTTGATGGGACTTCACAGGGCTGACCGTGGACAGAAACATGAGGGGTCCTACTTTTTGCTTTCTGTACCTAAGGCTCTATTCCGGTATGCCTCTCCAGGGCCTGACTTTTCACGTGGCCGTTTTTAGATGTGGGAAATAGATTTCTCCAACAAAGCAAAGAAAACAGAAGGGAAGTGTACTCGTGCTTCAGCCCCTGCTCTGTGATTCTCCGGGTCGTTCCCTGTCACCATCCCTGCTCACCTCTGTACTCACCGTCTGCGTGAACAGTGACTTCTGGATCCTCATGCAGACCACACCCCTGAGTTTAGAGGGAACTTGTGTCCTGATTTTGTGGTGTCTGGCAAATAGTTTCAGGGAGTATGTTTGTAGCCATTCTTTGGTTTTGATATTGATGGAATTGTCAAAAATTAACTCTTAGTTTGAGCATAGCTTAGACTTACAGAAAAAGTACAATACTTTCTGTATATGACCTTGCCTAGTTTCCTCCAGGGCCAATATTATACTACCATGGTACATTTCTCTAAATTGACAGTTACTAGCTGGGTGTGGTGGCACATGCCTGTAATCCCAGCACTCGGGAGGCTGAGGCAGGAGGATCACTGTGAGTTCGTGGCCACCCTGGGCTACATAAATGAGTTGAAGGCCAACTACATAGTGAGACTCTGTCTTTTAAAGAAAAAAAAATCTATATTACTAATAATTAAATTCCTGACCTTGTGTTGTGCCAGTTTTTCCACTAATGTGCTGTTTTGTTCCAGGGTGCACAGATGGAGTCTTCTCTATTTTTGCTTCTTTAGTTCATTATGGCAGGCTTCCTGGATGAGAGTTACACACGCACTCCTTCATCAGCCCTGGGCAGCATCACCCCACATCACAGCCCCACACACTCCTGTTGCTCAGAGCCACATCTAAACACCCTGTGTGACAGTGACACTGACAGAATCACTGAAAATGCTGGCTTTAGACCTCCTGGTTGTCATGAAAACTCTAATAGTGTTGTATAGTGCAGGTGTTTAATTGCACACATTTTTATACTTTTTTAACTTCCATGTTTAGTTGTCCATCTCTCCAAAATATGAAGTCCTCTGCAGAAGTGATTCGCGACCTCAAGGGCTGTGGTGAACTCCTGAGATACTGGTATGTGACTGGGTGATTGAAAACTGCTTTGAACAGGAATCACTCGGTGTAAGTAAGTAAACACATAAATTCTCCAGATATCTACCAAGCACCTTCTGTGTACAAAGTGCAGCTGGCGTTACCATGAAGTATGGGGAAGATGTGATTCCTGGCTTCCTAAATGAGTGCTTGGGAATTTGGCATTGAGGCCTGAACATTTAGAATTGAACAGCATCAGGCTACATGGATCCCATCTTTGATGTTTATTTAGAGGCCAGTAAAGCTAAACTTCCTCTTTGGCCTTTTTCAGGGCTGGGAAGATGTATCTTTAATAAATTATGAATGATTTAGGGATGAGAGTGTGCAGTATATGTACTATTGTTGTCCCCTGATTGATGTTTTGAAATTTTGTTGTAGTTTTCCTCCTCTTTTCTTTCCTCTTCCTCCTCCTTCTTCTTCCTCTTCTCTTTCTTTTTATTCTCAAGCAAAATGGATTTAAAAAAATTAAAAAATAGTAAAAGGAAATGATCAGATACTAGACTGACCCCTTTAAACTGAGAAATCCTAACAGTTCTCTGAGATTTCAGCCACTATCAATTTGATAAACATATGCACGCCACCCTATTTTAAGGCTGTGTGGTAGATATGTTTGTCATCCAAAACAAGAGAACAAACACCATTCTCTTCACTTGGTGCATCTTTTATATTTGTGAATTTTAGAAATCCATTGGAGTTAGGTATGGCAGCAGACATGTAATTTCAGCTATTTAGGAGCTGAGTTGAGAGGATCAAGGGTTTGACAACACACTGGGCAATTGAGCAAGGCCCTGTTTCAAAGTGAGAGAAAAGGATAGGGCTGTATGCTGCCAATAATACATCCTTTAAGATTCCAAGCACCAACAAAATGAAGAAGGTAGAAGGAAAAGAAAACTGAAAATACCTTTTGAAGTATTAATGATTCAAAATGGCATGATTTTGTTTCTTGCAAAGAAAGATGCAACGTAGTATAGAAAGTTACTACTATTATCCATGTACAAACACAACTGTTATTTTATTTAATTGGTACATGTTTTCAGTTTATGCAGGTTACTATCATCTTAGGGAGTGTTTACTTTTACATACTACATCACATATATATAGAGAGAGGGGGGAGGAGAGAGAGACAGAGACACAGAGAGACACAGAGAGATACAGACAGAGAGACAGAGATGGGGTGGGGAGATACAGATACAGGAGGAATTGTTTTTAATCATCACAAAGTTTTTCACTGCTCCATTATTTCAAAATCTGGAATTTCACATCTAACAATTACAATAAATCCTCTTACATTTTAAATATTAAGCCATTTTGAAATGTTTATAAGTATGGAATTTTCCATGTGAGACAAAGTATGCATGACCCCAATTCTCCAATCTAAAAATCAACGAATAGCTTTCCCAAGTCAGTGCAAGATTAGCACCAAAGCCAAGAAATTCTTGGTCTGTGACCAAGGATTTAGACCTGCCTAAGAGAACCAAAGCAAAACTGGACTAAGAGGTCCACAAAAGATTACTAACGACACTCAGAGATCAATATCACCCTAGTTAGGTGGAAAAAAATCTTTTTGTTATACCTTGCTGGGTTTTCATAAAGTTGTAAGCCTCAATGTGTTAGTCACTGTTCTCCTGTTGCTGGTTAAAAAAAAAAAAAAGCTGACACTCAAAATTAAGGAAGCAAAGATTTATTTACCTCACAGTTTGTAGAAGTTTCAATCCATAATCAGCTAGCTCCAAGGCTGGGTAGAATGGCCCAGAGGCAACACTTCATGGCAGCAGAAACAGCAAAAGCAACAACAGAAATGAAAGAACACCTAGAGAAGGGTCTTTCTATCCCTTATATTGTATATAGGCCACTCCCACTTGGGTATGGCACTTGCTGCTTCTTATGATGTCCTCAGGTCATCTTTTCTATTGTCCTATTTCTTCTCAGCAGTAGAGATCTCCTCAGCTCTACCTTTGCAGTCCACAAATTTACTGATGCTTCCTTTGTGGCCAAACTCACAACACTTTAAATCATCATGCTGGGCTCTTTGCTTTTGATTCACAACGTAAATCTGGCTTAAAGCCCCTAATAATAGTCATGCCATCACCTCAACATTTGACTTCCTTGAAATTTCTTCTGCTAGATTAATTGGTATGCCTCCCTTAATCTTAATCTCAGGTAAAATCTTTGGACATGAGCAAAATGCAGACAAACTTTCTGCCAAATCATAATATAGTGTGGACTCCAGCACCCAATGCAGTCCTTCGAAGCAGAAACATCTGAAGCCTGATCCTTACTAGTTTTCTGGTCTTCTGAACTTCGACCAGACTCTTCCATAAAGAATAGCCTGACGCATTCCAGCTCTGCTCTTTCAGGCAAGATCTTTGAACCTTTCCATACTCTCCCCAAAAGCCATTCCGAAAGGGTGTTGAACCACATGGTCAGTAACAGTCACAACAACAGCCCCACATCTTTGATACCAAATTCTGTCTTGCTTTTCTCTCATTGCTGAGACAAAAAATGCCCAATGCAAAACATAAGGAAGGCAAAATTTATTTAGTTTATGGAGGCTTCAGTCCATAGTAAGCTGGCTCCCAGGCAGGTTGGCATAGCACAAAGGCATCCTTTCATGGCAGCAGAAAACAGCAAAAGCAACAAGAGCAAAAGGGGAGGAATACCTAGAGAAGACTCTTTCTGTCTATTATATTGTATGTAAGCCGATCTGCTGAGTATACAATTTATAATCCTAACATTGGACCATGAATCATTCACAAAGTCTAATAGCCTGCCCCCATAACCATATGGGGCTCTGGGGGGACATCCAGACACAAACCATAACAGTAAACATAAAGTCCTCCTGACCCTGCTAGGTCACAAAATTTAAAAATGTAAAGAAAACAAGTTTTTAAGTGATATGCTATATTAAAATATTTACAGATGAAATCCTCTGTCATCTGTGACAATCACCATTACTTCCCAGATTAACACAGTACATTCTGCATAATATCTAGTAGCTGGTAGGAGCGGGTCTCACTTTGTCTTACTGACAAAAAAACCCCCTGAGACTCATAGGCTATACATAACTTATTGAAGATTCCCTAGTTAGTCAAGGGCAGTAAAGGACCTTAAATGTAGCTCTTCTCCTTCCACACTGCCACGCCCTCTGTCTCCCCCAAGGTTAGTTACCATAACCTCAGATGTGCGGTGCTCCCTCTCTCTCCTTGCCTCTCTTCAGAGCACATCTTCACTGCCATATTTACCATGCTTTCCAGGACGCTCCTCTTAATCTTAACCACCTTACAGTGCTTATCATTCCTATCTTTGATCTAGGATTTTTCAGCTTTTCAATCAAGACATTCCTAATAAAAAGTAAAAAGTTAAACTGCGGTATTGCTTAGCAGCACAGTACCTGCCTGGCAAGCTCAAGGTCCTGAGTTAAATTTCTGGTACCAAAAAAAAGGAAAATTGGAAGAGGAATTCTGAAGTAGTACATGTTATGAAATTTTCTACTTCTGGGGAATGTTAACAATCACTGTCATCTAAGTCTATCTGGCTCTGAATGAAGACACTGATTATCTATATTGTTGGGTTTCTGCATTTGAGACAGGAAATAGAAAGATTTGGATTACAAGGGATCTGTTCTTCCAAATAGCTCTATTTTTAAAATTACACAAATCTGCTGGGCTCCCATGTTCAAACAGAGTTCAGTGAGCAAAACATATGTTTACTTTGAAAATCAGATTTAAACAGCACTATTTAAGCAACTAATAGATGAATATTTAAATGCTGAATTTATGAGGATTACTGTGAATCTTTACAGAAGTATGACCTTTAAAAAAATGTAAGGGGCTGAGGATATAGCTCAGAGGCATAGCACCTGCCTTGCAAGCGTGAGGGTGTGAATGCAATTCCCAGAACCAAAAAAAGAAAAAAGAAAGAAAGAAAGAAAGCAAAAAAGAAAGAAAAAATGTATATATTCACTTTATTGTAAGTTGAAAAATTCAGGAAAAAAAGATAACATCTAATTAATCACTTTCTTTCCCTACCAGGATAAAGATGATTTATGGGATGTTAGAAAAAGGTTACTAGCAATTATCAGCAGTGAAACTATGGGGACCTACCTTAGTGAAATAAAATTGGTCTTTAGCAATCTCCTGAGCAGGATGTCAACTTTGAAAGAGGCTGTCTTTGCAGAAATCATTGTAAACTGGAACATAATTTAACTGTTAGATATCAAGAGGTAGCATTTCTTTTCCTTAATTTGGTGGACATGAGATTATGATTGATGGAAAAGAAACAATCTAAAAGAGTGAAGATGGTGATGAGTATGTGTAACTCAAGAATATATGTTAACACCAAAATACTAATCATAACAAGAAAACATAGATTCTCATCTTTTCTTCCACCTAGGAATCATGGAAGGTTGCATCCCGAGTCTAAACTTCTTTACTGAAAAGTGAGATATTAGTTTCAATGATATCTGAGGTCCATGTAAGTTCTAAAACTGCTCTGATACCTATTTAAATAAAAGTTACCTCTGTTGTACATTTAAAACATTCTTAAACACACATTGGTTGTGGCTTTAGAAATATAGACTATCATAGATAAGTAAAATACTGAGAGTACAGCTGAATAATACAAGATGTGCTTAGCATTATACAAGGCCCTGGGTTTCAATTCCAGTACCCAAACAGAACAACAAACCAAAAAGCAAAACAATACACAGACACTTGAAACAAACAAACAAACAAGCCTAACCCTACCTCACAGAAATAACTGCTAACCTCCAGAGAAGAAATACATATAATGCTTTGTAATCTGCTTTCTTTTAGCATATTTTAAATTTCTTGCTATAGCACTAAATGTTTTTCTAAAACACTAATTTTTCAGTGGGCAAGGCAAGAAGGCAGGCATCGTAGAACCACTCTGGGCTGTTCCAGAAAAACACTCTGCTCTTTCTAATATCCCTCTGCAAGCTGAGGTTCTCCCAGTCAAGAATCACCATGAACAAAACTGGTTGGCAGTAACCCTAATTTCCCTTAAGAGCATTAAGACAAAAGCAAACCAAACAGCACTATCCTTGCAAAAGCACTTTTAAATGGTTACAAAGTTTGAATGCTCCATTACTTATTAACCAGTTTCCTTCACTGCATATTAGGCTATTTTCACTATATAAATATTCTATTGAACATCTGTGTAGTTCTATGTATGTATGTATCGGTAAGGCAACCACTGGCCTTTCCTCCATGGTAACTGGTAATGAGGGAGCTTGAAGTAACAACATTTCTCTTTCTGTTTCAATTAAATGGGAATTTGACACAAACAGAAAGAAAGATGAGCCTTGCTTAAGAAATTTGCTTCCTCCCCAGCATCTTTGATCTAGTTATCATAAAAACATATACTCCTCAATGTAAAATGACTGAAGGTCAAGGTCATTTTACACAAAATTTAGGGCTCTTCTAATGGTTTCTTTTGTAAAATAAAACAGAAAGGACCTTATAATCTGTAAATACAAAATAAAGTTAACTTTTTAGTAACATAATATTTAAAATGCTAAAAACTTCATAGGAAAAACCGGCAGAGCAAGAAACTTCTACTAAAAGTAAACACGTGAGTGAATCATATTAAAAATAGATGCTGTCACAAACTTTTCAGATTCTTCATCCTTGTAGGTACACTGCCAGCTTTGCCAAAATAAAAGATGACATTCTATACGCAAAATACAAAAGGATTAAATGATTCTAAGAATTTTGGGGGGAGTATCTCCCTGATATGGAGAAAACAGGTCAGGAATGCACTCCACCTACTATGGTGATGCTGAAAAAAACCCAGAGGAAAAGTCAAAGTTCAGAGAAGGTCACTGTTCCTGGACTCAGAGCTCCTCCTCAGGCCCACTAAGGCTTTCTGTGTACACAGAAAACAGAGGCAGAAAAACCACAACAACCCACAAGAGCCCAGTAGAAGGAAGCTGCTTAGTTTGTCTGGCCAGGTTGACAAGAATAACTCTTCTCTGAAAGATGACCAGTGAAGAGTGAACATTTTATATTCAAAGATGTTATAAATCTTAATTAATAAAACAGTACAGCATTAGCATGAGAAGAGGCAAATGAAGAGAAGAGAATACAGAAATATACCAATACACTTGAGAATTTTAAAAGGCATTTTAGTATTTAATATTTATGTTTTCTCACACTTTAACATTTCTGCAACCCGGGCGCACTGTACAAATAGATGGGATTTCAGACATGACCAGGGTATTTGACTTGAATCCATATAATGGGAAGATGAAAAAGTCCTAGAGATAAATGGTGGTAAAGACTGTACTACAATGTAAATGTACTTAATGCCACCAGATTTTGTGTTTAAAAAGGTTTCAAACAGTTTTAAGTGGGTACATTTTACATTATGTACATTTTACCACAATTTAAAAATCCAAGTTTGCGAAAGAAAAATTGGGACTCTCTCTAGCATTATAAAATAAAGCCAGTTTATTCACATAAGTAAATAAGCAAGACATATGATACATGCTAAAAGTGGCACCTTAATTGAACAAGCAATGAGTTATTGGTAATTATTCAGTCAACAATGTAGCACAATAACGAAAGATAAACTCGAGACTTTGATAGGTAAATGACTGGAACTAGAGACCACACTCATAAGCAAAATAAATCAGACCTGCATGTGAAAACATCGTATTGTCTCCCTAGTGAAAGAAGCTGAAAGAGTGAATAAGATCCACAATGCACAATAGATATTGTGAAAGGGAAAGAAGCTGCTCTAAAGAAAAAAAAAAAAACTGGGATGGGGGAAAGGAGAAAAAAGGAAGTGTGAAATATATATACGTGTGAGATATGAGATAGCTGAGATGATTGTACTATTGATACTAATAGTTCATGCAAAGGAACAGATAGTGCTTATATTGTTTGATCAGTTTTGCATGCCTGTATCTGCAATCTGAGCAACTATTTTGGAAATAACAATATGCAGCATAATAACTATTGTTAATTTCCTACCATCTTGTTTTGAAATCCTGTATCGTTTTTGTTGTTGTTGCTTTATTACTCCCTTTAAAGGAAAATGTAGCACAACTAGAAAGAGACCTGAAAAAAAATGTTGAGTGCAAATATTGCAAACCAAGGTGAACTCCAGATAGATCAACAATTTCAATTTAAAAAATAGGGAAATTAATAGGTGATAACATGCTAAAACACTTTTAAAATCTTGGTATGGGAAAAGCTCTTCCAACTATGACTCAAAATTTAGAAGAGAAAAGACGAGGTTAACCATAAGAACATCAAGAAGAAATGCAGAAAGTGTTGCTGGGACAGAGAGCAGAGCACTGGGGAGAACAAAAGGAAAAAGCAATCCATGGTGGCTCCGAGAAGACACCAGAGGCCAGCAGAGCCAAAATAAGGCGAGGGCCAGGTTAGGGAGATGGGAAGAGCCTTCCCAGCTCCGCTCCGGGGTAAAGGTGCTATCCTCTAGGGGTTCTGACTTTGGAAAATCAGAAGTCAGACAGTCTTAGTCCCCATTGTTGGGGAAGAAAAAAAATCTTGAGCTAAGAATCCAAGAGACTACTAAGCAAAGTTTGATCTCATTATGAATCTGTGGGCTTCCTGGTATCCACACGCCATCTACTTGGACCTGGGTTCCCTCCCACCCCACTCTGGCCATTTAAGCAGAAGCAAAATCTCAAAGAGCTGTGTGGCTAGGCAAAAATTTTGGTGTTTGATTCATTGTTTCCTAATGACTTACTAAGATCAGAAATTTTATATTAAAGTGTGAGTAAAATGAAGGAAGAATTTGTTTAAAATAGGATTTCTCCATCTTCATGGTACTGAAATTTTGAGCCTGGTAATTTTTATTTGTGCAGATCTGTCCTGAGTACTGCATGCTGTCTGGAACCAAACTTAACTTCTATTTACTAGATGCCAGGAATTCATCCACACACATTGAGACAAACAAAATTGTTTCCCCAAATTGTAGAACCCCTGAATGACAAAATTGTCCCAAATTGTGGACCATTGTTTAAAGAAAACTAGCAATATGTATTCATCCAAATAGAAGTAGTTTGCCTCAAAGGATTCACTTTAGCAACTGAATACTTATTCAGTAATGCTGTTGTTCAAAACAAATTTGCAGCCTTTTATTTTATAAATTACTTTCAGAGGTTTTTTTTAGAATTTCATTTAAATGACTTTATGGGAGGAAAACCTTTGTCAATTGTTTACAAAAGGTAAGTTCATGTAAACTAGTTAAACCTCTTTGGAAGCTAAAAATTTCATTTCACACAGTTATTCCTGTTAGGCATCTTTCTAAACAAGTTAAAGATATTTTATTACAGATATCCATGCATATCAGTTCATAATAGATATTTCCAACATCATGAAACCTACTCTGTCTCTGCTACATTAATTTGTATCATATTATATTTTACAAATATTTTTTAACCACTGGTGTAAGGTCTGAAGAAGTATGTCCTAAGTTGTTAATGATTTGTATGTGGAAAGCACTTGAAGATAACAGTCAAAACTGGTGTAAGGTAAGATAAATGAGGGGAGAAAGAAGAAATCTGGAGAAGAGTGGCAGTGCCTCCCAAGCAAAATTCAGACCTACAACACCTTACACGGGTTTTGGGAAGTGACTCCCACTTGGCCTGACTGTAGCTTCATCCAACCATCATGACGACATCTAGTGGGGGCGGAGGTTGATGAGTGCTATACATGACCCCACAAAGGCTGAAACAGAGATTTCACGTTCAGGTGCGGGTACATGACACAGAAATGGTGCACCTTGGTGACTAGGGTAATAGTGAGAGCCCTGACAGAAATAATCTTTTGCATGGACTTGGGGAGAGAGCAGGCCAAGTCCAAAGGAATAGCCTAATGTGCAGTGAGATGTTATACTAAAACTGATGGATGTGAGGAGCACTAAATCTAAAGCCAGAGAAATAAAGGTGAGTGAGGAAGCAAAATCCCCTAAAATCTATGTGTAAAAAAAAAAAAAAAAGAGTGAGGCTAGGGATGGTGCTCAAGCAAAGCGTGTGTTTAGTATACACACATCCTTGTTCTGGATCACCAGAGCTTCACCGACTGGAAAGGCACACAGAAGGAAAAAGGGACCAAAGGCCAAGAGCCTGGTCTATGATGCTTGAAACAGCGCAGCACTTCAGGAAAACAAGGACCAAGAAAATAACTCGGGGTGAGAGAGCTTAGCACGGAAAACAACAGCTTCTGCCCAAGAGCCAGAGCCCAGAGCAGAAACCCCTACTGGAATCTAGGTGTGGGTCCTCTGTGCCTCAGTTTCCTCATCGGCAAAATGACAATATCATCTATCTCACAGGATTGTGGAAGATTGCCATCATTAACACAAACATTTTAGATTAGTGCCTACCCAGCACACAAGCACTTGACAAATGTCTGCCATGAAAGAGCGCTGGATTTTACTTCTCAGTAACTTTGGGGAGATCAGGTTTCTTTGGAGTAGCAACAAGAATTAAGGCAATCAATGAGAGATGTAATCAAAGGCTTCCTTCTGCCTCTGGGACTAGACGCTGCTCTGCAAACCTAAGCCACTGTGCTCCAGTCCAAGAGCAGCACCCCAAGTTCACCCTGACCGCGAGAACCAAAAGCACACGGGGCAGGAGGCTGGCAAAAAGGGGCTCTGCTCATGGTGCACCGAGATGCTGGGGAGGCCCTTACTGAGCCCTGCCGCGACCTCAGCAGTCAAGGCCTCCCTTTCCTACACCACCAGGCGGCACCTCCGCCCTTCAAGCCTGGGCCCCATGCCTCGATCCATCCACAGTGCTTGGCTTGGATCTCTGGTGTAGCAGGGACGCAGCAGGGCAGGGTGTGGGCCCCGAACTTCCTCAGAGGGGCTGGTCCTGATGGACCCCGCAGGTGGTTCCTGAGCTGGAGCCCTAGGCTTACCTTCCTGCCCCCTCTGAAGAAGAAATGAAGGAGGAGGGAGCCTAGGGCACGTTTTGGAGATAGGAGTTGCAGTGGTACCATGGCTAGGAAAAGGCCCCAGCAAGAGGAGCCATTTGAGTGGCGATTTTAAAGAGATGAGGTGGGGAGCCCTTGTCTCTCCAGGTAATCACTGCCGACATGGCCCAGGAGTCAGTAGAAACCAGCCTGGCTAACATGTTACAATTCATAAAATAGCAGAAAGGTAAGAGTGACTGGATGGAGTGAGTAGGGATATTGTAAGAGTGAAGGAGGCCAAAATCTTAAGAAGCAGTTTAAAACTGACACCATCTGGCTGACATCTGAAAGTAAGATTCAGGCAACACTTTTTGAGCAGAGTATGGGGTGATGAGAGGAAGAGCTGGAGCACGAAAATCCTAGGACACTGTTTCACAATCCAGATAAGAGATAAAGGTGGCTTGGACAGGTTAGTAGGGAAGGTGTGACTTGCCACTTAATAAGAGGAAGACTGTGAGGGGAAAAGTTGGGACAGGAGTAGCAGGAATGGTTTGGGAAACTCTGGATTTGAGATTCCTATTAGAAATCCAAGGCGGGTCGGCAGTTTGTTCTTTCATCATCTGGAATTAAAGAAAGAGACCTGAGTGTACACATCATATTTAAAAGATGTGAGCGTCTAAGGGCACCAAGAGTGAGAAAAGAGACGAGGTCTGAAAATTGGTCCTGGGAGACTTTGGGTCATAAATTGTCAGGGGAGTGAGGAACAGTCAGTCAGGGAAGGATGTGTTTTGGAAGGGAGGTGTGCTGGGTAGGTATTGACACGATAATGCTTTATATCTTCACTTTGTATCACACTAGCTTATGGTCACGTATTTGTTTTCATGTGCATAGGTGTGTAAGTTGGTTGCATTGAGCTGTCCTAAGCTATGCTCTGAGTAGCTCTGCTGTGTGTTGTAGGTTGGGGTTGGATCTTCAATGTGTTTTTCCTGGAGCTCGGATAGTTTAGAGAACATTTTTTTTTTTTAATCACTGAGATGCAAAAGTCAATTCAAAACCCACTGAAGGCTTCACATCTGGTTGGCAAATAGTTCATGGGCTCATGTATGTCACATAGCCATATGCAAAGTACTATGGAGACATTCATTCCACACTGAGGAAAATGAATATTTACTGTACAGACTCAACACAGCAAAAGGAAAAAAATTTAAAAGGTATAGGAGGTGATTACTAGTTCAAAAGCTGAGAATTAGAAAGTCGCCACTGATTTAACAAGGTGGAACTCCTAAGTAGCTCCTCAGCTTTGGTTTGCACACTTTTGGAGAAATGAAAAGGATGGAAGAGAAATTAAAGAACAATTTCATAGACAGATGTTTCAAGAACTTTTTTTTTTCTGGTTCCAGGAATCGAAGTTAGGACCCTGTGCTTGCCGGGCAGGTGCTCTGCCAGTGAACTATATCCCTGGCCTTTTTTCAACAACTTTTGTGATGGGCTGGGGATACAGCTCAGCAGTGTAACTACCTGCCTGGCAAGTGCAAGGTCCTGAATTTGATTTCCAGTACTCAGAAAAGAGTAGTTTAAAAAAGAACTTTTTGTAGTATAAAGGAGCAAATAAATGAAGCAATGACAAAAAGAGCAAATAAAGTTGTTTTAGTCAGGATTGTGAGCAGAACAATTAGAATCAGAACATGGAATTTATAATATTATTAGATGATGGTCACCCAGAGTTAACCCAAGAAAATGTAGGAAATATATCCACAACACTAAAGACACAGAATATTTAGCCAAGGGCCTAAATTTCACAGCAATGTCCCACATGAGTCCAGATGAAGACCCAGAGCTCATGACAATGCCTATTAGTCCAACTGGAGGTCTAGAGCCTACAAGAAGGACTCACATCAGTCTCTTTTACGGATCCATGCTGAGAAGGCCCAAAGGTCAGTCGTCGAAGCCAGTAAGTCCATGACAAAGGGTGAAGGAACTGTGCAGGTAGGTTGAGGTTCTGTGTTGTAACTGAGAAGTCACGCTTATAATAAAGACCAGGGCTGTCCTAAAAAGCACCACAGCCATCCTCAGCAACATGGAGGCCCCCAGCTCCTCTAATGACAAGCACAGTCGAGTGCATGCCAGGAAGCCAGTGTGATGAGTTTCTCCTGGAGATTAAATGGCACATGTCCTTCCCTCCGGAAGCAGGAAGCGGTGCTCCATGTAAGGTCCAGAGCTCCTCCAAATTGAACCACAGCCACTCTCACCAGCAAGGTCCCAAGCTTCTCCTATGACAGTGGTCGAACTCAGACTGGGGAAGCTGATGAGCTCCTCCAGGAGAACCAAAGGCTCAAACAGCAACAAGAAGAACCCACAAGGCCTCCATGCCTCCACGCCTCCCGTCTCCTTCTCCACATCTCTATTTATGCTGGCAACCTTCCTTAGATGAAACATCTACATTCAACACCATGGTGATTTAATTCTGCTGGCATTAAGTTAACCACCAATTTTTAATCTATACAAAAGTCTAGAGTTTTTTCTAAAGATATGACATTTATGCTAGGTTTATTATATGTTGGAAAAACTATTGGAGAACGAAAAGGTTATGGCACTGGAAGAAAGACAACTGCAGCGATGCCCTGGAATAGGCTGGCAGGGGCTGGAAAGAGTGCATAGGGAGAGACTGTGGCTTAGATCTGCACATGCACATTCACATAGAGGTGAGTGGAGAGAAGAGTACAGGCATGGATGGGGATAATTGGGAGTTTTTGTTAGTACATTGTCTTCACTGAGGTTCCTGGAAACTGACTTGAGACAATTATGTTGGTGAAGTGAACTCTGGAGATCAACAAAGGCTCCAAGGGAATCTGGATAAAACAACGACATGGTCTACTCAAATATTAATATTGTATTAAATAATATAATTAAAAATAAGTGAATAAAGTTTTTTCATTTATAGTATTTTATTGTATAACTAAACCATGCATCTATACTGCTCATAATGAATAAAATGGCATTATTTCAATTTTTTTGAAACAATAAATATAAGAATAAATATTTTCTTGCATCCATGTAGAGAAAAATTTTTAGGGTTTGTTCTTAGAAATGGAGTTGCTAGTCATGAGATGTATTGTTCTGTTTCAAGGGCGTGTTTTGTGCCTCCCGTGTCTGACCCTTCGTCCTGTTTTTGAGGTGTTCTCATGAGTAAGACAGTCAGTGACCCAGCTCACCTCCCACGAGAAGAAGCTGCACATGCAGAACACCTCCTTTGCCAGCCCTTTGGGCCACTGGAGAACACAGCCACAGTCACAGACACTTGGCCAAGCAGATACAACCCTCATTGTCCCCACACAGGATTCTGAAGCTGAAACCAGGACACAAAGGAGCTGTGTCTGCCAGTGAGGGAGGTGGCTCCTCAGTCTGGTTTGTCAGCAGAAACTCTTGGCTCCTATTTTTACAGGGCTGCTGCCCAGCCTTTGTGGAGACTCTGGAATCTTCTTCATACTGTTAAAGCTCCTTTCCAGTTTGAATGACCCAGAGTTAGTTTGCACGGCTTGTGGCTGACTACCTTGACTGAGCTCAGTCTGCTATAACAAAACACCACATCGGGTGGCTTAAAAAACAGATAATTTTTTCTTACAGCTCTGGAGGCTAGAAGTCCAAGATCAGGGTGCCTATGTGGTAGGTTATAGTTAGGGTCTTCTTCTCAATGTGTGTTCTCATGGCTTTTCCTTCCCCTTCCTATGAGTGTGCATATGGTGGGGTGGGAGTGGGGTGTCCTTATGTTTGGAGACACAGATTCATACACGAATTTGAGGTCATTAACATTCAGACCACAGCACTATCTTACTTTCCTCAACAATAACAATTTACACCTCTACCACAATCTACATACAATAGTTATTTCTCTAAGTCCTTGCTGTTTTCAGACTATACGTGTATGTTCATTTTATTGTTTTATTATTACAAAAGTGATTGAAAAATGGGCCTTTCTTTGCTCATTTTCACCACAAAATGTTTAAATAAAAACAAACTTATTATGTTAAATGTCTTTGCCATCATGACAGGATAAGTGAATTAAGAGAAAGTATTTTGAGGGGAATTAATAGCAATGTTACTATAATAAATGTTTTCCATGGAAACATTCACCATATTCTTTGATCATCTCTTGCTGATCAACTGTTTACTACAATGTTTTGGCAAATAAAAACATTTTGGTGTGTCTTCCTGTACTTCACACTGGATCTGACACAGACTTTTGTAGCTATTGAGGTGTCACGTTTGAATTACTTTTTAACATCATTTGCTTATTTTTACAGTTGCTTTTCTTACTGATTTATGCTAATTGAGTAAATGACATGAGATTTTAGGAGTTCATAGAAATATTAACCTCATTTTAATACATTAGTAAAAAATATCACCCATATTTAATTTTTAGGAATAAAATGAACAGTTACAAAACCCTCCACATAAATAGCGCTGTTTAAAAAGTTTCATCCTGAGAGAAACAAAGGTCCTCAGGGCTGACAGTCATCCTTCCTCGTCACTGCTGCTCCAGGCATCTTCAAAGGCTGGATTTAACTGGGACTTGGTTTTAGTCTAAAAAGAAAAAAAAAAAAAAAAAAAAAAGGAAGTTCTTATTTTTCTGCTTTACAACTTCAGGCTCATAATATATTTATGAAATATGCCAGATGAACAACAATTTGAATATTGTAAGTAACACCCCCAATATATATGTAAGGCAATGTAACTTCATTTGAAATAGCTATATCAGACTGTATCCAAGTAACTTGTGTTTGCTTTAAAGTGTTCAGCTCACAAATGCATACATGTGATGCTGCTGTTGCTCAGGGTGTTACTATAACATTCTAGAATTAGCTGGAGAAGGTAGAACGTTGACATCCATGGAGTTAAGACTGGCTCCACGTCTAGAGTCTCACTGGGCACCTTTAACCATTTAACTTAATGCTGGAAACTTTTCATTGCTGGGTCAATTGAACTTGTATAACTAAACAAATACTGATACGTGAGAAATAAGTGCTCATTAAGCTGAGTAACGCCATTTCTAATGCAACAAAGTAAAGGGATTGATTATTAAAGCATGAACTTTTTGCTTATTATTATGTAGTTGGCAAAGTACTCCAGAAACACATGCAAAACATATCAGAAATGGTAACAAGATTATAATCGGCACATAGGTTTCCCTGGGAAATTTCTCTGAAGGACAATACGTATGAGACAGTGTTTATTTATACATGTCTTTTTTTGTCTTTTTCCTTTTTATTGGTAACAGGAATTGAACTCAGACTGCCTGCTTGCAAGGCAGGTGCTTATGCCACTGAGCTAAATCCCCAGCCCCTGAGATAGTGTTTATTTAAAACAAGAAATATCACAGTATACAATATTACAACATTATAGAAGTTATGAGCAATTCCTCTATAGCAGATTAATTAACTATGAATTATCAAATCAATTCACTTGTTTGGGAAACCTGAATGGCTACCCTCTTATTCTCTGCCCAGGACTAAACAGTTTTAAACATGGTGGCACTATTTGAAAGTATCTGGGCATATGAGTAAAGTTTGCTTCCTAGTTTGCAGCTTATGCATTCACCAATTTATTCAGATCCAAATTCCAATAATTTATCAGTACCAAAACTATTCTTAAATTATCTTCGATGCATTTCCTTTTATAACTTACAGAAATATCTTATGTTAAGGGGAACCCCTACTTTAGTGTATCTGAGCATGTTCATTTTCCTGTTGATGAACATGAAGACTCAGAATCTTCTAATTCAAACAATGAAAACAGTAGAAAAAGCCAGTATGCCCAGTAAATTTCCTGAGTATCAACTAGGAAAGATAGAAAACAAAATATTAATGTAGTTATTCTTTAGGGATGTTAAATAGAGTACATTACTGAGCCTAATGCTGGCTGACATCATTTAGGTGTACAACCAGAATTCCATTGTATCTGCTCCCAAATGTCTAGATATGCTCAAACCCCAGGTAGCCACCTACTCAATACTAGCAGTAGTCTTCTTTTATGTAAGAATAGTATACTCAAGTTGGTTCACTTATTTTTTTCATCTGAATATATTCTGAATTTCCTTTCTTTTTGGATAAACAACTTAACTACTAAGTTAGGTTATTCAGTGAGAATTTCCTCAGCAATGTATTGTACAGGGCATTAGGGGACTCTTCTTCCCCACTGTCTTTAGAGACTTTTAATGTTCATACACAAATTACTATGGGACACACCCTGAAAAGTTTAACCACCTCCTACTACTTTGGATTTCTCTCTGTCTCTTCCTTGCAGAAAGCCAATCTGCACTTGAACGTACTCATGTCTACCTCACTAGGTCGCTTGTTCTATGGACAGAGAGTTGAGTACTATGGGGGATGAAGAAGCAGGAGTTTAGAGGGGACCTAGTCTAGGTCCAAATGGAGGAGGGAAACCAAAATGAAACCTGTCAGGATAATCTTGGTAACTTCCAAATTTCTGATTGCTCATTTTTGGAAAGTTTCACAGGTTTCTGTGTCAGCAGGTGATTATACATCTACCAAGTGCCAAGAAAAACAGGCGTATATTGCATGACTATCAAACTAAAGTACTATTCCTGATGAGAAGTCATATTTAAACTGCACCCGCCCTGTAAATCTCAGGCAGGAAAAAAGGGATGAAATACAGATAAGCTGAACTTGATGATGACCACTTAGAAAGTGGAAGGGAGGAAAGGCAGAAGTCTCAGGATATTATAAAACAGCCTGAAAATGAAATAATGAAACATATGCTCTATGGCCATAAAACTTACTCCTACTATCTAACATTGTTCACTTTCTCTAGACACGATTAAATCCCTCCTCCTCCACTTTGGATACCGGGAGAAACATCTCGAACATCTCTAAGGGAGCATATCTCAGTTGATGGGGAAACTGAATTTAAAGTGAAACCTACAAACAACTTAGTTTTAACAGTTCTGATACACTGAAAATACCATAAACCTGTCCCAGGATAGTATCAGCAGAGCTGGGTAATAAATGGTAGAACCAGGATTCAAACCCAGGTTTACATACATGTATGTGTGTGTTTTGTTTTGTACTGTGTAATGTTGCTTCCCTGGGAAACTACAGTAGTCATTTACTCGACAGTTGAAACCATTTTCGAATAGGAGTAAAACTGTAAATATACACGTAAAAGAATAGGTACTTGTATAGACAGAATTCATTATTGGGATTTCTATCATGATAATCCGCATATTTTGCTTACATTTATAAGGATCTTTCAAACTATAGTTCTAAGAAAAATAGATTTAGCATGTAGTACTTCATATTAATATGAGTATGATTTCTTTGTTAAATTACATGAATAGTAAATTTTAAAAGAAAAGGCTATCGCTCTAAGACTTAAATATCAAGCTGAACTTTTTTTGTATATCTCTATTTTACTTTCTATTTCTTTTGCTTAATTTCTCCTATAAAAGTTCTTTCAGATGGAGAGTTCAAACTATCAATATGATTACATAACAAAGAAATAAACCATCAAAGTCACAAATTATTTTTATGAAAGGTAATGTAGTTTTCTCCTAATATTCTTTTCTATAAATAAGTCACAGATTTACTTTACAAAAAATCTTACTATTTTCAGTTAGTAAATAATTGTTATACTTCTTAACATGGCCCATAGTGCTATGACTTTGATTTAATATATACAGTAATTCTCAAAAAGCAGAATATGTAATCAAGAAATAAAGTAAAATAAATAGCTAAGCTAAACTATTTGACAATATTAAACTTTATACTGAAGAATACTTAGTCATCAAAAGCAGTTGTATGCTAAAACTAATGAAGCCATAATGAACCAAATTATACATGTGAAGAAACCTGGATATACTCATACTGCATTTGGCCAACTGCCTGAAAATGTTTTTTTTTTCTCTTTCATGTGAATTTGGGTCAAAAGAAAATAATTCACAGGCTTTTGACTGTAATGACCTATAATAGTTGCAAGTTAAAGTATGAAATATATTTTGTTAAACAGCTGCTGGATACTATCAATAGCTACTGCTAGATACCACTATCAGAGCAATTTTGTTTCATGTGTTTTTTGACAGTGCTATTCATAAAGGAACTAAATATGCGAAAAATGTTTTACAACAACAACTTGCTTTATCAATAACTTCCTTCCACCTCCATTTAAGATGCTTTGTTTAAAAAAAAAAAAAAAAGATGCTGCCCCGCCACGCTGGGACTTATGCAGCTGCACAAGAAGACAACTTGCCTGCCCTCTCGGTAAACACCCCGGGCGCCAGCAGGGAGGAGAACCAGTCAGCTGTTCCCGTGAGCCTACTGGCGCGATGGCTGAGAATCAAACATCTCTCCCCACCATCAGCAATGGGGACAGAATTCTGAGCATCTCTTGGGAGGATGCCCATATGCAATACAGCAAATATGGGGGATTTCCTTCTATGTTCTGTTTGAAGGCAAAGGTTATTTTCACTGTTATGTTTTATAATGATTGTTTGATCTATTCAGTATTCTCCTTTAATTGGTTTTACAATGGTCTGTTATTGATTTGATTTCACTATACCTAATTGACTGGACAAGTATTGTGAAGATAATGAGATATACTATAGTATCCATTACTACTATCCCAGTATCCTGCTTTGAAGTTCTGTACGAATGTCACTACATTGTCTTGATTGGCTTTGTTCTGTCTTGTTCTGTGATATTTTTATTACATTCAAAATAAAATTTTTTAAAAAAGATGCTTTGTTTTTAGTGACTTGGGTTAAGATTATCTTAAGGTGTTTTTAACTACATTATTTATACTTCCAACTTGAAAGTTGTATATAAACATGGCTTTAGAATTACTATGCTTTTTACACCTTAGAAATTTAAATGAATGGGGATTATTAATAGTGCTTAGTAGAATAATCCTGGGTAGGAGAGATATCATCTTCAGATAACCTGTTACTACTGCTTGGCATACTTTTTTTAGAATAGGCTAATATCTAATGCCAGAGATCATGTCTCATTCAACTTCCATTTCTGACTGCTCTTAATTCACACTGTCATATTTATACTAATTTATGCTCTCAGATACTTTAGTTTGCTAAAAGAAGTATAAATTGGTAAAATTTGGTGATGTGAATAAAAAATATTAAAAATGTCATACATGGTAGATAACTGGAGATAATTCCACTTTTAGAAATCTATCCAAAAAATCAGAAATATGAACAATTTGTGAACAGATATTTACATGTTTAAAACAATGAACAGAAATAAACTAATATTTCAGTTATAATACAGAAATAACAGTACTATATTATTAAAAATGTTTGTAAATAGTTATCTATGACTGGAAGAAGGCTAACTGTGCCATCAATAAGAAAAGTAAGGTATCAATTTGTATGTCCAACCATGATATTAACTATGATAAATAAATAAAATTTCTTATGATTTAAAATGTAATGCTGTCATTCTCTTAAATGGTTTTACATTGTTTTGATATACTTAATGCTACAGTATATGAAGTTGTTGTACTCAAAGACTTCAAGGAAAGAGTCAATATGGTAACTACTTTTAGGTCGGAATTATCTGGTGGTGAAACACTATTCTGCTTAAATGGTTATGTTTTGATCTGCGCTGTTTCACTGTTATGCCCTCTTTTATCTCAATCTCCACCCCATTATTTACTTTTTTATTTTTATCCTTTTAATTAAAGGAAAAAAATAGCAGGATATATTATAGTAACCCACTTTGACTTTCCATTATCTCGATTTAAAGCCCTGTATTACTCTCACCATCTTGTTTTTGACTGATGTCCCCCTATTCTGTTTTGCTGGATAGTATCAGGTTCGAAAGTTTAGGCATCAGCTGTGAAGATAATGAGATTCATTATAACACCCACTCTCGTTGACTTTTATCTACTTTTGAAGACCTACAATGTCTCCAATGTTTTGGTTTTGTCGGTTTTATTCTTTACTGTTTTGTTCAATTGTATTATAACTAATGATATAGGCAATTCTATTAGAGATAGCGGGAGGCATTATGGTAACCATAGATGATCACCTTGTATTATGTTTTTATATTATCTATTATGTCCACCCTTTTGACTTGACCGATTCTGTCCTGTTATGTCTCATTTGGTTTTACTCTCTTCCAAAAAAGCAATAAGAACCGTGGGAGCAATGAAACCCAAAATGTGTAATAGTCACTGTACAAAAGAGAGGAAAAGAAAGTGCTCTAAACTATATAACTGCATGTATATTTAAGTGTATAAGATAGAAAATGATATCACAGAGTTTTATTGGATCATTGAACAGAACTGTTTGCAGTATTATTGTTGGAATGTCCACTCTACAAGCTTTAATTTTGTGACTTGAACAATTATTTTTAAGATGGCAATATGTAATCCATTAACTAGTGATTTCCTACTGTTCATTTTTTTCTTCTGTAAATCTGTATAACTTGTACCCTCTCACTTTTTTTTTTCTTTTCTCCTTAAATAAAAAAAAAAAAAAAGTCATTGTACCACTTATACAAGTAATATTTACCTCATCTTCCTCAGGAAGTGGTTCATATAAAGATGGTACCCAGGCAAGAATATTGCAGTCTCTGCTTCCACTGTAAAGTTCCTATAGTGCAAAAAGCAGAGGTGAGATTGTGGATCACACTAAAGTTGGTACCAATCTCAAATGAGCTATATTAATACTTAAATTGATTCTTAGGTTAGATTAATGAGATTTACTCTATTTCTATTACCTAAAAAAAAACTAAGTTGAAAGTTTTTTCTTTTCTCTCTTCAAAGGTATAGTAAAAACTTTCTTTCTAATGGCATGAAAATTTCAGAATAGCATTCAACAACTTAGCAGTTTTACCAGTCATAGTACTCATATAGTTCAAGTGCACAAGAGAGGAAGGGTGGAATACAGAGTTTGCATTTCTATCAGTAATACAGCTTTACAGACAAACTCAAATAAAAAGCCGCATGTTTCTTCTAAAACAGCTAAAACTTGACAAAAAGTTTTATTTAGCATGCTGCTGCCTAATTTTCATCTGTTCAACACAAGATTGTGGAGACCTGCATCCTGCTGGTTGAGCTTCCTTTATAAATGAAGGCGTGGGCTGAGACACAGTGTGCCACTGTCTTTCACAGACATGCTGTTTGCTCATGGCTGACCAATACTCATTCCCATTTTCAAAAAAACTGAAGAAACAAAGTTTTACTGAAAACATTCTTATGAGGTGAAGAAACAGATACTCTCACATGCACAGGGTATAAGTTGGTAAAACTTTTTTCAAGAATAGAATCTTAGTATATAGCCAAATTTTTCTATGCACTTCTCAAAATTTATGATAAAATCATACACAAAATTCAAATTTTATATTCTGACAAAGTTTTTCATAAGAAAAGGTAATAACTGTCAAAAACCAGAAGTGATTATTACTAAATTACCATTGTACTTATATTATGAAGTATTATATAGTCATTAAAACTGTTTTCCCCCTCATGGTACTGGGGCTGGAACTCATAACCTTGCACTTGCCAGGCAGGCACTGTGCAGCTAAATTATATCCCAAGCTAAAACTGTTTCTGAAGAACACTTAATGATTTTTGAAATACTCAGAATATTGGAGAAAAGAACAGGTTAGAAACAAAATACTCAAAATGTTAAAAGGGAAAACAACACATGAAACAGTAGGTCAATAATTAAAGGAAGGCTAAAAGGAGACAAAGAGATAAAAGGGCAACCACATGTTAGGTGGCCAGGCGTGATGTGCATGGCTGTAATCCGAGATGGAAGTTTTAGGGAGGAAGATGGAAAGTTTGAGGACAGCCTTGGAAACTCAGTGAGACTATGTCTCATTATACAAAGTGAATGACAAAGACTGGGATGTACTCAGTGCAAAAGCCCTGATAGCACACACATATACACACACTCACGCACTCAAAGTTAGAAGGGCTAGATGACTAAGTGCCTTTTTTCTTCTCAAAAATACAATTGTCTATTTCTTCACAAGTATTTTTTAACTAGGCATTTCTTGCCTATTTTAGAAAGCAATTATTTATTTTTATTATTGTATACCTTGGAAACCACTTGACATACACTATAATCAGCATTTTTTTTTTTTTTTTTTTTTTTTTTTACTACAGTAAAGGTTTGGGTAAAGAAAAAAGATTAGGAGGTTTTTGTAGGACAGAAGTATAAAATTAAATTAGATATTTATCAAATTTCCAAAACAAAACAAAAATCTAGAATATGTGCTTACCCTAATTGTGCATAATGCAAAGACATGTTCAGGGGTTTAGTGTCCTCAGGCAATTGTGAAGGTAAGATACATATGCAGGGTAATGTGATCAGTAAGCTTACAGGATTATTCAGAAGTACTGACACACTGAGTAGACACAGCAGATATTCCATAGACGTTCAAGGAAAGAGCTGGCAAGAGGCAGCACTTAAGTTAGAATGGTTAACAAAGAACACCTAAAGGGATCTGAATTGGAACTCAAAGCTTTGGGACTAGATGTAGGGGTTCATATGGGAAACTGGACTTTAAAAACACCTCAAAATTTAAGTTACATTAAAAAAATTTTTTTTTGTTCTCATGAACAATAAAAAAGTTGTCAACATGAGTTCCTACTGCCCTTGATTAGGGCACTATATGTTACTTGTGAAAAAGGACACTTTCACATATAAAATAAAATCAAGTTGGATGTGGTGCAGCACTGCTATCATCCCAGCACCTGGGGGGCTCAGGCAGGAGGACTGTGAGTTAAGAGGCCAGCCTGGGCTACACAGCGAGTCAGCCTTGAGACCCTGTCTCAAAAAACCAGATTCCTGCTGATATATTAGTTTCTTTCCTTTTCTTCCTTACTTCCTTTCTTTCTATTTTTTCTTTCTTTCCTCCCTTCTTTCTTTTCTTTCTTTTCTTTCTTCTTTCCTTCCTTCCTTTCTTTTTCTTTCTTTCTTTCTCTTCCTTCCTTCCTTCCTTCCTTCCTTCCTTCCTTCCTTCCTTCCTTCCTTTCTTTTTCTTTCTTTCTTTCTCTTCCTTCCTTCCTTCCTTCCTTCCTTCCTTCCTTCCTTCCTTTCTTTCTTTCTTTTCTCTGCAGTGCTGGGAACTGAACATTTATACATTTAAGCAAGGAGCAAGCACCCTACCATACTCAGGCCCTTTTAATTTTTTTCCTGAGATTTTATTCACTAAATTGCCCAGGCTGATCAAGAACTTACAATTCTCCAGCCTCAGCCTCTGCAGCAGCTGGAATTAACAGGTATATACCACAACACTAAGCCAGTACTATCTAATTCTTAAACCTTTTTAAGATTTATCCAGTTGTCTCATAATGTTCTTGATAGCAAATGGGTCTGTTTAAAAATCACACATAATATTATAGTTGCCATGACTCGTGATTTCATTTGGGAACAGTTCTTTGTCTCTTTGGGGCTTTCCTATCCTTGAACATTTCAAAAATACTCACTAGTTATTTAGTGGAAGGTCCTTCGAATTTGGCTTATCTCATGTTTCTTCATGATTACAACTGGATGCTGTATGTTTGCAAGCAATATGATAGAAGTGGTATCTCATTACTGGGATAGCATAAAGTTACTTTAATCTTTGTCCTTATTTTATAGGGCCATTCTCTGAGGATATGCAAATCCAGGATCATATTCCTCAACAAATTTTAATACATTTATTTATACAAGCTTAGTTCATAGCTTGTATTTTAGTCAACAGGTTATAACCTACTACTATCATTATTTTCATATTAGATTTTAATATATATGATGGAGTTACAATAACTATATTATCAGATTGTAAATTTTGTATAATATGTAACTTGCAACGATAGTCTATTATTAAATGAATGAAAAAGTACTATACTCTTAAGATTTAGAGTTATTTTCAGAATCACAAAATGTGAAATGGAATAAGAATTAGGAACTTTCTGATGTAGCACACTGATTAAACTATGAGTTCACAGCACAAATAGAAATGGTATTTCACAGGAGGCAAGCTGCCCCAGGTCTCTTGCTGACCCATCTATTCCAAACAGAGAGGAATCGGTATCTTGCCACACTTTCAGTCCATTTTAAGCACATTTGAAAGGAAGCCCTGACTTAGTGGAGAGCAATAATTTTAGTCAGAATATCTTGGTTAAAATTTTGGCTGTATCTCTAAGTGAGGGATAATATTCTAAGAATGTCTTTGAATATAGAATCATGTTTTTTCAATAACCAATGAGTCATGTGTCCTCTCCGGTGCTTTCATATTTTTACCCAGAAACAACTAGCACATCAAGACACGGACTAATTAGAAGAGATACTCGTCACGGAGTTGGAACTGGGTCCTGGCGGTTCCCTTTTAGGTGGGATCTAAGAATTTTAGGCCAGAGGCTGGGGCTGGAGGTGCCTTGGGGGACACTTGTGCAACAGTACTTAGTATTCAGTAGAATATGTAAATATTTTGTAGCTAGTATACACTAGCATGACAATATTATTAAAATATTTATGTAAATATCAGGCCTATACATCTTATAGCAGTGTCTGGGACAAATTAGGTGAGTAATATTAATGAATGAATGGACAGGCATTTCCTCAAGTGATAAAGTCCCTAGTAAAGCTCTAATAACCCATAATTTTCATTCTATCAGTGTTTAACTTTCATGAACTTTTTTTCCTTTACCTATAAAATAGAAAAAATAATAACTATCTTGCTAAGACTCATTTAAAGGAGTAGATGAGGTAATATGTGCAAACATTCTTTCAAACAAACCTGTTTCAAAACCAAAACACAGAGAGAGGGAAGGGAAATGAGATTGAAGTGGCAGGGGTGGGTTGTGAAGTCCTGTGTACATGTGCCAAGTACCTACGAGGAATGTGATTATCATGTACTACAAACATGTATAAAATAATATACACTTACATATATACAGGTATACACACAAATACACATAGCCGCATAGCAGAAGGGAAGGGGTTAAGAATTGTCATAGATATAATTCCCCATGATGAATATAACCATTATATACTATAAACATGTACCAATAAAAAATAAGAAGTTATTACAAAAATATTCATTCCATTGGTAATACGAGATGGTTCAGAATAGTAAAGAAACAACAGCCATAGCAACTTGTGAGTTGCATTAATTCAGTGTCATACTTTTGTCAGCCACTGGCAGAAAAAAGGGAAAAAATTTCAGATACACATACACATAGAGCAAGATACACTACATTGAGAATAAAAACTGATACTTGATTTTTTTTTTACTCAAAAGACTGCAATAAATATTTCATTTCATCAGTGATTTTCAATGGCTAAATGGAGCCCATACACAAAAGACAGAAAATTTATTTCACAAAAGACAGAAAATTATCTTGAGACATGCATACATCCTATGCTATCTAAAATCAAGGCTTTAGCATTGTTTATTAAATAAACTCCAGTGAAATGTGCATTAAAAATATAACTCTTCAGAATGAAATCGTAACTTACTCTTTTACAACCAATCTGGCAAGCTAGCTACCTAACCACTTTAACTCCCTTAAGTATCATTCTTACCTGGAAATCAGACTGAAAAACACAGCAGTCAACACTTCTATAATGTCCCTTAAGCATAGTTATCTGTTCTCCTGAGTAAACTGTATAAACAGCAATGGTGCTACCATATGGCACAAAAACAAATTCTGAACTGCAGCCACAGGAAACAGTGAATTTCAATCCTTTTTTACTGTTGTTACAAACTTTTCCATAATTTACCTATGGGATAAAACCATAGTTACTCATTTCTTAAATCTAAATGAAAAAGACCAAGACTGAAAGAAATCATTCAAATATTACTCTTCTATAGAAAGGGCATTAAATTTAAATGAAATGTTCAATATTTGAACAGAAACAAGGTCCAAAGATAGGAATATACATTTCACAGAGAAAATACAAACAGTGGACAAAACACAAGAACAGATGTTCATATGTCAATCTTAAATAAAAATGTAAATTAAAGCAATCTTAATAAGTTTAGACTGTTTGGCAAAAAAAAAAAAAATGTCCTTTAGAGGTGCTGGGAATTGAAGCTACGTTAAGTGTTCTATCATTGAACTACATTCTCAGTTCCTGGTTTGACAAAGTTTTAGGAGACATAAGACATTAAATACAGGCACAAGTGAGGCAACAATGTGTGTAGTATTATATTTTAGTCCTTTCTCCTAAAAAGGGTAAACAGTTTATTATATAACAAAATGCAGGTATTCTCTTGGGGGACTGAGTATATTGTAAAAAACCTCTTACTCTTTGAATTAAAAATTTAATTGTTATAAAAACAAAAATTTTCAATCTTAACCATTTTTAGGAGTACAGTTCAGTAGCATTAGGTTCATTATACTGTTGAGTAATCATTACCACTGTCTATCTTTAGAACTGTTTTAATCTTGCAAAACTATGCATTGAACAACACAGGTATTATTATCCCTTGATGGAGTAATTGTTCATGAAGCTAATCTTCAGGATAGAACTGAACAGCATAAAGTCATATGCCCAGAGGAATTATCTAAAATGGGAAACAACTGAGAATGGATCTGAATTCCTAACATTAACTTTTTTGTTTTGCAGAAATCATGTTATGAAAACTGTGGAGGAAGTAAGGATAAAGGCTAAGTAATAAAAAAGCACAGAACATTGAGTGTGTACTATAATTTCAAATTTATGTAAACAATTATGTAATATTAAACATTAAAATTCGGCTCTTGTACATAACAAGGGTAGTCTACAAGCTCAGTGATGAGCATTGCCAGAGCAGTTAGACAAGCAGACTTTCAAGCCCCATCCCAATATTACTGAAGAATAACTTTTGTTTTTAAAAAATTCCCGGCAACCTGTATGTGGAGACTGAGAAGTTTAGAATTAAAGAAATGGACATGTTTACTTCTTGCTCATAATTAAAACCAGTAATTAATCAATATTAATGGATAATATTCCCAACTTAGAAATGACATCACAAAACATCTAAAAATTGCCCCAAATCCTCAGTTACTACAGGAGAACTGAAATTTGGTAGTACTACAATGTTTATAATTCTGACAATTCTAAGAAAACTTAAAAGATAGCATGCATCCTTTTAGAGAAACCCTTTCCAGGCACTTCCCCAGCCTTCACTCTAAGGAAGTGCCTTTTATAGGTAGTTTTTAGACTACCAGTCATCTTTGCATGATTGACTTTTAGTTGATTTAGCTGGTTGAAAAATGTATTCTCCATTGTAAATACACTATTACAGATATGGACTCATTGCCAAAAATCCCTAGGGTATTTTCCCTTTAAGGTATGCTTTCCCTTTAAGAAAAAAAAATCCTGTTAACAATTTACTATTTATATTATTTATATTTATCATTAAGCCTTGAAACATGCCAGGCTGCTTTTTCACTCAGCGTAAAGTGGTTTTCCGTGTGACCCAGAGGAAAGCTTAAGCCCTTACACAGAGCTGCACAGGGCCTCTGGCTCAGCAGCCTGCTCTTTCCGTGCCTTTCATCCTGTCACTCTCTACATCCCAACGCAAGGGCCTCCCACTGCTACTTGGGCGTCCCATGCATGGTACCACTTCGGGGTACTTTCCCCTTCCTCTATGGAGATGCCCCACCAATAATTGATGGGTCATTCCCTCATTTTTTTTTTTTAGGACAATGTCACTTTCTCAGCGAGGCTTACCCTAAGCATCCCATGAAATACCGCAGCTCCAACTTCCCAGTGTTTTCTATGCTTTTGTTGCTTTGCTTATCTTCACAGTGCTCATCCTATCTGACATAATGTATCCATCTACCCATCTGCGGATTAATTGATGTTTTTCATCCTCTCCTTAGAAGAGAGGATTGCTGAGGATAAGCTTTTTCTGTGTTTTGTCCAGGGCTATGGGCCTGGAAAATAAGTAAGTGCTCAATATATATTTACTTTAAAAAATGAGGGGGATGGACAATAGGACCCCTCAGGGACCTCATACAATAAAATGAATGAAATACTCTTAAGTTGTCAACCACAGTGCCTGAGTGTGTAATCTGAGATATAATGGAGAGTGGTCTCAAAATGATGAGAATGGGGTGGGGCTGAGGGCACAGCTCAGTGGTGGAGCATTTGTTTAAGAGGTGTGAGTCCACGGATTGCATCCCTAACAGAGAAAAGAGTATGCAGGCTTATAAAACTCTGTAATAACAAGAACATAAACAATATCCTGTTAGTATTAATAATCAAGATGAGATCCAGGATATTTTAAAGAGTTATTAATGAGAAAGGATGAATAGACGAGGGAATATGATCAATAGTAATACCTACATACATGCTTTAAGGAGGTCTGGGTAGAATCAGTGCTATGGTAAACATGGAAACTAGAGTCAAACTCTGTTGCTTTCTAGTTCTGTAAATGTAGGCAAGCTACATAAGCATTTTATGTCTCATTTTCCTCCTGTGTAAAATGAGAATTATAACAGAAACTACCATCATAGTATTGATGTGATGATTATGTAAGACAATACATGCTCTAGCACATATATTACATGCTAATTATTATCAGTATTGTATCTGCACGTAAACTGTCAATAAATAGTAGCTGCTATCATCAAATCATAATCTTTTGTTAGCTTATTCAGAAAGTTACTGAACCACAGGTATACCTGGGAGCACTAGAAGTGACTAGAAATTATCTGTCACTGGGGGAATCTAGCACTTTAGGCTTTGAGGTGTAACTCAGTGATACAGTTTTTGCTTAGAATGTTTGAGGTCCTAGGTTCATTCCCCAGCATTCCAAATAAATAAAAACAAAAGCTAGCACTTTCAAGACATATTTACTCCAGTATTCAATAAAGTGCTATATTTTGCTAGTATAATTGGTTTTGTTTATGTCATTTATACTATAGAATTAAACTCTTTGTAACTTATTTATAACAGTAGTTCTTAATATTTTGTTCTTTCCCCAAATACCTGAGCTTTATGTAATACTACCATTAGGATCGTGCCACAGTAAAGTGATTCATTATTAAGGGTAAAGAATGTGGAAGGGGTGGCTTGTTCAGACATAGTGAGAAAACAGGTATTTTCAAGAAAATAGCTATGATTTAAAAGCAATAAATGGAGTTAAATCATACACAAACGTATTACAGATCCATTTTTTATTGTATACCCAAAAAAGTACTTAAAAATCTCTTACTAGTGTATTTTCCCCATTGGAACTATTCCAGAGTCTCATCCGATTATCTGTACCAATAGTTAGGAGGTGAAGCCCATCACTTGTAAAACATAAACCGTTCACTTTCCCATTATGAGCAGTGCTTGCTGCAAAGAAAAATACAGTTTAGTTTATCTTTTCCTATATTCAGCAATTATTTAATACTTAATGATATCTTAATTTAAATATATTAAAGGGAACTTGGTAAGTTATGTAAAGCTATAAATTGGTTTTATTTTAAATTAACCAAACTTTCAGATTATTTGAATTTGAGAAATTATATAAATAAGAATCATAAAAATAAAGGAAAACCAACTGGAAAAATTCTTGTCAAATAAATTTTCCAGCAAATACGCTGTACTGTCAAATGCAAGTAAGTGCATAATACTAACACTATAAATTAAACACCTTTCATCTCTTTTACATTACTTTCATTTCTATATAAGCCATTAAAACCAATAGTATTATTTTAATAATTTTAGCAGAAAAAGGATAACAGTTTCAGCCTCCATCAAAATTTATATCCCTTTCAAAATGAGCTTGAAAAAGCACAATTTCTAATAGCCTGATTAATTTAAAAAGAATATAAAAAATGATCATGTTTTATGTAGCTAATCCTAATATATTTCTAGTCCACAATTAAGCCTAAGTGAAATTTTCTACTCAGGAATTAAATTCTATTATAAAATGCAATTCAGGCATAATGTTACAGGGATTGCAGACGACACATGAATTGCCATTTTTATGTTGGCACACTGGCTATATTATTAACAAATTCTGCAATTTATTGGGGCTTCCAAAATGGCCTTGAATTTGGATGGTTGACCTCATTGGGAGAAAAAAAAAATCAGTAAGCCGGTTAATCCGGAAAAGTTTCTATTTGAAAATGTGGAGGCAGAAGAAAACTGTCATACTTGCTTTTTTTTAAAGTACGTTTGCAACATATAATGATTACGTTCATTATACATAACGTATCATACACTTTCTACATCGCCTTCACCCTCCCTTTCTCCTTCTTCCATCTGCTACTTGTATCTTGGAGAAACACATCAGAATTTAACTTAAGCACCCTTTCTAGGGATACATGGTGTATGCTTGTTATGGTTCAAATCTAAAACATTCTCCACAAGTCTCATGTTCAGAGGTGGAATGTGGCTGGAAAGGGCACATCACTGGGGTGTGACTTGAGAGGGCATGTTCTCATCTAGGGGTTCTTTCCTTGTCACTGTGCTTCCTGGCTTCTATGTGGTGAACAGCTTTCTGCCATGTCATTTCTGCACTGTAGCTGCCTAGTTATGAACTGGAGCCACTGAAAATGTGAGCAAAATAAACTTCTCCTGCTTTTAGTGGTGCGGGTCAATTATTTTGTCTCAGTTACTAAAACATGTCTTCAAAGGTTCCTAATGTTTATAATTTGTCAGTATATATGTATTGTTTAGCTTCAATTAAAAAACCTCAACATAAAAATATTATCATTGTCATTGTTAGGATTTATATAATCTAATCACCTGATTCAGCAGCTTGTGACTTTTCTCCATTATGTTGATCAAGAGTAATCAAACATCCTGATGCTCTCCTCACATCCCATAATTTTACTCTACTGTCAGCACTGAGAGGAAATAAATGTTACAGTGACCATATGTCGCTTAGAGTAGCAACTGTTCCCCACACCCACTCTACCAGCATTGCAGCTCAGAGTTTACATTTCATTAGCACCAATGTAGTTTTACAGTGAGGTTGTTGTTCTTTTGCCTTTTCAGCAAATATTCAACACTCAAAAATCACATAAAAATGTAAAAAAACAGCAGAGATAGATAACCCTCTCTTTTTAAGATCATAAGGACAAACTTGTATTACTCTTTATGTTGTTTTTATTTAGATTAGCATCTATCCCACCAAGGTTCTAGCAAGTTTGTTATTTTATCATTTCTATTGTTATTTCTCAAATGCTGCCTACACAGTCAGTTAACTAATTTCACATTAAGAATATTTTTGGTTGGGTATATACCTCAGTGGCAAAGTACCTACTTATTATACACAAGGCCCAGAGATCAGTCATCAGCACTGCCAAATTAAAACAAAAATATTTGGCATGACCTTGGTATTTTAACTTTTTATATAAAAATCCAAGAAAGGTACAATATATTTGGAACACAATATATTTTAATTTTGTTCCTTGTGCTCAAGCCATTGTCTGCCAGTTAAATGAGAACTATATTTGATGTTTCTTAGAAATTATACAATGATGTCAATTTTCTTTTAAGTAAAAAGAAATATATCCATGATCACACATCAATTTCTAAGCCACTCCTAAAGAAAGAAATATCCGGAGATTCTATGTGCTCCTAATCAATTCAAGTCATAGCACCATGTCTTTACAAAGACATGTACAATATTCACTCATCGGGTTTTTCATGCTAATATAACAAGACAGCATTATATTACTTTCTCTTTACACACACAGAGCTTATACATTGCTGTAATTGTGGTTCTTTTCACAGATCATGATCAAAGCCAGCAAATGGGAATAGTCAGCAGAAAGCTAGTATGTCCGTATGTCCCATTCTTAGTTTTCTTTGTTCTTGGCTAAGGAAAGGCTACAATGAGAGGAGTGAGAACTTAAGTCTCTTCTGAAACAGCTTAGATTTGCACATATCCAACTATTAGTACTGTTTACTGAGTTTAAGTTGGTCCTGATTCAAATTCCTTTAAGAATTTCAAAAACTGACTCTCAGCTCCCCTCTGATCTGGGGAAAAATAGTGAAGCACAAACTAGAATACAAACCCACCCAAGCATGGTCCCACAATGAGCACCTTGCTCCTCAGCTTCATATCTCTCTGGTCAACCTTCATGTTGCTATATGCTGGACCTTGATGTCAGAAATCATGAATTTCAACATCACAGTCTGAAAACTATTGACAGAAGCATTTGGGCAAATAACCTGTGAAGAGGACTGGCACCTTAAAAATAGTCTAGAGCTTTATTAAAACGCTTGTATCACAATAAGGGTTGAGATGCAGCTCAGTGGTAGAGTGCATTGTAAACATGTATGAGGCCCTGGATTCAGTCTCCAGCACACACACACACACACACACACACACACACACACACACACACACACAATTATACCATAATCTTGGGTTATCACTTCCTATTTCTAGTTTTACATTTTTTTTATTCTGACAAGCATAATGTGTCTTACGGAGTCTTTGATTCCTCCTATAGGCCTTTTTGTGATTTCTTTCTTTCCTTATAATCATGACTTCAATAATTTTCAGGTATAGGTATATACTTTCCCTTCTATATTGAAAATTGTTATATCTATGTAATCTAATATTTTGCTTTCTGTAGCACAACAGAGTTCAGGTTTACATATTAAATTGAGCACAAATACTCAACAATCCTAGGTGTTCCTAGCCAGTTCCCACTCTTACTCAAACTTGTTAATCCAGGTATTTACTAGCTTCCCTCAAAATTGCATCTTCACTTTCACAGACAGTATTGAGTCACAGACAGTATTAAAAAACAATTGAGGTCATTCAGATTGCATTTCTTGAACTTCTCTGTCAAACCAAAAACCTTACCAGTATCCAACCCCAGCCTTTTCTCCTTCTGTTTACTCTTGCGGTGCCACCCTGTGTCATCCCCAGTGTCAACCTTGTGTCTAGACCTAAATCCTCTCCCTTACTGCCTACTTAGTGGATGCTGCATCCGTCATTCCTTCTTCTTCTTCTTCTCATCTTCACCTATTTTTCTCTTCTGCTACTTTCCTCTCTTGAAATAAGTTATGTAATATGCTTCTCCCCAACAAACAGTCCCTCAAAATTTTGATACTTCTTTTTCTATATTACAACTACCAAAAATGTATTTTTTCAGGATGCCCTCTAATCATTGATTTCCCCTGAATAAACTGGTAGGTTCCCAAAGTTAGAATACCTCTGTGGACCTAGTACAAAGGTTGGCACAGGGTAGGCAGCCAGTAGATATCAATAAATTGAAATCAGTAATGGACAACTGATGGATATTTTCAATCGGACTCAAAATAACTCTGGGTTAAAGAAAATGAATAGAAAATAACTTTTTGAAAATTACCACAGTGGTGTACTATTATATTCAAAAAAAGAAATGACAAAATGATTTACTAGTAGTCCTAGTTGATTTGTATAGTCTCATGTTTTCCAGTGATCTAAAGGTGAAAACCTTTAAGATAGGTAGTTAGGTAGTTGGGATTTTTTTTTTTTTTTTTTTTTGAAGAAGAGATCGAACTCACAACCTCACACTTGGCAGGCAGGCACTTATGCCACTGAGCTAAATCCCTGACCCTGGGATTTTAATGTAAAGGAAGATTTCTTCGGGTGAAATGAATGAAAATCTAACACCATTTCTTTTTTTAGCAACTAATTAATCATTAAATATGATAAAATATGTACTATGTAATATAATCTCTTTAATTAGTTAGTTACTAGTTAGTGTTAACTTAAAAACCAAATAAGCTACATTTTACCTTGCAGTTGCCAAGATATAGTCATATCGTGGTGACCAGGAAACTGCCAATATTTCCTGTCTGTGACCTGCAAATACAACTGCGTGAAAATTCTCAATAAAACACTTTAAAAAAGGGGGGGGGGCAAAGTTCTAAAAACAACTGCTAATTCTGAATAAAGTGATTATATATGTTCATCATTATTTCATGTTTATAATACTTCATGTTCAAATGCCAATGTGAATTCTGTCAGGATATTTTTAACACAATATAAGAGGATTGGTTTTGATTGGAAAGGTCAAGGGAGTGCTTTTTGAAAAAATTTAGATATTAGTCTGGGTAAGCCAATCCATGTAACTCAAGTTTATTTATTTCTGTAATACAGACCCATTGGAATAATACATAAACAGTTTAAAGAAATTTAAATATTATCCAATTTCTCGTAAGGTTATAACAGAAAAGAATTATTGATTGCAGCATTTGTGTAATTTCTTTTTCTAAAAAGCACAGTGGCAATTTCATAGGAGAAATGATTTCAGTATCTTAATTCAGCTTTACCTAACTGAACTATTCAAATCAGGAATGTTCACCTGTGTAGGTTATATCAATAGAAATTCATAACAATATTAAAAGTAGTACCTTTCTCATTAAATTTTCTTGATAACTTATATTTCATAGAGATGAATGATAATGTATAGTCCTGAATTATATGCAACCTTTTTATTGTTCAGAATTAAATTATTTAATATAAGAGGTAGCAAAAACAACTCAAATTAACATATGTTTTCCAAACTATCTCAACAGTTTTTCTAAAATATTTATACCAAGCAAAAATTCACTTGAATATTAAAAATATCAGAACAATATTAGACAGTGTTCATGGGACAAATGTACTGGCATAAGTTTCTGTAGTAAGTTATTCCTTTAAATTTTGAGATAATACACGGTTCTGAGTTTGATCTTCTATTTTTCGTTTCCTTTGAGGTTCCCCTACAGCCACTGTTCATACAAATGTCTCCTCACTGATCCAATTTTGTAAGAATAATATACAGAAGAATCTTCCTTTCCATGTTGATTTTTCTTCTTGGCAACAGCAACTGAACTCACAACCTCATGCTTGCAAGACAGGCACCATGCCACTGAGCTATATGCCCACCCACCCCCCACTCCCTCCCCCCCCCTCCCGTCCCTGTTGATTTTTAACAACTTGTATAAAATATATCAGTCATGTCTCTTACAAAGAATTCATTGTTAGTAATGATTTTTTCTATTGACTAGTTTATTCAAAGTAACAGTTCTTTTAAATTAAAAAAAAAAAAATACCCTGCAGAATATGAGAACACGATCCAGACTTTAAATCACACAGTTGTACCTTGGGTCCTCTGGTACCGACTATAAAAACAAACAGAAAAAGATTGAATATAATTTTACAATAAGTCCTCAGCAAAAGGAAACAATACATCACCTAGAAATCATAACATTTCATAGCATGCATTCAGAAATAGAAAAGTATATGACAAAAATATACTTCAAATAATTTTTAATGCTTATAATTAGAAAAATTATTTTAATTCTAACTGCACTTCAGTAGTAAGAGACCTCTACTGCTACATTATTTTTTATTTAAACTAGTTAGAGATTTGCAAGATGTTACAAAGCCAGTAGAGAGAGGCCTTACACCTCTCCCCTAGGATTCCCTCATGATCATGTCAGGTAACGGAACTAGGATATCAAAACCAGAGAATTTATATGGGAAGTTAAATGTCCTATATATCTATGTCATTTTACCACATCAAATCATTTAATTTTAATACTTTAGTTTTCCAAGTTAATGATATATTTCCAGTTTTAAGTTCAGTAATAAATTCAGAAAAACATTGGACAAGACTGAATGGACTTCAAAGACAAGTTAGTGACTTAATTCTTAACAGATAAAGCAGCTGCCTGATATTGAGGGGTGAAGAAATTCACACACAGTCACAAAAACAATGCAATCACAGTGACCAGACACTTGATAGTAGAAATATACTGTTTTTTCCTCCTATGAAAATATTTTTGTTGCAAATAATTTTATGTAAGTGGCTGTTTCATTTCAATCATAGTCTTAGAAATAACTTCCTTGTTTTACTGCATCAAATAGGAAAAGTTGCCAAATTTTGTTATGAGAAAAGTATGGAAATTTAGTGATTTAAAAGTAAATCTGTTCCTTAGGGAACAGAAGTTTTTTTCATCTTTTAATTTTAACCATTAGCATAACACCTAACTTGCAAACATCTATTAAGCTGAATGTTAATAATGAATGATATTTATATTTAAAAAATTCTGATCATCTCAGGTAAATAGATATGAAAAAAGAGAAAGCTTTTGATATGTTAAAAGATGTAGGAATACACGTACAAACCTGCTACCAAACAGTGCTTGGTGGCAACTGGAGACATGTGATGACTATAAACAGTTTCCTCAAAATTAAATACATCTGCAGTCTGAGAATCAAAAACATTTAAAGTGTTAAGTTCTAATGAAAAAAGCAAAGCAATAAAGTTTTTTCCCACATTTTTAGCAATTTCATAATCGAATGCTAGCAGTTTATTTGACTTAAACATAATACATCCTAGAAATTAAGAAAAGACAACTACCTGGCTCACTTGTCTTCGCTCTACTTCACACTAAGGAATTTCAGCACCAACATGGGTGATGTAGCCAGCAATCTGCCTGCTGCTCGGTTCCCCACAGCCTCAGCTACAGTGCGTAGGACAGTGTGTCCTCACCTAGAACTGTTCCTAGCTTTGAAATCAAGCATTTCAGTTATCTATGACAACCACAGTCTTACCACTTTGACTTCTCTCCCTAATTACTCTCAAGGCAATGGAATAAGCCACAAAACCCCCATCAGTTCCTTCTGTCCACATCTCCTCTCCAGCCTGAGTTCCAACTTCAACAGGCCAGTATCTTTCTTTACTATCATCTTTCCATTTGTCAAGGAAGACTTTGACCCTGAATGACTCTACAAATGTCTGCCTTTTCTGCAGCTGTTTCCAGGTTGATCTACATAGCGGTGGCAAACATTTTGCATAAAGGGTAAAACAGTATAAATGTTAGGTGTTGAGGACCAAATATTTATTTTTGGTGTTGGCCATCAAGGAAACGATAGACAACTAGTGAACACATTTGTGTTCCAATAAGTTTATTTTTAAAAAAAGATATTATTAAGGCTTGTCCACATGAAATACTTGCCCAAAGCCTTTTCTATGCAGATGGAGCAAATCTTACAGTTTGCCGACTGGTGTTACTATAAAAGACCATTCATCTCAGCTGGGCTTTCAGGAATGATTACTAGTCCTACTTTCTGCTCATTTAGAAGTATAGTATTCTCTGCGGTTTCCTGCAGCTATTTCAAATTTTCTCCATTCTCCACAAATATCCTTATTCAGGTATGTGATATGCTATTTTAGTTCAAAGAAAAATTACGGGCGACTCATTAGAATTCTTATTGTTAGAAACAAAACCACAAAAACTTTGGCTTCTACTATGTGTTATTCCCCTTCACTCCTGTTACAGGCAGAAAAAAATGATCCCTCCCCATTTCAAAAGTTAATCCCCTTCTACACTGTCAGAAATCTCAGATTAACTTTTGGGTAGCCGTAACGTTTCTCTTGCCTCAGTTCCAAGTTCACATCTCTTTCATCTTAACAGCACCCACATCCTCAAGATAAACGAATCAGAAGAACTTTCACTCTACACTTGCCTTCATCTTTTCTTCTGTTCAAATTCACATTTTGGCTATTTTTAGTCCTAATATACCATGTGATTGAAAACAATTTTACCTTACGTATTGACACATCTCATTATTGCGATAATCTCATCATTTTATCTATCATAATTTGCCAGTAACATGCAACACAGCTGGCTACTTCATTGCTCTTAATTTCTTTAACTGGTTTCAAATACTCATAAGCTCTCCATTTTCTTCTTATCTTTGGCTCCTCCTTATCATGGTTTTTTTTTTTTTTTTTTGAGGGGGGGTTGTTTGTTTTGCTTTTGTGGGTTTTATTTTTTTCTTTTTTGTCCTCTTTAACTTGGTATTCCTCAAGATTTTGTTGTATAAACTTTTCAGTTACCTCCTGCATGCTAGTGTTTCTAGTATACTGTCACAAAGGAGAAAAATAGGGATAACTACATGGGGAAGCTTTCAATATTTTACCTCCAGAAATAATATGTTCTTTATTGAATTAAGGAGTTCTTTATTTTCTATACACTTATTAAGAATTTTTTTAAAAACTTTTTATACTTTCATTAGTATCACTATTTAGCCTATGACTCTCAAGACAGCTAGTTAACTACACTATTTTTTAAAAACTCTACACAGCTATTGTTGAATATTTATGCTAATTTTAGTAGAGGTAAAATTATACTTAGTAGATATTTAGTGTAGGTCAATAGTAGATTTATATTTGGTTTGTTCTAATGTTCATATTGTAATTATCATGTCTTTTCTATAGGTAAGGGTGGTACATTACTATCTTTAAAGTTTTTCAATATTCAGTCTTTAATTGGTACTATAATTGGTTCTGATTTTATTACTATAGTCAAGGTGTCACAGCTATAGCTATTAACTGGGTGTCTTGGGGTGCCAATATCTGGACTACCTTGTAGTGATTAAAAATATGGTGGCCCATTCCTGGTACTAGAAGAGATACACTGCAACTTCCCATCCCAGGTAAATGGAGGTAGCTGGATCCTGGTAGAGAGACAAAGGCCTATTAGCCACACCCAGAAAACAACACTGAAATCAAGAAAGAAATAAGACAGTTTCTAGAACTAAATGACAATTTATGTACAACATACCAGAACTTATGTAACACAATGAAAATAGTCCAAACAATTGCAGAAGTCTCTGTACTAGAGACAATGCTTTCCATTACAACAACCCGAAAAGCTCAAAACAAAATGAGAAAAAAAAAAAAATAGAAACATAAGAAGACAAAGCAATAAAATGCCTCTTAAAAATCCCAAAGTCCCCAAAGCTGATCAATGGGGCACTAAAGAGATGAAGCAAAAAGTCACACACCTAAATTATTTGAATTGATACCAGGACAGAGTACAGAACAAATTACAAAGGTATTTGGCAAGTTCAGAGAAGATACAGTAAGTACCCATCTTATGAATGAGAGAACCTTCATAAGTTGGATTCATTTGTAAGTTCAACAAAGTGAGTCTGACACTTTGGACACAAATATACAATGTGAAGCATTAAGAAAATCAAACACACACATACAAATGCTGAAAATAAACTATTTTTCTTTTACATTAAGAGCACAGCAGCACAACTGTGACAATGTCTGATACACATGAGCTACTTCTGCAATTTTTTGGCATTTATGAATGCTTGTAATGTGAGGTCTGTGCATGTCTATGAATGTTCACAACTAGAATGTGCCTAAGTCAAGGACTTACTGTATAAGTAGATATTGAGCCAAATAAACAAAATGATCAAAGAGTCTACAAAAGACACAAATAAAAAGCTAGCAGAGCTAAACTGAACATGAATGACCAACATTGAAAAGAATTAGATTCCATTAAAAGGTCCAAGCAGAAATTGAAGCAATCACAGAAGTGACAAATGTGAGGATGGAGTGTCAGAACTAAAGTTCAGGGTTTTTATTTCTGACTAATTAATAAGAGGCACATTAAAATCAACAAGAGGTCATCAAAAATGGATCCAATAGCTCATATATGATGCAAAAAGACTAAGATTAACTGAAATTACTAAAAAATCAGAAGATAGCACAAACAACATAAAAACTTGTTTTGAAATAAGAGCAGAAAACTACAAATTAGAGGGAAAAATTTACAATACAGAAAAAGTAAGGCATATAGAATCCCATCTGCCAACAACAGAAAGAAACCTCTCTAACACATATTACAGTGCAAATTCCAGAAGTCCAATACAAAAACAAAACTTTAAAAGCATTTAGAGAGTAGCAAAAATCTCATATGTAGTGCTAACAACTTTAGAAGTAAGTAGATTTCTCAACATAAACCTTAAAAGTCAGGTGAGCTTGGAGTAAAGTGTATGAAGCCCTAAAAGGAAACAATTTCCAACTTGGGCTGATATAGCCTGCATAGGAATCTTTCAAAATTGATGGAAAAATAAGCTAAAGGCATGATAAAGAGCATCTATAGAAATTCATAACCAGTAAACCAGCATTTCAAAAAATTCTGACGGGCATCTAACGACGAAAAAGGTCTAGTACAATAAATATACCAGACAGAGTAAGTAGCTAAGTAGATGGGAAAGAAAGGGAATCAGAAACAGGGTAGTAAGGCAATGATGGCAACAAGTCAATACCTATCAAGGTGAATGGCCTCAATTCCCCAATTAACAAACACAAACTGGCAGCATGGGTATATATTATTTCTTGGAGATAAAATCCAAAAATATGCTGCATTAAAAAAAAAACAACCACATTTAACCCAAAAATAAACTCAAACTAAAAGTCAAAGAGTGGAACCCAAGAGAAACCCAAGAGAAAGCAAGCATAGCTACATATATTCAAGTCAAAACTAAACAAAAAAGGCAAAGGTCACTACATATTAGTGAAGGGAACAATCCAACAGGAAGAGATAACAATTAACATACATACACCAAACAATGGCTTCCCAATTTTATAAAACAAGTACTACTAGACATGAAAGGCCAGGGTAAACAAATACAACTATAGTATGGGAATTTAAATAGATAGATAAAAAATTGACAAAGAAATATCAGAGTTAAACAAAACCACCAAATAAATGGACTTAATAAATATCTACAGAGCATTCTACCCAACAAGAATAGAATATACATTATTTTCAGCAGTATATGTATCTTCTCCAAAATACACCACATAGTAGAAAATAAAATATGCTTAAATAAATGTAAAAGAATTGAAATTACTCCACACATATTACCAGATCATACTGCAATGAAATTAGAAATCAATACAAATAGAAAACACAGAAATTATGGAAACTACACAATCATTTAAATAAATTCTCTTAAATAAACAATTGCTTACAGAGAAGACAGCTTTTAGAACTAAATGACAATTCATGTACAACACACATAAATTATGGGACACAATGAAGCATTCCTAACAGCAAAGTTTATAGCTATGAATGCCCACATACAAAAACAGAGAAAGCACATATCAACAATGTAATGATGTACCTCAAGGTCCTAAAAAAAAAGAACAATCTAAATGAAAAGCTACTACAAGGAAGTTATAAGGATCAGAGCAAAAATCAATAAAAGTGAAATTAAAATACTTACAAAGAATTAATGAATTGAAGATTTGGTTCTTTGAAAGAATAAAAACAACAGAAAAACCCTTAAAAATCTAACAAAAAAAAAGGAGAAAAAAGACCCAAATCAATGTAATCACAAATGAAAAAGTCAAGTTTGCCAAAATAAAAAGAACATTAACAACTGTTTAATAAACATGTACACCAATAAATTAGAGAATACAGAAGAAATGGATAGATTCATAGATACACATGAATTACCAAATCTGAGAAGATTTAAAAACAATGAACAATCCAGTAATAGGCAATGAAATTAGAATAACAATGAAGAAATCTACCAGATCTAGATATATTCACTGCTGAATTCTAGAAAAACATCAAGGAAGATCCAACACTGATGGGGCATAAAGCTCTTTAGTGAAACTGAAAGGGAAGGAGTACTCACAAAGTCATTGCTAGAAGCCAGCATTATCCTGATTCCAAAATCAAAAATGCAACTTAAAAAGAAACAAGAACTATACCGAACTCTTAAATGAATATTGATACAAAAAGCCTCAATAAGACAGACAGACATAATGCTCTGCATCATCAAAAATATCATATAAAGATCATGATCATGTAGGTACCCTCACCTATATTCTAATAAGATAGAAATCTCAGAAGAAAGGGACAGATTCCTAGCTACCTATCAATTACCAAAGTTGAATCAAGAAGATAAAAAAATTCTAAATAACCAATATCAGTCAAACAGATGAAGAAGTAGTTTAAAAAACTACCAACAAAGAGAAGCCCAGGTCCTGATGGATTCATTGCTGAATTCTACAAGAACTTTAGAGATGATACAATGCCACTACCCCTCAAACTCTTTAATGAAACTGAAAGGTGAGCAATACTTCCAAACATATTCCTGGAAGTAAGCATTATCCTGATATCTAAAACAATAAAGGATCAAACCCAAAAAGAGAACTATGCGCCAGTTTCCTTAATGAACATAAATGCAAAAACCCTCAATAAGATCCTGGCAAACAGAATGCAGCAAGTCATCAAGAAGATTATACAGCACAACCAAATAGGATTTATCCCAGGAATATAGGGATGGTTTAACACATGCAAATCCATAAGTGTAATAAATCACATAAACACAACCAAGGACAAAATCCATATGATCCTCTCAAAAGATGCAGAAAATGCATTTGACAAGTTCAATAGGCCTAGATAATAAAAACCCCACAGAAAATGGGATTAAAACATCATCTCAATATGATAAAAGCCATCTATGATAAATCAACAGCCAGCATTATATTAAATAGCCAAAAACTGAAAGCTTTCACTGTAAAATTAGGAACAAGAACATTCCTGTTAAACACAGTTGTGAAAACATTCGCCAGAACAATTAAACAAGAAAAAGAAATAAAAGGAATAACAATAGGAAAGACAAAAAAATTGCCACTATTGGCTAGTGATATGATACTCTACATAGAAGGCCCCTAAACTATCACCAAAAGACCCTAGAATTAATACCAAATTCAGCAGTGTAGTAGGACAGAAACCCAATACTTAAAAATCAGTGACATTCCTCTACACAAATAAATGCACTGAAAGAGCAATTAGGGAAACTATCTTTCATAACAGCATCAATATAAATGAATTACCTAGGAATCATTGGTTTTTGGTTTTTTGTTTGTTTGTTTTGTTTCATTTTGGGGGGTGGTTTTTTTCCTTTTTTTTTTTTTTGTACCAAGGATTGAACACACCACCTTGCGCTTGCCAGGCAGGTGCTTATGCCACTGAGCTAAATTCCCAGCCCCAGGAACCATTCTTATCTTAGACAAAAATGCCAAACTCTTTCACTGAAAAAAGATAGTCTTTTCAATATATTGGAGCTGGGAAAAGTGATTTTCACAAATGCTGAAAATTGAACCTAGACCCGTATTTCTCACCAAGCACTAAACTAAAATTGAAGTGGATCAAAGACATAAATATAAAAACAGAAACACTTAACTTGCTGGAAAACAAAATAGGCAAAATTCTTGAGGTATAGGCAAAGACTTTATAAACTCACAGAATGGGAAAAAATTTTTTTACCAGCTACTCCTCAGATAAAGGCCTAACATCTAGAATAAAAAAGGAACTAAAAAACATCAACTTAAAGATCCCCCCAATTTAAAGATCCAATTCCAAAATAGGTATCTTTTTTTTTTTGTCTTTTTCGTTTTTATCGGTACCAGGGACCAAACTCATGACTGTCTGCTTGCAAGGCAGGCGCTTATGCTGCTGAGCTAAATCTCCAGCCTCTAAAATAGGTATCTTAAATGAACATTCTTCAGATGAAGAAGTACAAACAGAAAATATATCTATATTTTCATATATATGTGAAAAAATGCTCAACATCATTGAGAAATGCAAATTAAAATAACACTGAGATTCCAAAATTCACTCCAAAATAATCAACTATCAAGAAACCAACCAATAACAAATGATGGCAAGGCTGTGGGGAAACAGCAACCCTTCTCTGTTGCCTATGGGAGTGTAAACTGGTACAAACACAGTGGAAGTCATATGAAGATTCCTCAAAAAACTAAAACTGGAGTTTCCACCTGACCTTGCAGTTCCCCAAAGAGTGAAAAGCAGCGTACCACACTAATATATGCATATCCATGTTTGTAGCAGCACAATTTATTATAGCTAAACCTTGGAAACAGCACATATGCCTATTAAATGATAAACAGATAAAATGTGATATTGGCATACAATGGAATACTACTCTGCAATAAAGCATAAATCTGAGTCATTTGTAGGAAAATGAATACTTTTTGAGACTATAATCTCAAGTGAAGTTAAGCAGACACTCAAATTTAAATATTATATTGTTTCTCTTGTGTGAGGAACTCGAAGGTTAAATCAGGAGCATAATGGAGGAAAGTCATTGGGAAGTAGAAAGAACATGTAATGGGAAGAGGGAAGAGGAAGTGGGGAGAAGGAACGGAAGAAGGGAAAAAGGAAAAAAGAATAAAAGGGAAAATGGAAACAAAGCTTTTGTACATGGAAAGGGAAGAAGGGTTGAAGAGAGGAACAGTAAGGAAAAGAAGAATTAACATATGTAATGTACAGGTACAAATTCCCTACAATGCATGTGACTAATATGTACAACAAATAATGTACTAATATAAAGATTAAAAAGCAAAAGAAATAAGGTGGTATGTATAGGAAAGAAGTCAAATCATTATTATTTCCAATTGTCATGATCGTCAATACAGAAGATTCCCCAAAAATCTATCAAAAGATTCATAGAATTAATAACTGAATTTAGTAATGACTCAGGATACAAAATCAATAGTGTTTCTATATACTAATAAAGAATTCACTGAAGAAAAAATAATGGGAAAAAACCCATTTACAATAGCACCAAGAAAAATTAAGTACTTACGACCTCAGTAAAAAAGCTCCACAGTGAAAACTAAAGCATGCTAAAAAAGGAAACTAGAACACATTAGAAAGTGAAAAAATATCCCTTGTCTCTAAATAGTTAGAAGCAATATAGTCAAAGCTCCAAAACTGATACACAGATTTAACACAATCACGATTAAAATGTCAACAACATTCTTCACAGAACTAGAAAAAATAATTCTAAAGTTCATATGAAAGCAGATGAGATGGAGAAGAGCAAAAGCAATCTGGGGCAACAAAGGCAAACATGGAAGCATGACAATCGTCATATTACAGCAATACAAACAGCATGATATTGGCACAAAACGAGTCACGGGGACCAACGGGAGAGAACAGGATGAACAACCCCAAGCACATTCAGCTATTTGATTTTTGACAATGGGGCCAAAAACATACGAGAGGAAGGACAGCCTCGTGAATACATGGTGTTAGGGAAACTGGCCGTCCACATGCATAAGACTGAGTCTACACTCTTATCACATAGTAAGCAAAAATCAAAAAGGATCAAAGAACTGAAGGTTGAAACAAAAACAACCTCCTGGCAGATAAACTAGGCAAAAGTCTTGAAGTCATAAGAACAGAACCCCTGCTGTACAGGAAATAGGACTGAGAATCAATAAATAGGATTGTGTCAATTTCAAAAGCTTCTCTACAGCAAGAGAAACAACCAACAGAGTAAAAACACAACCCACAGAATGGGAAAGGAATTTTGCCAAGTATTCCTCAGGCAGAAGACTAGTATCTATGGTAGATAAAGAACTAAAAAAAAAAAAAAAAAAAAAAAAAATAGAATCACCAAAATCAAAGACCCAAATAAAAATGGGCACCTGAACTGAATACATGGATGAAGTACATATGGATAATAAATACATTTTAAAAAAGCTGAACACTGCTGACCATTAGAAAAATGCAAATTAAAACAACACCAAGAGTTCATCTAACCTCAGAAAGAATTGCCATTGTCAAAAAATAAAATAGTAACGAGTTCTGGCAAAGTTGTGGGAAAAAATGGACTTTTTTTTTTTTTCTTTTTTTTTGGGGGTATCAGGGCTTGAACTCATAACCTTGTACTTTTCGGGCAAACGCCTGAGCCACTGAGCTAAATCCTCAGCATGAACTCTTCTATATAGCTGGTTGGAATGTAAACTAGTACAACATGAAAATCAAGGTGGAGTTCCCTCAAACAAAACAAAACTACAAATCCTATTTGGTTCAGCTATTCTCCTTCTAGGTATCTTCCTGAAAGTGTTAAAAATATCATATTACAGTGATAATATGCATATCCATATAGTAGCACAACATGTGATGGCTAAATTTTGGAAGCAGCCCATACCATAGGCCCACCAACAGATAAACGGTAAAGAAAATGTGGTATTTACACAGAATGAAGTACTACTCTGCCACAATGAAAGATAAACTTGAGTGATTTGAAGGAAACTGATGAACCTTGAGACCATAATGCTTAACATAATAAATCAGATACACAAATTTAAATGGATTCTCTTATATAAGAAACAAGTTAAAAATAAAGAGCAAAATAAAAGACAAGAGAAAGTAGGGAGATAGATCTTGCTCAAATAGAAGGGGGATCAAGAGATGGAGGGAGAGGGAGGGAGGGGAGATAAAGGGATGAAGAAACAAATTAAGATGTGTTATGTACATGTAACAACGTGTACACATAACAATTTCACACCATGGATGCAAACATGATGTACTGTAAACATGTACTGGTAAAAAATACTTAAAAAATAAAGGAGTCTCAACAAAACAAAAAACAAGAAATTATTAATGGGTACTGACTTTCATTAAAAAGTTTTACATGTTTAGATGACCTATTACTCCTTCATTGTAGTAATATGATGAGTTGTGTTAACTGGCTGCTTAGATGTAAAAGCAACCTTATCTCCTAAAGTACCACTTAATTGTGATGCTGTTCCTATGTTACTAGATTCTGCTTATACGTAGTTTGTTTAGGATTTTAGCATCTCTAAGTCATAACAGCTTATAATCTTCCCTATATTCTTGAAAGTGTTGCACTCAAGGATATGCTGTCGTCAAAAAATGAGTGCAAGTGTTTTTTTTTCTCTTCTCTTGAAGTGTTTTGTACAGTATTGGCATTATCTATTTTTTAAATCTTTAGAATAATTTACTGATGATATCTTGGTTTGGAGATGTCAGTCTGTCTCCATCAGCAGTTTTTGATCAGAAATTCTATTAATGTTATCTCTCCCTATTGAGGAGTCAATCTATCTTTGGCAGGTAGGAGAGGGGCAGATCTTTTCAATTTGGGACTGAGCTGATATAAAGTTTATTTGGTACTTTTGCATAGGTCTGTCATAATTTTCTACTGCTGAGATAAGGACTTACTAAGAGCTCAGGAACTTGCAACAACGTATGTTTATTATAGACTGCTCTGTAGCCTCATTCATTCAGATTTCACTGGACTATAACCAAGGTGCTGACAAGGCTGCATTCTTTTCTGCACATTCCAGGAAAGAATCATTTCCTTGGCCTTTTCTAACTTGTAGAGGCTACCTATAATCTTTGGTTGGTGGTCTCTTCATTCATATTAATAACCCACATTTTACATTTCTGTCTATTCTTCCACATTCGCTAACCCTCCTCCTCTGCCTCCACTCTTTAGGACACTTGTCCTTAGACTCAGTCCACCAGGATAAATCAGGATCTCCATTCCTTGAGGTCAGATATTAACAAACTTAATTCCTCTCTAACGTGTAACCTAATATAATCAGAGTTCTGGGGATCAGGCCACAAGCATCTTGGGGTGGGTACTTCATTCTCCTACGGCAGTATTTATCTTCTCTTTGTACCAATTTTCAGGACACCCTCCCTCAGGTACCCTAACTAAGCACCTGGATTTTTATAGAGCCTCTTCTACTTAGCAAGTACTGTGTTTTGACTTGTCTCTCTAGTACCCTGTGACTGGGGAAATGGCTGTCCTTGAGCTGATTTCTGCTTTCTTAGTCAGTGATCTTTTGTAGCTTGAGTGGAAAATGCCTAACGGGGAAAACCACTTCTCAGTGTCAGGCTACTTCTCTGCATTTCTTTCTGTGCTCTTACTATTTCCTGACCCTCTCGAAAGCCTCACACTCTGGTTTGTCTCTCAGTCTTATGAAATTGATTAAAGTCTCACTTGCTTCTTTGGCAAATGGCAAAGAGGAAAGCATGTTTGGAAAGGTGAATTCAATTCTATGAGGTTTTCTTTTCTTTGGGGTCTGGCCTGTCAGGACCGAGCTTTCTGGGAGCTTTCCGAGTGGTTAGCTTTTCTAGTTTTTTTCTCAATGGGAATGCTGGTTCAATTGCAAGATTATAGTTAGAAACAGAAGTTTGTGATACTGATTTATTCTTAAAAATATATGCCCATTTGCAGTAATGAACAGTGAAGATAAATAATTAATTATACAAATAAACCTAAAATGATCTTTGGTATATTCTTTTTAGTATAGTAATGTCAAAAATGAGAATATCTTTTTAGGTGGAGTTATTATATTAGTTATTAATATATAGTTACTTAAATGATTAGTTATATTTAAAGTATTTAGCATTTCCATACAACATTGAATTTAGTAGCATAGAAAACAGTCATTTCCTTGGGCAAGAAACACTCTAGCAAACAGATGATAGTCAAGTATAAAAATAATGTAAAAGAATAATGGGTTGAATGTAGAAAACTGTGCCACAAAGTTAAAAGGTTGATTAAAATGAACTCTAGATGCTACAATCCCTGATTATATGATAGACCTAGAATGACCTTCATGGCATCATGTAGTCTGACACTTTAATTGTACACCTGAAGAGACCTTTGCTGATTAACTACTGACTTTATGTAGAGTTACATATCAAAGGAGCAGTAGAGTGGAACTAGAACTACAGTGTCCTGAATCTGGGATGGATGTACTTGTAAAAACAATGTGGACTTAGGAGGAGGGGAAAGGTGGGTAACGGCACCCGTCGGAGGCAATACAGCATAATCAAGATGTGACAAATGACGGATGATGGAATAGAGGGTAAAATCATGGAGAATTTAGAACTGAGGCTGAATGTGGACAGTGGGAATCAGGAAAGGGTATGGGTAGAGACAGGATAAATCCACTTTGTAGTAAGATTCATTCTAGGGAGAACTTACTGTGAAAACAGGAGGGAGGAAATCAAAATAAGGCAGGGAAACCAGTTAGAATTTTTCAGTAGCCTACATGCAAAAGAAAAGAGAGGTACGAGAGACTTTGAAGGAAGATTTGTCAAGCCTTCACAACTAAGTGGATGAGAAAAACATTCAGTTTGAAACAAGTCATGTTTGAAGGAATCACACTATTTTTAACAAGGAGATTCTGGAAACAGAGAAACATGAGAACAGAGCTCAGGGAAAACATTAGCACTAGGAAGTTCAGTTTAGCAACATATTATAGAAACTATTACACAATGTCTCTCTTTACTTTTTTTTTTAACTTTTTAGATCAATTGTAAGTCCAATGTTTTTCCTTAAATTGCCAGCCCAAAAATGTTTTTAATAATATAATACTTAGCGCTAGGCAGTGTTCTAGGTACTTTACATATTTCAGCTCCTTAACCCACAGCTCTTTAGGGAGATCCACTATTGTTGCACCATTTAGAGCTGAGAAAACTGAGATAAACAAGGAGGTTTGGACATTAGCAACAGGCTAGCTCTCATCAACTACTATGCCATCTCCCTATTCTGATAAATAATCACATGAAAGTGGTTTAGAATTACATTCTTCATTCTGCAAAGCAAACTAGAAAGGTGTTAATGTACGTACCTGCAAAGTATTGGTATCCCATACTTTCAGCGTTTTATCAAATGAACTTGATGTAAACATGCCTGTGTCGTGAGGATACCATTGAACAGTCTCCACACTGTATTTGTGAACATCAGGATGGCTTCTAAAAAAACAGTAATCAAAACTTAGCAATATTTGATTTCTAGGAGTTTCAAAACTGGTGTTATATTATGAACAAGTAGTAGTCAAAGTGTGATACAATTTGTATACCTAGGTCACGTTCTTGTGTCCTAGCTATTCATAAGACAGAGAAAATGTCCAGGCATCTCCAGATTCAAGCTTCTAGCATCATATGGTGGCAGGGCTACCTCCTAAGGCTTACAAAGTAGGCATCTCGCATTTATGTATTGTGTAGAGCTTGACAGCATCAGCCAGCTACACTTGACTTAGTCTATCATGGATATAGCACAGCTTTATATTTATTGCATTCCTCTTTATTTGCTTTTCTTAAGTATCATTTTTTTAGCACTACCATTATTAAAACTGTTGAAAGTCTCACTCACTTCCATGGTCCCCCACACAATATCACTTGTTTATAAGATGCTGATTGTGTAACAGAAGAATACACTTGGTGGATGTCCATAAGATTTACTGGTTCTGGGTAACTCATCACCCAGAGAAGCATGATCTGCTGATGACTACACTGTAATACCAGCTACATCAACTCAACAATGATTGTGCCGTCCTAAAGGATATAGTATATGTTCTTAACCAGTAATCAATATTAGACATGCTATTATATCATAATTTAAACAAACTGGCCATTTGTATGATACTTAAGAGACTATGAGAAAAATGTGACAACTGCTTGGATATTTAAAATCAGTCATTTTTGTGTATGTGAGATAGTGGTGCTGTGGTTATGCCGATAAATAACCTTTTTGCTTTAGAAATACAAACAAATAATTATAGATGAAATAATATGCTACACAGGATTTATTTCCAAAGAATTCTGAGTAAACAGGCACAGAGAAAAGATTGCTCAAGCCTATAGTTGATGAAGTTGTGTAATGGTTATCTAGTTCTTTTTGTGGGGGAGGGGGGTATATAGTTGTTATACTACTGGCTGCTTTAAAATTAATAGGATACTATAAATCTACATAGACAGAACCATCATGGGTTCTGATGTTTAAGGGTGAAGGTCTGTATCCCAATAGAGGGTAAAGAACCCTGAACACTTGTGGAGCTAACTCAAGGAATGAGAATGTGAAGGGAAGTCTTACATGCCAGCTCTAGCCTTAAGACTATGCTACAGAAATACACTACCTACTAGTATACCTTTTCTTCTTCTGTTGTGTATATATACTTACATATTTTCACAAAATAAAAAAAATGAGAAGTAAAATTATCTAAAAGAAACTTAACCTGAAACTCAAAGGGATTAACAATTTCTTCATATCTGTATTTCCAAAGAGAGCAGCCATAGCCATGAAACTCCATGTAGCTCTCTTTGAGTAGACCCATCTCCTGAAGGGAGGACTCTAGTGCTCTAGGAGCAGCTTGAATTTAGAGGGGTTGTTGATATTTATGTTTATGAAATTTCTTTTCTTGAATGCTTTCCTTAGCACCTATTCACTGTTCTTACAAAGTTCTGCTCAATGGCTGACCACAGTAAAGGGAGGAGACAGAATTAACTACCATTATAAAAAGCTACCATAAGGTCACACACTGGTAAGCCATGAAAAAATAGCAAGAGAAACTGAGACAACAGCTTTTTTTAAAATTTAGTTTTTTAAAAATTAAACATTTTTGAGGAAGCAGAGATACAACTGTGGGGGGGGGCATAAGGGTTTGCATATATATTTATTATATCTAACTCCAAATTGTTTTTATCCATAATAGTATCACTTGAAAAACCTAGTATGTGTTATAATTTGCCGAAAGACTCATAAATGAACCTTATACTAAGTGGAACTAAAAACTAATTAGTTATTGAGGTATGCTCTTGGATATAGAACAAAAAAGATATAGTTAAAAAACTTAAAGCTTCTTTTGAAAATTGATAAAAAAGATTTTTGTAGGGAAGTCAAATGACATTTAAGAAGGCTACACTTGAATTTCAGTTATTACCAAGAAAGCACCAACAGGGACAGATATAAATACATCATTTGAATAACTTGCTTCAGCCACTCAGATTATTGCTATTTTCATGTTTTGCATTATATGCAAAAATACTCACTGTTTACAAATTTATGAATTATATTTTTCAATACACACCTGCCAATGGAACACACAGCTTTACATGTGTAATAAGGTTGTCTACTGGAGTTCTCAAGGTCATAAAGTCCAATCGCACCATCTGAACCACCTGATAACATGCTGATAATAAAAAAGTTCACATAAGTTGATCATTTCATTACTTCATTTATTTATGATGATCTATATTATGAAAAGTTGCCGTTTAAACACTGAATTGAATTATGGAGTTATTTTTCATGAAGGAGGACCACAATAAACATTAATAAGCTAAAATTTCTTAACAATTATTAGAGTTAGATTTCATCCTTGTTTTCAACATGAGATGAAGTGGAGGAGGGAAAAAGGAGTAAAAAAAGAGTTGAAAAAGAAAAATTAAAATAGAGGTTTTGCAATTGGAAAGGGGACAAAGTAATGGAAGGAACAGGGAGAAATGCAAACAGTAGGGGACAAAAAAAATTAAGATATGTATGTGTTCTATACATGTTACCAACTCCCCATGAGAAATGTAATCATTTATGCAAACATGTACTAGTAAAAACTTTTTTAAAAAGTAAGCCTAAAAATTTTATAATAGAAAAACTCAGTGATCTTTTAGGTTTATCTTCATATTTCCAAAAAGAACAGATGGTACAAAGGACAAATGATAGTTCTTATCTAAGAAAGTAAGATGTTATAAAGCTGTTTTAAATGTTAATTATAATTGTGCTAATTGAAAATGCAATCAGAGAGACCAGCCACTACTGATAATAGCCCTGTGACATTGGGTACCTTATGGCCCATGTCTAAACATTTCAAGGTTTGCTGGAAAGGAGGGCCTTTTCACCTAAATCACAAAGCTGATATGATAATAAAAGTGCTAAGTTCCTTCCAAGTATCTTCCTTCTTTCTCTTATGAATGTATTGATTCCATTTGTTCAGCTTCACCTGAGTATCTAACAACATGTAAAGTACTGTGTTAATATGCCTATGGACAAGAGAGGCTCTGTTCCTGTCTAAAGCTTACAGCATATAGGAAAACCAAATAGTATATATAATCACACAAACTGTTAGTTATAATTGAGATCCCTGTGACAATAACTTACATTTATTCTAGTTTTGGGATTCAAGGTGAATTTCCTTGATTGTAATATTTAAATTGGAATTTGAAGGAAGAATTGGAGTTAACAATCCAGGTTCATTGTAGAAACCAAAAGAAGCAACACGTTGCCTAAGAAGTATAGAAGAGTGGGGAGAGATAAGAGGTCAACAGGGGCCAGAAAGCTCAAATTGTTACCTAAGAGCATAGAACAGGGTGCTAAAAAACAAATGAAATGGATTTTGGGGGAAAAAAAGGAAACATTTCCTTGCTCTGAAAGTTGCCTATTATATTGGTAGACCCCATCATTTTGTATTTAAAAGCTTAGCAAAACAATTTCAAACTTAAAAGTAACATATAAGCATATACATGAAACAAAAACCTTTCACATTGGTTAAACTTAGTTTGCACAATAGTATCTTGGGACTTCACATACTTCAATGAGCTTTTTTTTTAAAAAATCTGAATGTGTCACTTAAGACTTTGTTTCATTTATTCATTTATTTATTTATTTTTGTATTGTGTTTTAGTTCATTTTTCATGAAATAGTCTGAAATCATCTTTGAATTTGAAGTTGTTGCCTCTTTCACTAACTCCCTAAAGGTTCTAATATTTCATTTAGAAAATAACAATAGGTGGTGCAGGATATGGTAAGGTTAGTGAAAATTCTACAAAATGAAGAGCACTCTTGATTTTTCTTTTACTTTTCAAATGTTCAAGTAGTTTGGCAAAAAAATCTTTCCTTGTTTCCAGTTTTTATCTCCTTAGAGTAACTTTCTTTGGAAGTTTTTTGTTTGTTTTGTTTTGTTTTGTGATGATATAACTGTTTTCAAGCAAGTTTGCAGTTTTATACTTCTTTTGGATTGGATTTATATATTGTAATAATAATTTTGTTCTACTGTTAAACAAATTATAAATTTAGGAGTACCATCAAAAGATTTTTCATAAAGGTCCAAAAATGGGATCTTTCCACATAATAACTCATTGTCATGACTTTTATAGTAACCACTTTTTTTCTGTACAGTTCATTATTCATTACTCAAGAGCATACCCGAGAATATTAGGTATTACTCAAAAATATACTCATGGATACTAGCCATCATTCAAATGTATAGTCATGAATACTTGACTTGTTTTAAAATTTTTCAATTTTTAAATCTTTAGCAGCCCCTTATATCCATCTTTCATTCACTCTTTCTCCTCCTACATGGCCCCCATCCTTTTTTACAATTTATTTGTTGTAGAAACAAGATCATGTGTGCTGCAATTGCCAGGTAGACTCTAATACCTGAATTCATGGTCTGTCATTTAAAATGTAATGTGATTTACACAGCCAAATGAATAGCTATACCCACACATTTATATATTTATATAAAGTACTGCTATTTGCTAATATTAATGCCTAACATCAATGCTTATGTTGCTGTCCTAGTGATTCTGGTTGTCTGACTGCATTTTTGGTAGAATGCTATTAAAAAACAATAATTCCTGTGTTCTTATATGTTATAAGTAATTTCTTTGTTTTATGCTTGAAAATTGATTTAACTAGATATAAAATCCTTGAGCATCTTAGATTAAAAAAATTTCAAAGTTAAAGTCTGGTGATAAGATGACTTTCCCTTTTATATACAGTGTCAGACCCCATTTAAAAGTAAAAAGGTTTTCTCTTTTTAATACTTGTTTGTCTCTGTTTCTTTGATTTTCTTTTCTGCTAACTCCGATTAGATATACATGGGATTTCCTTGCCCATATTTGATATGTATAGATATCAACCTTATAAATGCATTTCTTTCTAATTTTTAAAATTATTCTCTTTCCATCTTCTATTTCTTTCTTTCTTTTTGTTTCTTTGAGACTGTGTCTCACTGAGCAGCTTAGCTCAAGCTGGCCTTCTGCAATCTTCTTGATTTATTTAACCTCCTGAATGCTGGGATCACAGGCATAGCCACCAAGCTTTCTCCAAATTCTAAAGCATTCCCTCTGTGTTTATTTGTTTGTGTTCTTTATGCTTTAATACTCAGTGCTGAAATACTTTTGCATTTCTAATGTACTCTTGAATTTGTCTGCCTCATTTCTGAGTTTTTCTAAGTCCAACATATAATTCTGTCATACATTATACATTTTAAAATAACTTTTGGTTAGTTTTGAAGTATTAGCTTTTCATCTGTTTGGCAGACCTAACTCTGTAGCGCTGTCTCTCATGGGATTCTTTTCTCTTTGCTCTTTATTTTTGTATGGATTTTGATCTTAATTCTACTCTTTTGCACATTTTTAATAAAATTAATTTTCCTAATTTTTACAATGGGGAGTTTTGGTTTAGAATAATGTTTAAACTTCCTATCTTTAGAACACCTCTTCTTTAAAGCCCTGTTTATTTTTGGTAGGATGTCCAAAATATCAGAGTTCACTTTCAGAGATTTCCTGCTGTTTACCTTTTTTTGGGGGCGGGGATCATCTTCTCCTTTTGTTTCTATTAATTATTCCTGTGCTGCTCAAGCTCAACTTGCATTCTATTCCAAGAAGCTTCTCCTCAGTGTAAGGTTGTGACCTGGCAGGAGCTCTGACTCATTCACTGTTTGGAGAGATTACCTGACCCATGGTTCCCATGTGCACGCCTTGAACTTGTCTGTGACTCTGGTCTTCCCTGCTTTCCCAATTTACTTGCTGTAATCACACTGGATCACTAAGCATTTCAACCAAAATGCTGGTTATTTTGGATTTATCAGATATGTCAGATGCCCCACTGCTTTTTAGTGAACTCAAACTCTGGAATAAATGCAGATGCTATACAGACCTTATAGTTAGCAAAGGTTTGTTTCCACTTATTCATGTTTGGAGTTTGTGGTGATGCTTCATTGAACTGGTTGTATTGTAAGTATTATATACTGTTTCTTTTTTATTTTGCCATTTTAATACACTATGCTGACACTGATATCTTTTGGGGCTCTCATCAATAAACACATTGATCAAAAGATTTTCACTTGATTTTCAATAAAAATAAACATAGAGCAGTGCTAATTTAATACGTCTCTCCCTGAAACAGACGTATGGATTTCTTCATAGAAAACATCTTGCTAAAAACAAGCAAGCAAGCAAACAAACAAAAACTCTAAAAAACAAGCATAGCTCCATTAAAGCAAGCGACTGTGATGCTATAAGTGTACACTCTGGTTAAGCTCCTTATCTTGTTCTGAATCAGTATCCAACAGTTCATAAACTACCAGCATATGCTGATTTACGGACATGCTTAAGAAATATTTAAAACCAATTTATGAAACAATTAGTTAATATAAAAGTAGTTCCTGGAGCTGTGGAGGTAGCTCAGCAGGAGAACATTTATCTAGCATGTATTAAGACTGTAGGTTAGAGCCTTGGCAGGGCAAAAAGGGAAGAGATAAAGAGAGGAGAAGGAAGGGGTGGGAAGGGAAGGAGAGGAGAAAAAAGAGGGAAGGGGAGCGGTGAAGGGAGGGGAGAGAAGAAAAAGTAATGTCTTAGAGACGATTCATTATGGGGAGCAGAAAAAGTCAAATACTGTCATGCTTAGTATTTAAAAAATATTCAACAATAATGACATACACAGAGAAATCCATGTAAGTTTCAACAACTAGAACCTTCATTTTGAGTGATAAAATGTTTGAACACAGGAGACAGTTACCATGATGTGTACCCCCAAAAATTCCAAAAATATTTCTGCTTCACAATTTAACTTAGTAAAATAGTTTTCTTTCTTAAAGTAGGACATTATAAACATCATTTTGAAATTCATGATTAATTTTAAAGTTGAACTGGTTAACTAAATTTAAATGGCATTTATAATGTCAGAACTTTTGCACTTATTAGAATGGATTCCAAAAGTTTGCCTTTGATTCTATTAAGTAGATTGAAAAAAAAATCAAAGCATTATTGAAATGAACCCATTATTGAATGCTATTTGAAGTACTGTGAGGTATTGATGGCACTAATATTACTGAACTGTGAGGTTACTATTTTGCCAGCAGAGTGACCATGGATAAGACTTCATAGGTTTTCTTTTTGTTTTTGTGAACTGTTTTTTATTTTTATTTTTTTTTTTTTTTGGTGGTACTGGGCATGGAGCCCAGAGCCTCTCAAATGCTAAAGCAAGTGTTCTATCCCCAGTGCTTTTAAAATTTTTATTTTAAGATGGTCTTGCTAATTTGCCCAAGTTGGAACCAAACTCAAAATGAGATTGTAGGCATGTGCCACTACACCCTGATGGCTTTATGTTTTTATATAGACAAGAAAAATGGGTATTAAGATTAATTAATTTAGAAGAATTTAGGAGATTTAAATGGAAACAACACAGTGATTATGAAAATATACTTTCTGGAGTTGAATCTATTAAAATACAACTTTTAGATAGTTTTCTTCCAACAATCACTTAACTTGGGGAATATCTTTCTCCTCCCTCCTCTTTCTTACCCTTTCTCCTTCCTCGTCCTCCTCCCTGCCTCCCTCTTTTCTGAGATGAGGTATTGTGAGACTGGGCTCGAGGTAAAGACTCTCTACCCTCAGCCTCCCTATTAGCTATGATTACAGAGAGGCACTGCTCGGATCAGCAACAGGTTTCTATTCTGGTTTTACAAAAATTTTTGATTTGTTAGTAGGTATGTAATACATAATGTTCACATTCCTTGTGGGGAGCTGGTATGCATACGCAGCACATGACAATTCATTTCTGGGTCTTCTTTCCCATGCTTTCCTCTGTCCTCCAAACATTTCTTGATCCTCTTTCTTTTTGGATTAATTTCACTGCATAATATTTTCAGTGATGTCATTTCAGGGCTCATGGTAGATGGCAAATACTAACAGATGTTTTATGTGAGTTGGACATACATTTATTTTCTTAAGGGAAGGAAAGTCAGTATTTAATTATGTACTTAAAATATACTTTCATATTTATTTCTTTAAAATGCAAAATACAAGGCTTAGCAAACAATAAAATAGCTGTAGGTTTTTACCATTTACTCAAAGAGAAAACCACTGTAACAAGTTTTCAGACTTTTCTATGTTCTATAAGAACATATCTAAACCTATTCCTCAAACATACTTCATACAGATATAATCTGTAAATTTCCACATTTCCCACTGACTCACCAATTACAACTGATCACTGGGCCAAAGAGCTGGTCAGAATGAAGTACCAAATACCTTTCCCACTAGAACATAAGGCCAAAAGGAGTCAAGTATCCCTAGATGCTCATGTCTGTGTATATTTTTTTTTTATTTAAAGAGAAAAAAAAAAAAAACAGTAAAAGGGTACAAGTAATACAGAATTTCAAAAAAAAATAAACAGTAAGAAATCACTAGTTAATAGATTATATATTGTCATCTTAGAAATAGTTGTTCAAATTACAAAATTAAAGCATACTAAAGTGGACATTCAAACAGTGAGACTGCAAACAGTTCTGTTCAATGATCCAACAAAAACTTAGTAATATCATTTTCTATCTTACACTCTTAAATATACATGCAGTTATATCCTTTAGAGCACTTTCTTTTCCTCTCTCTTTTACAATAACAATTACACATTTTGGGTTTTACTACTCCCACAGTTCTTAATACTTTTTTTTGAAGAGAATAAAACCAAATGTGACAAAACAAAACAGAGTTAGTTAGAACAGAAGGATGGACATAGTACATGATGTAAAAACAGAATGCCAGGTGATCAACAATGGTTACCATAATGCCTCTTGCTATCTGAAAAAGAGTTGCCTATATCATCAGGTATAATAGAATTGAACAAAACAGTACAGGACAAAACCAATAAAACCTAAACATTGGAGACCTTACAGGACTTCAAAAGAAGATAATAGTCAAACCAGAATGGGCATCATACTGAATCTTATTGCCTTCAAAGTAGTTGCCTATACCCTCAAATTTGATACTATCAAACAAAACAGAATAGAGTAAAATCAGTCAAAACAAGATGGTGAGAGCAATACAGGGGTTCAAATCAGGTTCACAGGAAAACAAAAAAGTTAGTATAATATATTCCACTATTTTTTAATTTATTTTCCCCTTAATTAAAAAAATAATAAAACATAAATTAATTTTTAAAAAAAAGGAAAAAAGGGGGAGATTGAGATACAAGAGAACATAACAAAACAACACAGGTCAGAACAGAACAATTTAAGAAACATAGTGTTTCACCACCAGATAACCTGACATAATAGTATTTACCATAGTGTCTCTTTCCTTGAAATATCTGAGTATAACTTCACATACTATAGCATCAAACATATCAAGACAGTGTGAAACCATTCAAGAGAATGAAAGTATTACAGGATATTTAGAACCAGCTAATAGAAAATGAACAACGGTTTCTATATTACCTCTTTGTCTACAAAAAATTTTGTTTATACTATCACATATATTAAAATCCAATAAGATACTACATGATAAAACCAATGGAGACAGAAGGACAACAGCTTGATGGGACTTCAAAACAAGATGATATTAAATCAGCACTAGCTATTATGATGTCTTGTTTTCTTCAAAATAGCTGTTCATACTATCACATGTTTGTGTATATTTTATAAGTAAGAACCCCACAGCTGTTCTTGAGTAGGTGTTTTTTCTTTTTCAGGAAAAAGAAGTAAGGAAAAAGAAAAAAATAAAAAAACCATACTGCCTGTGTTTTTTTAAATATAACTGCACGCTAAGTGAGAATTTTATTTACTGATTTTCCTTATGACTGCTATTTGAGACTATGGTAGAAGGTAGGATTAAAAAATGAAAGTTATTCTGATTTAATGGATAATAGCATATTACAAAATAAAAATCCTGAAACAAATACTAAGTATAACTTGACAGATAGTCTTAGTTACTTTTATACAATGTGCAACTATACAGCAGAGTGTTCAATGTTCCTTTTTGGTACTAGCATTTGAGCCTAGGCCTGGATTAGGCTAAACACGTCCATGGAGCTATGCCCCGGGGCCCTAAACCTTCTTGTATGGGTAATGTGGTGTCCGGAGCCGGAGCAAGGCAATCTATTCAGATTCACATGATTCAAACTATCCAGCCAGTGTGGAGTCAAAAAGATTGAAAGGAATAAAAGTATATGCAATAGTGATTTTCTTATTAATGTGCTTCAAACTGAATTCTCAAAAATATCCTTTTGCTTATTTGTTTTCTCCCTGGACACCATGTAAGTAGTAGCTGTTTTTTAAAATAGCACTTAAAGACATATCCCAGCCTTACAACTCCTCTGCATCTAAACAAACTCAGTATTTTTTAATTTAGCAGTGAATATATTTGGCAACAGTTTGCAGTTTTGACATTCTGTGTAATTGAAATCATGAGTTGAAAAATGTTATAATTCAGACTTTTTATGAAACTTCTACACGACTAATCTGAGAAAAGATTGTAGTACATTTCACAAGGAAAAAGTGGTAATACAAGTTGGAAAAACTTACTATCTCCCTTCAACAGGTTCAATGTCAAGTGTGTTAACTCCACTGTCATGGATTCTTTCAACATCTCTGTCTTTGTTTAACTCCAGTCCCAAGACCCTTTAAAAATTAAGAGAGAAAATAAAGATAAAATTTGGCAGTAAGAAAATAATTTAGAATAAATAAATTCTTCACCGAGATACCATATAGTGTGAAAATTACAGGTAATACTTAAAATTTCCAGTACACATTTACAAGTATTTATAGATTTGGCAGGGTAGTAAAATTTTTAAAATATTAACAGTTCTGTGCATAATTTCTCACCTGAAATATTATCTTGAATTTCATTTAAAATATTTGTTAAGTTTTTAAAAGGTTTTTAGAGACCAAAACTTCACAAAGTTTAATTCTAATAAATTAAACTGAGGACGCCTAGTGGACAAAGCTTAAATTACAAGATTTTTAAAAATTTCCTTTTTGTAAGTAGGTAGAATTAGAATTGTTTAATACATATTCAAATAAAGTTATGTCATCTCTTTATAGAGCTTGGATTCCAACAAGGTGGGAACAAAGCCCATTGCCTCTTGTCTGTCTTTTCACTTCTGAGCTGAAGTTGAGGCAAAAAAATGGTAACCAGAACATGGTAACCAGAGCCTAAAGCTTCTGAAAAGACAACGAATAAAGGCAGTTCTAGAGGATCTGGAAATACCAAGGAAAGCATAGAGATGAAGGAGCTCAGGACACTGATGCCAGAAAAATGTCTATAAACTTTTGGACTCCTTCCTGAGTAGAGTATTTGTGTATTTAATCCTGAATATCATACAAAAAATTTGAAAAAACAATTCGCCACTATCACTCAGGTCACAGTCTGAGTGGCTCACACCTGGACAGATCTGAAAAGGCCTTGGAAACTAGAATCAAATTGAATATACATATCCATCCTGAACCATTTTGTCAAGGACCTGTTAGAATGAAAATGTTGCCATTCTTCCTGAAACAAGACCTAGAGTTGCATAACGGAGTAATCAAACTGTGCAGAATGTAATCCAAAAGTACTCTACGTATGAAAAAAACAATGAAAATTTATTTGAACTTGCTCAGGAAAGGACAAGTAATAGAAGCCAAAGCTGATTTGACACAGCATTTGATATTACCTGCAAAGACTTCAAGGTAGCATTATAAAATGCATAAGTGACGTGGTCACATTTGAAACAAATGTTAAAATAGAAACTATCAGCAAGGAAACAGAAGACAGAAATAATAGCCAATTGGAAATTTCAAAACTTTTCAACATAAAAGTATTTTAATTTAATGGACTGACTGTAGATTGGAGCTGACAGAGGAACTTCAAGGTAGAGTTAATGGACTTACACAGTCCTGACACCAAAGGGGGAAACACTGGGGGAGGGCAGAGCAGAGCTTCAGAGACAAGAGGGATAATTAGCAAAAAACTAACATTTATGACCCTGGTGTCCCAGAAGGAGAGGGGAAAAATATGGTAGCAACAAATAACTGGAAAAATATTAGGTAAAAACTCCTCAAGCTGTGAAAGATATAAAATCACAAACTGAAAAAGTGGAACTACTCCTGACTTGGATAAACTCAAATAAATCCAAACTGCTGAAAACTAAAACAATATTTAAAGATGTTAGAGGAAAAGATCAAATTATCTACAGAGAAAACAGTATTTGAATAACTGCAGATTCCTTTTTGTAAAAATAGAGCCATCAGATCAACTCTAAAAGAAATGATAAGCAGCGCTCTTTAGACAGAAGGGAAATGATGTAAGAAGGAAACTTGGGACACCAAGAATGAAGAGAAAACAGCAGAAATAGTGACTATCTGGGTAAATGTGGTAGACTTTTTCCTCTTAAAATATATTTGATGATTGAAACCAAAAATAACAACATTGCCAATAATGTAAGTAAAATAATGTATATATATATGTGACAACAAAATGTAGGTGGTAAAGAGTGACAGAGTTTCTACGTATCAAATTAGGCAGTAAAATAATGATTCTAAGCAGAATATGAAAAGTTAAGTTTCTATTTTGTGATTCTTAGAGCCCATACTAAATCTATGTAAAAATACACATACATAAAGAGATATAGTGAAAATCACAAAGTCAATTAAAATGAAGTATTAAATAATGTTCAAATAACCCAGAAGAAAGCAGAAAAGGGGGGAAAACACATGGAACAAATTACTGACAGTCATTCCTAATTTTGGTAGTATAAAATACTTTTGGAAAATTTAGTTCTTAAATGAAACAGACATTTAGTGTTTGAGTATTCCAGGTATAAACCAATGAGAAATAAAAACATATATCTATACAAAAATGGTATATTAAATTTTTGTAACAGCTTTAAATGTAATAGCCAAAAATTTATATCCACATAATGGAATGCTCCTCACCAATGAAAAACAATTGATAGACAGAAGCTAGTACAACTTCAAAATAATTATGCTTGGCAAAGAGGTCAGACAAAAGTGATTACATTTACATACTATTGTGAATATGTAAAGTAACCTAAATTAGAATCTGTGGGGATATAATTTGGACATAAATTTTTTTTCCAAATACTCCAGGTGATATCAATATTCTGACAAAGTTTTATATTGTTGTAACTCTTTTATATTGTTATAACTCATCTTTTATAATAATCACCTCAGCTATGTCATTAAAAAGGAATTTTGTTTAAAGCCATTTGTTTTTATTAAGTATTTCATAAGTACTCTCATTTTTGTAAAGACAGAAATTCTTTGTATTCATATTTTATTAACTCACATGAAAATGAAATAAGAATAAGTGCAACTGGCATTAGTGGGCTTCTGGATAAATTCTGACTTTCTATAAACTACAAAACAATTCGTGGAAGAAATTTTCATCAGATCACTACAGCATTTGTTTATCAAAAAAATCAAGTCATATAGAAGTTTTATGGAGAAGTACTAAGAAGTACTTGGTTATGAACTCATTTAGTGATTTGGTTAGGATAGCTGTCATTGTTTCAAATTTTATTTCTTTTAATAAAGGAAGATATTTCTTTTAATAAAGGAAGAGATTTAGGTCACAGTATTTTACAAAGACTTATACTCAGTATAAAGATCTTTTAGAGTTAGAAGACTGGATTTTTAAGATGTTCAATGGCTCACTAATTTCAATTCCTACTGAAATTACAAGATTTGCTTTTTAAAAAAAATTAAAGTTCTTTTCACTAAAATTAAAGCAATTCACAAGTTCACTCATTTTTCACCACCTACTTTGCTGATCATAATGTATGAATTGCAGAACTACTTGTTGTGAACAAACCACATTACTGGAGGAGAGAGGCAAATTTTGATACATACAAAATTGACTCCTTGCAGTTAATGAAATAAAATTCTCTGGATGTATGCATATGTGGTAACTAATAGATGACTAAATTAAACAAAAATTCCTCTCATCTCTGCAATAACTGGGATTAGGAAGGGGAGATCAGTAGCAGGTGTAATGCCAATCATGTTTAAAAACTATACTGATTTAAAAAAATTTAACGTCAAGTTAGGTAAGATTACACTTAATATTTTGGAATCCTATTTCACTATCCTAAGAAAAAGTACACTATAAATATAACATTTTAGACACAAAATGTTACATAATTGCTTGTTGAAAACCATTAAACGATTATTATCTATTAAGACAATATATTGTTTTTTTCAGTTGTGGTAAAGAGCTGAGAAAATGGCTTCCAATGGTCACCAACTCCTGGTATTCATGATCTGAATTAGTTCTCTCTCCGTAAATGTGACTCATTTCTGATGAGTCGAATATGACAAAAGTAATGAGATGTCATTTCTGAGATTAGAGGACAACGCTTGTGGCTTCAATCTTGTACTCTTGTACTTTGATGAAAGCCAGCTGTTTTCCATTGCTCTGCCCTATGGAAAAGTCTATGGGGCAAGAAATTGAAAGAGGCATCCAGACAACACCTAGAGTATAAGTAAATCTGTCTATAGACACTTCAGTGACCTCAGAAGTGGATCTACCCCCAGTCAAGTCTTGAGATGACTACAATCCCATTCAATATCTTGATGGGAGCTTCATAAGGACTGAGCCAGAAAGAGGATCCAGTTAGGAGACACACAGATTATTGCCATGTCAGTCTGTGAAGCTATAAATCACTGAACTGTTTTACACTACTGAGTTTCTGCTACTTTGTTACAGAGAAAGTGAAAAGAACTACATTGCTGATACTTACTTTGGGATATCAGTTTGTCAATATGCAAAATGTACTGTTGCTTTTCTATCAATTTAAATTTCTTAAATAAGTCATTAATATTAGAACTGCCAACTGCCTTTACTGTTATTTTTCATCTTACTAAAATCTTTATTTTCATCATTCCTCTGATACTGCTCTTACCAAAGTCATTAGGGATTACTGTGCCATTTACTTCTAATTCCTACTTAATTCTTCAGATTACTGTGCCATTTACTTCTAATTCCTACTTAATTCTTCAGATTTGCTAAAAATGTGTCATTTACATAACACTTAGATCTCTTGTTCTCTGAAGTGCTAACAATAATAATCTTAAGAGAATATATAAAATACATTAATAATAATATATTGCATGAAAATAAATCAGAGTAAAAGAAGAACAGAAAAGAAATTAGAGTAAAGAGACAGGCAACTACTGAGAACAAAGAAGAGGGTCACAGGGCACACACCAAGACACATTTGATAGCTCCCTTCGCAATCACTGGCTTCTCTCAGCACCCAGGACATCTCATCTTCCTGGTTTTCCTGCTACCTCTCGGCTTACTCATGTCTGTCATCTGGAGATTCTTTTTCTGCCTAGCACTCCTCTCCCACCGCTGGAGGTCCAATCCAGGGCTTTGCCCATGGAAGGCAAACACACTACCTCTTACCTTGCTCCTTCTGCTTAATTTTAAGTGTTCAAGTTTCTCATTGAACTACTTCTCTTACTCTTAGTAATACTGTGTGGATGATCTTATCTCCTCTTCATAAGTTCGTGTCTCTTACAGTGAAAAAAATTTCCCGAGCGTAGAATTCACATATGCAACAAAGGTCTTTTCTCTACTTTCTAAATGACTATCTTCACAGGTACCTCAGAATCAGTTCAATCAAAATGAACAATAAGAATTCCTTGCTCTTTGGAAATTCTCATTTCAAAATACGTTCCCGCAATTGAACTTCCTACAGAAAGCACTTATGTAGGAATTACAATTGTTTCCTCTTTTTTTGCATTATTCACATATCTAGTCAATTTCCGCGGCAGTTGTTTCTATTTCTTAGACATTTTTCAAAACTCTACATTCCCTTTATCCCATCTGCCTCTTCTGAACTTCAGGCTTCATCAACTTTCTCCTGGACAATTCCAAATTATCTACTTTGGTACCCACACCTGTTATCAGATTCAGTCCATTCTCTAAGAAAAAGACAAAATCCAGAAGTTGTAACCCGATTCTCATCATTCTTTTAACCCAAGTACACGTAGCTTTTACTCATTCAGCTTCGATTTTAACTTAATCCTTCCCAATGGCCCCACGCCCCAACTCTGTCCTCTAGCAAGTGGTCTAGATTTTAATAAACTTGCAAGTGGAAAAGGCAAAATTTCTGTACCTTCGCGTGGCCTCCGCTCTCCGGAGGCGAAGAGGGTCCTCCAAACCCGCTTGTCGCGCGGACAAAAAGCCCAGCATCTTGCGTCCTTAGACCAGCTTGAGCACTGGACGGTGCCATGACAGTTTCGGTGGCGAGTTGTAACAACAGAGTCTTCTATTGGCCAAGCCTAATTCCAAGTGACCAATAGGAAGGGCCCTGATTTAGAAGGCTGGAGGACATAGGCGGGTTTTGGCCCCATGGGCGGAATCTAAATTCTCCTTAGACTGCTTGGGCTCCCAGGCTACTCGCGCTGGGAACGGAGAGGTCCGCATGGGTTTACCTCAGGGTTTATTTCGCACCCTGTGGAGGATGCTGTCAAAGGAGGTGAAAGAACATGTGGGAACGGACCACTTCGGAAACAAATACTACTATGTCCCGCAGTACACAAACTGGAGAGGTGAGATGACAGCGAGGGCAACAGTGGCTGAATGAGTGGAGGAGGAAAGTGAGCGCCTCTCGCCGCCGACTCGCAGCGCCACCGCTACGGTGTCCCGCGGAAGGCGAACCCGAGCTCGCGCGCTCTCCCTGTCCGCTCGCTCCGGAGCCCGAGTTCAGGCCGCCTTCCCGGGTCCCTTCTGGGGGCGCGCGTCCTCTCCCTACTCGGAGCGCGCGGGCGGCGGCGCAGGACGAGTGCACGCTGCCTTCCCCAGTCGCAGGCCGGTTACTGGTCTTTAGTCGACCGAGCCGGGGGCGACTTGGCGAGCTCTTCCCAGAAGCGCTCGGGAGGGGCGTGCTGGCGGCTTTTCCTGTGCCTGTGCTCTGCTTGAGATCAGGTCCAAGTAGTGTCGTGGGAGGGGCGTTTCTTTAGCGCCTCCGCGTCAGTCTCTCCTCGTTTACCTTCCTTCACTGGCCTAGTGGCTGGGGCGCTCTGACTTCGCGCGTCAGGAAGAGGCCCCTGCACACTGAATACTTCTGGTCTTCAGGGCTCCGCGTTTCCTTTCCCAGGAAACTGCATCCCACAGACTAGAAACATTGGAGGACATGGCTCTGGTCCTGGTGTTCCCCTGCAGGGTTCCTGCCAATTAGTGGAACAGGTTGTTGGGGAGTTAAGAGGTGGTTCTGGCCTTTGCAATCACCCGGGTAGTTGCCTGCATAACCTCTTCTGTGGCTCCATCACAGCGATGCAAGTCCCAGGCTTTGTTTGAATATAGAAAGTAGTTGGGTAAGAATTTCAATTCTTACACTAAAGAAGCTGAGAGCTAACGGACAAATTGTCCTCCTCATGTCTCAGCATCTTGCTTGAAAGTTAGAGATACTGTCATACCGGTAATCTCGAGAAGCTTTGAGATCGTTCCAAAACCATGTTCCATCCATTTCCTGCATACAGAATCCATCGTCTGTGATTCTTTGAATGTGTTTGGTCTTTTTTGTCACATATATTAATATCTTCCACTTGTTTCTCTAATGAACTTTCAAGGTATTAGAGCAGGGAATATACTGCTTTCTGCTTTCGATCCCCAGGCAACCACAAATCTGATTTATGACACTTGTGACAGTTTGCATTTCCTGGTATTGTATATAAACGAAGGAAGGAATATAGGCCCCTCCCCTGACCTCATACCACATAGTCATTTTGAGATTCATGCATGGGTTAGAATGGACCAAAATTTCTTCCTTTTTATTGCTGATGTTCTAGTGCATAGCTGAAATATAATTTGTTGCTGCATCCGTCTGATATCCGGATTGTTTCCACATTTTAAGTCAATTTTACTAAATTTTTGAAAATAAAAATTACTCACTAATAATAAAAATAACACTGAAGAAAACAATGGAGTAACACTATGTGGTGCCCAAGATGGCTAAAATTAGAGATGAGTGACCATTCTAACTGTGTGTTCTGAGACCAAAACTCTCAGACATTGTTGATGGGAATGTAAAACAGTGCCTATACTTCCTTGGGCTGTGTGCAAAGAAACGATCAACATCCATATACAAGTCCTTATGGAGACTTACTTTGATCTCTTGGTCAAATATCTAGAAATGGAATGGCGGGGTAAACTTGTAGGTGCATGTTTCACTTTTTAAGAAACTACCCAAGTAATGGTACTATTTACATCCCACCCCTTTTTCTTCCCTTCCTATTTTCTTTTCTTTCTTTTCCTTCCCTGCTTTCTTCCTTCGGATGAGCTCTCACTAAGCTGCCTAAGCTGATCACACATGGGATCCTCTTGCCTCAGCCTCCTATATAAGTGATTTCTAAAACACTCAGGTTGTATTCTGTAACGCACTTTACTCACTAGTGCTGTGGCCTTTTGTAGACTTGGACCTTCTGTGTAGGAAATTGTGTCAAGTACTGATAAAGACAGTTTTGATTTTTTTGGTGTATGTATTAACTTTTATTTGAAATTTTTTAAATATGAAAATGGAAAAGAAAGTACAGAAATAGCAATTACATTGTGATGAACAAGTCAGTATCTCACATGACAAAATCAAAACAAATCTATAGAGTAAATGTACCAGCACTGAACAATGTATTTGAAATTTAATCCAGGCTGCATATACATGAAATTATCTGACTATCGTTGTTTGCAAAGTAAATTATTGCTTAGAACACAAAAATGCCAGCCATTTTAGCTGTAAACTGCCATGTTGCCTTTTCTGAGAACTTCTCTGTAGTGTGAAAAGAACTGTCATGACACTTAAGAACTCTAAAAATACAGCACAGTTCAAAACATACTGCAATTTTGCATAAACTACACACAGTAAATCTGACTACTTAAAAAGCGTATGAAAAAGCATATGAAAGAATAATGCTCATCTTTGTATCACTGTGAGAAAACTGATGTTGTTGTTGTTTTTAGGAGGGCAAGAAGGATATCTAACATTCGTTCCTTTAAAAATTGTTCAAAAAATTCTCCTAAGGTTGTACATTGCTGCTTATACCATCTTAAAATTGTATACTATGGATGTTTGCTATTATTTTTACTGGAGGGCAAAAAAAATAACTTGAAGTATTTCTCAAAATGAGGGTCAAAGGTCCAAAAGAATTTTTGTGTAAGATCAGTAATAAACATTTTAAACAAGTTCCTTGTGTGATTATTGTATATTCTGAGTGCCTGTCTAAGAAAAAGGAACAGTTAAAAGCAAGATCACAAACACATTTTTGGCAAGGCAGAATTCTCTATAGTTTATGTTGTGAATGCTGCTCTGTGTTTCAAAACAAATTCCAGGCATTAACATGAATGTGTATACTTTGAAAATGAATGTGTGACTGTATCTAAAGATTTTCCTGTGATATTTTCATTACTTTCAAACTTACCTGTTGGAAGAAAAGGCAGTATATGACTATAACCTTTGGGAAAGTTATATTTCTAATGAAATGAGGTCTCCAAAAAGATAATAATATATAAATGCCTACAAATTTTAAATCACTCTAAGTTTAAAATCAGATAGCTTACCTACAATTAAATTATACTAAGATTGTACCATAGTAATTTATGATCACTAAGGATGATGGTCACTTTTAAAGTCCTTTGCATAAAAGAAGGGTACTATAACAATGTCTATAAAATGCTAACCACTCATTTTATAAAAATAATGTAAAGAGCTCAGTCCCTGAAATGAATCCTATATGTATTTCAAGGGTAGTTCTAGTAAAGAAAGTTAACTAAGGGGATAGAACTATGATACATGTTTTTTCTGCAGATTTGTTCAAAATTGTTATTGGATTTCTCCAAAGACTACAGAAACTAGGTGCCAAACATATAAGTAATATGGTTTGGAGCGAAACAAACATAATTAATGCATTATACTTAAAAGGCAAATTATTTTTTCCTATCTAAAATACCAAGAAAAATAATATACATTCTCTCTCCACTCAGTAAATGGAATGCATTTACAAGTTTGGGTAATAAGTAATTGCATCATATTATTTAAGTCAAATCACAACTCTATCAACAGCAGCAATAAACTATTCTCTATTATAGACTATAAGAATCAAGTACTACATCTAAATATAAGTACAAGACATAAAAATTAGCTTCCAAATAATTATGAAATGGTTCATTGAATCTAGATTGCTAACAACCTTTTGTGGGCATTAAATGGCAACATAAGCAGAACACATAGTTAGAAAATAAGGATCAGATCCATTCTTCATACATCGAAAGAGGATTGTTGTACTCAAAACTCATGTATCATGAGCAAATGCTCATGTATCATTCTTCCTCACAATGTCAATGTCATCCGGAGTGAGCTGGACAGGCTCATTAGTAAACTGGAGTCAAAAGTGTCCTAACCAAATTCTCCAGAAATATTTGGTTAAAGGGAAGTACCACCTGCTTTTGCTCCATCATGCCCCAGTCAACATTGTGAAAGAGTAGATGGTCCTGAATATCCACAAATCCTGTTTAAGGATAACCAGTCGTGCCCGTGGGTCCTTGTCCTGAAAACTCTGCAGGACACTTATGGCTTCTACAGACAGATGGTATATGGACTTTGCTTTCCATGATAAGTTGCAAGAGATAAGCCATTGACTTTTCATCTGGAGTATCAGAGTTCTCCACAACAGGAAATGGAGACTCTCCCACCGTCATCTCGAACATTAACACTCCAAGAGTCCACCAGTCCACACTGAAACCATAATAATCTCGTCTTATAATTTCTAGCACAAATTAATTAGCAGTGCCACAGAATGTGCCAGTCACATCTGCTGGACCTAGCCCTTACACATGCAGAAATTAATAAGTTTAATGTGCCCATCTGAGTCCAGTAACAAATTGTCCAATTTCAGGTTTCTGTAAAGGATCCCTTGCTGGTGAAGATAGCTGAATACCAAACTGATCTCTGCAGAGTAGAACCTGGCATGTGGTTCAGGAGTAGTTTTTGTTGTTGCATAAGAAATATTAGGTCTTCTTCATTGACTTAGTCCAGAACAAAAATCAGTCTGCCTTCTGTCTCAAAGCAAGTGTGTAGTCCAACAAGAACAAGATGCTTCGATACCTGCTCTAAAAAACATGCTTGTCTGTCTGTGCCTGATGGAATTAGATGCATAGATGGGCTCTTTTTTCACAGCTTTCATCGCAAAAATTTGATCTGTGTTTTGTAGTTGAACCAATAACACTTTTCTATAACTTCCTCTCCTGATCACTCAGAGCAAATTAAAGTCCTGAAGATACAAACTAGATGATGCTTTCCCCCTTTCCCTGGTTCTTTACCTTATCATCTTCAGCAAAGTGTTCCACCCTGGTGACTTGAAGGACGAGATGTGTTTGCTGTCAGTGCAGGGTCCGGAGCCCTGAGTGGTTCAGTCACTGGCATCATGGGTTCTGATGGCAGAGAATGCAGCCCACATTCAATAGTGAAAAGTGTATGGCACTTCTTATGCACCAAGAGTTTACAGTTGATGCACTTGTATGGTCTAGCATGCTAGTTCCCCCACATGGTCTGTGCAGATGGCCCAGTCAGCACAGCTGCTGAAACCATTGGCTTGAAACCTATGGCTGTCAGCACAATAAAACTTTCTACAAAGGCCTGTGGCACTGTGGGGGATGGATGCATCTTTAGGACAAGGCACTTTAGGCTGTTCTGATACACAAGGACATGGATTAAGAGTTTGTACTCTTTCAGCCCAGACAGCCCAAGCTGATTCCAGCTGAGGTGACAGTGAAAGGTTCTCTTTCCTCCTTGCCCCACTTTGTGGCAAAAAAACTGTATATTATCCAAAGACCGCACATCTCAAACTTCACTGCCCACAAAGAGGCTTGAAGTCCAGAACGTAGTGTCATGACAGCTCTTCCAAGCATCAGGGCTTGTCTCATGGGAGATGTGCGCCATGGAGATGCTGGAGAGAAAGGGACTGTAGTAGGGTTGGCTGCCCAGGAAAACTGGCACGAAGGGCTTGGGGAGCAAGTATGGCATGACTGCCTGCATTGAGCACACTGGTTGTGGTTCAGCAAGCTCCCTGTGAAGTGATTTCCATCGGCAACTGTGTCAGGGTGGATGTACGCTAGGTTTCTTCAGTGTTTCTTGGGGCCTGGTGGCTGTGACTTCATGTTTTTGTCCTGGACTTCTTTGGTTTTCTGGGATTTTTGTGTTGGTCTCCAGGGAGACCTGTCTAGAATTACTGGGAGTTTGTAGGCCTGGTGAAATCTGCTCTGGGATCTTTCACTTTGTAGTACTGTTGGTAATTGGCCATGGGGAAGCTTCACATGTGTATGTTGGATTTTCTTCATCAGTCGTGGTCACTCCTGGCGACACCTTCTCTAGGATATCTTTGATGGTCAAGTCCTCCTGCATGGTAGCCTGTGGCATCTGGATGGAGTAAAGGGACGCACTAGTCTTTAACATAGACTTTCCTTCCCTGGGACCCTTGGCTGCGACCTCAGGAGGTGGAGAGGCAGCTCAGCATGCTTACTGTTGACTACCTCTGGTCAAGTGAGCTTAGGAGACTGCTGTGATTACATTATAATGCCTGGTTACCTGGGATCCAAGGTCTTTTTGGCTGGGTTGCCAAATAAATGAGGTTATATCTTAGGTTCTGTGACTGGAATCTCCCCTCCACTTTTTTACACTTAGGAGCTGAGAATTTTAGAAGGCTTTTGTTTTTCCTTGCTTGAGTCCATACTCATGACCATTTAGTATTTAGACCTTGTAGAAAATTTCGGAACAATTTTCCTTAAGAGAGTTGAATAATTTTTTTTAGAGTATAACTTCTGGAATAATGGCAGTAGATTCATAGCAGATGGTAGGTTTGAGATGCACATAGTGGTTATTCATTCTTAGTTAATGAAAAACAATACCAAAGTATAGTATTCACTGTAGTGACGTACTTTGGTTGTCCGAAAATAATACCTAATTGGAATGACTTAATTGGAACTAGCCCTAGTTGATCCTTACTATGGTATTGCCCAGTGCCATGCAAAAGATTATACCTCACAATTCTCTACCTTGATTGCTATTTTATAATGGCAGGTAAAGCAGGAGTAGGTAAATTATGACTTATTTTTTCTGGTTGAGTCTGGTTTTCAGGGGAAAACATGGTAGAGTGAGGCAGAGCAGCATGCAGTGAGTGTGTGAAAGATATTGTTTGTAAAACCTAGAAACCATTACCCCAATGGTGATAATGAATGCATACCTATAGCATTTGAAACTTTCCTTCTGGTCACTTGGAGTCACTTCCTGTCCTATCCGTATCAGCCCTTGTGCTTTGTGTCTCCCATGGGTAGTTTGCATTTTCTAGATGCTTAGACGCTATTACCATTCAGCAGATAGTTGTTTTTGTTTTTGTTTTGTGAAGAACTTGTCAGTATTACCATGTTGAGGAGAGAGAACTTGCATAAAGTAATGCCACACACTTCCCACCACCACTATGAGAGAGCAGGCTTGTGGTAGATTTATTAATGTTCTACTGTAAACACATAGTTGAAGAGGGCTGGTTGTAGAGGGTTCACCTGAGGACTCTTCCCAACAGCATAAAATATGAACTGGAGGGGAAGATGATATGCCATTGGTTCTCCTAGAGAAGCTTGTCCCACTGTTTTTCCTGATTACCTTGAGTGTTGCTTCCTGGCTCCAGTGCCGATCCCTAGGCCTGCTGACACTGATCCTTCATCCCACTGGCAGAGACTTGCTAGCTTCCACCACTGACCTTTAAACCATTATAGTGCAGATCCTTGATAGAGACTGACATTGTCGTGGCCTCTAGTCCTCCAGTGAGCCTCATGGAGAACATTACCACGGGCTCTAGGTGTTCAGGTAGACTCATGCAGAGCATTGCCTTGGGATCTAGGCCCTCAGCTGCATTGTTTGCATCTCTAGTGCGTGAATAGGAATCTTGCACATTTGACTTTTTGGGTATTATGTAATAATCATATAAATTATGTGTTTACTATTAAAATCTATACCCTCATAAACTCTGAGTATAAAAAGGTCTTTGCAGGAAGATAGTACCTCCCCACCTCATCCCTGTCATGAGAGAGCCATTTTGTGATGAACTGCCCCTTAAGGATTTCTAAATGAGGCAACACAGGCAGAAACAGAGTCTGACTAAAGACAACTCCTGGATTAGAAGTAAAAACTAGAACCTGTGGATGGGGACAGTAACTCCAACTGGCCAACTGAATTCCCACCTTGCAGTGTTCAAACAGAGAAAAGAGGAGTAATGATGTTCCCTGTGTACCAGCGGGAGCCAGGACTTGCCTTGGCGTGAATTAGAACCACAGTCTGGGAAGGAACAGAGAGATGGGGAGTGCAAGGGGAGCCAGTGCAAGGGGAGCCCCTCAGAGGCTTATAGGCCTTAGAGCCAGGCATAAAAAACCACAAGTGCAGAGCATGGAGAGGAGCCCCTCTTCGATAACACACGGATGTGTTCTTCAACTCAGTTCTTTTTTCCTATTGTGTATTATTTTTATTTTTCCTTGTTTGAGGTTTTTCTCCCACTTTTACTTCTTCTCATTTGCATTTTATCTTTTTCTCTTTTTTTTCATATTTTTCCTAGAGTCTGTTTTGTCATTAAATTTGTTGTACTCCTTAATAGGACCTCTGTCTTGCCTCTCCTCATATTCCATCAATTAATTTTTCAAATCTTCCTTTTTTAAAATTTTCTACTAACTCCACTTGTAGTAGAAAAACTACTAAGCTCTATGAATCTCTAGATAGATAAACTTTATGCTATTGCTGTTGAATAATCTTCTAGGAATGGTTGATCCTAGCATTTAATTGATACTTTTTGTTACATGTAGTTAATATTTACTGTGGATCAGTAGTAGGACACTGGTTTAACTTAGTATTCATACTGTAATTATACATCTCTGTCCTACAAACAAAGCTGGTACTTCATTGGTCCTTACATTTCCCAATATTTACTGTGTATTTCATGGCATAATTGATGTTGATTTGATTATTATAGCCAAAGTATATCTGTTACTATTAATTGGTTTTCTGGTAGTATCAATGTGTAGTTTGCTGAGGAATCATAAATGATACAGTGTCCCATTCTGGGAGATATGGGTAGTGTGTTAAAATGCTGGACTCTCCCATCTCATGTCAGTGGAGGTGGTTGCACCCCAGAAAGAATGGTCACCATCAGGAAATCAAATAATCCCATGAACTAGAGAGAAATAGCCACCCGCCGAGTCTGGCGAGGGAGAGTATGGAAGAGCTGTCTTTGTACTGGGGATCTGAAGGATCCAATGGGAGACCTGGGTCTCTGCACTGTTCCATGTGAGCCCATATCAGGATTCCAAGGGCCTGCACCAGAAGGTGAAGTGTAGGTGCTGGAAACTGAAGAATCTGGACCAGAAACCAGGAGACGATGTGCAAGGTGAAAGCAAATACAGACAGGGGCTTCTCCAAAGAAAACTGAAGGTAGTTTTTGGGGTTTTTTTTTCCTTTCCAAATTCTGTGCCTTTTATTTTCTTGTCTTTCCTGGTTAACCTGAATCAGACCTCCAGTAAATAATTGAGTACTGAAAATGGTGATAATAGTTATATTTTTCTCTATTGCCCAATTTAGGAAGAAATCTGTCTTGGTTACTTTCTCATAAGAGGGCACAATACCCAACACTTAAAAAGATTATTTTGTTTTTGTTTTTTATTTTCTTAGTACATATTTGCAGTGCATCATGCTTACATTTATCAAGGGGCATTGATACATGTACATCTGAATTCTTTGTTTCTTCTCCCATCCTTCCCACCAACCTCCATCTTTGTCCCCTTCCCTTATATAACAGATCTATTTCCTTGTTTCTTATTATCCCTTTTTAATTTTGCTCCTTAATTAATTTATATTTTAGGTTTCTCATAAAAATATATGATATTTCAGCTTGTGTGTTTATTTCACTTAACATTATGGTCTCAAAGTGCATCCATTTTCCTACAAATGACTAAAAAGTATCCTTTCTTGTGATAAAGTAGCGTGTAAATATTATATTTTCTTTAGCCGTTCATCTGGTGAGTGGAGGAGAGGTTTATCTTGGCTCACAGTTTCAGTAGATTCAGTCCATGCTCAGTTAGTTTCACGGCAGAAGTAATGTGCTTGAAAGAGCTGCAGGGTGGGTGCCGGGTGGTGGAAGCTCACTCCTTGGGAGCCAGGAAGCAGAATGAAAAGCCAAGAGCCAAGCGCGGTGCCCTCTTCAAGTCAGGCCAAGTGGCCGGCCCCTTTGGCAGGCCTTGGATCCTAAGCGCACATCCAGCTGCTGAGGTCATGAAGGGATGAATCTGCTGACGGGTACAGTGCCCCTGTGATGCAGTCACCTTCCAGCTCCGGAACTTTGCGGGATGTTTTAGACTGAAGCCATAACAAAAGCCTTTAGTCTTTCAGTGCTCCTTATTATTTCTAGTTTGTTAAAAGCTTTTTTCACAGATTGATTTTTAAATTTGTCAAATGCTTTCTTTCTTGTGTTTTGAGACTATTAAGTGACTGTAAAGTGCAGTTGTGTTGAGTCTTTGGCATGCCTGCCACAGTGGGTAGTGTGAATTGTTGAAAACGCTAATGTTTGCCATCACTGGTAAAGTGAATTATATTGACTAATAGGCTTTAAAATCAATAGGCTTTATTTTTTAGTGCAGTTATGGATTTATAGAAATACTGCCTAGAAACTACTCCTACTCTGATATTTCCTCTCATCTCTTGAATCTTATTTCATTATTTCACCCCCTTTCCCACAATCATTTAAGAGTTACATGCACCCAGTTAAAACTAACAAGCCTATTTTAACTGAAATCCTTTTTGAGCTGTTAATTTGCCAGTGCACACTGTGAGGAAGTATGAATTCCTAATTTAGAAAAACACTGGCTTAGAATATTACACTTTTAAGAGAGATGGATGAAAACTCAGTGTCCAAATAAGGAAGTTTTAATGATGAAAATGCCTATAAGTTTGATCTAGTTATTAGTTGGGAACATTGTGGAAATGTGCCCTGTGAAGAGAAGTTTTAGGAGCAATAAAGTACTGGAAATCATTGTATAGAAAAGAGTGAGACTTACCTAATTTGGATCAAAGGACAGATCTTTAGCTGTTAGAAAAAGCCATTTTCAGCTTGTTCATGCTATACTAGAAAAAGAGGGGAGTGCTCTGTGTTTAATGTTAACTGGGAAAATTTCGGGAAATAGATGGCTGGAATCATTTGGTCACCACCTTGATAGATAATGAGGACTTCCGAAAGAGTAATAGAAGAGTTTTCTTGGTTAAGGCTAAAAGGGGATAGGAAATACAAGAGATTGGAAGGTAGTCCCCACAAGGAAGAACAAGAGAAAACTTTCTGAGGGAACCGAAAGATCAGATTGTCTAATATTTGAATAATACATGCTTAAAGTTCTGTAAAATAGTAGGTACCCATTGAAAACCCTTCAAAGAAAGAGCAGCTTGGGACATGATCAGAGATATTAGAGAAATGACCTTGGAGGCCATGTGGAAGATGACCTAGTGAGACAGGAAGGGAATTAAAATGCAGTATTTCTGAGCCAGCATTGCTGTATTTATGATGATCTTGAAAGAGATTCAGTTGGACTGTGATACTGGGATTTGAAAGAAAAATAATAACATTAAGGAAAAGATAACATAAAAAATTGAATGTAGCTTGTTGTGAATTTCATTTAATGTGTTACTTTTCATATAATGTGCAGCTTCAGTTGGTGTGTGACATCTTACAAGCTGTTCGTGTCAGTGACAGCCACAACTTCCTGTGGAAGCACTGGCAGCATCTCCAAGTTACACGGACTTGACATCTACCATTTGTCCTTTGCTCTCAGCTCTGCGGCTCTAACCTTAGGGTTTTCTCAGGACTGTTTTTTAAGCCTGTGTGTATCATGTCTATGTAGATTGTGCTGATTCATAGGTCACTGAGTACTGCTGAGTTTGCTTTTCATCTTGTTCTATTCCATTCATTAATTTTCTCATGAGATGGATATTTCTGGAGCAGTAGTGTAATCAAGCATATTTGTTTTATGTATTTCAGATCTATTGTCTCTGGTTTCAGAGTTTTGATATGGAACTTTTGTTTATTGTGTAACATAATTGTGGCCCTTCCCCTTTGATATTCTTTGATAAAGTCAATAGGATTTTCAGAGATAAAGGAAGTAAACATGTCTCAATGACTATTTTAATTGAAAGTTTGTATATTTAATTTATTTATAGATTAGAAACATACTTTCCTTCCATTTCATTCTCAACTGAGTTTAAACTCCAGTATTTTCAGTAAAGCTTAATCTCATGATAGTCAGCATTCAGAGTGCCAATTATTTGATCATAAGAGCTATACAGTTAGGCGTTATTTTCCTCATTTTAAACATGGCAGTTTTTTCTGAAAAATTAAAAATGCTTTATGCACATGTATTTAGGTATATGACTGGTTTTTAAAAAGCAGTTGGGTGTTCAGTGAATTATAAGAATGAAATCTAAATGATTTTTTTAAAAACCACAGGAAATGATTAAGTATTTCAGAACATATCAGGTGTGCTTTGATAAATGACTCAAATTTTCATTAAGGACTAAGTTGTTATTTGAATTCAGAATAGCTTTGCATTGTGCTATAACTCATCTGGTGTGGCTCAGGCTTGAACTTACTTCAGTTATCATCCTTCTAAATTTTTTAAAATTTTAAGTGTAATTTTTTAGGGGACTGAGATAAGGACCTTGCACTTATCAGGCAGGCACTCTGCCACTGAGGTATATCAGTGGCCCAGTCCTTCTAAGTCTAGTTTTATTACCTGCATCAGACTTCTGTTTGCTTTCAGGATGAACAGCTTATTTTCTAATCATTCAAACCCATGTCCTCCACTGTGTGTTGTAAGGCTAAAGATGCATTGCTATAGATGGTGTTACCTTATATTTTGCATTTGGTATTTAAATGTACATAAAATTATAATGAATTAGTACTCCAGAAATAGTTATAATGAATCAGAAATAATTCACTTGGTTAGAATAATAAATCAAGTGTTTTGTTTTTGTAGATAATTGGAAGACCATGATGTAGCGTTTTTTGAAGCTAAGCACCCCTTAACATTGGGCCATACTGGAGACATTTCACTCTTCCAGCAGATGGCAGCATTGTTTCCAAAATTATAGGCTGCCCATTTATATTTTTTCTTTGAACTGATTTGAAGGAGCAATTGTTTTTCTAAAATAATTCGCTACCAGTTTTTCTCCATATAAGGTCTGTACTCCTGTTTTGTAAAGTACTGACTTTTAAAAGAATTTTTAAATAGTACATCTTTGAATTACAATGACAAGTGTTCACTGTGGCAAATTGGTACATGTATATATCACCACTTGATCCTTTTTACTTCCCACCCCGCTTTCCTTCCTTCCAAATGATGTGAATTTTCCTAAACAGTAATGCACACTGATACGTATCAATTATACTTTGAAAAATTGACCAGAAATTGAAAAACATGCATATAATGTTTAAATGTAATATCTTATGCTGAGTTTGTTGGAGATCATATAGTGTAGTCATTATCTTGGATACCATTATCACACTGATAGACTATCTTAAAGTACTTTATTGTTTTGTGTAAAACATTTTATATTCAGTGACATCTATGAGAAGTGACATCTATGAATTTACTGAAGATTTTATCTTCATTGAAGATAGAATGATATGTAAAGTTTCTATAAAGGTTATTGTTTTGGGTTGTCTGAAGGTTGGACTTGTAATTCTTTCATCTTCACTGTAAAATTTCATTTCTTAGTTGTGCTTTGTTTTCTCTTTTTTTACTGAATTTCCTTAGTTTGTGGGTGAATGTACTTCCCTGTGTTTTGGTGAGGAGGGAGAAAAAACCCAGAATCCCTAGAAGTCCATGTTTGCATTCCTGTCTCATACAGTGGAACCACAACTGGATCATATTTTCAACCAGAGAAAGACGGTATTCACAGCCATACACCTCAGTGCTTCATACAGGTTTTAAAATGCATTAAAGGAATTTAGTCTCAAATTCAGATTTTCCTGTGAGGAAAATGTGGGATCTTTGAGCAGAAATGGAAACTAATGAACATTTGGCTGGAATGTGTTATCTGTTTCTAAGTATGGTGAAAACTGTTTCATGTGGAAGCAAAGGGGTACTTGTCCCTTTTTGGTTTAAAGGTTCATAACTGCCCTATAGTAAGAACAGTAATATTAATAGTAATGATAATCTGTATTTATTAAATAGTGTATTTGAGGCATATTTCCTAGTATTTGTCAGGATTCACTGTAGTTGTGGAAGAATTATAACAAATTTAGGAAAAATAATGTATCTAATGTTGGTTTGTCAAGGTCATTTAGTGACAAACACAATTTATATCACCACAATTTGCTTAGAGCCCAGTCAGGGGGAAAGGAACTTTTTCTCAGCATCAGGATTTGAACCTAGGGCCAGTGGTAAGCCATACAACCAGCCCTCTTTTGTTTTGTTTTATTTGATTTTGGTTTGTGACTGAGTCTTTTTGCATTGCTAAGTTGCCCAGGCTACGCTCAAATGTGATCTGCCCCCTTTAGTCTCCCATTTCTGCATTACAGATGTGTGCTTCCATGCCTCACTAAAATATTATTTTCCTTTTACATCTCACAAAGTTGAGCCCGACCTGGACAACTTTGTGACTTAGGGAGAACCTAACTTCTCAAATACAAAATAATGTCAAAGGACTGGTGATACAGTACAGTGCAAAGGTTCTGGGTTCATTCCCCAGTGCAGGGGAAAAAAATCCATGCCAGAGCAATATAAAACTCTACTCAGCTCAGCAGTTGATTTTTGATTCTTTTTGAAAGCTATCTGAACATGCTACTTTCTAAGAGTTATAAAAATTAATTGACACAGTTGCTTTTCAGAGTTCACAGTTGAATGGGATTTTGGAGGGAAACAGTATCTTCAGAACACTGTTCCATATGCCAGTATTAGATTGTTAGGATAAGTTTCTACTTTTCTAAAATAACATGAGATTATGTATGTTTTTTTTTTTTTTTAATTTTGAATTTTTTTTACTTTAAGGAGGCTGTTCTTTGTTTTTACCTCTATTGCTGTCCTGTTGACGGGTGTCTCCATCTTGTGGTCCGAATGAGGAATTGCACCTTTTCCCGACCATCCAATTAGATGGCACCACAGGCAGAATATAGTACATAAAATTATTTACAGTGATTTCTGTTTATGTAATTCTTGTTAAATACACATTGGTTCAACCTACATTCAGGACTTTTCTCTGAAAATAATTTCTGTCTTCTTGCTTCTGCCTTACCCCTCTGTCTCTCTTTCTCTTCGTCTCTATCTCTCTGTTCCTGTCTCTGTCTCTTTCCCTCTTCACTATCTGCTTGTCAAGGAACCTCTGAAAAGGAACTTTTTCAAATGACGTGATTAAGAATAAAGTGTCACGTGTATATAGAGAGAGTTACTGTGGTGCTGATTGATGTTACGTGGAGGGAAGTTTCTTTGGCCCTTGTGTTCAAAAATGAAATCCAAAATCTCCAGAAAAGTTTACTGTTTAATTTCAAGTATATAAGTTAATTATTAGAATTAGGGATGCATTAAATATTCATTTTCCCTAGGTTCATTACGTTTCATTGACAAAATTGTATACACTGAAGTACAGAAAATAGGAAGAGAGAAAAGTTATTGTAATCCAGTATTGACAATGGATCTAAAAGTGTACCTTGATTTTATATAATTTTTTGTCTTATTTTTTGGGGGGACCTGTTAATCTTTATGTATAATAACTTTATAAGAACTTATAAATAAAGGAATCTGATGCTGGAAAAAAAGGGATGGGACAGGAAAGGGGTACAAAAGGGGATGTGTTCTGTACATGTACCAGTTCCACCACAATGAATGTGATCATTATGTACAGAAAATATATAGTAAAAATGATTTTGAATTGTACATACTTATAGGGCTGAATATGGTTTTATTTGTGTACATTGTAGAATAAATATTTTATGCTAATTAACATGTCTATAACTTGACCTGTTTTCTGTGTGTATAATAAATAACAGATTTTTTATCTAGATGTTCTTAGAAAATTCTGACACTTCAGTATAACATCTTCATTTCACATTCATGTCTTTCAGTGAGATTAAGAATTGTCCTTTTTCAAAATGTGAGGGTGTCATCAAATTTTTATGAGAATTTTCAGAAATCTTTGATTGATACTCTGTTCATTATCTTGTGAATCACCTTTCATGTTTTGATCCTTATTGTAGTCAGGGGTTGTGAGGAGAACAATTAGAATCAGAACATGGAGTTTATAATATTATTTTTATGATGGTCACCCAGAGTTAATACAAGAAAATGCAGGAAATCTATCCACAACACCAAAGACATAGAATATTTAGCCAAGGGCCTGAATCCCACAGCAATGTCCTGCATGAGTCCAGATGAAGACCCAGAGCTCATGACAGTGCCTCCCACAAGTCCAACTGGAGGTCCAGAGCTCACAAGAAGGACTCAGGCCAGTCTCTTTATGGATCCATGCTGGGAAGGCCCAAGGGTCAGCGGTAGAAGCTAGAAAGTCTATGCCAGCAGGGTGAAGGAGCTGTGCTGGTGGGATGAGGGTTCTATGTTGTAGCCAAGAAGTCACACTCACACCAAAGACCAAGGCTGTCCTGAAAAGTGCCACAGCCATCCTCAGCGACACAGAGGCCCTGGACTCCTCCGACGATAAGCACAGTCGAGTACATGCCAGAAAGCCAGCGTGAAGAGTTCATCCTGGAGACCAAGCAGCACACATCCTCCCTCCTCTCTGGAGCCAGGAAGCAATGCTCACAGTATGGACCAGAGCTTCTCCAGGAGAACCAACAGCTCAAACAGCAACAGATAGGAAAACCCACAACGCCTCAATGCCTCAATGCCTCAATGCACAGCTTCTCCTCCATGTCTCTATTTATGCTGGCAACTTTCCTCAGGTGGGACATCTATGCTCAGCACCATGCTGATGTAATCCAGCTGGTGTTAAGTTGACCACCAGTTTTTAATCCATGTCAATTCTTATTGGCTGATCTTGATCTTCATTAAGGAGAAATTAATATTTCTTTGTGATTCTCTATTTCTTTCCTATACTTTATGAAACTTTATCTTTTTTTTTTTTTTTTTTTTTCTTTTTCTCGGTACCAGGGATCGAACTCACGACCGCCTGCTTGCAAGGCAGGTGTTTATGCCGCTGAGCTAAATCCCCAGGCCCCCCCCTCCTTTTTTTTTCTTTCAAAACTTTATCTTTTGAATAAGCGTTTTCAACTGCACTTTGAATCGCTTTCTTTTGCCATGTTTATCAACAATAGAAATGGAGAGATTGCATATCAGCAGGAAGTTTCTTAAAGTGTAGGTAGGGACTGTGACATTGTGTAGATTCAAAGGTGGACTGGACTAACATTGTGAGTATCACTGTATTTTTCTTTATGTTAAGACTATTGATATCCTACATATTCTAGGAACATTAATTCCACTGTTAATGAATACATTGTCACAAAAGAGGTTTTAGATTTAGCTACCTCTGCAACTTGTCTTCCTCTTCCTAGAAGGATTTTTGATAATATAATCGACCCACTTATTTTATCTTTCATCTAGAATTTATTATTACCTAAGTGTTGCATGGTGTACTTTACTTCTACACTGGATTATAAATGATTGATTGTATGGCTAAGTCTCTATCTCTTGGTGTCAGGAGTATGCCAGGTATTTAGCAAAATCTGTTCATTCTTTTGAATAATACTTGTTTTCCACCTATTTTATGCCAGACACTGTTCTAGGCATATGAAATACATCAAAAAATAGATACTAAAATATCATGCCACCTCTGAGCTTACCTTATACTAAAAGGAGTCATATAGTACCAACCGTACATGAAAAATAAGTAAATTGCTTTTGTTATAGTGTGGTAAGTGCTGGCAGAAAATAAATTCGATCAGAGTCAAGGGTTCAGGGATGTTGGCGATAAGAAATGAGTTAAAATTTTAAATGAGATGGTTAGGGTAGCTTTATTGAGAGGTAATAATTGAGTTAAAACTTGAAGAAAATCAGCGAGATATGTGGAACATGAGCTTTCCTCCAGAAAATGGCAATAAAGCATCTTTTACTCTGAATAAAATGGAGCTGTTAGAAGACGTTGGAAAAACGAATGGTATAATTTGAGTAATGGTTTCATTGAATGGATTCCTTTAGTTTATTGGCATAAACTACATGGATTTGAAATTGAAGTAAGATGATCATTTAGGATGATTTGCTTTTGATGTTTTTATTTTAATATAATTCTGGACTTATAGAAAAGTTACAAACAATTACAAAGAATTCTCATATCCTTTCTCTAGATGTATTGTTCTACCATGAATGTAGAACTGTTCTACCATGAACCAATTCTACCATGTTCTACCATGAACCAATTTTGAATTTTATTGAAAACTTTTTCTTCATCTATTGAGATAATCATATGGTTTTTGTCCTTTATTCTGTTGGTGTGATTTACTGTATTTAATGATCGATACCTATTATACTACTTTGTATCTCTGGGAGAAATCTCTCTGATCTTGGTGTATATTGATATCCTGTTGAATTCTGCTTGCTAATATTTTGATGAGAAATTTTGCATCTGTTTCTTAAGGAATATTAGTCATATTTCTTTATTTGTTGTGTTCTTATTTGATTTGATATCAGGGTGATACTGGCTTTGTGCAATTAGTTTAGAAGGGTTCCCTTCCTTCCAATTATTTGAATAGTTTGAGATTTGGTGGTCATTGCTCTGTAAAGATATGGCAAAATTAAGTAATGAAGTTGTGCAGTCCTGGGCTTTTCTTTTTTGAGAGACTTTTTACTGATTCAGTCTCTGCTTGTTATTAGTCTTTTCAGTCTCTCTGTGTCCTCATGGTCAATTTGGTAAGTCATATGTATCCAAAATTTTATCAGTTTCTTCTAGATTTTCCAAGTTGTTAACAGAGTTGTTTATAATAGTCCATAATGATCCTAGTATCAATGTGTCCTTTTTCTCCTCTGCTTTTATGTATTTGGAATTTTCTCTCTCTTTTTTTTTCTCTTTAGCTGAAGTTATCGATTTTTTTTAACTTTTAAAAAGACTAAGGCTTTGATCTTTGCATTTTTTAAAATCTTTTTTTCTTTTATTTTTACCTACTTTTGTTGATTCATTCTTTTTTGTAATTTGGGGTTTGGTTTGTTCTTGCCTGTCTGGTTCCCTGTGTTGTACTTTTAGGTTTTTTGATTGAAATCTTTTATATATATACTTAATATATATAATACATATAAATAAATACGTATGTGTGCTTTTTGCTAAACTTTTCCTTCTTAGTGCTGCTTTTGTTATATCCCATAGTTTGAGATGTGTTTCCATTTTCATTTGCTTTGAGAAATTTTACGTTTCCTTTTTTGATTTCTTCATTGAACCATCAGTTTTTCAAGAATATGTTAATTTCTACTCAATGTGTTAAAATTTGTTTTGTGATCTGTCTTGGAGACTGTTTCATATCTGATAGGGAGAACGTGTTCTGTAGTTTTTGAAATAGTCTATAAAGGTCTGTAGTTTCCTTTGCTCTTGGTTAGTTTTCTTTCCTCATGCATGGTTTAACTCCAGTATTTTGCTATTGACTTTTTTTTTTAATTTTATTTTAAAAGTAGTAAAATACAACAGAACAAGACAGAATGAAGCCAACTAAGATCGTACAGTGAAATTGGTACAGAACGTCACAGCAGGTTACTGGGATAACAGTAATATGTATCATAGTATACTTCGTTATCTTTACAATAGTTGTTCTTTCAATCACGTATATCAAAATAAAATGAAACATAGAACATTATAGAACTTATCAAAACAGAATATTGAATAGAGCAATCCCATTAATCAGAATAGAGCAAAACAGTAATAAAAATATTTGCCTTCAAAGAGATGGTAGAAGGAAGTCCCCCTTATTTGCTATGGTCAACCTCCCAGGAGATGCTCAGATTTCTGGTTCCCATTTGCTAATGGGGGGGACAGGGGAAAGGGGGAGGGGAAGTGGAATGTTTGATTCTAGAGGGTGCACCAGTAGGTTCACTATTGCTTAGCAGGAGGCAGGCTGGTTGCTTGGTTTCCCAGCTTTATAAGTTCCTACACGGCGAGGATCTCAGGAGCTGCTGCTGGTTTTACCCCTTGAAGGGCCGCAGTCTCTTGCTGTTGACTTTTGCTGGATGCTCTGTCCACTGATGAAAAAGGGAGGTTGAAAGCTCCTCACCAATTATTGTATCATTATCTCTTTCTCTTTCTAGATCTACTAATATTTTACTTCATATAACTGGGTACTCAACAGAGAGTATATATATTTATAATTTTTATATTTTCTTGTTCAATTATTCCCTTTATTGTTATTAGTAACATTTTTGTTTCTTTTTTTTAAACAGGTTTTGATTTAAAATCAACTCCTGTTTCTTCTTGCCTCCCTCTTGTCTTCTTTTTTTTTTCCTTCATTCTTTCTTTTTCAAATTTGGGATTCAAGCCAGGACCTTTGCCCTGATCTACATCCTCAACCCTGATTTATTGCCAAGGCTGAGGTCAGTTCTTCCTCATCCTCCCAGAGTGCTGGGATTGTGGGGTCGTGCCACCACAGCCCGTTGAAGTGGCAACTACCTCCCATTCGTTCCTCTTCATTGTCTTCCTCTTCCTCCTCCTCTCTCTCTCTCTCTCACTCCCCCTTGTTTTCTTCCTTCTCTTGTTCTTCTGTAGATAAAACTATTCATGAAACATACATCCTATTGTTTGCTGTATTTTAAAATTGCCCACAGTACTGAAGATTTGTTGTTGCATATTTACTTCTATATTTGTGCCTTTTTAAATACCCTTAGTTGCTGTTTCCTTATTTTACTATTTCATTTGTCAGTTTTTAGTAGTACTCTTTTTCTTTCATTTATTGGTTTAAAAATAGCCAATGAGCTTACCCACTTTCCTCTTTCCATTTTATTTCTAATGTAGTTACATTTTTGCTTAGTTTTTTACAGTGTATATAACGTGACACGTTTGGATTTTCTTTGTTTTCCACTTGTTCTCAATTAAGATTTTTAATTAGATTTATTAAATGTTTATTATTGATTTTTTTTGTTGAAGTTTCCCATTATGCACTTGTTGGTCAAAATTTTTTCCAGTAGATTTTCCTGGGTGTGCATATAGGCTGGTATTTTGTTTTGTTTTGTTTTTTCTCTTTTCTTGCATAGCTTGTCCTTATTTTTCACCATTAGTGCCTTTTCTCTTCAAGTAGGGATCCAAGTATACGACTTCCTGAGCTGATGCATGTCTATACACTTGAATCCTGATGGCTGTTGTATATACAATTCTGTTAGACTTATTTTCTCCTTTAGTTTTTTTTAAAAGATGCTTATTATTGTTTTGCTTTGTATACCATCATGCTTTTTTTCTCATTAAGTTATATATTTTTTTTCTTGGAGACCTTGCACACTATTTTTTGAAGTCTTAATTTTAGTGGAGTATGTCTTAGAAATGATCATCCTGATCACATTGAGATACTTATAAGTAAATGGACGCAACTTAAGACCATACTCATAAGTGAAATAAATCAAACTCACATGTATAAATACCATATAGTCTCCCTAGTGTAAGAAATGGTAAGAATACATAAGATTTTATAGTAATCATGATTCCCCATTACATTGCTTTGAAGCCTTATAATGTTTTCATTCACTAGTTGGAATGGTTTTATTCTGGTTTGTTTGATTTTATTATGTGTGATGGTATGAACAGCTATTTTGAAGAAAACAAGACATTATGGCAGCCATTGCTGATTTAATATCATCTTGCTTTGAAGTCCTACCATGCTTTTGTACTTCTGTTTCCATTGGTTCTAACATGTTGTATCTTATTGGATATTAATATATGTGTGATAGTATAAACACATTTTCTATGGAAAATGAGGTAATATAATAGCCAATGTTCATTTTCTGTTATTTGGTTCTGAATGCTGTAATACTTTTATTCTGTTGAATGGTTTTATGCTATTTTGTTGTTTTTGATACTATTGTATGTGAAGATATGCTCAACTATTTCAAAGAAAGAGACATTATGGTAGCTACTGTTAATATCTGGTTGTCTTGTTGGAAGTGCTGTGTTGCTTACATTGTTCTGTTCTGATCTGCTTTGTTCTGTCCTCTTTTGTCTTAATCTCTTTAAAATTAAATAATAATAATAATAAAGAAATGATCATTCTAAATCATTTCCTCCACAAATATGGTTGTAAAACTTCCCAATATGTAGATACATATCTTCTTTATTTCCAGACAATTTTCTTGGACTATAGCTTTGAATATTAGTTCTATTGATTCATATATGTTCTTTTTTTTTTTTTTTTTTTGTGGTACCAGGGATAATTCACAACCTTGCACTTGCCTGGCAGGTGCTTATGCCACTGAGCTAAATCCCCAGCCCCTCATATTTGTTCTTATATACATATATTGTTTCTTCTTTTCATGTTTTTTATTTCTTTGTGACCCTTTCTTAAATGTATGCCTCTTCAGTTTTTAATTTTTTTTTTTTTTTTGCTTGTTTGGTTGGTTTTGGTTTTTGAAACAAGGTCTCAGTAGATAATTTGAGCTGTTCTTAAACTTACTATATAACCCAAGCTGGCTTTGAACTTGTGGTGATCCACCTGCCTTAGCCTCCTGAGGTCTGGGATTGCAGGTATATGTCACCATGCCTGGCTCAAGTGTCTCTTAAATAGATTTGTTTTGAAATCTGCTACGCCTCCAGTTCCTAATAATTTTATATTCATTTGTAAGATAATTTTCTTGCTTTTTTCCCTGAATTCAGACAACTTTTTTTTGTTGGTTTGTTTTTGTTTCTTTTTTTTTTTTTTTTACTTTTTGATTCAAGGTGGATTTTCTTTTTTTCCTTCTTCTTTTTTTTTTTTTTTTTTTTTTTTGTACTGCGAATTGAACTCATGACTTTGTGCTTGCCAGGCAGGCATTGTGCTACTGAGCTATATTCCTGGCCAAAGGAGATTCTCATATCACAAAACACTTGAGAATAATTAACTCACTTTAGAATATTTTGTTGTGGTTTTCTTCTATTGCATTTCTTTTTGGAGAACGGTTCATCAGATAAGGTGCAATTTCTTTCTAATTTTTATTTTTAAAATAGTGTTTTCTTGATATAGTCTGCTTTGACTTACTCATGTTTTGGGGTGGTTTGTATCTTTTCTACTTTGAGTTTGTACATTTCTGTTAGTATATTGAGGTATGGTTTCTGAAATTGTAGCCTTTTTTCATGTGATAGGTGCTGGGACTGTGTGTTGGCTGATTTCTCTTTTCCTGTATAATTTCCTTTTCCCTCATATAGTGCCTTTTCTGTTCGTCATCGCTTGCACTATGGGTATCCTTTCATTTATGCCTTTCACCCACTAGAACTCATGGCTCTGAAGTCTGTCATCTCGAATCATACATGCTTTTAAGTGCCTTCCTTTCATCAAGTGCTTCAGTTTGCCAGCATCCCTAAAGAGTGGATTTTTCCCCCAGTGGTGAATTCAGATCAGCCTTTAGCCTTATGCCACCCTGCTTCTTTTTTCTGGGAAGTTTTTTCAGTTTTTCTTGAAATGTTTGGGGTTTTTTTTGTAAAGGATTTTTGCATGAACACAAGCTTACTGGGATTCTTGTCCATTTTTCTATTTGCAGATAATTTGAAAGCTGTTTTCTAGTAATGTTGAGGAGATGGGTTTTATTAGTTTTTCTTGCATGTGCATATGTGCAACTTGTTTTTTGGATGATGTATTTTTGGAAGATTCCAATTTATATGGATACCATTATCTAGGTTTGCTGTTTTTGTTTTGAAGTTGGAGCTAAGTAAAGAAGACTTAGTGATGATTCTAAGGGCTTTTTTAAAAAACCTAAGCAATTGCAAGGATAAAACTATATTAGTTAAAATAAAGAAGGAAAAGAAATATTAGGTGAAATCAAAATTTCAGTCTTAGGTTATATTAGAAACACCTATGAATCATCTACATAGTGAAATACTTAAGAATTAACCTAACCAAGGAAGCAAAAGATTTCTAGAGTAAAAACTACTATTCTGAAAAAAGTGATCAAATAGGATTTCAGAAAATGGAAAGATATTCCTTTTTCCTGGATAGGCAGAGCCAATATAGTTAAAAGCTACTTCTAAAGCTACTTTGCAGCAATGCCAGTCAAAATACCAGTGGCATTCCTCAAGAACTAGAGAAAATATCCATACAGAAAGTTTACGTGGAACCAAAAGAGACCTATAATAGCAAAAAACAAACAAAAAAAAGTTCTGGACAATAAGGGCGAGGCAGGAAGCATCACAATTCCAGACTTCAAATTATACTACAAAAGTACAATGATAAAAAGAGCACAATGTTGGGGGAATAAAAAGAAAACCAACCCAGATTTGTGGGTCAGCAAAACAGAAGAGACAATGCAAAAATAAATCTAGGGACACTAACATATCTTATCTTTGATAGGGTCTGAATACTTTCACTGGAGTAAAGATGGCCTTTTTAACAAATGGTGCTGGGAAAACTGGCTATCCATATGCTAAAGATTTAACCTAAAACCATATCTATCACCATGTACTAAAATAAAATAAGAATGCACCAAAAACCTAAATATTAAAACAGAAATAATTGATGGGGGACAAAACAAGTGAAACTCTTGAAGACATAGGCATAGGTCAAGACTTTCAGTACAAAACACCAGATGCACAAGAAATAATCCAACAACAAATAGGATTATATCAAATTTAAAAGCTTGTATACAGAAAAAAAGACACTAAGAGATATAAAGGAGAACTCAATTTAATAAGAAATGGTCATCTGAAATGAATAGAGACTTCTCAGATGCAGAAGTACAAATGGCTAATACATATAAGAAAAAATGTTCATCAACGTTGGCCATTCAAGAAATGCAAATTAAAACAATTCTTCTAAGCTCATGTTCATATATTCTTAGCATTTACAGTAGTGCTTAACATAGTAGATGTTTAATTAGCATGTTAAATTGGAAGAATGTTTCTGCTGTCTTCTCTGCAGCATAGAAATAAAGAATGTATTAAATGTATAAAAGCCCTTGAGATGGTTTCGCTTTCAGCTTAAAGAAAGATTTCATCAGTTTACCCATAATATCTCACTTGCTTTTTCTCCTTAAGATTTTTTCAGAGCTTTCCATTTATGCATTCAAAATGAACCTACATTTAGTGACTGCACCCAGCAATTTTTTTTCAAATAGTCAGATATGTTGATATATGTCTGTGTGGTATTTAGGGAAACAGATGATATAAAAGAAGTGAAGAATCTATCAAAATTAAGACCAGGTCTTATCATTTTCATTCATTTTCTTAATAAATAGTTACTGATATCTTTATTTGCCAGGTATATAGTAGAAGTATATGTGTACGTCTGTATTTTAATAAATAAATTTTGTATTTTAGGAATGCCATTTTCACAAATTATTTTTCTTTATATACTGACATCTAATTTGTTTGCTATGTAGCTTGAGGCAATGTTGTTTATTGTGTAAAAGCATAAAATAAATTTAACAATATAATAATACAGGCATTCTAAAAATTGAAAATACTCTCACAAACATTGGAGATTAATATAAGGTATAATTGAAGATCAAAAGTAATATAATGAGCCAGTGACAAGCTGTTAAATGTAAAAGTAGGTTATTTAAATTTTATGTATATTTTTAGATAACCATCTTTTATCAAAGCTAAAACACATGCAAAATACTTCACATCTATGGTAAAACTATGCAGATGCAAAAAATATACTTTATTGAACAGAATTTCTCATGTAATTTTATTAATGACATGAATTATGGAATAAAAGAATACAAATAATGTTTGGGACATATCATTAGTAGGAGTTCATTTTACATGTATTCCCTGAAGTTCTCTTTGGATGACTCAGCCATCTGGACCAGGGACAAGTAGTTGCTGATCAGGTGAGCACACTCATCTCCAAATCCATTTTTAATGTACTGCTTGTTTTTCATTTATAACTCTCACACAGATATTCACCTCTCTCCCAAATCTTAGATTCACCTACTTTAATTTTTCTACATAAGGACATTGATTTTGCATTTGTAGTTTTATAAGGAAAAACAGACTTTAAATCTAGGATAATTTATATGAAAAATTATTTATTACCTGGATGTTTTTACTCTGACCCAGAAGCCAGTTCACCACATAGCTATAATGGCATTTGAATCATTGTGCTTGTAACTGACATCTGTGTAACAACAATTAACTGTGTATGTCCGAGTAGCTAGTAGAAAGAGTTTTGAATGTTCCCACACAAAGCTGTGCACATAGTTGAGGGGATGGATGTTCTGTTTGGTTTTTACGTGATGTCTTTATGTGAGAGACACAGGAAAGAGAACAGAGAAAGAAAGAGGTCTTTATTGTGGTCACAGGAGGGCTGCCGAAGAGATGCAAACACCGTGTGAAGAGAACAAAGGAAAACCGAAGGCTTTATTTGGAATTGACAGGGGTGAATTTAAAGGGCGGGCAGAATGATGTATTGACAGCTGATTGGGGAGCGTTGGTGCTCGCTCACAAAGCGGCAGGTTCAATTTTTCCGGCTTTGTGAGAAGAACGTTGCTGAAGGTGCTACCCAGCGCTATGTTGACTAACACGTGGGAAAAACCTGTAATATATTAATCACCTCGCTCTGATTACACATTATGTTATATGCGTTGAAGTGTCACACCATAGCTCCATAATATGCACAATTATTGTTGTCAATTGGAAATTTTTTAAATACTTAAAAAGAAATCATAGCTTGAAGAAGAAAATTCAGTTATTTAAATTTTAAACACTGTAAGTCTGTGTATATAACTTTGAGACACTGATATTTCTTCTCAGATGTGCATTACCTTTTTGAAGGAGTACTTTAATTCATTATCGATGAAACAACTGAGCTCTAGAATGATTGTGACTGACTCAAAGTTCCCAAAAATTAAGGATGTAGTAGTTTAAAAAAAATTGAAACTCAAAAGCTTAAAGTGATTTTGTAGTTTTTATTAGTGAATGCCATAAAATACTTATTTTCCCTTGACAGAAATTGAAACTTTCTTTAATGCCATTACTTTTTCTGTGCACACAACTTTTCCTTTACCACACATCTGCAATACTTACAATTTTTATTTTGAAAATAGTCTTTATCAAGTCAAAGCTCTTTATGGCTATTTCAAAAAACAGTAAAAACAGCAAGCTTTATTTATTTTGTCTTTATCAGTCAGCGTTTCACGGTGAAGTTCAGGCTGGCCTTGAACTCACAACAGTCTTCCTGTCTTGGCTCCCCTTGTAACAGAATTAAAGCCATGCATCACCATCCCGGCTTGTGCAATATTCTTATAGCTATTTATAGTTTTGTTGAAATTTTTTCCTTAGGATATTCAAATAAGAAAAATAACTGAAACAATTAGAAATACTATAAAAACAATTAAGTTAGAAAAAGGGAAAATGGTGCCAAGACAGAATCTAGTCACCCATGTAATGATTATCTAGTTCAATTTAGGTATGATGAAAAACAAAGGAACAAACAAAAAGCAAATTAGGTACAATAAAGAGCCTGCTACCATTAGAATTAAAATTTTTAATTTAGTTCTACTTACTTAACGTATCTTTGATTCATAAACTGTGGAAAATAAAATTAAGATGTTAATTTTTTTCTGTTTTGTAGTACTAAAGGTCAGAACCAAAGTTTCACCTGTTTGTTTTGTTTTGGTTTATTTTGAGACAGGGTCTCACCATGTAACCTAGGCTGCCTTGAACTCACCATGATCCTCCTGCCTCAGCCTCCAGAGTACTAGTATTACAGCTGTGCCATGCCTGACAAGATTTCACCTTTCCTACCACTGAGCTACACTCACAGCCTTGACATTAGTTTTAATTAGAAACTAAAGGAATTAAGTACAACTATTTACAATCAATACAGTTTTAATTTTTAAAATTATTTTAACTACCCCTTTCTCATACCCCATTAACACATAAAATCTTTGCAAGATCTCCTTTTCTATTTTTATTTTAGATTTCTTTTTAGTCTTTATTTTTATGTTTATGTAGAAATAAAACTATTAAAGTATATATAAAACCTACTTGCAAATGAGATAGTATTTTGGAGAAAGTCTTATCCTAAATTTTGGTTCTCTGGCTGCCTCTCTTATGTCCTATTAAATCTCTGGTGACCAGGTAGTTAATTGGCCTTTCAGCTAGCAAGTAGCACCAAACTGTGTCTTCTTTTTGGAGAACAAAATACAGTTTAAAAAAAATTAGACTCTAGGAGTTTCCAAACAGGAGTCTGGATTGGATTTGAAAAATTTCATTTTTTATTTTATTCAGTTTTTACTTTTTTTCTCAATTTTTACTTTTATTAGTTCATGTTGCAGTCTATAGATTCCATTGATTCCATTCCTCTTGGGCAGTTGGTCCACGTGCATAACACATGCCTGCCTCACCCACTTCCCTACATTGACCCTCCTACTCAAGGCTTCTCCAATCTCTTTTTCAGCTAAGAAAAGAAAATGTGCCAAGGATTATATCTTCCAAAACAGGGTAGTGGAATAAATCAAATTTCCTTTCATATGATCCTCCTCACTTCTTTCTTTAGTTTTTTTGTTTGTTTGTTTCTATAATTTTTATTATTCTATGTTTGTTGTACATAATATTTATGTGGAATTGGTATATCTATATAATACCTGTCTTACTATCACTTGATAATTTTTTTAATCACTCTGATCTCATAAATCTTCTTACATGGAATTATTAGATCCTGGGACACTCTGGGGTAGAATTTGTACATCAAAATATTCTCCTGGTGCCTAGTGATGAGGTTTAGAGTAGTGTTTGAAATAGACAGTTTCTAATCAGAGAACAGTTCCTCTGTTTTAAGTATTGTACTTCTCTGGCTGAAATGGGAAAAGGACACTTTCATATCTCATGAGTAAAGTTCAAGCAGTATCTAATTCTAATGGCATCTTTGGCAGCAAATAGGCTACTCTCTCCCTCCTAAAAGTATAAATGGTGAATATTTCCATATTATACCACAACTATAAAACTTAAGACCTTCTGCCTCCCTCTTTGTGTTACTATGAATTGTAAATAAGGCCATTAATGGTGTTCAGTGTTGAGAACAGGAACTTTATGGGCTTGGTAGAGCATGCTTAACTGAGTTATGATTTTAGTTAGTAGACGATTAATGAGAATAGACTTAAAACGGTAAAATAGTAATTTCCTATACTTATAAATTTGTAATACAAGGATAGAAATAAATATAGAGATACATGGGTTGTCGAACAGCTCTGAACTTAACTTACCACTACTAGGGCAGTAATGTTTGGAAAAAAAAAAATCTGCTTGGTGTTGGTACCTTTGCTCCATGGTCAAACCAAAAATCTGACTTGCAAAAAGCTTGTACGTGCTGAGAGTGAGTCACGCTGCACGAGAAGTGATACTTCATCTCAGCACTGTTCTCACCCAGACTGCACAGTGTTGTGTGTCGTGTTACACCATTGTGTTTGCTTTTTGGTGCTTTATTTGTGTAAGATGTCATAACCAGCAGTAAGGCTGAGAGCAAACCTGTGAGAACCATGATGGAGTTAATGAAAGGAATCATTGTGAAATTTGTTGAAGTTCTGTAAAAATGAATTTATAAGTGTTATTTTGGGACCTCAAAACCAATTATTTTGTTTTCTGTTTTTTCTTATGGGAAAATACATTTAGTTCTTGAAAATTTGGGTGTTCAAACACAAATTTGGAATGAATTAAGTTTGACAACCTAGGTATCACTGTAATTCCTATTTGCTCTTATCATTTTTCTACCTTAAAATTACCTAAACATACTATTCTTAGAGGTAATTTCAGAAAATATCCTTGGAACAACCTAAAGTAGTATTATACCCCTTCATTTCTTTTGTCTATTTCCATGTACTAGTTCTTAAATTCTTATTTCCAGTGAACATGAGTGTCATTTGTACCAAACATGCACACAACTTACAATAAAAACTTGGAAACAAAGACCTAAAAAGATGAGAGCTTCTGTTATATGGACTGAATATTAGTGGATGTGAGTCTACTAGTAATGATTACTAGGGCCTGTAGTGATGTGATAAATTGGCTTGACAAATTGGCTGAAGTTGATGGGATATTGTTTAAAATGGATTGGATCTTCTGAAAATAGAAATGTGTGCTGTGCCTTTTTTCTCATCACGTTTCACATATAACATCACCCTCCTCCTACCAAAGATAGAAAAGAAAGTTTAGTGGTGCTGTCTTGTTGTGTAAAGAAGAATGTGCCACATAGATATGTGAGAATCTAAGAGATTTACATTTTCATAACAGCTCCAGAAGAAGGTTCTTAAAATCAGTGCCAGCTCAAAGTATCATCCTTACTGAAGGTTTAGCTCAGCTTACAGTTACTGTTGCTATTGAGAAAGCATATCACCAGTCTAGTGGAAGAATTTAGATCAAACTAATGACCTCAGTAGTAGTATTTTTTATCCAAGTTTTTAAGACATGCTATAAAAAATACACAGTTTAAATAAATAATCATAGACTATGGGATAGAGCTGATTAATTCAGAAATCTTTGGCCAATTGATTTCAGCAAGGTTGCCAACATTATTCTGTGGGAGAAGGAATCATCTCTTTAGCAAATGGTGCTGAGACAATTAGACATCCAGTTGCAAAAGAGGAAAGCTGCAAAACTTCACATATTTAAAAATGAGCTGAAAATTGTTCATCCACCTAAATATAGGAGTTAAAATTATAAAACACCCAGAACTAAACATAAGGATAACTTTGTAACTTTGGATTTGGAAATGCATTCTTAGATATGATACCCAAAGCACAAGCAATAAAAGAAAAATAGATAAATTGGACTAGAATAAAATTTAAAACTTTCGTTCATAAAAAGACATTGTCAAGAAAATGAAAAGACTCCACAGAATGGGAGAGAAATATTTGCAAATTACATGAGAAATGTGTAGAAACCAAAATATATAAAGAGCTTCTGTAACCTAATAATGAAGACTAACAACCAAATTTTAAAATGGCCAGCAGACTTGAATAGACATTTCTTTTATAAATTACAAGTGCATGAAAAGCTACTCAAAATCATTAGTTACTAGAGAAGTGTAAATCAAAACGACAGTAAGGTATCCGTTATGATTTTACCAAGTGTTGGCAAGGGTTTGGTTGTTCCTCAAAAAGTTAAAAGGAATTACCATATGAATTAGCAATCCCCTGGTTAGATGTATACCTAAAAGAAATGAGTACTCAAGCAAATGCCTATATAAATGTCCTTGCCACAGTAGCCAAAGATAGAAAAAACCCAACTCTCCATTGACGGGTCATACATACATGTGTACACACACACACACACACACACACACACACACACACACACATACACACACACACACAAGAATATTACTCAGAAACTAAAAGGAATTAGGTACTGATTTATGTCTGCACAAAGTGGATGGACCTGTGAACACAGGCCATTGAAAGGAGCCAAACATAAGCGGTCACATTTTATATGTCTCTATTTATTAAAAAATATCCGGGCTTCATAATCCACTGGGACAGAGAGTGTATTGCTCCGGAGAGGCAGGAAAGCACAGAAACTGGCTACTTAATGGTTACGGAGTTTTCTTTTCAGATAATGAAAGTATTTTGGAACAAAATAGAGGAAGTGATTATAAACATTGTGAATGTACTAAATACCAGGGAATTACATACTATGAAGTAGTAAACATGTTACATGAATTTCACCTTAAATTTTCAAAAAGAATAATTTATTATAGGATAATAGTATATAGGGATAATGCTATCAACATTAATGTCTTCAAATGTATTTTTTAAAATGTTGGTAAGTTTGAGTCTAGTATTGTTTTGTAGAACTATTTAGAAAGAGTTCTTAAAAATTGAATGTCATATTGTATTTTGCTTTACTACATAGCTGGCTTTTGTTTTCTTTTTTCTCTTTTATAAATTAGAAAAGCTAACAGTGTTTAGAGTTCCAGATAGAAGTTTCTTTTTTGTTTAGAACTCATATAATATCTTTTGGCAAGCAGAATAAATGTTTTGTTTAGAACTCATATAATGTTTTTTAGCAAGCAGAATAAATGTTAGAAGACAATATGATAGAGAAAAATTAAAAGTTATAGTTGATGGCTAAGGAGTACAATAAAATATGAATAGTGTGGAAGGATCAATGTAACAAAGCATGTAATTGTTTAGTATTAAAAATGTACCAATCATCTGTACTCCCTCAAAATAAAAAGAGTAAGAGAAAGAGAAATCTTTTTTCTCTGTGTCCTTTTCAATGGGAAATGAATAGATTTCATGTTCAATCATTTGGCACACGTGGTTTCATTAATAGCTCTTAAGCTTTTTGTTTTCCACTTGAGACATTGCTCTTAGAAAGAAAGGTAAATCCAGTTGCTTCTCTGACTTACTAGACTTGAATTTATAGAGTTTGAGTTTGTACTGTTCATTTAGATATAATCTTTCAATACTAAGATATGTTATTCATGTTAAGTGCTTTATTCATAAACTAGCTTATTTCATGTTTAATGTTAATAAGTGTCATGTTATGTTTAATACAAAAAACATAGAAATATCAAAATAAAAATCTTAAGTATCTGTCTCTAACAAAAAGAAGTAAGAGTTGAATTTAACCTGAAGTGAAAAACACACTATTTCCTTCCAGTTAACATTTTCTGCCCTTCTGCTCTCATTAAGGAGGCCTTGGACCCCTACATACTCTTTTGCCTTATCAAGTACAAATTGTCACCTGACTCCTTCTTGGATCATCCATCAGCCTTCTTTGTTAGTCCCCTGACCAGTGACCACTAGAAATGAAGCACCTGGAATACATAGCATGTTTTGTGAAATATTAATAAGATGTCCACTCATATTAATGTATGGTGTATTTCAGGATGACAGTGGGGGATACCATTAAAGAATTGGGTAACAGAAATCATGGAGCTGAAGTTTAAATAAGAGAGTGAGCTTTGAGATGAGTCAGAGGGGCAAAATATGATTTCTGGTCCATTTCCTATTCTTATTCTTCTCTGGATCATTACCATATCATACCATGGCCTTTTTCTAGCAACCGACTCTCTTTGGGCATCCAGCCACCACATGATACTATTCCTGAAGGTTCTATTCTTATTCTCCTTCCTTGGCAGAAACACCCCAGGGAGAGAGCCAACTTGAATTCACCATTCCCAATTACCTTCTAACTGTTTCTCCCATCTCACATCCCCCGCTAATCCCCTCAAGGCTTTTTTGTGTCTAATAAGTCCAGATGGACCCAACCTCCTTATGCATTTACTTTTAGGTTGTATTTGCTTTTCTGTCTCTTCAGTGAGCTTTTCCTATTTCACATTTGCCTGTGTGTAAAAATGATTGGAAGAATGCAGAGAATAACTTCCCTGTGTAACTTTTATTTCTAAAGGGAATATCCTTGTGAAGGCTGTGTACTAACACATATAGACTTGTAACTCGTTGCACTCATGTGCTATCCTTTCTTCATTAATATTTTGTAGGGTTACACTGAACATATTTTCCTTACTGTGCTGTTCTAATAGTTTTGTAAGACATAATTCAGTTGGTACTCAAGGTTGTGTATGCTTTGTAAGGATAGTTTTGTTGGAAGTTGTATATGAGAAAATATTTTATCACTTCACATATTTAGTAAAAGCTTATTGCAGTGTGATGAATGACAAAATAAAAAGAAATCAAATATTATTTAACTACCACATCTTTTTATATTAGAGACATTTTTCCACTTGTGTCTCTTTTATGTACTAACCTCAGGAATTGGCAACTCAGGCATCATTTACATCCACTGGTCAGGCCTTCTTATAAAGTTCTCCATTGTATAACACAGGAGTATTGTTGGCCCAGCACTGAACAAGATTATGCTTTAAAAACAACATAAAAGACAAACATTGCTTGCTTTATCTGGCCTCTAAAATTAGTGTCTTAATACTTCTTTTTCAGCTGGACTAATTAAAGCCTTGGAAGAGACTGGGAAAGACTGATAGGATGAGAGAGTGAGCATGGAGGTGGTACCACTGCCTGTGTGGGTCAGCTCAGCATATGCAGGAGCGGCAGAGAAGGCATGCGAAAGCCAGGACAGCGCTGTCAGAACGTGCAGGTGGACCACAGAGTCACAAGTGGTTCATCTCAACTCTATTTCCTGAGTTTATAACCCTCAAGGCCTTTGTTAACTTTAAATCACCAAGCAGTGATTTTTTAGTTATCTATTCTTTTTGTAGTTATCTGTTCTGTGAGCCATCTCTAATAGTTACGTAAGATAAGGAGTGTGGTTTTAGTTTAATAGATCATTCACTTATCTGTCAGATCGAGTAGGGAGGGTAGTCAGTCATAACTCCTTTAGGGTCTTAAGCGGTCATATATTTTCATATTCATTCTGATTTAAGATTATGAAAATCCTGAAAATGTGGTTTTATATTTCGAAATATACCACATTTAAATCAATGGATAAGTTCAAGGGCATTGGAATTGGTATAATTTATAGTTCCCTTTTCCTCTCAGCATGAATAACTTCAAATTCAGTGAAGTGTTGCTTTGGTTTTTCTTATCCGAATGGTATACTTATGTGATTCACTTCAGTAGTTGCCTATTTTCCCTTTCAGAAATGTCTGTTCTCTCACCAGGAGACTAAAACATTGTGCAGATGTACAGTTGGATACAATGATGCCAATATAATATATGCACTGTTCAATAATTTATTTTGTATCTGCAGTGATGCATCTGTTTCCTTCTTGTGAGAGGGGGTTTGAACTTCATTTCAATGTCATTTTAGGTACTGGTCCAATTCTTCCATCCAGTTAACCAAAAATGAAAATTTCCATCTGTTCAATTGCCATTCAGAGGAATGTTTTATCTCTGAAGCACATTATGACAACTAAAATTGACAGCATAATCTGTCTGAGTTTTCTTCTCTTTTATTTCCTCTCTAGATTTTCTTGAGGTTTAACAAGAAAGGGTTCTTTTTTTAATAGCTGCTTAAGATTAGAGGACTCCCCCCTCTCCTTCTCTAGCAACTGTAGATCAATAGACCATGAATGGCTGTCCACTGTTCACTGCTTTATTTTATATTTTTTCTTCCATTACTAACTCTACAGGACATGTACTTGTTAGCATGGTATTAACAAAACAATGCAAACATAGCATTCTCTTTCTATAAGAGTAAATGTCTGCCAGTGCTATTTGGCATTCCATTGAATGCCCAGATTCTCTCCAGTTGGAAGGTACAGTTACAGAATGATTTTTATTGATCAGTATGTACTTTTAAAAACTGGCTAAGGAGGATTTTGGAATATACTGCCTCTAAAGTTTTTTCTTTTTTAACTGAAAAAAGAGACCTATGAATATTATCTCATAAGTTTTTTACTGAAATGGCACAAAATTTCTTTTTTATACTATTAATGTTCCAATTTAAATTTACCAGTTATTGAGCTATGTAAAAATTTTAGGTGCAGTGAAAAACACATGGTCCTATACACCAAATGAAGTATTATAGCATTGGAGTAGAATGATCAGAATAAAGCAACTAATTTTTGTGACAGTCTCCTATAAACAGTATAAGCAATACAAATAGTAGGATAAAATCAGATATGTTGAATCCTAGGAAACAGTTAACCCTGGGTAACAGTGTGTCTTTCAAATGTCTACAATTTAAATAAGCATCTTTGATATCTGTATACTTTCTTTTGTTCTCAAAGAGATTATATAATAGTTTATACCAGAACAATGACCACCACTTACTTTTCTACTCTTTAAAATAGTTGTGCCTTCATAGGCCGTTGAAGTATATTTGGCTGTTTGTACCTATGTTACTTATCCTACGTGGCTGTGCATGCTGTTTTTTTGTCCTTATTTTTTATTTTCTGTTTTCCAGTGCTATTGACTTATAGATGTCCCTTTTATCTTCCTGTGTTTCAGTGGTATTACCTTCCTTACTGGACCGAATGCATTTGAAGACAGATTTAATGTCATAGTCTATTTTGTATCCCCAGCACCCATCGTAGTAACAAGTACTCGTACAAGAAAATAAATAGTGCCTGAGAAGAACATAGGATCTGAGTATTCGAAATCCTTAGTCGTGAAGAGAGACATAGAAGCTGTTTCAGATCAAAGATTCAAATAAGAAGTTAAAATTATTTTTGAGATAGTAACTTTCCATAGCCCTGAATCCAAAATAGTCTTTAGGTCACCATTATTCTAGACACTGAAATACTAAATTCTATATGGTTATTAAGTATACTTTCATTTCAGTAAGAAATGCACATGTGTTCTTTTAACTAGAAAGCTATATTTAAAACATTCTTCAGAGACGTGTATAGAGAATATGCTAAAGTATGAGTAATACATCAGATTAATTAATATTGTAGTAGAAACTCGAGTTCCTGTTCACATTGGGGAAGGCATTTGACTCACCAGAGCTTCCAAAATTGCTACCAATATGATCTCTGGTTTTGAAACAATACAGTAAATTTGAAAAAGCTGATAATCCATAATATTTAAGAAATTGATATTCACATCGTAAGCCTTGATAATTGGCATTAGTAAGAGCAGTCTTGTAGGAAGATAAGGAGCAAATGTGTATAGTAAGCAAAGGTATTCATACATATCCTTAGTTAATAGAACCTAAAATTTGTATGAAACTTTACAGCTTTCAGAATAGCCCATTCACACCTTATTCCCTGATGTTCAAAACACTTAAGTCTTAAAAGTTGTTTGAATCCAGTGAGCTTCCATTTGACTGCCCATAAATTAATGGTAATTCCACCTGTCTTTTTTTGAAAAGGGGATCGAACTCACGACCTTGCATTTAGGCAGGCACTTATGCCACTGAGCTAAATTCCCATCCCCAATTCCACCTGTCTTGAAGCACTGTGCGTAGTAAATGAGCATGTGAAGTGCTTGGTATGTAGTAAATGATTCGTAAATTGTAGTCAATAAGTCTTACCCATTTCACTCGTTATTTTCATCCGCCATTTGAGGTATATGTTGACTGCTTAATTAGCTAGTATATGACAGGATCAGGATGTTAACATTAGTCCTTTTCCTCCAAAGCTCATGTACATTTTTTCTGCATTTGTCTCATCCTTATAAAGATTATATATTAAACTGTATGAAAATAATCTTCAATGGGGCTTTGAAAGATGAGTTATGTTTCTAGGGTTCAAAGCTTTTATGAACTGCCTTTCTTGTCTCTCATTGCTTCTCCTGTTTGATTATTTATCTCCTTAAGTATGTCTTCTATTGCATTTCTTCACTCTTGCTGTTCGTGCCATTGTATATCACCATTCCTAGGAGCATTCACAACTTTTACTGTCATCTTTACTACTTACTAATCTGTGTCTGTTATCACTATGGTTTGCAGTGATTCCTTATGTTTTGTTCAAAACCTCTATCATTGTTTTCAGATGGGTTTTAGGTATTGTGAGTTAAAAGTATTCAGAAGCCAAATAAGTTTGGGGTACAATTTGTTCAATAGAATTAAATAGGTTATCTAGCAAAATACTTTTTAGAACTTTTAATTTGTTCACATGTGCTGGGAATCTCCAGAAGGGAAATCTGGGGAATATTGGGCAGAATAAAGAAAGTAATGTCTCCAAAATTAATTTAACCATGGAACTTTGATTTGTTTTCTCTCCCTAGAGAGTCACAGATTGATAGCAGTGATAAACAGAAAATTCTAAACCTGTTATATCATAATTGGTTAGTGTCCTTAATTTTCAAAATTTCTAGGCCCCAGCCCACTCCTACTACAAAAGAATCTTGGAGAAGATTAATGGCTCTTAATTGTTCTTTTCCCATCTCTTAAGTGATTAGGCTAACTTAAACTCTGTTCTCACCTATTTTCTAATGCACATTTTCAGCCTGTAGAATTCACCGTTATGGATGCCTACAGTGTTGATTGCACTTGAAGCATCAGAACCGTCACACACACACACACACACACACACACACACACACACACACACACACTTTTTTTTCCCACATGCTTATAGACAAGAGCTGGTATTTAAAAATGTAAGCCTCTGCTTCTCTTCTAGTGTTCTGTATCTTGATAAATGATGTCCTACATATAATTAGAACCTGAGAATCGGACTTGAGCTTTCTGTCTTCCTGCTCCCTTCTATCACTGGAATGAGTATGTATTCTCAGTTGTTTCTGAATCTCTCCATCACTTTAAATGAGTGGTGGCAAACCCATGGCACACATGCCTCAGCAGACAATTTGTATCACTGAATGCTCTAAAAGGTTCACCACCACTGCTTTATATCCTCAGTATCTCTATCTCTTTTCTCCTGACCTATAACTGCATTTTACTTGAGTTTTTTTTTTTTTCCCAGCCCTCTTCTCCTTCATATTGTGGTCTTAGTGAGATTTCTAAATTTCAAATGAGATTATATGTCTGTGTTGCTTTAATTTAGTAACTTCATATCATCCTTAGGATTAAATTCAAGCTGATAAATTTCAGAAGTATGACACAGAATTGGGTCCCTGCCTACCTGGTCAATATTATGTTATTCCCAGAATTCCTGTGTTCTTTAGCCTTCACCCCACCTGACTCACTCTCTTGCGCTCTCTCTCTCTCTCTCTCTCTAATATATAAATATATATTCCCCCCACCATGGATGTATTTCTATCTTTAGTGGCTTTCCTCTTTTCTTCTCCTATCTACTTCAATCCAAGAGCTAACTGTTCATCTTTTACCTCCATTTAAACATACCCTCCTCAGAGAGGCATTTTTCACTTTTTAGATCTGCCTAGATCCTGTGCTGTGTGTCCTCAAAGACATTTTTTTTTTTTATGGTTACCTGATGAAGCTTGAGTGTTATTACATATCTTATTGTGGTATTTGCTTTACATTGTTGGCTTGCCAGGGTTTCTTTTTCTAATGGGACTTTCTTTCCATTAGGTATCCATCCCTACTTTCTCAGTAATAACAAGCGCCTATATTTACCTGACACATTGCCACGTAGCGAATGACTGCTTTACTTTTCTCTAACTACTAAGTTTGGCCTTATGCAATGAGATATAAGTTGATTGTGACTTCTGAAATATACATTAAAGGGAAAGGGCCTTCTCTTCTTTGCTCTTTCCACTGAATGTGAGTCTGCTGGCGGCCTTTGAATAGTCATCCTGTGTCATGAGATGGTGCTTTAAGGGCAATAGAACAGCCAGAGAGAAAGAATCTCAATCTCTTATAAGTATCCACTGCCTTTAAATTCAGGACTGTTTACTTCCATAACTATTTCTATAAGAAAAAAATAAGCAACTATCTTGTTTAAGCTAGAGTTACTTATATACCTTATTATGTATTGTTACTTTCTAATAAAAGCTGCTCTTCATGTGAGCCTTCCTGTGTTTGGATAATTTTGTACCTTGTGAGTTTTAGTAGAAGGTAGAGCCCTCCTCTTAGAGTTGTCAAAAAACTAAAAAGTCTCTTAAATAAAAATCATAAATTAAAATTGTTCAAATGTAATTAAAATAATTCCTCAAAACAGAAAACACAAACCCAAATGTACTCTGTAATTTAGTTCTATTCAATATGTAATAATAATTCAATATTATTACTACTTGTGTCTATATGCCTTGCTGCTAAACACAATTTTGGAAATTATGAGCAGTGCTAATAAAACATCATCTACAAGGAGAAGAAAATATGTGTGTATATATTTAATATTTATTCAATATTCATGAAATAAGTATTAACTAAAAATACAAATTCTTTTATTTTCCTCAAATACCTTGTTTATTATCTCTTGATAACAACTATAAGCAAAAAAGCAGTCACAAGCAGGGTTAGCTTTTGGGACACTGGCTTGATTCTGAAGAATACATTTTTACTACAAATTTCTATTAACTCTGTGAAAGTATGTCATATCTCTTGGTATAATTTTTTAAAACTTTGCCCAAATGACTAAAACAATATATACTTATCTGACTTAACTGTTTAACTGCTTAAAATGTTACCAAATGTTATAATAGCTCAATCTTGGAAGCAGCCCATGGGTCCATTAACAGATGAATGGGTAAAGAAAATGTGGTATTCATACATGACAGAATATTACTCTACATGTGAGAAAATGAATGCATCTTGAGGCCATAGTGTTAAGTGAAATAAGTCAGACACAAAAATTTAAATATCACATGGTTTCTCTTATGAGAAACCCAAAATATAAGTAAAGAGTAGGAAAGAGGGAGATAGATCTTTTGCAACTGGGGAGGGGACCCAGAGATGGAGGAAGGAGAAGGAAATGGGATTAAAAAAAGAACTGAGATATGTTATATACATGTACCAACTTCCGATGAAGAATATAATCATTATGTACTACAAATGCACTAATAAAAGTAAAAATTTTAAAAAGTTACTAAATATTATATCTAGCTTTTCTTTTAAACATTTCTTTGCCTTCTGTAGTACTCAAAAATCTTTCCACATTAGTGCACAAAAACTTTAACACGTCAGAAATCAGTCAGGTCTGTGAATTTCCCAGCTTCTATGTAAAGATCAGTTTAAACAGATGGTTGCACCCATCTGTAATCCTAGCACTCAGGAGGCTGAAGCAGGAGGATCACTTGAGTTAAGGACTTGAGCCCAGGCGGGCTGCACAAGTATGTTTGAGGCCAGCCTGCACTACATAGTAAGACCCTGTCTCCAAACAAACATGTCTGAAAGGAAAAGGTTTAAAAAATAATACTAATTATGGATTATATTTTAATAATTATATTTATGAGTTATAGATTTTTAAAAATTTATGGAGGTAAAATAATTTGCCTTGTGATAGAAAAACTTTTTATTTAAAACTACAAAAAGACCAAGAGACATCAGAAATAGGGACTGAGATGTTATATATATGATTAAGCTGAAGAAGTACAAGACTGAAATGACATAACTATTTAAAGATTTTCTCTTGGATGATGGCTGTGATTGGATGCAGGTTGAAATTATAATGGATTTCTGGTAGGTTCATAAAACTGATACTGAATAACGATGTTAGGAGAACCGTAGGACAACTGTCAGGAGGGAATATGAAGCTTTGTTTTTGACTAACTTTGCATTCTAATCTGTTTTGATGTGATGTATTTCTTAAAGTGAAGATTAACTCTGGGCAAGTACCATGGTTTTTCTGGCTATCATAGTATGAATCACTAGAACAGTCATCCTCCAAACCCTGAGAATCCAGGATACAATGCTACTTTGATTTTAATCATATGAATGTCACCAACATAATTTTTTTAAAAATTTTATATAAAAGGAAAAAGAGAAAAAACAAAACCAAACAAAGCGGTGTAAGGGTACAAGTAATACAGACCTACAAAAAAAAAAAAAACAGTAAGAAATCACCAGTTAATAGATTACACATTATCATCTTATAGATAGTTGCTCAAGTCACAGTATACAAAGTGGACATTCAAACAGTGAGACTGTAAACAGTTCAATGATCCAACCAAAGACATTAATATGGTCATCTATTTAACACCCCTAAACACACTTGCAGTTGTATCCTTTAGAGCACATTTTTTCCCTCTCTTTTTTACAACACAATTTCCACATTTTGGGTTTTATTACTCCTTAGTTCTTATTACTTTTTTTTTTGAAGAGAATAAAGTCAAATATAGCAAAACAAAGCTGTCAGTCAAAACCAAGGATAGACATAGCACATGATGTAAAACAGAGTACAAGGTTATCAACGATGGTTACCATAATGCCTCTTGCTTCCTTAAAAAGGATTGTCTATCTCATTAGGTATTATAAAGTTGAACAAAACAGTAGAGAACAAGACCAATAAAACCTAAAACTTGTAAACATTACAGGACTTCCAAAGAAGATATTAGTCAAACCAGAATGGGCATCATAGTGAATCTTATTGCCTTCAAAGTAGATGCCTATACTCTTAAACTTGATACTATCATACAGAATGGAACAGAGTCTAATAAGTCAAAACAAGATAGTGGGAGTATCACAGGACTTGAAATCAAGTTAATAGGAAATCAAAAAAGTTACTATAATATATCCTGCTATTTTTTTTAATTTTTCCCCTTAATTAACAAATCATAAAAGGGGCTGGGGATTTAGCTCAGCGGCATAAGTGCCTGCCTTGCAAGCAGGCAGTCGTGAGTTTGATCACTGGTACCGATAACGAAAAAGACAAAAAAGAAAATGAAAAAAAAATCATAAAAAATAACTAATTTTTTTAATGAATAAGGGAGAGATTGAGATAAAAGAGGACATAACAACATAACAACACAGGTCAAAGCATGACAGTTTCAGCAACCTAGTGCTTCACCACCAAATAACCCGATTTAATAGTAGTTACCATAGTGTCTTTTTCCTTGAAATATTTGAATATAACTTCATATACTATAGCTTCAAATATATCAAGTCAGTGTAAAACCATTCAAGTGGATGAAAGCATTGTAGGGTATCACCCAACATAATTGAGGCATATAGTTTTAGGTATGAGTCTGGCTTATGAATCTTTATTACACTAAGGCAGTTTGTGATTAGGGGCCAGTGCTCTGTTGGAAAGGTAGAATGGCATTGGCTTTTGGTGGTATATTTTTTTTTAAAGAATTGTTAGGTGTGTTGTTTATATGTAGCCTACACCTCTCACTACACCCTTGATAAACATGGGCCATCGGTATTCTAAGGGGCCTTGTCACTCTTGGTCAGATTAGGACTATTCCAAAGAAAGTACTCACTGTCTTTTCTCTGTTTTATAACTCAGCATTTACCTCAGATCATTTATACTTTTTATCTACTTTTAAATCATGCTTTTTAAATTAACTTTTTAAATTCCTTCTTTAATGACAAGAATCTGTATGAAACAGCTGACAACAGATAGTGGGGTCCATAAAAATTGATTATATCCTAGTAACATTATTTTGGAATAGCATATATTCATACTAACATATGTTGTGAACAGTGTATATTGGAGCAAACAAACAGGTCAAACTTGGAGAGCTGAGCATAAGAGTCCTCTGTTTGAATGTGTAAGTTAAACACAATATCTTTGTAGAAACTTTTAACTAAAAGTGTATCAAATCGGTTAATAATATGAGTTTTCTTTGGGCCTTCTGCTAACTTGTTGTGAATTGACTTTTGCTAAGTCAAATAACTGGAGTTTTTTTAAAGACTAAAATAGGTATGTGATTTTATGTGAAATTAAAAAAAAAAAAAACGATAGTAAGTATAGGTTTCTCAGTAGTATACACTGGAGCCAGCATGTCACTTGGTAAGAGTCAATTGTTAAATTTTCATGAATTTTGTACAATAGCATAAACAGACATTATTAAAAATTGAATCATATAAACCTAAAATTAGAATTTCCATTTGTTTGTTCTATATGAATTAAATATTATACAAAACAAGATTCTAAGTATTTAAAATTCATTACTTCCTAATTAATTTACTACATCTTACTATTATCTGTGCTCTTAAATCTTAATGTCTTCTACAGTCTCCATATTAGAAATTCTCTCAGTGAACTGATCAAAATAATGGAAACCATAAATGATGACAACAGAACTGAATTGTATCCCAGAGATTCTGGTTCCACAGCTTTATTTACTTCCTAAGACCCTACATTTTCTAAATTTCCCTTAGTTGTACCAATCATCAGCAATGCTTATGAATCACTGTGTAATATGATTTCTAATGCCATTTTGAGTACCTGGAGACATTTTCTCAGAATGAATTAAAATATAAAAGAAAGTTTAGTAAATTCTGTACTGTTTCATCTCTCAGGTTTGAAATTATTATATATGTTTTGAGTGCTATTAGATTACCATGAGCCGTTACTGTGATGAACTTTTAAATTCATCATTAAGAACATTTTGCTCAAATAAAATATGTGCACAAAAAAATGTTAAGCCTTTCTTTCTTGTACTGACTGTCATTTTTAGGTTTACTATTTGTATGGGTAAATATTTGCAGGAAAAGCTTGATTTCTTTGTCTCTAAATTAAAGGTATTATAATAGATAACGTTTAACATAGAAAACATGACTGATAAATACCTCCGTATGTGGTGCTGGGAATTAAACCCAGGATCTTGTGTGTGTGATACAAAGCACATGCTCTACCACTGAGGTCCACCTTCAGCTGCGATTCACGTTTAGTGTGGCTTCTGAGTATTTTATCTCACTAAGAAAACTGGAATGATTGTAACTTCTTTCTTTCACTTGTTTCTTTATCCATAGAATGGACATAATAACAATACCTGTTCTCATGGTGTTATTGTGGAGATTAGGTAAGAAAATATGTTAATGTTACCCATATGGCAAGTGCTATGTAATTGTTAACTACTATTCTGTCTTTTCCTGTTTCTTCTCCATCTCGTTACCCTCCCTTATTTCTCTATTGTCTTTTTTTATTCTTTATTTTCTGTCCCTTTCTTTGCCATGGAAAGTTTATATTAAGCTATAACCATGTTCTTTCTTCACAAGTAGAACATTAATGTTTTTAACAATTCTGAATATAACTAGGTGTAATAGTAGACACGCCTATAATTCTAGCACTCTGGGAACCTGGGATCACAAGTTGGAACCCAGCCTAGTTTAAGGTAAGATGCTACCTCAAAATAAAAAGTAAGAAAAGGGCTGAAGGTTTAGGTCAGTGCAAAGGGCCTGGTTTCAGCTTCCGGTGTGCCACACACACACACACACACACACACACACACAAGTACACTTCACACTTCAGCAAGTGTCCACGCCCCAATCATAAAAGTTTAAGGTCTCTGAGAAAGACTGTGTCCAACAAGACAGATTAAAACACCTTAAAAACTTTGCTGACATAAAACATTGTTTTCTTTTTAACAACCAGCTGAGCCTTCAAGATTGTAAGGAAACTATCAGGTCTTTCCCCTTCTCACCCCTCCTCCTCACTTTTCTTCTCCTAGGCTTTGCTCTCCCCTCCTTTGTTGTACAGTGCTGAGAATTAAAACCCAGGTCCTCACACATGCTTGGGACACGCTCTGCTACTGAGCTACATACAAGGCCTGATTTTTTTGCCAAGTAGGTGTCACGTATATTATTTCTTTTCCTGTACTGCCTCTTCCAAATTTGGCATCAGGTTATGCTAGCCTCTTCAAAGAACTGTGACATTGTCTGTCTTTTTTTATTCTTTGCAAAAAAGGCAGGAGTTAGTTGTTCCTGTATGTCCTAAAATTTTATTGGTAGACTTTCTTGACTTAGTAGTACTTTTTACAGAAAGAGTTTTGACTACAAATGCAATTTCTTTAATAATTGCTGGTTTGATTTAGATTTTCCCATTCTTCTTTGACCCTTCATAATTTATGTAGCTTAGAAAATTATACAACTTAAGTTTTCAAGTTTGTTTGCGCCAAAAGTATTTGTAGTATTATTTCATACTTTAAAATTCCTCACATCATTTATTTATACCTTTTAAAACTTTGCCAATTGATAATAAACTTTTCTAGTCCAATAAATGTTATTTTCAAAGAACCAGCTTATGGCTTCAATGTTTATTTTCTATTTCATTAAATATCTTTCTCCTTGTATTATTTCATACACTCTACATTCCTTCTTTCTCCATCAAGTCCCACTGCTATCATTTTTCTAGTTTCTTGAATTAAATTTTAGATCACTAGCTTTCATCCTTTTTGTTTTCCAAGATAACACTTTCCTATAAATAATTTAGGTCCATCCCTTAATCTTTGATGCATTGTATTTGCTTGTCTGATAAGTTTTATTATCTTGTAATTTCTCTTATAATGAGCTCTTGTTTTACTCATAATTTATTTTGACTGTAAAATTGATTTGGTTTTGTTTTTTATGTTTCCACATACAGTAGAAAATTTGATTTGGTGCTATTACTAATCTCTCATTTGTAACTTTCTGGCATAGTATTAGTTTCTTACTACTCTTGTAACAAATGACTATAATTTTAGTAGTTTAAAACAGAACAGGTTTACTATCTTACAGTTTTGGAGGACAAAATTTCAAAATCAGCCGGTCTAACAGTGTTGAGAAAGCAGCATTCTTGAGGTTCTAGAGAGACTGTTTCTAGCTTCTAAAGACCTCCTTCATTCCTTGTCTCCTGTACCTCTTTGTCTGTCCTCAGCTGTGACTTTTAGAACTTGTCTGTCTTCTCTCTCTCTAACCCCTCTACCTGTCTTAGGATTCCTGTGATTGGGTTCACCCAAGGACTCTATTTCATTCTTTGAGTGTTGATGTTCTTGACTTAGTCACATCTTTAAAGTTTGTTTATATATACATAAAATAGCTAGGATGATGATACTACTAATTCTATTACTTCTTGAAGACTAGATCAGTTTTGCATGTCTATATCTGGTAATCTAAGCAACTCTTTTGAAGATAACAAAATTCAATGTTATAGCCATTGTTAAGTTCCTATCATATTGCTTTGAAAGCCTCTAATGCTATTGTTTTAGGGTTTTTGTTGTTCTTGTAGTTCTTGTGTGTGTGTCTCTTATTTTTTGTTTTTCCTTTCTGTGGTTTTTTTTTTCTCTTTAAAATAAAAAGAATTTCATTTTGCTATACAAGGTGACATTCAAAGGTTTCAAGGATTAGTATAGGGACAAATTTAAGAGGGTATGAGGCTGTCTATTATGCCACTATGATTAAAGTTTGTTCATGTGACGTGAGGTTTGGTATTTGCTGAGACTGACTTTGTAGCCTACTGTATGGTTTTTACTAGGATTCCATAAGTAGTGAAAAGAAATCTAGTTGCACGTGTGTAATTCTCTGTAATATCATGTTTACAAAATCAAACTTGTTATTTACTCAGCTCTTGCAAGTCTGTACTGATTTTTTTGTTTCTTTAGTAGATTGAGAATAGTACCTTATGATTTCCCAATTTGATTTAATATTAGTTTAATTTCTACTTGTAATTCTGTCAATTTTTGTTTTGTATATTTTGAGGCTATGCTATTAGGTATGTTTATCTTCAAGATTGTTTTATTTTCTAGTAAAATTTTCCATGTTTTCTCATTAAAGTAGTAGCCTTTCCAAAAATCTATTAAGTGTATTATTAAAAATCTGTATTACTCAGGGTTCTCTGGAGAAACAGAATCAACAGTAAGACTAAGGTTTATTCTAAGGAGTTGGCCTATATATTTGTGAGGCCAAAATCTAGAGTAGAATGATAGGCTAGAGAAATAGGATCAACAGGGCTTTCAAAGGCTCTCTGCTTTTGGAATTCATTTTTATTCAAGACAGGTCTGCCTTTCTTTGACAATGACCTTCATATGACTGGAAGAGTACCACCTACAGTACCAGGGTACTCTGCCTTACTCAAAGTTCACTAATACCAGTCTCATGGGTTTTTTTTGTTTTTGTTTTTGTTTTTGTTTTTTAAACATCTTTACAGAAACATCCAGAGTATTATTTGATATGTGGGCATTGTTGCCTATAAATTGACACATAAACTTAGTAAGTTCCAAGTTTTACTAATCTTATCTTTTCTCATAATTTATGCTTTCATTCCACTTTCCTTTTTCTGTTCAATTTTCTTAAACAGATCTTTTCAGTGATTATTACTAATTTCTCTTCCCTTTAATCCTTTAAAAAATTTTAATAATTTTTCATTGTGGATTTTCTCTCTCCTTTAAAAATCATTCTAAATAGTCTTGTTGTTTTAGTTACATTCATATTGGAGATGTTTTTGACGTACCGTGAAATTATATTGTCATAAACTAAATTGAAAGTGTCATAAGTTGAAAATATACTTAATTAACCAAAGCTACTGAACCTCATAGCTTAGTTAGTTTACCTTAAATGTGCATAGGACAGTTACATTAGCCTACAATTGGGAAAAATCATCTAGCACAAAGCTTGTTTTACAATAAAGTGTTAAATATCTCATATGATTTATTGAATACAATACTGAAAGTCAAATGCTGAATAGTGGCGTGGGTACATTTTACGTTATCACAAAGTTGAAAACTTGTAGTCAAACAATCATAGATCACAATTAGTTTAATATTTGACAGTTAATTTGGCTAATTGTTATAGTGGTTAAAACTTTTTTTCTGGTGGTTTCTTTAAGATATAGACAGAGAGATGTAAATATAGGTCTATCTGTGTATCCATCTGTCACGAACTCATCTTTACTAAAGATTATTTTGTCCTTTGGAAATCCAGTGTAAGATTTGAATGTCTCTATGGGACTTTTTATTTTTGTGAGTTTGGATTTTAAAATATTTCAGTAATCCAGCTAGGGTTTTTTGTCATTTTTAAAAATATATATTTATACCATGCAGTTGTATAAATTTGAAATCCTTACATCAATACACTTCTCGGAATTTTTTTATTTCTTGTTAGTGACTTTTCCCTTTCTCCTTCATTAAAGCTCTCGAACTAGTGACTACTTTGTTCCTTCTCACAGTTCATGCTTCTTCTGGTTAGATTTTATGGATATCACAGTTCTTTGGTAGTGTGAGCTTTATGCACATGCTCCATGCTTCCTCTTTCTCACACTAGCTGAAGATAAATTGTCTCTTTTGGCAAGCTATTCAAAAAAGCTGCAATTCCAAGCTATTTAGGCTTCAGAGCTACAGTTTGATCTGAAAGCCGGTGGATTGTCCCAGACCAAGCTTAGGTCTCTCTGCCTTTGATGTATATTTTCCATGCTTGAGGAATTTTTTTTCTTTTGAGATTTCCAACAGCATATTACTCTTTAAAATGTCTTATTCAGCATTTCTGTGTACTTGTCCAGGAGGGATACCTCTGCATGTCAGCTTGGACTGTCATAGTTTAAGAATTTTCAGTATATTTAACATTAATGAAATCTGACAGACTCTTAATGCCATAATATTTCAAGCATTATTAATTTATTCTCTATATTAACAGTTTTGTGTGTACGTGTGGGAATTGAACTCAGGACTTTGTGCTTGCTAGGCAGGTGCTTGCGCCACTGAGTTATATCCCCAGGCATTAGTTTTTTTTGTTTGGTTTAGTTTGTTTTGATTTAACAAACCTTTTTCTTCTCATAGTAGGTTTTATTTAATAAACTTTTGGAGGGGGGATGCTACATGCCTCTGGTACATAATAAGCATTGAAGAAATTTTTAAAGTGAAAACAAATGAAATGTTTAATGTATCCCAGAGTGTTCCAGGTAATTTTTAATTAATTATTCATCTTAGGACTCATGTTAGACCTGTAGACCTTGCCATCATCATCATCATCATCATTATCATCATATTTAATTTGCGCATTATCCCCGGATTATTATCACTATTTTGGTGATGAGCTACCTGAGATGTAAAGAAGCTAACTTGCCTAGAATCATGTATAGTAGCTGCACATGGCAGAACTGGATTTGACCCAAGTCTGGCTCCTGAGGTCTATATTCTTAACCATTATACTACAGCTTTTATGTCCTTTTGAGAGTTAGCATTCATGATTTTTATATTCCTGCTTTAAATCCTTGCCCACTGCCTTCAGGATAATGTTTGAATAAATATTTTATTATTTAAAAAAATAAATGTTTAAATAAATATTTAATGACTAGAGCCTACCTATTCTATGACACTGCATATCAGCCCTGTTCTCTATCTCCAGTCACTAATAGTTTTCTACAAGCGTTATGTTATTTCATGCTTCTTTGTGTTTAATTGTATTCCCTCCTGCCTGGAATGCTTTTTCCTCTACTTCTTCCCTGGTTAACTCCTACATGACCTTAGAAACTGTCTACTGAAAGCTTCCGTGACTGCTCCTCAACAGAAGTTTCCCTGTCTTTTGTACTCTCTTAAAAATATTTTATCAGTTTGTACCATTTATTTCACTATATTTTAACTAACAGTTTTTGGAGGATAGTCTTTTACCTGCCTTTTCTGAGATCAAGTGCTGTGTTCTGCCCATTTCTGTGTCCTCTTGGCCTGGTGAACATTACCTGACACACAGTAGGTGTTCCTGTAAGTGTTTGTTAAATGAATGAATAATTGTCATTTCTTTACTTGTACTATAGATGATCCATAAATTTTGCTTTCTGTAGTGTCTTATTGAAAATTTAAATAGGGCTATGAATCATTTTGTTAGTAACTTTAATGAAAGACATTTATAAAAGCAATTGCTGTTTGGGAGTACAGGTTACTTAATGAGCTTCTTAGGACATCTTTTTTAAGACACATTTTTGCTCATTTCATTGTAAAACAATATTGCTTCTGTAATAGTGTGTTATTTAAAAGCAATTCTATTTAGCTATTCTGTTGAAAATGACTCTGGTGAAATATTAACTCAACCGTAAGTATACATTAAGAAAAATACATACTCTAGCTGTTTTAATTATTCGTTTTAATATTTTTCTCTTGGCAATATTAAATTAAAATGTGTTTCACTAAAGTTACAAGTCATTATTTTGTGACTTCATATATGTTCCATCTGAACAAAATATATAGTAGATATTATTTTATCAGATTAGTTGCATTATTTGCTACCAAATACAGTAGTGTACTAAAGATGACCACATAGAGTAAGTACATCCCTTAGGAAAACATTTCTGTTTAAAACATATATCAGTGGTTTTTTATAGTCTTATTTTTATACTGGTATAGAAAATGTAATTATCTGAATTGAGAAGGAAATGTTTAGTGCCATGACTTTTTTAAAAAATTAACTCTTTAAATGGTGGAAAAGAATAAGAAGAGAAAATTAGTTGTTTCAGCCAAGCAGACAGCGTATCTGGGCTAGCATTATTTTGCTACAGCTGAAATTCAAACATGAGGAAATTGCAGAAATTTACAATTCAATGTGTGTTTCATCAGGGAGAAATCCACAGATTGTTTTGACACTCAGTTAGAAATTCAGCATGAAGATGGACGTCTCATGAAATTTGCAGCTGCTGATTGAATTTATATTTCCATAAAGGCCATCAACAGTAGCAGCCTGCAGGGGAAGAGGGAGGAGAAATGACAAAAATCGTGAGGCTGGCATTTTTCCTTAGTGTTATAGTCGCAAATTACTGGTAATAAGGCTTTACACTGACCAGGATTAAAGAGAAATATGGACAGCCAGAAGCGAAGGACTTCTCAATTTAATTGATTTTAACTAAATATATCCACATTTGATATCTAAATATGTGTTTAGTCATCTATAGAAAAATCTAATATGCACTTAAAATCAGTTTATCTATCTTTAGTATTTAAATGAGAAAAATAAGATAGTTCTTAAAGTTATGGAAGGTTCTATTATGTAAAGCATTTTCTTAATACCTTTTTAAGATAGTAAATTAGTATTGCAGGAAAAAATATAAGCTTGTATTTATATGGGATTGAAATAATCATTTCATGTTCTTGCAAGTAACCTTATAACTTACTTTTATAAGGATACCAATTCGTTATTTTAAAATATTAAAAAAATTAATGGATATTCAACCAACAGAGAAAACAAGTTGCCTTTTCATGGAAACTATTCCCTTCTCATTTTAAAGTGTTTCTTTAAAGCAAAATAGGCAAAAATTATTCCTGTTGTTTGATGCATTTCTTATAGAGATTTTATATTATACCCAGCTTTAAAATATTCATGGATTATAGAAAACTAAAAGACTTGGAGGTGTGTTCATTGTTCCTGCAAAGCTCTTTGTTTCTGTAGACACTGTGTGTTTCAGCTCTAACAGCATGCCCTCAGATAGCGTTATGTGAAAATTATAACTTAGACAACTATAAATAAAAATATTACTCATACTGAAAAAATTCATATTTAATGTAACATTATATGGTCTAAATAGATTACCTAGAAAATACATTTGTTCTTACTGGTTTTTATTTTTTAGCATACTAAATTACAAGTTCAAGAGCATAGAACCTGATTGCAGTGGTTTTGTTATATGTAGTTATATTTGAGAATATCTAATTTATGTAAAAAGTATCCTAATTTTAAAAAGCAGTATTTATTAAATATAAACGTGGGCTTTCGATGTTGAGTAAGCATTTTCAGGTTAAATGACATGAGTGTGCCTATTCTGCTGAGTGTCTGAATGCTTATTTTTTCAGTATCACTTTCTATTGTTTTATACTTTATGTGTTGATACCAAAATCTTCTAGTTAAATGTATTTTAATTTCATGTATATTAGTTTACAAACCAAAGCAAAATTATTTTGAGAGATGTATCACTGTGTTCAACGGATAAAATGTGCAAGTGTTTGGAAAGAGTGTCCTCTCATTTATTTGAGTTTGTTCTTGGTGGCATTCCTCACGCATATATATTTTGTGTTATTTATTCAATTTACACTTTCTTTTTTGCTTCTCCTTCCTTGCCTATCCATTTGAAGCTTTACTAAGTGCAATATCCTAAAAAATAATAAGTTTAACTAATTTAACTTACTGCTTATTAGAACTCACCATTTTCTCTAAGTCATTGCCAATTCTATCATTCAGTCATTTCAGTATCTTAATGTGCAATGTTAACTTGTTATTTTGCCCATGTGTACTTTTAGTTTTTATACATGATATATAGTTCATCATTATTTATTGATTCTTATCTGTGTATTAGAGACTATTTTAGAATCTAGGAAGTTGTTGAGAGACAGACAATAAATAAATGAACTATAGTACAATGTCAAGCAGAAATATGAAAAACTGTAAAGCAAGGTACGGGGCTAGCATATGAGTGAATGGGGGTGTGGTAACCACATAGGAAGTTCTAGAGGATTTCTCTCAGGATGTGACATTTGATTGTTTTTTGTTTGTTTGTTTGTTTTTTGTCTTTTTTTTTTCTTTATATCGGTACCAGGGATCGAACTCACGACTGCCTGCTTGCAAGGCAGGCGCTTATGCCGCTGAGCTAAATCCCCAGCCCCCAGGATGTGACATTTGAAAAGAACCTGAGTGAGTGAAATGAGAGAGTGATCATACTATATAATTCTAAATGTTTTCCTTTTACTTTGTAGCATGAATACTCTCCTTGCCCCAGTTTTGTTGTGCTGTGTGTGTTTCCTACTTCTGTCCATCCTCTTGTCACACTGTAATCTGAAGTTATGCTTCTGCAGCTCCCATAGCTTTTCTGTGCTCATGCTGCTTGTATATTCATCATCAAATATACACAAATAAGATTTTTTTTTTGTATTGGGGATTAAACTCACAACTTGGACTTTCCAGGTAGGCACTGTGCCACTGAACTATATTCCTGAGCCACAGATAAGATTTTTTGAAGGGAATTTTTTTATAGTAATTATTTCTTTCCTGTCACTTGTATTTTTCTTAATCATAGGTAAATCATGAGTACCACTTAGGTCAAAAGATATAGAAATAAAATATTCTTTTAATAGCTGTACGTATTTCTATAACATGATATATTACAGTTTATTTAACCTTTGGTTACTATATTGATGAACATTTGTTTGCAGGATTTTAACTACTAAAAATACTCCAAATATGTCCTATACAAATACATACATTCCTACTTATGCTTTTGCTTTTTAGACTTAATTCCCAGGAGTGAAGTTGCTATGTCAAATAAAACATACAATTTTATTTAATTATTTATTTATTTATTTTTGGTACTGGGAATCGAACTCATAACCTTGTGCTTGCAGGCAGGCACTTATGCCACTGAGCTAAATCCCCAGCCCCTGCAGTTTTATTAATAAATATTACCAAAATACTTTCCAAAAAGGCCTTAGCAATTCCTATTCTCACCAGCAATGTACATGAGTGTCCTTTTCCAATGTACATGAGTGTCCTTTACCAGCAATAGGTAACTTTTGTGTGTGTGTATGTGTGTATAACGAGGAAAATATTGACTTTTATTTATATCTTTTTAAAATATAGAGGTGTTTTATTTAACAAAGTGATTTTCAGGATATTCATAAAATGTTCTTTATAAGTTTGTACTACATTGAATTCAAATATATATGCATATATGTATATAATGTATACAGTATACATATTGTACACAAGACACAAGATTTAAAGATTATGTTCTGTGAGTAGGGAGTGCTTAAAATATAGATAATTGGACTTCAATACATATGAGTTCTGTATGTATGGATTCAACCAAAGATGAAAATATTTTTAGAAGATGAGCTGTGTGAAACAAGTACATACTTTGTATCTTTATCATTGTTCCCAAGATAATATAGTTTATCAACTGTTTATATGGTTTTTTGTAAGCTTTTTTTCCTCCTTTTGGTTTTTTTGAGACAGGGTCTCCCTATTTAGTTCAGGCTGGTCTTGAACTCACTATTAGCCCAAGCTGGCCTCAAACTCACAGGAATCCTCCTGCTTCTATCTCCTGAGTGCTAGTGTTACACTCCCATCTGTGTTTTGTGTGTTATCTGAATGTTTTCAACTCATCTGTCATCTCTTCCTGACGCTCAGTGTGTGAGTACTGTAAGATTGCACTCTGCAGCCCTAGGGAATTCTGTGCAGTTATTAAACTGTATAGATAACTTTTCAGCAATTCCACCACGCTGTCTTTTAATTACATGTTTAAATATATGTCTTTATCCACTCTGATGCCCAATACCTAAATAACACAAAGCCTGCAACACAGTAGGGAAATGTTTGAGGAAATGCTCCAAAATCTATTATCATCTGACAGAGAATGTTGGTAGTGCGAGCGTCTATGCAGGAGTGGGAATAAAACAATAGATGAGAAATTTCTGTATTTTTTTCAACTTGACTATGAACCTGTGACTGTTTTAAAAAGATACTCTTTTAAAGTAAAACAAAACAAATAACAAATATGCAAGATTGTCAGGAAATGTTGAACTGTCTGTGGCATTGACTTCTCTTTGTCAATGCAAATAAGCAAGCATTCACTATATTTTAAAGTTCATGACTGAAAAGTCAGATATAGTCTTTTTTTTTTTTTTTGACACTATTTCCCTTTACAGTTTAAGAAAGCATTCATCTTAACTTGTGCATTACTATGACCAGGACATGGTTATTTTACTTGTCAGATTGTTTCCAGCTACAATGCATTTTTGTTCCTAGCTTTAAAATCGAATGCACATTCAAGGATGAGCTCTGAAATTTTTTCAACTATTACTGTTGACACTTAAAGTACTCTCCTTTGCAAGTGTCTTCACCCCAGTATGTGATATGCACCGGTGAACAGAGGGCAGCCTAGGTTATGAGCTGTTTGTCATCTGCCAAGCTGTTTGTTGCATCCAGATAAAAGTACATTTCTGTTTTTAGATTTCAAGTATAAACAGAGTACATCACTGTTTTTAACCAGTCTCTTCATTTTAGTATCTTTATCTTGAAATGTTCCTTTGCCGTTAGGTAGGCCAGTCTTTTCACAATCATCCATTTCAAAAGGTTATATTTATAGCTAGAACTGGTATATTTTGGCTTCTCCCTGTCTTTATTTTTTAGGAGAATTTCAAACTATCGTGATCAAGCAGGAAACTGGGGTGACCATGGAAGTAATATGTGTTAGCATCGGGACTCTAGAGAAAAGTGAAAACGTGATCCTGATTAAGCCCTAGTTAACAGAGGTCATGTCATTAAATGGCGATTCTCAAAGATTATTCAGTCTTCATGAGATCAAAGAGCCAGCTAGTAGCTCAAAGTATGAATGTTTTTGGAGTTACATTCAGTAATGTGGTTTAAAAAAATTTTAGGGAATATGTCATAATGTTTTTGACAGATAGCTAGGGAGAACATATTGGTTAATCCCAGGCACTTCTAACACATGGTTTTGCGAGTATAGGCAGAATGGATACGACAAGGAGAAAGCCTTACCACCTCTTCTGATGAAGCCCAGATGTGGCATCTGATAGAGCAGCCAATTCTGGTTTGCTGTCCTACTTCCGTTTCTCCCTTTGCTAGTTTACTTGTCCATACCATGTTAATGTGATCAGAGTGTAAACTACTATTCTGCTCTTTTTTAGAGGGTCATTGTCTGGTTTAGGAACCGAGACTGAGTAAAACTCTTTCAAGTATTACTATCAACAACACACCTTAGCTTTTGGAACCATTTTACTTTTTGAGATATAAGCTACTTAATTTAGATGCTTTATGTGTAAAATCATTGATTTTGTTTTCTGGTTATTATTTCTATTTTTCTGTCTCAGCTGTCTTCTTAGCATTTTAAAAATTCAAATATTTTAATCCATTTTATTAAAAGTGTAATAATCCTAAATTTACAGGGGAGAGATATTACATGATATCTGAATAATTTAATAATTATTTATTTCTGTTTTCCTCTTCCCTTTTTTATTACTAATAATCATATAAAATCTTATATTTTAAGATTGCTCTTCATTCCTCAGATAACTGATGGAATCTCTTACAAAAAAGGCTAATTCATTTACATAATATATTCTTTTTTATTTTAAACAGAATATTAATAGTCCCAGAACGTACTTCTACGAACATTGGTTTGTTCCATAGTTACCATTATTCTTTGCTTTAGGTGTACTATCTCTCTGTCTCCTTAAACATCTGTTGTTTATGGCTTAATTCTGATGAGCAGGGAGAAAATGATTGGTAAAGTAGAAACCAGAGAGGTCAGTATATAACTTCAGAGTTTATTATAGCCCAGGAAGACAAAGGAGATGATTTCTAACCTAGACGTCAAAGAAGAGCCTTCAGGAAGCTCTTCAGAAAGATAGTGAAGTCTTTTTAACATAACAAGAAATGAGAAGATCAAAGAAAAGAAAGAAAAAGTTAGAAATGTAGGTTTTAATGTTCCTGATGAAGAAGAAATAGAAAATTGCCTAAAGGAAGTATTCTAGTTTTTTTAAAAGACAAGGACACAGAAAAAATCTAGTTAAGTGTTGCCACAGAAATACTTTAGCAAGATAGGGGGCCTAATAAGCTCCTACATAATCATTGAAAACACCATCTATTTTTGATACACTATAAATATAGATTAATTATGTAAGTATTTAAAAACAACACTTAGCAAAACAGATGTTCAACCAGGAAAGCAACACAAAGTCAAGGACAATTGCTCAGATCAGTAAAACATGATACCAGAAAGATTAAATCTTAGAAAGACAAGATTTAAAACACTTTCAAAAGACACAAAATGGCCAGAGGACTTTTATGTGTGAATTTATGTATGTATATACATTTGGATTTTTAATTTTTATCTTTAGTTTTGTGTATTTGGATTTCATGTGTGCAGATAACAAATATATTCTCCTTTGACAATATTCCACTATCTAATCCACAAAGAGCTAAAACATTAGGAAACATTAACATTTCGACACAACTGTTTGCAGTCTCACTGTTTGAATGTCCACTTCGTATGCTTAATTTTGTAACTTCATCAACTATTTCTAAGATGACAATATGTAATTTATTAGCTAGTGATTTCTTACTGTTTATTTTTTTTAAACTCTGTATTACTTGTACCCATTTACTGTTTTGTTTTGGGGTTTTTTTTCTCTTTAAATAAAAAAATTTTTTAAAAAAGTTTAACTTCTTTAGGTGATAGTGTGTTTTTAATGACAGAGCACAAGATAACTTTTTGTCTTTGTTTTCCTCTTGTTTTTTGAGGAAAAGCACATTTAAACTGAATAGAAAGCAAATATAGGAAGAGAGGACTAAAACATAAAGAAAATTCCTAGTGCATCTAAATCTGGTCCCAAGTCCTGGAAATACTGCCTTGTACATCCTGTTTGTTCAGCCACCTTCTCTCCCTCTGTCTCACTACACCTAGAGGAGCAAGGTGGGTTCCTCTGCCTGGGCTCTCAGTCTTGATACAGAACTTCACAGGACATCCTCACTTCATTGCATGGGCGTTGTTTTCTTTGGCTTACTGCTAAGCAAGTAAAAACAATACTTTTAGGATTTTTTTTTTCTCATTTGTCTGTCAATAATAAATTAAGCAAATATATAATTTTCATTCATTGTTTAATACATAGCATCTGGTTAGTCTTTATCTTGAAATAAAATTTTTCATGAGAAATCCATAATATTTAAATAAAATCAAACTCCTTTTAACCCTTTAAAATTGAACATTGTTGTACATTGAGTTTTCATGGACTTGGAATTAAGTAACAAAAAAACCATAAAACTCAGCGTTTTATCACAAACATTTGTTTTTTTAAGCAGAAACTTCCCTTTCACCTTATACTATGTTAATATCACTTAGAAAAAAGCTGACAAGGGAAGACAAGAGTTGGGATCAGTTGAGATAGTGCTAAGAGCAGACCTGAAAGAGACATCACATCCATCTGTGTTTCATTGGCCAGGACCTAACAATTGACCCCTACCTTCTGCCTCTATGATGAGCATTTTCTCTGCAGTAGACCATTAAGTTATGTGAATGTTTATTTCAAGCTATGGGCAAGGAAATTTTCTATGCACAAGACTAAATACAAAGATGAATAAGGCATGATTTGTTCCCTCAACTGGTTCGTAATCAGCAGTCACTGTATGTGTTTAGGTTTTTATTTATTTATTTATTTATTTATTTTTAGTACAGAGGATTGAACTCATGATCTCATACTTGCCAGGCAGGTGCTGTGTCACTGAGCTATATCCCCAGCTCCACATGTATTTAGTTTTGATTCTCAAAACAATTCTATTGCCTAGTCTTAGTATTATGAGACTAATAACTATCTTTTAAAGTAACCAAGTGATTTACATTAACGTCTGTGTCAGTTTGGAATTCAACCAAAAAACAGATGGCCCATTCGAGTTCTGTAATTTGAGGGTAGTTTAATAAAAGAACTATTCAAAGGTATATGCATGGTCTAGGAGGAAAACTACAGGTTGTAGGAAACTCTAAGTACTAAAGGGCAACACCAGGATGTCTTTTTCATTGCCAAGACTGAAAGGATGGGAAGAAGTGATTTTTGTGACCTTGAGCCAAGAGAAACAGCCAGCCCACTTAGGAAGGAAGCCAGCAAAATAAATTTTCTGACTTCATTTTTCCTCCTTTCCTCCAGTTGATGTTCCCTATTAACTGAATTTCACTGGAAGCCAGAGAGCAAGGGAATCTGTTGATATGATCCATGAAGTTGAGCTTTTTGGGACAGGAGGCATAGAAGTAGAGACTCAATCAAACAGAATACTATAATAATTTTCCCCCATCTATTTGGTACATATCTTCAAAGGCCTGTTATTTGCAAATTGTAGAAATATTAGGCATTTAGGAAGGTACACTTCTTTCTTCAGAGATTTTGTTTTCTAATAAGGGAGAAGAGACCACCAACCAAAACTAAATTAACAAATAAATCTCCAGTAAATCTGTATACAGGCAGAGATTCAGCGCCACACGAAGCATTGGGTGAGGTATAAGGGGTTGCTGTTCAGAAAAGGAAATGGTTAGTGTGCACTTGAACTGTTAGGAAAGATTTTGTGAAGAAAATAGGATTTGACCTTGGAAATTGACAGGTTTTTGTAGAAAGGAAAGAAGACAACGTTATGCACACATAGCTTGCTCAGAATACAGTGAGTTAGGGTTTAGTTAAAGGTGGAAATTCACAGAGAGAAGTTTAGAAATAATTTGAAAAATGGACTTTAGAGAGTCCTAAAAAGCAAACTCGAGTTTGTGCTTTTACAAAATGTCATGGTAAAAGGGGTCTGTAATGAAATAAATTCGTGAAACATACTTTCTCATCCTTGGATTTAAGTAATGTGTATTTGGCTTACTAAAAACTCTGAAAAACCTTGCTGTAAAGAAACTACTTTTTCTGTTAGCCACTTGGTAACAGAATCTACCCTGTTTTCCCTAACCCTTGTTTAAAACTTAAACATGTTAAGATCTTGTAAAACTCTGGTATTCTTTAAAATGTGTTTTGAGAAATGCTTCTATCGATAATAGGAAGCCTTTGAATGGATTTGAAGGAGTTATAATATGATCAAAGTGGTATTTTAAGGAGGTTATTTTGGCAAGATTGATTGAAATGCAGATGGTCATTTGGGAGGCGATTGTTATAGTAGTTCAGGCATATAGTGTAGTTTGAAGTGAAGAGTCTTAGTAGAGCTATAAAAATGTAGACTTGTGAAGGCATTAGGAAAGAATGCCATAATGCTTTGGCGATTGATTGAATATGGGCAATAACATGAAAGGAAAGGAGAACAGAAATATACACAGGTAGAGGTCAGTGATGATACCAACTGACTTTCAAGCCCAAATTTTGCAGATCTGTGTGAGTTTGTTGAAGTGCAGTATAAAATACATGTCAATCATCAAGAATAAGAGATTTGTTTTGGTACCAGGAGTCAAACTCAGGACCTTGCATTTGCCAGACAGATGCTTATGCCATTGAACTATATCCCAAGAGTAAGAGATTTTCAGAAAAACATTTGAGAAGATTGAACAAGTGTACATAAAAAGCAATGTAATACAAAGTCTGAAAATGGTTTTAAAAGAGTGTGTCCTGGAAATATTTCCACATCATTGTCCAGGTGTCAAAATCGACTGTGATTCAGAGACTAGAAGAACAGTGTACTGACCAAACAAGGTTGATCCCCCATTGATATATACACAGCCAACCCCAACTGCGCATTTACCTGTCGTGCCTTTAAGCACAAGCCTTTTACTATCTACCCCCTACCTGAAGAACTTCAGCACAGGCCAATTTGGCATAAAACCAATTGTATCTTTTTTATTTTGGGTATTTTTTAAAGTAATATACTAAAAACGTTGTTAATATGTATAGCACTTTTTTAACACCAAAATTAATTTAGGAATCAACTAATTGCTTATTGTTTAGAGCCATATAGTAAAAGAAACTGGATTTAAATAGACTTGAATGTTCTGTAAATCTTTTTAGTATTATTTGTTATTGAATCACAATTATTCAAAAAGGGTAGAAGCTCTGTAATGTCATTAAGTTCGTATTAATTGATACTCTTTGCAGATGTAACTTTTTCATTTCATATTATATGCTTATGGCCATTTGCTCATTTCTTTTCCTTGTATAAATCCTTTTTTTTAAATCTTGTGTTTTTATTTATAGAAGACAAAGTATAATGTGATGCTTCCTTATTATTTGCTAAATTCCTTATTAAAATGCTAAATCTATTTTAATGTAGTTTTGAGATAAATTTTCTGAAAATATTCAGTGCTTATATTTTCAGTTTTGAATTTATTCATATTGTGACAGTAATTGGTAGAAAACTGTTTCTCACAGCTGACAGCCGCCCCCCCCACCCAAGGCTTAGGACAAAGTTAGCACATGCCAGAGTGCTGAGGACCCATTAGGTATTTAGGGAAGTGGCATTTGTCCTTGCATTATTTAGACTGCTATTGAAAAAAGAAATAGGAAGAGGCCATATTTGTACTAAGCATATTATAGAATTTATGTTCTAAAGACTCATGTATTTTAAAAAGGCATAATATCTCAGACATTTTATAAAGAGCAAAAACCAGATAGCAGTTATTTTCAAAAGCAGCAGGAAATCATTACATTTTTTTAATCCAAAAACTCAAGTGAACATTTTTACCTTCTAGAAAATAGTTACTAAGGCCAAATTTCAAATTGATTCTTAATAATTTTATCATTTTTTATCACAGAAATACTACTTAATAAATGGTATGACAATATGGCCTCTGTTTTACCAGTTAGTTTAAATCATTTGCTGTCTAACTAATTTGGGGGCCACCCATGTCTAAGAATCCCCCAGGTTATGAGATAGCCAATTTTTGTTTTAATGATTGTGGCTATACAGTATTTTTGTTCTTTCTAGAATGAATAATCATAATTAATGAAAACTACAGCATTTCATTGATGTCTCATCAAAGAGAAAGTCATTTTTTCATAATTCTCATGAGATTTTTTTGGACAAGCAGAAATAAAACATTATTTGTTTTGTTATATTTAATAGTCCAATGGGCTGAACTTTAAAGGGGCACTGATACGGATTAACTCTTGGGAACTCTGAGGATATTCTACTAAATTATCTCTGGCCCTTGTTGAAGATGTGTAAAACCCCTAGATACATACTTGATGAAGTTTTTAGAAGTTGCTAAATTGTGGAACTTGCTTAGTTGTAGAACATTTAATTTATACATTCTGACAAGTATTTTTTGCTTTTCCTTCTCGTACATGTTCAGTGTAGTGGGCTCAGTAGTATCCCTCAAATTCATGTCTGCCTGAAACCTTAAGAGATGATCTTATTTGACTTCAGAGGTGCCTTTGCAGACACAGTTAAGATCATAATGGATTAGGAAACAATTTAAATGTGCATCAACAGAAATATCGTTTGCAAGAAAATGGAACATAATGTTAGTGAAATAAGTCAAACACAGAAAATTAAGTATTACATCATTTCTCTTATATGTGAAACCCAGAATACAAATTATAGAGTAAAATAAAAGAGAAGTTATAGGAAACAAGGAGGCTACCCTTTTAGACAAAGGGAAGAGGTGAGGGGAAGAGTAGGAAGGGGGAGAAAGAGATAAAAATGATCAAGAAATGATACATGTGCCAGGTCCCCCAAACAAAGTAACTACTATTTATTGCAAACATATACCAATTTAAAAAAAAAAAAAAAAAAAAAGAGGAGAGGTCACACAGAGACGTATAGAAGGCCACGTGAAAAGGAAGCAGAGATTGGTGTGATAACAGCTACAAGCCAAGGAATACCAACAAAAGTTGGAAAGCCACCAGAAAAGGGAAAATGGATTCTTGCCTAGCACCTTTGAAGAGAGCATGACCCTGCTTGCTTCTTCATTTTGGAGTTCTGTTCACAATAATAAAAAGTATTTTTGTTATGTTAAGACCACCTGATTATTAGTCCTTTGTTATGGTAACTTTAGTCAGTATTCCTTAACATTCTCCCTAAACTGTTATTTTCCTGGTATTTTTACATATTTGTCCCATTCATGAAACTGCAAAGTCCCTGAAGGCAGAACCAAGCCATACTTGTTCTGTATAGTGAGCACATAATTCAGTATCCTCTTATTACTATATAACTGTAGGCATTCTTATTTTTTAAGAATTACAGATGTTTTCCTTATTAACAAATATGCCAATGTTTATTAAATCTGCATACTTGAAGACTGGAGTTTAAATAACTATAGGATATTCTATATGGAAAAAGTTGTAGTTAATTACCAAGTATGCCAGATAATTACTAGGCATGAATTTCTATAGTTAGTGAAGGTATGTTGTTGTTCTCACTTTTAGATCTCATTTTTATGAAAGAAAAGATCCAAAGTGGAATTTAAAATAAATGAAATTCCTAAAGTTCTTTCAATCTGAATTTCCAGAGAATACTGAATTTATCCCAATTCTGTTATAATTTTATAGAGCAAAACTAAAAATAACTGCTAAGCTATCAAAATTCTCTCCAAAGCATAGATCATTTATAAAGATTAACATTTTAGTAAAAATTTCAAATTGTGTAATTAAAAGTTCAGTAAAAAAGACTAAAAATGTAATTTAAAGCACATGGTATTTTATAAGTACCTGATATTCAAAAGTAACATCTAAATAGATGTATAAAAATTATTTTTAATCTTAAAGAATTAGCTTTGTAAATGATTGTCTATATTTCTAAGAATAAAAGTTATTAAATAATGTTTTGTTTCCTTATAAACACTTTGAATTTATTAGTATTATTTTTGTTTCTTTTTAATTTGAAGTAAGTTTTTAAAATGTTATTTTGAGTATTTCTTGTCCTTCACTTGAAATAATATCAGTGGAGACATTAATTACTTTTTGAGATGACTGTTGTTTTCATTTGTGTCACATTTTTTTCATGAATTTTAATATGTAAAGATTTCCAGTATTTGTATTAAATTCTTACTCTTTTTAGAAAGACTATGTAAGAGATATTGTTTTCCTTCATATAGGAAATAGGCCAGTACTGGAATAAAACAATGACAAATTTGAGACTTGGTGGACTTAACATTTGCAATTTCTTAGTTACAGAATATAATAAATTATGAATTATAGGCAGAATTGTAATTAATTATGAATTATAAGAAGAATTTAGTTCATCCAACTGAGTGTGTAAACATCACTTATAATTTATATATGTATATAGACAGATACTCAAATCATTTTCTAATAAGTGAAAAAAAGTCATTGTTTTGAGTTGTTAGTTATTATTCTTTCCAAGCATTTATTCACCATGTTTTCTAGAGGAAGGTGAAGATTTGAAGAGTCTCATGATAATTATTTTCTTTCTATTTTCCAATAATACTCTCACATGCTATGAATCAAAATAAAAATCCCTATGGTAGCCCTGGGCAAACCAGGTATGCATCTTGAAGCCTGACAAGTTCTCTGACATATGTGAGTGAATGATATGGGTAAGATTACCTGATAAATTCAATTAAAAATCCATGTGTGACCAAGTAGATTTGTCACTAATCTGTTGGAGTCTTCTTTAGAAATATATTTCTACTTTTGGATTTATAGCTGTTATTCTAAGTGATAAAGGTAGCACATTAATTTTGATAGCACTGTTTCAGTCATACAATATTATTTAACATTTGTTTAAATCTTTTGATCCTTTATAACCTAATAATTTCATAATTTTAATTTCATTGTTTTCTAAACCCAAGTGCTCATTATTAGACCAGCTACATATGTCATGCTACATATACATATATATATATATGCAAGCTATAAAAAATAAGGCTGTTCTTTGTGTATTAATATGAAAAATATCTTTTATACATATGATGTAAGAAGGTAAAACAACAGAACAGTTTTCAGAAACAAGATGAGAGGAAGAATAAAAGAGAACATTATATGTGTGTGATAAAAATAGAGTATTGTTGTCTTTTTGTCAAAATCAGTAGACTTGTCAACCTAGACTCCATACTACTGTGACTCATTAATCCTAATAGTTGTGCCTCAGTTTCCCTGTTATTTTATCAATTCATCTACTTATGGAACTAGCCATAAGAACATATGTCATCTTTTGCACTACAATCTCTTTTACTATTTCATAGCAGATATCCTTTGCTGCATGCAGGCTCAGCTTTTCACCAATAGTAAAGGGCTTCTTAGCTTTAGCAATCCAGGTAGCCAGTAAGAATGAATGATGCTGTTGATGCACACACATTTAGTGAAGTAGTATCAATTATTGTTTCTGTCTTTTGTGTTTACTCTTTTTCTTTTGAAATTCAGGGCACTTCATCTCCATGTGGTGAAGCAGTATGGAAGGCTCCATGGCTTCATTGGGTAGCTCACCATCACATATTATTCAAAGAAGGCTTAGAGAATGTGAGTCATCTTTTGCAATGAACTCACAATTTCAGTAGGACTCTTGGTATTTTCTTTTACGTGCAGCTTGCTTTTTGTTCCCAGGCTTACAGTATTCTGCTGTCTCATCAATGGGTCTTTTCTTCTTTTCAACAAAGCTCTTCAGTGGCATTTGTTTTTTACTCATTTTGGCTAGGGTTAGCTTGTGGACTTAAGAGCTATGCCTGAGACAAGTGTGGAGTGACAGAAAGACCTGCAGGTGAAAGTGATAAGTAAAACAATAGGCAGACCACTTTCAGACTAAAATAAGTTTTGAATTTTGACTTAGAACCTGCCACCAGATACAACTGTACAAATGAAATATATCAACTTGGGGGCTGGGGATTTAGCTCCCTGGTACCGGTAAAAAGGAAAAAGACAAAAAAAAAAAAAAAAAAAGAAATATATCAATTCAGTTGCCACTATAAAGCCTATAACCAGATGCAGCTTGTCATTTGTCTTTCATTGACAAAGTTGTGATATGAGCCTGCAAATAATTGATTTATTATGCTTGTGTGCATTCAAACCTTGCTTCTAATGTTAATCTCTTATTTACAGCACATCCACTACCACCACCCTCACTGTCTCAGCTTCATTTCAGGTCATCAGGCATTCGATTCTTATAAAGCGATCCTTCACATGCCCAGTTCATGGTAGTTTTACATGTCTATGAAAATCTACTGCCACCACTGATGTGACAGGAGGTAGAGCTTAGGTGCTAATGTAAGCAGTGGGGAGTGACTGTAAATGCAGAAGTAGCTTTGCTTGCTTACCCACATCTTACCACCTGCTGTGCCCGCTAGTTCCTAACAAGGACCAAGGACCTCTACTGGCCCATGACCCAGTAGTTGTAGAACTCTGTTAAAAACAGTCCCTTGTCTGTTCCTCTCTAAAAGTCTTCTCCTACTCTGCAGTTCAGCCACCATAAACTAAACACCTTGGTTCCACCACTCCTTTTTGCTATGTCTCTCCCTTGCAGGCAGCTGATCATAGACCAAAACCATTAGTAAGTAAACTCTCTTCTCCTTTAAGATGTGAGTGTTAGGTATTGTATCTCAATGACAAGAGATTGACTGATACAGTAAGGATGAATTAAGCAGGGAACTTACGAGTCTTAGTGCAGTGAAGCCTACTCTGGTACTGTAATGGGGAGATCGTGTCATTATAAATTTTTCCAAATAAATAGAATGTAAAACCTTAAAAGTTAACCCCCAGTATGAACTAAACTATAAACTCTGGGTGCTAACGATGTATCATTATAAATCTCCACTTTGTGAAGGCATGTTGATAAAAGGGAGAGGGAATGTATATGCTATGTATCTACTCAATATTGCTGTTAACCTAAAGCTTCTCTAATAAACTACCCAAAGATTACATTTGCATATTAATATGAATTAGCTATGAAAATATGTAATACAACTTATATATAGGTCATCACACTAGATATCATTGACGTTAACACAAATATAAAAACGTGCAATGTTTACATCACAAATACAATCTTCATTTCACAGAAGGATTCTGTATCCTATATCTTTGAAGCATAGTGTGATTCTGTTCCCCTCCAAAGTCTCTTAAGCAATACATTAACTTTGTGGTTCTTCCAACTCTCCTCTTGATATAATTTCTAACTGTTATATTGTTTTGGTTAATTTCCTCTGGTTGTACTCCACTGTATTATACAGTATGCTTGAAAAAAATAACCTAGGATCCAACATGAAACTGAGTGCTCTAGCTTGGTGTAGCTAAATATAGTGACTATTTTTACAATTATGTTAGCTTTTGGGATAACTTTGTCCAACTACTGATAATTAATGGCTGTTGAACTGGTGCTCTGTCACTGATAAACAGGATATATTCTAAATAGATCTCTGCTATTTAAGATAGAAGCATAACAATCATGCAGTTTTATTCTACAAGATTTTATTTTTTTTTCTCTAAGACTGTCTTTCTGTAGTAGCATCTGTCTGTTATTGAGAACTTGTTAAAATAGGTTTCTTATATAAACCTCTTCCTGTCTGAAACAGAACCTTCTAACAATCACCACCAGTTACCCAACTCTATCTTACCAATATTTGTTGTTTAGTTTAACTCTGGATTACTGCAGTATGAAGCTTCTACCTCTGCCTCTAAAGCAGAGGAATTAGGCTATAAAATTTACACACTCCTTATTATGGAAAAGTAGTTGGGTAGACTTATATTAAAAGAGATCGACTCTTTAGGAAATATCACTCCACTGAGAACAGAAGCTTGGACATAATTATGTATCATGTAGTGTGCCTATTTGACCTTTCACGATGCAGTCTGCTTTGTAGTGATTAGGGTCCTTTCCTAGATTGCAACCACTTGCTGTTAAAAAGGCAGACACCTTATTGAAACTTTTTTCCTTGGCTTTAATAGTCGACATCTGCATCTTCTTACAATTATGATTTTAGAGACAGATTTTCTTTTATTTCCAGTTATTTCTTCAGATAAAAGAAATGGCATGAACAGTACAAAAAAAAAAAAAAAACCCTAAAAACAGCTCTTTTAACTGAAATGAGGGGTTTACTGGAAGAAAGAGAGGATTTCCCTGAAACCTTACCGTCTATTCTCCTAAGTCCTTACTAAGCAGCCCTTAAAATATTGTCATGGAATCTTTGTCGGTTTAATTTCACTGTTATTATTCTGTCAAGAAAAATCAAATTTAGAAGTTTGGTTATCTTTATCTTTAATAATAATAAAAGGACTATTGTAGAATTTTTTGCTTCACAGGATAGTAATTCACCAAAAGTTTGGATATTTTTTAAAAATGAACTTATTTACCTTATCAAGCTATTTACTTTTATAATGAAACATGAATTTTTTGATCATTTAATATCATTTTGTGTACCCCCCATTCTGATGTGTTTTCTGTGGAAATGATTATCTTTGTGACCTGAATTTTGGTGAGAAATTGAATGTGGCTGTACCAGAAGCTATTTATGAAAAGGAGATTGATTGCCTTACCTATGGGCTCTTCTTTTAGATATGCATTTTAACCTAAATGAGCAATATTTTTCCCAAAGTAGAAGTGTGAAATAATTGTTACTTTGGATACCTGCATTTTAGTTTTAGATTTTAACCTTTTTTATTAATTAGAAAAATATACAAAAATAGAACTGTTTTAAATAGCAAAAATCTTCCTCTGTCCTTTTGCAGCCCTCTGAAATAACCTTTTTGCAATCTGTACTATATTAACTAGGATAGGGGGCAATGATATATCAGCAGTTTCTTGTTTGGAGTACAGGTAGGGTTATCTTGGCTCAGAAACCCAGGCTGATGAAGAGATTCCCTTGTAGTTAATCTAGAGAATTAGATACTGTATTAGTGAACGAGAGCTCTGAAGAATCTTTTCACCAGCAATTAAACATTTTGGGGTAGGAATGTCTTGGTTACTTTTCTCTCTTTACTGAGACAAAATGCCTGTCACCCAAAATTAAGGAAGGAAAGGTTTATTAAACTGTTTGTGTAGATTTCGGTCCATAATCAGCTGGCTCCAAAACAGGGTGGCATGACATGGGGACAACAGTTCAAAGCAGAGGCCAGAGCAAATAAAGGGTAGAGAACAGGCCTCTTCTCCTTCCTTATATTGTAAAGCACGCATGCGTCATTGACCGGAGATCTGTCTTCACTGGATAAGAAATGGAGAGAAGGCTTTATATGGATAAGCAATCGAAACTTTAGAGCTCATTTGGAGGTTCTAGCAGGGTAGCGCAGGTACTAATATATCCTTGACCAAGGAACAGACCTCCTCTATGGGGCTTGGTCTTCCTCTTCCACGGAGCGTGCTGCTTTGGAAAGGATGCACATGGATCATTGAGGGAGGAAAGGAACACGTAAGCCAGCCAGATCAGCCGCATCAATCCTGCAATCAATGGGGTGACAGATGTCGTAGCCAGATGGCCCTCACATCCAGCAATAGAAATTTTGGCACAGTATTATTACTTATTTTTCTTTATACGATTGGATATAGTTTTATCTATGTTAAGCGTATTTACCTAATTTATATTTAATTAATGAAGCTATACATTTTAGAGTAAGTTATTCCTTTGACTTTCAGTTAAACATAATTTTTTGTATTTCTTGTTTGGTGTTTTCATTTTATTTATCTGCATCTGGAAATTTTATTTTTAGTTTCCTGAAACAAAGCATATAACTTTGTTTAAGATTTCTGAGTTTCCCGTCCTGTATAGAAGACCTTTCTCAGTATAAGATTTTTTTTTCTAAAAATCCACTCATTTTATTTCATGTCTCAAATATTAAACTTGTAATAAGACAGTCAATTCAAGAATGTAAAAACTTATGCTAGCCCCATAGACTGTTTTGTAGATACTTTTGACCCTTTACTACTATGTTTAAAAATATTTTTAGCTGAGAAGTTAAAATACATATATCTACAGGGTACAATATGATGTTTTGGTAAATGAACACTGAAATTGCTACATCAAGCTGATTAACATATGTATAAGTTCATCTTATTTTTGGTGTCAAGGACACTTAAAATCTGCTCTTAGCAATTTTCAGACATAGAATATGTTACTGACTGCACTATAATATGTAATAGGTATTCTGTGTATAGCTTCTTGTACTTAGCACTGTGACTCCTCATTCATCCAAATTATTGCAAATGACAAGATTTCATCATTTTTATGACTGAATACTATTGTGTACATATACCACATTTTCTTTATTCATCATTGAACGTGGGAGTGCAGGTTTTTTTTCACCGTTCCAATTTCATTTCTACTGACTATATACCCATTAGTGGCATTACTGGATTTTCTGGGTTTTTTATTTGTTTTTTGTTTTTTTTTTTTCAAAAACCTCAATACTATTTTCCATAATGATTATACAAATATATTTTCTCTTAACAGCACACTGGGGTTTTCTTTTTTATACCTCCTTACCATCACATTTTGCCTGTTTATTTTTGTGAGTTTTTTTCTTTTTTTGAGGTACCACAGATTAAACCCAGGATCTAAAACATGCTAAACAAGTGCTCTACCACTGAGCTACATCCCCAGCCTTCTGTCATTTTAATGTTACCTATTCTAATAGGTATAAGATGCCAAATAGATCATTTTTCCATATAACTTTTGCTGTATTTCTTCTGTGAAATGCTTAAGTCTTGTCTTATTGCATTTTTTACTGCAATAACAAAACACCTGAGACCAAAAAATTTATATAAAAAAATAGAGGTTTATTTACTTCATGAGGTTGAAGTCCGGAAAATCAAAAAGCACAGTGCTGGCTTTGGGTTTAAGGTCTTCTTGCTTCATCATAAGATAAAAAGTATCTCATGATGAGACAGAGCAAGTGTACTTGCTTATTCGTATTGATTTTTTATTACTACATGTCTGTTTGCAGGACATAATGTTTACATTCCTTTTGTGGGGTTGGTACCTGTACATAATATACCCAGTTCCTTTTTGTCCCCTCTCCCTCCCTTCCCTGCCCCCTCTGTCCATCTCTTAAAAGATCTGTTTCCATTTCCTACTATCCTTCATTTTGCTCTTCATATTGTTAGTTTCTTGCGTAAAGAAACTCTATGATATTTAAGTTTGTATGACTGATTTATTTCACTTAATGTTATGGTCTCAAGTTGCATCTATTTTTCTACAAATGACTCAAGTTTATTCTTCTTTAGAACAGAGCAATACTCCATTGCTTATAAATACCAAATTTCTTTGTTCATTCATCTGATGATGGACATATAAACAATTTCAAAGATTTAGCTGTTATTAGTTATAATACTATAAACATGAAGATTCGTATATCACTGTAATATGACATCTTTAATTCTTTTAGGAAGATTGCTAGAAAGGAAATAGCTGGATTGAGTGGGATTTCTGTTTTTAGTTTTTTGAGACATTTCTATACTGATCTCCATAGTGGTTATACTACTTGATATTCCCACCAACAATGTAGAAGCATTCCTTTTTCCCAATAGCCTCGCCAGCATTTGTTTTTATCTGATTTCTTGATATACCATTGTTCCTGGAGTAAGATGGAATCTCAGTGTTGTTTTAAATTTGCATATCTCAAGTAAGCAGTGATGTTCAACACTTTTTCATATACTTATTGCCCATTTGTATTTCTTTGGACAAGTTTCTGTTCATTTCAGCTGCTTATTTTTTGATTGGGTCTTTTATTTGAGAGAGATCTAATTTTTTTTTAGTTCTTTACATATTCAGGATATTAGTTCTTCATTTGAAGAATGGCTAGCAAAACTGTTTTCCCATTCTATAAGTTGTCTTTTCACTCTGTTGATTGTTTCTTTTGCTGTATAAAAGCTTTTAAAATTCGATATGATCCCATTTGTTGAGTCTTGGTACACTATTATTTCTTATGCAGTTGGGGTTCTGTTTAGAAAATCTATGTCTTTGTCTTCAAGAGTTTTATATATTTTTTTTTCTTTAAGCAAGTTAAATGTTTCTGTTTTAACATTCACTTCTTCAATCTGTTTTGATTTTAGCTTTGTAACATGGAGAGATGAGTCTACATTGAATCTTCTGCATGTGAATAGCCAGTTTCCCTAGTACAGTACAGCACAGTACATTTATTGATGAAGTTATCTTTCCTTCAGTGTATGATTTTGGCCCCTTTATCAGAGGTCAAATATGCTTGCATTTGCTTTTGCATCCTGTTCTACTGATCTTTGTGTCTGGTTTTATGCCATACTGTGTTTTTTTTTTTTAATTACTATAGCTTTGTAATGTAACTTACATGTCCAGGATGGTAATACCTCCTACTTTGTTCTTGTTACGCAGGATTGCTTTTGCTATTGTAGGTTTCTTCTGCTTCCATATGAATTTTATGATTGTTTTATCCAGTTCTGTGAAGAATGCTGTTGGAATTTTGATTGGGATTGCATCTGAATATCAGTTTTGGAAGTGTGACCATTTAAACAATATTGATTCTGCCTCTCCAGAAACAGGAGATATCTGTCTATTTTCTGGTGTCCTCTTTGATTGCCTTTTTCAAGGGGTGTAGTTTCATTGTTTGCTTAGTTATGTTAATTCCTAAGTATTTAATTTTTCTTGATGCTATTTTGAGTGGTATTATTTTCCTAATGTCTTAGTAATTTGTTATTGGTTCACAGGAATATTGTTGATTTTTGTGTGTTGAATTTTTATCCTGTTATACAACTGAATTTAATTAATTCTTTTGGTAGACTTTATTTTGTATCTTTATTGAAGATTGATTGATTGACTGATTTGTGGTACTGAGGATTGAATCCAGGGCCTCATGCATGTTAGGCCAGCATATTACCAGTGGTCATCTATGTAGAGAACGTGTCCTGCAAATAATAATTTGACTTCTTTCCTTACTATGTATACTCCTTTAATCTGTTTCTCTTGCCTGATTGCTCTTGCTAATGTTTTGAGTATTATATGGAACAAGAATGGTGATAGTGAACATTTTTCTGTTCCTGATTCTAGAGGAAACTTTCAGCTTCTCCCCCATTTTAATATGATGTTACGAGTAGGTTTGTTATAAGTAACTTTTATCAGAATTAGATAAAGTCCTTTTATGCCTACTGCAGAAGAATTAAAGTTGTTAAAACACTCATACTAAATAGTGTAGAGATTTAGTGCAATCCCTATTAATGTCCTGTTAGCATTTTTATAGAAATTTTAAAAATACACTTGGGTATGGTATTAAACCCCTGTAATCTCAGCTCTTGGGAGGCTGAGGCTATCCTGGACTACACAGTCAGTGCAAGGACAGCCTTGACTCTGTCTCAGAAAAGAAAGAAAGAAAGAAAGAAAGAAAGAAAGAAAGAAAGAAAGAAGAAATAAAAAACAAAACCAAACTTACACTAAAAAGTAATGAAAAATTCACATAGGACCACAAAAAACTGAGTAGCCATAGCAGTCTTTAGCAAAAAGACATCATGCTACATGATTTTAAAGTTAACTTCAAAGTTATAATAATCAAAGCAGCAAGGTTGTGGCTTTTAAAAAGAGACATATGTAACATTCAACTGAAAATGAATTAAAGATTTAAATATAAATCCTGAAACTATAAAACTGGAAGGAAATAGGGAAACATTAGTGGTTTTGGCAATGATTTTTTTGGGTATTACACTAAAAGCACAAGTGACATAAACACTATAGAAAAATGGGATTTCATCAAACTAAAAAGCTTCTGTATATTAAAAGAAACAATAGAGTAAAAAGATAGCCTATACTATCAAAGCAAATGTTTTCAAGTTATGTTAGTTAACTGCACTAGTATAACAAAATACCTGGCATAAATATGTCACATATAGGTGGGAAAGTTTATTTTAGTTCACAATTTCAGAGATTTCAGTTCATGGTCAGTTGGCTGTGTTACACTTGTGCTTGTGGTAGGGAACATGAGATAAAACAAAGCAGTTCACTTCGTAGTGGCCGGGAAGCAAAAGGTAGGGGCCAGGATGCCAAAATCCTCATCAAAGGTATTCCTGCGGTGACTTAACTTCCTTCCACTAGGTCCACCTCTTTATATTTCTTGTAGTGCATGTTAGTAATACAGATTGGGGAGGCTTGTTTGGGGGAATTAATACATGCACTTTACATCTTGATCTTTTTTAATGCCATTACCTCTTCCCTCCCTTTCTTATCCTTCATCCAGTCCTCTTCTCCATCTCTAAAAGTCTACTTCTAGTTTCTTATCATTATCCTTTAGATGATTTATTTATTCATCCATCCATTTATTTATTGGTTTCTCATATAAAATAAAATCTATGATACCTAATTCAATCTGGCTTATTTAATTTACCAGGGTGGTTTCTAGTTCATCCATGTTTCTGTAAGTAACATGATTTCATTCTCATTTGTGACTGAGTAATATTCCATTATGTAGTTATGCCATATTTTCTTTATTCATTCATCTATTGACGGCCATTTAAGCTGTTTCTAATTATGCCACTATAAACATATGTATCTATATATCAATATAATTTTATTTCTTTTAATTATTTTGGGAATATACCCAGCAGTAGTGTAACTGGATATAGTGATATTTTTAGTTTTAGTTTTTTGAGGAATCTTCACATTGATTTCTAGTTATATTCCTACCAGATATATACTAAGGTTCCTTTCCCCACATCCTTGCCTGCTTTCAGGTTTTTGTTTCTGTTTTTTATTTGGTTTTGTTTTTTGTATTTTTGATGCTAACCATTCTGACTAGAATGAGATGGAATCTCAATTTGGTTTTAATTTGAATTTCCCTAATGGCTAAATATGTTGAATATTTTTTCATATACTTGTTGAAGTCTCCACTTCTTAAAGGTTCTACCACGTCCCGTAGTGACTTGGACTATGCACCAAGCCTTTAATATATGGGCCTTTGGGGAAACATTTTTATCCTAACTCATTATAATAGCACTCATATGTCTGATAAGGGGTCAGTATTCTAAATTCTATATGAAAGAAACCAATATTGTCATATAAAACTGGGCATATATCTTGATTATTTTTTTCTGAGACAAAATACTCAATGCCCAAAATTAAAGTAAAAAGGTTTTTTAGCTCACAGTTCGTGATTTCATTCCCTAATCAGCTGGCTCCAAAGTGAGGTGGCATGGCAGAGGCAACATTTCAAGGCAGCAGAAGACAGCAAAAGTAGCAAGAGTGAGAAGAGGGGAGAGCAAGGCCTTTTTACTCCTGTATGTTATATGCAGGCTGTTTGTCCTGGGTTGGGTCCTTTACACCCACACTATCTCCTTCCTCTTGCACAGGCTCAGGATGTTTACAGAGTGAGGTCCTTGGCCCCCTGCTAAGTCACTTAAACTTCTAAATTTCCCAAGTTGACACAACCATTATAGCAGAGGACCTGCTATCATTTGAATGTATCCCCTCAAAAGCTCTTACTTTGAAGAGTCAATCCCCAAATTCATGTGATAGTATTTCAGAGTGTGATCTTTGGGAAATGATTAGGATTAGATGACACTGTGAAGTTTGGGAGTTCCCTCATAGTATTAGTAGCCTTATAAGAAAAGAAAGAGTTTTATGGTTTACAGGTAAAATGTCTTTGAAAAATCTCGTGTGTCCAGAGATGGACCTTTTGATGGATGATTGGGTCATGGATGTATTATACACATTGCTGGATTCACCCATTGTTGAGTTCAGTACTTTCATGTTCTGTGAAGATACAGGACCTAGTTAGAAAAAGCTATGTCACTCTAGAAGTGACCTGGAAGGGTGTATTTTGCCCCTACCTTCTGCCTTCTGACTCTACTTTCTGGCTGCTATGGTTCAAGTGTATTCTCTTTGCCATGCCCTTTCACATGCTGTTTTGTTTTATTTTGTTTACCTTAGAGCCAGTCAGTCATGGACTTCATCTACTGGACACTGTGAGCACATAAACCTCTCTACATTTAGATTGCAGGTGTTAGATATCTTTTCCTAGAAATGGGAAAGGGACTACAAGAAGAGACCCAAGCTACCATGTTTTTTTCTTTTTATATGATTCCCACTTCCATGTTATGATACAGCAAGAAAGCTTTCACCAGATGCAGGCATCATGCTCTTGAACTCTGTAGTCTCCTAAAGCATATGATTTTTTCCTTTACTCTGTTTGTACAATGTGTTAAATTTACTGATTTCATACGTTGAACCACTCTTGTACCCTAGAGATAAATCTTACTTGATTATGGTAAATGTTGTTTTTTGGGTGTTTTGTTTTGTTTTGTTTTGTTTGTTGTTTTTTGTCTTTTTGTCCTTTTGTCTGTTTTCCTTTTTATCGGTACCGGGGATCAAACTCACGACTGCCTGCTTGCAAGGCAGGTGCTTATGCCGCTGAGTTAAATCCCCAGCCCCGTAAATGTTGTTTTTAATATGTTGTTTAATGTAAGCTAAAACCAATCTCTATTCTTTATAAATGACCCAGTTTCCAATATTCTCCTAGGGCAACAGAAAATAGCTAAGACACACGACCTTTATTATGTTTCAGTTCCTTTTTTCTCTAATTTGTGCATTTTTTTTTTTCATGAAAGTATGTTAAACTTTACTGGATACCTTCCCTTTACTCGTTGTGATGATCATCTGATTTTTGTCCTTTACTCTGTTTGTACAATGTGTTAAATTTACTGATCTCATATGTTGAACCACTCTTGTATACCCTAGAGATAAATCATACTTGATCATAGTAAATGATGTTTTTAATATGTTGTTTGTTTTGCAAGTGTTTTTAAAGAATTTTTGAATCAATATTTATCAAGGATGTTGACCTATAATTTTCTGTTCTTCTAGTGTGTTTGTCTGTTTTTGGTACCAGGTAATGCTTGCATTGTAAAATGAGCTTGAAAGTTTTCTTTGCTCTTAATTTTTTTGAAAGAGTTTTAGAAAGATGAGTGTTAGATCTTCAAATGTTTGATAAAATTTGTCCATGAGTCCATGAGCTCTTGGGATTTTCTTTGACAAGGTATTTCTTATTAGCAAAATTCAGTCTTCTTACACGTTATAGACTGTTTATATTTTCTATTTCTTTGCGATTTCATCTTGGTAGGTTGTATGTATCTCTTACAGTTATGTTTAACCATAGTCTCTATTATCCATTTTGCTATATACTTTCTTATACATCATAACATCTCTTCTGAGGAGGTTAGATAGTGACAGCATATATGAGAAAAAGTTAATAATTTGGATGAGTGTTTCAGGAAGGAACCAAAATTTATCAAATTCATGATGACATTGGAACTGAGTATTTCATAAAATTGTAATGAAGTAAATGTAGTTCTAGCATTCCTGGGAACTTACCCATCCATACTAATGCAATGCTTTGTGGATCAAAGGTAAGCCATGTAATAGTCTTCTCTATTTTGTGCTTTAATTGGATCCCAGATAAGGAAGGAATACCAACTTGCCCCCCACTCCCATTCTTGGGATGGTAATAGTGCTGCCTCAAATGCTCAGTCCTAGTTCATGTCTGTACACACACACACACACGCACGCACGCACGCACAAACGCATGCACGCACATTAATTTCTCCTTTGACCTCTCTCTACCAACTTTTCTGGATTTGTTTATTGTGAAGTCATTAGAACTTTCCATGCAGAAGTATGCCTGCTAGACAGGACACTAAAATAACTGGACTTAACAACACCAGGGCTTGCTCTTGTCCTCTACTCCTTTCAACAATAGAAAGACTAGGTCTTAAACATAATCTTACACAATAAAGTCAATCCTTGACTTCTGACCCTGCTATTCTCCCAGGGAGATCATTAAAACAGTTAATACTATATAGCTAATCTGTATCATGCTCACTGAGTCGGCACCACTCACAATAATTTACCACAGTAGAAGTGTCTTATGATCATATTTTGCCTTATTCCTATTTTATAAATTTCTAGGAAACTGGGTTACAGGAAGGTTAAGTAATACTTTCAGATGATCATTGTCCAGAGTCCTGCTCTTAACCAATTTCCTATATAGTTAAAAATAAAAAGCTCAGACTCAGGATTTAGCTCAGTGACATAAGCGCCTGCCTGGCAAGCATGAGGTCATGAGTTTGATCCCTGGTACCAAAAAAAAAAAAAAAAAATTCATTTAGCATTTGTTTTTCATCTTCCTAATGTCAAGGCACTCCAAGATTATCTTAGATATTTGTAGACACTTTCAAAACATTTGAGATAAGTTGACCTGAATGATTTTTTTTAAACCAGCCCCTGATTGTTTGTTCTGAGTGCACACTGGTCCCTAGACTGTAGTGTTGGAAAAACTATTTTCTCATCTCTGATGTTTCATGTTGTTTAAACTGCAAAAAGAATCTTCTTTGTAAGATAGGATTACAACCTGCCACAGAGCCCACAAGGAAAAGGAATTAATTCAACCATTTCTAGGATGGTATCATACCTTAAGGGTTTCTTACTGAGAGATTAAGATCAATAAAAGTAAAACGGAGTGTTGTGTTTTGACCTCTGTGACTATAGTTAGCTTAAGCATCCATCTCTGTAAGGGTAGATACTGTCCTATGGTGAAAGAAAAGTCTTCTTAAACATTTGCCAATAACTTACTTTATAGACCTTTGATAGTGATAGTCATGGCTGATGGAATGAAAAACAAAGAAAATTTACCTGCAAACCAATTATAAAACATGAAATGAAAAACACCAAAATGAAAGTGTTTCTTTCACACTTTCTCTTTCAAAACTGCCTTATTACTGTTGAATGAATGTATTTCTGTTCCGTAGCACGTATTTAAGTGTGTCTCTGAATGAGATCCAGGAACTAATATTTTGTCAAGTTCTAAATTGTGCCGGAACTGAATTTAAAAATTCATTTCCTTGGCTGTTTCTTCTCTTTATAATTTGGCGAGTTTTGAAATTATATTTAGATTGCTTAATGTTTGCTTGTTTATATGTCTTAAACCAAGAAAAAACATGCAATCATATCATTTCTTGCCAAACAACTTTGCACTGAAATTATTTTTATATTCCAGGATTAGTGTTTACTCAGATTAAACTTTTTCTAAAGGATCTTGAGTAAAAAATGTGGCTGCTCTTAAATCAGGATATTTAGAACTATTTTAAAGCATTTTTAGTTTAACATGAAATGAACAATAAGACAAGCATCCTATTAATAAGATTCTTGTTGAATACATGAATTTGCCTATAGATATGGATCATGAAAATGTTTAAAGATTTGCAGTGAGAAATTATTATTGTCAGAAGCTACATCCTATTTCATCAAGACATTACACCTGGTCTAATGATCATAGGAGTTTCTCTTGTAAGATTTATTGAGTTTTTTTTTTTATTTTTTAGACATGTTAGGGAAGAACTGTCTTGCTTCTCTATCACTGAGATGTTATATATCTACTGATAGAGGCAATCAGGGTAAATTGTCATCTTTGAGACCATAGGACTTGCAGAGTTCTGAGTAATTTGAGAGAGGTGTGGTGGCAGAAGACTATAATATAAGGGAGTCCACTTTTTCAAGGTTTGTGCTTGTGTCTCAAATGGTTTTGACACAAATGTGCAAAGTAAAACTATCTATTTTCATCATCTTTCTGTTGGAACCAAAGTTCATTTTTAAAAATCAACATATATTAGTATCTAAAATTAAGTATTTAGATTTATTCAGAATTTTGTATTCTTGTAATGTATTGGGAGAATTTTAATTTGGCAATTTAAAAATCAAATACATGTATGAACGATAGCCTCTAATTGTATAGTACCTGAGTCAACATATTCATGTAACCTTTTATTAAAAATGTCATAAATGCTCACATGAGGATATAGTAATTTTAGCCTCGTCTTACTTAGTACAAAGAGTTACCTTATTAAGGAAAATTTAAAAGAATTATTTTCAGATTGAGGTGGTTTTTAGATCATATAATTTAAAAATCTCATCACATATGAAAAAACTGTTTAAAGAATAAAACCTCAATTTTATCCTCCATCAAAGCTAGAACTGCAATTAATAAGAAGTTCTCTTTAAAATCAAATCTATATTAAAATTCCAGTTTCCTTTCAACTAATTGTAAGACATGGTCCCAAGTTTACCCAAGTCTCAGTGTTCTTATCTATAAAATAAAAATAATACTACTTAAAAGTAAGAATTAAAAGGAATAAATTAAGGAAAGGACCTGCTAACCATGTCTCAAAGCCTGTATTCAGCTCTTTCCAGGTCTCAAACCTTTTATCCAGTTGACCTCAAATTTAACTATTATATTTTTAAAATTTCTCACTTGAGTATTACAGTATTACAGTCTTGTTCTCTAATCCTGTCTATTCCCATCCATTGTTGACATTACCACCCAATATACCATTGAGTCTCTTACTCTCTTGCTTTATTAAATTTGTCAGTGATTTTCTGTTGTCTCAAGGGAATAGTCTGTAGTTGGGCATAGTTGGGCCTTCTAGGATGAGCCCACTATCTCTTTAGTCCCACGACCAGTAGAAAACCTACTCTCATATGCCCTACACTTAGGACCATTGTGAATGCTTTCAGATCTCAAAGCAAGTTTTGCTTTGAGGACAGGAATAGGTTCAATAACAACTATGAATTAACTGCTTAAAATCAGACATAGTTATTTCAGCTTGATTCTCTTTAGAAACAGCTAAGAAGTGTTACAATGGATATGCACAAAATGAACCTTCCAAGAACGGACTTGACTCTCTGAGATTCACTTTGTCGGTACAGATTCCTGGAGTGCAGTTAATTATGTAGACCTCATAAACTGAGGAATTTGCTACATCAGAGGAATCTAGAAAGCTTGTTGTGTTTTAAACAACAAAATTAGTCACTTTTATTTAAAAGAAACAGTACAAGTAACTGCAAAATTAAATTTCATGATTCAATACATATAAAAGCCCTACAAAATGTTAAATACATATACATACATCCTTATATACATACATACATACATATATACATACATCCTTAACACCAAAACTCACATATGAAGTTAGTCAGTTACGTGACAGTAAGGAAATGGCTGGAGCCAGAGCTTGCTGTGTGATGTACACTGTAAATGTTTGCAGCCTGAAATCAAAACCATGAAATTAAGATTCTTCAAGGGAATTTAAGAAAATTAAGTATGGGATTGGGGATTTGGCTCAGCAGCTTAAGTGCTTGCTTGGTAAGTGCAAGGTTATAAGTTTGATGCCAGGTACAAAAAAAAAAATTAAATATGTACTTCAAGGAGCCGTGACAATGTGAAGCCCATAACCTGTTTTAGTTATGAAATTTTAAAAAATAATATGTTCCTTTTATTCCCAAAATGTTGGCATGCAGATACTCTGACAGTGAGTAAGGTTAAGTTTTGTGACAAGGAGTGTAAGGTGGATAAAACAGCTGTATTTATTTTTTAGGAGTATTTCTATCAATTATTTAACTTTATAAATTTTATTATTTTATAAAATATTTACTTAGGAACATTTCCAAGTTTTTTTTTACAAAATCTAAAAAGAAATAACAATTCCTATATGAACTGAGATGAAAATAAAATTCTACAACAAAAATAATCTTTACTTTAGTTATGACTCCTACTTCACATGTAAAAACAGCATGTTGCATACATAAGTATCATTTACAGTTATAGCACATATGTTTTGTTTTCCTGTATTTTTTTTGTAGGATGTACATGGCATCTCACTAGCCTTTCTGTTTTGTTAGGAGGTTCTTGTGCTGTTTGACTTGTCTGTTCATCGGTCTGCTCCACAATTCTTTTGTGAGATTTTGGGCAGATACATATTGTTTTTCCTCTGTTGTAACTGTAGATTATCTGTTCCAGTCCCAATTCTGTAAGAAAATCTCTCCATGATATATTGCACTTGTTATTTTCTTTGTAAACTGACACTTTATACCTGGCATGCTTGAGATTGAATAAAACACAGCCATTAGCCAACACTTTTTTTGAGAGACATCATACTTGCTACATAATTTGTCCAACATCTCTACCTTTCATTTTGTTATAAAAGGTAATAATTTCTGGGCTTAACGGTGTTCAGGATTCACTACCAATCTTATCATTGTAGTATAATACTGACATTATCAATACTACTTTTTTTCTTTACCATGTACAAGGCCAATATTATATCTTTATGAAATTCAAAGATTATACTATGCATTTCTCTACTGTGAACTTGGAACATTTTGGGGATAATCTCCACTTTGTTCTTGAGAATAGTTCTTGTGCTGGTCAACTGGTATTCTTTTAGCAAATATAACATCTGTGGGTAACTAGTGAACCAATTGTCAAATGTGACATTTTGGTAACTATTTGAAATAGTTGCAGCAAGTCTGTTCTTAGTGTCATACACTTTATTATTGCATGAATAAAGACCTGATGATTGAGTTCCAGAATAAATTTCTAAATTCAAGTGGTAAACATCTTCTCATCTATTAGGGCATATATTTTATACCATATTTAGAAGATTTATTTGACATATATTCTAAAAGCTACAATGACCAAAAAATGATGCAAGTTGTTTGTAAATTGTCATGTTTTCAGATAGTGCATAAATTGCTTGACAGTTCAAAACAAAGCTTTCAAAAAATGAGTGAACAGCAGCTAAATTGTTGGATTTTTTGTTTCTTAGCAGGTGTTTTTCTCATAAAAATGTAGGTGATTTTGAAGGAAACAAAATCTCTTGAGTATCATTGTTCTAAAATTTCAGTGCTATGTTCATCACTTCATAAATCCTTTAGGTTCTAATGATTTGAATGAAAAAGTCCTGCTTTTGGTTCATATAGTAAGATGTCACAATGTACATATTCCTGAATATTACTATTGGCACATGTGAAACATTTTACTTGTGTTTCATTATTAGTGTATTTCAGAGCATTTTGTAGCATATAATCCATTACAAACAATTTGCAATGTTGAATTGCAGTGCCAGTATGCTATCTAGTAGGTTTAACCCATGGCAAGAACCTAACGTTTTCTGACCTCATTTGAACATTGGATCATTCATATATATATATATATATATATATATATATATATATTCATTTTGTAGCATTTCAACTGAGCAAACATTTATTTACATTATTGGGGTTTTTTTCATCTGAATCAAGGTCTTCATTCTCTACTTCTCTGTCATATCTTGCTTCATCTTTCTGTTGCAACTTCTTTGACTTATATAATTCATATCATCATCTGTAGTCATCAACTGATGAATCACTCCCAAAGTTGTAAAATCAGATTTTCTTTTTATTTATTTACTTATTTATTTGATACCGAGGATCAAACTCACAACCATGCACCTACAAGGCAGGTGCTTATGCTGCTGAGCTAAATTCCCAGTCCCTGTAAAATCAGATTTTCATGTGATATTGTACTGAGTTGGGCTAATTCTATAAGAAAATCTAAACATGAATAAAATGAATTACAAATGCATAAAAATGTAACATGTAGCATAAGATGGGTAAAACTCACACACTGATACTTTGTCACATGTGCATACACCTTGCTGTTCATTGACTACGTGAGCAAAGACAAAGATGCTTCCTATATTCCCCCTGCACAGTTATTGTGATGCACAGCCAGCTAAAATAATGCAAAAGTAAGTTTTTTCATTATGAAACTATGATCTTGTTGTGGTTTGTGTCTAGGTGGCCCCCCCAAACCTCATGCAATCATGGAGGTGGCTAAATTTAGCCTTTGTGATTGGTTCATTGTCTAGCACTGGGATTAGTGGCGTGACTGCAGCATCCACCCAGGGTTGGAGCCAGCGTATAATATAAGGGTGGGGAAAAAGAGTGTTTTTTGCCTCTCTTTTACCCTGTTTGCTTTTTCTGTTTGTGGCCGCTATGAACAGTTGCCCCTCAGCTATGACAACCTGCTTTGGAACCAGGTAAGTAGCTTCCAAAATTGTAAGATAAATAAACCTGTCCTTCCCTAGTTTTGGGCATCAGATATTTTGTCTCAGCAATAAGAGAAAAGTAACCAAGACAAGATTTCAATGTATTTCACCCTACCTTACTCAATACTTATAAATGTTGGAGAAATGGTGAAAAGAGAATGGACCAGTAGCTAAGACATTTTCTCCTATACCACAGAGGGCCCAGAAGACACTCCTTGTGCAACTCTGTGGAGAAGTCCTTTAAAGTAAGTGACAATGTCTTCTTTAACCGATTTTTAAAGTCTGCACATTACATTTTGCCATACATATAATGGGCAAACAGCCTTAACCCAAATCCAACTGGGAGCCCCAGCCGTTCCTATCTCCTGGAGCTTGAGGATGGGGATATCTGCTTACTGAGGCTTTCACTATTTGCCTCATCTTAATGGCTCCCATAGAGTCAGGAACATAAGATGTCTCCATGGTGAAGGCTGCTGGTACTTTTAGCCTGAAGAATCAGCCTGGGATATGTGATGCCAAGATATACCTGCACAGTCCCGCCTGCACAGCTCAGGAAAAACAATGGGATCTACCATAGAAACAAACTTCACTGTGTGCATTCTTTTTCCAGCACAGTCTCAAGATTTCTGAGGCACTTTTGTTTGTGTGAGGTTGCTGTAGAGCCCCTAAGGTTAATGTCACAGTTGAACTAAAGGCAGTGGCCAGTAGGTAGGCACGAGCTGCCTGAGTCACTAAGTGCCTGTGGTGTCTTGATGATTATTTTCTTTAACATAGAGCCCAGGAGGCTTTCTCAGGGAGACAGACAGCCACTGATGGCTTCAAGGTCAAAGTTTTGAGTAGTCCCTCAGTCCCTTTCTCCCCTAAGGCCCCCCCCCCCAGTCACTGGCATCAGCCCCAGAAGTCTGTGGGGCACTGAGAGATAGGCACCCATGACACTCACAACCTGAGGTCCCAGGTTGACTTTAGGCATCTTCAGGAACTGTGTGTACATGTCCTGGATGTACTCTACCTTGGAGTTGAACAAAACTTGTAGAAGCTGCTGTCAGCATAGGTCTGGGTGACTGCATTTAATTCTGTCCCAAAGACACAAATGCAAGAGTGCCCAAGGGGACTTGAAACTTGGAGAAACTCCATTTGGAACAGAAGTGTTTTAGAAAGAAACTCTGACACCAAACTATACCGCTTATTAGATCCATGGTTGTAAAAATGTGCACTGTGCCATGATCACTGTAAAAACAGAAGAGGAAATTGTGGATTAAAGATAAATTGTATAACCATTGTTGATCACCTTGTATTATGCTTTTACATTATCTATTATGTCCACCCTTTTGATTTGATTGACTCTGTTCTGTTATGTCACATTTGGTTCTACTCCCTTCCAAAAAAGTAATAAGAACTGTGGGAGCAACAAAACCCAAAATGGGTAATTGTCATTGTACAAAAGAGAGGAAAAGAAAGTGCTCTAAACGATATAACTGCATGTATATATAAGTGTATAAGATAGATAATGATATCACTGAGTTTTGTTGGATCATTGAACAGAACTGTTTGCAGTCTCACTGTTGGAATGTCCACTTTACAAGCTTTAATTTTGTGACTTGAACAATTATTTCTAAGATGACAATATGTAATCCATTAACTAGTGATTTCCTACTGTTTATTTTTTTCTGTAAATCTGTATAACTTGTACCCTTTCTCTGCTTTTTTTTTTCTTTCTCCTTAAATAAAATTAAAAAAAAAAAAGATAAATTGTAAGGGGCTGGGGATTTAGCTCAGCGGCATAAGTGCCTGTCTTGCAAGCAGGCAGTCGTGAGTTTGATCCCCGGTACCAATAAAAAGGAAAAAGAAAAAAAAAAAAAGATAAATTGTAACACCCAGCTGAATTGAATCAGCAAAGTGCTGGGTGTGGAAGGGCCACTTGAGGATTGTTGCCAACAGTATAAAATGAGAACTGAGGGGAAGATGGTGTGCTGTTGATTCTCCTGGAGAAGCTCGTCACCCTGGCTTACTATGTGAATTTGGCAGTTATCATTGGAGGAACTTGGGACCTCATTGTCACTGAGGATGGCTGTGTCTCTTTTTCGGGGAGCTCTGGTTCTTATCTTGAGCATTGCTTCCTTGCTCCAGTGCAGATTCCTGAGCTTGCTGGCATGGATCCTTCACCCTGCTGGCACGGATTTTTCACCCTGCTGCCACAGACTTTCTAGCTTTCACCACTGACCTTTGGCCTCTCCTGTGCAGATCCTTGATACAGACTTGCATGAGACATTGTCTTGGGCTCTAGGCTTCCACTTGTACTTGGGGAAGACATTGCGAAAGTCTCTAGGTCTTCAGCTGGACCCATGTAGAACATTACTGTGTGATCCAGGCCCTCAATTGTGTATTTTAAGTCTCTAGTGTGTGGACAGATTGCCTGCACTCTTTTGCATTTGACTCTTTCGGTAAATATTATAAAGTAATCCTATAAATTATGTCCTGTATTAAAGCTATTCCTTGTAAACCCTGACTACAAAGGAAGCATGCTGATTGAAGTTGATACAGTAGATATTAGCTGTTTGAGAGCCTCTTTGTAGCAATTATGCCTTGAGGAAGTACCAAATTCTTATAAGGGTTTCCTTTTCAGAGGTAGTTGTAATTCTTGTTCCTTGCAGATTGAAGTGATGCAGCTCAGGAAACCATCCTGAGCAATGTCCACAAGTGGCTTCTAGATACTGGTCAGGACCTACCTACACATGGCCTGTGTGAGTCCCCAGGAAGACAAGGAGGAATGTGTACTTCTGGGTCATAGACACAAAGGCCTTTAGGTTTATGACAAGTTTCAAAGATGAGCAGCTGGTGGAAAATGTGTGTGAATGTGAACACCTTAATCATGAGTCCAAAACAATCACTATTTCTATCATGTTGTAACTTGACTGCCTAGACCTCCATAGAGAACCCTGCCTTTGTAATAGTCTTCTTCAGCTCTTCCAAATCATCACTTTATTAGGAGGACATTTGAGCTTTTTCCCACCTCCAATGAAATCTGAATATTTACAATGAAATAATATTTCTATACAGCCAACTCCTCTTTCCCAAAATTCTTGTTTCTTTTTCTTTGAGTGGATCAGTCTCATAGATTCAAAATCTGTTTTCCAACCAACATGCAAAGCATCTGTGGTCCTGGGTGAAGTTCATGTACAGCAACCCATTATACAGATTACAAGGCAAAAAGTTCCTGGTGCCTCCTGGTATCCAGTGTTTCCCAAGTCGGTACACCTTTTGAAGGGCGAGGGGACTAGAAAGGGTGTGGGGGAACAGAACTCCCATAGGTACTTATTGCCTTTTGTGTTTAATTTTAATCATTGCTGGTGCTAATAAGATATATCAGCTCGCATGAGCTCATGGCACCTTGTTACCCTGAAATGCTTTTCTTGCAGCCAGTTGTATGAAGTTTCGCTGCATTGTTTCTAGCCATAATCATCCATAACTCTTCATGCTTTTAGCATTTGTCCTCCTCAGCTGCTGAGGACAAATTCAGATAACATAAAATTAACTATTTTAAAAGTACCATATGGTGGCATTCAGTACATTTATGCTGTTGTGCAGCTATCATCTTTAGCTACACAAAATTTTATGAGGACATTTTTTAACCTAATGCATGATGTTTTTGAATAAATGACTAGAATATGTAAGAGCTTTAAGAAACAGCTTGAGCCTTATGAGGTGGTGCATGGTTGTAATTCCAGCTACTTAGAAAGCTAAAGCAGGAGGATTGCAAAGCTAGTCTGGAAAATGTAGAGACATTTGTTTCAAAATAAAGAGATGGGAATTTTGCTTAGTGTTGGAGCATTTGCCTAGCATGTACAAAATCACAGATTCAATACCCAGCTCTAGTACCCGCAAAGCCAATCTCATTAAGACTTACTTATGCTAGAGTATGCACCATGCCTTGTTAATAATTAGATGAGGTCCAAAGTGAGAACATAAAAGGTATTTGGTTTACTAAAGAATGAATTTTTAAAAACCTAAAATTTTTTTTAAAAATCATTAAAATGATCAAATTGGGAATACTTACTGTTCAGAGGAATTGGGTTCATTTATTTAAAAGGTCCTATCCTATGAATTAGCTGATTTTCTAGTGACACAGAGAGGATCACATATGATGCAAAGTAGCTTATATTCAAGTCCCCCAAAATATTGTCACCATCTTTCTCATGTAAAATCTGTCATCTTAATTTTCCATTTTCTGAAATGATCCGTCCAATCACCATTATTCTTCTCCTTTTTCTATCTTATTCTTTATTTGGTAGGTGTCTCTTACAGAAAGTTTCCCTTTTCTCTTTACCTCACAATTCTGGGTTGCTTATTTTTTCCTGTCTGGTGCCAAAAGCATACAGAGCTTTCTCTCTTGTACTTACCTATCTATATTCTAGTCACCTGTTCTTAACCATCTGGCCCCTGAGACCACCAGTATGTCCCAGAACAATTATAGCCCAAGTGACAAATGTATTACTATCATGTTGAAATTGTATATACCATACATCTTGGTATGCTTCCAAGAATGTGAGGCCATTAGGCAGTCACATATGAGTCAGAGTGAAAAAATATTGGAATCATTCAATCAGAATATAAGCAATTTAGCCTTCTTTCTCTTTTCCCCCATATTAGTACAGTGTTTGACTTAACCACTCAATGCGTATACAAACACCAAAATGAGTAATTTAGATTTTTACTATCTGAAAATTTTTACTATACACATTACAGAATTTTGAGTCTTAGAGGAGGGTGATAGAATTGTGGTGCAATAAAACTGTTACTAGATTTAGCTTGTATGAAGCCCTGCGTTGAGTCCCCAACATCAAAATGAAATAAAATAAAAAATGTGTGTCTTCCAGAAGGGACATGAGGTTGAGAATTCAAAGATAGAGGCATAAAATGACAATGAAAGGAGAAAGTAAAATAAGGGTGGGAAAAATTAGAGTCGAATATAAAGTTCTGGTCAACTCTAATTCCTGCACATTTTCTAAGATCAGGCCCAAATACAGTGCTGAGCTTAGTTGCAGGCAGCTCAAAAAGGGAAAACCTTTAGACTGAGCTATGGATTAATCATCTAAAGAGCTGTGTGAAGGACTATAACTGGTTTTTATTTTCCAGAAATAAAAGTAGCCTAATTTTGCTTTTATTCTAAGAAAAATACTTTCTAAAAAAACAATCTACCTTAAACAAATTACAAAAATTCAATATAAATACCCCATTACAGATAACTGTGACCACATCCCTAATCTTCTATGTAGTTAGTCTAGAAAAGGAAACAGTTGGTCACACAAGTATACTAGCTAATTTATATTTCATGCAGTCTAAGAACTTGTTACTTTTCCTACATCCTCATCTATACCGTGTCAGTGTTACTAATTCTTCATAGACCTATTTAAAAAAAAGGATAATTATTTTTTACTATCTTTAGTACTGATATCCGATGTGACATTCTCCCATGGTTTGTAATGTCTTTGATTAGATCTGATAAGGGCTTTTTCTACACTGTTTCCTCCCACCCCCCAATACTAGAGATTAAACCCCAGGACATCATATATAATTAAACAGGTGCTCTGTACCTTAACTACAGCCTCAGCCTTCTGTTTTGTACCAGAGTCTTGCTAAATTGCCTAGGTTAGCCTTGAACAACTTGTAATACTTCTGCTTCAGCTTCCCAAGTAGCTGTGGATTACAGATATGTACCACCATGCCTCCCTAGACTTTTCTTATAGTATCCCTGAATTATGAGTAATAGTATCCTACTAGGTTTTTAATTCAATATAAACAGATTTTCTGGGGGCCAATATAATATAGTCTGATAACCAGCTTCTTATATCTAAGACTATATTTGTGGCAGAGACCACTAGATTCCTACCAAGACTTACTCTTTTTTTTTTTTCTGGACACAATTAGACTACATTTACCAGCTTCATTTGAAATTGTGTGACTGTATGTCTTAAGATTTCTCCAGTACATTGTTAAGTAGGAGTGATCTGAGTCGCTTCCTGGCCAAGCCCATAAAAATCTTCATAATGTGCTTCTCAGTAATCCTCCCTCCCTCCAGCTGAATGAAATAGCAATGCTCAGGAAAACCCTGTTTAATAAGCCTTCATCCTGGTTCTTGGGTCCTTGACTGTGTGGATAGAGTTGCATGGGATATCTAACATTCACCCAGATCTGTTCACATAAGAATTACTATATTCATTATTGTTTAAGCTACTTAGTTTTTAGAGTCTATTTGTTACTATAGTTTAGCCGAACCTAAATAATATATTTTGTAGCAAATATAACTGAACAAAAATTAAGTTATACTCAAATGCTCAGTATCATCAGGATATATTCTCTGCCCATGACATCGTTCTAAAATGGTTTTATTCGTAGTTAGCTTTTCTCCATATCACAGGATACTGATCACAGCAGTTCGAGGTCTATGTAGTTTTGGTTTTTGTGGTAAAAGGATTGGAATACTCTGGCAAACTTTGTTTACATTCTTATGTCTAGGTGGAGTGATAGTTACCCCCTAAACCCCATGAACAAAGCAAGATTACATGTAATGGAACAGTGAGTCTCTAAAGAAAGAGTTTCTGAACAATAAATAATAAATATCAGAGTACAGTGTGGTTAAGTGAAAACCTAAAAATTAATGTAGGTATGAAACATGGGTGCCCTGGATGAAGGTATGGTATAAATATAAAATAAAAGGAATAAATTGGAGGAACGTTGGGAGAAAATATGTCTTGTTTGAAAGTTTATGTTGTTGGGGGGAGAAAAACAATAGGAAAACAGTCAAATGAACTTTTTTTAAATTAAAAAAAAATCAAGTTGTGGTAAATAACATAAAATTTGCCATGTGAACCAAATAATTTCAAGAATGCTATAGTAGTAAGTATATTTACATTTTTTTAAAATGGTGTCTTTTTCAGTTAGGAAATAGTAAAATAATAGTACTGTCAAAAGATTGGAGAGATTTGAAAGAGAAGGCAGTTGAAGCCTAGTAAGAGCACGTGTCTTAACCACTGATTACACAAGCCAGACCATAAATTTCTTTTCAGCCTATGAAATAGTTCTGAGCAGGTGACATGTGAGGCAGTAAGAGCTAACAGCGGGAAAGCTTTACAGCTAGGTATTCAATACCAGCATTTGTCACAGACAAATCTGATTAGACTATGTAATCAGTGTCACCAAATTGGGTCTGTCTAGTTAGATGAGAATACTTACGGTTATGGGATATTTGGGAATGTGACATTTTTCTCCTACCTATAAGAATCAGACTGACACCAGGATTTCAAAAGCAGTTTCTACCTCTTATCAATTGATTGTTATCAGCAACAAAAATGACTTTGTATTGACCAGTTGGCTTGACATATCTTAAATATTTCCCTTGCTTCAATGCAAAATAGTCACAGATGGAAACTTAAAAGGCCTTACCATAAAGACAGAACAACTTGAACGCCTGGTTGCTAACAGCAACATAACAATAAAATACGGGAACTCTGTGTTACAAAAGTGTAAAGACATCTAGGGAGAGCACTGATTTAAACAAGTTCATACTGGAGTGCCTCGAGTGGGTACAGTTACAGAAATAATCCCAGAAGTGTTCATCATAAAGATAAATGTTGAAATAATGGAAACTGATCCCTATCGTATCTTTGGTAAAACTTTTAAGGAATCGCTGCAAAATGGCAGGAAGCTCAAACTACTGTCAACAAATATTTGAGTGTTCTGCTCTTTGTATTTTAAGATCCGAATTCCACGGGACAAATTAAATGTGCAACTCTGTAGCAAGACAAAATGTTTGCAATATTTCTGTGTTTTAGTATTATTTCTTTTTACCTTGGATACTAGGCCCAAAGACCCACTGTTTTTATATGTTTTAATAGTATAGCAAGTTTCTAATCTACAAATTAGTTGCATTCCAAAAGTTGCATATAGGCAACTTATTTAAATTCAACACATTTTACCATACAAATTACGTTATGTTGTAGTTCAGAATAATTCACAAAGCCCATTTAGTGTATAATTTATTTGAATAGCACATTCACAAAATGTATTGATTAACAATGAAAGTAGAAATGCAATAACTGTCTCCATTTTTAAAAGAAGAAAAATATATATGAGAAAAAAATTTTTCAACTGGGATTGATTCAGTTAAAATCAAAAGCAGAAGCAAGAGAGATTTCAAATTATGCATTATTTTTTTCTGACAGCTAAACGAGCAGATGCTCAGATTTTGATTTTTCTAGTTCTTTTGCTAGCTAACACACACTGCTCTTGCCCCAGAACAGAAAGTTGTTCTATAGTGCAAAGCGGGAAGATGTGGAAAGTATACACAAAATGATTTTAAAATGAATTTGAAAAAAAAAGCAGAAAAAGAAAGGAAGCACTACTAACCTGATTACTTAGAGATTTTTTTTGTAGCAAAGAGAGGGATTATATCAACATACTTCTTTAATGTCCATATGAAAATTAAAAACACACTTTTCCTTGCCCCTAAAATGTTCACTGAGTGTCATCTCCCTCAATTATAAAAATGAAGATTGTTGTGGGAATTAAAGAAAATAAAAACAGCACCTGTTATAACAATATACATAATTATTGCTCAAATGTAATCCTGCTCATCCCTTAAATGTATCACATAAACATTAATAATCCACATTCACATAAAATTATGATATGTTGCTAAATTAGACTGAATTGCATATCTGAAGCTGAAAGCTTACGAAGAAGTAGCAAAGGTAGGAAAAATTATTAAGCTTAATTATTAATTAAAAATAAAGAATTTTTAATTTTTGAAATGTATACAGCTTTATGGGGTACATTATGGTAATTCAATACATATATATGATGTGTTTTAATCAAGTCAAGATTTTCCAGTTTTTGTGTTTGGGAAATTTTGTGCATTTCCAGTCATAATAAAGAATGTTTATCTTTTGTGAGTAATAATTCTGTTTTGCATTGCCAGTACCCCTTTCCATAGAAGCAGTTGCCACTTTCAGTATGCACTTTAAGAGATTCCCCATTGTTGTAATCAGGGTTTCCAAGGGAAACAATGTAATACAGAACGCATAATTTATAAAATTATTTTATAATAGTCATCCAAAGAGTCGAACACAAAAAAAGTGCAGAAAATCTGTCCAAACAGTAAAGACCCCAAAGAATCCAGCTGAGGGCCTGGATCCCATGGCAATGTCTCTCACGAGTCCAGCTAAAGATAGAGGCCATGACAATGTCTTCCCCGAGTCCTACTGGAGGCCTAGAACCCATGACAATGACTCATGTAAATCTGTACCAATTACTTAGGAATTTATGACAGATTGCTTGATGAAGGATGGTACAGTGAAAGAAGCAAATATATGATCGTCTGTCAATCACAATATCTTGATTTTTGTTTAGGGAGCCAATATATGTTTGTGTATAGAATTTCAAATCTCAAAAATACAAAATGTCAACTCAATCAGTTATTCTCACAAGGTTGAAAGTCCTAAGAATGTGAGGAGGTGTCTTTATAGAAAGGAAGGAGATAACATTTGGGTGATACTCTGGACCAGAGAAGCCTGGCTTCAATGTTTTTTGTTTTGTTTTGTTTTGTTTTGGTCTTTTTCCTTTTTATCGGTACTGGGGATCGAACTCACAACTGCCTGCTTCCAAGGCAGGCACTTATGCCACTGAGCTAAATCCCCAGGGCCATGGCTTCAATGTTTTACTAAGTTGAAACTCTATTGAAGATATTTTAAGGAAATGAGTTTGAAAATTATTAGTATCTCAGCCTCTTACTCACTGAACCCAATTTTTGTGCTCAAAGAGTTGGCTCTCAAATACTACTATACTTCCTGTTACGCTAATAACTGTCACATTTCATTAAATGATTATGTGATTTTTCTGTATCAGAATGAATCTGTTTATTAATGATAAATAGTGCCTGGTGGTTAACTAAATTAAGTAAATTAATGAAGAGTATTCATAACTTCATGGGTTAATAAATAAATACAATTTTTTAAAAATTAAGACTAATGTACCACTAAACATGCTGTATTTTCATAAGCTGTCCATTTTTTAAAATGCTCAGATAGTGTTGTGATTCAGTAACAGTAGCTCAGAGAACAGTCCTTAACTCTTATGGTCTGTGATAAATGACCAAGATTTGATTTCTATGAAAGCTTTTGGTCTAGAAATCTATTTCTGTGGGTCTAGAAATAAATCAGCTGCCATATCTGCACATTTCAAATCCAAACTAAAGTTTGGGCTAGGCCTAAGCTTTACAGGTATCATAACTTTATAATTCCCTGGAAATTCTAATAATATTTGCTAGTTTATTAAATCTTTCATTTTTATCTCTACAGCATAAAATGTTCAACTTAGACTTTCAAAATGAAAATCTAATATTTAATTATACTGATTTATACCTCACTATGAATGTTTGCTAATTGTGAGAAGAAAAATACTCCCCTTCCTATTGGGAATGTACTAGATTGTAATTTGTATGCTTAAGTTAAGCAAGTATCATTATATAAAATGAAGATTTTCAATCATAGTGATAAATGTCCTCTTATTTTAAGATAGTCTTTTTAAAAACTAGGGTTTCTATATGTCTTAATATCTACTTAACTGGCCTAAGAAATTCATCCTCCTTCCTTTCTTTCATTTTTAATGTGAATTTAAGATGTTTTAACATACACTATAATTCATATGCATTCATTGCAGGATGACTAAGTTAATTTCTTGTGATATTTTGGTAAGTGTTCAAATTTTTCAATTATAAATATACTTTACACATTGGAGATGACTTACCTTAAGAAAGAAGTATATAGTAAGTGAATAATGTATTTTCAGAAATTGATGCCTGCACCTCAATAAAAAACCTGAAGTGGCTGCTTCTTTAGTTCTTTAAGTAAACACTTTATTATACCTATTAAATTGTCATGAATTCATGGTTTAGATTTTTCTTGATGGTTTTCTCCAGGGGAAGGAGGTAGTATACTTATAGTTCTACTTTTTCAGGGGATCAAATATTCCTTGCACTTTGGAAAATAAATATCAAATATTTTTCTTTACTTTGAAAAACATACTGTCTTCAATGTTTGATTTCCACAGTGATAAGAGAAAACTAAATGAAGTAAAATAATCATCACTTCTAGGACATCCATGCTTGACTTGTGAATATAATTAGAAAATGTTTAATTTTTTTTGTAAATCTTCCTGTATAACTACAATAGATTATACATTTATTGGTTGAGTAATAGATTTTTTGGAGTTTAAATTCTTGTTTGAGTGTAGTATTATCATGAAACTTTTTGTTTGTCTTTTTGTTTCTTTGAGACAGTCTTGCTATGTAGTTCAGGCTGGCCTTAAACTCATTATGTAGCCTAGGCTGGCCTCAGACTCATAGCAAGCCTGCTGCTTCAGCTCTCCAGTACTGGGATTACAGCTGTGCCACTACATCTGGCTATTTTGGAGCATTTTTATTAATAGTAAATAAGAAAATTTGTATGTGTAAAGTACAAACAAATTTACAATAGGTTCATCTTTTTTTCTTAAACGGTAATATTCTTCATACAAGGTTTTAGGCCTAAATTTTATAAATTTAATTTAATGGCTTTTTAAAAATTAATGGTCAGGTTTAAAGAACACCAGTATGCTATTAACTCACCACAAAACATTTGCACTGATACAATAAATGGGTACCTTGAATTCTTTGTTTTGTTTTGTTTAGTTTTTGCTGTCTTTCTGGGTATAGTTTAAGACTTTTGGGCTTTGGAATCTTGAAAGGCTAACCCATATTATATAACTTTCAGAATAACTGAACATTTTGATACAATATCTGATTTTCTACCATGAAACATGCTGGGATTCCTTCTGAGAAACCTATAACTATAGGGAATCTAGGAATAACTATAGGGAATAAGATTTTATGTAATCTTTTGAATTAGTTGACAGTTATAAAGATTAAGCTTATCTATAAGGCTTCTTTAATTATTCTTTTAAAAAAACTTTTATCTGTTAAGATGATCTTCCACAAATATATAAATATATGTAGAATAAGACAAATTATAGAATCATCACATTTTTCAAGCAGGAGTGCCCCATTTAATTATCATGGAAAAATAATAGTTTATGACAGTTATTAATAAAGTTTTTAATTGGATATCTATAATAATACCAACTTTGCAAATGCTTATTTTAAAACCTTAAATGGAAAGAGCTTATAGTTGAAGTTGGAGAAACACTTCAACTCAAATGCCAGCTTTAATACTGCTTCACTTAGCTGTGTATATTTGGGTAAGTTAATCATTCTGGGCCTCTTTTTGCTCACCTGTAAAAGAGTTTTTTATTGATGAGAGATAAACTAAACATTGCCTGGTACATAGCAGTTTCTTAATAAATAGATGCTGCATCTGAGTTTTATCAAATTATGCTTTAAATCATATGTAAAAATGATTTTCAGTGTAACAGTTCCTATTTTAGTACTCATAATTGATGTTCATTTTACTTACAATGCTTCAGTATAACCAAGTTTGAAAACGCACATCTAATATATGTGGTTGTGCTTCTGGCTTTCAATCACTCTCACTTTCTTATGTTATGCACTAATACTTCCCAGCCCCCTTTCCAATGCAGAATTCAGTCTTTTGTACTTAGAATTATCACCTCTCCACACTGCTTGCTGCCAGTGTGATAAAAGGCAAAGTCACTCAGTTAAGAGTCTTATTTTGGCCCCTTACCTTCTTCATCACCATCCCTCTAAGCCTGAAGTCCCTGTCAAACATCAAAAGCCTGAAATTTGCTTATTTACATGGGTACAGCTATCTCAGATCTATGTAACCTCTCTCAGCGCCACCTCTTTTTCCTGCCCAAAGTCACCTCCAGCTTCCCACTCATCTCACACTGCTGCACAAATGGGAAATACTGGGCTGGGAGTAGGTATGTGGTTAAAAATCCTTACCAGGGGTCACATATGCTTCTGGATCACAGCCAAAACAGGCTTCTGCCTTTGATTTGATACTGGCTGGAAGAAAATCTCTCTCCCACTGTTTTAGATATCTTCTGATTTCTGAAACACTGGAATCTAAAGATTAAGGACTACCCAAATATCTGTCCTAGCTTGTGTATAGTTAGTAGTCCTGGGCAAGTGACGCCTATGTCAGCTGTCTCATTCTTTAGGAGTATTGATGTCTCCTCATACACCTGTCAGTGATCTAACTAACTCATTTACAGTGTTGCTAAGACCCTAGGAAGATAGTATTTGTAGGTAGCATAATCTGTAATAATCCTTTTGTCTTGTTCAACTTTTTAATACTTATTTTTTAAAATGTTTTCACACTGGAGATGAACCCAAGGCCTTTCTGCTCAGCTACGTCCACAGTAATACATTTATTTATTTTGTTTGCTTATTCAATTTTGAGGCAAGATCTTGCTAAACTTCCCAGACTGAGCTCCAGCTCACCATCCGCTTGGGTCAACCTACCAGAGTGCTGAAATTATAGCCACACCCTGCTGTAAGTTTTATCTTATTGTTGTTGTGAGGTGTTGAGCCTAGGGTCTTATCTAACTTCTAAATGTGTAAGAACACCTTATATGTAGAGGAAAGGGAAATTATTTATAAATAATACCCCTTTATTAATAAATCACTCTCCACCCTTGCTGAGGAGCAAACCCAGAGCTTTGCACTAAGTATATGTTAGGCAAACACTGGACCACTGAGATACATTCCTATCCCCATTCATAATTGTTGTCAGAACCTATCTTTACTACAATGGTTACAAAATTTTAATTTTTTCAAGCCTGGGACCTGTGCTATATTTGCCATTCAACATTGTGGTAAGCAAGAGTTCTTTTCTCCTCTAACTTTCGTATCCATTTATTATTTAGCACTATGACTTTTGAATTTCTGATTTTTTTTATTTTTTAGTAGTACATATATGTCTTAGCATTTTATTTTCAAAGTCACTTTAAATTCATCATGGCTGTTGAGTTTTTTATGGAATATTTATTGATATTTATCATATTAAAACTCAAAATGAGAACTTTAAAGTATTTATTAATTTTAAAAGAACATTAATAAATTGGATACATATAAATGTAAAAAATATTTAGTTATCCCACAGTATCCATGGAAAATTTGTCTTGAGACCTTTTTCAGACACCAAAATTTGTAAATCCTCAAGTCCCTTATATAAAATGGCATTTTATTTGCATGCTACGTGCAGCATACAACATAGTTTGAACTATCTAAATTACTTACAATACCTAATAGAATGTAAATATTATGTTATCAATTGTTATACTGTGTTATTTAGGTAATAATGACAAGAAAAAATCTCCACATGTTCAATACGGTTGCAGTTTTTTTGAATATTTTGCTTTAAAAAATGAAAACCTAAGAATTTTGTATTGAATATTCGGTTCTGTCTGTGGTTATAGAACCTACAGGTACAGGAAGGGCCAAGTGTATATTTGATCAGAGATAACTTTATTTTATAAAATAAAAAAGAGAAAAGTTTACCATCACTTTATCTTATAAAATGTATGTAATGTCTGGCTTAAAAAGCTGGACTTTTGTAATTGTTTTTCTGATCACCACTTGTCAAAGAGGGTGTCTTTCCTCCAGCGCATATTTTGCCACTTTGTGAAAGAGCAGATGCCTGAATGTGCCTGTAGGTGTTTCTGCATTTTCTGTGATTTTTTTCCACTAGTGTGTGTGTGTGTGTGTGTGTGTGTGTGTGTGTGTGTCCCCATCCATATGTGTTTACTAGTACCATGCTGTTTTTATCACTGTAGTTTGTGATATAACTTGAAATTCAAGACTGAAATGCTTCCTGTTTTGTTCTTATTTGCAGGATTACTTTTGCTATTTTAGGTCTTCTCTGGTTTCATATAAATTTTAGGGGTTTTTTTTTCTAGTTTGATAAGGAATCCTGCTGGCACTTTGATTGGGATTGCATTATGTGTACCAGTTTTGGCAGTCTGGCCATGTTGACAAAACTGGTTTTGCCTATCCAGATACATGGAGTATCGTCCATTTTCTACTGTCTTCTATCTCCTTTTTCACAGTACTGTAGTTTTCATTTGTAGAGATTGCTATGATTTATATCTGGATGCCCCCAAGGATCTCATGTGTTTATATATGTAAAGCTTTTGGAAGATGGTTGGATTACGGAAGTTTATTGCTGATTCTGCATTAGGTGGTAGGATCTGATTGGAAATACCATGTCACTGGGAGTGTGTCCTGAAAGTTTATCTCCACCTTCTCTGTCTCTGTCTCTGTCTCTCTCTGTCTCTGTCTCTCTGTCTCTCTGTCTCTCTCTCTCTCTCTCTCTCTCTCTCTGTCTCTCTGTCTCTCTCTCTCTCTCTCTCTGTCTCTCTCTCTCTCTCTCTCTGTCTCTCTCTCTCTCTGTCTCTCGGCTTCCTGTCCACCATGTGTTGAACAGATCTCCACCACTCTGCCCTTGTGCCATGCCATCCTACCTTAGAGCTAGCTGACTGTGGACTAAAATGTGAGCCAAAATAAACCTCTTCTTCCTTAAGTTGTGAATATTGGGTATTTTGTCCCAGCAAACAGCAAAGTGACTAAGACAGAGAAGTATTTCATTTCCTTGGTTAGTTTAATCTTATTTTAGTTTTTCTTGAGGCTATTGTGAATGGTGCTATTTTCCCCCTCAATGAATTCATTATTAGTATACAAGAATGTTATTGATTTTGTGTGCTGATTTTTGTTTCTGCTACATTGATGAATTTGTTTATAATTCCTAGGATTTGGTGGAATTCTTTGGATCTTCTATGTAAAGGATCATGCTGTTTATGAATAAATATAGCTTTGCTTCTTTCCTTTTTTTTTTTTTTTTTTTTTTTTTTTTGTCTTTTTCGCTTTTATCGGTACCGGGGATCGAATGCACAACTGCCTGCTTGCAAGGCAGGCGCTTATGCCGCTGAGCTAAATCCCCAGCCCCCGCTTCTTTCCTTTTTATACATACATCTTTTATTTCTTTCTCTTGCCTAAGTACTCTGACTAAAGTTTTGAGCACTATAATGAACAAGAGTGGTGATACTGGATAACCTTATCTTGTTCCTGATTCTTTTATTAAAAGCTTTAATTTTTGCCCTGTTTAATGGGTTGTTGACAGTAGATTTGTCATAAGTGGGTCTTATCGGATTGAGATGAAGACCTTCTGCACCTATTTTCTTCAGAATTTTATCATGAGTGGATGTTGGATTTTATCAAAAGCTTTTTCTTTGTCCATTGAGATGATCTGAGATTTTTGTCCTCGCTTCTTTTATGTAATGTGTTACATTTATTAACCTGCGAATGTTGAACCATGCTTGCATCCCTGGGATGGAGCCTGCTTGTTCATGATGTATGATGTTTTTGATGATTTGTTGCATTCTGTTTGCCAATATCCTGCTGAGTTTTTTTTTTTTTTTTTTTTTTTTTGTCTATGTTCATCAAAGAGTTTGACCTGCAATTCCCTTTTTTGTTGGCTTCTTATCTAATTTTGGAGTCAAGTTAATGCTAGTATCCTAAAATGAATTTGAAAGTACTCCTGCCCTTTCAATTTTATTATGGTTTCAGAAGTACTGACATTATAAAATTCAGTGGTAAATCCATCAGGCCTTTATTAACTGATAGTGTTGTTTTTGTTTTTGTTTGTGTGTTTTGGGGGGTAACTACTTCAATCTCATTGCCTGTTATTATATTAGTCAGGATTTTTATGTCTTGATTCATCTTTTGGTAATTCATATGTGTCTAGGAATCTGTCCATGTATTCTAGATTCTTCAGTTTCTTAGCGTACAGTTTTTCATAGTAGTCAATGATGATCTCTAGATTTCAGCAATATGTGTTCTGATTTTACCTTTTCATTTCTAAACACATTGATATAGATCTTTTCTTTCCTTCTTTTGGCAAGTTTGGCCAAGGATTTATTTTGTGTATTCTTTTATAGAATAAACTCTTCAATTCATTTGTATTGTGTCTTTACTCTCAATGTCATTAATTTCTACAGTAATCTTTATAATTTATATCCTTTTTTTGTTATCATTTCTTTTATTTCGTGAAACTGCCCATATTGCAGGTTTTCATTAATGAAATATGGAAGCGAACAGATTCTTTTTTCAACAACATTCTAGTATAAACTTGCTCAATTTAGTATTTTATTGCTAATAAACCTTACAGATGCACAGCTTGTAAAATAAACCCCTTAAATGCTGAATGTGTAGTGCATGCTCCAAGGTATAAGAAGTAACTAAAAATGAACATATAAAAGTACATCTGGACTAACACAGTAGTGAGTATTGGCACACATTTATTATAACACGGGAAAAAATAATAAAAAGAGATACAATTCAGTCTTGAAAAGGTTAGAAATGCTAATATATTATTGTTTCTAACTATCTGTACCACATTATAATGCTTGGAAACCAGATCATAAGTCTGGCATAGAAAATTACACAAATTTATTCAGTATTCACAACTGCTTTTAAAATCACAGTAAATTAACTTAGTTAATAATGGAATAGCATTTTGTTTCTGAAAGGAATGCCTCCCTCCATGGATTTTCTCATTAATTTGACTAGTTAAGTTAGTTGTCAAAAATGGCATTGGAATTTTCTGTGAGCCTACAGATGAGTATTACTAAAAACAAAGAGACAAGAATTTAACAGTTATGATAGCAAATGAGTCTGTGCAGTAAGAGTGACAAATATTTCACTAGTAAATTCTACATGAGGATGCCTTTAGTTGCCACAGATTAAAGTTAGCAGCAAGTTAAATACTGTTCTAGTGTTCAACTAAAATCATTCATACTACAAAGAAGATTCCATTTAGCATCTTTAGCTTACCTTCCCAATTTATGTAATAAATGCAGCAAAATTAGTGAAAATGTGTTGGGTCATAAGTTCAGCTTCCATGCTTATGTTGAGAAACTGTATAGAATTGTAAGAGAATACTTATAAAACAGAATTTTAAAAATTCAAAGATACAATAAATGATCATTCTCCATTCCAGAGAATCTTTGTAAGAGTAAATGGCCAACATGTCTAATAATGCTATCATCAGGGGAGGGGCATACTCTGTTCCTAACCATACTATAAAAGCAGGGCAAGACTCTCAGAAGTTATACACTGAAATATAAAATGATTCACAAATTCATAAAAAAATTTTCCAAGGCCACTGACAAAATAATACTAATGAGCAATAAGCTATAATATCATTTCACTTTTTGATCTGTGGTATAAGAATGGCATAAAATAGATGAGGAAAATGTGGTACATTCCTGAAAATTCAAAATAAAACAGGAAAAGTGTTTACATTCTAATGTTTCAATTATCCTATTAAAAGAAATAAAATTTAAGAAAATAAGATGTAAACATTTAAAAAGACTAAAGTTTATTTTAATAAAGCCATGAACTTGAAAATTTATTTTGACCTCAAAGCTGAGTAAGGAATAATTTGTTCTTTAAAAAGCATCTCATTTGTTATTGGTTAATTTAGTATGATTTCCTAAGTACCAAATTAAGAAATGTAGGAAATGTGTGACCCACCTAAAAAACAAAACAAAAACACAAAACCAAGCAGTACTAAAAAGATATTTACACTAAACAAAAAGCAGTGTGTAATGACTACTTCCATGAGTTAGTAGAGATAATAAATACTTCCTGATATTAGGTGTAGTTATGGAAGGTTTATTGCACTTCTAGGACTTTGAACTACATCATTAGGTTATTTAAGTTCATTCTGCTTTTCTAATGTGGACACTCACAGCAATAAGCTTCCCACTTAGGAGTCCTTTTAATGTGTGACAGGTTCTGGTATGTTGTACTCTTGTTTATTTTTTCTGTGACCTATTTTATTTATTTATTCATTTCTGTGAACCCAAATATACAAGCGTATGTTACTTATTATCTAGGTGTTTGTAAAATTTCTGAAGATTGTTTTGCAATTAATTTATAGTTTCAGTGTGCTATGATTTGATAGTATTATTGGGATAATTTTAATTATTTTGTATTTAAGCAGGGTTTATGGGCTAACATGTGGTCTATTTCAGAGAAAATTTTGTGTGAAGTTGAAAAGAATTCATTTTCTGTTGTTTAGGAGTAGAAAGAAGACCATAGATGTCTACTAAATGCATTTTTTGAAGGTGTGTTTGAGCTCTGGTATTTCTTTGTTGAGTTTTTGTTTGGTTGATTTATTTGTGAAATTGGAATATTAAGGTTCCCCAATATAATTGTGCTGATGTTTATCTGATTTTTTTATGCCTAGATGTGTTTGTTTTATGAAATTGGTATTTAATGCACTGGTAGAGGATGCATAAGCATTTAAAGTTGCTATCTCTTCATGTTGATTTGCTCCTTTAACTAATATGCAGTGACCTTCTTTGATTCTTCTGATCAGTTTTGGCTTAACATTCAGCTAGTCAGAAAACAGGACAGCTACTCCTGTTTTCTTACTTTTTTTTTTTTTTTTTTTTTTTTTGGTACCAGGGATTGAACTCATGCCCTGGCACAGGCACTTGTACTGCTGAGGTATACCCCCAGCCCTTTCAAACTTTATTGCATGGAATGTTGTTTTCCATTCTTACCTTTCTCTCTTTCTTTCTTTCTTTCTTTCTTTCTTTCTTTCTTTCTTTCTTTCTTTCTTTCTAGACAGGATCTCCCTGTGTAATTCTGACTGGTCTTGGACAATGTAGCCCAGGTTAGCCTTGAACATGGGGCAATCCTCCCACCTAAGGGATTCTAGGCATGTGCCACCATGTTCAGATGGCTATGAGTCATATTTCTCATTCCAGTGTGTGTGTTACTGATTCCTTTATTTTTTCCATTTATTTCTCACTCTGCTTTCTGTTTTGTTCCATCCAGCCAAGTCATCATTTGCCCCACGAACTCTGTCTGGGATATTTTTGATAGTTTTTTGTAGTGCTAGTTTGGTGGTTATAATTTTCTTAAGGTGTTCTTTGTCATAGAAATCGCTTTTTCACCATCAATTTGGAAAGACAGCTTTGCTGGATATATTAGTCTATGTTAAAATTTTTTTTCTAAGTTAATAGTGCCTCACTCCAAGTTCTGTTGGCCTTTAGGTTTGTGTGTTGAGAAGCTTGCTATAATTCAAATTGCTTACCTTTATAAGTCATTTGTTGTTTTTGTTTAAGAGCTTTAAGATTCTGTTCTTCTGTTGGTCTCTTGGAAGTTTGCCTATGATGTATCATAGAGAAGTTCTTTCTGGTCATGGCTATTTGTGTTCTATATGACTTGCTTGCCTGCATATAAATTCTTTCCACTTACTTGAAAAGGTTTCTGCTATTATTTTTGTATATGTATATGCTATTGTTTTTGTATTTATATACTTTTCTCTACTCCTGATTAATCTTATGTTGGTTTTCTTTGTGTCATATTGTAGCTGTTGAGTCTGTTTCCTCTTTCTTGTTTTTAAGGTATCTCTGAGTCATGTGCTTCAGATCAGTCCTTGCCATTGTTTTGCAAGAAAATCTGTATTGGTTATCAGAATGTCAACATATCCAACTGTATGTCAATCATAAACATAAACACTTGTTTTAACAATTTCGCCATTCTGTCAGTGCCCCTCAGAGTCTGTACTATATACTGCTACTAACAGACTGATACAGAAGGAGAAGAAAGAAGAAAAGGAAGAGGACTAAGATGTCAATAAGAAGAGAGTAAGAGAAGGAAAAATATCAATAAATGGAATATTGACACTAGATAAGGCTCTGAATTATTTTTATAGCTTGAGTAATGAAACAGTGTTAAGGGATTTTGAGAGAGATTTTGTTGGAGCAGGAGGAGGGAAAATTGAGGAAAGTTGTATATCAGAAGCTGTTCATTTGTTGGTAGTTTATATTTGGATCGTCTATGCACAATTTTGATGAGCGTTACCCTAACATCCCCACGAAAGATACTGCTTAATTTCAAACACTGGTTAATTCTTACTCTTTGTTACATGAAAATAGACACTTCATATGCCAAATGAAAGGAAGAAGAAAAGGAAGGGAAAGTAAGAGAATGAGAAAGGAAGAGAGAAGAAAAAAGAAACAAGGATAAAGAAAGGGAAGGAAAAAATGAATACAGAGCTCTGTGATTTGCTTAATTGCCTGCCTATGAGCAAGGTGACCGGGTGTGCAGGGCTGTGCAAGTGGCTAACTAAGCTTTTGTCTCTGTCCTGCAGCCTACCACTGGAGTTACATCAGAGAGGGAGAGAATGGTATACTTTGCACAACACCTGATTCTCTGCAGGGCAACTCTTAAGGTTGCCTCTGTGTTTTCCCTCCAGGAACCTGCTGCTTATTGCATCCCTAAATGGCCTCTAACCCAGGAACTGCTGTCTGTCGCTCAGCTCCCAATCCTTTTTTTTTTTCTCATCCCTTTTCCCAAAGCATCACTCTAATACATGAACTTGGTAAAGCCCCAGGGCTCCCTTCTTTTAGCAGTTCTGGCAGGGAATGTTGCGTTTTTGGTTTGGGTTTTTAGTTTTGATTTTTGTGGATGCCTGCCAGCAGCCATGGAAAACATACAGGATGTTTCATAAGCACAAGACTCCCAGTGTATGGGGAAAAAATATCCAAGTAATTCTTTCTGAGTAGGTCTGGCCTCTTCTTTCCCCAGTCTTGCCACTCCCAGAGACTGCTCGCTTATGAGACCTGCATGCTGCAGTTTACTCATTACTCAAATTCTCATCCGTAACTGAAGTGGCACAGTTGTTTTCAAGTTCCCAAAGGCCTGCCAGTATCCTCTCATTCACTACTCCCTGGCTTTTACTTTCTCTGATGCTATAGTTTGCAAAAACAGTGTCTCCCTTGCTGTGTTTCTCTGCCTGGTGGAGAGGCTAGGCTGATAGGGAGCTTAGTCCATTGGCCTGGCTGCCTCTGAAATGCCTGTTCTCTCCCTCAGGGAGTGCAGTCCTGTACTCAGGTGGATGTGTGCCATACGTGGTGTGCCAGCGCTGCTGCAATACAGGAATCCTCTGGCTTCCTTTTTAAACTCACTAATGCTGGGTTTTGGTCCAGTGAGTTTCTCCTGATTACTGTGCTGAATCTGTCTTTCTCTATTATGCCTGCCTCAGTGTGCCTGCTTTTCTCCATGTACTTGTCAAAGTCTCCATCCCTCACTGCCACGATCTCCAAGATGTGTACTTTTTAAAAGTATCTTTCATGTCACAGATTTTTATGAGCAAATGTTTACTCAGCGATTATCAAGAAATTAAGCTAATTCATGAATTAGTCTTCCAGTTTTTCCATTTATACACAAAAATAGACATTACTTTTGATTTTTATGGTTCTTAGTAGTGCTTCTAAGATAATTTATAGACCTAAGAATGGAAATGTTCATTTCCACTTCACAAATATGCCTGTGTCCTTTAGAGTTGTACTACTAGGAACTATAGACCTCTTAGTCTTCTTTTCATGTGCTAAACTTTATTAAGGTATACTTAAAAGTTTACAGATCACACATGTACTTTCAAAATTCTATGTACCACAATTATGTGTTTTAGGTGATTTTCTTTTTTTTTCTTTTTTTTTAATTTTAAAGAAGGTAAAATTAAACACAACAAAACAGAATAAAACAGAACATAAGAAAGCAATATAAGAGACATAAATTTCAAAGCAAGGCAACCAGAGGTCTTTACTATCTGTCATATTGTCTCTTGTTTTCTTCCAAATAGTTGTCCATATTTTTGCATACAGTGAATTCACACAAAACAACATAGTATAAAACTGATCTGAACAGGATGATGAAGGAGGTCAACAATGGCTGTCATGATGTCTCTCATTCTCTTCAGAGTAATTGCCCATACCTTCATGTATGTTGAAATTAAACAAAATAGACTAAAATCACTCTGAACAAAGAATAATAGTATTGCTGGATTTCACATCATGATGCTACGGAATCACCACTGGGTACTGTAGTGTCTCTTTTTGTTCAAAGTAGTTATTCATTTCATCGTGCATTATATAATCAGTTCTCATAAACTGTTTATAAGTTCTATGCATGAATGAGTCTCTCTACCTGTACATCTATACGTTCTGTATTAGCAGGAAAAACAAAACAAAGCAAAACAAAACAACAAATTCCTAGAAAAACCTGAAATGGGAAAGTCGTATAAAACTGCAATATAAGGTGATCTACAGTGGTTACTATGATGTCTCTTGTTATCTTCAATAGAATTATCTATATCATCAGGCATAGTACATAACAATATTAATAAAAATGAAACATTGGAGACATTATAAGACTTCAGAAGCAGAGTGGGTATCCTAGTGAATCTTGTCGTCTTCAGTGTCGTTGCCTATAGTCTCAGATTTGATACTATCAATCATAACAGATTCAAATAAAATCAGTCAATACAAAACAGCAGTCTAACAAACCAGATTCAAATAAGATCAGTCATAATAAGACAGTGTAAGTTATACAGGGCTTCAGATTAAGTTAATAGGAAATTAGGGATGATTACTGTACTATTTTCGGGACAGCTATTTTTGGGATAGCTGTCTATGCCCTCAAATCTAGTACAAGTAGACAAACTGGAACAGAATATAATCCATCTAAACAGAGCAGTGAGAGTAATATAGATTTTAAATCGTGATACACTATTAACAATATCCTCTGCATTCCTTTTTTTAGACAGTTCCTCTCTTTTTCACTCCCACAGGGTGCACTGCACATTTTGGGTCCCACCAACTCCCTCAGTTTTAGATTGTAGGGGGCAACCTGCTATTTACCTAAGTGGGTCCAAACCTTCTCACTCATGGACCTCATCTCAAGTTGTATTCCTTTACCTACGAAAGCCTCAAGGTTTTCCTTCATTATAACTGAATAGTTCTCTACTGCACAAAAGTATTATGTCTTTCCATCCTATCTGCAGGTGCTGGTCAGGTTGCCCCTATTTCTCTGAGCCTCTCATAGATCATTGTTTTCTCATATTCTATTTTTGGTCCATAAACCCTCTTTCAGATTAATTATATTTTCTGTACAGACTATCTTGATGGACTCTACCTCCTGATCTACTCTGCCTGTGTTTCTTTTTGTTAGTGTATCAAGGCCATCTATGTTACAGATTATAGCCAACTTTCTCTGCCTCATTTCTGCTATGCTATTTTTTTCCCCCATTGGTTGTCTATTTTTCTCCTTCATTACATTGTCTGCCCTATTCATTGAGGCCTCTCGGCTGCTGTTTCTGAAATCCTGGTATTTTTTTCTCTCTCTCTCTCTCTAAAATGTCCTTCAGTATTTTTTGTAGAGTTGGATTGGTGGTCCCAAATTCCCCCAGTTCCTCTTTGTCATGGAAGCATGTTATTTTTCCATTAATTTTGAGTTTTTCAGGGTACATCAATCTGGGCTGGAGGTTATTTTCTTTCAGGGCTTGGAATACTTCACTCCAAGCTCCTCTTGATTTGATGGTTTGTGTCGAGAGGTCTGCCATGATTTTGATGGGGTTTCCTTTATAGGTGATTGTTTCTTTTCTCCGACAGCTTTTAATATTCTGTTCTTGTTATGAATTTCTGGGATCCTGATTATTATATGTCTTGGTGTAGCTCTGTTTTGGTTGTAATGGTTGGAGTTCTGTATGCCTCATACATCTGAATATCATTTCCTTTTCCTATGCTTGGGAAGTTTTCCATAATTATTTCTGTGAATAGCCTTTGTATTTCCTTTGTGTTTATCCTTCTTCACTCACATTTTTTATTCTTAAGTTATAGATCCTCTTGTCGTCTTCTAGCCTTTGTATTGTTACTGCCTGTTTCCTTGTTATTTTTAAGAGCTCCTTCCATTCACAATCAGACATTTCAAACCTATCTTCAAGTTTTGTTAATCTATCTCTAGTTTCTGTCAGACAATTTTTCCAGCTTTTGATGGAGTTTTTAATTTCCTGGTGACCTCTTTGAATTTCTTTCATGTATTCTAGATTTTTTTTTAACATTCTTCATCAAAGGTTTCCCTCCTTTTTCTATGCTCCTCCATTCTTACATCTGTATCTTCTTGAGAGATGCTTAGCATGCCCGTTTCCTTGTTGGTTATGGTTCTTCTGAAGCACACTGGCTAGGGATTTCTACCCTCTCTAGTTTGCTGTTGGTCACTGAGGTGCAAGCAGGGGGAGGGGCGTATGCTGGCCCCTCCCCTTCGAGCCAGTCAACCAGCTGGGGCCTTCACCACAGTAGAGTGTGCCCCACATAGGGAATCGGTTTGGGGCAGCTTATTGGGTCATGGCCAGGGGCATGACCCAGGCCAAGAAGATCCCACCAATCTGTTCTGGGTAGGGAGCAACCAACTGAAATCACACCATTGCTAGTTCATGCCCATTCTGCCCAATTGTATCATGTCACCCAGTTGGCCGTCCTTTCCCATGGAAGGGTCTTATTCTAAGCACTAACCTCAGGGTAATGCAGGTTTCTATTGGGCTTACGGACCCCCAACTTCAGCATGATCACAGCTCCAGGAGCGAGTGTACCTTGATCACGAGTTTGGACAGTTCCAATGAGAGTGCTGTGGCCATGAATCTGAGCTGCTTTGATGGTGGCACCGAGACTTTTCATTTGACCAGCTCTTTTCCCTTTAGTTTCTTCATGGGTCAAGAGGGTCCATCTCCCTCTGTCTGGTCCTCTCCAGAAGTTTTATTCTGAGTTGTTTCAGGGAGCCTCTGTATTTTGCTGCTTACTGACCTGCCATCATTGGCTCCACATTTTCTTTCTTTAACCATTATTATTAAAAGGACATCCTGCATCTCTTTATCTAGATAAGGACTATTATATATGAAGACAGGTATTTTGACTCAAATATTTCGGAATTGATGTTATAAACATACTTAATAATAACTGTTATGATATATCTTGTTTATGAATGTAAACAGCATTCTGATGAAAAGCTGTGTATGTGCACTGAGCCCCTGCTATGAGATAAATGTCATATTTGGCATAATATAAGGTTGGCCTAGAAGTGGTAAGAGAAAGGACGAATAGGCCCAGGTTTCTCTCTCTGAGTAATTTAATTGCTGTTAAGTAATGCTGCTCCCTTTATCATTGTTCATCAATGTCTTCTATCTGAGCTCAATCTCCCTCACGTACACAAGTATTTATGATAGTCATTGAGAAGTAGAAAACCTACCTAGGGAGCTCAAAGATTAAATGACAGGCAAATATTTTGAAGCCACTATTTTGAGAAAAATGCTTTAAAAGAATGAATGAAGACTTGTGGAACTAGAAGTAAATAGTTTTATGTCTTCTATAAACTGTAAATGGTCAGTAATCCACTTTTTATTTTTGAGAAATTTATACTACTCTTCAGTACCTTTCTGTTCATGTGTGCTACCATAGTAATCCAGATGCTGATCTCTCTCACCTGAAGTACCAAACTTGAGGCACATCAGTTCTTGTCCCTGTTCCTTCAAATTCCTTTCAGAAGCAACAGCTCAGATGGACTGCAGAATCAACCCGTGCCTTGACTTGCTTGTAATTTCCAGTGTACAGTAGGGATCAAGTAGCATCAAGGTCTCATGGTCTGTCACATACTCAGAAAGGACTATAAATATTGATTCCCTTGAGCAGTCATAGCAGCTGTTGGCACCTTTAATAGATATATGAGTTTGAAGGAGTCAAACACTATTGGTTTGTTTGTCATTTGTGCCCTCCAGCATTAGTTAATTCCTCTTTTTCTTTACATAGAATCTAAATTTATCCTACCAAAATTAATTTTACATACTATGGTGGTAGACATTTTGTGTAGCCAAGGATTTAGCTCAGCAGCATGAGCACTTGCCTCGTGAGTACGAGGTTGTGAGTTCAATCCCCAGTACCAAAAAAAAAAAGGTAATGTACTATGTTATGAGGCAATTTTCCATAGTTCTAAATGGAATATATTGTTTTTCCTAATTAATTATTTTTCTGTTATGAAAGGATTGCATTATCAAAGAAAAGAAAGTATTGCTTATAATAACTACCATCTCATAGGTTCATTTAGAAATGCATTAACCACTTTTCTCTTACAGGACAAATTATTCGAGATAAAAGGATAATAGAAGCAGCAAAGAAAAATGAAATCAGCTATGAAGTAGGTGATATCCCAATAGAATGGGAAGGTAAGTTTCTGCTTTTACTAGAATGTCCTAGGAGACATACTGTTTCATGATACACAAAATTAGCGAACATATATAATGACATACTTCTCTTTGCAGAACACAGTGCAAATCCATCAATCTTTCTTAACATTTAATTTTGCAGAAATTTGTAAAGGTGACAAATTTTATTAAGGGAGCTCATATGCCTTGTATCTAGTTGCCTCATGCAGTCATAGCTTTTCAGAGGTGCCTCGATCTAGAAGGTGTATTTCTGGGATCAAGGATGTGATCCTGGAATTGATTCATAATGGGATGCTAAGGGTGCCTGCCCTGGGTGTGAGTGCCGTCTGCTCTAAGGGCAGGTATACTGGATGAAATGAAAGGGACAGAAAGAAATCATCTATGGTCACTGCCTGCTGCTTGCTGCCTTACTGCTCTTGCTGGCTTTTGCTTGCCATGAGCTGTGTCTCCTCTGCTCTGCCCCTCTGCCACGCCAGCCTGCCTTGGAGCCAGCAGGCGGAGCCTAAATACACTTTCCTTCCTTTAACTTTGAGTGTTGGGTATTTTGTCTCAGGCACAGCAAAGGTAACTAGGAACACACATCCAGCAAAAAGAACTACAAAGCATTTGGCAGACTTCGGAACTACAGTGAGCAAGTAAATCTGTTAGGATGCAAAATGGAAGGAGGCCCCGTTCTCCTGGACTACTCCTGCACTTACACAGCTCCAGGGTGTGAATCCTGTCTCTGGCACTCACTACTGCCAACGCATAGTTGAGAAGCTGACATGCCTTTCAGTCTTTCCTTTTTATAAATTTTGGAGAATACTTGCTGTACTTACCATTTAAAATATTTGTTCAACTCACAATGAGCCTTAGTTGACTTCCTGTTTAGACAAGGATGGATAGTTAATCCCTATCTTAAAATTTTGAAATTAAGATAAAATATCTGGGGGTTGGAGATTTAGCTCAGCAGCATAAGCACCTGCCTTGCAAGCAGGCGGTCGTGAGTTCAATCCCCGGTACCGATAAAAAACTAAAAAGACAAAAAAAAAAAAAAAAAAAAGATAAAATATCTGTCCCCTTTTTTGGCTGGAACAGTAACATGTATACTTGATAGTTGCTGAGTAACCATCTTCAACCCGCCATCAAAAAAAATTTTTTTTTCAGAAAAAGCTGATCTACAGCAAAGGAAAATTAAACCAGCTTACAAATTGGAATACATAAAGAGACAGAATATTTTCTAGATTCCAAGTGCATTCCAGTTCCCAATTCAATTTTTTTCTGAATGAAATTCAGTTGCAAGTCTGAGTTCTAAGTGACACCTCACATCTTGTTATGAATATCTCTTTTTTGTTTATCCTTTCTTAGCATAGTGCCTAGCAAGCACATAGCAAGGTACATAATAAGTTTTCAATAAAATTATTGAACAAGTGAAATCTAGCTTAAGTTTGCCCTTGTTATTTGCATCTAAAAGAACCTTAACACAAATACTAACACCTATTTTAAATATCACTGAATACTTACCAAGTGTTTACCTGAATGCCAGGTATTATACCATTGCTTTACAGTCATTATTGTGTTTAATCGTTGCAATAATCCTTTATGGTAGTCACCATAATCATACACATTTAGTAGATAGAGCATCTAAGGTTCAGAAACATCAGATAAGTTACCTGGGTAATTCAACTACATATATATAGATCCCTTGCTTCTTGGTGAGCATAAGATGCTACATTAAATGCAAGAGCTATGGGCATTATGTTAACATATGCATAAGCATGTGAGTGAAAATATCTTTTCCATTTCTTCTTGTTAGCTATGAAAATACTAGCACTAAGGAAAAAGCTTAAATATCATATATAATAGAGATTGTCTTTTCTAAGAAAAGCAAAATATAAATTGGCAACTCTTGGAAGGAATAATTGAGCTTTCTTATTTTAACAGGCTTTCCAGTGTCATAAGCTACAATTGCAATTTCCAAATAATCCTTGAGCCTTCTTATAATGAGCCTATTTTGTCATTTTTCCAATAATAATATAGAATTAAAAGTGTTTATAGAAATAAATTAAGTTATAAATAAACAAATAGGTAATAACTCATTTTCTGGCATTTGAAACATTCAGAGAATTAGAATGAAGTTTTAATGCTTCTTATGAATCTGTCCTGATCTAGTAATTCAGCATAACTATCTCAAGGGGCATATTAACCAAACACTGAATGAAAAAAAAAATTTAACAGTAGTACACATCAATTAAGTATACAAATAAGAACTTTATGAAAAAATAGCATTAAACACTAACTCTATAAACAGAGAAGCAAAGAGAAAATTTTAAAGTAAATGATGTCAACACCATATGAACCTAAAATATTTTCTGGCTCAGGTAAATACATATTGTCATTTATTAACAGCAGAACATAGGTAGCCACAAGACTCATATTCTCTTACACTGAGGATTAAGCAACATGCTTTTTCATGCATTTATTGAGCAAGTGTCTGTTGAGGACCTCTACATTCATAAATTCACATTCTGGGTTGGAGAATGGGTGACAGAAAGAGAAACTAGATAAACAACTAAACTATATACTAGTATGTTAATGGCTGCAGAAAATAAGACCAAGAAAGTATTCATAATATTCAAGAGGATTCTGCAGTTTTAAATAGTGTTCAGAAAAGGCCTTGCTGAAAAGGTGATTTTTGAATAAAGACAAAAGAAGGAGCTGGCTGTGCAGATAACTAGCAGAGGAGCATTTCTGGAGCAGGTATGAGAGCCTTGAAACAGAAACTGTGCTAAAGCTTAGGTAGTCATGGAACAGCAAGGAAATTAATGTGACAGGGATAGAGCTAGAGAGAAAATAGGAATACATTTAGAAAGTTTACAGGACACCCAATCTTTTGCTTTGGGTGGTTTTGGAAAGAACTAGGCCCATGCTGAGTTTTATTTAATGGCATCACTACGGCTGCTATCTTGCAAAGAGACTCAGGGTGACATAGTCAAAATGTAGAAACAATAGGTTTTTGTAAAACTTTAGGCAGGAGATAATTGTGACATGAACCAGTAGGAACACCGGGAATGGAAAGATGGAGTTGCATTCTGGATCTATTGTAAAAGTAGAGCCGACTGGATTTACTGACCTACTGAATGTAGAGTGTGAGAGAATGCAAGAAGTCATTACGGACTTTTAAACTTTTTGGCCTCAATTGGGAAAAAACAAAGTTGCCAATAACTGTAAACAATTAAGACTATGAAAGTAGCAAATTACAGGGGGAAATGATATCAGACTGGGAAAGATAAGTTTGAGGTGCTTATTCAGCATTGAAATAAAGAAGTTAAATTGTTCATGAGCAAAGAATTTAATGGAAATGTCTGAGTTGGAAATAAAATATGGGAGTTGCAAGAAGTAAATGGTATATAAACCCATGAGATTGCTTGAAATGACAAAAAGAATGGATGTAAGTAGAAAATAAGTAAAGGCTGACCTCTATATTCCTGTAGGGTTTAGAACCAGTGTAGATAAAAGAGAAACCATGAAAAAAGTTGGAGAAAAAAAGAAACGTGTTCCAATATTGAAAGCTAATTCTCAAGGAGAAAGGTGATCAACAGTGTCATTTGAGAACTGAAAATTACAGTATTTATTTTACAAACAGAGATCATTTGTAATCCTAATAAAAATAATCCTATAGAATGATGAAAACAAAAGCTTAATTTAAAAAAAAAAGTAGTATCTTAGTTCATTTTTTTCATTGTTGAGGCAAAATACCCAACACTCAGAGTTAGGGAAGAAAGGTTTATTTGGTTCATAAATCATGCAGATTTCAGTTCATAGGTGGCATCCCAGAGGAGAAACAGTCCATGGAAAACCAGGGCAGGCAGAAGCCAGCAAATAACAAGTGACAGCTCTCTTTCTGTTACTTATATTTTATACAGGCTACCTTCCCTTAGGGTAGTCAGTGCTCACACGCTGCATCAGGCATTGCATCCTTCTATCAAACATCATGCACTCTCCAAAACCCACCACCAAAAACCAGCCACCTTCAAAAACCACTAGCTATGACTGCATGTGGCTTTGGGGAAACATCCCGATACAAGCCATTATAGATAGCAAAACCAAATTTGGAGAGGAAGACTATAGACCAGTTGTGGTGAAGCTATGTCATACATGCCACTGCAGGCTGTTTGTTATCATTAAAAACTCTAAAAGGCTCGCCATCACTGATGTGGATAATATTTATGAAGGTATCTACAAAGAGGAGAGTATGAGGCAATGCCTAGAGATGAAAGTGGAGTCAAGAAAGGAACTTTATTTTGTTTAATTTAAAGACAGAAGTAAAAGAATTTTATAACAGCTATTGGAAAGGGCGAAACCAAAAGCAAATATTTATAACACAGGGGAAAAAAGTTCTTGAGAAGTGAAGTGAAACAGGATCTAGTACACAGGTGGAAGACCTAGTCATCAAAAGAAACAATGGAAAACTCATCAACAGTGTTATCAGAAAAACCCTGTACATGGGCATAGACACAGGTAGATTTAGTTGTCAGAATGCCTATAATCGTCCTTCTGGTTTTTTTTCTAATGAAGCAAAGTGATTTCAGAGTGATTTTAGAACTTCTTAAATATAAACAGTGGCTAGAAACAAAATTTTGAACCCACATTATCTGTAGGCTGAACTTCTGGCTTTGTGCATACTAAGGCAAGTTCCATGCCAGAAAACTCCAGTTGGGTTTTTTTTGTTTTTTTTGTTTTTTTTGTTTTTTTTTTTTACCATTCTGTTATACTGCCAACTTTCCTAATAACTTGGCTAGTTCCTACTAATCCTTAAAGTTTTGGAGTACACATTGGTTCTTTTTTTGAAATCTTTTCTGACCCTACCCGTAAGCGTTAGATGAGGTATTCCTTTAGTTTTTTTCCTCCTACTTACTTTGCATCTCCCCTAGTCATACACAGTGTAGAGGATCCCTGTTTACTTTCTTCCCTCCTCTTCCTGGGCTTGAAAATTCTTTAAGATAAGGCATCATTATATTTTTAACACTTAATAAAATAAGTACAAGTTCAATCATTTATCTGTTAAATGAATCCATCTGAAATTTAAAATACTGTATATATGGGGGTGATATTGTGAGGACTTTGCAAACTTGCCAAAAAGAGTATATATTAAGAAAAAAGATATGGAACTGTGAACTGGGTCAGTTGTTTCAAAAATATAGAAAACGCTTGAATTTATTTGTGTAATATAGTATAGCACTAGCTACCGGATAATCTTATAAAGTTTCATTGAAATCATTAAATTTAATCCACAATATAATACATATATAGTTCTCATATAGAATCTCTCAAAAATTGTATGAATACTTTTTCTTTATTAAATTCAATATTTATTATAATTTTTAAAACACAGAGCTTTATAAGCTATGAGTCGTCATCACCTTTAACAAAATTTTCAGCAAGAGAGCTACTGAAGATTGTAGCATCAAAAATTTTAAAATGAGACTGAGATTTATGCTATCAATACCACTCCACATTTTTCTGGAAGTTCTGCTCAGTAAAATAAAATAAGAGGTTAAAATACTGAAAAGAGAGGGAAAAAACAGTTGCTGTTTGACTATGAATATTGAAATAACAAAATCAAATGAATTAGTAAATGATAATAAAATCATTCAAGATATATGCATATAAAGTCAATATGTAAAAAATGATTTTATTTAACCTTAGTTTTTATGAGAATGTTTATTTTATTCAAAATAGACCTCATAGCAAAATAAAGACCTTAACATAGGCAAAAATTGGAAATCCTATAAAATAAAATAGAAACTGACAACAGAAACATACTTGGAATACAATACCTCTCTCTCTCTCTCTCTCTCCCTCTCCCTCTCCCTCTCCCTCTCCCTCCCTTCCTCCCTTTCTGTCTCCTATTTTTCATATAAGGGAAACCATATCATATTCAGACTTATATGTCTGATTTATTTCACTTAACATTATGGTCTAACAGTGCCTTCATTTTTCTATAAATGCCTCAAGATTATTTATTTATTTTTGTTTTAAAAAGAACAAAACAAAACAGAACAGAACAAAGCAAATCAAAACAGAACAATACAAGACTTCAAAACAAGACAACAGGAAACCATAATGTCGTGTTTTCTTCAAAATGTTTATCCATACCTTCACATACAATAAAATCAAACAAAACAAAATAGTATAAAATAAATCAAAACAAAAGAATGAAAGCATTACAGGATTTCAAAACAAGACAAAGGAAATCATCAATGGCTACCATAGTGTCTCTTGTTTTCTTCAAAAGAAACCATACCTTCACACATAATGAAATCAAATATAGTAAACAGACTAAGACCAGTGAAAACAAAAGAATGAAAGTATCACAAGACTTTGAAACCAGAAAACAGGAAATGAACAATGGTTACTGTAATGTCTCCTTTTTTCCAAAACAGTCAACAATACTATCACATATAATAAAACACAACAGAATAAAACTAATCAAAACAAAAGAATAAAACATTATAGGACTTCAAGATGATAAGAAATCAGCAATGGCTACCATAATGTCTCATTTTCTTCAAAATAGCTATTCATACACACATAATAAAATCAAACAAAATAAAACAGGTTAAAACTAATTAAAAGAATGAAAGTATTATAGGACTTTAAAACAAGATAATAGGCAACCAACCATGATTCCCATATGCATCCCATTGTGTTCAAAATAGCTGCCCATACCATCAGATGCAGTAAAATCTAATAAGTTAAAACAAAACAAAACCTAACAAAATTGTGAAAACAATTCAAGTGTTCAAGACAAGACAATAAGAAATTAACAGTGATTACCACTTTTCTCCTTCTCACTGTTTTCCTCCCTATCACTTTTATAATATCTATTGTGCTTTTCAGATCCCACTAACTCCTTCTGTTTTTTATGCTAAGGTTTACCTGTATGAGTTCAAACCACTTTGCTTGAATCCACTTACCATTTTGCTCATGCAACCTCCAGTTGTATCCATTTACATACAAGAGCCACAATATTGTCCTACTCTAGCTGGGTAGCTTTCCAGTGTATGGAAATCTTTCCAGTGTATGAAAATCTTTCTTATCCACTCTTCAGCTGACAGGCAAGTTAGCCTTGCTTTTTTCCCATCTCCTGTCACATGAAACAATTGTTTTCTCTCCTTTGATTTTGAGTGTGTGAATTTCCTTTTGAGTTAAATGTGTTCCTTGTATACAGTATATTGAAGGATCTTGTTCTTGATCCATTCTCCCTGTGTTTCTTTTTATTTGCTGAATTGAGGCCGTCTACGTTAAACATTACAACCGGCATACACTGGTTCGTCTGTGCCATGCTGTCATCCTGCTGTTGGCCCTGGACTTTTCCCCTTCACTCAGTTGCCTGTCCTGTATGGCGATTCTCCTCTGGTTCTATTCCTGGAATCATGATCATCTTTCTCTCTCTCTAGAATATCCTTCAGCACTCTCCATGAGGTTGGTTTGGTGATCATTAATTCCTTCAGTTATTCTTTATCATGGAAGTGTCTTATTTTTCCACCAATTTTGAAAGATAGTTTTTCAGGATGCATCAATCTGGGTTGGAAGTTGTTTTCTTTCAGAATTTTAAAGAAACTTCAAACTTTTCTTGACTTGATGGTTTGTATTGATAAGTCTGCTGGGTTCTGATTGGTTTTCCTTTATAGGTGGTCTATTTCTTTTCTCTAACAGCTTTTAATATTCTGGATGTCTGGGATCTTGATTATTATATGTCGGTATAGGTTTACTTTGGTTATAACTACCTATAGTTCTATATGCCTCACTTCATGTGTATGCCAGATCCTTTTCCAATGTTTGGGAAGTTTTCTGCTATTACTTCTGTCAGTAGCCTTTTTATTTCATTTGCATTGACCCCTGCTCCTTCACTGATACCTGTCACTCTTAAATTATGTTTTGTTGCATCATCTTGCAGGCATTGAATTGTTATTTCCTGATTCCATGTTATTTTTAAGAGATTTTTCCTTTTATGATCACTAGCTTCAATCCTGTCTTCAGTGTCTGAAAGTCTGTCTTCAGTCTTTTTCAAGCATTTTTCAATCGACTTTTTAATTTCCTGGATATCTCTTTGCATCTGTTTCATGCCTTGTAATTCCTTTCCATATTGGTCATTCAAGGTTTCCATCATTTTGCTGTTTCTTTTTTATCTATGACTTCTTCGTATATGCTGAGCAATTCTTTCACTATGTTTGTGATTTCTTCTTTTACCTGAGACATTATTTCTGATTTGATTACTTTTACAATCTCATGGAGTTGTTTCTTTACTTCAGTTGCTATCCTCTAGGAGATTTCAGGTGTGTGACTTTCATTTTCTTCCATGCCTGTATCTCCCAGACTTGTTCTGTGTGGGCTGGAGGTCTGAGATTGCCTTTTGCTTCTTAGTCTTGACATTTTCCTGGGTTCCTCCCAAAGCTGGTTGTGGGGTCCCAGGTACTTCCCATGTTGGCTACTCCTCTGTACTGTGAGGGAATGGGACAGGCACCTGGGTTCCTGTGGCCCCAGGTTTACATGGAGGAGGGCATGGAATGGACTTCTCCAGACCTGTGCAGTTACACTGGGTGTTGCCAGTGGTGTGCGGTTGTTACTCTCACCTGTGTGTCTATACCGGGACTCCCACAATGGTGGCAGGCACACAGGGATGTGTTTGTCTGTTTCTTGTAGTGAGTGATGGTTGCCTGAAGGAAGCAAGGGCCTCAAATGGTGGCCTACAGGCATGGGGCTTACACGGCTGTGTGTCCCTGCTCCCACTGGCTGCCTGCAGGAAGCAAGCTCTCTAATGGCTGCAGCCAGCAGGCGGACACCTATTTATTGTTTTATTTGGGGGGATAGAGTCTCATTGTATAATAATACAGGTTTGCCTCAAACTCACTTTGGTAGCCCAGGCTGGCCTTAAATTCTCAGCAATCCTCCCTCCTCAGACTCCCAAGGCTGGGATTATAGGTGTGCATCACCATACCTAACAGGTTTACCTTTTTTTATATATATAATGGTTTATTACTCCATTGTACATAAATACCACATTTTCTTTATCCATTCATCTGTTTTGGGCATATACAATGTTCTCAAGCTTTAGCGGTTATAAATTATGCTACTACAAACATGGAAACATATATGTCATTATGATATTATGTTTTTAACTCTTTCAATAAACAAAAGGGAAGTATCTGGATCAAATGGGAATGTATTTTTAAGCTTTTGAGGAATCTCCCTACTGATTTCTATAATAGTTATATGAGTTTACTCTCACCAACAATGTAACCTTCTTCAGTGTTCTTTTCTCCAGATAGCTTTTCTAGCAATTTGTTATTTGTTGATTTCTGGTAGTAACTATTTCTTGTGGGATGAGATGAAATCTTACTATTGTTTTCATTTGCATTTCTTGAGTGGCCAGTGATATTGGACATTATTTCATGTACTTATTGACTCTTCTGAGAAGAGTCTATTCATTTCAGATGACCATTTTTGATTCAGTTTTTAATTTGGGGTGAGAGCTACTTTTTTAATCCATTATATATTTTAGATGTTAATCCTTTGAGGAATAGCTAGCAAAATTTTTTTCCCATTCTATAGGTTGTCTCTTCACTTTGTTGGTGATTTTCCTGGGTGCACGAAAAGCTTTTTTAATTTAATGTGATTCCATATAAGTTTTTGCACAATGAGGATTTTATTTAGAAAGTCTTAGTTTACACCTATTTTAAGAGTTTTATGTATTTGGTCTTCCAGTAGATTCTTTCTGCTCTAATGTTTAGATCTTTGACCCATTTTTTATTTTAATTTATTATATCATGAGAGATATGGGTCCAAGTTCAACCACTGGCATGTATATAGCCAGTTTTTCCAGCACTATTTGTTAAAAAGGCTACCTTCCCTTAAGATAAGAGATTTGACCCCTTTGTAAAATAATCACATAACTGAGTTTCCCTGGAGTTGTTTCTGTGTCTTCTGTTCCATTGAGCCAAAAGTCTGCTTTTCTTTGCCAATACCATGCTGTTTTTAGGACTGTAGCTTTGTATTATAACTTGAGGTCCAAGATTGTGATACCCCCTGCCTTGCCATTGTTTCTCAGAATTGATTTTGATATTCTAGATCTCTTCTGGTTCCATATGAATTTTAGGATTATTTTCTCCAGTTCTGTAAGAAATTCTGATGGCATAGTCATTGGGATTGCATTAAGTCTATATAACAGTTTTGCAAGTATGGCCATTTTAATTACATTTGTTTTGCCTGTCCTGAAACAGAGGGTATCAATCTATTTTCTGGTATCCCTTCTGATCTGCCTTTTCAGAGTCTTCAGTTTTCAGTCTACAGTTATCAGCGTAGAGGTCTTTCACTTTCGTGGTTAGTTTAATTCCTATGTATAGTCAAACCTTGAGTTGGAAATAACTTGGTCTACGAGTATTCCACAAGAAAACATTTCAAAGAAATTTTAAATTGATAAATGATCAATGTCTTGTAGTACAAGTAGTACCTCATACCAAATATCACATGAGCACAATTAATCTCTCTCTCTCCCTCTCCCTCTCTCTCTCTCTCTCTCTCTCTCTCTGCTTCCCTTCTTTCCTTCCCTTCCTTCCCCACTTCTCTCTCCCTCTGCTTTGATATACAACTTGATGTACAAGTGCTTTTAGATTACAAAAACAAATTATTCTCACAAACCAAAGTTTTACTATAATTTGTTTTTTTTTTTGATGCTATTGTTAAAGATATTTTCCCTCTCAGTGAGTCTATGGTTGCTCTACAGGAACATTATTGATTTTGAGTGTTGACTTTATATCCTGCTACACTACTGACTTTGGTTATTAATTCTAGGAGTCTCTCAGTTGATTTTTGAATGTTTTCTATATGGAGGATCATGTCATCTGCAAATAATGTATTTTACACCCTTTGTATTTTTTCCTTCAATTGCTATACCTTGTGTTTTAAGACCTATATTGAATAAAAGTGGTGATAGTATAAATCCTAGTCTTGCAAACGTTTGTGTCTACAGTCATCTTAAGCCTCTGCTCAAGCATGATGCACTTTGCAGCTCAACCATGTAGCTGTTATCACACCACAGGAGATCTTCCAAGCTCATTTAACTGACTGCTGCTTGACTTCAGGTCCCCTTTGACTAAGGACCTCAGTTTCTTGATAACTATATCTTTTTAAGTCTTGATATCAGTGACTATTAGTTTTCCAACATTGTTTTCATGATTCTAGGTGGCGTTTGTTAAATCCATATGAATTTGAGGATCAGTTTGTTATTTTCTATGAAATCCCTCTTAGAATTTTAATTGTTTTGTAAATAATTGATATTTTAATAATAAGAATCTTTAGATTCCTGAGTATTATGTATCTCTTTATTTTCTAGACTTTTAATTCTCTCAGCAAAGTTACTAGTTTTTGTTGTACATATATTACACATCTTTTGTTATATTTATACTTTATAGTCTGTTTATATTTTGTTATATATATATCCCTAAATACTTTATATTCTCATTGCTATTATAATTAATATTTGCTTTTCAATTTCACTTTTCTGATTGTTGTTTTGTATAAATGTACAGTACATTTGTGGTTATTGGTCTTATAGTTTATGGTTTTGCTTCATTCACTCATAATTTTTTGTTAGTTTAATCAGATTTTTTACACAGAACATTATATTTCCTGTGAATAAAGAAATTTTTGTTTCTTTCCAACTGGATGCCATTTTCCCTTTTTCTTTTTACACTAGCCAAAACCTCCAGCACACTATTAAAAAAGAGAAAGGCCTGAAAATTCTTTTTGACCATAATGAGAAAGGATTCAATCTTTAACCATTAAATATTATGTATTCTGCATGATTTTCTCATAGATGCTTTCCATCATGTTAAGGAACTTCCTTCTTGTATACTAAGTTTATTCCTACAATTTAGATATACATAATGATCACATTCATCATAGGGAACACAATGTACCTGTACATGATATGTTTCTGTTCCTCTTTTTTTTCCCTCCCATTCCCTTCCCCTTGTTTACAAAGCTTTTTTTTTCATTTTATCCTTTTTTTTATTTTTTTCTTTTCATTGATTTCCCCCCAATTTCTTTCCTTTCAAATAACTTCTTCCTATTTCACCATATCTATTATATATTTTTGTTCTTATTTATACTTTTAGTTTCTTACACCAGAGAAACAACTTGATATTTACACATGTGTGTCTGATTTATTTCACTTAATGGTATAGTCTCAAGGTGCATCCATTTACCCAGAAATCTCTTCAGTTTATCCTTCTCGATGGCTGAGTAGTACTCCATTGTACCAAAAAAAAACACAACAACAACAAGAACTCACACACATCTTTTTTATCTATTCTTCAGTGGATGAGCAATTGGGTTGTTTCCAAGCTATTACAAACAGTGCTGATATAAACATGGGTGTGCACATATCACTGTGGTATGATGTTTTTAATTCTTCTTAGAAAACACCCAAAAGGGGAATGGTTGCATCAAATGGAATCTCTAGTTTTACTTTCTTGAGGCATCTCCACACTTATTCCCACTACTGGTTACACCAGTCTTATTCCCACCAGCAGTAAAAACAGTTGCTTTTTACTCCACAACCTCGCCAGCATTTGTTATTGGTTGATTTCTTTTTTTTTTTTTTTTTTTTTTTATTCAAGAGGAAAAAGAGAAAAACACAAAACAAAACAAAGCAGTGTAAGGTTACACATAATACAGAACTACAAAAAAAAAAATAACAGTAAGAAATCACCTGTTAATAGATTACATAATATCATCTTGGAAATAGTTGCTCAAATCACAGTATCAAAGAATACAAAGTAGACATTCAAACGGAGAGACTGCAAACAGCTGTGTTCAATGATCCAAAAACATTAATATGGTCAGCTATTTAACATCCCTAAACACACTTGTTGTTATATCCGTTAGAGCTCTTTTTTTTTTCCCCTCCCTCTCTTTTTTATAACAAAATTTACACATTTTGGATTTTATTACTCCTTAGTTCTTATTACTTTTTTGGGGGGGAGAGAATAAAGTCAAATATGGCAAAACAAAGCTGTAAGTCAAAACCAAGGATAGACATAGCACATGATGTAGAACAGAGTACAAGGTCATCAACAATGGTTATCAACATTGTCTCTTGTTTCCTTAAAAGGAATTGTCCATCTCATTAGATATTACAAAGCCGGACAAAACAGTGGAGAACAAGACCAACAAAACCTAGGCATTGTGAACATTACAGGACTTCCAAAGGAGACAATAGTCAAACCAGAATGGGCATCTTTGTGAATCTTATTGCCTTCAAATTAGTTGCCTATACCTTCAAACTTGCTACTATCGCACAGAATGGAACAGAGTCTAATCAGTCAAAACAAGATCTTGGGAGTATTACAGGACTTCAAAACAAGTTAATAGGAGATCAAAAAGAGTTACTACTATATATCCTAATTTTTTAAGTTTTTCCCTTAATTAAAATAAACATAAGAAATAGCTAATTAATTTTTTTAAAGAATAGTAGTTACCATAGTGTCTGTCTTTTTCCTTAAAATATTTGGATAAAACTTCATATACTATAGCTTCAAATATTTCCATATCAAAAAGCCCAGAGTAAAGCCTTTCTAATTAATAAGTGAAAATTTTATAAGGCTTCAAGGCCACATAATGGGGAATCATGATTATCACATATTTTTATATATTTGAATCATTACTTACATTAGGGAAACTATTCGGTATTCATACATGCGAGATTGATTTATTTCGCTTATGAGTATGGTCTCAAGCTGCGCCCATTTATTGATAAATATCTCAATGCGATCCTTCTTTATAGCTGAATAATACTCCATTGTATAGAAATACCACAACTTTTTTATCCATTCCTCAGTTGATGGACACTTGGGTTGTTTCCAAGATCTGGCGATTACAAATTGTGCTGCTATAAACATAGGTGCACATATATCCCTGTGGTATGATGCTTTCAGTTCTTCTGGGAATATGCCTAGAAGTGGAATAGCTGGAATAAATGGGATTTCCAATCCCAACTTTTTGAGAAACCTCCAGACAGACCTCCACAAAGGCTGTACCAGTCTACACTCCCACCAACAGTGCAGGAGAGTTCCTTTTTCCCCACAGCCTCTCCAGCATTTGTTGTTGTTGGTTTACTTGATCCTGGCCATTCTTTCAGGAGTGAGATGGTATCTCAGTGTGGTTTTAATTTGCATTTCTCTAATGACCAATGATGATGAGCATTTTTTCATGTATTTATTTGCCATTTGCATTTCTTCATCTGAGAATTGCATATTCATCTCAGATGCCCATTTTTGGATTGGATCTTTGAATTTTGAAGGTCTGAGTTTTTTTAATTCTTTATATGTTTTAGACAAGAGTCCCTTGTCTGAGAGAGAGTTCACTAAAATCTTTTCCCAGTTTGTGGGTTTTCTTTTCACTATGCTGGAGATTTCTTTTGACATGCAAAAACTTTTTAATAAGAAGTGGTCCCAATTATTGATTCTGGGAAGTATTTCCCGTGCAGTTTGAGTCCTATTCATGAATTCTCTACCTACTCCTATGTCTCCTAGGTTTCTACCCAATTTGTCTTCCAATAGATTTAGCGTTTCTGTTTTAATATTCAGATCTTTGACCCATTTAGATTTTAATTTAGTACATGGTGATAGACATTGGTTGATTTCTTGATGATGGCCATTTTTTCTAGAATGAGATGGAACCTTAAAGTTGTTTTAATTTCCATCTCTTAAATGATTGTGATATTGAAAATTTCTTCATATATTAGTTTTCTGTTTATACTTCTTCCGAAAAGTGTCTCTTCATTTCAGATGCCCATCTTTTTGGTTTTAGTCTTTAAATTTGGGGGAATCTGATTTTTTCAATTCTTTATATGTTCTAGATGTCACTCCTTTATCAGAGCAACACCTGGCTGAGATTTTTTCCCACTCGATGGGTTGTCTTTTCATACTGTTGGTGATTTCTTTTACAGAGCAAAAGCTTTTTAATAAGATGAGATTCCAGTTGTTTTTTATTTCTTTGTAGTATTTCCTGTGCTACTGGGGTTTTATTCACAAAATCTTTGCCTACAGCCATGTCTTCAAGAGTTCTAGCCATTCTGTCTTTTAGCAGGTTTAGCGTTTTTGTTTTAATATTTAGATGTTTGATTCATTTTGAAGGTTTTTTTGTTTGTTTGTTTTGTTTTTTAGTGCATGGTGATAACAAAGATCTAGTTCTAGTACTCAGTATGTAGAAAGCTAGCTTTTCCTATACCATTTATTAAAGCAATTACCTTTCTTCCAGTGAAGGTGTTTGGCCCCTTTATCAAAGATAAGGTAGCTGAGTGTGTTTGAAGTTTTTTCTGCATCTTCTAATCTGTTCCACTGATCCTTAAGTCTGTTTTTTTTTTCCAGTGCCATTCTGTTTTGTCACAGTATCTCTAGTATAATTTCAAGTCAATGAATGTGATACCACCTGCCTTGCCTTTGTTGACCCAAATTGTTTTTGGTATTCTAAGTGTCTGCTGGTTCCAAATGAACTTTATCTAGTTCTATGAAGTATATTAATGGTATTTTCTTTAGAATTGCATTAAATCTATATAACAATTTTGGGAGCATGGGCGTTTTTGCTAGGTGTTACTTCTTCCTACCTAATAGCAAGGAATATCTTTATATTTTCTGATATCCCCTTCAATCTCCTTTTTCAGAGTTCTGTAGTTTTCAAAGTACAGATTTTTTTTTCTTCCTTGTTATATTGCTTTCTAAGAATGTCTTTTCTTTCTTTCTTTCTTTCTTTTTTTTTTTTGGAGGGGGCGCTACTGTGAAAGGCATGGTTTCCTTAGTTTGTCTCTCAATGGATTTGTTATTCATATATAGGCATCCTATTGGTTTTTGAGTGTCAACTTTGTATCCAGCTACACTACTGAATTTAGTTATTAAATCTAGAAGCCTTTTGGTGGAGCTTTTGAGGTCTTCTATGTAGAATATCATGTCATCCCCATATAATGATAATTCAACTTCTTCCTTTTGTATCCTTACTCCTATTTTTTTCTCATCGCATTCCTTTGGCTAATGTTTTGAAAACTACAATGAATAGGAGTAATCACAGTGAATTCATATTCTTGTCTTGTTCCTTATTTTATAGTGAAAGCGTTCAGTTAGTAATATATTGGTTGTTGATTTGATCTGATGGCTTTTATTAGACTGAGGTACAGATGAGGTACAGACTGTCTATTCCAAACTTCTGTAGGGTTTTTATCATTAATGGGTGTTGAACTCTGTCAGATACTTTTGTATGCATCTATTGAGATGATCATAAGGTTTTTGCCCTTGACCCTGTTAATGTAGTGCACTACATTTATTGATTTGCATATATTGAACTATTCCTCCATCTCTGGCATGGGTCTTTCTTGGTCATGGTATATAATCTTCTTGATGATTTGCTGCATTCTGTTTGCCAGTATCTTATTGAAGATTTTTATGTCAATGTTCATTAGGAAATTGGCCTGCAGTTCTCTTTTTTGCTTGAGTCCTTCTCTGGTTTTGGTATAAAGGTAATATTTACTTCCAGGAATGATTTTGGGAATATTGCTTCCCTTTCAATTTTGTTAAAGAGTTTGATGAGTAATAGGATTAGATCTTCTCTAAATTTTTGTAGACTTTGTCAGTGAATCCATCAGGACCTGAGCTTTTCTTTGTTGATTGTTTTTAATTATATTTCGAATTCATTAACTAATACTGGGTTATTTGGAATTTTTGTATCTTCTTGATTTAGTTTTGCTAATTTGTATGCTAATTTTTGTATGCTGTAATTTGTATGCTAGTTTTACTAATATGTATCTAAGAATCTGTCCATTTTTTCTGTGTTTTCCATCTTATTAAAGATTCTGCAAGTAGGTATTGATTATCTTCTGGCTTTCCAAAGGATCCATTGTGATTTCAGCCTTTTTATTCCTGATTGCATGAATTTGAGTCTTTATTTTCCTTTTCTTGATAACATGGGCTAAGGATTTGTCAACTTTATTTATTCCTTCAGAGAACCAACTTTACTGATTCATTTTTATATTGTTTGTTAGTCTCAGTTGCATTAGTTTCTACTCTAATCTTCATAATTTCCTCCCTCGTTCTAGCTTTGAGTTTCACTTGCTTGTCTTTTTCCCAAAATTTGAGGTTCAAAATTAGGTTATTTATTTCACCTCATTCTGTTTTCTTGATGTGAGAATTCACTGCTATGAATTTCCCTCTTAAGACTGCTTTCATTGTGTTAGACAGGTTCCAGTATATTGTATCTGCATTTTCATTTAACTGTAAATATTGTTTAATTTCTTCTTTAATTTCCTCTCTGACCCATTGGTTGTTCAGGAGGGTGCTATTTAATTTCTATGTGGTTATTGAATGTTTGTGGTTTCTTTTGCCATTAATTTCCAATTTCATTACAATCTAGTCAGATAATATGCATGGGATAATTTCAATTCTTTTATATTTGCTTAAGCATGTTCTTTGGGCTAGTTGGAGAATGTTCATATGCTATTGAGAAACATGTATATTCTGATATGGAATGGAGCATTCTATAGACATCTAGTAAGTTCATTTTTCACAGGTTTGGTCAGTTCTGATATTTCTATGTTAATTTTTTAGTTTAATTGACCTATCTATTTGTGACAATGGATTATTAGGGTCCCCAATTATAATTGTTAGTGCTTATTTGATTTTTTATGATCATTAATTGTTTCATATAGTTAAACGTACCTGTATTTGGTGCATATGTATTTATGATTGTTATCTTTTCTTGGAGTGTTCCCTTAACAACTACATAGTGACTTCTTTATCTCTTTTGATCAGTCTTGGCTTGAAGTTCACATTGTCTGCAAATAGAATAGCTGCTCCTGCTTTTTTGGATTCCTGTGGCATGGAATATTGTTTTCTGTCCTTTGAAATTCAGTCTGTGATTCTTTTTTTAAGTTATATGTATTTCTTGAGTGCAGCATGTTGTTAGACCTTATTTCTTGACCTATTCTTTTGATTGGTGAATTGAGACTATTTACATTGATGGCTATAACTGATACATATTGGTTTGTCCTTGTGATGTTACTTTCCTGCTTGTGATTCCCTATCTTTCCCCTATGTGTAATTGCTTGCCCTGCTGATGGCTTCTTTGCCTTAGTACTATTGTACTCTTTATATCTCTCAAATATCTTTCAAAATCCCTTGTAGAACTAGTTTGGTTGTCATGAACTTCTTTAGTTGTTCTTTCTATTTTATGTCTTATGTTTTCTATTTTATGTCTCTGTTAATTCTGAAAGATAATTTGGAGAATACATCAATCTGGGTTGGATATTCTTTTCCTTCAGGACTTCAAACACTGTTACAAGCTCTACTTGATTTAAGAGTTTGTGTTGAGAAATCTATAGTGATTCTGATTGACTTTCCCTTATAGTTTACTTGTTTCTTCTCTCTAAAGCTTTTAATATTCTGTTCTTGTACTGAATTTCTGGAAGCTTATTATATGCCTTGTAGATTTATTTTTGGTCATAACTAATTGGAGTTATGTATGCCTCACTTATCTGTGTGTATGTCAAATTCTTATTCCATATTTGGGAAGTTTTCTTCTATTACTTTTGTGAACATGTTTTTTATGTCACTTATGCTGACTCTTGCTTTTTTCATCAACACTAAACTATCTTATGTTGCCTTCTTTGCATTATCTTGCAGCTGTTTGCTTTTTGTGGTCCCTTCCTATTTTTAATCTTTCTTTTTGTGATCTCTAACTAGATTCATGTCTTTGTGGTCTGATACTCACTTTTTTCATATGGTTTTTCAAGCTTTCAGTAAAATTTTAAATTTCCTGGTTGTTTAAATCTATTTCATGGATTTCAATTCTTTCCTGTGTTGGGGACTCATGGTTTCCATCATTTTTCTGTGCTCCTCTCTCTTATTTTTTTTCATCTATGTCTACTCTAGATTTGCTGAACAAGTTTTTCATATGTTTAACATCTGTTTTTTAACCTGTGAAGTTATTTCTGTTCTGCTTTCTTGTGCACTTGAGGTGTTTACATTTTTTATTTCTACTGCTGTTATTCCAAAAGACTCAAGTGGATGAATTCCGATTTCCTTTATCTCATTGGGCCCTGAACTTGTCTTATGTGGACTGGAAGCCAGATTGTATTATGCTTCTGTGTTGTGTCATTTGTTATTTTTTAAATTTTTAATTTGTTTTCTGTGTTGTTGTTTGCATTTTTCTTTTTTTAGGTAGCTTTATCTTTGGTATCAAGGATTTTCTAGGAAATGTCTATTCCTCTGAGGTTTCTTCTAGGTGTAGCTAGCTGTTGATCTTGTTGTCTGTTCCAAGATCTTATCTTCCCACTTTATTAAGAATGAGTAATTGCTATCTATGTGGCTTAGCACCCCGTCATTTTGTACTCAGTTATAGGGATGATCATGACCCCAGATTATCATGGTGTTGTCATAAAAGAGTAAACGACTGATTTTATATACATATATGTGTGTGTGTGTGTATCTATATATATACACATACATATATATGTATTCACATCCTAGCTAAAGTAGTACAATTAACATTAACAATATCATCAATCAGAGCCTAGAAACTGACAACTTGTCATACCTGCTAATTTAGTATCTCTAACCTTAGGAGAGTTCTGTAATTATATAGTAACATCCAACATAAATCAGGAACTTGTACTCAGTGAGTTTCCCCTTGGTAGAGGATTTTATCCTGTTGGAAAGGCTACTTAGAAGGAATATGAGACAAACTGATCAATCAATAACTGAAGAGGAAATCCAATTTCTATTCAACATATTAAAGGAAAATAACATTGTTAATTTCAGTTGGTATACAAAACAATTGACAAAATTCAATACATTTATAACTAAAAACTATTTAAGAGGAAAAAGAAGTTCCTCAACCTGATTATGAATATAAACCAAGAAAACAGTTAAACTCACAGATAATAATGAAAAAGAAAATGCTTGTCCCTTATGAATGAGAACTAGGGGAAAATATCCTGTATTACTTTTCTATTTCTATTTCTTATCATTTTGAAAAATTCTAGACAATATTATAGACAATAGAAATGAGATAAATACCAAGAAAACTGTATTCACAGATGACATGATAACATATAGTATACACTGTCTCCAGTGTACAAAAGTAATGATTGAATGACAAAATGAATAACAAAACTTAGTAAGTGGTACATTTTCAAAGTATTAAGGCAATCAATATGCTAAAAGCAGTTGAGTATCTACATTTTAATGCAAAATATTGCTAACTGTAGCTTTAAATTATAGAATTAAAATACACTTCAAATGTGAAGTATTCAGTAAATACACAAAACTGTATCTAAGATCTAAACACTGAAAAATAAAACACATTGCTGAAAAAAATTAAAGTTAAATGAGAGACATAATTTTTACTTATTTAACAAATATTTGAAGTTTTATTTCTCATCAGATTGATTTGTAGATTTATTCTATTCCTAATCAAAGTATTCTAGGTTTTTAAAAATATTTTGTTCTAAACTGATTTACATCTATGTGCAAAGAACCTAGAATACCTGTAACTTAAAAAAAAAAATTTGAAGGATTTCCCTTAATATAAACCTATTCTATTTATACAGTTTGCTACTGAGAAAGATTAGAATTTAAAAATAGACAAAAGATTTGAATAGATACTTTACCAATATAAAGTACCTTAAATTTTCATAAATTTCAGTTATCTGACAACCTAGAAATTTAGGTAGGTATTTACCCAAAACATAAAGGTACAAGTCCACCCAGATATTTGTACTCAAATCTCTCATAACAGTTTTATTCATAATAACCCCAAACTGAAAACTACCTAAATAATCATCTAATTAGTGAATGAATAAGCAAATGTCATATTTTGATAAATTGGGAACTGCTGATAAGCTTATAGTATATATTTTTCACTTTTGTTTGTCAATATTACCACAAAATTAGCATTTTAAAACAACACATCTCATAATGTCTATGGGTTAGGAGGCAAGGCACAGATTAGATGGGTTCTCTAAATAGGCTCTTGTAAGACTGTGAGCAAAGCATTAGCTAGGTTGAGTTTTCATAAGGAGGTAAAGATTCACCTTCTCGCTTAGGTGGGTGTTGACAGCATTCAGTTCCTTGCAGTTGTACAGCTGAGACCTTCAGTTGCTAACCAGATGTTGTTCCAAGACAACCTAAATCCTAAAGGTTACCACAGTCTCTTCTTGCCATATAGAGTTTCTCGACTGCTTTCTTATAATCAGTAAGGGAGCAAAATTCTGTAGCAAGATGGGTTATGTACTCTTTTTCCTAATAAAACCATGTAACCCCAAATATGTGATCACTTGTGCTCACAAATGTTAGTACTAAATCAAGGTCCTGCCCTCACTTCCTAGGAAGAGGCATGCATATCAGTAGGCAGGAGGTGTGGAGACTACCTTAAGAGATTCTTCAATGAAACATGGATGACTTTCAGGGACATTCTGCTGAGGGAAATATGACAGATGTTTAAAAGATGCATACTGCCAAAGATTCCATTATAGAAATCAGGAAGAAAACAAAGCTGAGCTACAATGACAGAAGTATAACCCTTATTCCCTGGGAGCTTGCACAGGGAGAGGTGGGTGTTTTTATGTAAACAGACAACAGGGAGCTTTGCAGGGGGATTAATGAAAATGTTCTCTGTACTGATAATGATGCTGGTCACAGGCAGAATATATTTGTCAGCCTTTGTAAAATTGTATATTTAAACTACCTCACTGTTTTGTATATAACAGATATTTCAATAAATTTGATAAAGAAAAGAAAAATGCTAACAACTATAAGCATCATAAAATGTGTAACTTAATGTGCCAATCTAGTAACATCCATAAGATACACTTGAAGGTCAGTGACCAGCTGGGCATGGTGGTGCATGCCTGTAATCCTAGCACTCTGGGAGACTGTGGCAGAAGGATAGCAAATTCGAGCCAACTTTGAGCAACTTAGTGACTTAGTTAAATCCTGATTTAAATTATAGAAAAGGACTAGGAATATAGCTTAATGAAGAGACCCTGAATCCAATCCTTGGGACCAAAATGAAAATAAATAAATAAATAAAAATAGACAATTTTCAGAAAATGCCTTATCTCATAATATATTCTTGGAAGAATTTTTCCCAGTTGAAAAATGTAGAATTTTTTTTTTTATTTAAGAGGAAAAAGAGAAAAACACAAAACAAACCAAAGTGGTGTAAGGGTACACATAATACAGAACTACAAAAAAAAAACCAAAAAACAAACAAACAAACAAAAAAACATAACAGTAAGAAATCACCTGTTAGTAGATTACATATTATCATCTTGAAAATAGTTCCTCAAATCACAGTATCAAAGAATACAAGGTGGACATTCAAACAGGGAGACTGCAAACAGCTGTGTTCAATGATCCAAAAACATTGATATAGTCAGCTATTTAACACCCCTAAACACACTTGCTGTTATATTCGTTAGAGCTCTTTTTCTTTTTTTTTTCCCTCTCTTTTTTACAACAAAATTTACACATTTTGGATTTTATTACTCCTTAGTGCTTATTACTTTTTTTTTGGGGGGGGGGAAGAATACAGTCAAATATGGCAAAACAAAGCTGTCAGTCAATACCAAGGATAGACATAGCACATGGTGTAGAACAGAGTACAAGTTTATCAACAATGGTTATCAACGTTGTCCCTTGTTTCCTTAAAAAGAATTGTCTATCTCATTAGATATTATAAAGTTGGACAAAACAGTAGAGAACAAGACCAATAAAACTTAGGCATTGTAA